>NW_024429210.1:0-1231250 GCF_017639785.1 Mesocricetus auratus | reverse complement strand
CGAATCCCCAGCTGTGACCCGAATATCAGGTGCCGGGATTGGGGGGTGGGGTTGTTAATATCTCACTACAGTAACCTAACAGTAACCATACTCAGTGTTCCTGGCAGGTGGTACATGTCACAGGAAGAACATTTTTAAAATTCTCATCTGTAATTGGGTTAATTTCCTTCTAAACAAATGCAGAAACCAAGCTGCTGAAAGCCCTGAAAGGCCATCTCCTATGTTCTCTCCATTCCTGGGGCACGGAGAGGACCCCAAGGATAAATGCCAGCTGTGAGTCTTACCTCTTGCAGCTCTGCCTTCCAATGCCCTCTCCATACCCACTCCCTCCCGTCCTCCTTAGACACATCGAAGAGTTCTGGGGACGACAGCACTCTATCCCATAAACGTGGTCCTTAACAGCTAGGCCAAGTTATGGACGGTAATAATTACTTCCTTGCCTTCAAGAAAGAACTTGCGAAAGAGTCCATCCATTACAAATATCCCCTCTGAAGCTTATGAACACTTAATGAAAACGCAGGAAAACATACATATTTATTTAAGCGGAGGGATCAAAAAGCACTTACTTTATCATTTAAGGTAGGATCATTCAGGGAGTAGAGCTTATTTGTTATGTCTTTTCCTATAAGATACCTAAAAATTTCATAGAGAAAAGGTTCTGACTCCAGAAAGTAAGTCAATCTTTCTCTTGACCAGCATAAAAACCTGCAGTTATCATCTGCAACAATGGTGACCTGTTGAGGAAACAAACAAACTAGCAAAAAGTCCATCTGCACACATGAATTAGGAGTTTATTAAATCGACAGAACATTAATTGATGCTCTCATAGATATATTTATCACATTAATTATAACCTAATATACTATAAAGAATTATGTTTAAAGACATACAATCTGTAGACTAAATCTCTGAATTTTACTGCTTTGGACAGAAGAATGGCCACCCTGTCAATACTGCTGTGGAGGTTGCAATGGGATATTATTTATGGTAAAATATTTCTTTACCTGCAGCTGTTTACAATGAACTTTAAAGTTAGGTCTTCATGCAAATGCCCTAAGGAAACAGAGAGTGTGTGCATGCATGTGTGTCTGGCTCTAGGACTCAAATCCATACATGTTCTACCACCGAGCTAGCTGCTTACCATTGAGCCACACCACCAGCACTGGAGATTAGACTTGTAAAGCAAGTCTTATATGAAACCTTTGACCCAGATGTCTCATAAATAAACATGAGAAAGACTCAAAGGCTCAAGTAAGCTACTGATAAGAACAGCTGGTGACACAGGTTCCAAGGCTAGTTCCAAGGTAGCCTACTGAGCTAGATCCTCGAACTAGACCAGAACTGAGAAACCATACCCTCCCATGTAAGCAGTGCAACATGGGAAAGCAGGGGTGGCCACTGTCACAGCACTAGAGAGCTCAACTCTCCAACCCCCTTCTCCATGCTTTCAGGGCTCAGGACCTAGAAGCTCCTCCTACTATGTAAACTCTCTTCCACACTCCCTTGTATGCTGTCTCTTCCCTCACAATGACACTCATATCCTGAAGGCTGAACTTATTAGCTGACATGTATGTGTGGACTCCTGAACACATTGATGGTGGGGATCATGTGTCTTCAGGGCTGAATGCCTGGCTTCACCACAGAGTGCTGGTCTGCCCACACGCATACAGCGGAGCTGACACAGGAAGACACTGTGGACAGAAAAGTCTACTTTACATCCTCAACATCAGACCAGTGCCTGCCCAATCTGGAGACTGGTGGAAGCTAATTACATTGACATGAAGTCTTATCTGGACCTTAGAACAGATATTTCCAAAAGAACTTTCTTTCCAGATGTCAAAGGAAGATTTAGGTCTACCAAGAGGAAAAAGAAAAGAAAAGCCCCAGCTTCCTGGGACCCTTACACCAAGAGGCTGAAGCTGTAGCTTTGGAAAATTAGAGTAATTAGCACTTCCAAAACTGGGCCAATGTTCCCAGAAAAATAAAGTTTACATTTATTACATCAGAAGAGGTTTCATGAAACCCAAAAACATCTGGATTTAAGAACTGCAGCTTCTGAGCCTCCACAACACACTAAGAGGCAGTCTTCATCAGTGTTCACTATGACGAAGGCACTCCCTGTCTCTGTCAGTGTTCACTATGACCAAGGCACTTCCTGTCTCCATCAGTGTTCACTATGACATGGACACTTCCTGTCTCCATCAGTGTTCACTATGACCAAGGCACTTCCTGTCTCCATCAGTGTTCACTATGACCAAGGCACCTCCTGTCTCCATCAGTGTTCACTATGACCAAGGCACTTCCTGTCCCCATCAGTGTTCACTATGACATGGGCACTTCCTGTCTCCATCAGTGTTCACTATGACATGGGCACTTCCTGCCTCCATCAGTGTTCACTATGACAAAGGCACTTCCTGCCTCCATCAGTGTTCACTATGACCAAGGCACTTCCTGTCTCCATCAGTGTTCACTATGACATGGGCACTTCCTGCCTCCATCAGTGTTCACTATGACATGGGCACTTCCTGCCTCCATCAGTGTTCACTATGACAAAGGCACTTCCTGCCTCCATCAGTGTTCACTATGACAAAGGCACTTCCTGTCTCCATCAGTGTTCACTATGACATGGGCACTTCCTGCCAAATACCATCCGAAGCACTGACGTTACAATGTCAATAAGGAAGACAAAATGCAGGGCTAAAGAGATGTCTTAGTGGTTAAGAAAGCCTGTTGCTCTTCAAAAGGACCCGAGTTCAGTTCCCATGACCCACATCTGTGACTTCAGTTCTGGGGTGTTTGATGTCCCTCTGCTAGGCATGGTATCCTATGCACTCAAGAGGCTAAAGCAGGATACTAAGTTTGGAGCCAGCCTGGGCTACACAGTGTGTGCCAGGCTGAGCACCACAGTAAGATCCTATCTAACACAGGTAGATGGTGGATGTGAAGAGCAGCTCAGTGGTAGGAGTGCTTGCTGTGTAAGCATAAAAACAGAGTTCAAATCCCGATGTCCACATAAAAAGCTGAGTGAGGCCCCAGATGCTGGTAACCCTAGTAGTATGGAGGGCAGAAATAGGTGGATCACTGGGCTTGTGGGTCACCAGCCTAGCTCCAGGTTAAGTGGGAGATCCTGTACTACAGAGAAGAGCACAATGGAGCCTCTGTGCATACACACAGGGATGCACACAGGCACACATACACATAGGAATGCACACATATACCACACACATACACACAGGGATACACACATACACCACACACATATATACACACACAGGGATGCACACCTGCACACATACACCACACACATGCACACATACACCACATACATACACGCACACCTGCACACATACACCACATACACACAGAGAGGGATGCCCACCTACACACATATATCACACACATGCACACAGGGATGCACACCTGTACACATCCACTACACACATGCACACACACAGGGATGCACATCTGCACACATACACTACACACAATAAATTAAATTAATATCAAGTTTTTTCAAAACACAAGAACATTGTCTTAAGAATACGGCTGTTTTGTTTGTATGTCTGTCTGTGCACCACTGTGCCTGGTGCCATGCAAGCCAGAAGAGGGCACCAGATCTCTGGAACTTGAGTTCCAGACCACCTTGAGCTTCCACGTGGGTACTAGGAACCGAACTGAGGTTCCCCGGAAGAGTAATCAGGGCTTTTTATGCTCAGTGCCATCTCTCCAGCCTGATGGTGCTGCTTCCTTTAAACACCAGTGAAAATGCAATGCTCATTTGTCTTACAAGGGCACAGACATGCATTTCTAAGACCTCTCCCTCAAACTGACTTTCAGGGTTCACAGCACCCACCAGAGCATGTGACTGACCATGGGAGAGCAGCAGCCTGAGATGGAATCAAAAGACAAATGTTTATCAGAAATGCTCACTCAGTAAAAAGAAACCCAAACGCAAAGCAATACTCCTGCTTCTGTGATAATGGCACTGAAGATCATGTCAGCAGCTGTAAGTGCAGCCCAGTCTGCAAGTCCCACAACAGCGGGAACTAAGAGCAGTGAGCTTCAGGCCCATTCTGGCATCGTCCATCTGCCTGTAGCATTAGAATTACTAACAGTATTTACCAAGTGACAATCTCTGCTGCCTTGCAGTGCTTTCCTCTTTTCCCCTATGGTACAGTTCATCAGCACCCTGGCCACAGAATGAATTTAAACGAGTAACAGCCTAGAGTGGTGGCACATGCCTAAAATACCAGTACTTTGGAAAAATGAGGCAAGAAGACTATAACTGGTTTGAGGCCAACCTGGACTACACAGTGAGCTCAAGGGCTGCATAGTAAGACCCTGCGTCAAAAAACAAACAAAAAATAAAGGGTTGAGGGTGTAGCACAGTGGTAGAGAACTTGTCTAACATGCAAGAAGCCTTGGGTCCCTGGGTTTTATACCCAGCATTGCACAACCCAACACCAAGAGGTAGAGGCAGAAAGACCCTAAGTCCATGGAGATTCTTGGCTACACAGAGAGTTCAAGGCCAGTCTGAGATACACAAATCCCTGTCTCAAACAAAGTAATCAAAAGGACATAAGTCCTTAACAGAACGTCCCCTAGGGAAGGGTAGGAATGTGCTTCCGTGAGAGGCCATACGCACACATGCTGATGTGCAGCTACAAGAACAGACATAAACAGCCACTTGTCACTCTTGAGTATCGGCCAGCAGAGACGCTCTGTAAACAGTCAAAGCACAATTTCCCTGGGCTTATTCTGATGAAGTTGGCTCTGTGATAGGCACAGACTTGATGGCACTGTACTTTCTGTCCACTGGCAATCACAAAATACCACAAACTCAAAAAATACCACACCCCATGCCAAAGAAAGCTGGCTCCAATTATCAAGGATGAATCCATGTCCTTCATCCAGTGACGGTACTGCAGTTTTTATCATGTTCTTGGAATCTTCACATTAGTTAAGAACAATTCTCAGCTACTAAAGCCCAGTCCCCAAGAAGAAGGAAAACTGTTGTTAGTGTCAGTGACTTTTTGTTAGCTTAATTACAAATATAACTTGGAGTCCAGCGGAGAGGAAGTAGGTATTTGTATACCTTGTTCCTCGGGGATCACTTGCTTCTAGAACAAAGGTTTAGTTTCCACCCCAAGCTCAATCCTCTCTGCAGGATAATAGGAGACTGAGTTATTACATAAAACCACCTGCTACCACACTGAGGAAAGAGTGTAACAGACAGAGGTGGAAGAAGAGACCTATGGAAGTCACAGGAAAAAGAAATAGTCTGTTCTGTTCATGGGGGGGTTAAACACATTGCTCAAATAGAAGCAGACACCCTAGAACACAGACAGTCCCCCACAGTACCAAGGAGACAGAGCAGCGGGACACAACAGCAGCTTTCTCTTTCTATATGTCAAACATGACCAGCACAGGAACATCATCAGGGTCTTAGTCCGTGTTCTATTGCCATGCCCAAGGCAACTGTTACACTGGAAAGCATTTCATTAGGGCTTGTTTACAGTTCCAGAGGCTCAGTCCATCATCATCAAGGCAGGAAGCAGACAGGCATGACACTGGAGCAGTATCTGAGAGCTTCATCCTCTGATCCCCAAGCAGCAGGAAGAGAGAGAGACTCTGGGCCTGACCTGGGCTTTTAAGTCCTCAAAGGCCACTCCTAGTGATACTTCTCCTCAAACAAGACCACACCTCCTAATCCTTCCCAAACAGTTCCACTAACTGGGGACCAAGCATTTGAACATATGCTCCTATGGGGGCCGCTCTCACTGAAACCCCCATAGTCAGGGAGCTTAAACTAGTACTTCTAGTAAACGTGTCCAATCTTAACGAATTCCTCAATTACCGAGACCTTTTATGCAATGGAGTGATAGCAAGACAGGGCTGACACAGCAATGAAATAAACTAAACTGCACTTTCCCTTTATCTCCAGCCTAGGACACCTCAAGTTGAAGGGTATCCCAAACTGAAACCTGTAAGATTCCCCAGCAAGGTACGTGGCAGGTCCTCTTTGTTCTGTGATGACATCCTCTTCAATTCTGTTTCCCACTAAATACACACTGTATCAAAGCAGCCCTGTGCACAGACTATCTCCTCACTGCTATTTACCCAGAGACTTGCATTCTTGGCCACATTCCTAAGAACAGCAAATAGAACAGGAGACATGGGGGCTTAGAAACAACCACAATCAGCAGCAACACAGCGGGGCAATTTATAAAAATAAAAAGAATTAAACTGAATAGTCAGCATTCGAACTGCTGATACCATGAGGAATTTCCTCTTTGCCTTTAAACATGGTCACTACCTACAAAAGAATAAAGTGATTGGAGACTTTTATTTAATAAGGCCTCTGGAGTAAAGCTAGCTTTCTGTTTTCCCTAATAAGGCAATCAATGGTGTGTTTAGGAACATGAATTACCTACAAGTGATATAATTTTTCTCATAATAAAATTGAATTTTTAAAAAGATTGCATTTATTGCTACTTTATGCAAATCTGTGTGAATGCCAGAAAGGGACATCAAGGCCATCAGGGACTGAAGTCACCAATGATTGTGAGCTGTCACATGGGTTCTAGAAATGAACCCAGGTCCTCTCGAAGAACAACCCATGCTCTTATCCAAATCCCCAAACAATGTTTTTTAATGGAAATATTAAGAAATTTAAATGACCCAAAATTATTGACAAATGAAACAGCAAGCAAGCAAGCTCACCCCTCAGAAACAACAGTGTTAGTGCCATAGCTAGATTAGAACATGGCTGTCTAGACCCCACCTCCAGTTGTGCACACACAAACACTGTTGCAAGGTAGGGTTTGTTGTCGCTGTTTTGTTTTATCACATTATACTATGGATACCCATGTGGCTATCTCCTTTTCAAAAAAGAAATCACAGTCACTTTCCCATTTCACTTGATTTGAATGAGATACAAAATAGTTTTAATCTTCTTGAAAGCCAAATCTTACCTGGAATTTTTCCCCCTTGTGCATCTGGGTTGATCTGAATTCTGGAGAATCTACAAAGGCACAGGGGTAAATGTTATGCAGAAAATGTCCTCGGTAGGAGACCTTCATTCTGGTAACAGAAGTCAACATGTTAACAAGTATACAACATTTTCCAAAAAACAAAATAATTCTTCTTATCACTAAAACATGGTAGTAATGTATTTGCACTAGTTTTAAAGATTCCACAAGTAAAGGACACAGTTAAAAGCATTCTCAGAAGCATTATTGCCACTCTTACAGCTGGAGTGGATATATAATTTGTAAATTACAGACTGAGGGGAAAGGGGTTGCTGTTAATAACTGTGTCCCAGGGCAGGCACAGTAACACACATCTACAGTCACATGATCCTAGGAGTTTGAGACCTCATCTAAAACTACCACCAAATGAACACAGTAACAATTATAGCCTTGCAACAATGATGACTCTCCCCTCAGATCATCAATATAACTTATGATATTCGAAAAACAAACAAATCACCTTTGCCACATACACAAGCCTTTTGAATTTAATTTAAACCCATTTCAATTTTGACTCCTTAACTTCAAGAAAAAAGTAAACATGGTTAAAAAATATTCACTCTTGAAAATTTCAGTATCAATACAATTCAGGACCAAGGGGTCTACCTAGCTTAGGCACACTGTTCCTCAGCAGCCCAAACATAAGTTGCAAAATGACTTTCAGCAACACAGTCACTGCTCCCTCCAACATTGCTGGCAACATTTCCTTGTATGAATTCCTTCCCAGCGGCTACAAAAGATGGAAGGCATCCCAGGAATTCCTATTTCCATGTAACACTTACCTCCCCTTGAGGAGAATACTAAGACGATCGTCAACTGAGGTTTTATCCTCTGTGGCGTAAGTCTGACCCTTTTTCAAGGTCTGGATCATACAAAACTGTCCAGTTAACCTTCTAAACAAATCAGGAGGGACACGGAGTGGTTCGAACAATCGGTGGTAGACACCACCCAGCTCCTTTTCAATCTTGACCTGAAAGACAGCGACGCTGAGATCCTACAGTTCCCAAACACGGACTCCCAGGGGCAGGATTCAAGAATAAACAAATCTATGCTACACTCCGATGACTTGCTGTAAATGGTCAGTGGAGTCTTGGAGAGTTAGTAGTGGTGTAATCTATACTTTGTTGGGGAAGGGAGATGACTCTAATGGTGACACTTTGCTACTGATCATAAAGCAACCTTCCTAATCTTAGTAGCAGCACATAACACAGTGTTTGCTTCAAAAGAAGAAATTGCCTTAACTTCTAATTATGACAGTGAGAAAGTAAGCAGTAAAGGAAAACCAAATTTACAAAATAATGCATTAAGAATTTATCTCCATGTATGTAATTATTTAATGCACCAAGGCAGGAAAGCCAACGCTCTCACTGCAATCACTGCCTTGCATTTACATATTTGAAGCAAAGGAAAAGAGAACATAGAGAGTTCTGGTGTGGTGGTCTCAAACCAGCCTTGCAGCACCGAGTTCCCTCTGATGAAAAAGGCTGGCTACTGACAGCGGTTCAGTGGCTGTCTTAATCACCCCTCATCAGAGTCTCTGAGGGCCAGGGCATGCAGTGTCTGCAAGGCACAATAATTGGTACATGGAAAATTGTACTGCACTATGAATGAACTCTGTCCCAGTGAAAGCTCAGGTGACACACGATGAGAGCTGCAGAGCCAGAGCACAAAAGCTGCTTCGACCTGATGTCACTCTAGTCTAGTCGTTTCGATGAAGAATAGTCTTTGTTTACTTAAGTGATAGTCAGATTTAAAAAAAAAAAACAAACCCAGACAGAACAAGGGAGCCCAGATGCAGGGCATTCCTTCTGGTGCTTTAATCACGCGGGTAACTGACAGACTTTGACTTTCAGAACTGTCATCGTCATCACTACAGTTTCTACCTCCTCTACCCCACAGCTCTAGTAGTGAGCATTCAGCATGGTTTCTTCACAAATCTGTCCCGCTTGCAGCCCACACAGTATCCACTGTGGCACAGTCATGAACATAGGACCTGATGCAGTCTAGTGACACACATCCAAGCCCTGGCCTTCCTTAACATCTCAGCTCAAGACTCAGCTCCTTTGTGAGGTTGTCTGAATTATCTTCTTCAGAAGCATCTGTTCGTCAAAGTCTCTCTGAGCATCTTCGGTGTGCCCAGGGCTACAACGGTTAGTGGGCTTCGCTACACTGCTGCTCACAATTGTTGTGTCCCTAAGAGAATTACTCTGCCCTAACCCCAACATTAGCAGACTTGACCAATGAAATAATGAGCAGAAGTGACACAGATTTTTTTTTAAAGAAATGATTATGTTTGTTTGCTTTTAAAGTTTTGTGTATGGATATTTGGTCAGCAACATGTGCAATCAGTGCCCATGGAGACCAGAAGAGGGCATTAGGTTCTCTGGAATTGGAGTCAGAGACAGCCACCACATGAGTGCTGGGAACTAAACCCAGGTCCTCTGCAAGAGCAGCCATGCTCTTAACCACCTCACCGCCTTCCTGCCTCTTGAGCAGGATGTTTCCCAACTTCTGTACGGTCCCCTCTGCCATGAGAATGCACAGTCCAAAGAGAGTCTGCTGCTTTAATAGAGACCCCAAAAACGTAAGAAAGAATCAGTGATTCAATCAGTCAGCAGGTAAGGGGAGCAGGAAGAGAGGCCCCTCCTGTTCTACATCACTGAGGTCTCATTCATCACACAGCCTAACCCAGAAAAATACTGACCAATACAGACAGGCAGCCCAAACTGAGTGGCTGTGTGTAAGGAGGTTACAGAGTAGCAGAGTGCCCACAATGTGTATCATCTGTATTTCTGTGTGAAATATCTGGTTTTCTAATAGGTTTCTACATGAAATCCAGACCTAACATGAGCATTACAGCCTTGGGTGAATGAATGTTTGTACTTAGGACAGTCAGTGACCATGTATGGAGTGATTTATACGAACCCAGTTACTTTCTACTTTGTTTATGTTCTCGGAGATTATGTCTTGTTGGTGGGTTTGGCTGTTGCTGTGTTTTCTTCTTTCTGTCTTTTTTATTTTGCTTTTGCTTTTTTTTTTTAAAGATGGGACCTCATTCACACCTCCAAGCTGACTTCAAACTCACTATGTAGACCAGGCTAGCCTTGAACCATCATTCCACCTGCCCCATACGTGCTGGGATCACAGGCATGCGCCATGGCCCTCAGGCTCTTATTTTGGTTTTGGTATTATTAAAAAGAAATAGTAAGAGAAGCGTGAGCTGAAAATAAGAAAGTAAGTATGGATTTTCTTGTTAGTACCCTCCAAAAGTGCTGATTTCTTTACATGAATATTTTAGACTCCAGAAAGATTAACAGCCATTATACTATGGAAATAGAATGGACTATCTGCAAACCATTAGTATGAAATGGAAGTTCCTTATCAGTAATTTTATAATTAAACAAAGATATTCCCAAGTGATAACTGAGTATCAGCAGACCAGGAAATAATCGCATAATATGCCTAAAAAAAGACAGCATTAGTCATGTGTTCATGCTCTAGCAAGTCAAGGTTTGGAAAATTCATTTGTTAAACAAATTTCACAGATTTCCAATGCTTTTCTCTCAAGAATTTACACAGAAAGCTCAATATTCAGAATATGTGAGAGGGACTAAGGCTGTCAGTTTCTCACTTGCAAGTCTGAATGAAATACTTTTAAAAAGCTTTCATATTTAAAGTCACTTTCTCATTAAAAAATTAATAATTACCGGTCTTTTCTTGTACAAAAGATATGAAAGATGCAAGATATTGATACCCAAGAACACTGAGTTCCAGATCATTATATCCAAGGCACATCGGTAGAGAGTGGCCCAGACTACATAAAGGGTACATCCTGTTGAGTAACAGAAGCAGCATGTTAGATACTTACAACAGAGTCAGCAAACAGCTTTAACAGAATCCTCCACTGTCTAGAACCAAACACATTTAGAAATGCTTAAGCTGAAAACCACATTTAATTCTAGTTTATTATTAAAAAAGATCCCCCTACACCACACAACACCCACTCTCACCACACACACACACACACACACACACACACACACACACACACACACACACACCTTTGGTTCTCATTGCTGTTTCAGTGTATTCCATTCCACAAAACTGCAGGCAGTACTCTATCAACTGAGGACATCCCTAGCTCTAGAGGTTTTTTTTTTTGAGACAGTGTCTCCAGACTATCCTTAACCCTACATCTCTCTTCCTCAGTCCCCTATACACCCGGGTTACAGGCGTGCACCGCCACATCCATTTGGGGGTATAGGTTTTGGTAACCAAGGCAGCCTTCTATAGGAAAGAATTCTCCATTATGACTGCTCACTTAACATGGACCTAAAGGTGACGTGTGCCACAGCTTCAGACAATAGTGAAGAAATGCTTTCCAAATGCTTTCTACAAACTTGCAGGCCTTACTAGTTAGAAGCACCAGTATGCACTGTCAAAGTTGTAAAGTCTGAAACTCCTCTCCAGGGGGCAGTGTCACACACCTTTAATCCCAGCCCTTGGGAGGCAGAGGCAGTTGGATCTTTGTGTGAGCTTGAGGCCAGCTTGGTCTAGAGATCGAGAGATCCTATTCCCACTCCCCAATTTTTAAAACCTCATTATTTGGCAAGGAATGCATGCTGCATTTTATTTTGTATTTTCGAGATTAGTAGTGAACTTAAAAGTTTTATTTGGCGTTTTTGGGACAAGGTCTCATGTGGCTCAGGCTAGCTTTGAGCCCTCAGTGTGGCTGAGGTTTTCACTGAGCTTCTAATCCTACCTCTTGAGTGCCAGCATGCTCTACTATGCCTAGCTGATGAGGTACCTGGGACCTCACCCAGGGCTTCACGCAGTCAAGGTAAGTACTGTACCAATAAGTGATACCATCAGCCAAGAGCAAATATTTTATTGAAACATTTAGTGACCCAAATTTTCACTTGGTGATTATCCAATCAGCAAATGGTCTCTTCCTGTACATATATAATATAGTTTTAGTTTAAAATGATCAGTAAAATATAGATTTATAGATTCATGTGCACATGAAAGCTAATTTTTCACATTAAAAGTCAGACATGCAAATGCCTGACTTCGTCACAGTGGAACATCTGGGAAAACCTCATCCCTTTACTTCCTGGGCCTCAGTTTCCCTTCTCATAAGTACCAGGCTAAAAGATGCATTCTGGAACATTTTACGTCCGGAGCTCTTGTCTTCTTCATATTTGTAATTTGGATTATAGGTTCCCTCCATTCGACAACCTACCTCTGGAATCCCTAACTTAGTAAACATTACACATCCCCAGAAATCCCCAAAGCTGACTCCTAGCTAGCCTTTCTGTCTCTTCTTGTCACCTTTTGTATATTCAGGTTCAAAATCCTAGTCTTCCTTTTTGCTATGCTAAGTTTTTCTCTTCTGTGCCCTTCACCAGGTTTCTCCATGCTCATACTTAAGAGAAACTGGTCATTTCCCCAAAGCTATCTGTACTATCATAAGGACCTTGCCTTGCATTACCACTCAGCCTGTCACCTGTTTGTTCTGAGCACTGGGTATAGACCTGCAGTGCGCATGAGACACGCCATACTGTGACTGCCCATCTGTCTTTCCATGGGTAAAGACTGCCTTCCTTACTCGTTGGCTGATATATTACAAGTGTCATAACTGTGCATGGATAAATGGAGGTCAAGAGGAGAAATCATATATGGAATTTGTCAATAATCACCAGGTAAAACAGAAACTCCATTCTTTCAGTATTTTGATATGAACGAACTTAGCATGCTCAGTTAATGGGCCCAAAATGTTAATATTATATACATGTTATAAAAATGCTACACTTTAATTAGTATATGTGGGAATTGGTTTTGTTCTCAATATCACTTCACTGTCTATAGCAAATTATCTTTTCAAATCATAATGTTTGTGATAACACTGTGCCAGGCACTAGCCTAACATACATTTACCTAATTCTCACAGTAACCCTAAAAGGTAGTTTTATTTTTATCTTTCTTTGATGCAAAGGGAAACTGGAGTGACATAAGATTAAAGTCATTTGCTCAAGTTACACAGTTAGCAAGCTGTGGTGTTACAACTGGACTCACACACTCAGGCTCCAAAACCCACATTCTTGCACATGAATGGATTTTCTGATATGTAGGAGGACCTGCACAGTACAGAAAGGTGTACACCGCTTACACAGTAACCCACACAGTATAGAAAGATGTACACCACTTACACAGTAACTCACACAGTATAGAAAAGCATACACCGCTTACACAGTAACTCACACAGTATAGAAAGGCGTACACCACTTACACAGTAACTCACACAGTATAGAAAGGTGTACACCACTTACACAGTAACTCACACAGTATAGAAAGGCGTACACCACTTACACAGTAACTCACACAGTACAGAAAAGCATACACCACTTACACAGTAACTCACACAGTATAGAAAGGCGTTCACCACTTACACAGTAACTCACACAGTATAGAAAGGCGTACACCACTTACACAGTAACTCACACAGTATAGAAAGGCGTACACCACTTACACAGTAACTCACACAGTACAGAAAAGCATACACCACTTACACAGTAACTCACACAGTATAGAAAGGCGTACACCACTTACACAGTAACTCACACAGTATAGAAAGGTGTACACCGCTTACACAGTAACTCACACAGTATAGAAAGGCGTACACCACTTACACAGTAACTCACACAGTACAGAAAAGCATACACCACTTACACAGTAACTCACACAGTACAGAAAAGCATACACCACTTACACAGTAACTCACACAGTATAGAAAGGCGTACACCACTTACACAGTAACTCACACAGTACAGAAAAGCATACACCGCTTACACAGTAACCCACACAGTATAGAAAGGTGTACACCACTTACACAGTAACTCACACAGTATAGAAAGGCGTACACCACTTACACAGTAACTCATACAGTATAGAAAGGCGTACACCACTTACACAGTAACTCACACAGTACAGAAAAGCATACACCACTTACACAGTAACTCACACAGTACAGAAAAGCATACACCACTTACACAGTAACTCATACAGTATAGAAAGGTGTACACTGCTTACACAGTAACTCACACAGTATAGAAAGGTGTACACCGCTTACACAGTAACTCACACAGTATGGAAAGGCGTACACCACTTACACAGTAACCCACACAGTACAGAAAAGCGTACACCACTTACACAGTAACTCACACAATATAGAAAGGCGTACACCGCCTATGCAGTTAAGAAAGGAAGCCAATGGCTGTGAGGAGACCCATTTTCTAAACTGGTAGACAGCCTGCTGACTGGATAACAGAGACTTATGTTACTTCTATGCTACACACCTGGAAAGAACACTCTAAGCTCCCAATACAAAACCCATCCAACACCAGCCCCACAGAAGTTATTCAAGCTCAGGGTGGCTCACCTATAGACAACATCCCTCTAAGCAGTATCATATGGAGGCGAAGAGTGGTTGGAATCACCAAGCCAACTGCTAAACAAACGTTTGCTACATGAAAAACCAGGTGATGAACCTCTCTCCAGTTTTCACAAGTGGTCTCATTGGAAGGCACAGGTGTGATGCTTCCCAACCCAGAGGCAAAACCTACTCCAGTTGCTTCTGCCAATGGGCTGGACTCTGTATAATTCATGTTGAAAAGTCCTACAAAGACAAATACACAATCAGTTACAAGTGGAAACTTCATTCTATCATGCCTATGACAGGTAATATGCCAAAAGTGATTTTTACATTACATACTGGTCAACAGAGTTTTCCGAGTCTCATCAATTACATAGGTTCAAACTCCAGCCCTGTCACAAAGTCAGAGTGTCCTCTTTATCTGCCATAACAATCCCCAACTTGCTTCTCGTTTAAATGAAACACCTCAGAGAGCACACAACTATTCCAACACATGCGCACGCGTGTGTCAGAAACGAATGCACGTGTACTTGAAGAGAATCCACAAGTATAAGAGACTAACTCCCACATTCATGGGTCACAGCGTTTACATGGTTTAGCAGAAGCGAATGCACGTGTACTTGAAGAGAATCCACAAGTGTAAGAGACTAACTCCCACATTCATGGGTCACAGCGTTTACATGGTTTAGCAGTCTTCAAAACATTCATAGTGGAGACTGAATCCAAGCACACAAAAAAACAGTTAAAAAACTGGCTTACTGAACTTACTTAAAAGTTTAAAATATGTACAGGGCTCTATTTTATGCCATTGCTAAATCATTGTCACATACCTACCATAATATGTGCACAAAATATATAACTATACACTTTACTACCATATACATCCAAATAAAGAATTTAAAAAGCAATTAAAGTCTCTTTTATTCTTCAACTTAAGTCTCTATTTTCATTCCTCAGATAATTCTTATTGAAAGCATCTCACAAATTAGAAAGTAGTAAATGTACAGTTTATATGTAGGACAGGTCATGAATATAAATTTGGGTATTTAATATTAAGCACCATAGCAAATACATTTCAAGTAATATACATTTTACATACATTTATATAAAACAACACAAAGTAACACTCCATCCTGTCTGTTATTATCTATTCTTGGTGCTTGTTCCACACTCACAAAAAAAAACAACCCTTCATTATTAATTACATAAATTTGGTCCTTAACAAAAACCATGCAGGTTTACCAAAGACATGAGTTAATCTATTTCATTTTTAAGAGTCAAATGAAGACCCAAAATATCATTAAATTTAACTTACAAATATATACATCTTTCAAAATAAAGAAATTCACCTTTTTAACATAGTAAAGATTTTAAGTGGTATGTAATAGGGTGTGGTTTGGACATCTTGAAAGGTTGTTAGAAAAGTAAGTATATGTGGGTAAATTCTGCATATCTTAAGATGACAAACAAATTTATAAATATGGAGTTACCATGTAGCCGCCATAGGGGTAAGAAGTCCGGACCTTTTCTCCGGTAAGAGAAATACTTGGGTGGGTTAAATACTTAAGTCAAAGATAGCTGGTAAGAAACAAGCAAATGGCCAACAGCTTCATAATTTAAAAAATTATAAATATGAATCAAGTAACTGAATGAAAGTTTACATTTGTGACACTCATTTAGTGGTGCTGAGCATCACAGGGCTTTAAACATAATATCAAGGGAGAGCTCTACCCATCCCAAACAGTTCACAGGTAATAAAGTGCTGATTTTCTGCTAAAAGAAAAAATGAGAATTCAACTACTTTCCAAAAGTCTTGAGAAAAATATAAGCTTATTACAATGGGGAGCTGGGGGCTCGTTCTAAGAACCTGGAAGTAAGAGGTCCTACTTGCTATAACTACCCAATGCCTGTGGGAGGCAGGGGTGGTACATATGGATCTATACCCTTCCAAGGCCTCCATAGACAGTGTCATTGAGGAAGGGCCGGCCGAATGGGATGAGAGGGACAGATAACCATTTCACTCACACTTTCCTGAGTCAGGGTCCATCCCAGAGCCACCAGGGAGCCACGAAAGCCAGGGACCAGTGCTTTCCTCCTCCGCTGCTTTCCCTTGGACTGGAGACACATTAACTACACACTCTTAAAAACCCCTTTAGGTTCTGATATTCCAAAACAGAGTTATGTACTAAGTAACCAGCACGAACTCCTCAAGTCACCTAGATACCCTCCTAATCCACCGGAGTTCACTTTCAGGTTCTTGTAAGTTCTAAAAGTGGCATTAAAAGCTTCCATTTCTGGTCAAAGGAAACTGAGGAGGAGACTATAATCTGCCTGAAAATCAGAAACTATTAATAAGCATTAAAATGTATTACATGTATTTATTTCTGAGGGGTGGGTGGGGACACAAGCTTGATGGAGCAGCTCCCCTCCCACCACGTGGGCTCTGGGGACACAGCTCGTGTTGTCAGGCTTGCCTGCTTGTACCTTTATGGCCCAAGCTTTCTCACCAGCCGAATAACCAGCTTTAAACGTAGGATTATTGTAAAAAGTATTCTGATGTGTTACACTTTATTAAAGATAAACAAATTACAGACAGCTGTAGGTAAATAAACATACATATGAAAGTGTTTTACTGTGAAATACACCCATAAAAATATTCACTGTCTTTAAAAATATCAGTTAATTTTTTATATTAAATGATTAATCTAACGTGTTTGGGCTTAATCACTACTTAATGAGTTTAAATGGCCTACACTGATCTGCCCTTATACAGAGAATAGATGGTGGATCTAGGGAAGAAGGCTAATTGGTGAGTGAATTTGTAAACTGTCAGATTAATTTTGACTAAATCAAAACGTTATCTTTCTAATCAGATCCCTAAAGTCTAATTCCTTAAATTACTTACTGTAGGAAAATCGTGCCCATTTATTGGCTTTCAAATAGGCGTTTGCAGATCTAAAATGCTGAATGAGGAAGCTAACATTAACCTTGACCAAATTACAAAAACGAAGAGTAATAAGTAAAAGCCATGCGAGTAGACATAATTCACTGTTGTCATGGAATCTCTCGCACCTCGCGCGGCCAGCGGCTTGGTGGCTAAGTCTTCCCCTCTGAGCCGCCCGTTTTGGGGATCAGCCCGGCAAGCCCCCGTTTCTCTAAGGCTTTGAAACGAGGGCGCGGGCCGGTAGCAAGGACCGGTGGCTCCCGGTCACCTGCACCCCAACCCGGGGACCCGCTCACCTCCCTCTTGGAACGGTGTGAGCGCCCACAGCTCGGCGACCCCGCGCTGTCCGGCCGAGGGCCCCGGGCGCGGGCGGGCGAAGGGCGAAGGGCGGCTGCAAGGACGACGCGGAGTGCTGCGCGCGCCAAGTTGCTCGGCCACTCGGGGCCAACTTTCCCGCGTGAGGCGGCGCTCGGGTCCCTTACCTGGCGTGTCCCGGCTCCGGGCTCGGGCGGCGCGCGCCAAGTTTGCGACGGCGGCGACGGGGAGCGGAAGCTCGACGGGCTCGCGGAGGGTCCCCAGGCGGCGCGGCCCGGGCCAGCTCCCCGCTCGCGGCCGCTTTGACTAAAATAGGCATCGCGGCGGCCGGCTGGGGCGCACAGCGCACGCGCCGCCTGAGGTTGCCCCGCGGGCGGAGCCCCGCGCCCCGCAGACCCGCGCCCCGGCCCTCCGCGTGCGCGCGCCCCGCTCCCGCGCTTCCTTGTTTGGGCATGGGTCCCCGGGGAGGCGCGCAGACGGATCGCCCCTCGCAGGAGAGGGAGGGGGACCGGGACAGACCCTTGTTCCCGCCCGCGGACAGCTGCCCCAGGCTCGGACAGCTGTGGCGCTGCGACACCAGGCAGCCCAGCGGGACGGGTGATCCCCAGGGACCTCACCTCCAGCCACTGGGCTGGATTTCAAAGAAGCACGCCTAAGTGCTTATCCGAAATTCACCCGCCCGAGGTGAGGCGGGGCCTCTCGTGGGCCAAGCTCCATTTGAATTTGCCCCCTAGATTTGGGACCAGAAATGGGAAAATGGGATCTGGACGTATGCTCCAATCTGTATTTCTACTGGTCCATGGTTCTGGGTAAGACAGGCAGAAAGATTACAGCAATGAAAAGTCGGTGCGGTGAGGGTCACAGGGCGAATAGGTAGGTTAAATGGGCATCCGTTTCCCACTGTGTAACTCAATTCGCACCGGCTATTTGAGAACGAGGTCGTGTGTGATCAGAGTACAAAACAGACCACCGCTGGGTAAAGGTGCATTATAGAGTACCCCGAGGTGCTCATGGGTCCAGGCTCCCTCGTAGAGAGGTGCAGCCTGCTGTTCCAGGGTAAAGTCTGCTCTAGGAGGCTCTGGAGCGTTCCCCAAAGGCGTTCATGGCTTGGCTTGATCCCCAGCCTTACTGAACGTACAACCATTAAGAAGAGATGGTTCAGTAGTAAAGTGCTTACCAACGCCACAGCCTGAGTTTTCAGTTCCACAAAGCAGTTTGCAATTGCCTGGAATCTGTTATCCCAGCGTCCGTTCCCATGGGGCCAGGGGAGATGCACCAGCAGCACAGGAGAAAAACTAGGTCTCAAACTAGTGGAAGGCGAGGGCCACAGGGGAGATTTCCTCCTTCCTCCAGGTGCAAGCTGAGCTTTCACTCAAATCTCTCCCTCTCCAGGTCTCCCCCTCATCCCCATCCCACTCTTGTAGTCTCTCCCCTCTTCCTCTCTCCATGAGTGTATGTGCCAGAGCATGTGGAGGCCAGAGGTCAGCCCTAAATTGTCATTCCACAGGAACCATTAGCCTTGTCTTTTGAGACACTCTCATTGGCCTGGAAGTCTCTTATTAGGCTAGTCTGGCTGGCTACTGAGCATCAAGGAACCTGCCTGTCACAGCCTCCCAGTGCTGGGATTACAAACTGTACCACCACACCCCGCCCCGGTTTTTGCCTTATCTTTCCTTCCTTAATTCTTTCCTCCCTCCCTCTCCTCCCTCCCTCCCTCCTTCCTTTCTTCCTTCCTCTTTCTCCCCCCCCCCCTTTTGTGAGACAGGGTTTCTTTGTGTAGCCCGGGCTGTCCTGGAACTTGCTCAATACACCAGGCTGGCCTCGAACTCAGAGATAAGCCCGCCTCTGCCTCCTGGGTGCTGCGATTACAAGTGTGTGCCACCACTACCTGGTGACACCCGAATTTTTTTACATGGGTTTTGTGGGCTCAAACTCCTGTCCTCATGCTTATACAGCAAGGACTTTTCTAACTGAACCACATCTCCAGCCACCTAGGGTTGTGATGAGGACTGAATTTCAGCACACCTGCAAAGGTCTTAGAATGAATGGTATTGATGTAAATTCTGTGTGCATGAATATGTTTTGTCTGGTTTAATTTCCTTTAAGTTGTCTGAAATTAGTTCTCACTGCTACCTATCCAGTGTTAGTTTCTAGATGTTCTTTCTGCCAGTTTGGTTGTTACAGTTAAATACGTTTGAGAACTGGAAATAGCCTACATTCTAACCACAGAAGAGTGAGTGTTGTTCTACATGGCTATTAAAATAATTCAATTCCTAGGACTAGGGAAATGTGGAATAGAATATTCATTTAACTATGTAAAGATGTGTTGCATTTGTTTGTGTTGCAGAATAATTATGTGAATATGTGTTGCTGTTTCACCTTTCCTGCCTAAGGCACCTGATTGGTTTAATAAAAAGCTGAATGGCCAATAGTTAGGCAGAGGAGGGATAGGCAGAGCTGGCAGGCAGAGAGAAAAGGGGAGCCAGCCATCTGGGACCCAGTCAGCCTGGGGCTAGCCAACCAGGCTTGGAGGAAGCAGGAAGGCAGGATGGACAGTATGTAGATGAGGTAAACAAGCCTTGGGGCAGCACATAGACTAAGAGAAATGAATTCATTTAAATTTTAAAGAAAGCTAGCTAGAAACAAACCCAAACTAAGACCAAGAATCCATAATTAATAATAAGTAGCCTTGTCATGATTTGGGGGCTGGCAGTCCAAGAAAGTCTGCTACAGGTGAATGGCCAATAAAGCACCTGCTACACAAATGAGACAGCCCAAGTTCTGACCCTTAGAACGCAAGCAAGTCCCGACTGGGTGCCCCCTCTAATTCCACCATCAGAAGGCAGGGATGGGGATCCCCAGAGCAAGCATCTAGGGAGACTAGCCACATGGGGGAGCTCTGGATTTGCTACCTGTATTTTTAAATTTGTTTATTATTTTTATTTGTGTGTGCACACACACATGTGTGCGTTGGTCTATGCACTGCGTGCGTGCAGGTGCTCTCCACTCAGTGGCTAATGTGTGTTAGTCTTGAGAGAGATTCCTGAGATCAACCCGAGTCCTTGTTTGTGCATTCACACCAATGAGCACACCCCACAAGCATGAAAATACATGTAATCGTACAGAAAGGCGTCACAGACATCCCAGTGATGCCTGCTGAATACACGGGGCAGTGGGTAGCCAACCATGATCCAGAGGACCAGCCCACGTTTGTTTTTGGTTTTTGTTTTGTTTTGTTTTTTACAGCCTACAAGCTAGTATAGTTTGTTGTTGTCTCTCAAAGGTTGAAAAAAAGATCTGAAAACATTTAATGCTTTGTGAAAATTCTATGAAATTCAAATTCAAATTTTATACAAAATTTTACTGGAAGGCAGCATGTTGATTTTCATGGCTTTTTTGGTATCCCAACAGAAATATTGAACAGTGATGACAAGACCTAGATATTTATTATTCGACTCTACAGAAAAAGTATACTGACCCCTGATGCAGATTTTACTTTGGGCCAGTCACTATAATAAGTCCTTTTTTTATTCTTATCTCCCTATTTTTATAGATAGGAAATTGCAGTAACGGGCTTGAGGGTTGAGAAGCTTAGTGAGAAGCTGAAGTAGGGTATGAACCAGGCAGTCTGGTTCCAGAACCTGGACTCTTGGACACAACTTCTACCACCCCCTCCCTTTTTACACCGCCTGCTGCAGTAGGATGGAAAACGGGAAGTGGGAAAGGCAGGTGGCAACAGTGTGTCGCGACAGTCTTGGGCATTCTCTTCAGCGCTGACATTTTGCTGTCTCAGAGCCGGAGCTGATGGTGTTTTCTCCCTCCTTTCCCTCTCAGTCCTCTTTTCTTGACTCCTCATTCTGCATTTGCTTCTGCCCAATTTCCCACAGTAATCATATGCTGCTTTTGTAACTGAAAATTATTGAAGATCCACCTAACGCTTTTGTGGCTCTAAGAGAAGCACCTGTTACAGGCCACTCCCTTTTACCATCGGATGGGGTCCTCCAAGTGTGCCAATCACGTGGGACTGCATACTTCACGTACATGACTTATGATGACGTGACTTGAGTTCCGGGAATCTCTGCTTTCACTGTGTCCTAAGAAATAGAAGGTTGAAACAAAACAAACCTCATCCCCTCAGTACAACCCACCTAAGGATTTAAATAATTTATCATCTTACTGTATTTAATTTACTTATCAAAGATACATGAACGCTGACTACAAAATTCAAAACAAGAAGTCTAGATGTAAAACCGTGGCTGTGGTAATACTTGGGCTCCCACCTCTCTCTTCTGTTTTATGTTTTAAAAGATGATCTCATTTAGCCTCTGTTGGCCTCAGAGTCGCTAGGCAGCTGAGGATGGCCTTGAACTTCTATTCCCCAGTGTGAGGCTGACAAGAATGCGCATTCTACCTCAGTCTGCCACTGTACAGATATTTTAGAAAGTTATTTTCATCTTTATTATCATTGTTTTATGTGTATGGGTGTTTTGCCTGTATGTGTGTTAAGTCACCACATATGTGCTTGGTATCCATGGTGGCCAGAAGAAGGCATCTGATCTCCTGGAACTGGAGTTTCAGGCAGATATGAGTTGTCCATGTATACACGCATTCACCTCTGAGCTTTTTCTGTTGTGTTCAGTAGTCTACATGTCTGTTTTATGCCAGTCAAATAGTTTTGATTACTGTTGCTTTTTAACACAATTTGAAATCCTCAAGTAAGATGCTTCTAGCTTTGTTTTTTTTCCTCAGGACTATTTGGGGGATTTTCGTGGTGCCCTACACATTTTCAATGTTTTTATCTATTTCTGTAAAAAATGCTATTGGGATTTTGGTATAAGTTCATTTAAATTGATACTATACTTTGGGTAGTATGATAGTTTGAATGTACTTGGTCCCTATAAGCTCATAGGGAGTGGCACTACAATTAGGAGGTGCTGCTTTGTTGGAGGAAGTGTATCACTGTGGGGTTGGGTTTTGAGGTCTCCTATGCTCAAGCTATGTCCAATGACACAGACCACTTCCTGTTGCTGTGAATCAAGATGAATTAACTCTTAGCTCCTTCTCCAGCACCATGTCCCACCATGATGATAATGGACTAAACCTCTGAAACTGTAAGCCACCTCAATTAAATATGTTCCCTTATAAAAGTTGCTGTGGTCCCAAAATCATGGGTCCCACAAAGACAGCTGACCTGAGCTTGTGGGAGCTCACAAACTGACAGCTAAGTAGCTGGCATGGGACGGTCCTCTGCATTTGGGTGACAGTTGTGCAACTTGGTCTTTGTGGTATTTGGTGATGCAAACCTTATGAGTTTAGAAGTATTCTTGCTTCAGTTTTTATGGAATGTATTGGTAAGATCCCCCAGGCATTTGGGAGACTTCACAACGGAGGTCATCTGTCCGGAAAGTATCGGAAGATTCCTTCTTCAAAGTGGGAGAAAGGGACTTTGTTCAAAAACAAAGTGATGGCACCATCAGATTGGGCTGCAAGAGGGTGAGTGTCCTTGACTTAGAATACTCACTGAGAGCATGGGAGGGTGTTTGTTGTGATGGTTGTTGAGTCAGTCTGCTTACTCACGTTGCTAAGTTCAGATTTTCTGTTGCTTCATTCTTGCTAGGTTATGGGTTTCTAGGAATGTATTTTTTCTATGCTAAACAGTTTTTGGCATATAATTTTTCATAGTAGTCTCTTTTGATGATACTTTATATTTGTGTGGTACTGGTTGTATACTTCACATATTTTGGAGTGTGTTAATAGTATATATCTTTTTATCACAGAATAATATTCCATTATGTGACTGCACCACAGTTTATTTATCCAATCACCATTTTAAAAGTGTTTTGGTTTCTTCCTGGCTTTGGTGGCATATATATGGATAAACATTCATGTGTAGTTTTTCTTGGGGGGGGTTGCTTTGAGACAGAGTCTCTCTATCTCCCTATATAGCCCTTGTTGTCCCAGAACTCACTGTGTATACCAGGGTGGTCACAAACTTACAGAGATCCTCCTGCCTCTGCTCCCAAGTGCTGGAATTAAAGGGGTGTACCATTAAGGCCAGCTTCACTTATAAATTTTTATGTGAAAGTATCTTAAACCCATCTGAGTAATACTGTAAGTTCTTTGGTAAGATTATGTTTGACTTTGTAAGAAACTGCCAAACTGTTTTCCAAAATGGCTGTACTGCTTTGCCATCCCACTAGTCCTGAGTGTATGTTTTCATTGCTGCACTGCTTTGCTAGTGTTTGTTATCATCTGTTGCTTCCATTTTAGCCATCAAATAGTGTGCCTTTTGCTTTTTAAATGAACTCTCCTGGTGGATTTGTGCAAGATGACCCAATGGCATATGCACTGGGCAGATGTTATTTGATGTGATTACAGAACAGGAAACAATGCCTTAAAGCAAAGGATATAAACATTCTGCTATTGTGATCCAATCCCTAGAGTCTAAAAATGCCCAAGTCGACGACCAAGTATTTCTAATATTAAATTAAAAAAGAACCCCCATAAAAAAGGTGAACTACAGTTAGTGCGGTAGACAAGGCTTTGCTGAGAGACGTTGCCTTTGAAGACACATGGTACACAGCTAAAAGTTTAAAAAGCAACTGAGAAACTTCAAGGATGATGAATTATGAAGGCAATTGAGACTTGGGGCTTTGAAATTAGTACCTGGGTTTGAGCAATGTTTTCATATTTAATAAGCAAAATATAATTTTTAAAATTTGAACTTCAGTTTAGTTGTCTGTAAAACCTTGGGGTGGGGAGAACATGATTGGATTGTTTGAACTTTAGAGACTATTTTTTAAGATGCCTAACATTTAGGTTTTGTTTGACGAATGATATATCCAATCCCTCTCCTGTCCACTTCCCAGTAGCCAAGCTTCGCTAATCTGAAGAAGTAAACTGCCCAGTGAACACATGAACTAGCTACTGGATACTGCCTCTTCCATCCATGTGCCTGTCTCAGACAGGCAGAATACAGCACGCACAAGATATGCCAAATGAAACTTCTTATAGACTGCAAGGCTTTGGTACATCCTAAAATATCCCGTGGTTTGGGAATTCCCTGGATTAGCCAGAAATTACATATTGGTTTCAAAGACAAACTCATAAAAAACACAACAGTAGAGCTTGTGAGAACCTGGGCAACGGGCAGAGCTGAGTTACAGTAATTCACCATCTTGCAGGTGTGTGGCAGTAACAGTAACTAAAATGTTATTAGAGGGAGGATAGTCCCTATCTCTCTATTTGAATAGCTTCCTTCTAAAACAGAAGTGATAGTTGTGAGTTACTGGTTGTAATATTAATAATAGCAAAAAAAAAACCCTGATGAAGCATTGGATAGGGCTTCCCAAGCCTTTAGGAAATGATTTCAGAAGGAATTCTTTACAAATAATCAGGCAAAACAGGCCCCTTTTTTTAAGGATCAAGTTTAAAAAGGAAGAGTAGAGAAGTAGCTGTGAATTGCACTGGACTCCCAAAGAAAACTCAGAGGCAGGGAGGCATGGGGGATGGGTTAGATCTTAAAAACAAAGTTATTCTGAGGCCCAGGCTGATAACACCCTCCCAGAAGGACAGAGGGCATGTGCAAAACTCTGGACAGACCAGTGACAACCTGTGTGTCTTTTATTCTTTTCACCTGGGTCCTAGGGAATCACACACACACACACACACACACACACACACACACACACACACACACACACACACACACCCTTCCTTAAGTCATCTGATGAATCCTAAGTACCTCCACTTTCAGCAAAGAAAGATGAACCAACCATTTAACCCCTGAGGAGGACACTTTTAGGGCACTGTTCTTTCCCAACATGTAAACAGTATGTTCATAAGGGACATGAGGTATTTAGTTGTTAGAAGTAAGGATAATGGCTAATTGTAGAAAAATACTTCTTTGAAATTCTTGGTAATAACTCTTGGTTTGATGGATTCCTAAGTATCTAATGGGAAAGGAAGCCACACTCAGGACTTAATCCGTGTCTGCTGGAGGCAGGACTGTGAAACACATGGCTTCTATTGTATAATACCATCCTGTCTCATGAATTAATTATCCCAAAAGATGATTTTGGAGGCAAACGTGAAGCCTGATAATAGCCAGCCTAGTAATTGACATAAGGCTAGAAACACATCCCAAAGCAACACATCGGAAGGATGGAAAGATGGTGAATGTGGTGTGCTGCCATCCAGCTCTGACTGATGGACCAGAGCACCAGAGCTCCCCAGGGAAATGAATTATTTAAATCCAAATTTTTATTATTATTACTATTTAAATTATTGTAATAAATTCATGAAAATAAGACACCTCTCAAGCTTAATGCACATATAAAGCCTAATAAAATATTTATGAGCCACATACCAGCAGTTTTATCATTTAGCATTAAAAAATGGCAAACACCATGAAACATTTCTTTAATCTCAGTTCAAACATATTTGGCCCAATTTAGAGCTGCACAGAATGGCTACAATGACATTTCATTTGAAAACTATGGAGAACCTCATGCACTTCCACAGAAGAATAAAAATGTTTGCACTTCCAAAGGAAGATATGAGAGCAATTGAGTGTGTTTAGAGTGTGGGAAGGCAACACAGGAAAAGTTTCTAGCCCCAAACAAAGCTATTCGTAGGCACTTGGGCTGCTACTGCGATTTTAAAAAGCTATTCTTTAAATCTGCTACACTACTTTCTCTCACAAGAAGTGTATGAATATATTATGAGTTAAGAAATTGGCATCCAAAAGCAACAGAACATTTAAATATGCCAGGAAATC
This sequence comes from Mesocricetus auratus, assembly GCF_017639785.1. Classification (NCBI taxonomy): domain Eukaryota; kingdom Metazoa; phylum Chordata; class Mammalia; order Rodentia; family Cricetidae; genus Mesocricetus; species Mesocricetus auratus. The sequence goes on along the minus strand of NW_024429210.1, from coordinate 1,204,749 downwards.
CCACAGATGTTTGGAAGTTTTTAAATGACTTGGTTTAATGAGTAACATTTCTAATGCCTAGAAACTGGGAATAGGGAATGGGAAAATGCAGTAGAAAGCATGGATATGAACCACTGGACATCAGTGCTTATGTTACTAATGACTTAGCATGTTGACATATGTTTCCCACTTGCCACTTTTAAAAAATATTTTAACATCTTAGATTTTTAGTTAACCTACATCATTGATTTCAGTATGACATTTCATTACATATGCAGATAAGCATATATTTGTACTTTTCTAATAGTCATGCTGTCATTCTTCTTCATTCTCCCCTTGGTGGGCCCCTTTCCCCTAGTAGACCCACCTCTGCTTTCATGTCATGTATGTGCACATATGTGCTTGATTGTAGATTTTGAATAAGAAAAAAACCCTGCCATACCCCCCCACTTTATACTCCTTCTTCCCCCTTTGTAGCTATTTGAATGGCTGTTTAGGCTCATACATTTGGATGCTTTGTTCCCAGTCAGTGAACTGTTTAGGAAGGATTAGGATTGGAGGAGATGTGTCGTTGGTGGTGGGCTTTTTGGTTCAAAAGCCCATGCCAGTCCCAGTCTTTCTGTCTCTGTCTCTGTCTCTGTCTCTGTCTCCGTCTCTGTCTCTGCTCCTGCTTGTAGATAAGATGTGAGCTCTCAGTTACCATGTCTGCATGTCTGCTGCCAGGCTCCCTGCCATGACGATAACAGACAAACCCTCTGAAAGGCTAAGCAAGCCATCAGTTAAATGCTTTCTTTTATGTTGCCTTGTTCATGGTGTCTCTCTCAGCAGTACAGCAGTGACTAAAACACCCTCAATAGCCCCATCCTACTTTTTGCATCTCATATATATACTTACATTTGAGTCAAGATTCTGTAGATGAGAGACTATGTAATATTTGTCTTTCTGTGTCTGGGTGACTTCACTTAACATGATGATCTCCAGTTCTACCCATTTCCCCACAAGTGCCCTAATTTCATTCTTATTTGTGGTGGAATAAAACACCTTTCTCTCTATATACTACATTTTCTTTATTCACTCCTGCATTGATCGGCATCTAGGCTAGTTCCGTGTCTCAGCTGTTGTGAGTAGTGCGGCAGTAAACGTGGATGTGTAAGTATTTCTGTGATATGCTCACTCAGATTCCAGGAGTGGTACAGCTGGATCATCTGGTAACACCTCCACACTGACTTCTGCAGAGGTGCGCAGCTTACATTCCCACCAGCAGTGCATCTGTGTCACAGCCCATTCTCATCAGCGTTTGTTGTTACTTTCTTAACTATCCATTGCACGGGAGTGAGATGGGACCAGTGTTGTCCCTGTGGCTAAGGATAGGGAACTTTTTCAAATGTTTATTGGTCATTTGTATTTTCCTTTCAGAACTGTTCATTTTCCTATTTGTTAATACATGTATTTTGGTGTTTAATTTTTGGAGTTCTTTATGATTGCAGATATTAATCCCATCAGATGTGTAGATGGCAGACACCTCCATCACCAATTCTATACCCTGTCTTTCCACTGGACTGAGCAGAAGCCTCTTAACCCATGAAGCTCCATTGGTCAGTTCTTGGAAATGTTTCTGAAATATGTGGAGTAATTTTCAGAAAGTTCTTGCCTATGCCTACATCCTAAAGTGTCTTCTCAACTTTTTTAAAGTGGCAATATGGATGTTTTGTTGCCCCAGAACAGTTTATCTATCTCTCCTGACCTCAACCACTTGCTACTTTGTTTTTTTGTTTTTGTTTTTTACAAATTTAGGTTCCAGTGTTGCTTCTTCTTCTAACCTCTAAGTTACTGAGGCAAGGGGTATGTCTAATTTAACTTTCATATCCAGTGTACCTAGTTAGGTGATTTACATGTAATTGGAACAATGTCAGGTGATTGAAAAACTGAGTGTACGTGTAATAGAAGAGATAACACATATTTTTCCATTGAAAAACTAGCACATAGTTTTTAAACATATGTTTTAAACTTAGATTATTATGAATGAGGAAAAAACCCAACATGTCAATAGAAATGGCTTATGATAGTGGAATTGCTATTTTATGTTCTTCCGTTCAACTTGTTTATATACAACCACAATATTTTATAACACAAGGAATAGCACTTAATATCCTTCCACATTGGGTCATTTCATTAGAATAATGGTACCTGCCTGTTGACAGTGACACCCTACTCCTTTGCCCAACCACGAATTCTCTGTCCCTGCCTTCCTCTCCTCCACTCTCCCGTCCAGGTGACATAAAAAGAGCAGTATGATAAAGGAGGAAGGAACGATGAAGGGATAAAGGTTTAACTCAAGATTCCTTCAGAGTCCACTCACTTATTCATGCATTCATTATTTCACCTTGAGTGGTCATGTGCTAGGAAATGCCTAAAGACAGCCTGCAGTTGTATAAGAATGCAGAGCTCTGCATGTGAGAACCAGTATGTGTGTGTGGGCAGTCCTGGGGCTCCAGTCCAGATGACCAGAAACCAGATCCAGGAGGACTAGGGATAAATAAACAATCCCGAACACCTTGATCAAGGGAGGAACAAATACAGGTATTCATTACAAACAATTGTTGAAAATGGAAGCTTCCTTCCTTCCTTCCTTTTTCCTTCCTTCCTTCCTTCTTCCCTCCCTCCCTCTCTTCCTCTCTCTCTCCGTCTCTCTCTCTCACTTTATTTATTTATTTATTTATTTATTTATTTATTTATTTATTGGTTTCTCAAGATAGGGTTTCTCTGTGTAGCTCTGGCTCTCCTGATCACTATAGCCGAGGCTGGCCTCAAACTCAGAGTCCTGGGATCACCACACCCGGCTGGGAACACCTTTCAAGTAGCAGGGAAAAATGTTTTCTGCTCTCACTAGGGAGAGGGCATGAGCTGCAGGATGAGGTCAAAGACAGGTTAGGAGAAAGTCGGTTGCCAATGGCACATGTTGGGTTAGTGTCTAGTGTCGGCTCAGTTCACTCTTAAAAATAAGAATTAGGGAGCATTTGCTCTGTATCAGACACTAAATTAGGGGCACGTTTTTGCCAGAAAAATTTTCATATAAATAAAATAGCATAGAGGCTGGTTTAATGTGAAGTCAGAGGAACACCCCTGAAACTATTCATTTTTTAGAAAAACATATAACAAGCAATTACACTATTTAATTATCATTTAAAATAGAAGAATTTGCATAATTCTCCATTGCCTGCTTCTGTTTGAAAACATTAATTGGGAGGCCATTAGGCAGAGAGTGTGCCAGTTTCCTGAGTCCCTCACTGGCAAATCAAAGGCCACTGTACACAACGCAGCCTAAGTGTAACCACAGAAACCACCAGCTATCAGCTAGTAGGAACTTTCCACTGAAATCCTCTCTTCCATTTGTCTTGCCCACCTCTCTCAGCCCCGCCCCCAGGGAAGTGCCGAACTGCTCAGGGTCTGGAGTTGCTCAAATCCTCTTCAAAAATTTTAGTGTGCCTATGTTTACTTTTCAGTATTTCCAGCACAAAACATCTCTAAGCAAATCAGTACTCAGGTTTTCAACCAGAGTCATCTTGGAACACAAGAACTGCTTGGGGGGGCTCTGCACCGAGAATAAGTATTGTTCAAACTACCAACAGCATCAGTGAGGGGCAAATGGCATTTTCACGGGTCTTCCTTTCACTTCATGATGAAACTGCCAGTGGTACCGCATAGTGTGGAAAGGTTTGGTGCAAAAGTGGTTACAATTGCTTTTCTTCCATGAGACAGATAATTGGCAAAACTGCTGTCGTGTGCCAAGCATCGCTCCCAGGAGGGCCAGGGAGGAAACTAAGGGAGGTTCCTTTCTCAGGAGCTTAGATGTGAAGTGTGTGCATTGGGTAAACTTTTACCTCAAGGGAACCAGCGTCCATCTCCCTCCGTTATACCCTGGAAACCCTTTGCACCACACCGAAAATACCTGCTCTATCTTGGAGCCCTCGCCAACTTCTATTTGAAAAAGCTCCAGCTTACAAAACAATTGAGCCCGAAGCATCACCCCAGAGAACAGTAAGGAATGAGAACAACCGGAAACCCTAAATGAGTTTTTTTCTACGAAGGAAGTGATGGGTGGCATGCAGGGCAGACGGGTGAGATGAAAGAGGCTTCTCAGAAAGCACGAGCTGTGGAAATAGCTGAAGTGAACGCGGACCACGTTTGCTGGACTTGATCGTGCCCTTTCATTCTACAAACGGATAGCCAACTCCATAGCATTCTTCGTGATTACGCATTTTACTCGCAGACTGGTTTGAGCTGGAGCTAGTTGTGGCTGCTGCTTCAGGACAAAGGCTCCTGTTTAGGTGATGTTCCTCGACAAGTACCGGCAGACTCAGAAGATGTGGAATTAGCACTTGGCATTGGCTTTTTCTTCAGTTCAGATTGGGGACATTTTGATGTTCTCTGAGTCAAGGAAAAAGTTCTACGGAGAATACAAGCACTGGAGGAATTGGACTCGATACTACCATTTGCTGAGTGAGCCGCAGACCTGTACACACTGAGACAAGGTTCTTCCAAGGAGCAAGAAATGGAATTACTCTACTTTTGTTGACGTTCTCTGTCAGTCTTCAATATAGACAGTAGGTTTTCAAGGTAATCAAAGCATGATAATGAAACTTCAAATTATGTTCAGATCATGATGATATCCGTATATATACAAATATACAGTCTGTCATTAAAATGATGGTGGTATGGTAGGATGACCAGAAGTATGTTCAGTCTTGCTGCATCTTTTCATAACTGTGGTTTTGGTCTACCACAATATGTATTTGTGCTTACCCATGTATTACATTTTAGTAGAATGGAGAAATAGAATTAATTGGACTCAGAATATACTAAACTATCTTTTATTAAAAAGGGGATGGGATGGGGGTCGATATGGGGCAGGGGAGGAGGGTAGGGAGAGGGAACTGGGATTGACATGTAAAACAAGCTTGTTTCTAACTTAAATTTTAAAAATTGCAAAAAAAGTGTTAATTTTTGACTTAATTTCTGGAGGATTTTGTTTGTTTGTTTAAACAGAATTTCATGAGGTAGCCCTGGCTGGCCTGGAACTTGCTACATAGACCAGGCTGGGCTCTAACTCACAGAGATCTGCCTGCCTCTGTCTCAGCTTCCTGAATGCTGGGAACAAAGGCGTGCCCCACTGTCCCCAACTGAAGGTTAATATTTTAGATAATTCACAATCTTTGGGAACATGGAGTCCATTAGAAAACACTGTCTAGTGCCACATGAAGATTTATGTCCTTGATCAAACCAAACTTCTCATATCCCTCATCTTTTTTTGTTGTTTTGTTTCGCTTTTTTTGTACTGGAGATTGAATTTAGGACTTTCCTAGGCAAACACTGAGCTATATCCCCAAGTAGCGCTGGCTGTCCCGGCAACGTACGTACGTGTGTGTGTGTGTGTGTGTGTGTGTGTGTGTGTGTGTGTGTGTGTGTGTATGGTTGTTGTTGTTTTGTATGCAAGATCTCATTCTATAGCCCAGGCCCGAAATCCACTATGTAGCCCAGGCTAGCCTCAAGCTTGTGCTTCTCCTGTCTCGGTCTCTCAAGTGCAGGGATTATGGGCATGAGCCACCACACCCGCCAAGAAAAGGTTCAATTCAGATGAAAAGGGAAGTAGGGATAGATAGAAGGGGGGCTTCTTTTTGAGTACTTTCTCCAATAGATTGTGCCCTTCTGGGTATGTGCAGGGTAACTCTGACACACCCTGTGCTCATCCCGAGAACAGCACACAACCTTCCCTAGCTCCATTGTTGAAGAAGTGAGAATATTTCCACACTGTGCAAGTGCTCAGAGACACATCTGCTTCACAGTAGAGTCATCCTGGGAGCAGGCCCCTAAGGCTATGGAGTCCAGGGCACAGAGGCAAATCAGTTTCAGGAATAGCTCTGAAGGATCAGGAGTGAAGCAGAGGCCTGTAAGATGGATTTGCAGCCTCAGGAACTTCACTGGTGAGTACGGTGTGGGTGTATACGGGCTCATTTTGTGTCCCCATCTGTCCTTTTCCCTCTCACTGCCTTTCAGAGTACCTCTTGGCCATAAAACTGAGGACAGAAAAATCTTAAGGTACCAATTCTTTAAAGTCAGGGTCATCCTATGGCCAGCGCCAGCTTTCTGAGCATGTGATGTGGGTGATTACAAAAGGTCTCTCGCTTGCAAACACTCAAGCTTGTTTGATGCTCTGTTGATTTGAAATTCTTACTGCTTTTTGAAGAAGGGCTCCATTTACCTGTGAATATGCAGGTCTTCTACCCAAAGCTATAAAATGTTTTTAGCGCAGGATCATACCGTGTGTCTCTCATCTTGCTGTGCTCTCAGCAATGAGAGACTGGTGATGGTGAGGCTGGGGCAAAACGGCCCAGTTTTAATAGAAATTAAATTCTCTATGTACCACGGGGTTGCAGTTCATGGTTTCTCAGATACCCATTTCTGCTTTCATCTGAGCTGGCCAGAGTATTTTGATATAGTAAAATACAGTTTTTTTTCAGACATTTCCTATTGGACACCAGTGTAGTTATAAGGGGTCACTGTAGGGTCTTTTGTTTTTACTTTTTACCAGGTTAGAAAACCTGTGAACAAACTAATGTATTGGATCACAGCACACGTGTTAGTACAAGGTTTGGTATCAAGCCTTCATGACAGTGGAGATGGCCAGGGTCCCTGCATTGTCCCTCTCCTTCTAACACCCCTTCATCCCACCGAATTTGCGTCCTATCATAAAAACAGATCTCTGGGAAACTCATCTATTCACTGTCTCATTCCTTCCTGCTGTATGATCTGAGCCCATCACACTGTGACTTTGTTCTCAGTGAACTTCATAGTTAGAAAGCTAGCTGATAATTAATTCCTGCTAAATTGTTACCTGGTGTAACCTAAGGTATTCCATTGTCACCTGGGGTTAGTGTAAAATGGGAATTTGTTACTTAACTGCAACAAATCGTAAAGACACAGGGACCTGAATTTCTCCCTCAGCTGGGGATGGCTGCCACAGGGTCTGACTGTTGTGTCTGCCTGCGTAAGAGCTGCTGTGGCCAAGTGTGGCCGGAGAGGAAAGCCCACCCCATTGCTGATTTTAGTTCATGCTGAACTTTCGTTATCCAATAGCTCATCCATACTGGTGACACAGACCTTGCCATGCTGTCCCATTTACAGCAGATGCTGACTCTCCGGAAGTAGTGCACTTTACATCCTTCTCCCCGCCCTTTCCTGGCTTTACTTTGGAGGTGTGTGAGAAGGCAGGATGTCAAGCTTGTGCCACCTACCACTCTAGCCAGCAGCTGTGCTCCGTCTACTCTGCCTCCTGTCTGTCTGTGATGCCACCGTCCTGTATCAGGTCTCTGGACCCCATCTTCACTCCCCTGCTCAAGGGCGGCACTCAAGCCACGCACCCCCACCTAGAGAGCATGCCATTTGCACGCTTCAGTGCCTCTTTTCCTGTCTTCATCAGCAGTAACCATTTCCTTCTCAATCCCACTTCTGGCTCAGCCGAAGCTCTTATCTGTTATCCCTCTATCAAAATGTTCCTGGTGAAGCTCACTACTATACTTCCTCCTTGATCAGTTCAGTGGTTTATTCCAGACCTCCCATCCAATCTCTCAGGCACGTTAGTGACACTTCCTTGCTCCTTTCTCACAGTGGCTCTGGGAGGACATTCGGGTCTTTGTGTCTTTCATATGGTAACACTGATAGTTTAACCCCAGGTGAGATAATAGCAGGGATGCAATTCTGCTTCCTATGAGTTGCCTCTTTTGATAGTCACTGTAAAGCATACACTCAGGACTTGTTTGTAGCAAGAAAGTAGTCTTCAAATTGGCAAGTTATCATTTCTTACATTTATTCTACTTTCTAGTCACGTCAAAGAATTTCACATGTAAAAGAAATAATTGCTCCCCACACCTAATAGTGTCAGAGACTTTGGAAATTAAGCAGATTCTAGAAATGGGTCTGTGGACAGTGGCTGTCTGCCTTCATGCTGAGAACATTTACTGTTTCTCCTGGGCCAACAGGACAAGACAGCATGGTTGAGAAAACATTGGAGAATGTGAAATCACATTCTCCCAGTTCTGATGCAGAAATAGGGCAAACTGCCCATTATTATTCACATTCCTATCCCATTATAACAGCAAGGAATACAAGAAAATTTGTAAATTTTATTTGCAATGCGGAAGTTAAATTGAATCAAACAGCTGGCAATGCATCTGGACTCTAAATTTAAGTTATAAAAATATCAGTGTGCAAACTTGGCTGGGGAATGATGAAGTCTTTTTCATAATAATCACACAACTTCAGGTTTTGATGTCACTTGTTACAATGTTGTCTGGAATTCCGAAACTGTTCCATCAGGGGTGATCTGGACAGGTCTGGACTTGACATTTGATAGTAGTTGGGTAGCCGGATATCATAGTGATGTTTTTTCCCTGTATACACCCTGTCGTTCAGGGCGTAGAGTTTATCTGCAATGTCACTGCCAATTAAAACCGAAAACAGGCGGGAGATGTAGCGGTGCTGAGCGAAGAGCAGGTATAGCTTTTTTCTCCTCCAAGACACGTACCGACAATCAGTTTCTGCTGTCAGGGTTACCTAAAACATGAAGACACATAAAACAAACCTGACAGCAAGAGAGTCAAACACAGCTCTTAAAGATGTGTTTTTATGTGTTTGGCCTCCATGTGTTTTAGGTACACCACACGTGTGCAGTGTCCAAAGAGGCCAGAAGAGGGCGCCAGATGCCCTGGAACTGAAGTTACAGATGCCATGAGATGACTTGTGGGTGCTGGGAACTGAACCCATGGTCTCTGCAAGAGAAGCCAGTGCTCTTAATCACTGAGCCATCTCTCCACCTCCTTCAACCACGTTCTTCTGCCCCAAATTCTAATTGAATTTCTTACTGTCCTCTTAGGTTGAGAAATATTGTAAAAACTTAAGACATTAAATATTAAAATAAACTACATAATTTACTTCATATCCAATCGCAGTGCTTGTACACATGCTCCAATTGATTATGTATTGCATTTTGCAGAGCTACTTGATATGAAAACAAAAGAGTTAAGATGGCTGGTATCAGAGAACGATACCAAAAATGAAGTATTTTTTAACCCTAACGTGGCTTCTCTAGTACAATATAGAATACAAATACCATTCTTGCATGTTTACATGAATTTGAATTTGCATGTACCTGTGTGTTTTGGTTTGTAGGAAACTGTATAGCATAATGAATGGGACCAACTGAAATGAGTGTCTAACACTTTCAGTACATGACAGACAAAAGTGAGAGCAAATTTAGAAGTAACTGAAGCCCATCAAGCATTTTAAATTTTCAAAAGCCATTTATTTTGTAGTAAGTGCAACTTCTTCTCTTGACACTTTCTAAACTACCACACCCACTGACTGTGTTTAAGGTCAGATCTTAGTTATTACATATTAATCCCCAGATCCGAGGTTCAACACAGGAAATCTAGAGAATATTCATTAGATTCCTTCCTGCCCCCTGACTCAGAACTGGGAAGCAGGCATGAAGCAAATTGCATCCTAAAGTTAAATAAAAATTAAAGCTGTGTTATATGTTGTTCCATGCATATGCCTGCTTGCTTTAAAATTAAGGTTCATGTGTTCCGAAGGCTGGGGTGTTAGCCATGTAGCCTATTTATCCCTTACCTGAAAAATACCTTCCTCTGTGGGTCGTAGTGAATCCCACTCTGGAGAATCCAGGAACTGAAAGGGGAAGATGTAATGCAGAAATTCGCCATCGACTGTCACTCTGACCCTAGTGAGACACAAGGACATCTTTTATGAGGGGACAAGAAAGTGTGTACATATTTGAGGGTATACCATGCGGTGGCATGTCCTTCAGCCTCTGGTGACTTCTTCCCTGTTGAATTTTGAGGAACCAAATACTGAGTCCATATACTACCTTAGAACCCTATGAGACCTGTGCACGGATACTCCTTGCTTAGGCATCTGGAGCAGCAGTAGGTGACATTCACCACAGAGTCACACATACGAGATGAGTCCAGTCCATATGAACACTGTGCTTTGACACAAGACAAGAGTGTACTCAGTCAGATTTTCTGATTTTGTGGAGGGAGTTTAAGAGCATAGTGGAAACTCTCTGCAAGCACCTCTGTGAGTTTAATCTTTCCAGTTACATGAAAAAAACATATTATTGTTTGCCCCCTCACACGTTGCCAAGTTTAGAGTCTATATACACAGACTCTCGAAGATTTCACTCCCATTTCACACAAGGGGCAAATGCTAGAATTTACTAAATAGTTTGATAGTATAAAATTCAAAGTTTCCTGTTATGTAGAAGAATGCCAGTAGAGTCTACCTAAAATACTTTGTGTAGCAATGAAGGTTCTATTGACTCAAGCTGCCTCATCCTCCCTGACATTCAGCGACTAGCTGCAATGCAGCTACTACATCCACAGAACTACATTCACGCATCGGCTGTAAGGCTTGTGAACTTTATTCTAAGATGGAAGAAGAAGGTTGGTTATTTCCTGATTCAAGTAAACAATACCATGTCCTGTAAATGCCCACACCTGTGATTCATGTCTCAAAGATTTCTCCAAGTCTGGGGGTGCCAAATGCCACTCAGGACTCTGCTGCACCAAAATGGAAAGAAACACAGACAGCTACCATAGAGGAAAGACCCGCACGGAGGGTACAAACCTTCCTGAGACAAGCATGGACAGTCTGTCAATGGAGGTTTTCCCTTGCATAGCGTAACAGTGCTCCTTTTCCAAAGTCACCACCTCAGAGCTCAGAGCAATTGTTCTGAAGACAGGCAGCGGGATCCCCAGGGGCTTGAACAGGGAGCTGTACAGCACCTGGAATTCTCGGGCAAACGTTATGCTGTGAACTTGATACGCAGTGTGAACAAACTGCATGAAGCAGATGACAAACAGCACAAAATTCCAGGAGAATATGTCAGCCGCACAGACGTCTACCCACGCCCAGACGGCAGAACACAGGAAACCCAGCCCCAGCAAGCTGAAGACATAAAGGAGCCCGAAGAACCCACTGCCGCCCATAAAACCTACTACAAACAAGATACTGGCGAGCTGGTAAATGGCGCCTTCGGCCTCTTGCTTCCAGGCCATGCAGACTGGGTGTTCACCCACCAGGCTCTTCCACAAACTCGAATTCTTTTCCATGGCTCCGCTACCTGCTTCTCTTGTCAGTTCACTTCAGATGACACTGAAGCCAGCACCGGAGTCCTTCGCTTTGCCATCACCGAATGTTGCTCCTCACAGGCCAGAAGCTGGCATGACAGGGGTTTAGTAGGCATAGAGCCAAACATCTACCGATTCAGCACCAGTCTCTTTAAGCGCACCTGGGCTCCTGATTTAGACCAAGTCCTCAAAGATGTTGCTATTGCCTGTGTAAGAGAAAAGGGACAGAGGAGCTAATTCACCGAAAAGAATGAATGGTGTTTACTTAATGAATCAACAGCATTACTTATGCAAATTGACTTCCTATTGTTATGAAATCAGGATGTTTTAGACACAAATGTTAATCAAATTTCTAATGACAGCCTATTAGAAAATAGGCTAGCTATTTCCTTTTTTATTAATGCATTTTTCTTTTATGTGCATTGGTGTTTTGCCTGCATCTATATCTGTGTGAGGGTGTTATATCCCATGTAACTGGAGTTACAGACGTTGTAAGCTGCCATGTGGGTGCTGGAAATTGAACCTGGATCCCCTGGAAGAGCAGACAGTGCTCTTAACCACTGAGCCATCATCTCTCCAGCCCTGGCTAGCTGTTTCCTTTCCAGAGTGTTTAGGTTAGTTTTGACACGAGCTAGAGTTACCTGAGAAGGAAGGAAACCCAACTAATTAATTGCCTCCATCAGACTGTGTGAGGCAAATTTGTGGGGCATTTTCTTAGTTAATGATTGATGTGGAAGGGTCCAGTCCACTGTGGATGGTGCCAGCCCTGGGCAGGTGGTCCAGAGTTGTATGAGAAACAAACTTAGTAAGCCGTGGAGAGCAAGTCACACTCCTCCATGGCCTCTGCTTCAGCTCTTACCTCTCGGTTTCTGCCCTGAGCTCCAGACTTGACTTCCTTCCATGATGGACACTAATCTGTAAGATGCAATAAACCCTTTCCTCCCAAGTCAGTTTTAGTCACACAACAGACAGCAAAGTAGGACACAGGGTAACTAAATCCGTTATAGTCAGCTAGTCTCCCCAGCAGCGGTACTTACAGTGTAACTCAGAATCACATGACACAATGACTCAAAATGGAGAGCCACCGATTAAATATAATGTATCACATATATTAAATAAGGATCACTGAGGGCAGTTTCCAGAGATGTGTATTTTGAACAAGCGCTCCACGATGAACTCACGAGTCTTCCAGGCACCTCCTCTCTTGAGAGATACTGTTGGATACTACAGTATTTACAGTTTATAGATGAAAAAATTGGAGCTCCAAGGAGCCAGGAATATATCCAAGCTACATGATGGTCAAAGCAGAGCAGGCTTCAACACCAATGCCCTGTGCTGGATTCAATCACACCATTTTCATGGAAGATGGTTTAAACTTGATTTGATAAGGACCCCAAACAAATCAGGAAACAGGAAGCACATGGTCAGGAGACAGATCTTTAAGAAAATGTTTAATAAGCTAGATTTGGACAATTTAAGGAAACACAGTATATAGTACAGCATAATTTTTCCGTATTAGTGGTCCAGGTTAAAATCAATTCCATATAAGTAACATACTTATTAGTTCCCGTTAAACATTTAGCAGATGGTCATCAATATTATTGACTGTGCACCTCTGCTCATACATTCTCCACTCTTTCCTGGGTCTGGAGAGCAGTGGGCATGAGGACAGAGGTCCAGGATCTGTGCGTATCTTCACCCCAGCGCTCCTTACTGTCAAGGGTTCCTCAGGTTGAGTCGCAATGAACACCAGCATGCAAAGACCTCAAATGTGGACGCTGTGTTTGCCGCCTTCCAGGACAGCCCGTGTCTCAGAGGGACAAATAAAACTCCACACACATTTGAGAGCATGTCTCGCTGAGTGGGAAGGCACAGGCCATCACTCAGAGCCAGAAACTGAAGCGAGGGTGCTCCTGCTTGGTGCTCCTCAGCCGCTGCTCAGTGCTCCTCATTTGTGAACCTTTTCTCAAGCAGTGAGGGCCGTGCCAGGTGAATCAGAAAGGAGAAGGAAGAGGAGAAAGAGGAAGGGGCGGAAGGGAAGGGACAAAAGGCTTAGATACACAACTTAGCGTGGTACTGCCATTTTCACTCGTTTTAAAAGACACATAAATCATCTTGCAGATCCCTAACTCCAGTCAGGCTGTGAGACACACGACTCAGGCCGGCCAGCATTCTGAGCATGTTCAGTTTCTGCTGTTAGAAAACAACACACAGAATTCTATTCTACTAGACTGCCACAACAAAGAACAGCTCTTACAAATGCAAGGATGATTGAGAACTGCAAATACCAGCCCGCAAATGTCACTCCTGCTGTTTTACTTAAAAACTGGGGCATTTTAACCAATCAATTCTTCAGGATACTCAGCACAGCCACGGAAAAAACCAATATGAAAAGAATTGCTAGTAGGTCTCTGAACTTTGGTTTGAACTTCCTTAAAAATTTATAATCCTCATCGAAATGTTAAGATGATGCTGATAATAGAAAGGCCATGTCAAACTTTTCTGGTGATTCAGAAGAGAGCACAGGAGAACCGTCGCATAAGATGCTTGATTTGGAGGGCATGCCGGGGCCTCTATGCTTCGGAAGTGTGATCCAGAGCGGTTCTGGGAGGAGCTGTGTTTCCAGCCTACTTCTGTTGCACTGAAGTTGCTCGCAGGCCTCGGTCCATCCTGGACACAGTACCACCAAAGCTTGTTGGCTTGCCCTGATCAAATTACTCCACACCCAGCCTGGTGTGTTTGTGTCCAGTCACCACAACAGATGTGCTTAATTAGAAGGGGAAGGACTGACAGCAGCAGGTGATGGGCAGGAAGGGCCTCTGCCATGTGTCACCATCGCTCTGATGGCCAAACATGATTCATCCGCCAGCTGCCTGCCTCACAGACCCCCAGGCCTGGTCATTTTTGTGTGGACATCTTCCCCAAGCTGTAGCTGATCTTGCCCACTGAGTACAAATGTCGGAGCCAAACACTAGCAAATGAACACAGCACTTCCAAGTTTGTCCAGCTTTTCTCCTGAACCTTTAAGACTGAATTATCAAGGGATAAGATGCATACGATGATAAAAGCATACTCAGCGGCAGGCGGCATAATTGGCTGCACAGTGGTGAAGATTAGCCCAGAACTGTGTGTATCTGCTTCCAGCATTCAGTTATTATCTCACTGCCCAAGCCAGGCAGGATCTAAACCATCATGCAAGCATGGGGAGCTGGGCACAGCCTGGTGAAGTCCCCCAGGGAGCTGGGCATCGCCTGGTGAAGTCCCTGGGGAGCTTGGTGAAGTCCCCCAGGGAGCTGGGCATCACCTGGTGAAGTCCCTGGGGAGCTTGGTGAAGTCCCCCAGGGAGCAGGGCACAGCCTGGTGAAGTCCCTGGGGAGCTGAGCACAGCCTGTCAATCCCTGGCTACAGGTGAAAGGGTCATGTCCCACAGCATGGATGCCCAGGTGCCCTCTGCCCAACTTCACCCTGGCCAGGACTGGAAGCTTCAGATCAGGTAGTGTGAAAGCGCTGGGCAACACCTCTCAGTGGACGTTTAAGACCTGCTATGTCTGCTTGTACTGCTCAGTTCACACAGTCCACTTCTGACACACAAACAGCCACCTGTGAAACCATTCACTATTATTTGATGCTAACTGATTCTTCCACTAGGATCTGAAATTTGAAAGAGCAGCAGGGTCAGAGACAGATGTTATTGTGTGCCTGACCCCTGGCATTCTGTGGCTGTTGGTTGAATATGCTGGGATTATTCCACCCCTAACATGCGATGTTGAAATACCTTCTGGGTGCCTTAGGGGCACAGATGCAGGGAAGAGCCCGACCTTGGAGATACATCAGCATGAATACTGAGGAGCTGCGGAATCTTAACCCCCAAACATCTGGACAACCCCAAATTCGAAGTGGAATCCTTGGCCAACCACCTTGAGCTTCGATAAAGACAACAGCTAGTCTGGTACCACTGCTATTGGGTTAGTTTGGGTTGCCAAGCAACCCACAGATTCAAAATTCCAATATTCTGCTCATTAATTAAAATCAGATTGGAACTTCAGAATGTGCTTCATATGCTAACTTATCTTCTTTAGTTGTCTTTTTTTGCTTCTACTTATCCTTGAGATGGTATATTTACTAAGCACCTATGTGCCAGGCAGACTTTTAAGACTATCTCACTAAACAGCCCTGTGAGGCAGGTAATCTTATCTCAGTCTTACTGATGAGAATCTTGAAATTCAGAGAAGGTAAATAAATTGTCCAAGGTCAAACTGCTTAGATGTTTCACATATTCTCTACCAAACTAATCTGACTCTGCTACACATCACCCGGACATGGAAACCACTCTGCCCTCTGTTCCTGATGCCCATGGAGGAACATTTAGCCACCCACAAGAAGGGAAACACCACCTATTTTCTCTTGGCACCAGAAACCAGTTAAGGTGGCAACTCCAGAAATTCCAACACCCAGGAATTAGAGGCCAGCCTAGGCTGCATAGTGGGACCTGGTCTATAAAGCAAACAGCTAATAAACAACCAGTAGTAGCCGCCGCCCCCCCACCCCGCCACCACCATCAGGGTCTCTTTATGACCTTCCCATCCATGGACTTTAGACCAGGTTTGTACCAGTAGGTGTGAATCCCTCCTGTCAAACAGACCTCAGATCTAACCAGAGAGCTTCTGGTTATCCCCGCAGCTTCAATGCCACTGTTGCTCAAGTGGGCACATTTTGCTTGGCAGGTCAGTATTACACCTCGCAGGGTTGACAACTGGATAAGGGAACTGATGACTCTTCTACTCCTAAAGTCTGCAGAGTCCCTTCTGGCACCATGAAAACTAGCCAGCAGGGAGGAAGCTTCTAGCTCAGTTTCTGTGTTCTTAGCTTAATTTTTCTGTGTTCTGAAACCAAAGTGTGTGGCATCTTCAGCAATAGGGTCTTGTTATCTAGGTCTGGGGCATAACCAAGAGCAATGGCAATTAGCATGTGTTGTTTTGGGTGCTTCTGGGGTCTCCCTGGTCAACAACTCAGGAAGGTTTGTCATGTCTAGCTCTAGGATATTCTTTTAACAACATATAGTTTCAGTAACTGCATTATCCACACATGCTGGGTATTTCTGTTCTAAGTGTGTGTGTGTGTGCATGTGCTGTGTGTACTGTGTGCGTGTGCTGTATGTGTGTGTGTGTGTGGTGTGTATATATATGTGCACCACTGCAGGGTACTTCAGTGCTATGTATGTGTGCCAATGTGGATGTGCCTGTTTCTGTGTGTGTGCATATGTGTGTGAACATACAGCTTCAGGAACAGCATTATCCAACCATGAAGGGTACTTCCGTTCTGTGTTTATGTGTGTGTGTACGTGTGTGCATGTGTACCTCACTGCAGTGTACTTCTGTTTAACTGTGCATATGTGTTTGTATGCATGTGTGTGCACCATGTGTGGAAGTCAGGGCAACCTCAGGGCTTGACCCTCACCTGCCTTGTTTGAAACAGAGCCCCATTGTTATTCTCTGCATACACCAGGCTAGCTGACCTGTGAGAGCCTGGGAATTCTCCTGTCTCTGCCTCCCACTGCACTGTAGGAGCACTGGGCTTACAGATACACACAGATGAGTCTGGGTTTTCATGAGTTGAATTTTGGGGATTCAACTCAATCCTCATACTTGCATATAGATACTTTACCCACTGAGTCTTTTCTCTAGCCCTTGCTTTTCCTAAATTATGTATTTTAATTAGCCTGAAAAGTACTGTGTTTCTATATTTCTTTTTTCATATATTTGTTTTAGCTGACTACCTCCCCTCCCTCTCTCAGATTTCCACCACTCATATTCCTCTCATCTATCTTCACATTGCATGTGTTCAAGTGTTCCCTAAACCAAGCCCCACCGCTTTCTAGCTTTCCAGCTTCTGCAAACACACAAACCTAGAAGAAAACCTAACACTGTTGTTTTGCTAAATGGATGTATTAACAAGTTTTCATCTAAATATTATGTTTAGATTATGTTTATATTCTTTGTCAAGGAAGCATGTTCTCAAAATGGGCAGAGACTTAGAACTGGTCACAGTGCTGAGAATCAGTGACTGCCGACTGCTCAGCCCTAAATCATGGAACATTGTGGAATGTAATAACTGGAGAATAGTGCTGAGAAACATTGTCTTCTGGGTTGGCATGGCCTTGGCTCTCATGAAATCCCTGCAGCTGCACTAGATTGGGCCCATAAGCATTCTGCCAGATTGGGAAGGGACTCATGAATCCCACTTCTAGCTGAGAGGCTATTGGCAGCTGATCACTTTGTCAATGATGTAGTCACTAGTAAGTTGCCTATGTTCTAGTAAACAACCCTCCACCCAGACACAGCCAACCCCAATTATGCACACACATGCACACCCAAACACATACACAGAGACACATACATGCATACACAGACACATACACAGATATACACATGCACACACAGACACATACAAGAGATACACACATGTACACACAGAAACATACACAGATATACACATGCACATACAGACACAAACACAGAGGTACACACATGCACACATAGACAGATACACAGATATACATATGCACATACACGTATACACATGAATGTAAGAGGGGAACTTGTTGGGAAGGAGGAGTTTACAGTGGGAGGATAAAAAAAGGGTAGTGGGGAATAAATATAGTGTCTTAGAGTTTCTATTACTGTGAAGAGACACTATGACCACGGCAACTCTTACAAAGGAAAACATTTAATTGGGACTGGCTTACAGTTCAGAGGTTTAGTTCATTGTTGTCATGGTGGCATGCAGGCAGATGTGGTGCTAGAGAAGAAGCTAAGAGTTCTATATCTGGATCCACAGACATCAAGAAGTGAACTGTGGCACTGGGTGTAGCTTGAGCATATATGAGGCCTGGAAGCCTACCCCCACAGTGACATACTTCATTGGAGGTCATTCCTATTCAAACTACCACATAGGGTCAGAATATATTACATACACATCACTGCATAATGTTTTAAAAGGCAAATAAATAAATAGTATGTGGTTCAATGAAGAAATCCATTTCCACCATCATATTATTATTAAAATAATATAGAAATAGCACTACTGTACTTGTTGCTTGTATTTTACAGAGCTCAGCCACTTAGACTATTGTAGTTTTTAAATCCACCTTTCCCTAGAGGACTACAACTGAAGACAGGAATACAGACAGGAACATGTTGGCTGCTCTCCATCTTTAATTATAAATGTGAAGTTGGTGCAGTCCTGCCATAGTGATCTCTTTGCTGTTATCTCTAGTGAGATGTTCTATTCCCATCTCCTTTTTCTTTTTTCTTTTTCTTTCCCCAGCTTTGTGAGGCACTACATGGAAATATGAGCCCCACATTGGGTGCCAAAATATAGTGAGATGCTTTACTCTTTTGGCTTTTTGAGGGACCCAACACCCAGCTACCAAATAAATCACTCACAGAGGCTTATTTTTAGTTATGAATGCCTGGCTTTAGGTTGGCTTGTCTCTTGCCAGCTTTTCTTAAATTATCCCATCTACCTTTTGCCTCTGGGCTTTTTCTTTTTCTTACTTCTGTTTATCTTACTTTCACTCTTACTCCATGGCTGGCTGAGTGGCTGGCCTCTGATATCCTCCTCTCCTTGTTCTCTC
This sequence comes from Mesocricetus auratus, assembly GCF_017639785.1. Taxonomy (NCBI): domain Eukaryota; kingdom Metazoa; phylum Chordata; class Mammalia; order Rodentia; family Cricetidae; genus Mesocricetus; species Mesocricetus auratus. Next base: position 1,185,930 of record NW_024429210.1, on the reverse strand, counting down.
TTGCTTGCTCCTCCTTATAAGCCCTTCTCCCCTGGCTCCTACCTACAACCTCCTGTCAGCTAGTTGCTCTCCCGGCCTCCTGATTGCAGGTGAATTTTATTTAATCAAACACATATTTGCATCATTAAACACATGTTCCAGAGCATAAGTAAAAGTAACACACTTAAAATAATGCTCTAAACAGTTGTCTTCTGCCCTGTGTTCTGGCCACCCATCCAGCCTATGCCCACGCTTCTTTCTAGAGGGCAAAAAGCCCCTCTCTGGAAACCAGAAACAGCTCATTTGTCTGTTGACTGGGCTAGCCAGTGCACATTTCTACTCAGCAGAAGGACCCTTACCTCACTGTGCCTGTAAGTACTGCATGACTTTAACCTTGTTTTATTGTTGATAAGTCAAGGAATTGGGCAAAATATTACAATCCCTGTAATCTAAAACGAGTGACTCAGTGTAACATGGAATGAGATCATTGCAAACACAGGTCAAAACATCTGACTCAAGACTCAAGATCTCACCGGGTTTGCTCTTGGGACAACTCCAAAGACTATCAATAGGCCTGTCGTGTGCTCCAGCTGAGGGCTATTTTCATAAACTCCTTGGGAATTTTGATATGTAATTAGAATGAAGGAATATGGTTAACCCAAGGGGAGGGAGAAGGGAACCAGAACATTCTGCAGAGAACATGCTTTTGACTGAAGCCCACGTTTTAAAGGGAGTGCAAGGCACACATTCTCCTTCTGTGCTGCTACAATTTGGTTCTGAACTGTCTGAAAGGCCGTCCCCAAGCTTGGTGCTACTAGGGTGTTGACTGAAACTTCAAGAGGTGGGACTGCTTAGAAGTTGCCAGTCATCAGGGGCATGCCCTTGAAAGGGGTATATTGGCATACCAGAACTTTCCTTCTTTCCTCCATTTCTTCCTTCCTTCCTTCTTTTTTTATTTTTTTTCTGTCTGGCTACACGGAAGTGAGCAGCTTGGCTTTACCACATGCCTCCTACCACGTTGCTTCACCACAGACCAAACAGCAGCAGGACTGGGGCTAAAGAGATGATCCAACAGTTTACAGTGCTTGTTACTCAATCATCAGGACTGCATCGGTTACTTTTTCATTGCCATGATAACAATGATGGCCAAGGCAATCATAAAAGAAAATTTAATTTGGGATCATGGTCCCAGAGGGTTGGAACTGTGCCCACCATGGTGGTAAGCATGGCAGCACGCAGGCAGATATAGTGCTGCAGCAGTAGCCAAGAGCTTACTTACATCAGGAGGCTTTTGAAACCTTAAAGCCTGCCCTGAGCAACATCCTTCCTCCGACAAGGCCACTTCCTAATCCTTCCCAAACAGTTCCCCCAATTGAGACCAATTATTCAAATATAAAAGCCTATGGAGGCCACTCTCATCCAAACCACCACAGGACCAAGAGTGCCCATATTGCATGTGGGAGTTTTGGTTTTGGTTTTGTACTCACATACATACTTTATTAAAGTAGAATTTACATGCCACAGAATTAACATTTGAAAAGATACAGTTCCCTTATTTGGGGAAAACATGTTCATACACTTGAGTGGTCACCACCTTTCCTCAGATATACAACATTCTTATGGCCCCACAAGTGACTGATTTTTATTTTCCAATATATTGTTATGCCCTCAGAAGCCAACTGGCTCCTGCATCCATCATGTCCACACCATGTTCTTACCCATCCTTGAACATCATTTAATAAAAGGTGTATCTACCCTTTTGTGTCTGGAACTTTTTGATGTTGTTTTAACAACTAACATGCTTCTGAGACTCATGCACAGTGGTTCATGCATTAATACCTCTCTTTTCTCCTTCAGTATACTCTTCCTTTGGAAAACTATGCTGCAATTTAGTTAACCATTCATCTATTTATAAAAAGCAGGCTGTTTCTGTTTCTATGAATTGTCTTGCACAAATTGTTGGAATTTAATTGACACGTTTGCACATATGAATAGATCATGTAGGCGTTTGAATGTGATGGCCCCAATAATCTCATAGGGAGTAGCACTATTAGTGGGAGTGTCTTTGTTGGAGTGGGCATGGCTTTGTTAGAGGAAGCGTGTCACTGCAGGGGTGGACCTAGAGGTTTCCTATGTTTAGTATACTACCGAGTGTATCAGTCTACTTCCTTTTCTCTGCCAGCCAAGATGTAGCTAGCACAACTGCCTGCATGCCACCATGTTCCCCAACAGGAGGACTGACCCTCAGAAACTCAAAGTGAGACACCCCAATTAAATGTTTTCATTATAAGAGTTGCTGTGGTCATGGTGTCTCTTCACCACAATCAAAGCCCGAACTAAGAAACTGGGTAACATGCACATGCCTGTGACTCCAGATCAAGAGACCTCACAAGCGTTTTCAGCCTTCACAGGTACTCCTTCAGAAACACATATATTCATTCAAGAACTCACAGGTACTCCTTCAGACACACATATGTTCATTCATGAACTCACAGGCACTCCTTCAGACCCACATATGTTCACTCATGAACTCACAGGTACTCCTTCACACACACACACACACACACACACACACACACATATGTTCATTTATGAACTCACAGGTACTCCTTCAAACACACACACATATGTTCATTCATGAACTCACAGGTACTCCTTCACACACACACACACACACACATATGTTCATTCATGCACTCACAGGTACTCCTTCACACACACACACATATGTTCATTCATGCACTCACAGGTACTCCTTCACACACACACACACATATGTTCATTCATGCACTCACAGGTACTCCTTCACACACACACACACACACACACATGTTCATTCATGCACTCACAGGTACTCCTTCACACACACACACACACACACACATGTTCATTCATGCACTCACAGGTACTCCTTCAGACACACACACACATGCTCATTCACGCACTCACAGAGATACATACACAGAAGGATGTGAGCACAGACATAAATAAAATAAATCTTTTTAAAAACAGAGCCTCATTTTTTGGCTCTGGCTGACCTGGACCTGACCTGACTATGTAGACCAGTCTGGCTTCCAACTCACATAGCTCTTCCTGCCTCTACCCTTTGACTGCTGGGATTAAGGGCATGAACCACCATAACCAGCCCCCCAAAAACAAATTGAAAAAAAGGATAGACCAGTCTCAGAGTGACCTCCCCAAAGTTCTGAAGCAACCTCCCCTCTTTGTCAGATGGTCACTCTAAGACACCTCTCACAGAAAAAAAAAAACCAGCACAAGTGTTCACATTTCTCTTCTTAGGAAAGGTGGTATTTTTCTTTCTCACACTGATCATTCTGAAACAGTTCAAAACTTGTGGATAGTTTGTAATTGACAGGCACTTTCTACTTTGGGACTTTTTAATGGTCTTTTATGCTTTTTATTTTTCATCTTATGTGTATGACTGTATTGCTTGCATGTATAGTTTTTCCATTATGTGCATGCCTGATACCCCTGGAGGTCAGAGAAGGGCGTCAGAGCCCCTGGAACTGGAGTTATGGACAGTCATGAATCTCCATGTGGGTGGTAGGAACTGGGTTCTCTCAATGTTCTTGAGCAGAGTCCGGACTTTAGGAGCTGTTCTGTGAAACATGGTGACTGTTAGCCATGTTGACAATGGATTCTGAAGAGAGTGGAGAAGTGAAAACATGTTGCTCATTATTATGATTACATTTTGAAATGAGAGCGCTTTGGAGAGCATGAGTTAAGCAAGATCTATCATAAGAGCTATTTCCACCTGTTCCTACTTAAAAACCGTGTTGCCACTAGGAAAGTTAAAAATCATGTGTGTTGGGGGTGGGGGTGTAGATAGAGATGGGGCAGACCACACTGGCTGCTCTTCCAGAGAATACAGGTTCAGTTGCCAGCATCCACATAGTGGCTCATAGCGATCTGTACCTCCAGTCGGAGGGGATCTGACACCTTCTTCTGGCCTCTGTGGGTACTGCACACACATAGTGCACAGACATACATGCAGGCAAAACACACAAGAGTAAAGATAATACAATCTTTTAAAAATCACATGTGGCTTTTTGCTATGTATTTCTATTGACCAGTGTTGGTAGGGAGTCTCTCAGGTACCAAGAGGGAATGGAAAGACTTGGCAAGATGCTGGCAAACAGTGCACATGTAAAATATATTTGCATACAAATATGCAAGAATTATCCAAGATTATGAACAGAGTTGACACAAATGTAAATGATATTGGCTACAATATTCACCCACCACAGGCACAATCAGTTGCTGCCCAAGGCATTGATGTCACCATCTAGTTTCTGCCTATAGGAATGACCAACCCTTCAGTTATAGGCCCCTCTAATCTACCCAGGGAAACATATTTTTTTCCTTTTTTGCTTGCCCAAGAAATTATATTACTTGACTTAATCCTTGCATCACATCTTCTGATGATATTTCACCAAATGCATGAATGTAGTGAAATCAGGCATCTTTGCACCATCCTGGGCTCCATAGGGTTCACAACAGAGATGGATGTCAGTGAGGAATGGAAGAGACTTTGTGTCCTGTTACTCTGCAGGCCGGACTTTGCCTTTGATCGTCCCTGCTAAACAGTGTAGAGTAGCCTTGAAAACAATCACACTTTCTCTGATCCCTATGTCACACTTGGCATTCATCCCTGATGATCTGAGCCATGACTGTCCTCACATTTTATCACACACTTCAAAGATGTTCCTCAGCATTGGGCCTCCCATCCCTGTGTATGTCTATGTAGCCCCTACTATATAAATCCCTCTATGAATTCCCACTTGTGGAGGATGAGAAGAAGTGGCGGGGTGCTGCTTACTGGCTTGCTCCTCATGGCTTGCCCAGCCTGCTTTGTTATTGAACCTAGGACCACCAGCCCAAGGATGGCTGCACCCACAATAGACTGGGCCCTCCCTCATCAGTCACTAATTAAGAAAATGTCCTACAGCTGGATCTTATGGAGCATTTTTCTCAACTGAGGTTCTCCTTGGATGACTTTAGCTTATGACAAGTTGATATAAAACTATCTAGCAATACACACACACACACACACACAAAACACAAAAGCTAATCACACAGAATTAAGAATTGTCACTATACGTGGGGCCTTTTACTAAAGTAATACTAGTATTTATGGCATTTAAAGTGTATGTCAATGAAGCACAGGACACACAATCCCCACTACATTTAAATCAGGAAAATATGGCGGTAATCATTTCTCCAAGCATCCGGAAAACAAGCCACTCAGAGACACTAGAATTGCTTCCCAGGGTACTCTTCACAGAGCCGGGAAGCCCTTGAACTGTCAAAGCACTTGACTACTCAGGCAACTTCTGAAAGTTGTGATATATGCACACCAATCTTGTGATATATGTATACCGTTCAAGACTTGAATTCATGAATGACTTTCAGTTCAGTCAGTCCTTTGTAAAACTCAGCCATATAGATAAGGCAAAACTATTTGATGTTCAATATATACCCAGAGGCTAACACTCAAAATCTGGCCTATAAGAATACAAAACATGGGGTTGGAGAGATGGCTCAGAGGTTAAGAGCACTGGCTGCTCTTCCAGAGGTCCTGAGTTCAATACCCAGCAACCACATGGTGGCTCACAATCATCTGTAATAAAATCTGCTGGCCTGCAGGCATACATGCAGGGAGAACACTGTATGCATAATAAATAAATCTTTAAAAAAAGAATACAAAACACACAACTCTAATTCTTCAACCTGTACAACTCTGTACAATAGAGATTATTATGAAACCAGATGATGTGAAACCAGTTAATGCAGGATCCAGGGGCCTCTTCTATCCTTAGGTTCTATTGACAGCACAACTTATTTATTAAGCACTTACTGTGTGCCAGGAATTTAAGATCTTAAAGTAGCATATTAATTGATCTCTAAAAGTTTCTGAAGTAGTTAGTTTTGTTGTTATCATTTTATACACGAGAAAGCCGAGGTGAGGCATTTGAAGAGGTTAGTTAAGGCTATGCCAATTCTAGAGCCCAGAGTCAACCCTGCACAGGTGGATGCCAGTCTGTTCTCTTGCCACCACCTAGCATGGCACGTATGGTCAGAATCTGAGTGCTTGGACTTGCTAGGACAAATCCAAAGCATGCCTGTTTGTGTGTGCCCTTCAGATTTAAGTTTGAGCACAATAAATATCTGATTATGAAACTACAGCTTTTGAGCCACAAAGGGTGAGTGGGTGAGCCTCAACAGTTCAATGACTCAGTACAAAAGTTAGCTAAGAAACAAAAGGCCACTAGATTTGAAGCAATGGCAGTTCTCCTTCCTCACCGTGCCATGTAAGCGTTTAATAGCTGCTATTAGAGTTCCCTACATCCTGCAAATGTGAGTCTTTTCAGCTTCCACCACATAGTTGTTTTGCCAGAGGGTAACTCCTGGTAAAGGGAGAGAGACTAGACCTATTTTCTAAACTGTAAATCTCTCTCTCTCTCTCTACACACACACACACACACACACACACACACACACACACACACACACACACACACACTTCTGCTTGCTCCCAGTGACCTCCACAGACCACATGAATTCCCTTTTTCGACAATTTTGAGATGATCATCTAATTGGCTATAATCACTTCTTTTTCTAGCTGAATACATATATCACACACCTGGTTCAGAGGAGTCATTTTTGGCCTCAGTCACAACTGAATTCCTTTGGTATATGAAATTCTAGGAGTCACCCTATATTTAGCCAACTAGAGTTAATTCTGCTACAACACAACATTTGCAATTCTAAAAAAAATCATTGCATCATGCAAAACTGCAACCTGAACCATAGAGAGGAAAATGGAGTTACAGATGTAACACCCCAAACCTTCACCAGTGGTTACCTTCGTGAAAGGATATTAATAAAAATGATAGCACCATTTTATATGTGCAAATGGCTAAAAATACACAAATATGGCTTTGACTTTAAGAAGACCTACAACCTGCCCACAACCTCAAAAAGAAAAGAGGTAAAAACTAAAGACTTGGAAGGGCAGGGAGTAGAATGCATGGGAAGGGTTGCAGTGGGAGAACAGGTGGAAGGAATACATCTTCCATCTCCCACAAGTCCTGGAAACATTTCTGCTTTTAAACATAGGTCAAGGAAGCATACATTTATGTTAGGTACCTGTCTTATCAGAAACTCATTTTTGATCCAATGTGCAGTTTTCCTCAGCTGACTTCTAAATCCTGGCTGGGAACTTCTTTGGTTTAGTGCAATAGCATTTGACAACCTCAAAGCAGCCATGGTTAATGCTCAAAGAGGCCCCGAAGCATGCAGCAACCTCCTTTGAAGCTGTTGGAAAGGGCTAGCCCTGTCTCTTCACCGCATGCCCTGCCCCCTTCCCACTTGTGTTTCTTTAAGCCTCCCGTCTGACCTGACTTTATTCTAGCCACAGATATTTCTCTGGACAGTTCTGTATTATTCATCCATTCTCTTTTTCTTTCTCAGATGATGCCACATCGTACCTTGACTCTTCAAAAATGCTTCATTATTTCCACTTTCTCTTCAATATGAAGGCTTTCCATCAGCAAAGTCTGCTTGGCACTTTTCAACCGAGCTACTTAGACACGTTTGGAATGTTGAATGAACGTGTTTCATATAGGAAAGGTCATACATGTGAAAGAATGTCAAAACCTCACATGAGCGGCCAACATGTGATGAAGTTAGGGTAGCTGGTTCATATTTGAGATGTGTGTTTTGTGTGTTTCTTCACAGCTCATGTCACCCAGTCACAGCCTAATACATTCAGCAACACTTTCTTGTGCAACAAATCATCCAGAAGGAAGTGGGAGGGCCGCATATGCTCAAATTGTTCCTTAATTTGTCAGTTGTATTTGAACAATGCATATGTTCAAAGCATGCATCATAGCATTAACTCTCAAATAACCAGCAAATCAATATGCACAAGAATTCAAATTCCTTCTCTCATGGTGCTGGCATTTCATTGAAACTCAAATGTTGACACTATGTAGACCTATTTTGTAAATTACAAGGACTATTTACATAATTAAAATAAGAGGTGTCAATGAGTAACACTTGAGAGTCTTCTAGAGTCAATTGCTACATATACTGATTTTTAAGTAACGACAGGACGTGCTGTCAGAGGAATGCAGTGGGTACACTGCACAGGCAGGTAAGCTCTGCAGTGAGGACATTGCACAGGCAGGTAAGCTCTGCAGTGGGGACACTGCACAGACAGGTAAGGTCTGCAGTGGGGACACTGCACAGGCAGGTAAGGTCTGCAGTGGGTACACTGTACACTGCACAGGCAGGTAAGGTCTGCAGTGGGGACACTGCACACTGCACAGGCAGGTAAGTTCTGCAGTGGGTACACTGTACACTGCACAGGCAGGTAAGTTCTGCAGTGGGTACACTGCACACTGCACAGGCAGGTAAGTTCTGCAGTGGGTGCACTGCACAGGCAGGTAAGCTCTGCAGTGGGTACACTGCACACTGCACAGGCAGGTAAGTTCTGCAGTGGGTGCACTGCACAGGCAGGTAAGCTCTGCAGTGGGTACACTGCACAGGTAGGTAAGCTCTGCAGTGGGTACACTGCAAGGTAGGTAAGCTCTGCAGTGGGTACACTGCACACTGCACAGGCAGGTAAGCTCTGCAGTGGGTACACTGCACACTGCACAGGAAGGTAAGCTCTGCAGTGGGGACACTGCACAGGCAGGTAAGCTCTGCAGTGGGTACACTGCACACTGCACAGGCAGGTAAGCTCTGCAGTGGGTACACTGCACACTGCACAGGCAGGTAAGCTCTGCAGTGGGTACACTGCACACTGCACAGGCAGGTAAGTTCTGCAGTGGGTACACTGCACACTGCACAGGAAGGTAAGCTCTGCAGTGGGTACACTGCACACTGCACAGGTAGGTAAGCTCTGCAGTGGGGACACTACACAGGTACGTAAGCTGTGCATGGCTAAACCATACTGTGTGCTCTTTCCCCAGTCCAGAGCAACCCGAAGAGTCAGGCTTCAGAGAACTGCCATTCTTCTGCCTGTCATGAAGACTCTCCTTTGCTCACAGACTCACGTTTAGAGACGAGTTACACAAAACTGAAAAATTCACTATTTCACTAAAGTATTCATTAAACAATAACCAGTACCATTCATCCTTTTAAGCTGGCCTATGAGAGCATGCCAGCAGCACACCCACCTCCCTTGCTGAAGATGTTACACATACCATGGTGAATACTTAATGCCTACTCAAAATACATACTATGATAAACCTGTAGCTTTAAACAATGTTTTTCATCCTAGTTCCACAAGCTTTTTTAATATTTAAAACTAAACTTTTAAAGTGTTTCTTCTATGACAACTTCATCCATGTATATATACTGCATTTTGATTATTCTCTCTCCCACAGTCTCTTAACTCTCTCTCACCCCCCAGCCCCCAAGTCCCTTTCTGACATTCATGACTCCTTCAGCATATATGGATGAATGTGGCATGTAAAGAGAGACCGTGGCCTGTACACATGGCTTCTACAAGGGCCCCCTCCTCAGCTCCTGCTGATGGCAGTGAGGGAACCTAGTGCTGGCAGACCATCAGGCTGATCAAAAGCAGCCAGAAATCCAGATTTTGTAGTTAGATGACATTTTTTACAAATCCTGACAAGAGACAATACTGAAAAGGCGTGACACCGAAGGCCAGACTATCTACGGCCTCACAGCGGCACAGGGCTCTCTCAGGTCAAGTGAATCCAGAGCAGAACAGCTACATTTGGTTAGCTTTCTTATTTCCCAAAAGAATTTCCTTGGCAAAATGACTTTGACAGAGAAATCAGAATTTTTATACTAACCCCTCTTTGCCTATCTGACCGAGACCTGGTGAAAGGAATGACCACCAGTTAATGCTGCCATTACTTGTTAAGATTGTATTTCAACTTTAAAAGGAACACAAAGGAAGAAAGCAAAGGTTAGATTCTATAAGATAAATCTAAAAGCTTTAGAATTTTTTATTTCTTTTTTTCTGTAGAAACCCAATTTCCTTTTGCATCAGAAGAAAGTTATTCATGTACTGTGGTTTCCAGAACAATTATGACACAATGTAACATAACATAACACAACAGGCACTGGACGGTGAGTTCTAGTGTCACCCTCTGGTGAGGGGAGGAGACTATAGTAAGTAGTGACAACTAACATCTGTCATGAAGAACTATGTCAGAATCTTCACAGCGGGAGGAACACTGTGGGAAAGAGGGAGGGCTGACTATTCCTTAGTTTCAAACAACGAAATGACTTGGCCGTTTCAGAACACTAACACCCTCATTCGTTGCATCTTTCACATTGCACTTTATTTGGGGTTGATGCTCGTGCTACAGTAGGTGTGTGAGGTCAGAGAAACATCTGGAGCAGTCAGTTCTCTCCTTCCAAGCCTGACCCGATACCCGGGGACTGAACGCAGACCATCATGTGTGGCAATAAGCATCTTTACCCGCCCGAGTCATCTCTCAGACCTACTGTTTTCTCCATGCTTCATTTTCATTTCTGAATGAGTTACATTTTAAATCATTGAGACAATCCTAGTGAACACAGAAGAGAACAAGAAAAATTAAACAGCTGGGAATGATACGGAAGGCAAAGTTAAGATAATGTAAGAATTACTGATGTCCAAAGTAAAGAATTGTAAAATTTAGGAAAATATATTAATAATGAGAAGATCACTCCAAGATTAAGAACACTAAATTATTCCAAAAAGGGAACACAACAAGTTCCATGAGAAATTGATACAGAAATTAACCATGACATAGCCCAGCTGAATTATTAAACCTCAAGAATAGAAAGGAAACATCAAAACTCTAGACAGAAAAAGCAAGTCAATTGCTTTGGGGGTGGAATTGTGATATTGACTTTGGACTTCACAGCCACATTAAAGACTAGATACTTGTATTTTAGTAGCAGGGAGCACACGTACAATCTGCTCTTGAGATTCATCTCCTGTTTAGTTAAGAAAGACATGTTATCATTGAGGACATTAAAGCATTGACTGCTCTTCCCTGCTTCCTTCTCCTCTCCCCTTCCCGTCCTCTTCTTTCCTCCTTCTCCCCTCCCCCAGCCCCTTTACTTTGCTATCTAGCCCAAGGTGGCCTCAAATTCATGATGGTCCTCAGCCACTTAGGTCCTGCTATCACACATACACACAACCATGCCCATTTCAATACTCATGTCAAGTGACAAAAAATAACTACAGTTTTCTCTTACGTTGAAATATCACTTTTTTTTTTTTTAGAAAACAAGAACATGTCTTAGTGCCCTATTGCTCTGAAGAGAAATCATGACCACAACTCTCTTAAGGAAAGCATCTCATCAGGGCTGACTTCCCATCATGATGAGAAGCATAGTGGCATGCAGGCGGACTTGGTGCTAGAGAGGTAGTTGAGAGTTCTACATCTGGATTTGACAACAGGAAGAGAAAGTGACACTGGGTTAGGCTTGAGCTTCTGAAATCTCAAAGCCCACTCCCAATGACATACTTTGTCCAACAAGACCATACCTACTCCAACAAAGCCACACCTCCTAATAGTGCCACTCCCTTTGGGGTGCATTTTCTTCCAAACCTCCACATTCAACTCCCTGGCCTCCGTAAGCTCATAGCCGTACTGTAATGTGAAAATGTGCTCATTCCATCTTCAAAAGTCCCTATAATTTATCAAATCTCAACATTGTTTATAAATCCATAATCCAAATTCCCTGAGATTCAAGGCAATCTCTTAACTATTACCTCCTATAAAATCAAAATTTAAAAAAATCAGATCACATATCCCACCATGTAATGGTAAAGGATTTCCATTACCATTCCAAAATGGAGGAAAAGGACCATGATGAGGAAATATTGGACCAAAGCAAGGTCAAAAACCAGATGGGCAAACTCCAAACTCTGCATCTCCATGTTTGAAGTCAAAGTGATCTTCAGATCTCCAACTCCTTTCAGCCTTTCTGACTACAACACACCCCTTTCTCTTGGACCAGCTCCACTCCCCGTGAGCAGCTTTCCTCGGCAGGTATCCCATGACTCTGGCATCTCCAGCACTTTGGGGTCTCCAAAGGAATCTAGGCTTCACCTTCTCAGTTTCATACAATGGCTTCTCTAGGCCACCGTGCAGGGACACCCTGACATATTCTGGCCCCAGAGGCTTTCTTTAGTCATGGAGGGAGAGTCCATAACTACTTTCTTGGATCCATGACCCTAAAGCCAGAACCATGTGGTGGAAGCCGCCAAGTTCTGCTGCTTTCTGGTGCTGGAACATGGCACCCTCGTTCAAATTTATTTTCACCAACTTTCTGTTTTTGATGGTTTCCTTCACTGCCAAAGCCTGGTTGTCCTGGAACTTGCTCTGCCGATCAGCCTGGCCTTGAACTCAGAGAACTGCCAGCCTCTGCCTTCCCGGGTACTGGGATTAAAGGTGTGCACCACCGTGCCTGGCCTAAGCTTTCCTTTATTTCCTTTGCACTTTTCTCTATTTCCTTTTCACAAGTTGGAAACTTAGCAGGGTGGGGTCTTGCTCTGAGGTCACCACTCCCTTTTTTCCACTTAGCATCAGACTTTTCTATAATCTGTTTATACTTCCTGGTGCTCCTTTCCTCTTCCAAGTGAGCAATTTTTATTTTTCCTTGCTCATCTTGTTCCTTTTCATCATACACCTCTCTATATAAGTCTGTCCACCAGAGTGCAAACTTGTACAGCCACTTTAGAAATTAAGTATGGTGGTTACTAAAAAATTGGGAATCAATCTACCTCAAGACCCAGTCATACCACTGTTGGGCATATACCCAAAGGATGCTCAATCATACCACAAGGACACTTGTTCAACTATGTTCATAACAGCATTATTAGTAATAGACAGAATCTGGAAACAACCTAGATGCCCCTCAACTGAAGAACAAATAAAGAAAATGTGGTACATTTACACAATGGAGTATTACTGAGCTGTCAAAAACAATGGCATCATGAAATTTGTAGGCAAATGGATAGAAAGACCATCCTGAGTGAGGTAACCCAGACTCAGAAAGACACACATGCTATGTTCTCATTCATAAGTGGATGCTGGATGTAAAGCAAATGAGAACCAAACCACAATCCACAGCCCCGTATAAGCTGGGTAACAAGGAGAACCATAAGAGGGACACATGGGTCACCCTGGGAAGGGGAATTAGATGAGATCTCCTGCGTAAACTGGGGGTGAGGAGGGCAGAGGTAAAGGGGAGGGGATGGGGATGAGAACATGAGGGAATGGGATGGTCAAGTTGGGGAACAGATGCAATTAAAGAGTTGTCTTGATAGAGAAAACCATTATGGGGTTAGAGAGAGACCTGGTGCTAGGAAAATTCCCAGGCATCCAAAAGGATGACCCCAACAAAGACTCCTAGCAATGCCTGAACTAGACTTCCCTTTTAATCAGATTGGTGACTACCCCAACTGTCATCAAAGATTTTCCATCCAGGAATTAATGGAACCAGATGCAGAGATCTACAACCAAGCACCAGGCTGAACTCTAGGAATCCAGTTGAAGAGAGGGAGGAGGGAATACATGATAAAAGGAGGTCAAGATCATGATGGAGAAATCTAGAGACAGCTGAACCAAGCTCACGGGAACTCATGAACTCTGGACGGACAGCTGTGGTACCCCCGGTGGGACCCAGCTAGGCCCTCTGCATGTGGGAGACAATTGTCAGCTTGGTCTATCTGAGGGGCCCCTGGCAGTAGGTCCATGGCCTATCCTGGTGCATGAACTAGCTTGTTGGAGTCCATTCCCTATGGTGGGATGCCTTGATTGACCTTAATGCAGCGGGGAGGGGCTTGGTCCTCCCTCAACTTAATGTGTTGACTCCCCATGGGAGGCTTTACACTTTGGGAGGAGTGGATAGGGTAGACTGGAAGGCTTGGGGAGAGAAGGGGCATAAGGAGAGGTGGGAGGGAGAACTGTGTTTGGAATGTAAAATGAAATTTAAAAATGAATTTTAAAAAAAGACTGTCTACCAATAACCACATAACACAGTCAACAAGAGGCTGTTTTGAAATTTCATCTACAAATGCAATTAATCCAAAACTCTTTAATTTAGCCTCAGACAGACTTTTCGGAAAAGGGCAAAAAGCAGGCACATTCTTCACCAAAATATCACAAGAATGGTCTGTAGGCCACATACTATTATACTCTCCTCTGAAACCTCTTGAGCTAGCCCCCTACAGTTCAAATACCCTCAGTACCACAGTCTTCTATGTTCCTACTAGGATGGCCCATTAAGCTCTATTTAAAATGTCCAATTGCTTTTCTAATCTAAATTCTTCCAATGTATTCCGTATTCCTTCGAACAAAAGCATGGTAATATCCCCCTCCCCGGGACCAACTTGTGTCTTAGTCAGTGCTCTGTTGCTCTGAAGAGACACGTGACCAAGCCAGCTCTTATAAAGGAAAGCATTTCATTGGGACTGGCTTACAGTTCAGAAGCTTAATCCATTATTATCCTAGTGGGAAACATGGCAGCATGCAGGCAGACATGGTGAGGGAGAGGTAGCTGAGAGTTCTACATCTGGATGAGCAGGCAGCAGGAAGAGAGAGTGACACTGGGCCTGGTTTGAGTTTCTGAAATGTCAAAGCTCTCCCTCAATGACAGACTTCCTGTCGCAAAGCCATGCCCCCTAATACTGCCATTTTCATACCACAGAGCACAAGAATGCTTTTAGACAAGTTGACAGAGGTGGGGCACAGAGACAGCATTGAAAGCAGAGGGGACTCATGGACTCTGGACCCAGCAGCACCAGCCACAGACCTTTACAAAGCCAGACAGGATCACAAAGCACAGACTCCATCCTGTCTACATGGGGTGTCTGCCATTTGCATGGAGGTGTGAGCTGGCTGCTGATGGCGGGCTGGAACTCAGCTGCTTGTGACTGGTTGAAACCTGGCCATTTGTTAAGGGAATCATCCTTGTAAATTAGGTTTCCATCTGACTGAGTATGATATATATATATATATATATATATATTAGAATCAAAACAGGGCAACAGGACTCACACTAGTGGCCTCATGCTTGTTTAAAAACACTATTTTATAAAGTTAGAAGTGTTTCTGTCTTCTATGAAAGTAATTTTTATAAATGCACTGAAAGACCCTCAGGATAACTTTCACTCTATGGTAACGATGCAGATGATGGGACACCTTTTCTTTCCCCTTTTATCATACAGTAGCCTCACTTTGCATTCCTTATATAATGTAGAAAGCAGTAAAGTCATTTAAGATGAAAAAGAAAAACCTCAGGACCTGAAGAGACACCTCAGCAGTTGAGAGAACTTGCTGCTCCTGCACAGGACACAGGTTCAGTTCCCAGAACCCACATGGTTCACAACTTCAGTTCCAGAGGATCTGATGTCCTTTTCTGACCTCCATGGGCACCAAGCGTGCATGTGGTGTTCATACACACATACATGCAGGCAAAATACTCATACACTGTGTGAAATATAAAAATAATTTAAAATTTTAAAGGTAGTAAAATGCATAACAATCAGAACTAAAAAATGTCAATGCTATCATATTTTCTTTACATCTTTCCATTATTAAATCCACAAAACATTGAAGATCACCATAGGCTTTTACTCTGATACCTTCCCTGACTGCATATTTTATATATATTTATGGAATGTTAATCTACATTCAAATACCTGAAATATTTTTAAATCCCTATATAATTTGAAATAAAATTCTGAGTTAGTAAATGCCTCATTTTTTCACATTCAATTTTTTGATAAATAAGCTTTAGATTTTGTGGATGTGTTTAATGTATATATGTGGTGTTTGTCCAACAGTGCATACGTGTCTTTGCACGTAGAGATTAGAGTCTCATATCATCTGCCTTCCTCCACAGTTCTCCTCCTTAGTTTTTGCAACATGATCTGACGCTAGACCTGGAGCTCACTAATGGTCAGACTGGCTGCCCAGGGAGTTCTGGGACCTGCCTGTCCCCACAAGTGCCCACAGCAGGGCTACAGATAGTCCCTTTACATGCTGAGCTCAGGTCCTTATGCTTACATGGCAGGAACTTAACTAACTGAGCCAGTTAACTCTCCAGCTCATGGATGAATAGTTTTATGCAGATAAAATAGAGGCTGAGGTGGCAGAGAGCTTGCCTAGAATGTGAAAGTTGTGAGTTCGGTTCCCAGCACTGGAGGAGAAAACCAAAAACAGGCTGTATCAAACCCAGTACCTCACATAGCCATTACAAAGATTCAACAAATATCAAGGTGCTCCACAACGAAGTTGTGAAGTTAAAATAAGACTGAAATCATTATTGTGCCTGCATTTCCTTCCATCTGAGACAAACACCTTCGGAGGGAGGCAGGGCACCAGATGACTGTCCTCCTGCTGTGTGTGGATATCAGATCTCACAGCAGCCTCCCCAAGAAGCAGCATTTCTTCCATCTAAGTGTTCCCACCATCCGGGGGCCCTTGTCTAGAATGCTCAAGACTACAAGAATTTCACGTTTCAGAATTGTTTGAATTCCTTCTGTGCAGTTGTGGACAACTAAGAGAACAACTTGAAGGAGAAACAATGTATTTGGGCTCATGTTTTCAGATGTATCAGACTATTCCAGTAGGCATGGTGGCAAAGCAGTCTGTGTTCTGATGACGAGGATGCAAAGAAAGGGGGACTTGAGGAAGAGGCCAGGGCAAGATGCAGCCACTAAGGACACACCACCAGTGACACTTCCCCACACTAGGCCATCTCTACCATTCACCACCTCCCAGTAATGCCAACAGGGACACCACACAGGAACAAGCTTATCTACTCATCAGTCAGAGCCTCAAAACCCAGCTGCATCAAGGACTGCAATCACAAGGCAGAGGTGAGCCTGCCCTTTCTTATTCCCATCAACTTGACACATGAACCCTTCCATTTGGTGAAATCCTGCACACAGACCCCGGAGAATCTCCTATATGCCCAGGAGGTTGTTCCTCATACTCAATTCTTTGGTAGTCCTAGCCTGGCCACTTTCAGTGTGACAGCCCCCAAAGGTTATTTCTGATAAAGAACAGGATGTGGCAAGTCAGTCCTCATTGTAGATCTGTGTGAATTAATCCCAGAATCTTTGGGCTAGAAGACGATTCCACATAATTATACTGTGGGTGATTATTTATTTATTTTAATTAATACCAATAATGACTTTTACTTTAGCGCATTTTCTATAGTTAGATAAATGGAAAAAATAAGTCCCTTTTCCTTTAAAAAATGTAATTAGTGACTCAATATGCTGCTCTATTCAAACTCTGTATCACTCATAGCCCTGGCCGACCAGTTACAAAAAAGCTATCTCAATTGCAGTTTGCAGGCTTGCATATCCATCAAAGACATTTTCCAAAGCAGTTATGAAATGTCCTACTTTATTGCTTATTTGTTATGCACCGTGGCAAATGCTTCCCAATTCTCCTGGTCTGCACAGCCAACTTTCAGAAAGAGCCGGCAGGCATGCTGTGGTTGCCTACCTTGTGAGCAGTTTGCACTCTGGGATCTCAGGTTCTTGTGACTTCTTTGCATTCAATAGTAGGAACTGAAACAATTCTCAAGCACAGGCTACACAATGATTCAGCTATTTTGAGAGACTGTTGGATTAATAAGTTTAAGTATCAAATGCTTCCCATTTAACTATAAAGTTTTGACAACAAATAATACCTTAGGTAGATTCTATTTGGATTCCTATAGCAAACTCTTCAAGACCACACAGATTTTTCAGTACAGAAGAACCTCAGATTACTTGGGAACTGGAATCCACATTTGCATTTGGGGAAGCTGAGATCCAAATTTTTGCTTCTGTAGCTCTGATTCGTTTTTTGTTTTGTTTTACTTCCACAAAAGACAAAGTCAAGTTACTGTACTAGCACAGAATGAATATTTTCATGCAATAGATTTTAGAAATAAAAATGAACAGGGAACAAAATAGCCACTAAACTTAACACCAATAGGCACCTTTTTTTCAAGGCTGTCATGAAGTTTAATTGCACTTTACAGGCGCGCGATTCAAAAGAACTCAGTGCACAGAAGAAACACGGAGAAGGTGGGTAGTTTTGTTTTCTTTTGATTCAGTTTTCCTTTAAACGTGGCATTGATTCTAAAATCAGTACTCACGGAATTTTTTTACTTTTCCCAAATGTTACCGGGCTAAAACTTTCCCCCTCAGTCCGTGTCTTGCATTTTGATGCTGTGCCTTTGATCTTTTCCTAAAACAAAGACTAACCGACCCTGGCAAGGACATCTGGGGCTTGTGAATATCGTTCTTTCTCTGACAAGTATGGAGAGCAGGTTATAGCGTAGCTGTCCCTGACCCTAACTGCACAGACCCCAGTCGGGCCCTTAGTCTGGGGAAAGTCAAGTGCGGCGGGCCACGGCTCGCCCTCGCCCGCCAGGATTCGGGGATCAGCCTTTTCCCTGGAAATCTTCTCCTGTGGGCGCCAGGTGTCCAGGGCTCCGCGAGAGATCTGGAGCCCTGGGCTGGAGGGGCCGACGGTCGCTCGCTTCCCCGGAGACCGCGGCGGGAGGTGAGAGCCGCGAAGCGCGTACCCGACTCCCGGGCGCACGCAGAGGGGACGCGCACCGGGGGTCTCCCCTCTCCGCGTTCCCGTTCCCCGCAGCCAGCCCCGCAAAGTTGCTTGGCGGCCGCTCGTGCGCGCACCTCGCCGCTTACCTTCCCCGGCCTCGCGCCGCTCCCGATGGCGCCCGCAGAACTTTGCGGCGGAGCGCCCAGGGCCTCGACCCGGGCACGCCTCGTCGCCCGCCAGCCAGCGCCTGGGTCCCGGTCACGTCCTCCCGCGCCTGCCCGCGTCGGGCGCAGCCGACCGAAGCCGCTCCCAGCGGCGGGGACGGGCTCGGGCGCGCGCTTCGAGGTAGGCGGGCAGCCAGCGGGCGCCGCCAACGTGCAGGACTCGCGAGGTCCCAAGTTGGCAAAGACGTGCTCCGGGCACCGACCTTCGGCCCAGGCGCCGGGTCATCCTAGATATAGAATGATGGAGCTGAGCACCAGCAAGGAAGGCTGCTGTCTGCCTTCTCCCCGCTGCACCCCGCCGAAGAGAAGATAAATCACCGAAGGCGGGGGGTAGGATATATAAACGCACAAGACAGAGAAAAGGCAATGTTTATTCGTGGGTAAATAGGTTAAAAAAAAAAAACAAGTAGGTAAAGGACAGATCATCATAAAAGAAAAATAAAACGCAAATGCCACATGAGCTCAAATAGTAGGCAAATACCGCATGCATTTTTGCCTGTAAGAAGTTTCTATTAGTTCTGATGACCAAACCATGTGGTGATCATGACTAAAATAAAGACATGACCTCTTCAAGGTATGGTTGAGGAAGTTTTTATGGTAGATATGAGGGAGAGTACAGCCAGAGGCATCCGAAAGAGTCCAGAGCGGGGAGAGAGAAGAGAACTGCCGACTGACTGAACAGACTGACTGAACATACCAGCAGACTGAACCCAGCCATGGGAGGGAGGAGCAAGAGAGAGAAGAGAGAGAAGACCAAGAGAGCAAGGAGAACCTAGACTAAATGCTGAGAGCTGAGAGAGCTTGCGGTGCACGGCCTAAATGGTAGGGTTCTAGGATGCCAATGGGCTACAGAAGTTTAGGTAGGGGTGGGGTGAGAAGAGCTGAGAGAAGCTAGGATGCCTGCATGGACTCTGTGACAGGTACCTGCATGCTGAGAGAGCCTGGAGGCCAGCACATGCTTTGGTATGAGAACAGGCACCACTGTTAGCCATTGGCCCTGACAGATGTGTAGTCACACAGTGCGACTCACAACTTACTCAAAGGTTTCAGTGCCTTCGTTTTGCTGACTTTCATTTTATATAACCATGTTGGCACTGATGTCTCCAGGAACAATTTTCTGCCATGTTTATTTGTTTTGTTAGTTAATTGGTTTGCTTGTTTGCTTTTTCTTTTTTATTTATTCTCTCATACATTACATCCTGGCCTCAGTTTCCCTTCCCTCCTCTTTTCCCAGTGCCTGCCCACCTCCTCTCTCCCCCAGATCTACTGTTTCCCCTTTCCCTTCAGAAAAGGGCAGGCACCCCAGGGATATCAACCAAACATGGCATATCAAATTATAAGAAGACTAGGCACATTCCCTCTTATTAAGGATGGAGGAAGCACCCCAGTAAGAGGAAAAAGGGTCCCAAAATCAGGCAAAGGAGTCAGAGACAGCCCCTGCCCTCACTGTTAGGAGTTCCACAAGAACACCAAGCTATACAACTGTCACGTATATGCAGGGGGCCCATGCAGGCTTTCTGGTTGTGGTTTGGTCTCTGTGAGCCCCTATGAGCCCAGGTTAGTTGATTCTGTGGGTTTTCTTGTGTTCTTGACCCCTCTGGCTCCTACAATCCTTCCTTCCTCTCTTCAGCAGGATTCCCTGAGCTCTGCCTAATGTTTGGCTGTGGGTCTCTGCATCTGCTCCCATCAGTTATAGGATGACGTCATCTCTGATGACGATTATGCTAGACTCTGGTCTACAAGTATAGCAGAGTATCATTAGGTATCATTAGGAATCATTTTATTGCCCCCCCACACACAAATCTTGTTT
This sequence comes from Mesocricetus auratus, assembly GCF_017639785.1. NCBI lineage: Eukaryota > Metazoa > Chordata > Mammalia > Rodentia > Cricetidae > Mesocricetus > Mesocricetus auratus. The sequence continues at coordinate 1,165,339 of NW_024429210.1, read as the reverse complement.
ACTTCTACCCTTGGTCTCTGGGATATCCAGATGAAACACCCTTAGCCCTCAGGGGAATGCAAATCAAAATGACTCTGGAATTCCATCTTACACCTGTCAGAATGACTAAAATCAAAAACACAAGTGGTAGCTCATGCTGGTTAGGATGTAAAGCTAGGGGACACTCCTCCATTGCTGGTAGGTGTGCAAACTTGTGCAGCCACTTTGGAAATCAATATGGTAGTTTCTAGAAAACTGAGAATTGATCCACCTCAAGACCTAGCAATAGCACTCCTGGGCATATACCCAAAGGATGCTCCATCCTCCCAAAGAGACACTTGCTCAACCGTGTTCAAAGCATCTCTATTCATACTAGTCAGAAACTGGAAACAACCTAGATGTCCTTCAACCACAGAACAGATAAAGAAAATGTACATTTACACAATGGAATATTACTCGGTTGTTAAAAAAAATAACTAAAAATTTGCAGGCAAATGGATGGAACTACAAAAAAAAATCATCCCAAGTAAGGTAACCCAGACCCAGAAAGACAAACACAGTATGTTCACTTATAAATGGACATCAGTTGTAAAGTAAAGGATAACCATGCTGTAATCCACAGACCCAGAGAAGCTAAGTAACAAGGAGAGCTCTAGCGGGGGTGCATGGGTCTCCCAGGGAACAGGGAGTAGAACAGATTTTGTGGGTGGGCTGGGGGCAGGTGGGGATGGGGACAAGAGGGATCATTTGGGGAGAGATGGCATTGGGGGAAGGGTAGAAACCTTGTGCTGTGGAAACTTCAAGGAGTCCATGAGGGTGACCCCAAATGAGGACTCCTACTAAAGGAGGATACAGAGCCTGGATCAGCCATCTTCTGTAATCAGGCAAGCCTTCCAGTGGAGGGATTGGGATACCAACCCAGTCACAAAAAACTCCAGCCTACAAGTTGTCCTGCCTGCAAATGTGCTGGGGTAAAAAAGAGGGGCGGAGCTTGTGGGAGTGGCCAACCAGTGACTGGCCCATGCCAGGAGAGGAAGCCCATGACTGTTTGTTTGTTAGGACAGTGTCTGTCCACATAGTCCTGACTGTCCTGGGATTCACTGTATAGATCAGGCTGGCCTCCTGAATGCTGGTACTAAAGGTGTGCACCACCATAACCTGCTCATTTTTCTGTTTTAAAAAACATTTATTATCATGTGTATGTGTATGCTGGGGGAGGGGGTGTGGAGGCCAGAGGACTGCTTTGTATAACTTTATGTAAGAGGTTCTCTTAGTCGACCTTTTCATGGGTTCAGCAATGTCAAGCTTAGTGAGGAGTACTTCTAGCAGCTGGGCCATGTTTCAGCACCCATGATATACGTTGATTTACTGAGTAATTAGTATGTGTGGTGATATATTATTTATGATTTATTAAAGCTTGTGTGAGGATTCAGAAAACAAAGTCAGCTACAAACTACAAAGATCAGGCAGTGGTGGTACACACATTTAATCTCAGGACTCAGAATTAAGAGTTAGTCAGATCTCTCTAAGTTCAAGGCTATTCAGGGCTACACTAGATTGAATCAGTCTAAAAGAGTAACAGAGCTTACACCTTCAATCCCAACTCTAGAGAGATATAAAAGATAGGAGCAGGGTCATCAGGAGTCAGTCTCAGAATTAGTCTCTAGCCACACTGCGATCATAGCAGTCTGAATGAATCTGAGGAGAAGCTAAGCCAGGAACAGTCTAAAGATCACCCCTTTGGTCTGAGCACAGGTAGAGGTAAAAGCTAGTGACCCGCTGCTTTCCTTCTCTGATTTTCACCTTGAAGCTTGAGCCCCAATATCTGTCTCTGGGTCTTTTATTTATTCAGTGTGTGTTCGAAGCCTCAGAATAACCAGAAAGACAAGAATAAAGAGGACAAATGAACCTTTCTTCGTTGTAATTAAGATGAAGTCCAAGCATCCCGATGGTATGGACAGACAGAAACCTCTAGACCTCCAGGCCATTGCTCCCAGTGCTTGAAATCATTTGGAGAAGAGAAAGACGGCTGGGGAAGTAAGAAAGCCTAAACTCTTTTTTTTTTTACTTTCATTCTGCATTTATTTGACATTTCATCCAGTTAAACTGAAATGACACATTGGCTCTGACATTAAGCCTAAACTCTTATGTCAGATATGTTCTGGGTTTGTGCTCAACTGTGTAATCATCCTGTGTTTTAAACTAAGGATTATATTCAAAATTTTAATTTTGAAAACTTAGAAGCAATACAATTATGCTGTTCGACAGATTCTTGGTGGCCACTATGCTTCCTGGTGTCTTCTGTTTTGCTGGAATGGCCCTTCTGAAATAGAGGTGAACCTATGACTTACTTCTAGTCGGTTACTATGGCAGATCTAATGGATGGATGCTACTCCTAAGACAACAATCTATCATAAAAAGCTCCCATAGTATCAGAATTCCTGTAGACTATGCCCTCTGGCTTGGTGAAGTCAATAGCCATGATGTCCTGCAGTGATCGAGTTTGGTGGCCTCTAAGAGTCTAGAGACAGCCTTCAGCCAACAGCCTCTTGTCCACAAACGAGGACATGGATTGTAACTGTAAGGTTACATGACCTTGGAAACTGATTCTTCTCCCATCAAGTATCCTGGTGACAACACCAACCATGTGTTGTCTCAGCTTTGTAAAACCTAAAGCAGAGGACCTAGGGCGCCCATGCCTGGGCTCTGATTCATCCTCAGACTACAGTTCCTTCTATGGTCAATGCTGTAGTAAATACTGCTTCTCAGCAGCAAGGTCACTTTCCTCTGTATTGTTCCCACATGCACTTCCTCATCCTGACCACAGGGGTCTCCAAGAGGTTAAGACATCTGATGGAATGGAGCCCCAGAGGTATAGGATTCCCTGGTCTTCCAGCTGCATGAGAACAGCAGCCTTCCTCCATCCTGTCCTGTGGGCTTTGCTCAGGTGCTGTGCTGACTAGTTGCACTGTGATGTGAGGGATATTTATGGTATCTAACGAGTTGCAAGTAAAGTCCTACATTACTCCCCAGTCTTGGTGAAGCTTTAATTTGAGGCTTCCAGGGTCTGGCCCTATCCTTCCTGTTCTCATTAGCTTGTTCCTTCCCTAGTTCCAACCCTGAGGCTTCTGCATTTGCTTGCTAAATGCCCTGGCTACCAGATGAGATCAAGTCTATCTTGTCCCTGTTCCCTCACTCTGTGCTGACTGGTCTTGTGAGGACTTGACCCAAGCTAGAGTTATCTGAAAGGAGGGAATCTCAATTGAGAAAACGCCTCTGTAAGATCAGCTGTAAGATATCTTCTTAATTAGTGACCCATGGTGGATGGTATCCTGGGCTGGTGGTCTTGGCTTCTGTAAGAAAGCAGGCTGAGGAAGTGATAAGAATCAAGTCAGTAAGCAGCACCCTCCATGGCCTCTGCATCAGCTCCTGCCTCCAGGTTCCTGTCCTGACTTCCTTTGATGATGAACAGTTATATGAAGTGTAAGCCAAATAAACCCCTTCATCCCCAACTTGCTTTTTGGTCATAGTGTTTCATTGCAGCAATAGAAACCCAGCTAAGACACCCCTCCCTTTCTTTCTTAACTTATTGCATGATTTTAGTCTTTCAGTAATTCTTCCTACTTCTCTTTGTATCTTCCATTTCTTTCTATCATAGTTTTACTATATGAATAGCACATTAGTCCATCATCGTATTCCTGAATCTGTTGTATATGTATTGACCTCTGCACACGCAAGTGGGGGTTATCTTGATTTCATTGATGTGGGAATACTCACTTACAGTGGGTGCTTTTTCCCTAGCTGGGGTCCTGGATTGTTTATGTAGAGAAGGAGAGTTGAAGAGCATGCGTACGTTCATTGGTCTCTGCTATAGAGAGCTGAAGAGCATGTGTGCATTCATTGGTCTCGGCTATAGAGGACAGCTGAATAGCATGTGTGTGTTCGTTTGTCTCTGCTGTAGAGAGCTGAAGAGCATGAGTGTGTCCATTGTTTTCTGCTTTCCAGTTGAGGATATGATGTGACCAGCTGCTTTGGGCTCTTCCCTCCTCAGCTTCCCTGTCATGATGAGTTATACCCTTGAGTTGTGAGCCAAAAAAAGTGTGTTTTCTCCTCTATGTTGTTTTTGTCACAGTATTTTATCACAGCAACAAGATAAAAAATTAAGATAGTGTATCTATCCTCTTCATTATGTGCGTGTGTGTGCGTGTGCACGTGTGTGTTCAGTATTTTAGCATAACAAACAAGTAATATGTGCAGAATTATGCAATCATTCCCTTTACATACATATTGAGCTAAATAAGACTTAAGTTCAAGAAACTCAGTATACAAGTGAATATTAGTTTTTTTCTTAAAATGGTAAATGCAATGGATTGATATAAATGGTCAGTGCTAGACAATATCATTGTGGGGTGAATGGATGGCAGATGAACACTGGTCTATGAGAAAGTAGAGAAGAACTGACTGAGAAAGGCTCTCATTCTACCTGAGCGAACATAAAACTGATTGTAAAGTAGAGAAACTTTATATTGTCAATATGAAATATGCTATAAGTGAAGCATAACCATAAAGAAATTTATTTAAAAGTTCACTTGCCCAACAGTGTGTTTAAACTGTGATATGAAACTGTTTTGTGTGTGTACACTTAAACACATTTTAATATTTTTATTTTATTTTTATGAGTGTTTGCTTGCATGCATGTGTGTGTACCACATGTGTGCCTGGTGGGTACAGAAGTCAGAAAAGCGTATTGGATCCCTTGGAGCTAGAGTTACCATTGGTTGTAAGCTCCCATATGGGTGCTTGGAATCAAACCCTGGTCTTCTGCAACAGCAAAAAGTATTCTTAACCACTGAGTCATATCGCTAGCCCCTTAAACTCTTCTTATATAATATTGTAACCATTCAAAAAACACATTCTGTCCATCTTATTAAGAAAATTGCATAAGTAGCTGCAACTTGAGCACAATCTTAATGCTTATGCCATATTCAGTAACTATGCTTTCAGAAAATGAAAAACAATTGGAGGAATAATTACTGCATAACAAGATTTTCTTTAACTTACATAAAAGAAGTTCTTAGAAAAAAATAAAGGCTCACTATAAAAGATCCTAGTCAGGCAACATTTGTGAAGAGGCTTCACTGCGCACCCCAGCAAAAACTCAACTACAGCCTGTCTCTGAGACCGTCTCAGAGGTGACTCCAGCATTCATGGGAGCTGGGAAGACTTGGGGATCTCTTGGCATGGCTCACAGTAAAGGAGAGAGCTGGTGTCCTTTCTCTTAGGGCTGCTCAAGTCATTGCACATGGTGTGAGCCATTCATTCAAAGTACTGCCTTGGCCGAGTGCTGTGCTAGCACAAATGCTCTGTTCCCAGCCCTCAGTGTCACTCTGATATTAATGTTGCAGCAGCATGCTACTAGCATGTGTGTGGGAGTTCATCATAAAACACAAGTGCAAGGAAAACGGGCAGTAGATTAGCCTTAGATCTATTGGACGTCTCAGACATTCAAACCCAATTCCTAAGTGGCGATATAGCCATTTTTTTTAATGAAGGGGAAGAGTAAATTAGAAGCAACTGATTGTTACATAATAATCTTTTTGTACACTGTGTATATATGTCACTTGGATTGGTTTAATAAAAAGCTGAACAACCCGTAACTAGGCAGGATTTGCAGGCCAGAGAGAATATGGGAAGAAGGGTGGGTTTGGGAGGAGATACCAGAGGCAGAACAAGCAGCAGGGACAGTATGTAGACAGGTAGATGAGCCTCAGGGCAGCACATACGTTAATAGAAATGGGTCGATTTAAGTTATATGAGGTAGTGAGAAACAAGCCTAAGCCATCGGTCAATTATTTATAATCAATAATACATCTCTGTGTGGTTATTTGGGAGCTGGCTGGTGGGACAGAAAAATCTGTCTACCCCTCATTTTCTGTCTTACAAATAAATTAGACACGAGATCCAATGAAAAGACAAAACAAGCCGGGCGGTGGTAGCGCACGCCTTTAATCCCAGCACTCAGGAGGCAGAGGCAGGCGGTTCTCTGTGAGTTCGAGGCTGGGCTGGACCGATAGCCTCCAAAACAATACAGAGAAACCCTGTCTCGTAAAAAACAAAACAAAAAAAAAAGAGACAAAACAACACGCAAACATATCTCATAATATTAAACCTTTTTAGTAAGATCTATTGCTAATGTTTCTAATAAAAAGTATATTTTTTAATTCAGTACACTTCAAGGATTTTAAATCATAAATTATCTCTCTGTTTCAGAGTTGACAATTAATGAGAAGCTAATTAGTGATAGTAGAGAAATGTGAAGTTTCTGGAAAATTAAAAAACCAATTAACTGAAGAGAAATCATGAAGATGGGAGCATGGATTTTCCATATGATTTCACAATTTTTATTGATTATTGTTTAACATTACACTATATTAAACAAAATTCTCATAAAACTGCAGTTAAAAGAAACTTTCATTTCCAGACATGTTGGCCTTTTAAAAAATTATGCTGTCAAAAGTCTCAGCAAAATATTTGTGTCTGCATCATCTTTAATACCCAGGAGACTGATGTCACGGAGCTGCCCCAGGAAGTGGAGTGGCAGATGAGGAGTGGCTGAGGCAAGATCCTGTTCATTCTCCCCTGGGCCTCCTGTGGCCCTCATTACCGAATTTTCAGACTAACACCAGCTAGAGGCTGATCACTAGAGTCAATCTTCACTATTTCTCTGCAGGGTTTACTGTTAGCAGTACCTCTGAGGCTATAATTAAGATAATTTAGGTGTTTTTAAAGGAAAGAAGAAAGTATCCGATCTTTTTCCCCTCTTTTTAAAATTTAAATTAGAAACAACTTGTCAATCCCAGCTCCTTCTCCCTCCCCTACTCCCCTGCTCCCACCAACTCCCCCCCAATGCTCTTCCCCCCCACCCCTTGCCCTATTCTCACTCCCCTTCCCAGGGAGGGTGAGGCCCTCCATGGGGGATCCCCAAAGTCTGTCATATCATCCAGGGCAGGATTTAGGCCCTCCTTCATGTGTCCATACTGAGAGAGCATCCTTCCATGTGGAATGAACTCCCAAAGTCCATTCGTACACCAGGGATAAATACTCATCTACTACCTGAGGTCCCATAGATTGCCTCCTCACAGACACCCACGTTCACAGGGTCTGGATCCATGCCATGCTAACCTCTCAGCCATAAGTCTGGGGTCCATGAGATCCCCCTTGTTCAGGTAACCAACCTAGTCTTAACCTCTTTGCTCATTACTCCTCCCTCTCTGCAACTGGGTTCCAGGAGTTCAGTTCAGTATTTAGCTGTGGGTGTCTGCCTCTGCTTCCATCAGTCACTGGATGGCATATGAGGTAGTCATCAAAGTCACTATCAGGGAAGTATATTTAAGGTAACCTCTTGACTATTGTTTAGATTGCCAGTTGGTGTCATCCTTGTAGATCTCTGGAAATCTCACTAGTGCCAAATCTCTCTTCAAACCTATAAGAACTCCCTCTAGTATGGTATGTCTCATCCTGGTCTCCTCTATTCTTCCCCCAACTCAACCTTCATGCTTCCCCATGTCCTTCTTTCTCCCTCTTCTTCTCCCCCTCTATTTCTCCCTGGTCCCTCTCCCTTCCCCTGTGCTCCCATCTGCTCAGGAGATCCTGTCCCATTCCCCTTCTCTGGGGGTACCATGCATATCTCTCTTAGGGTCCTCCCTGTTTCCGAGACTCTCTGGCACTGGGATTGTAGGCTGGCACTCCCCTGCTCCATGCCTAAAATCCATATATGAGTGAATACATACCAAGTTTGTCTTTTTGTGATTGGGTTACCTTACTCAGGATGGTTTCTTCTAGTGCCATCCATTTGCCTCCGAATTTCAAGTTTCCATTGTCCCCCCCCCCTGCTGAGTACTACTCCATTGTGTAAATGTACCACATTTTCTCTATCCACTCTTCAGTTGAGAGGCATCTAGGTTGCTTCCAGGATCTGGATATTACAAATAATGCTGCTATGAACATAGTTGAACAGATGTCCTTATTGTATGAATGTGTATCTTTCGGTTATATGCCCAAGAGCAGAATTGCTGGATCTTCTAGTAGACTGATTCCCATTTTCCTTAGGAAACTCCATACTGATTTCCAAAGTGGCTGTACAAGTTGGTACTCCTACCAGCAGTGGAGGAGTGCTCCCCTTTCTCCACATCCTCTCCAGCATAAACTATAATTGGTGTTTTTTATTTTAGCCATTCTTACAGGAGTAAGATGATTTCTCAGAGTTGTTTTTATTTGCATTTCCCTGATGAATAAGGATGTGGAACACTTTCTTAAGTGTCTATCAGCCATTTTAGACTCCTCTATTGAGAATTCTCTATTAGATCTGTATCCCATTTTTTTAATTGGGTTATTTGGTGTTTTGGAGACTAGCTTATTCACTTCTTTGTAAATCCACCATATAAACAATCTGAAAAAGAAAATCCACATGATCATCTCACTAGATGCTGAAAAAGCCTTTGACAAAATTCAACACCCCTTCATGATAAAGGTCTTTGAGAGATCAGGGATAACACGAACATACCTAAACATAATAAAGACAATATACAGAAAACCAACAGCCAACATCAAACTAATGAAGAGAAACTCAAGACAATTCCTCTGAAGTCAGGAACAAGGCAAAACTGTCTACTCTCTCCATATCTCTTCAATATTGTACTTGAAGTTCTTGCTAGAGCAATAAGACAACAAAAGGAGATCAAGGGGATACAAGTTGGAAAGGAAGAAGTAAAATTTCCACTATTGCAGATGATATGATAGTCTACATAAGCGACCCAAAGAATTCTACCAGGGAACTCCTTCAGCTGATAAACACCTTCAGCAAAGTGGCAGAATACAAGGTTAACTCAAAAAAACTCATAGCCCTACTATATATAGACAATAAATGGTTCTGAGAAACAAATCAGAGAAATATAATCCTTTACAATAGACACAAACAACATAAAATATCTTGGGGTAACTCTAATCAAACAGGTAAAAAACCTGTATGACAAGAACTTGGAGTCACTAAAAAAAGAAATTAAAGAGATACCAGAAAATGGAAAGATCTCTTATGCTCTTGGATACATAGGATCAATATAGTGAAAATGGCAATCTTGCCAAAAGCAATCTACAGATTAAAGGCAATTCCTATCAAAACCCCAGCACAATTCCTCATAGACCTTGAAAGGATAATTCTCAACTTTATATGGAAAAATAAAAGATCCAGGATAATCAAAACATCCCTGTACAATAAAAGAACTTCAGGAGGCATCACCATCCCTGACTTCAAACTCTACTATATAAAGTTATAGGCCTGAAAACAGCTTGTTATTGGCACAAAATAGATAGGTAGACCAATGGAATTGAATTGAAGACCCTAATATTAACCCACACAGCTATGAACACCTGATCTTTGACAAAGAAGCTAAAACTAAACAATGGAAAACAGAAAACATCTTCAACAAATGGTGTTGGCATAATTGGATGATATCTATCACCATGCACAAAACTTAAGTCCAAATAGATCAAAGATCTCAACATAAATCCAGCCACACTGAACCTCTTAGAAGAGAAAGTGAGAAGTACACTTGAATGAATTGGTACAGGAGACAATTTCCTGAACATAACACCAATAGCACAGACACTGAGATCTGCAATTAATAAATTGGACCTCTTGAAACTGAGAAGCTTCTGTAAGGTAAAGGAGACAGTCAACAAGACAAAATGTCAGCCCACAGTGTCCGACTCTTAAAGATTCAGCCTGTCTCCTCAGTGACATGATGTAAAAGAAGTCCCAGGAGCTGGGACACAAGCTATGCCATCATCATAGTCAGTATTGTGGTTCACACATGTGTGTCTGTTGGAGAGATGGCTAAGTAGATGAAAGCGCTGATGGCTCTTGCAGAAGAACCTAGTTCCTAGCACCCACATGAGGGGGCTCACACTTGCCTGTAACTCAACTCCAAGAGATCTGACACCCTCATTTGGCCTCTGACTTTTTTAGTAGATATAATGTTTATCTCATGTTTTCTCTTTTATAAATTGTATGTGTTATTTTTAAAAATCAACTAAACCAAAGTCTTTGTAACAAGAACAATGTAAGTGGAGGATCTTGCCTTCAGCGTGAGCCAGATACTTTGAGAAACTGTTCTAAAGAGAGAGACGGGCTTCCCAAATTGCCATAGGTGGATGCCACCAACCATTAGCACACTGGAGAGCCTTTTCCTCAGATCACACCAATCCACCAGTCAGGAGCCACTAAGTGACCACCCTCCTCCTAAGCAGGGGGTGTTTTTCTTACACAGTAGGTGCTGTCCTCTCTCGATGACATTATACATGGGAAACTGATATGTAAGCTGTTGCTCTGGAGCTGCATGCCCATTGACAGTCACTTCCTATGATTCATCTCTCTGGGTTTCCTTTCCTCCTCTGAAACTGTGATTCAGAGAATTTGCAGAGTGGTGTGTCTCTCACTATGTTACATTAGTGATGGCAGGGTGGATTCTCAGAATTGCAAGATAGAGAGTGTCTGTAGGGCACCCACCCAGCCCCATCTTTAAAGATGATTGATTTTTTCAGGGTTCTCAGCATCACTTATTTATGACTTTAAGTCCCAGCAAAGGCAATAATGTTCTCACCATCTCTGAATCTTCTGACTCTAAAACCAAACCCCTGGGGCTTCTTCAGCTGGCTTCTTGGTCTTCACTGGCCTGTCTCCAATGTCTTCACATCTATTTGAAGATGACATACTCTAAATTCACTTTCCTTTAATAGACACTGAAAATTTTTGAGCAAAGGGCAGTCTGGGTACTTCAATGTTATGTCATAGTGAATCTAAGTGGAGGAATCACGTGAAGGGAAAAGAAGAACTTTGGCATCTAAGAGAACCAAGATCAACCCTGTTGCCAGTGACCTCTGCAGGCAATGGACTTTTCTCTGTTCCCATTATAAGGCCATCGTGGGGAGTAAGTGAAATTTTTTTATGTTTTGTTTTTAAAGTACTGACTTTATGTCATATTTGTTTTTTATACAATTTCCTCTAGTGCAAATCAGTGACTTTGTTGTGTGTTCACTAGAAAAGATTGTCTATCCAAGCAGGACTGGAGATGACTTTAATGGACTTGATAAAAAATGCTCTCCTGAACTATAATTTTCCAAGGTAATTTTACTATCATTATTTTTTCTCTTAGACACTGAGTTTAGATCCATGATCAAAACTAATTTCCCTGGGTAAGAGTGTACCTTAAATCTTACAATCTTAGTGGTTTATGAAATTCTTTCTAGAACCCATTTTTTAATGGATTTGGATCCATTGCCCCCAAAGATAAATAGTTTGAAATTGATAGTCTTGATTTAGAAATATCTCTTTTTATCTCTAGAAACCCCTTTAAAGTAGAAAGTTAAAAAAAAAAAAGATAAAGGTACACACTCAGACCTGTTAGGACCAAATTTACAAAATAAATGCATCACAAACATGAGACTTAACAACAAAACAAACAAACAAAACAGCCTTTTCCTGTCCATCAAAATAAACAACAATTACCCCTGCTCCTTATAACCTGGGCAGCATTGTCAGCAGATCCCTGTTACAAAGACGCTTGATCATCCTATGACATTGTAAGCAGCTATTGCTTGTGGTTGTATACTATTTATGGTTTATTAAAGCTTGCCTGAGGATTCAGAAAGCAAAGCCAGCCTCAAGCTATAGAGATCAGGCAGTGGTGATACACACCTTTAATCCCAGCAGTCATAGAGCTAGGTAGTGGTGGCACATACCTTTAACCCCAGGACTCAGGATGAAAAGGTAGCTGGATCTCTGTTAGCTCAAGGCCACACTGACTGCATGAAACTGATCCAGTCCTAAAGAGAAACAGTTCACACAGATGATCTCAGCACTTGGGATCACATGCCTCTAATCCCAGCACTAGAGAGGTGGAGACAGGAGGGATATGGCTGGGAGGAGAAAGGAATAAAAGGAGGAGGAGACAGGAATTCAGAGATTTTGCCTCTGAGGATTTGTGGAGACAGGATTGTCATTTCAGCTGGGGAGAGGTAAGATCTGCTGGCTTAGCTGTTTTGCCTTTTGATCTTCAGCTTGAAGCTTAAACCCCCATTTCAGTTTCTGGGTTTTTTATTTTTCGTTCTACAATTGCTTCCATCTCTGGCTCCCTCATAAAGAAGCCCAGGTGTGGAGAGACTGATGCTCGAGGTTCTGCTGCACTCCTATCTTGGGATCTGAACCCAGGGGCTCAGACAACCCAAATCTGTGTCTGCTGAACTGGATTACTTCTCTTTTTTTTTTTTGCATTGCTGGTTGGAAATTTCTTGAACACCCCTGCTTTTGCCTCTAATCTGAGAAGCAATATAATATAGTCGTCCAAAGCACATAGTCTGAGATCTAAATGATTCATCATTTTGTTAACATATTTTAGTTGGACAGAATAGAGGTTTTCATTATGACATTTCATATATGCCTAATGTGCTTCTCCCCTCTCCCTGCTCTACGATCTTTTCAATACTGGCTTCACCACTTACCAGAGAGACAGTGAGGGCAGTCAGTTACTTCGTATGCTCCTTGCATCTCAAACCCTATCTGATGAAGAAACCAGGGTCTGAGTGTCTAGGGAGTCTGAAATAGAAATCATATTCTGTACCCAAACACTGAGTTGTTTGCCACTTCTGACTCACAGCACTGTCACACGATCTCATGCCTTCAGAAAACTTCCTGTAGACCAGCTGTCTCAGATGCAATATGTGGTTTTATTTTTTAACTATTTTATAAAAGCACTGTGTGTGTGTGTGTGTGTGTGTGTGTGAGTGTGAGTGTGTGTGTGACACAGCACATGTGTCTGGGCCAGAGGACAAGCTGAAAGAGTTAGTCTTCTCTTCCACCACATGGGTCCTAAGGTCAAATTCACATTGTTCAGTTTTCTGACCCTCTGTACCACTTCACCTGTCTGTAAGTGATATTTAAAATTTTCGATCTAAATATGCATGAATAAGGCAGTGTGAGTTATGAAGAAAGCTGGTCACTGTACTAACATTTTGAATTAACACTATTTGAGATGAGATCAATTCTCACCATGTCCTCAGGTTGGGTGCATCATCTTCATTGCCATCTGAAGTAAATCATTATCTCCACCTGAGAGTTAAGCAGCTAAAGAACAATGGCCAGGCCATCATTTGTTGAGCAGTTACTTTATGTTATGAGGTGGTTTGATGGGAAATTGACAGATAGATAGTATCTAGGTGTAGCCTCCAGCATAACACAAAGCCATAGCAACAGCATTGAACCAGGAACATTCTGATGCCTCATGCATGTCCAGCCACACTTCTCCATCGATTACCAAGATATAAAGACAAGCTGTGTTCACCTGGCAGCTTGAAGGTCAGTGGCCACCTAATTCATATTTCATTACCAAAGTTTGGGTAGTTCTCTTGAGTACTCTGCACCCCCAGATGAACTTCTGCCCTGGCAGACTCAATATTCTCAGTCTCACTTAAAAAAATCTTTGCTGGGTAGTGGTGGCTCATGCCTGTAATCTCAGGACTCGGGAGGCAGAGGCAGGAGGATCTCTGTGCGTTTGAGGCCAGCCTGGTCTACATGGTGAGTTACAGGATAGTCAGAGCTGTTACACAGAGAAACCCTGTCTCGAAAAACAAAACAAAGCAAAATCTTCTGATTGGAAGAACAAGGCTTATTTATGATTCTCTCACATACTGATATCCCGAAAGGGAGGGAGATCAAATGACAGCTCTCTACAAAGACGAACAAAAAAATTAGCCCTGATTAGCTCAGCCTGTGGCTCCGAGTCATTTCACAGTAGCAAGGGCAGGAATCTGTGGCCATGTTAATCACATTTGGATGAAATATCAGGCTTTATAGAACTCATCCCCAGATTGTTGTTTTGTTTCTGGCATGCTAATACAGCTCATTCATCAGCAGAATGAGCAAGGCAGTCCTCGCTGGAGCCAGGCTTCCTTTGATGAAACGGCCACCCCAAGCTGTTCCTGGGTCTGGAGAGCGATGCTCTAGCCTGTTCCTTGCATGCTTGGTTTCTGAATTGTGACTGGAATAAATATTTAACACAACAGGAAACAGACTTATGAGACACCTCTCCCAGGTTCTTACTGCCCATCTTCCAGCACAGTATGCTTCTCTAAATTATCTAAACACATACGCACAACAGCGTATGACATACACATTCACACACCATGTTAGAACTTGAGGGTTTTCCCTGTGTGATAGTCTGCTCACTGACCAAAGTCGGAGACAGAGAGACAAAAATACAAAGGAATCATCCTGTCAGAAAGGAGAATTACATCAGCTGTCTTAGTCTGGGAGGCTCCTTCCTCTCCATCGGAGAGTCACAGGAGGAGCAGACCAGTCTGGTTCTGTGTTTGTGGCAGACCTGAGCTGACAAAAGAGACCTAGAGATGGTGGGGGGGGGGGTGACAGAGGACCAGCCCTGAAGCACCAACTCCCTGCTGAACAAAGAAGGAGTCTGTCGACAGGTAGGCAGCTGCTTGGCACATTCCCCATTAAACATCTTGGTAGTGAGGTAAATTATATGACATGGGTCTGGTGCATGGGTCCTAAGAAACTGAGAACATTGAATCCTTTTGGCAGTGAATGGAAGGAGGTCCTCTCCAGAGGCTATATTCTGAGCTGCCGGACTGAATCGGTGGTTGGCTCCTCTGCACTAGGGCTTATCGTCATGAACCACTATGGTCCTGCAGGATGGGGAAACTTGGTCAGAATCACGCCGTAAAAATATGAGAAGTGGAGTCATCATTAGCATGGTGAGAATTAGATGTAGGGCCTTATACACAGTCAAATGTGATGCTCTTCCTCAGCTGGTACTGGAAATGAAACTGCAGAATATATTCATCTTATACCATATAGGAAGGCAAGAATCCACTAGACAAAGGGGAGAACATAAAAAGTCACTGAACCAACCCTAGACCAATGTATGTAGGCTACCTCCTCCAAGTGACATTGAGAAATCCACCCAGTATTGACAACTACTGAATTCCACTGAGATTCATTCTGGAAACTTTCTGGACTTAAACAGAAAAATAAACATAAAGATGAATTGACATTAAATACCAATCTCAAGTTTAACTTAAATATTTCCATACTCCTGCAGATTGTATTTATTTATGCTTATTCATATAATGGATTTAATGATTTCATACATTCATATTTTATCTTACCTATGTGTCTTTGTTACAAGTTGCTGATACACAATAGCCTATGAAAGCAACCCAGAGAAGAAAAGGTTTCTTCCAGCTTACAGTTTCCAGCAGATAAGGCCATCATGGCAGGGAAAATGTGGCAGCCTGAGCATGAAGCCGGTTCACCCCACTGAATTAGTGGTCAGGAATCAGAAAGAGCAAGGAGGGAGGCCAGCTTTTAAACCTCATGTTTGCCCTCCAGCAAGGCTCCTAAAGGTTCTATCATAACCTTCGCAAACAGCGCCACCAACTGGGGACTAAATATTCAAACACGTGAGCCTGTGGGGGGAGGTTGCACTTGCAAACCACAGCACTAGGGAAGGGGGAAACTACAGAAATAATAGGTGCCCTCTAAAATTTCTCTGACGTCGTCAAGAGTGGAAAGCGACAGGAACATGGGATTTGTGGTGTCTCCAGTTAGGGAGTGAACTCATTAAAAGACAGATGTTGTGAGTGGCAGCAAGCCGCGGCTTTCTTTGAGCCTCTGGGCTCCAACTTCTTTGCATTCAGCGCGATGCTGACTCAGTTAGGCCGCAGCAACAGATTCCACATGGCCATGGACTCTCCTTCAATTCAATTTTTTCAGCTGGCTGTGGTGGTTTGTTTGGGAAAGTAAGGCAGGAAGAGACTGTGTCCCAAGCTAACTTGGGCTTTATAGTGAGACCTTATTTCAAAAAGAGAAGAAAGAAAGAAAGAAAGAAAGAAAGAAAGAAAGAAAGAAAGAAAGAAAGAAAGAAAGAAAGGAAGGAAGGAAGGAAGAAAGAAAGGAAGAAAGAAAGAAAGGAAGGAAGGAAGGAAGGAAGAAAGGAAGGAAGGAAGGAAGGAAGGAAGAAAGAAAGGAAGAAAGAAAGGAAGTAAGGAAGAAAGAGAGAAAGAAAGGAGAAAAGGAAAGAGAATGAAGAAGAAGGAAGAAAAGGAAGAAAAATGGAGAAAAAGAATAAGGAGGAGGAAGAGAAGGAAGAAAAGAAAGGAAGGAAGGAAGAAAGAAAAAGAAAGAAAGATCTCTCTGAAAAGAGATGAGATCAGCTTACTTATTTCCTGGGGGTAGAGGATCAAACAAGTAGGTATTCAGTTTACAAGGCTTTGGCTTTCATCTCTTTAAACCTTACCACAAGCTAGTGAGGGAAGTAGTAACTGGTGTAATGCATAACTGTTCTATTTATTGAGTGCTAATTATGTGCCAGCATTTGGCGAGCATCCTGAGCACAAGGTAAATCCGATGGATTCCGCATTCTGATGGGCGTGTCATGCATTCTAGAGGTGTATATCATTGGAAGTGAGGCAGGAAATTGTACATGAAGTTATTGTTAGCACTGGTATCTACTCACCTAGGAACTCAGGCTGAGTTTAAAGAAAGGAATTTAAAGATTTGATCTTTTTATGAATGTCAGAGAGTCTGTGCTTTTTAAACCTTTAAAATGCTATATGTTTGAACAATTAGCATAAATCTTTTTCTTCTCAGTCACTTTCTTCTAAAAAGCATTTGAAGTGTCTTCAAAGATAAGACTGGAACACATTTTCCTTCAAACACAGGTATGGAAAGTATCCAGTGATTAAATGTATTCACTTATGTTAGTGATTAGATTTAACTTATTAATTTTTAAGATAAAAGTGGATAGCTGAAAATATATTAATAAGATAAATTCAAGTCATGATTTTTTACTCTAGCAGCTTACAAATTATGTTAGGAAAAATTGCAAACATTCATAGTAATGAAACAGATCATAAAACAACCCTTCCCACACACACACACATCAATTGTGGTCAGTTTTTAACAATAAATTATCATTTACTGACAATGTACATGACAATAAAATTGATTCAGAAACAAATGAAGTGCTTAATAAGTCTCAAAGAAATTGAGTTAATGATTAAAATGTTGAATTATTAATCAATATTTATTGATAGTTCTATTCTTAGATTTATACATTAGATACAATTTTGCACATGTGTACTTAAAACAGGTAAAGGAAATATTGTACAAGTATAGACCACATGAGGATATACACTCAAAAGAGAGATCCTTTTAAGTTTCAGAGTTCTCAAAAATATTTCTAATAAATCTGAATAGGTGCAAAATGACACCCACATGGTCACCAAAAAGTAAATACAGCAACATTTTTCCTGTCAAAATTTGAAAACAATACGTATCTACTGCCAGTGGAACAAGAGTGAAAATGAACAAATTACAGCCACGTGAAGCTGTTTGAGTGGTTCTTGTACAATTGAACAATGCTCAGTTGCATCACTCCTGGGTAAAGGAAGAAATGAAGAAGGAAATAAAAGACTTCCTAGAATCCAATGAAAATGAAGACATAGCATACCCAAACCTATGGGACACTCTGAAAGTAGTTCTAAGAGGAAAGTTCATAGAAACAAGTGCCCACATGAAGAAACTGGAGAACATCCATACTAGAGAATTAACAAAACACCTGAAAGCTCTAGAACAAAAAGAAGCTAACTTACCCAGAAACAAAGAAAACAATACAAAGAATCAGTGAAACAAAGAGTTGGTTCTTTGAGAAAGTCAACAAGACAGACAAACCTTTATTCAATCTAACCAAAAGTCAGAGAGAGAACATGCAAATTAACAAAATCAGAAATGTAAAGGGCAACATAATAATAGGCACTGGGGAAATCTAGAAAATCATCAGGTAATACATTGAAGATCTGTACTCCATGAAATTCGAAAATTTAAAGGAAATGAATGAGTTCCTGCATAGATCTCACTTAGCAAAATTAAATCAAGAACAGATAAGCAATTTAAACAGACCTATAGCCCCTAACAAAATAAAAGCAGTCATCAAATTCTTCCAACCAAAAAAAGTCCAGGTTCAAATGGTTCCAGCACAGAATTCTACCAGAAATTTAAAGAAGAGCTAATACCATTACTCTCCAAATTGTTCCACACAATAGAAGTAGAAGGAACATTGCCAAACTCTTTATATGAGGCTACAATTACCGTGATAACGAAACCACACAAAGACACAACTAAGATAGAGAACTACAAACCAACCTCCCTCATGAACATGGATGCAAAAATAATAAAATTCTGGTAAATCTAATTCAAGAACATGTCAGAAAAATCATAACCATGATCAAGTATGCTTCATCCAAAGGATGTAGGGATGGTTCAACATACGAAATCCATTAATGTAATCCACCACATAAACAACCTGAAAAAGAAAAACCACATGATCATCTCACTAGATGCTGAAAAAGCCTTTGACAAAATCCAACACCCCTTCATGATAAAGGTCTTTGAGAGATCAGGGATAACAGGAACATACCTAAACATAATAAAGGCAATGTGCAGCAAACAGACAGCCAACATAAAACTAAATGGAGAGAAACTCAAGGCGATTCCTCTGAAGTCAGGAACAAGACAAGGTTGCCCACTCTTTCCTTATCTCTTCAATATTGTACTTGAAGTTCTTGCTAGCATAATAAGACAACAAAAGGAGATCAAGGGGATACAAATTGGAAAGGAAGAAGTCAAACTTTCACTATTTGCAGATGATATGATTGTCTATCTAAGTCACTCAAGGAATTCTACCAGGGAACTCCTAAAGCTGATAAACACCTTCAGCAAAGTGGCAGCATACAAGATTAACTCATAAAATCAGTAGCTCTACTATATATAGACAATAAATGTGCTGAGAAAGAAATCAGAGAAACATCACCCTTTACAATAGCCACAAACAACATAAAATATCTTGGGGTAACTCTAACCAAAAAGGTGAAAGACCTGTATGATAAGAACTTTGAGTCTTTAAAGAACGAAATTAAAGAAGATACCAGAAAATGGAAAGATCTCCCATGCTCTTGGATAAGCAGGATCAACATAGTGAAAATGGCAATCTTACCAAAAGCAATCTACAGATGCAATGCAATCCCTATCAAAATCCCAGCACAATTCTTCACACACCTTGAAAGGAAAATTCTCAACTTTATATGGAAAAATAAAAGACCCAGGATAGCCAAAACATCCCTGTACAATAAAGAACTTCAGGAGGCATCACCATCCCTGACTTAAAATTCTACTATAGAGCTTAGAAGAGAAAGTGGGAAGTACCCTTGAATGAATTGGAACAGGAGACTGCTTCCTGAACATAACATCAGTAGCACAGACACTAAGATCAACAATCAATAAATGGGACCTCCCGAGACTGAGAAGCTTCTATAAGGCAACATCTTTTGGGTGTATGCCCAAGAGTGGAATTGCCGGATCTTGTAGTAGGTTGAATTCCATTTTCCTGAGGAATTTCCATATTGATCTCCAAGGTGGCTGTACATGTTGGCACTCCCACCAACAGTGGAGGAGTGTTCCCCTTTCTCCACATCCTCTTCAGCATAAACTGTCATTGGTGTTTTTTATTTTAGTCATTCTGACAGGAGTAAGATAGTATCTCAAAGTTGTTTTGATTTTCATTTCCCTGATGGCTAGGGATGTTGAGCACTTTCTTAATTGTCTATCAGTCATTTTAGACTCCTCTATTGAGAATGCCCATTCCTGATAATGAACTTGATATCTATAACCATCCGGGAGCCTTCATCCTGTGACTGATGGAAGCAGAGGCAAACACACAACTAATCACTGAACTGAACCCAAGGAACCCAGTGACAGAGAGAGAGGAGTGATGAGCAAATTGGCAAAGAATGGGCTGGCAAAACCAGCAGAGACAGCTGATCTGAACAGTGGAGTGCTCTTGGACCCCAGACCGACAGTGGGGAGGCCAGCATGGGACTGATCTGGACCCCCCAAATGTGAGTGTCAGTGAGAAGGCCTGGGCAACCTATGGGGCCCTGAGCTGTGGATCAGTGTCTATCCCTGGTATACAAACTGTCTTCATGTGCCTATAGCACAAAGAGAGATGCTCTCTCAGCCTGGACTCTTAGGGGAGTGCCTTGACCCTACCAAGAGTAAAATGACAGACTCTAGATATCCCCTATGTGGAAGGATTTGGCAATAGCGTGGGAGGGAGGGGGAAGGGGAGTGCGGGAAGAGGGGAGGGAGAGGGAACTGGGATTGACATGTAAAACAAGCTATTTAAAATTAAAATAAAAAATGATAAAAAAAAGAGAATTCTCTATTTAGTTCTGTAGCCCACTTTTTAATTGGATCCTTTGGTGTTTTGGAGCTTTGCTTCTTAAGTTCTTTGTAAATTTTGGAGATAGAGCCCTCTGTCAGTCGTAGGGTTGGTTAATATCTTTCCACATTCTGTGGGTTGCCTTTTTATCTTGTTGACTGTGCCCTTTGCCTGGGGACTCTACCACAATCCAGGCTTCACAGCTTCATGTAATGAAGCTCTAGGTCATTATGCAGGAACATATGCTTGGCCTCAGAGACTTTCCTTAGTCATGGAGGGAGATTAAATAACCCCTTTCTTGTATCCTTGATTATAAGGCCAGAACTATGTGGCCAAAGCTGCCAATTTCTTCCTGCTGGGTTTGGAACATGACCCTCTTGTTCAAATACATTTTCATCAACTTTCTGTTTTCCATGTTTTCCTTTACTGCCTAATTACTCTGTAGACCAGGCTACCTCAAACTCAGAGACGCACCTTCCTCTGTCTCTGAAGTGCTAGATTAAAGGTATGTACCACCACACCTGACCCTAAACTATTTAATTCCATTTCATGAGTTGGAAGCTTAGCTGCATGGAATCTTGCCTGAGGTCAGTGCTCCCTTTATTCTATTTAGCATCAGGCCTTGCTTTAATCTTTTTATCTCCTTGAACACAGGGCTTAGTTCCTTTGCACTTTCTAATGCCCCTTTCTCCTTAAACTGTACATTTTATATTTTCCCTTGCTTGTAAAGGGAAACTTTTCCTTGCTAGCTGCTTTGGTTTATCCCCCGCCAGCCGCCTGGGCTCTGCCGCATTGTAGTCCCCAAATAAACACACAAGATGCTGTATTAATCGTGAAGCTGTTGGCCTTGCTTGTTTCTTACTGGCTAGCTCTGACTTAAGTAATTACCCCATAATTGTTAATCTATGTATTTCTCTTACCGGAGACGTTCCGGGCTTCCTACCCCATGGAGGTTACATCTTGAATTCCTGTGTTTCTCCTTCCCAGAATCCTCCTGGACTCCTAGTCCCACCTATCTAGATTCCTATTGGCTCAACAGTACTTTATTGACAAATGTACAGGACTTCCCCCATCACTTGCTCAGCTTCCTCTTTTCCATTATAGGTCTACATAAGTGTGGCCACTAATAACCAAGCAGCATAGTCAATATTGACTGCCTGGAAACCTCCTCTGCCAAAGCTCTTAATCCACAACTTTCCACTTTAGCCTTTTGGACAAAGCAAAAGCAGTCACTTTCTTCAGCAAAATATCACAAGACTAGTCTCTAGGACACATACTAACATTCTTCTCCTTTGAAACCTCTTAAGAGAGCTCTGCCCTCACCATTCAAATCACCCCCAGCACCACTGTCTTCCATGTTCTTACTAGTATGGTCCATTACGCCCCATTTCAAGCATTCAATTGTTTTTCTAATCCAAAGTCTATATTCCTCCCAACAAAGGCATAGTCTGGCCTATCCCTGGCAATATCTTAGTCCCTGATACCAACTTCTGTCTTAGTTAGGGTTTTATTGCTGTAAAGAAATAACCATTGCCACCCTTATAAAGAAAAATATTTAATTGGGTCTGGCTTACCATTCAGCAGTTTAATCTGTGTCATCACAGCAGGAAGCATGGTGGTGGCATGCCAGCAGAAGAAGCAGCTGAGAGTTCTATATCTATATCAGCACGCAGCAGGAAGAGAGTGACACTGGGCCAGGCTTGAGCTTCTGAAACTTGAAAGCTTCCCTCCCCAGTGATATATTCCTCCAACAAGGCCACACCTTTTCACAGTGATACTCCTTAATGACCAAACATTCAAATATATGAGTCTATGGGGGCCATTCCTATTCAAATCACCACAGTGACACATATTGGTGGCCTAGGGAAAGATCAAAGTTCAAAGGTACACCTACAGCCCTTGCATCTTGTGAAGTCAAGTAATCACTAGGTCAAATCGTTGCAGTTGAGTACATACAATGCTGGCTTTGGGTAAACAAACTCTTGTTTTGATCATTAACATTGATATCAGAATATTGATAAGTTGCAAATTTGGTCCTAGTTGATTTTTACTTCATTCCTGCCACGGCTCACTGGCTAAGTGTAGCTCTTTTCTTGGAATATGTGTTCCATGAAGACAGTCCCAGTAGTTTCCGTTTCCTGCCTCGGCTCTGTTTCTATTAAATCATTATCTTACCGAGCAGGGCAGGGAATCAACTATTTCACTCTGGGTCTATGGTGTTACAAAAGACTTCATTTTCTGACCAGATGTTCAACCTCTACTTGCTTGCTCATGAAAACTTTTCAGAAGATTCTTGAATTCTTCATGAGAATTTTGGTTCTTTCTATTAATTTATGACTTTACTTTAAACATAGATTATCCATTATCCTGCTGTTTGTCAAGATTCCTACATTTTTCATTTTAACCTCATTTTCTGCTTCATAGGCTTCTGTCCTGAGATGGAGATAAATCATGCTGTCCCAACTTGTTTGTAGTATATTAATCATCCAGTTCTCCTCCATAGACTCCATGTGGTGGCCTGTTCACATCTGTTCCCTCCTCTTTCGCATGATACTTCTATTTTCTATTTCATTTCAAAATCAAAGGTAAAACAGTAGATTTTCTTCATGGCATTTCTATTAAAGACTTATCAGGCAGTACTTGGATTTGGGAGATGCCGTCATTTTTTTTTTTTGCCTTATTCTTGTGTGTCTCAGGATGTTTCCTGTTTTCCCTCCACCCTGGCGGAAAGCAGTGCCCGCCATGACCTCCTGAACTCATTCCTTCAAGCCTGCCTTCTCATGAGATCATGCAGCTCTGGCGTTCCTTCAGGGCACAGACAACCTGATTTCATTTACCAGCAAATCCACAGACAAGCCTAGTGGTGTGTTTGCTGTGGTACAGTAGAGAGGGAGGTTTATTTGCACAGCAAATAAAATCAACGAGCAAAACTTTTATGCCCTTAAGACAAGATGTCCAGAGAAACTTGTTTTTAAAATTGTGATCTTTTCTGAGATCTGTGCATGCCTCTGATCTCAGAACGCAGGAAATGGAATTAAGAGGGTCTGGGGTTCAAGGGCATCCTCAGCTACATAGCAAGTCTGAGGCCAGCCATGACTACATGGTTCTCCAAAACCAAAAACAACAAATAAGCAAACAAACAACTCCCCAATATGTATTTATATATCCCCTGAAGCCCTGATC
This sequence comes from Mesocricetus auratus, assembly GCF_017639785.1. Taxonomy (NCBI): domain Eukaryota; kingdom Metazoa; phylum Chordata; class Mammalia; order Rodentia; family Cricetidae; genus Mesocricetus; species Mesocricetus auratus. The sequence goes on along the minus strand of NW_024429210.1, from coordinate 1,141,829 downwards.
ACTTCTGAATAAGATGTCTTTTCCTTCAGAGCTAAGTTAGGAACTGTTACTAATGTCTTGTATAGATAATCTGCCAGTGTGTTTCTAAGTTATATTGCCTCAGTTACATCACAGTATCACTGATATGCCCTCATGGTCCTTTACATCTGGGTTATGGAGCCTGGCCAGTGGTCCTACCCCTGGTGAGGACAGGAAGATTGCAGGGCTTTTTGCCCCCAGTCCAGCATTTGAAGGCTGTCAGTAGTTTCTTTTCTTTCTTTTTTTTCAAGACTATGGCTGCTGCTGTCATTTCCATAGACAACAGAATTATAAAAGTCATTCGCAGGCATTCCTGAACAGTATCTGCAATTCCTTTGCCCGTGGTTCTTCATGCAGTCTAAGATCCCTACTCCTTCTCAGATCTCCTTTGAGTTAGCGTCTTCCTTGCGATGGCATCCGTGGCCCTTTTCTGCCCACTGCACACTCTCTTGTGCCCGTCATCACCACACCCCGTGCCCTCTGGCTCCCACATCTCCATGCCTATCACAGACTGTCCTCTGGGCTTCTTACCTCTGCATCTGAGCTGCTGATGCACCCAGAAGACGCTTGCCATGAGCTCACAGCAGAGAGCAGGTGACTCTTCAAGTCCTTGGCTCCCGCTGACTCTAGACTCAGTGAGCTTCGTGCTTGAATCTCTCAGACTTGTATATACTGCTGCCCCGACGTGCTTTCTAGGCCTGACATCAAGTTTACTTGGCCTTTTTGTTTCCTGATTTTTTTTTGAGACAGGGTCTTGCTATGTTAGCTAGGCTAGCCTAAAATTTGTTCTGTAGCTCGGGATGGCCTGGAATTCAAGATCTTCCTGCCTTAGCTCCCTCAGTGCTGGGATGACAGGTGAAGACTACCAGCTGGTAAAAGGTTTAAAACTCCCCCTCAGTGTGTCTGATGCTCCTCCAAATGGCACCTGCCTAACTCACTCCATAGCTGCCCACCAAGATTGTCTAATGGCCAACACCAAACACAAATTAAGTTTTCCTCCCTGCGCAGGAGTTTCCTTTAAATAAGCCAGTTGAGAATGCACAAGAACCATCTTAATAACGGTAACTCTGCGCTGGCTGGCTAGAGGGTGGGGTAGAAAGACCGAGATGATGGACTCACAGCAATCCCCTTTTCTTGGTGCTGACATTCAGGCAGGTTTAATAACAGCTCCAGAGCTGTTAGCTAGCTTCCCTCTGATGCATTAAACTTGCCTTTCAACTGCAAGTTTCATCATTTTGTCATATTGTACTATATGTATTTACTTTAGAGTTGCTCGGGACATAACTCTTAGGATTATAAGGGTATAACATGATGTAGCATAGTTACACAAATGCATCCCTGCTGCTTATCTCCCCTTGAAGGGGTCAGTGTGGGTGGACTTTGAATTTGTCATCATCAAAATCCATATTCCTTCTAGTTCTTGGCCATGAACTAGTAAAGTCAGCCTCTCAAAGTAGTAGTAGTTTCAATGCTGGGCACATCTTCCCTCTCTCTCCTGCACCCCTGTGTCTAACCAGCTACCTCTCCTGCACCCCAGTTTATTCTGTTTCTGCTTCCAAGAAATCTTCCTAAAATGTGCTCAGTTTTGCTAGTAACTGCTTTAAACCCTTTACTATTTCATCATCATCTTTAAGACAAATTCTAAACACTTGGAATGCCAAACAAAATTTTCTCAGCAAGAACATCACACCAGAACTTTCCCCTCAATGTGGGATACCCCTCTCTTGGCCTTAACCACTTCTTTGAGTCCATGAATGTTGCTGGTTGGATTCCCTTAGAAGCCAACCCTGAGACAGAGATTGAAAAGGAGGGATTTATTTATTCTCATAGAAGAAAGTGGAGAGGGCCTGAGGGAAAGATTCTGCACATGGCATACTAGAGCTAGCTTGTTCAGAAATTGGTGAACTTTTTAACCAGTTCCGCTCTCTTCTGGAGAGCTCCATTTACCAGCCCACTACTAGCTGAAATACAGTGGAGTAAGGCCTTAGCTGAACCCCAATGAGCTAAGAAGCCAGGGCAGCCCTTTTAAAACATCCCGAGTTTGAAGGGAGTGTCCAGACAGCTGAGCTGCTATGTCAGCAGACATTGGGTGTGGATGTGCCCTTGTAACTGTCCTGATCGGGCAGTGGTAATTCCAAAGAGACTGGACAGCTGAACGGAGGTCGGCACACCACCCTAGACTGTTGTCAAGGACTGCTTGTCACCACTTTGAGCTGCCCCCTTTTGCAGCTGTTGGTACACCACAGACTCCATTGGCTTGGGAGCCAGGCTCAAGCAAGAGATGGGCATTTGGTGGCTACACCTAGGCACACTGGGAGATAAAGGAAGTTAGCAAAGTCAAGTGGAGTCCCTGGTCGTCCCTGTCCCTGGACTAATGCGGGAATGTTGTTATTCTTTACTAAGCTGCACAACCCACAGTCCTGTGAGTCATCAGCTTCCTCACCTCTTCACAGCAGTGGTTTTGAGCCAGGGGCACATTTGGCATTAGGGCGTCACAACTCTGTGAGGAAGGGAAGGGTGATACCAGCATCTAGAGGTCAAAGCCAGGAATGTCGCTGAACATCCCACAAAGCGCAGGGCAATCCCATCTCACAGAATGTCAGTAGAGCTGAGCTTGAGCAGACCTTGCCAGGGTCTGAATAATGATTCAGTGTGCAAGCTGTCAGAGGACCAAGGGAAATGAAGTCACTTGAGGACCAAGGGAAACCAAGTCATCTGAGGACCAAGGGAGGCCAAGTCATCTGAGGACCAAGGGAGGCCAAGTCATCTGAGGACCAAGGGAGGCCAAGAACCAGTTGTTTCACCTCTGCTAGTCTGGAGAGGGCCGGAGTTCCCCATCTACCTTCACTTCCATCTGGATTTTCATTGCTTTACCTCAACCAGGTCAAGGTAGCAAGCTCAGATTTCTCTCCATTTGTCTCAGGGCTGTATTGCTTACAACCGTTCCTGTGTCCAGATGCTCTTCTGGAAAAGAACAAGCTAGCCCATCTTGATTTAAACAGAAATTTCTTGTGAGAAACACAGAAAGATTGCCCAGTTCATCTGGGTCCTACATATCCAAGCTACATCACAAAGTTGCTTCAGGGAGGACACAGCCCCTAAGACTCTCCATGTAGTGGCATGGACAACACTCCAAAGTGGCACTGTGCTACTCTAGTTCTTAGGACTGGGAGTCATTACTACAGACAGGTTCTCTATGCCTCCTCCTCTGCCTCCTCATTCTTTAGACTGCAGGTGCGGTGCGTAGCCCCTGAATTCCGAGGCTGCTAACTACAAATGGCACTAGGAGAATGTGTCTCAGCTCACGCACATCCCTGGGTTTCACTCTCTAGTGTGTTATTTTAGATTAGTTCAAATTTTTCTGATAGTCAGGAGTGCTATTTCTCTCTCTCTCTGACTCTCTGTTTCTCTGTCTCTGTCTCCGTCTGTCTCTGTCTCTGTCTGTCTGTCTGTCTGTCTCTCTCTCTCTTCAATATCTCTCCTCCAAACTCATGCCTTGGAATCACTTTTAGTTGCTATATTTACTTCCTTGGGCTACAAGCAGGTGCACGCCCCCATCTTTGTTATTCTCATACCTCGGCGTGGTATGGTAGGATTCATTTCTGAAGGAAACAAAGCGAGGCAGCGTGCCTTTTCATTTGTGTCCTTGATGAATTGCGAGCTGTCTCCCAGCCACAGAAGATAAATCCACATGTAAAGTTGTCCAAGGCAGGAAAACAATAGCCCTTTTCAAGTGTTCTTGGTGCTAGTTTGACATTTTTCTGCTTCCTTTCCCCTGCCGCTTGCTGGATTTTTTTCCATTTACCTTTCATGACACTGTCAAAGATAAAAAGGTGTGTGCCCCACAGATGAGCTGACGATCACCTGATAAGGCTTTGCAACAGTTCTTCTTGTAGCATACCCATGTTATCTGGAAGACTCAAATTGCCAGGAGACAGGGAGGCCTCTCTAATGAAGGAAATGCTCAGCAGAAGGTCAGTTTGGGCTTTCCATGAGACGTATGGACAGGGGCTGGAGAGATGGCTCAGGGGTTAAGAGCACTGGCTGCTCTTCCAGAGGACTCAGGTTTGATTCCCAATACCACAATGAGGCACTCAACCATCTGAGTCCCAGGGCATCTGACGCCCTCTTAAGGCCTCCTTGAGCAGTACGCCCATGCGGTACAGAGACACACATACGGGCAAAACACCAGACATACTCAAATAAAGAAAATTAATTAAAAATGCGTGGACACCCATGCCCACCGCTGTTGAAGTTTTAGTGTGTCAGTAATGGCCCAGTTATTGAACTCATTTTCTGCTGCTTTGATAGAAAATGCACTTGGTTTATAGTTTTAAGATTTAAGAACTGGTATCACCATCTGTTTGGCACTGTTGAGGGCCTCTGGCTGTGTCAAAACATGGTGAATGATGTCATAGTAGGGCAGGAGAAATGGCTCAGTAGCTAAGAGCACTGGTTGCTCTTCCAGAGGACTCAGGTTCATTTCCCAGCACCCACTCGGCATCTCACATCTGTATGCGACTCCAGTTCCAGGGACTAATACCCTCTTCTGGACTCCATGGGAGCCATGTATGCATGCATGCGGTGCACAGATTTATGTTCAGGCAGAGCACTCATACATGTTAAATTTAAAATAGTGTGTGCTATGGGAGATGGTGATGTGAGATACAAAGTCACGTAAATACAGGGCCCAGGGTTGCTTTTTATAACAAGCCAGTCACAAGACCTAGCTTACCCAGCAAGGCCAGGATCGATGTCTTTCTAGTGTAATGCCCCATGGCCTGCTTCCTCCTCCATAGGCTCTGTCTCTTTAAGGCTCTATCACCAGCCAGGTTTCCTCACTGGAGATCAAGCTTCTGCACATGAATTCCATACCCAAACCACAGCACAAACTCAGGAGGCCACTTCCCAAACGGAAGACGGTCAGCATTGCATGCGGTATTTTCCATATACCATCTGTTATCACCTTAGTCATATAAATGAAAAACCAGGTTTTAGGAAAAATACACTACAGACTCAGAATTTAAGATCAAATTTAAGTGAATTACTGCCAATTAAAAAGCATTAATTTAACAATTCTGTAGAGACCGCCACAGGAAAGGGAATCCTTACTAGGCAGGGTCTAGATATCAAGGCATGCACTTCTGGTTTTTCCTCTCTCATTTTATTTAATTTAGAGATGGGTGTGTGCTGTGCTGCCCAGGCTAGCTTTAAGCACCTGGTCTCTGCCATCCCTGTGCCTCTTTGTGCCAAGCATCCCAGACTGCAAAAGCAATGTGTACCCTGGTACTTGATTTTTGGTGATCGCATTTCTCAGACTTTCTCCTTTTGAACTTGACATTTACTCTTAAATTGTTTGAGATACACAGAAAGGTGATAAAGGGAAGCAGAGGTTCTGTCCAGTCCAGCTTTATTCTCCCTGACTGTTCACATCAGCCAGAAATAATGAGTCCACGCTCTTTGTTCAGATTTTCTAAGCTTTTATCTTACGTCCCTTTTCAGCAATTCCTTTAGCCATGTTGCAGGTGTCTGTTTGCTGTGACCACTCCTCAGACTTCCTGTGACACTGTAGAGTTCCCTCTACTGAGATTTTAAATTCTAAGTATCAACAAGGTTCTGCATGACCTTTCCATGCCTGCCTATGCCTTGGGGCCAGTCAAGCTTCTACCATCACACGACAGCTCCCAACCTCCTAGTTTCCTTTGACTCTTCTATTCTCCTTAGGCTCTCATTTAGCCTTTTTATCCATGTTGATTTCTTTGGGATCCATTGCTTGAGGCCAAATAAAGCTCCACCGTATGCTACTTTGTTTTTCTCATGTCTGTCAGGCTTCTGGATGAGGGATCTCCCCCACTTCTCTGGGGTTGCTTTCTTAGTAAGCAACTTTCTCCCAAAGATGTGTCTTCTTGCCTCACTCCGCTGTACAGTGAAACCTTGGTTTCCAGCTCTGTCCTCTGATAGTTTCTTTGACTGGGACTGATGTCTGCAGAGACCTAACTTGCTTCACAGGAGTGGGGACAGTTAAGCTCAGTGTGGGTGTGGGGCCTTTGCATGTGGCTATATCCACCATGGACTTGGTGGGCCCCTTTGAATATAGCGTCTTCCTTCAGAAACTGTTGATCCTGGATCTGCACTGTTTCTGAGATGCAGCCCCAGCAACAGTAAGGGGTCTGAGGCATTCCCTCACCTCCCCACCACTTGGCAATACAGATCCAGAGGCTCTGTAAAGAAAGGCAGTGGCGGGCTCCATTGAAATCCCTCCATGGAGGTTCATGGTCAGACAGTGGGTGCCGGTGGTGAGGATCAGCAGGACCGTGTTGGTAGATGAAACCTGTACTTTGGATGCTTCCTCAGTCCCTACCTTTGGGGGGGTGGGTGCTGGGAGATGAAAGTGGGGCACTCGAGATGAACCTTTGAAGGTTACACCTGTTTATGTTTCTGGTCCAGCCTGCTCTGTGCCATGTGAGCAGTCACCAGCAACAGCTCCCAAAGATACCAACTGAGAGCTCTTGCTGCAACGGGCTGGAGCGTCTCTGAAACCATGAGCCAAAGTAAATCTCTCTCTTCTTCGGTTGTTTTTGTCAGGCCTTTGGGTGTAGAGACCCCAAGATGAAGAACACGGAATGACAGAACCCAGCGTGATTGTGGCAGGCACCATGTTTGTCTTTACTGATGGCAATGTGAACCTTGGGATGGGACTGCAGCTGTCACCATCTAGCCATCTTTGGCACTGTGTGTGATGGGGAGAGGGTAGTGGCTGGAGTTTGGGCTTTCCTTCCACGATCCATCAAACACAGCCAATGTCTGTGGCCTTGGCCACTGCCAGAGCTATGGAGCTGCTCCAGGGCCCCAGCAAACTTCATGTGGCACAGTACCAGAACCACCCGGTTTCCTCCTCAGTCTCTCAGCGACAGGAGCCTCACTCTGACCGACAGGAGGGCCAGTAGAAACCATATGGGCCCTGCCCTTGGTCCTGGCACCAACATACTTGCAGCTGACCACACCTGGTTCTCAGAATACGCACCCAGAATCTTGAATTCTTGGGTGTGGCACCCTCTGTAACCTTCAACTTGTCCTCTGCAGTGTAGGTATGCTGTGGGCTTTGGTCACAGTTGTGCTGTCACACTGGGTTGGCTTGGTGACATGGCCACACCCCAATGTGGTGTGGAGAAATATCTGCCAAATGGCAGGGACTCCAGCATGTGTTTTTATACTATTTGTGTAAGTGATGATTCTGTTTTAGTGTCTTGGTGTGTTTTAAACATTGTACTCATTACACAAACTTATTGGTACTGTAAAAGTTGAGAGAAAATAGTTCCCTCCTATTTAGGAAGTTATTGTTGTGCTGGTGACTCCCCTGTGTTTTATCCCTGGTTACAAAATTTTAAACTTCCTGTCAAGGAGGTCAAAACTTGCTCTTCTACCCAACTGATTCTTTTGCATTTGCCTGTTCCTCTATAGCTCTGACCTATGAGTATGAAGTTTATGTTGTTTTCTGCTAACTTAGTGGCTACATCTGAATCTACTGATATTTTACCTACCATCTATGGCCCTAAAGCTCATTAGCATCCTGACACTCAGGCCACAGCCTGGAAGACTTCCAGTGCAGTCGGCACCAGCTCTGCTGCTACCCTGAAATGCAGTTTTTAACTATGTTTCCATTGTTCTATTTACCAACAAATACTCAACAGTCAGATGTTGGAGTGAAAACCTACTAGCTCTGAGAGGCTGAGATGCAACCAGTTGGCCTTCATTTTTGGCCAGAGACCCAGCAAGAGAGCATTTCTCTGCTCGTCCCAAACCAAAAAGAAAGCAAAATTCCAAGTCTCTCCCTATCCCTTCCTCTGTCTTTCTGGCTCTTCTGTACTCTCTATGGCTAATTCCTTTCAGCTAGTCACTGGCTCTGCCCTTAATCCAAACTTGATTTTATTAACACAGTCTTGGTGTTCACAGTACAATCAAATATCCTGCAACAAGTTTGATTTTTCAGTCAATTATAGGGATCTGTTGGATGAGTTGGCATTTAGGTATTATAGTTTGTAGCTTTTCAAAGTAGCATTCTGAGTAGTTTTCTTCATTTTTGTTCCTTTTAAAATGTTTTATATATTTAATCTTTTAACTATTTCAACAAATAGTTAATTCCTTAATTTTTTACATAAAAAATTTCATGTCCCCAAGAACATGGAGGTATCATGTCCCCTGTAAAGGCCAAGGAATTTTTTAAAAGCCAGAGGTGACATTGTCATCATTTTGTATTCACCAGTGCAGCATGAAAAATGCCCACGAGAAAAGGTATCTGTGAGGGGACATAATAGAATGACTTTTATGACAGGAAGGACTCTTGAAACAATGCAGCTGCCATACAGTGGAAACACACTACTGACTCTGATTGTCACACCATGTCCAACTTCATCTAATTATTGTAAGTTTTTAAATGTCACTTTTTATTTGCCAGTTTAATCAAAACTGGAGCCCGTGCAGCCATCTGGACATTTTCATAGTGGTGTCACTTGGATTCATCTGGCCAATATTCCGCAGCTGTCAACAAAGTAGGAAGCACTGAGTCCACTGGCTAGTATGACAGGTTAAAATAATCAGTCAAATGGATTAGATAGATATACCAGATGGGAAACAGCATAGAAATAAACTAAGAGCTTTTCCATTTCTCTTAAAACCATCAGGCTGAACCCAAGAAGGCAGCCATATTGTGAGTATTTATGTGACACCAATTATATGAAACTGTGGTGTGATGATTTGGATGTGAATAGCACCCATAGGCTCATATATTTGAATGTTCCCTGGTTGGTGGACTATTTAGGAGATATGGTGTGGCCTTATTGGAGGAGATGTATCACAAGGGTGGACTTTGCAATTTTAAAAGCCCATGCCATCCCAGTCTCTCCCTCCCCACTGGCTACAACTTGGAGATCAGATGTGAGCCTTCAGCTACTTCTTCAGTGCCATGCCTGACTTCCACCGTGCTTCCCATCATGATGATAATAGACTTGGTGGCTGAAATTGTAAGCAAGCCCCAATTAAATGCTTTCTTTCACAAGTTGTCTTGGTCATGGTGTGTCTTCACAGCAATAAGCAATAGAACAGTAATTAAGACATACAGGAAAGGCAAAAATAACCTAAAGTTGCAGATTATAAAAAAGGCAAAACAAAACAAAAAGTGAACACACACACACACAGAGAGAAAGAGAGAGAGAGAGAGAGAGAGAGAGAGAGAGAAAGAGAGAGAGAGGGAGGGAGAGAGAGGGAGGGAGAGAGAGACTATCTTAGTCAGTGTTCTATTGCTATGAAGAGACAACATGACCCCAGCAACTCTTATGAAAGAAAGCATTTAGTTGGGGCATGTTTACAGTTGCAGAGGTTTTGTCTGTTATCACCTTGGTAACATGCATGCTGGCACACAAGACACAGGGGAAGCTGAGAGTTCTGTATCTAGATCCACAGGCGGTAGGAAAAGAGAGACACAGGACCTGACTTGAGCTTTTGAAACCCCACAGCCTACACCCAGTGACACTTCCTCCAAACAAGGCTGCACTATTCCAAGAAGGGCACACCTAATCCCTGTCACATAGCGCTCCTGCCTGATGCCAAGCATTCAAATATATGTGCCTATGGGGGCCATTCCTATTCAAACCAACACAGACACACAAACACACACACTGTAAAATAATCCTTTTGTACACTGAATATTTGTCACTGTGACTGGTTTAACAAAGAAACTGACTAGCCAGTAGCCAGGCAGGAAGTGTAGGTGGGACAGCCAAACTGAGAATGCTGGGAGAAAGGAGAATGGAGTAAGTGGAGACACTAGGAAACACAGAGGGAGCAAAACATGCTGGAGGACATGCCATATGACAATACATAGATTAATAGAAATGGGGTAGTTTAAGTTATAAGTGCTAGTTAGTAATAAGCCTGAGCTTCTGGCCAAGCATTTATAATAAATAGTAAGTCTCTATTTGAGAGTAGATGTGTGACAGAACTTTCATCTACACACAACACACACACACACACACACACACACACACACACACCAAACAAAACAAAAACACAGAGTCTATTTTCAGTCGATCAGATACTTCTAGGTATTGGGCCTGCCCTTGAGTGTCGCTAGGTGTACCTAGTGACATTCTATTAGAGCATTTGAAACTCCCTTTCCCAGCAGATATCAATTGCAAAGAACTTCTTGGTTAGGGGTGGGACTTTGTGTCGATTTCCCTCTCTTGGTGCTAGAATTTTGTCTGATTGAATTTTGTCTGCATGCTAAGCCATGGTCTCTGTGAGTTCATACATATAACAGTCCTGCTATGTCTAGAAGATGTGCTTCCTTGAAGTCATCCACCACTTCTGGATCTTAAAATCTGTATCCTTCCTCTTATGTGTAGACCCCTGAGCCTCAATGGGAGGAGTTTGGTAAAGACATTCTGTTTAGGGATGTGAGTGCAAAAGTCTCATTCTCCACACATTGTGCAATTGTGGACCTCTTTTTTAGTTGCCATATAGTGAAATAAGAAGCTTCTCCTTTGAGGATTGAGTGATGTTCTGTTTTCTGGGCACAGCAGTATGCAATTAGGAGTAATTTTGTTGCTATGTCCCTTTAGCAGAATAGTAGTAATAGATTTTCCCTTAGGCCAATGATCTATCTAGTTTCAGGTTCTTGGCCACTTTAGCAGCAACAAGTATGGGTTCCATCTCAAGGAGTGGCCCTTAAATCTAATCAAAAAGTGGCTGGTCACTCCTATAATTTTTGTGTCACCATTGCACTGGTATATCTTGTAGGCATGTCACAGTTGTGGATTGCAAAGTTATAGCTGGGTGACATGATGATTGTGTTTCTTTTCTAATAGCATGAAGAATACCTTATGGCACCACAAACACTAGTCAGTAGAGTAAAGCTATTAGTTGAGAAACAGTGTTATTTCTTCATGTTTGATAGCATAAGTGAGAGCCTTTGCATCATGCTATGGAGAGTAACCAATTGCTTTGGCAATGCCCTTGATGCTTGGCAGGGAATCTATTAGATCCCTTGGCCTATGACTCAGTAAGCTATAATTCATTCCTGGCACAGGAGCTTTTACTTTGTGGCATAAGATGTTGTCTTAGTAATGTACAATTAGGTTTTACTTCTAGACTTCTCATTATATTGTGTTTTTCTATCTATACATGTATTAAATATTACCATATTATTTGAAGCCTTGTAATATAACACCCAGAAGGGCTTCACCATCCATTGGCCATGTGCACTGTGTGTGTGTGTGTGTGTTTGTGTGTGTGTATGTGTGTACCAGAACATGGCATAAGAGTGTCTGAGGACTAGAACAAGACCAATGACTCATTGTGATGAACACTTACAGGTAAATATATGTGCAGTAAAGGGTATACTGTGTGACTCTCTGAGCCACACTACAGCTTCCATGCCTAGATTTTTCTTATTTGATTTTTGTTTGTTTGGTTGTTATTTTGGTTTGACTTTTATCTTTTGTTCTGTGGGGGAGGTTGCAAGGGCAGAGGGTAGAAGTAAGGGGATGGGGAGATGAGTGGGATTGTGATTCACAATGATTCAGAGGCTTAGTTCATTATTATCATAACAAGGAGCATGGTAACAGGCATGACAGGCATGGTTCTGGAGAAGTAGTTGAGAGCTACAACCTGATCCACAGAGGGAGAGAGAGAGAGAGAGAGAGAGAGACAGAGACAGAGACAGAGACAGAGACAGAGAGAGAGAGAGAGAGAGAGAGAGAGAGAGAGAGAGAGAGAGAGAGAGAGGGAGGTTGGGCCTAGCATGGGCTATGGAAACCTCAAAGCCCATCCCCAATGACACACTTTCTCCAAAAAGGCCACACCTATTCCAGCATGGCCACACCTTCTAATCCTATTAAAGAGTTTCACTCTCTGGTGACTAAGCATTCAAAATATGATCGAACCTAAGGAGACCATTCTTACTCAAACCACCACAGATGTCTAGTTGGGGTAGTCTCTTCCCTATTATTTGGTGAGCCCATTTAGATTCCTTTATAGATGTAGATTCTTTGGAAAGTGCCTACAGTAGTAGGTTTCTTTTTCTCTTTCCCTCTCTCCCTCCTCTCTCTCTCTCTCTCTCTCTCTCTCTCTCTCTCTCTCTCTCTCTCTCTCTCTCTCTCTCTCTCTCTCTCTCTCTCTCTCTCTCTCTCTCTCTCTCTCTCTCTCTCTCTCTCTCTGTTTTTTCCAGACAGGGTTTCTCTCCCTGGCTGTCCTTGAACTCACTCTGTAGATCAAGCTGGCCTCAAACTCAGAAATCTGCCTGCCTCTGACTCCTGAGTGCTAGGATTAGAGGTGTGAGCCACCACTGCCTGGCTGAGTTTCTACATGGCTTTTAAAAGGCCTTTAGTGTCAGTTGCCCGTCCCCACATCACATCCTTTACCCTGCTTTCCCATCCCCTCCCCCATTTAATCCTCCTATAGTTTCCCTTTTATCTTTTTATAACACTGTATCCTATTTCCCCTCCCCACGTGTACCTTAATAGCTACCTAATCTCTGAGAGTATTCAGATTGAAACACACATATCTAAAGCTTAAAATGTAGCACCACATATATGAGAGAACATAGAGTATTTGCCATTTTGGGTCTGGGCTACCACTCTCAGAAGGATTGTTTCTAATTTTATCCATTTATCTGAATTTTTCTTTTTATTGAAAACAATTTTAAACAATATATTCTGATCACTGTTTCCCCTCCTCGAACTCCTTCCAGATCATCTAAGCCACCCATCTCCATCCTCTTTCTTTCTTTCCTCTCTAGAAAACAAACAGGCAAATAGACAAACTAACCAGAATTCAAGCAACACCACCACACAACACACACACACACACACACACACACACACACACACACACACACACACACTTCATTAAAAGACAAAACTGAAAACCATAATATACAGGCAAACGATAAGTGAGAAAAAAGTGCCAAACAAAGCAATTGGAGACAAAAGTCTCCAGAAATGCCATGAGTTCATTCTGAGTTGGCCATCTACTGCTGGACATGGGCCTACCATTAAATGTGATTAATATTACCCAGTGAGATTCCACTGGAGAGATCTACGTTTTCCTTTGCAAGCAGATGTCAGTTGGAGGTAGATTCTTGGTGAGGGATAGGAGCTTGTGTCCATTTCCCTCTCTCAGCACTGGGACCCCATCTGACTTCAATGCTGTCACAAATCTGTGAGTTTGTATATGCATTAGTCCTGCTTTTTCTAGAAGACACTGTCTACTTGTGTGTCTCAATGTTAGTTCCCTCCTACTACAAGAAGTTTTTTCTGCTGAAGGCTGAGTGAGACTGATCTACAGGTATAGCAGTATATTGTTAGGAATCATTTTATTGCTACACTCCTTTAGCAGAACAATAATATTTAATTTTCCTCTAAGACCATGAACTATCTCTTCTCAGGTTCTTGGCCGCCTGGGAAGTTTCAGGCATAGGTTCCACGTTGGGGAGTGAACGGGAGTGAACGTTAAATCCAAATAGAAAATGGTTGGTTATTCCCACAGTTTGTGTCATCACTGCACTAGTATATTATGCAGGAAGGAAGATCATTGTTGTAGATTACAGGGTTTGTAGCTGAGTTAGAAATTACCGTTCTCCTCTGGTAGCAAGCAGAACACATTTCAGAACCATTAACACAAGTGAAGGCTCTAGTTAAGCACCAGCTCAACTTCACCATGTTCTATGGTTTGCATGTGTGCGTGCATGCGTGGGTGCATGCGTGGGTGCATGTGTGTGTGTGTGTGTGTGTGTGTGTAATAAACTCTTTCCTCCCCACATTGCTTTGATCATGGTTTTTCATCATTGCAATGGAAACTCTAAAACTCTTTGTTGTACAAAACATTTTTAGCTTCATGTCATTCCATTTATTAATTGTTGGTCTTTGTACCTGTGCTATCAGTGTCCTGTTTAGAAAGTCCTCTTTCATGTCAATGAGTTCAAGAATATTCCCTATTTTCCTTTATATTAGATTCAGGTCATCTAGTCTTTTGTTGAGGTCCTTGATCCATTTGGAGCTGAGTTTTGCCCAGGGTGATAGTTATATATCTAATTTTGTATAGAGAGCTATATATAGTTTTCATTACTTCTACAAGTAGCTATCCAGTTTGACCAGCGTTATTTGTTGAAAATGCTATATTTTCTCCACTGTGTATTTTTTGCTTTTTTGTCAAAGTTAGGACTTGGCAGGTATATATAAGTATGCCTAATTTTCAATTTGTTTCATTGAACCTGGGTACACTGGTATTTTGTGTATAAATGAATTGCAATATCCTTGTGGGGGAGTTTTCATTCATGAGTATGGATAATCATTTCCTGTCTCTTCCAAAGTCTATTTGTCAGATATTAAAACATGTGCTTGCCTCCTGGGTCCATTTCCTTGAAAAATCTTTTTACATATTTTTACTCCAAGTGGTATCTGTCATTGATGGTGAAGGTGTGTTTCTTGGATTCAGCAGAAAACTAGATCCTGTTTTATAACACAACATGTTATTCTCTGTCTTTTTGTTGAGGTGAGACCACTGATATTAAGAGTTGTTAATGAGTAGTATTTATTAATTCCTGTTAGTTTGTTGTTGTAATATGGATCTTCCTCTCTCTTTTGACTCACTGTTCAGGGATCATTTAGTTCTTTTTTTCCTTTTGGATATAGCTAGCTTTCTTTTCAGACTGGTGTTTTCCTTCTAGTGCCTTCTATAAATCTTGACTTGTGGAAATAAATGACTTAAGTTTGTTTTTATCCTTAAATGTTTGTCTTCCTCCACTAGTTGTGATTACTGAAGTTGGTTTTACTCTTTGGGCTCTCTGGGGACCTGCCACCCAGCTACCAAATAAATCAAGTGGCGGCTTATCATTAGTTATCAATGCCCAGCCTTAGCTTGGGTTGTTTCTTGCCAGCTTTTATTAACTTAAATTATTCCAACTACCTTTTGCCTCTGGGATTTTTCCTTTCTTACTTCCGTATATCTTCATTTCACTATTATTCTGTGACTGGCTGTGTGGCTAAGTGGCTGGCTGGGTGGCCCCTGTTGTGCTTGTCTCCTTGTTCTACCTTTCTCCTTCTCATTTTTCCTTCTATTTATAATCTCTGTCTGCAAGGCCCACCTATTCTTTCTCCTGCCTTGCTATTGACCTTTTCACTCTTTATTAGACCATGAGATATTTTAGGCAAAGAGTCACAGCTTCACAGAGTTAAACAAATGCAGCACAAATAAAAGCACCACATCTTTACATCATTAAACAAATGTTCCACAGCATAAACAAAAGTAACACACCTTAAAGTAATGTTCTACAACAGTGATTCATAGTTTTATTGGGAATGGTAGTCTGTCCTGGCATCTGTGGTATCTTAGATCTTGTAGCACATTCTTCCAGGTCCTTCTGGCTTTCAGAGTCTCTGTTGAAAAGAAGGTGTTATTCTAATGGGCCAACCTTTATATGCTACTTGATATTTTCCCCTTCAAGATTTTAATATCCTTTCTGTGTTCTGAACATTTGCCAAACTTGTAGTCATGCTATGTTTGTTTTTAAGGTCAAACATATATATGTATGTATATATATATATATATATATATTAGATAGGTGGTCTTTAAACAGTTCAGAGATCTACAGAATATGGCATTTAAGATATTTTAATAACATAAGGTTTTTCATGACAATGAGGCAAGTCTGCTCTTGACAGCACCAATCTACTTCAGAGAAGATGATGGCATCAAAGAACTTCCATATTGAGTTTGCACTCTTTGTGCAAAAGTTAGTCACTGGGCAAGAAACTTCCCTTTACTCAACTGCTGACAGTATGAAGTCTGAATTGACCAAGCAGAACACAAATAAAAGTGACTACTAAACAGTCCTTCAAATCCCTGCTTCACAGAAAGGTCTGTAAGATAGTTTAGGCCTATAGGCTAAAGATGGATGCCCCATCATTACAGAAAACCTTGGGTGACTGTCCAGGCAGCCAGCTGTTTCTGTCATTTCTATAGTTTTGGAAGTTGTTTGCTCTGTACTTCCTGTTTACTCAGGTAATATTATGTCCTTCTTGAGTTTCTGATGGAGTTAAAGATGAGATAGTTATGGCAATAGCTTTCCTTGTTACCAAATTCAAAAAAGAAACTCCAAAAAAGATGTAAAGTGCATAAGGTTGAGAGACATAAAAGTGTAAACTGTTATCTAAGAAAATGTTTAGCGGTCTGATAAAATAGTTTTGGGTTGGAATACAAGTTATTTTAGAAAGCAATTTAGGTATAAAACTTTGGACTCATCAAGATAGGATAGTTACTGAAGTATTTTCGCTGAATTTGCCAAATGAAAGTGGTCTGGCCATTGTGAATGTTGTTCTCACCTGATAATTTTTTTCATTGTTTATAGTTTTACTATGTTAGATTTTTTTATTTAGACAATACCTGATAATTGTATTTATTGTATATAGTTTTATTGTGTTACAGTTAAAACCTTTCTTTTTATTAGGGGGGAAAGTTGTGGAATAATCTTTTTGTATACTGTGAAGATGTGTCTTTGCCAAAGTGACTTTTGAATGGTTTAATAAAGAGCTGAATGGCCAATAGAGAGGCAGAAAGAGGTAAGGCATGACTTCCAGGCAGACACAAAGAGAGAGAGGGAGAGGAGATGAATCTAGGCATGAGAAAGATGCCAGAGGACATGGAAAGGAAACAGGAGATACAAGATTGAAGAGAAATAAAAAGCTACAAGGCAAAAGGTAGTAATATAAATGGGTTAATTTAAGTTATAAGAGCTAGTGGGACAAGCCTAAACTATAGGCTGGAATTTCATAATTAATAATAAGTCTCTGTATCATTTTTGTGATGTGGATGCCCAAAGAAAAATCTATCTACATATGTCTTACAGCATATGAATGAATAAAGTGTGATATGCATATACAATGGGGGTAATATTCAGCCATAAAGAAGGAATGGAGTTATTTTCAGGAAAATGTATGGAACTAGAGTTCATCATGTTAAAAGAAATATAGTAGGCACAGAAAGATGAGTATTGCATGTTTTCTCTAATATATAAGATATAGAATATTAAAACATTGGCTTGAAAACAGTAATGGTACTATTAGGGAAAGGTGAAGGGACAGAGAAAAGGGGGAAGAGGAGAGAGTATGGACTGTGCTAGATAGAATGGATAGGATCAAAGCATGGTATACCTATGTAAAATGTCACAGTGATCTTGTATGTGATGGAAATGTCTTGGCATTGGTTATGGTGATGGCCTCATGGCTATCTTTTTCAACTCATCAAAATTTATCTTTGGGTACATTTTAATGTTTGTATATTATTTTTTTAAGTTGACTTGAAACTTTTATTACTCTATGTACTTTTTTCACCAAAACAACTCAAAATCTCATGAATTGCTGTGATTATTAAATTATCAGTTAAAAATATATTCTTTGGGCTGGAATGATGGCTCAGCAGTTAAGAGAACTACCTGCTCTTAGAGAAGGCCTTGGTTCAATTCCCAACACTCACATGATAGCTCACAACTTCCTGTAAGTTCAGTTCCAGTGAATTCAACACCCACTTCTGTGGTGACATATTATCAAATGAAAATGGACTAGACATTGTTGACATATTTATTTATTGCCTGTATATATTATATATACTTGTTGTGAATTGTCTCTTATATTAGTAATAGCCTTTTGTATTAGACAAAAGGGGGGATTGTGGTGATATGTTGTTTATGATTTAATAAAAGCTTACCTGAAGGATCAGAATGCAAAGCCAACCACACTAGATAGTTATAGAAGCTGGGTGGTGGTGGCACACACCTTTGAGCCCAGGACTCATGAGACAGCAGCAAATGGCTTTCTCTGAGTTCAAGGCCACCCTAGCCTACACAAGAGTGAATCAGTCTGAGAGATAAGTAGAGCTTATGACTCTAATCCCAGTGCTAGAGAGTATATAAGGAGCTCACTGCAGTCTCAGGAGGCAGTCTAGGATTCTGAGGCTTGGTGAAGAGCAGTGCAGTCTGGAGATGAAATCTGAGATTTGGTGGATCTCCCCTTTGGTCTGAGCATTGGTAGAGGTGTGAACTTACTAGTAACAGACTGTTTTGCATCCTGATCTCAAGGCAAGCTTTATTAGATTATAAACAATATATCACCACACTGCAGCCTGTAGCGACAACTCAGAGAGATCTGACATGCTTTTCTGGCCTCTGGACACAAGTGTGTGCACCTGCACCCATGTGTGTTTGCACACTCACACAGACACACATAAATATTTTATGAAGGAGTTATTAGTCATATTTTACCGAATTGCTGTCATTAACATCTTTAGGGTCTGCTGGACATGAATGCACACTCTTAAACTATGGTCTGTAGGAAGCTTCCTCATCGATTTCTTCTCATTTGTAAGAAATCATAGGGGGATGTCATGGATTTAATCATTTTCTTATACATCTATATATATCTAGTTAAGGTGCATTAATGAGAAGAGCAGATTGATGAATTTTCCCATTTGTGTTCTTAGCTTAGGAATTACCTACTTTGTCAAACATGGATTTATAGCTAGGTACTGGGATTACATCTTCAAAGCACGATAAACAAGAGAAAGGCAGAAAAGGCACAGCTGGGGCTGCAGTATACTCAGCTACACAGCAGCTGCTTACCACGAGGCCCTAGGTTCTATCCCTACCACCTCACACAAAAAAACAAATCCCAAATGAACTAGTTCACAGTGGAAACCTCTCCAGCAACAACACAGACAAAAGCTGCTCTCTGCGCACAGTTGGATATTACAGCCGTGCCAGCAGCTTGGGTGCAGCTTGTTAGCAAAGCCCTCGACCCTCAGCATCAAATGAGAAAGCCAATATTTTTCTTCATTAGTTGTAATCCTTTGGAGGCTGCTGTTCTCCTAATAGCCCCCCCTGCAACTCAGCCAGCCAGGGTTGACATAGAGACGCTGGGTCTTTGCGGGTAACCCCACTGACCTGATGTGCTTCATAGACCCTCATTATGGCACAAGTCCAAAGTGCTTCCCCAAAGAAAACATTCTGGTATGATTCCACACTCCTGTGAGCAGTGGATGGACAAGAGGCCTCTTAATCATTATATATCAGCTGCCTGACCAACAGCTCTCCTTGAGAAGCCCAGTATATAGTTATTATTTAATAGGCCATGCCTTGCTTCCTTGCCCTGCCTTGGATTCTGATAATGCCCATGTCAACATGAAAAACCACTACTAAGTCTTGTGCTGATCTGTGTTGACTTATATATGGATTCTTCACAGCTCTTACAGAAAAATTGAATTCCTACAATCCATAATGGTTTCATGCAATAAAAAAATAATCTTTCAAATCGTCTACTATGTGTTTCTCATCCTTAAGTCTAGAGAATTATACTCTGGGATTGTGATGCTGTGAAACTCAGTGATACAGCTTTTTATTAATATTCATAAAACCAAATCCCTATTTCCTGGAAGAACCAGGCAAATGATGGTACTTTTTGTAACTCCCAGTTAGTTCATAATCTGCCCTGTGTTTCTACCCAAGGTCTGCAGCATCCTGCTTTATGTGCTGCGTGGGAGGAGGACAGGAAATAAAGGAGGATTTCTAGACCCAGGCAATGTGAATTTAATTAGCATTAAGTGAGAAGTGTAAGAGTGTAGTGTGTATTTACCCTTGTACAAGTGTGTCTGCTCCTCTCTGTCGCCTGTCTTTGGAAGATACAGAGGCTGCCTAGAGACAGTTAGTGTGTTTGAGGTAATGGGAAAGCAGGCGAGCTGGAAAGGAAAAAGAACTCTCTGCCCATCACAGAAACCAGTGTGTAGATCTTGTTCCTATATGTGCCACGCGGAGGGCTTATACCTAGCCATCTCTCTTCTGTGATGCTACCAGCCATTGGTGGATATAAACTAAGACCAGAAGAAGGGTCTAGTTTAATCTAGTCCTAAAATTTCATCATGTATTAGCTGAGATGCTTTGGCAATTTCATCATGTATTAGCTGAGATGCTTTGGCAATTTGCTGCTTCTGGCACTTGGTTATCTGCCAGCTATACTAAGTTTCCTGTCCCCAAAGCCTGGGTGGGTGTTGTGTGCTGAGATTTTAAGAGGCCATGCATTATGGGAACTTCAGAGAGAGGGAAGAGGGAAGTGAAGCAGAGTGGGCTGAGCCGGTGCTGCTGGCTCTTTGCCCCATAGAACACTCCCTGGGGCCATTGTGATACCGTACACTTCATACACTTTTTTAATATAAATCTTTTTATTTATAATAATTTTTAATTTAATTTTTACACATGTTACTCCCAGCTCCCTCTCCCTCCCCTCCTCTCCCTCCCCCCTCTCCCTTCCCCCAACCCCCTCAACTCCTCACCCCATCTCCCCTCCACTTCCCAGGGAGGGTAAGGCCTTCCATGGGGGTTTTTTCAAAGTCTGTCATATCATCCTAGGCAGAGCCTAGGCCATCCCCCATGTGTCCAGGCTGAGAGAGCATCCTTCCTTGTGGAATGGACTCCCAAAGTCCATTTGTGTGCCAGGGATAAATACTGATCTACTACCCAAGGTCCCATAGATTGTTGAGGCCTCCTTTCTGACACCCAGGTTCAGGGGGTCTGGATCAGTCCCATGCTGGCCTCCCAGTCATCAGTCTGGGGTCCATGCATTCCCCCTTGTTTAGGTCAGCTGCCTCTGTGGATTTCACCAGCCAGGTCTTGATTCCTTTGCTTGTCACTACTCTTTGCAACTGGGTTCCAGGAGTTCAGTTCAGTTTTTAGCTGTGGGTGTCTGCCTCTGCTTCTGTAAGCCACTGGATGAGGGTTCTAGGATGGCATATAAGGTAGTCACCAATCTCATTATCAGGGGAGGGCATTTAAGGTAGCCTTAATGCCAGTTGGTGTCATTCTTGTAGATCTCTGAAAATCTCATTAGTGCCAGATCTCTCCTCGAACTTATAATGGCTCCCTCTATTATGGTATCTCTCATCATGCTCTCCTCTATTCTTCCCCTGACTCAACTTTCCTGCTCCCCCATGTCCTCCTCTCCCCTCCTCTTCTCCCCCTCTCTCCTTCTCCCATCTCCCCTTCCCCTCCCTTTCCCTCCCCTATGCTCCAAATCTCCTCAGGAGACCTCTTCCCATTCCCCTTCTCTGGGTTATCATGAATAGATACCGTACACTTTTGAAATGCCCATAGATGATAAGGGAGGCAAGCCTACATGGTGTCTCACTGATGACATTTCTGCTCTCTTCCAAGGGTTGGACTTAGGTTGGGCTTGGGGTTAGCGTAAGGGGCTAGGGTTTACCCTATCTTCCAAGACCAGGGCAGATCTGGAGGCAGCAGCCTCTTTGCTTTAAGGCTTAGCACTCCATCTGCATGCTGAGAAAATTAAAGGGGCCATCTGTACTCACCCCTCAGACTGGATCTGGGCACTTTAAGGACAAGTATGCAAAGGATGCACCCGCTCAGGGCAGCCTCACTTTGGAAGTACAAGACAGCTGGTCATGTACAGAAGGCAGGGTGGTTGGCATGGCAGCGGGGTCAGGTGCCTGTTAAGTAGGTGGCCAAGACCCAGGAACCATGCAAAGGCAAAGCATGTACATATGCTACGTGGTATATGCTTTGAGTTATAATTCACAGAAGGAAGACAGAGCAAATGTTGACTGTTCTCCTTTAACCCGGCTTTCACCATCTGAAACATTTTAAGATTGAAATCTGGTTTACAAATCAATTTTCAGAAGATAAAGCCATCAAAGATCAATGCTTAAAAGGAAGAGTAAGTTGGTACCTTAGATCTTTGGAGGTTGATAATAAAGATACCTTTGTTTTATAGAGGGTTGAGCATGGTGTCACAAATCCATGGATTTGGGCCTTGGAAGATAGATGGCTCCACAAGTAAGGTGCTGTGTACAAGCATGAAGACACAAATTTGATCCCCGGGAACCTACATAAAAAAGCCTGACATGGTAGCAAACACTTGTAATTCCAGCATTGAAGAGGCAGGGACAGAAAACTCTCTAGAGCTCACCAGTCAGCCAGTCTAGCCAAATCAGTGAGCCTCAGACCAATAAGAGACCTTGTCTCAAAAACCAAAGAGGACAGCGTCTGAGGAAAGATGCCTGAGGCACAACCCCAGCCTGAACCTCCATTCAACAAGCATGCAACACACACTCACACCCATGCACACTCACACACACATGCATGCTATGACTTTTTAAAGCTGATTTCACTCCATTCAGATATACCTGACACATTTTATAACAAGTGTCTGCTCTGCCATCTGAACTGCCTGTGGCACATCTTGAACTGATGTGACAAGATACACATCTTGGAGAGCACCTTGCTGTCTGATGTGGTAAACGCTCTTGTACCTCTCTGACCCTAGGGCAGGAACTGGCACTTCTATGGGGACCTCAGCTCATTTTGACAGGGAATAGTGTTCAGAGCTAGAATCCAGGCAGTAAGGTTTGGTAATGGAACACTGAAGGGAAATCCATATGTGAGATAGAAAAATGTCATCAAATGAAGTACAAAAAAGAGAGAGAGAGAAAACAAAAAATTAGGTTTTCAACAGTAAAATTTTGACAAATGCATAAGGAAGACACATGTGTAAAAAAACGAAGATAGTTTGGAAAGATGGCTCAGAAGTTAAGAGCACTGGCTGCTCTTCCAGGGGACCTGGGTTCAATTCCCATAACCCACATGGCAGCTCACAACTGTCTATAAATCTAGTTCCAGGGAATCAAACACTCTCACACAGACATGCATGCAAGTAAAACACTAGCAAAATAAACAAATAAATTTTTAAAAGTTTAAAAAGCTAGAAGACAGAAAAGGAGTATTGTTTTGGAATGGTAATGTTCTGTGTGACGGAAATAGAACCTAGTACATGGGACAGACCTAGGGGAGGAGAGGGGAAGGTTATGTGTGTGCTCATGTGACTCCCAGGTACCTAAGCTGTAGGAAGCATCATTTTAGAATGCAAGTTTGTCATTTCCTTCACAGAATCAACGATGACTTGAAAACAAGTCTGGGTCAGGGCAGGCATGGCATGCTCTGAACAGGCGGTAAGTCTTAGGGATGGCTGCTGACTGAGGCCTATGGCAAATGCAACCTGAAGTTTGTTGCAGCAGTCAGAAAAGTCTAGAACATTCTATGAACTGCAGCTAATTCTCAGGTATTTCAATCCCTCAAGCTTTCTAGCCCGAAGTCAAGTCCCTACCCATCAGGAAATCTCTTCTCCATCACACTCCACTTTACCAATGACTTCTGAGTAGCTGAACCTTCTAGGTCAAGAATCCTCACATAATGGTAGGAACTACCTTCAGGTCCTGCAGGTACAACTGGTAGATCTTCAAACTGCTCAGATTTGTGATAGCCTTCTAAGCCTGGTCGGCTCTGGGATAGGAACTCCTGTGGGAGTTGACAGTAGGGTCTGATGAACGGGACACTGTGAATTCTGCCACACTTCTTGTTTTCAGATAAATCTAAGCACCAACAATGACACCCTAAAGACACTGACTTCCGTGGTAGATGCAGTCCTCTTTCTTATATATGAACGGGTCCAGGGTGAGCATTACAGCTCAGGAGCACTGCTCTGCTCCCAAGGAGACCCAGGGTCATGCCAGACCTCAGCTCTGCCATCTGCTGGCCAGTGTGCCTCAGAACTTAATGTATATTGATTGGATTGCCCTGAGAACCTAGTTAAAACACAGTTTTAGTAGGTCTTGGGCAGGGCCTTTGATTGTGCATTTCTAATGTTTCTCATGTGGACCCTAGAGTAGTGAGACCCTTAGGTGTTCCCATCTCTTGCATTGCCTTAATTAGGACTGTCTCATTTAAGCTCTGTCCTTGAGGAGCTGGGAGTGACAGGGGGAAGTTCCAGACCCAAAGGTGGCAGGTATCACTTTTGCTCACATCGCCCCTGTGAAAACCTCCAAGACCCTAACAAACTGCACGGGCATCTGGGAAATGTGATCTCCCTGGATGCAGTGGACACAGCCACAATCTGTCACTATCAAGAGCAAGGAGCAGATGTTGGCAGACATGTCGCAGGCCCCTGCACATTAATCTCTCTGGACCTGTTCACATGCATCTGGGTGACCTCTAGTGTCACCCAGTCCGGAGCGGTGCACTCAGAAGTGTCCAGGAGGCTTTCCAGACCTGGACTTCACAGCATTCTTTCCTTCACAGAACACTTGAAAAGCTCTGCAAGAATGCCTGTGCTCAGAGGTGGCCTATTTAGGAGATGAGGCTCAGACTCTCCTTCACTTTTCTGACTTTGGAAGAGGATGAGATGACTAGATTATGTTGCTTCAAAATCCACTTGTTTAATGCTCCCTGTCTGGGTGAGAATAAATTAATGCTTCTAACTCAGTTTCGTGTCCTGCGGGCTGGATCAACTGCACTGCAGATTCTCCAATCTGATAAGTGAGTCAGTCTAATAAAGGAGTGCTGGTGGCTGGCCAGACTCACAGGCAGTCTGGGAGCTGAATAATGATCACAGCACATTTATGATAAAGCCCCAGTTTATTAAGTAGACAAATAGCAGCATTAGGTGGTCAAATAGCTCAAGAATAGTAAGTAAAAACTTACTTCTCTTGACTGATGACATTTGCCTTTCCGTTTTTATTTACCTGATTGAAAATGTGTGGCTTATTCTCAGAGGGAAATTTCCCTCTCCCCACATTCTTCTCAACAGTCAAGCAAATAAAACAGAATTCAGTTAAGCCAGATGATAGTATCTGCTTTAGGCAGAAGGATAGAAGGGCAAGGAGCCATCAAGAAAACAGTCTGCTTCAGTGTGTGCTTCATAAATACATACAAAGGGAGAGGTATGGGGAGGCTCTCTGAAAAAATTCAATGTATATACTCTCCCTCAAACTGTAGGCTTAGGGTGGAAGAGTCTTTCAGTTGGACTTCTGCTCAACATGACCTTTTTATGCTTCCATTGAAATGAAGAATTTTAATGTAAGACAAAACTGGACTATAACATGAATTAAGCATCCTAGATCCTTCCATTAGCCCTACAGTTGCCTCTACTCAGCCTTTGTGGTTTTTTAGAGGAACATCAGGATTTGAGGAAGAAGGTTGGGTATCGAATCATTTCATGTAGATGCTTCAGGAAGAGGCAGCAGCCTTGTGGAAAAGTAGGATAAGTTCTCTCTGGATTCCAAGTCAAAGGATATAGATTATGCTGCTGTTACTTGACTTTCCAGTAATTGTGAGAAAAGTGAAGGCAAGGATGACAACAGTGACAATGGCCAGCACCTATGGAGGACTTTTTGAGAACCTGACACAGTGGTGATATGTTATTTATGATTTATAAAAGCCTGCCTGAGGATTTGGGAAAAAAATCAGCCACAAGTGATAGAAGCCAGGCACAGCAGTTTCTGGCTGCTTTAATCCCAGCAGCCAGAAACTAGGAGGGGGTGGTACATACCTTTAATCCTAGGACTCAGGATTAAGAGGTAGACAGAGCTCTGTGAGTCGAAAGCCACCCAGATCTACACAAGATTGATTGTCCTAAAGAGACACAGCACACACAAAGACGATCTCAGCACCTGGGATCACATGCCTTTAATCCCAGCACTAGGGAGGTAGATAAAACAGGAGCAACGTCTCAGTATCAGACATTCATTCTCCAGCCACATCGAGAATATTAAGTCTCAGGATTCTCCAGCCACACTGAGGACAGGCAGCAGGATCAACCCATTCAGCCTGAGGTAAAGGTAAGAGCTAGTGGTTGGCTGCTTTGCTTTTCTGTTCTTCAGCTTGAAGTTTGAACACCAATATCAGTCTCTGGGTTTTTTTATTTATTGTGTTACAACACTGTTCAAGAATCTTCCATGTGTCCCACACAATCCTTGAGGTACTCTTTGAACCAGTTACCATTGTTAAGTGTTCTCTCTTTCTTCTTCCCTCAGTGGGATTGAACCCAGGACCTCACACATGTTAGACAAGCATTCCACCACTGAGCTACATCTACTGTACAAAAGCTTCATTTTTCAGTCAAGGAAACAATGAGACAGAAAGATGTCAAAAGTCACGCTCAAGGAAATCCATCTAACTTAGCAGGCTCTGTTCATACAGGCTGTGTTTCCTCTTCCTGGATGATCACTACGTGACATTTCTCAACCTTTCCTATGGTAAGGTGCAGCCAGTGCACCAAGAACCAGAGCTGGAAGGTGAGAAAAACGTGCTCTCCACGGGCTCACCTGCCAGCTGCATAGAGATGGTGAGGTCACAGGTGGCAGGAACCTTGATCCATAAATCATTTCCAGAAACATCTTCCTTGTCATACCACATAGATTATCACATTTGGGGGCTATTTAGGCCCTAGCTGGAGGTGGGATCAGGGCTTGAAGGAGGCTGTCTGGTTGACAGTCCACCTTCAATAAAATCACTTAGGAAGGCAGGTGTGGTTCAGTGAGAGCATTCATGCTTGACATGGCATGTACATGGCCTTTGGTTTAACTTTCAAAACCTACAAGGAAAGAAAATAATATTGGAAACAACCATTAGGAACCATCAATCCAGGTGTCTAAGCTGGTACCCTCTGGAAGGCTGAACTTTATGCAGTTCCTAGGGCAATCTGAGAAGAGCCCTCAGGCAGAGAGCTGCCTTGGTGTTGGCAAACATTCCACCCAGGATCAGAGCTTGCCAGGAATTCCTCCCTCTCTTCCATGAGCCATCCATCCCTTCAGACCCCCCTCCTTTCCTCCTGCTCCTCACTATCCCCCATTAACCCCTGACATTGGCCATCTTCTAGAGCTTTCCAGCCTTCTATTTTATATCAAGAAGAGATGCTACCTGAGCCAAGTCAAGCTCAACAGCACTCACGCTGCCTCTTCCCAGTGTCAGTCCCTCTTCCCTGTCCCATGGCCACATGCTTTTCACTATTTTCGTTTTCTTTTTTCTTTTTTTTTTTTTTACGAGACAGGGTTTCTCTGTATTGTTTTGGAGGCTGTCGGACCAACCCGGCCTCGGACTCACAGACATCTGACTGCCTCTGCTTCCCGAGTGCTGGGATTAAAGGCGTGCACCACCACCGCCCGGCTGCTTTTCACTATTTTCTACCTGCTGCTTGAGATCTCGCCATCCTGCCTGATTGTCTACCATATTATCATCAGCTTTACCTGTCTTAAAGAATTTCTATACAGGTGAATTTAGGTCTATAAAAGGGTTTTTTCAAATGTGTGTTATAAAAACAGATGTTATTGGATTGGAGAAATGGCTCAGCTGATGTAGTCATGAGCAAGAAAGAGTACCTGAGTTTGGATCCCTGTGCTCACTTCAAAGCTAGGGATAGCCATGCATAATTGTAACCCCATCCCCAGGCAGATCCCTGGAGCTCCCTGGCAAGCCATTCTAGACAATCAGTGAGTTCCAGCTTCAGTGAAAGACCCTGTCTCAAAAAGAAAATATAATAAGGTAGAGAGTAACTGAGGAGATGATCTTTGCTAACCTTTGGCTTCCACATGAGCACACACAAACACATATACACAAATAGATGTTAACATGATTAAAGTTTTTATTCTCATGTGAAGGGGGATTTGTTTGAATATATATTAATTGAGGAACTGTTACAGATGTCTTTTATGCAATATTAAAAAAAAAACTCAGCCCGGCATCAGTGGTACACGCCTTTAATCCCAGCACTCAGGAGGCAGAGGCAGGCGAATCTCTGTGAGTTAGAGGCCAGCCTGGTCTACACAGCGAGTTCCTGGACAGCCTCCAAAACAATACAGAGAAACCCTGTTTCAAAAAACAAAAAAAAATATCTGTTTTCTTTTTGTGACTGGGTTACCTCACTCAGGATGGTTTCTTCTAGTTCCATCAATTTGTCTGTGAATTTCAAGATTCCATTTATTTTCTGCTGAGTAGTACTCCATTGTGTAAATGTACCACATTTTCTCTATCCACTCTTCAGTTGAGAGGCATCTAGGTTGCTTCCAGGTTCTGGCTACTATAAATAATGTTGCTATGAACATAGTTGAATAGATGCCTTTGTTGTATGAATGTGCATCCTTTGGGTATATGCCTAAGAGTGGAATTGCTGAATCTTCTGGCAGACTGATTCCCATTTTCCTGAGGAACACATCATACTGATTTCCAAAATGGCTGTATGAGTTTGCACTCCCACCAGCAGTGAAGTGTTCCCCTTGATCTACATCCTCTCCAGCATAAACTGTCATTGGTGTTTTTAATTTTAACCATTATGATGGGAGTGAGATGGTATCTCAGAGTTGTTTTGATTTGCATTCCCCTAAGGTTAAGGATATTGAGCACTTTCTTAAGTGTCTTTCAGCCATTTTAGATTTCTGTATTGAGAATTCAGCATTTAGTTCTATACCCCACTTTTTAACTGGATTACATGGTGTTTCGGTGACTAGTTTCTTGAGTTCTTTGTATATTTTGGAAATCAGCCCTCTGTCAGATGTGGGATTGGTGAATATCTTTTCCCATTCTTTGGGCTGTTGTTTTGTCTTGTTGACTGTATCCTCTGCCTAACAGAAGCTTCTTAGTTTCAGGAGGTCCCGTTTATTAATTGTCACAGATACTGAGATGTACCAATTCATTCAAGGGTACCTTCAACTTTCTCTTCTAAGAGGTTCAGTGTGGCTGGATTTATGTTGAGGTCTTTGATCCATTTGGACTTAAGTTTTGTGCTTGGCAATAGATACAGATCTATCTGCAGTCTTCTACATGCTAGCATCCAGTTATGCCAGCACCATTTGTTGAAGATGTTTTCTTTTTTCCATTGTATAATCTTAGCTTCTTTGTCAAAAATCAGGTGTTTGTAAGTGTGTGGATTAATATCAGGGTTTTCAATTAGATTCCATTGGTCTATCTGCCTATTTTTGTGCCAATACCAAGGTGTTTTCAGAACTATAGTTCTATAATAGAGCTTGAAGACAGGAATGGTGATGCCTCTGGAAGTTCCTTTATTGTACAGGATTGTTTTGGCTATCCTTGGTCTTTTGTTTTTCAATATAAAGTTTAGTATTGTTCTTTCAAGGTCTGTGAAGAATTGTGCTGAGATTTTGATGGGGGTTGCATCTTTAGATTGCTTTTGGCAAGATTGCCATTTTTACTGTGTTGATCCTACATATCCAAGAACATGGGAGATCTTTCCATTTTCTGGTATCTTCTTTAATTTCTTTCTTCAAAAACTCAAAGTTATTGTTATACAGATCTTTCACTTGTTTGGTGAGCATTACCCCAAGATATTTTATGTTGGTATGTACTCACTCATATATGGACTTTAGACATAGAGTAAAGGATTACCAGCCTACAATCTACACCCCCAGAGAAGCTAGGAAACAAGGAGGACCCTAAGAGAGACATCCATGGTCCCCCAGAGAAATGGAAAGGGACAAGATCTCTTGAGCTAATTAGGAGCATGGGGGAGAGGAAAGGGAGTTGGGAGAAAGAGAAGGGGAGAAGAGGAGGAGAAAGGAGGACATGAGGGACCCCCAAGATTCAGTCGGGGTAAGAATAGAGGAGAGCAAAGTAATTATAGGTTTAAAGAGAAATCTGGCACTACGGAAATGTCCAGAGATCTATAAGGATGATCCCAACTAACAATCTTAGCAATAGTGGAGAAGCTACCTTAAATGCCCTTCCCCAGTAATGAGATTGATGACTATCTTATATGCCATCCTAGAGCCTTTATCCAATAGCTGACAGAAGCAGAAGCAAACACCCACAGCTAAACACTGAGTTGAACTCCTGGAATCCAGTTGCAGAAAGAGAGAAATAATGAGCAAAGGGGTCTAGACCACGCTCGAGACTCACAGAAACAGCTGACCTGAACAAGAGGGAACCCTTAGACCCCAGACTAAAACCTGGGAAACCAGCATAGTACCAATTCAGATACCCTGAATGTGGGTGTCAGTTAGGAGGCCTGGGAAATCTATGGGGCCTCTGCTAGTGGATCAATATTTATCCCGAGTATACGAGGGAACTTTGGGAGCCCATTCCACATCGAGCGATACTGTCTCAGAGGGCTTAGGCCATGCTCCAAATGATATGACAGACTTTGAAGATTCCCCATGGAAGGCCTCACCCTCCCTGGGGAGCAGAAAGGGGATGGGATAGAGGGTAGGTGTGGGGCAGAGGAGGAGGGGAGGGATAGGGAAATGGGATTAACATGTAAAACAAGTTTGTTTCTGATTTAAGTAAATAAAAAACATTTAATAATCTCAGTTTTGCAGATAAAGCTTTCTGTGTTGCAAGACAGCTTTAGTAGAAACAGTGGAATGTGAAGGTGATGTCGGAACAGAAGAAATTTTCGAACATCATACTGGGAAGTGCATAGCTGTAATCATGCCATCATTTTTTGTTCTCTGGATTGTTTTGATTGCCTATGGCAGTGGTTTTCAACCTGTGGGCTGTGGCCCCTTTGGAAGCTTCATATCAGATATATACATTATGATTCATCACAGTAGCAAATTAGAGTTATGCAGTAGCAATGAGGTAATTTTATGGAATCACCACAACTTCAGGAATGTTATTAAAGGATTGCAGCATTAGGAAGATTGAGAACCACTGATCTGGAATCTTTTGCGGTTTCATATGAATTACAGGATTTTTTTCCTATGAAGAATAAAGTGAGTATTTTGATGGAGATTGCACTGAGCCTGTAAAAAGATTTTGAAGACTTGTTTTATTTTTCACAAACACGGTACATCCTTTCACTTTAGTGCTTTCCTCAATCTACTTCTTCAGAGATTTGAAGTTATCATTGTGGATGTCTTTCACCTCCTTGGTTGGCTTTATTCCTAGACACCTTATTTTCTTTGATGCTGCTGTAAATGGTATTGTATCCTTGATTTCTTTCTCAGCATGTTTGTTGTTGGTGAATAGAAAAACTATTGGATTTTTCTAAGTTGAGTTTGTATGCTTCTACTTTGCTGAAATCGTTGGTTGCTTCTAGAAATTTTCTGGTAGAAGTTTTGGGATCTCTTATCTCTCCTATTACATTGCGTCATCTGCAAATAGGGCTAATTTGACCTCTTTTCTTATTTCCTTTCTTTTTCCTTCCCTTGCCTTACTGCTTTAGCTGGGGTTTCATATTGAACAGGAGTGGGGATAATGTAAAGCCCTGTCTGGTTCCTGACTTCAGTGGGATGACTTTGATGTTTTCTCCATTTAGAAACATCTTAGCTGTGGTTTTATTATACCTAGCCTTTGTTGTGTTGAGGTATGTTCTCTCTAGTCCTACTGGTCTCTCTAGGATTGTCATCATGAAGGCATGTTGGATTTTATCAAAGCCTTTTTTGTATCTGTTGAGATGATCTTGTCATTTTTGTCTTTAAATTCATTTATATGATTTATTATATTTTTATGTATATATGTTGAATCACCTCAGTCATGATAAATGATCTCTTTTCTAAGTGTCAGTATTGGAGTTGGTGCAACAATGTTGCATTAATGAATGAAAACACAGCCTTCCTCTTGGATTTCAAATTAAAATTTCAAATCTCTAGTCTTCTCCCTGTGTCATTTGTCAGTTTGCACTCTGTGGTTACAGGTCTGCTTGTAGTTTGTCTGTTGTGTGTTCTGGATCTGTCTGATGTATTGTGCCTTTGCTGGTTGTGACTGTGTCTGCTCTGAATCTCCTGCCTGTGTGTATTTGTGTCTGGGCCTGTCTCTAACAAAGGGCTTTGATCTCCATGAACAACTGAAAACATGACATGAGTGAGGTATTAGGGACACTTTTAACAGCGATCTTTAACCAAGTTTTTCAAGGGAAGTAGTTACTTTACTAACCCAACTAACCCAGAACAGCACTCAAAACAGCAAGTAGATGCTATCAACCTATGTACACACATCGCTTCCAATATTTAAGTGATACTTGTTTTGTTCAAGATTGCTTTCAGCCTATTGGCTGCTTTCAGCAAATGATTACCACAGCACACTCAATACATTATTCTGGGTCAGGGACATGGAACAGTATGTAAATTAAACGTGTGTCTTTGGCTTAGTTCGTAAAACCAATTGCATGGAAAATTCAAGGAATGGTAAAAATGCTTACACTGTTCTCTTAAAAGCAAGACAAACTTAGCCAGGCTGAGTAAACAGTAGGATAACAGCAGTCTTAAAGGACACCATTGCAAGGCCAAAGATAGTTTCAGAGAACTGCATCATCACAGTTTGTAAATATTTTATTGAGGCTTTTTAGACCTATGTTCATCCGGGAAATTGGCCTGTAGTTTTATTGTTGCTGTTGGGTCTTTACCTCCTTTTAGAATTAGAATAATACTGAATTTGTAGAGGATTTGGAAAAGTTCGTTATGTTTCTACTTTTGAAAATAATTTAGTTTTTTGTTTGTTTTTTTCCCTTAGTAATAACTGCCATACTGATCAGGAAAGGATAGAATCTTAATGTAGTGTTGATTTACATTTCTCTGATGATGAATTAAGCATTTTACATATTTGTTGGCCATTTGTCATTTGTCTACCCACAAGTGCTCACTCCTTTATCTTATTGTGTTATATAATCTCTTGTTTACTATTTAGCTATATATTTATATATATATTTATATATCATATTCCAGATGTATATTAGGAAACACTTTTTCTCGTTCTTCAGACTGTCTCTTTACTCAATTAACTGTTTGGCTTTTTCTTTATACGGCAGAAGACATTTTAAAAATTTAAATAACATTTATGTGCAAGTATGTGTGCACATGCACACGCTCTTGTGTGTGTGCTCTTGTGTGTGTGTGCTCTTGTGTGTACACAATGATGTCAGAGAAAAAGCATGGCATTGATTCTCTCCTTCCACCATATGGTCCAGTGATTGAACTCTGGCTGTAAGCCTGGTGGCAAATGCCTTTCCATCCATCTGCTGGCCCAAGACTTAAATTTATGAAGTCCCATTTGTCTGTCACCTGTTGCCAAGTTTCCTGAGTGACTTGAGTCTTTGTTTATTTCTCTACCTTAAATTGTTTTCCTACCTTTTTCTCTAAAGGTTTCTGTGTTTCAGATCTTACATTAAGGTCTTTGATGTGTCTGGAGTCAATTTTTGTGAAAGTGAGATATAGTTTCATTTTTCTACATGTGGATATCCTGCTTTTCCAGCAACATTTGTTGAAAAATGGACCACTGAGAATAGAAGAGAAATTAGAACCTGAAGACGTATTGTCCACTTTCTCCTCCTTGTGCCCCTCCACCTACAGCTCCTAACCCCTATCCATCCAGTGTATTTCCTGCAAACATGGAGACCCCTGGGGAGAGAAGCAGTCCCCTTTGAACTGTGCTGTAGGTGTCAGATGCAAGAGGCTCTGTACTGAACCCAGGAGATGGGAGGGGACATGGAAGGAGTTCTCTTTTCCCCGTGAATGAAACACCAGATTCTAGGAACTCAGGGTAGTGAGTTATAATTATAGACCTGTTTCACTTAAGACTCTTCAGGATCTTAAGCAGGCTTGTGCTCAGCATGGACCCACTGCTCCCTTTACGTCGTCTCTCCTTGATTCTATTTCTGGGGAAGTTTTCTTCCCTCTGACGGGAGGATCTTGGCAAAAGCTGTCTTATGAGCGGTGGATATCTACTGTGGTGGACTGACTATTCAGAAAGATGTCAGGGCCAAGCTATTAGAAATCAACAACAGAATGCGCCCACAACATTGTGGAATGTTAGCAGGCAAAGGCATATATGACAGGCAGCACATCCTCCTGAGGCTTATGTACAACAAATACTTTGGCCCTGCAAGCATGGCATAAATTGCCAGATTCTGGAAGAAAGCCAGAGGAACCTTTAAAATTAAAGGCCTGATGAGTCATATCAAGACTTTGTTTCTCGTCTTTTGCAGGTGGTTAGTCACCTGATGGTTGACGGGAAGGTGCAGGATCTGATTGTCAAGCAGCTGGCATCTGAGAATGATAATGCTGTGTGCCAGACTGCCATCCATCCCTTTTGAAGGAAAGGACATATTAATGATTGTGTCTGCCTCTGTGCCTTTGTATATTAAAGGGTTATCTCAGGCTGTGGCCCTGCAAGGGCGGAATGGTGCCTTGACTGTTTTAAGTTTGTTGCTACTGCTTTAAAGAGAGCTAGAAAGATGTTTCCTCTTGCTTTTATTATAGGTTATAGGGATGGTACTCTGCTTTCTGCTGAAAATAACAGAATCTGGAAGATTTGTTTGCTAAAGTCAAAATTGGATTAACCCATTATGAATTGATTATAGTGCCTGAGAACAGTCAACATGCTACTCCAATCTTATATCTAGGAAAGTTGATGATGTCCTCAGCAATTGTTCCTCAAAGGGTGAGAATCAGGAAGGCTGCCTTAAAAACTCTAAATGGTTTCCAAAAACTGCTAGGGAGCTTGAGTTGAATTAAATCTGGGTTAAAAATTCCATGCCACAACTGCAACTTTATTTGATGTTCTTAAGGGGAGTCCTGATTCTTCGTCTCCTAGAGAATGGACTGAGCCAATGTGCATAGCCTTACAGCAAGTGGAAGTGTGCATAGGAAGGCTAAGTTTCAGTGTGTCTCAAATCCCTGTGCTGTTTCTTTGTTGTTAGTTATCCCTTCTCCCAACATCTCCACAGCGTTGCCCTGGGACAGGAGCCCAAGATACATCTGGGGTGAGAGACACATCTGTCTCTCTGTCAGTCCAAAACTGCTATCACTCCATATTGGCTTCTGGTTGCTGCATTGATAATTCTGGGCAGGCCTCTCACAGAGCAACTATTTGGACAAGAGCCACCCAAAATTTGGATTCCTTATGATAAAAATTCCGGGATTTTTCAGATACTTCAGATGATTCAACACTGACTTTTTCTGTGGATCGTTTTCAAATTGATAGTCACTTTCCTTCCAGAAAGCTTATTGAGTTTGCATAAGAACATCCTATTTAATTTCCTAAAAGTACCAAGTTTCAGAAGATACTCTCTGCAATGCAATAGTTATAGATACCACAAAAAATGGTTGGGTGGCTTGGTTTCTAGAGATGCTCCATTGACTTTTACTCTCTCGGGTTCTTCTGTACAGCAAATGGAATTATGCATTATACATTGCTTTGTACCATTACCCTCAACTTCTGAACTTGTATTCTGATTCACAATATACCGTCCTGCCAGATAGCATCTAGAAACAGCATGGACCCCTGCACCACACACCTCTATTTGTGCTTTATTACAATCAGTTCAACAGGAATTGTAGACATGGGAAAATCTAGGTTACTTTGATCATACTAGGTCACAGCCTTATCTTCTGGGACTTTCGTCTGAAATTAATACAATGATAGACTCCCTTTAAGGCTCTCTCTTCCCAGGAACTAACAACCCAAGGGAAGCATGGGAGTATCCTGCACACTTTTATCTGCATGATCCAGCGTTGATATAAACACTCTTCACTGAAACAGAGGAGCCTCACTGGGTACTTGAGGAATGGCCTTCATGTGTAAGAGTTAATATCGTGCTGTGATTCCCCGGGGATTATTGCCAACTCATGGCACATGGATGTTACTCATGCCCCCAGTTTTGGAAAGTTAAAATACGCTCATGTCATTGTGGACACTTATTCATTGCACATTTTTCTGTTCCCCTATCAGAGGAAGCAGTTAAAGATGTTATCACCATTTTACTCAGAGCTTTAGCTATTTTAGGTCCCTGTAAAACATTCAAAACTGATAATGCTCCTGCACACACTGCCAAGCCTTTTCAGGAATTTTCATAACAGTATGCTGTAAGCCACACCACAGGCATTCTACATAACCCTTAGGGCCAATCTTTTGTGGAAAGAGTTGATTGACAACTTAAGTATTATTTAAAAATAAAGGAGGGGGAAAAGGGTAGCATGGCTATTCCTCACAATATTTTATCTTCTATTTTAACATTCTTATTTTTTTTAATTTGGGCAAGGATGACCTTCCTGCTGTGGAACATTTTGGGGACCCCTTTGAAACAATTCAGGGCCATGGTCCTTTGGAGAGATGTTATGTAAACCAATGGAACGTCTGGATCCAGTAATTCATTGCAGTCCAGGCTGTGTTTGTGTTTTTCCTCAGCTGTGGATTCCTAAAAGGCTGAATCCACCTGTGGAGGATGCACAAAGAGGTTCAGGACAGTCTGGAGAAGCTTCACCTGAAGAAGAGAAAGTAAGTGGGGTGACAGTGTCATCAAGCCACGGAGAACAGTCTCTCTACCAACAAGGACTCAGATGAGGAAACCAGTGACTGGGGGAAAGACCTGGTGACTTCTGGGGTGGGGGAGGTTGTGATTGTGGAATTGCTGTTCCCACTGGTGACATCTGGGGTGGGGGAGGTTGTGACTGTGGAAATGCTGTTCCCACTGCTATACCACATTGTCTTACATGCCTGATGTTCCTGTGTTTCACTTCAGGGACTGGAAATATGCTTAAGACTAATTTGCTACTCATGTCTGATTTGAAGACTGACTTGCATACCCTAAAACTAAAAATAAGAAAGGAGGAACTTCAGGCAAACATGGAGTTAGCCTGGTCTATCTGTCTTGAAGGACACTTGTCATAGACTTTCCAGGTTGGAGTCCTTGACCCCTGGGACACTGTGTAACTATGGGTTCCTGAGAAACCAAGACTCTCAGGCAGACGAGAATAACTATACACAGAACAAAACGGCGCCAAGGTTCAAAAGAGAAATGCTACTATAGCTGCTTAAATCACACAATGATAGTAGGAAGGCTGAGTTTCCTACTCTCAACAATGGACAGGTTATCTAGACAAAAACTAAACAGAGAAGTGCTGAAGCTAATTGATGTTATAAACCAAATGAACCTAACAGATATTTACAGAACATTTTCAGCCAAACACAAAAGAATATGCCTTCTTCTCAGCACCTCATGGAACTTTCTCCAAAATTAACCACACACTCAGACACAAAGCAAGTCTCGACAGATGCAAGAACATTAAGTAACTCTCTGTATTCTATCAGACCACCACAGATTAAAGCTGAATATCAACAACAGCAGAGAAAACAGAAAGCTTACAAGCTCATGAAAACTGAACAACTCACTGCTGAATAAAAAATACATCAAGACAGAAATTTAAAATGAAATTAAAGACTTTGGAGAACTGTATAAAAATGAATACACTGTGTACCCAAACTTGTGGACCACATTAAGGTAGTTCTAAGAGGCAATTTCAGAGCACTAAGTGCCTACATGAAAAAATTGGAGAAATTCATAGTAGTGACTTAACAGCACACATAAAATCTCTAGAAACAAAAAGAAGAAACCACATCCCAAAGGAATAGATGGCAAGAAATTATCAAATTCAGTGTTAAAATCAATAAAATAGAAAAAGCAACAACAAAAATACAAAAAAATCAATGAAACAACAAATTGGTTCTTTGAGAAAATCAATTAGATTGACAAACACCCAAACTAACTAAAAAAGTGGAGAGAGAATATCCCAATTAAGAAAATTAGAAATGAAATATGGGACCTAACAACAGGCACTAAGGAAATCCAGAGACTCATAAAGACATATTTTAAAAGCCTGTAAGCCACCCAATTGGAAAATCAAAAGGAAATGCATAATTTTCTCTATAGGTACCCTATACGAAAGTTAAATCAAGACCAGATACACAATTTAAACAGACCTATAACCCCTAGTGAAAGAGAAGCAGTATTAAAAGTCTTCCAAGCAAAAACATCCTGGGGCCGAATGGTTTTAGGGACTAAATCCAGAGGGATAAGGAGCAAACTAACTAAAGTAAAAAGGAAGGACTGAGGTCCCATTATCCTGGAGTTGTCTGAAGTTTGTACTGGATATGTAGGTTGTGGTAGGATGTCTACACATAAGCTGCAGACAGCTGGAAAATACTATTTCAGAATGCCTGGCTATAGGACAGGGAAGAAATAGTAAAACTGCAGCATCCACACTCTGCAGGCTTCTTGTCGGATGCCTCCGCAATTCTAGAGAGAGAAATTAACCTTGAAAATGACAACGACATGCATCAGCCTGAGTTAATGATGTGTGTGGAGCAGGAATGATTTGAATGGAAAAACCAAGGAAGTTCCAGCATCTGACGTGGACAAGTGACTTTCATGATTGGCAGGGTCAGATACAGCTGTACTCATTCCTGTGATTCATTCTAGGAAGCACATTCATAAAAGAAAGCGTATGAGAGACCAAGTCCACAGAGGACAGATGCCAGCATGTACAGGCCTTCTCTCAGTAGGACCACACAGGTGCCATGAGTTGCAACACATGAGCACTATGGCTAACATTACAGAATCAAAGTCTAGGAATTTGGTTGGGGTTGATCACATAAACACCCCATCTGACCGATACTCACATCGCTTATAGGAATAAGGAAGATGTTCTTGTTACACTGTGCAAATTAGTTCCACGAAGACCATTTCTTGATAGTAATAGTAATAATCCTCCCAAATTTGAAGCTCTGTGACACTACCAAGGGTCAAACTAAAACATGCCTTTGAGGGATGACATCAGACCTGATGCATTATCTTTTTGCATGGTATGGCTTAAATTATAAGAAAGTAAGATAAATCATGACTGTGTATCAGACTGTCTGGACAGACTGGTCCTTTCTCTCAACATAACTACAGGAATTGTAACTTACACAGGTGACTGAGTGATAAACCAGGGGTTGCAAATGGAGTGCCTCACCCTCTCTGGGGAGGGGAGGGAGGATGGGGCGGGAGGTTGGGGAGGCTGGTGGGGGGCAAGGCAGGAGGGGAGGGAGAGAGAGCTGGGGTTGACATGTGAAGCAAGCTTATTTCTAATTTAAATAAAAAATACAACTAAAATTACCGGTATTTTATTGTTCCCAACTGAAGAGGGACATGCCATGTCACAGAGCCACGTGGACAAACATCAATGTGGAAAGGAAAGTGAAAATGAGGAGAGTATAGTCCATGGTCTTTGTGGTATTTTCTGTAGGAGATCTGAGGCAGTCTGTGGGGTACAAGTTAAAAGTTACTTTACATCTGTACTTTTGTTGATTTTGAACAAGGAAACTCTTGGCTTGACACATGAATCCTGCGAAGAATGTGGTTGGGAAGTGGACTTGGAATTCATTGATTTATGTGTGAAAGGCATATTTGCATATAACTTGCTTATTCACTCTGGGAATTAACTAGCTGTGTTAGGAATGGTCTCTCCAACATGCAAGAACCCCTTATGATTAAGTAAAGAAGTTCTTACTGTACAGTGGCCACATGCCACGTAATTGTTCATTTATAGTTAGTTCAATCTATCTTTGCTGACCAAATTTCCACAAAGAAGCATTCCTCTTAAAATGATCAAAAGCCGGGAGCAGCTGTTCCGGCGGCGGGATCAGGTACAACACGCCCTGCTTCTGGGCCTGTGTTCCAGTGCCTGGGGATCCTCTGGGAACTGCACAGAGCTTCCAATCCTGGCGGGAGCCAAGCACCCCAGATTCCAGGTTTTCTCCCCCACCAATGAGACCAGAAAACTAGCTGATCTAAGGAGACCAGGGGATCAGGTATTCCGGAGGGTCCAGGAACCAGAGGAGCCAGGGAGACCAGGGGAGCAGCTGTTCCAGCAGTGGGATCAGGTACAACAGGATCCAGCAAAGGGTACAGGGGACCAGGTGGGAGGCTAGGCACCCCAGATTCCTGTTCTTCTTCTCCACCCACGGGACCAGAATGAGGGAAAGGAATAGAAGAACTAACAGATTATTGGACTTGCTAGCACCCACCAAAAGGGAACTCTGGTCCCCTAAACACCAGACCAGTAAGGGGCTCTTTCTGCACACACTAGAAGAAGAGAAGGGAAAGAGACAATACAAAAACACACTCAGCAACAGAAAAACAAATATGACACCACCAGATTCTAGAGACTCCACACCAGAAAGACTCCAACATTACAATGCAAATGAAGCAGAAGAGAATGACCTTAAAGCTACTTTCATGAAAATGATAGAGGCCCTAAAAGAGGATATGGGAAAATCCCTCAAAGAAATGGAAGAAAAAACAAACCAAAAAAGGGAGGAAATGGAAGAAGAAATGAAGCAAAAAAATGCAAGAAATGGAAGAAAAAACAAAGCAAAAAATGAAAGAAATGGAAGAAGAAACAAACCAAAAAATTCATAAAAGGCAACAAACGGACGAAAAGATAAACAGAAAATTGCAAGAAGCAATGCAAACACTGCAAGGGTTGAAAACTGAAATAGAGATATTAAAAAAAAAACACAATCTGAAGAAAGGCAGAAAATATAGCTGGACAAACAGTCAGGCACTACTAATACAAGCATTACCAACAGAATAGAAGAGATGGAAGAGAGAATCTCAAGTGTTGAAGATACACTAGGAGAAATGGATTCATCAACCAAAGAAAACCTTAAGTCCAACAAATCCTTAACACAAAACATCCAGGAAATATAGGACACCATGAAAAGACCAAAACTAAGAATAATAGGTATAGAAGAAGGAGAAGAAAACCACCTCAAAGGGGCAGAAAACATATTCAACAAAATCATAGAAGAAAACTTTCCCAACCTTAAGGAAGACATGCCAATGAAGGTACAAGAAGCTTACAGAACACCAAATAGAGTGGACGACAAAAAAAGTCCCCTCGCCACATAATAATCAAGACCCCATATATACAGAATAAAGAAAGAATATTAAGAGCAGCTAAGGAAAAAAGCCAAGTAACATATAAAGGCAGACCTATCAGAATTACACCTGACTTCTCTATGGAAAATCTGAAAGCCAGAAGGTCCTGGATAGATATTCTACCAACACTAAGAGACCATGGATGCCAGCCCAGACTACTATACCCGGCAAAGCTCTCAATCACTATAGATGGAGAAAACAAGATACTCCATGACAAAACTAGATTCAAGCAATACATATCCACTAACCCAGACCTACAGAAAGTTTTGGAAGGAAAATTCCAACCCAAGGAAGTTAACTACAACCAGAAAAACATAGGCATTAGAGAATCCCTCTCTACCAACAGCCAAAAGAACAAAGGGGTGAAATTCCACACATAATTCCAACAACAACAACCATTGCAAATCGAAGAAGAATGAGCAACCAATGGTCATTAATATCTATCAATATTAATGGCCTTAACTCACCCATAAAAAGACACAGGCTAGCAGAATGGATTCGAAGACAGAACCCTTCCTTCTGCTACATACAAGAAACCTCGCCCTCAAAGACAGACATTACCTGAGAGTTAAAGGTTGGGAAAAAATTTTCCAATCAAATGGACCCAAGAAACAAGCAGGGGTAGCAATCCTAATATCTAACAAACTAGACTTTAAAATAAAATCAATCAAAAGAGATGAAGGAGGTCATTACATACTCATCACAGGTGAAATCCACCAAGATGAAGTGTCTATCCTGAACATCTATGCCCCAAATACAAAGGTATCCACATTTGTAAAAGAAACATTACTAAAACTTAAATCACATATAAAGCCCCACACAGTTATAGTGGGAGATTTCAACACAGCACTCTCACCACTAGACAAGAATACCAGATAGAAACTCAGCAAAGAAGCAAAGGGTCTAATAGAAGTAATAACCCAACTGGGATTAACAGACATCTATAGAACATTTCATCCACATAAAAAAGAATATACCTTCTTCTCACCACCACATGGAACCTTCTCAAAAATCGACCACATACTTGGCAACATATCAAACCTTAGCAGCTACAAAAAAATTGGAATAACTCCATGCATCTTATCAGACCACCATGCTTTAAAATTAGAATTCAACAACAACACAAATTGTAGAAAACCTACAAACTCATGGAAATTGAATAATGCACAACTGCACCATTCCTGGGTCAAAGAAGAAATAAAAAAAGAAATTAAAGACTTCCTAGAATTCAATGAGAATGAAGACACAACATACCCAAACTTATGGGACACTTTGAAAGCAGTGCTACAGGGGAAGTTCATAGCACTAAGTGCCCACATGAAGAAACTGGAGAATAGTTATACTAGAGAATTAACAGCACAGCTGAACACTCTAGAACACAAAGAAGCAAACTCTCCCAGGAGGAGTAGATGCCAGAAAATAATCAAATTGAGGGCTGACATCAATAGAGTAGAAACCAGGAAAACAATACAAAGAATCAATGCAATGAAGAGTTGGTTCTTTGAGAAAATCAACAAGATAGACAGACCTTTGTCCAAACTTACCAAACAGCAGAGAGTGAACATGCAAATTAACAAAATCAGAAATGAAAAGGGGGACATAACAACGGACTCTGAGGAAATCCAGAAAATCATCAGGTCATACTTTGAAAACCTGTACTCCATAAAATTCGAAAATTTAAAGGAAATGGACGACTTCCTGGATAGCTATCACTTGGCAAAACTAAATCAAGAACAGATAAGCAATTTAAATAGACCTATAACCACTATGGAAATAGAAGCAGTCATCAAAAGTCTCCCAACCAAAAAAAAAAGTCCAGGTCCTGATGGCCTCAGTGCATAATTCTACCAGATATTCAAAGAACAGCTTATACCATTTCTTCTCAAAGTATTCCACACAATAGAAGCAGAAGGGTCTTTGCCAAACTCTTTCTATGAGGCTTCAATAGCCTTGATCCCCAAGCCACACAAAGACACAACTAAGAAAGAGAACTTCAGACCAATATCCCTCATGAACATTGATGCATAAATATTCAATAAAATACTGGCAAATCGGATCCAAGAACACATCAAAACAATCATTCACCACGATCAAGTAGGTTTCATCCCAGGGATGCAGGGATGGTTCAACATACGAAAATCCATCAACGTAATCCACCATATAAACAAGCTGAAAAACAAAAATCACATGATCATCTCACTAGATGCTGAAAAAGCCTTTGACAAAATCCAACACCCCTTCATGATAAAGGTCTTGGAGAGATGTGGGATAACAGGGACATACTTAAACATAATAAAATCTATATACAGTAAACCAACAGCCAACGTCAAACTAAATGGACAGAAACTCAACACAATTCCTCTAAAATCAGGAACAAAACAAGGCTGTCCACTCTCTCCATACCTTTTCAACATGGTACTTGAAGTTCTATCCATTGCCAAACGACAACAAAGGGAGATCAAGGGGATACCAATTGGGAAGGAAGCGGCCAAATTTCACTGTTTGCAGATGATATGATAGTTTACATCAGTGACCCAAAGACCTCTACCAGGGAACTCTGACAGATGATTAACACCTTCAGCAAAGTGGCAGGCTATAAGATCAACTCAAGAAAATCAGTAGCCCTACTATATACAGATGATAAAAGGGCTGAGAAAGAAATCAGAGAAACATCACCCTTTACAGTTGCCACAAACAACATAAAATACCTTGGGGTAATGCTAACCAAACAAGTGAAAGACCTGTATCGCAAGAACTTTGAATCTTTAAAGAAAGAAATTAAAGAAGCCCTCAGAAAATGGAAAGATCTCCCATGCTCTTGGATAGGTAGGATCAATGTAGTAAAAATGGCAATCCTGCTAAAAGCAATCTACAGATTCAATGCAATCCCCATTAAAATCCCAGCACAATTCTTCACAGACCTTGAAAGAACAATAATCAATTATGGAAAAACAAAAGACCCAGGATAGCCAAAACAACCCTGTTCAACAGGGCAACGTCCGGAGGCATCACCATCCCTGACCTCAAGCTCTATTATAGAGCTATAGTCCTGAAAACAGCTTGGTATTGGCACAAAAATAGACAGGTAGAGCAATGGAATCGAATTCAAAACCCGGATATTAACCCACACATGTATGAACATCTGATCTTTGACAAAGAAGCTAAAAATATACAATGGAATAAAGAAAGCATCTTCAACAAATGGTGCTGGCATAACTGGAAGCTGGCATGTAGAAAAATGTGGATAGATCCATGTTTATCGCCATGCACAAAACTTAAGTCTAAAAAAGACCTCAACATAAATCCAGCCACACTGAACCTCTTAGAAGAGAAAGTGGGTGGGGTACCCTTGAACGAGTTGGTACAGGAGACAGCTTCCTGAACATAACACCACTAGCACAGACACTGAGATCAACAATTAATAAATGGGACCTCCTGAAATTGAGAAGCTTCTGTAAAGCAAAGGACATAGTCAGCAAGACAAAAAGGCAGCCCACAGAATGGGAAAAAATATTCACTAATCCCACATCTGACAGAGGGTTGATCTCCAAAATTTAAAAAGAACTCAAAAAGCAAGTCTCCAAAACACCAAAGGATCCAGTTAAAAAGTGGGCTGCAGAACTAAATAAAGAATTTTCAATAGAGGTGTCTAAAATGGCTAAGAGGCACTTGAGAAAGTGCTCAACATTCTTAGTCATCCGGGAAATGCAAATCAAAACAACTCTGAGATACCATCTCACTCCTGTCAGAATGGATAAAATCAAAAACACCAACGACAATTTATGCTGGAGAGTATGTGGTGAAAGGGGAACACTCTTCCATTTCTGGTGGGAGTGCCAACTGGTTCAGCCACTTTGGAAATCAGTATGGAGATTCCTCAGAAAAATGGGAATAAACCTACCACAAGACCCAGCAACTCCACTCTTAGGCATATATCCAAAAGATGCCCATTCATACAACAAGGATGTCTGTTCCACTATGTTCATAGCAGCATTATTTGTAATAGCCAGAACTTGGAAGCAACCTAGATGCACCTCAACTGAAGAGTGGATAGAGAAAATGTGGTACATTTACACAATGGCGTACTATTCAGCAGAAAAAAAAAACAATGGAATCCTGAGATTTGCAGGCAAATGGATGACACTAGAAGAAACCATCCTGAGTGAGGTAACACAGTCACAAAAAGAGAAACATGGCAGGTACTCTCTCATATATGGATTTTAGATATAGATCTGGGGAGTGCCAGCCTACAATCCCATGGCCAGAGAGTCTGGGAAACAGAAACTTCATTTAGTGGCTGATCGAAGAAGAGGCACACTCACATGGCTAAGCACTGAG
Organism: Mesocricetus auratus; assembly: GCF_017639785.1. NCBI lineage: Eukaryota > Metazoa > Chordata > Mammalia > Rodentia > Cricetidae > Mesocricetus > Mesocricetus auratus. Next base: position 1,096,881 of record NW_024429210.1, on the reverse strand, counting down.
CTGAACTCAAGAAAGCCAGTAACAGAGAGGGAGGACTGATGACCAAAGGGATTAAGACTGGTTTAACCCCCAGAAACAGCTGACCTGACAAAGGTTAACTCTTGAATCCCAGGCATCAGCCTGGGAATCCAGCATGGGACTGATCAAGACCCCCTGAATGTGGGTGTCCGTGAGGAGGCCTAGGTAATCTATTGAGCCTTGGGCAGTAGATCAGTACTCATCCCAAGTATACACACGGACTTTGGACTTTGGACTCCCATCCAACAATGTGAGATGCACTCTCACCCTGAACTCTTGGGGGAGGGTCTAGGCCCTGCCCTGGATGAAATGACAGACTATGGACACCCCCATGGAGGGCCTCCCCCTCCCTGGGGAAATGAGGGGATAATGGGGGGTTGAGGGGAGGGCACGGGAGGAGGGGAAGGAAAGGGAGAGGGACCTGGAACTGACTTGTGAAGCAACCTTGTTTCTAATCTAAATTTAAACTTGAAAATAAATAATTAAAAAAAGAACTCTGTACCCTCAGTTACATTTCAAATAAAAAAAAAGTGATCAAAAGCATTGCAGGGATGGTTAATGACAACTTAAAAGTGGTAAAGGGGTGGCTTGTCTGTAACTCGCTATATAAACCAAGCTGCCTTAAACTCACAGAGACCTACTTGCCTCTGTTTCTCAAGTGTTGGAATTAGAGGTTATGCTGCCATGCCCAATGTCATAGTCTTTAAAGAAAAATTATCGGTGAATGTTTAAAGAAAATCTTCAGAAATTTTTGCTTAGGAAATGCATATGTAGGTGTGTATACACCTATATGAATATTCCTGTGTGAGTATAAAGTGTGTTCAAGTGTGCATGCAAATGTGTGTGCACGTGATATCTTTCCTTAGGAGCTATCCAGCTTGCTATTTTGAATCAGGGTCTCACACTGGCCAAGAATTCACTGGTTAGAGTAGGCTGACTAACCAGCTAGCCCTAGAGACAAGATCTGCCTGCCTCTGCCTCCCCAGCAATGGGTTTATAAGCATGTACCACTATGCCCAGATTTTACATGTGTCCTGAGGGTCAGACCCAGGCCCTCAGGCTTGTATGGCAAGCAGTTGATCGACTGAGCTATCTCCCTAACTCCAAGAGAAGGAATTTTTGACTAGGTAGAAATGTATGCTTTATGAGAATTGGTGTGAGTCATTATTCCTTTTTTAAATAAATTTTTATTTAAATTAAAAACAGTCTTATTGTACATACCAATCCCAGTTCCCTCTCCCTTACATCCTCCCATGCTCCCAACCAACCCCCCCATCTCACCCCCATCCCCTCCCTAGGGAAGGTGAGGCCTCCCATGAGGCATCATCAAAGTCTGACACATCATTTGGGGCAGGACCTAAGCCCTCCCCTCTGTATCTAGCCTGAGAGAGTATCCATCCATAGGGAATGGGCTCCCAAAGCCAATTTGTGTGCTAGGGATAAATACTGGTTCCACTGCCAGAGGCACCATAGACTGCCCAAGGCCAGCAACTGACACCCATGTTAAGGGGGCCTGGTTCGATCCTGTGCTCGTTCTGTCTGGTTCCCCATGAACTCCCACTTGCTCAGGTCAGCAGTTTCTGTGGGTTTCCCCAGCATGACCTTGATGCCTTTGCTCATCACTCCTCCTTCTCTACAACTGGATTCCAGGAGTTGGACTCAGTGCTTGGCTGTGAATCTCTGCTTCTGCTTCCATTATCTACTGGATGAAGGCTCTATGATGGCATTTAAGGTAGTCATCAATCTCATTATAGTGGAAGGACATTTAAGGTAGCCTCTCCACTATTGCTTAGATTCTTAATTGGGTCATCATTGTGGATACCTGGACATTTCCCTAGTGTCAGATTTCTCTTTATACCTATAATGACTCCCTCTATTAAGGTATCTCTTTTCTTGCTCTTGTTCTCTATTCTTCCCTAACTCGATCTTCCTGATCCCTCATGTTCTCCTCCCCCTCTTCTCCTACCTCCCTCTCCACTCCCTCCATGCTCCCAATTTACTCAGGAGATCTTGTCCCTTTACCTTTCTCTGGGGGAATCATGTATGTCACTCTTAGGGTCCTCCTTGTTTCCTAGCTTCTCTGGGGTTGTGGATTGTAGGCTGCTTATCCTTTGTTCTATGTCTAATATCATATCACTAATGAGTGAGTACATGCAATGTTTGGCCTTTTGTGTCTGTGTTATCTCACTCAGGATGGTTTATTCTAGTTCCATCCATTTGCCTGCGAATTTCAAGATTCCATTTTTTTCCACTGAGTAGTACTCCATTGTGTAAATGTACCACACCTTCTTTATCCATTCTTTGAGGGGCATCTAGGTCATTTTTCAATATTGGTTAAGTATTTGGCTTGTTTGGGCTACAGACTGAAGTCAGGGTAAGGAAGAAGGGTATTTAATTATTGATTGCTCTTAGACTAATGGGTTGGAAAGAAATGGAGAGCTTTCTTTTGAATGGGAAGAGGAGGTATGCAAAGTCATAAAAGAGAAAGACATCTTTTCATTAGCACAGGAAATAATCCTCCCAAAGCTGACAAATGGGATTGCATAAAACTAAGAATCTTTGTACAGCAAATGAAATAATCACTAGAGTGGTGGGATAGCCTACAGCAGAGAGAAGACATTTGCCAACTGCACATGAAACAGAGGATCAATATCCAGGATACATAAAGAACTACTAAAACTAAACATACCAAATAAATGCTGCAATCAAATGAGCTAATAAATAAAGATTTTTAAAATACAAATGACCAATAAATACTTGAAAAACTGTTCAATATCCTTTGCTATTAGCAAAATGCAGATTAGAATTCTAAGATACTATTTCACCCCACCCAGAATGACTGCTTTCAAGAAAACAAGTGAGAACAAATGATAGTGAGGATGTGGGGAAATAGAGAAGGTAATGGAATGTTTGTAGTAGCAAAATAGAAGTAGGGGTGAGTGGTGAAAGAAAGGGAATCAGATGAGGCGTGGGGTTTGAGGTCACTGGAGAGGGAAGCAGTTGAGAACACTGTTCTCTCTCTCTCCACCCATTCCTCCCTCCCTTCTTCTCTTCCTTCCTCCCTCCTTCTTTCTTTCTCTCCTTCCCCTCCCTCCCACACACATACATACAAATATACTGTGATGAAACCTGTTGCACTGCATCCTAACCTAATCTTTTTCAAGTGCAAAAACAGAGTGGAGTCTTCTTCATATAGTGGAATGAAGATGATTAGTTTGCGGGCAGGAAAAGGAATGAGGATGCTCATAGGGAAATAGTGTATGAACAAGAGAGAGGCTGAATATTAAGAAGAAAAGGAAAACAAATCCTCTTGACAATGTGAAGAGTGAATGGCTAAAGGTGGAAACAGCACAAATATCTACCATCAGATTCACAGATTAATCAAAATGTGAGATGTTCTCACAGTTGAATATTATTCAGTCATAAAAAGAAACGAAATCCTCATATACACCACCTTGAAGACATTGTGCTCATTGAAGTAAGCCAGGCATGAAAAGATAAATGATGTGTGATGTTAGTTTAATGTGGTCTCTAGAAAATTCACATTTGTGAATAAAGACAGAAAAGAGAATAGTAATTATGAGAGGCTGGTGGAGAGGAGGATTTAGGAGTCCTTTTTCATGGCCAGAGTTTCATGTGGGATCACTGAATGGGCTCATGGACAGATGAGCCCTGATGGCTACATAGCGTTGCTAACGTGCACAATACCCCTGATCTGAATGAATACCATAGTGATCAAAATAACCAGCTGGAGGTTGTGTATATCTTGTAACAACAAAAAATGGAGAATGACAGTTGATCAATGACTTGAGATAACAATGGGAACACGCCAAGTAGTGGTAATTTGGTGACGTTGGTACCGAGGTGACAGACTGTGTAAAACTTTTTCCGGAGTCTGCCACTGATGGTCCTATTACTTCTGGTCGAGTGCTGTGACTCAAGAAAGGTTAGGTGGAGAACTACAACTTGCTTACCTGTTCTGAAAAATAAAGGTGAGTGTCTATGATGACAGGGCTGGAAGTCATTCTGTTAGGTGTGTGTTTGTGGGTAACATATGATTTACAGCAGTGTAAGATCATGGTGAGGGCTGCAGATGGCTCAGAGGAAGCATGCCTGCTGCACAACCTAATGAGCCCAGTTCAATCTCTAGAGCCCGTGTGTCAATGGAGGGAGACAATCGACTCCTCAAGGCTATGACCTTCCCCTGTGGGCTGTGTTCCCCATCCGTATTATGCACACAGATATGTGGAGAGACACAATAGTAAGTAAAAACAAATACAATCATGGCAACATAACTAAGGACATAGATAAAAAGCCACACATTTAATGAGAAAACTATAGGACTAGGTACCCTGGCCTGTGTAAGCAGGTTCTCTCTGCCTTGATCGTTTGAGCCTAGGCAAGTCATTTCCTTTCTGGGTTTGCTTCCTTCCTTGATCTACACTTTAAAGTAATGGAGTTATTAATTTGATTTCTGTTCTTGGCATTTACTTTACAAGTTCACGCTTGTCACCATTGTCTGTAATCAGCCGACAAGTTGCAACTAGCTGGGACTATATGGTTGGCTCAGAGGTCAATCTTCACTACATTTTTATTGTACTTCTTTCCAACGAAGGCTCTGAAATGCCTGATGTTCACTTTGCCATCCAGCTCCATCAAGAAGATGAGCATGTGAAAATTCCATCCACATGGATTCTTTTTACACAGGAAAAATTTCTTCCCTGGTGGGGCGGGGGTGGGGGGGAACATGTGGGGAGAGGAGTTTGTCGTTGGGACTCTTAACATTGTGTACCTACTTCACTGCCATGGCTGCCCAGATTGAATCTCATTTCTTGGGATGTCTGTCAGGGTACTCCTGGATAACACGGGACTTTGAATTGGTGACCTCAGGAAAGTACATGGACCCTCCAGTGTGGACAGAATCATTTGAGGACCTGAAGAGACAGAGGAAGAGAGACTGCCTGCCATTGACTGGAGCTGGACATCAATCCCGATGCATGGGGCACTCCTGTTCTAGGGCTTTCGGGATCTTGGATTCAGCATCAGTTCTTCTGACCAGGTCTTTGGGATTGAATTTCTATACCAGCTCTCTTCGGGCTCCAGCTGTTGGTGGTAGATTATGGGACTTCTATAGCCTCTACAATCGCAAAAACCAATACATATACATATGTCTCCACATCGTACTTGGTCTTTTTTTTTTTTTCACTTCTGAAGAATGCTGGGTAACACACTTATTCTCTCCTTGCTGGGTGAGATACTATTTTGCTGCAGCAACTGTCTTGCAGTTATGAAAGACACGTCAGAATGGCTAGCCAACACTGACCATTCCAAGTAAAAGTTTAGAAACAGCTTGGATCCCTGGATTCATAAGTTTCTTATGATAATTCCTATTATTAGAGCTAATCTTCATTGGATGTTTCTCAGCCTAAAGTAATCCAGATCATAAAATTCAGTATCTTAAAATAGGTAAGCTCATCAGAAACTATAGGGAAAACTTACTTCAGCGTGCCCTCATTCCGTTATTAATGTGTTTCTGTGCGTCCGCACCTGCTCTCCTTCTCAGTGATGAATGGTCCATGCTCTGATACTATCTGCGCAAGCTCTACCTCTTCTGCCTACTCAAGGACAGTATTCTATTTCTTATTGCCATTACTTCTGTCTTCTGGGCTGTCCCCACCACAATACAAAAGAAGGGTGATAATTCTCACTCAAAAATGCAACAGAGAAAAGACCACCTACCCTTGACTCCCTCTGCCAGCACAGTCACTAACCCCTTTGCTTGCTAGCCATTATACCAATTCTTTCCCGTCCTTCACCTTCTCTACCTACCCTCCTCAGGATTCTCTTTTGACCCAACACATTCACGGCTTTTGTCCCCACTACACCTCACAGACCATTATTAAATGAAGGCACCAATGACCTCCATGTTACTAGTCCAACAGCCATTGTTCATTCCACATAACCCCCAGGCTCTTTTGAGACACTGTACACACTGTATTCTTACTGTATCCTTTCTCTCCATTCTTCCTCCCCACTGACCTTCCTCCTCAGTATCCTTTGTGGGGTCTTGTCGACATCCTGACCACCAAGTGTTGGAGTAACTCAGACCTACACTTCTACACTACATTCCCCAGGCAATCTGGTTTAGCTGAGCTCCATATATTTGAACTCAAAAGGTCTCCACAAGAACAATGGCATTCCCCCACTGTCTAACATACATCTAAACTTGGTTATTTGATGGACATCTCAAGTTTAACATTCTCTAAAATAATAGTTTTTACTTTCTCTCACTCCACATCTCTCTTGTCTTTTTATTCTTAACAAATAGCATACCCATCATTCCACGTATTTTGGGCTAAAGCCTTGGAATCGCCCCGATGCATTTCGTCAGCCAACAATTCACAGTTTTACTTCTGCTGCTTTCCAAGCCCCTGTCAACGCTCATCCATTTAATTGAAACAGACTCTGAATCAGTTGAGTGAATTTGGCTATGACGATATTGTTCACAAATATCCTCACATCTTGGGCTTGAGTTATTTAACACCACAAATAAATCATGGAATCAGTTCGATGCAAAGTCTCCCACCCCCCAACCATAATAAGGATTATTGATGACTTCTTTCCTAACACCTGTGAACAGTGGAGATAACAGTGAGGTCCACTCCACATTTGCTCTGAGAGCTTGCTCCCAATTCTTGCTAATACCCCACCAGGGCAGGTGTGTGGCTTCCCATCTTAAAATCCACGTACATAATGCTGCACAGAGTGCTGCTGAAGACTCGGTTTAACCTTGATGCCTCCCAGGAACAGCAGGCAGCCATAACCTGACCCTTGCTTGCCCCTCACTGAGCAGAATGCTGTGGCATGCATTAAATATTCAGCAACCTATTCCCAGTTTTAAAACAAACGGAAGTGATCTTTTCAGACTGTTGGCGGCTCCACATAGCAACTGAAGATTGACTTTCCTGCCTCATTAAACATTTAGGCTACTTCTTGGCTTGTGCAGGTGCCTGTCTTCATGATGGCAAACAGTACAGCAGAGTAGACTTCTTTCTTAGTGGAGCGAAATGACTGTGTTCTTAAAGACCATCTCTGGCAAGGTGATGGGAGCTTCAGTAGAAGGATTGCTCCAATCACACATAATTGGCACGTGTTTTCAAGAAATATATGTGGGAGCATATAAAAAGTGTCTGATGATTAACAATGCCATTATGTATGCCCATTTATTTTACTTGCAGATTATATTTCCTCCTGCTTTATAGCTGATGAAAACACGAGCGATTTCTAAAGGCTTAGCTGAAATCATTTGTAAACCTGAACAAGTAGTCACAGTTATCATTCAAAAAGCACCAAAATCACACACCCTTGTCCTTTTTGTTCCATTGCATTAGTAGCTATTTGACCCACCTAACCTTGCAGTACCACTATTTACAATAGTCAAAATAATTGTCTCAATGCCATACATGAAGTTGGTCATCAACTTCTAGGTTTTTCTTATGGTTTTGTTTTGTTTTTATGTTTGTTTCTTTTCTTTATTGTTGTCAGAAGTCTCACTTGGCTAGCTTGAAGCTCACTATGTTGACCAGGCCAGCCTCATGGCGCCTCCTGAGAGCATGAATTACCTACCATGCTTGTCTTTAGCTCAGTTTTTAAATACACATTCAAATACTGTCAGGAAAGAGCTGACTGCATTGAGGCGGGGGAGGGGGGGTTCAAAGAACCAGAACTCAGCCGATAATAGTTAAATGATAATGAAAACAGAAACTGCTGGATATTTGTGAAGCACTTTGAAATTGTGTTCACAAGCATTTGTTTGGTTCTGTGTTTGTTCTGAGACAAAGTCTCAGTGCTGTAACCCGGGCTGGCACTGAATCCAGGATCTTCCTTCTTTAGCCTCCTGAATGCTGGGTTCCTATGCATTCACAGGTTTAATTTTCACAAGTAAAACTTTAAAAAAATTAATTAGTTAGTTAATTTATTTAACAACCTGGCCACAGCTTCCACCCCCTCTGCCCAGTCCCTCCCCCAACTTGTCTTTGTCCTACACCCACCCTCCACTCCTCCATTTCTGCTCAGGAAAGGGCAGCTCTCCCATCAATATCAACAAAGCATGGCATATCAAGCCCCAGCAAGACTAAGCATCTTCCCATGCATCAAGGCTGGGCAAAGTGACCCAGTACGAGGAGTAGGGTCACAAAAGCCTGCAGAAAAGTCAGACACAGACCCTATTCCTACCGCCAGGAGTCCCACAAGAGAAGCAAGCCAGACAACTTAATCGCCACAAGAATTATGAATTTTAGGAGTCAGAGGTATGGCTAAATGGTTTCGAGCAATTGCAGAAGAGCCAGGTTCAATTCCCAGCACCTACATGGTGTCTCGCAATCATCTGTAATTCCAATCCCAGAAGATCCAACACCCAATCTGGTGTCAGCAGACACTGCATATATGTGATATGCGGACATACATTCAGGCCAAACATCCAGATACATATAAATAAGTAAATACATACATACATACATACATACATAAATACAAACTTTAGGGCTGAGGAGAGAACTCTGTCAGTGAAGTGCTGCCATTAAGTTTGAGGTCTAGACTTTGGTACACAGAATCCACATAAAAAGACAGGCATGATGCCACATGTCTTTATTCTCAGCTGGGACGTGGAGGCAGGCAGATGTTGGCGTTCACTGGGCAGTTAGTTGGTGGACTCCAAGCCAGTTAAATAACCTGTTTCATAAAACAAGGTGGGGCTGGTATCCTATAGGGTGATGATGCTTGCTCCAAATATACCAACCTGGATTAATTCCTTGGAGCCCACATGATGGAAGGAAAAAAACTGAATTTTTTCGGTTGTCCTCTGAGCTCCATACACATAGGGTGGCATGTACCCACACAAGTACATATAATTCAAAATTTTTAAAACAAAACACAGTGGATGGAGCCTGGGGAAAGACACACACACACACACACACACACACACACACACACACAAACATCCATCAGCTAGCTGTTCTTTAGCAGATTCCCCAGAGTGAATGTTTCTTAGGTCAGGATAAGCACTATGTCTTTTCATTTTCTTCCAGAGACACCATGGAGAGGATAGACACATTGGTGAGGCTTCCCCAGGGCTGGGCAGTAGTCAATGTATTGATCATTTCTTCAGGTTGTTTTTGAGTCATGATCTGGCAGACATGTTGGTGCTGAATAGAAGAGGTGTTCCATGTCTGGATGGTGCGCTTTAAAACAAAGCTAGCAAAAATTTAATGAAATTATGACCACTAATAGTGTGAACCTTAATATTCTCTTCAGTTATTCTCTCCTGTTTTTTTGACCGTGGGATGCTTGCCCAGGGTGAGCTGCATGCCATGGGAGCCATGCAGATTTGTCCTGCAGTGACTACACTGAACTTTCTAAATGCAGGTCAGTCCTTCTGCAGACCATAATGTTCATTTCAACACCAGGTCCTGGCTGTCACATGCTGTGTGGGTCCCTTGAGTCCTCGTGACTAGCACTGTCCCAACACTGTCAATCATCCATTGCCTCTGCCAGGGAATGCTGGGATAGAGGTTTGTACAACTGTTTCTATGAGTTCTAGGGATCTGAAATCCAGTCACTAGGCTTATGGAGAGGTACTTAACTCACTGAGCCATTTCCCCAGCCACTTAACTTGATTTTTAATTGACTTGTCAAAACATAAAACTGCACATATTAATAGGGTGCTATGTGATGCTGTGTATACCACACACAGTGCTTAAATCAAGTTACGCAGAGCCCCTCAGCATTTATTCAAACCTTATAGCAAAGACACCCAAGGTCCTTTGTTTTGGGTTTTAGTTATACACAACGCACAATCACTGTGGCAACTGTGTCACTGTACAATAGCACACTGGAATGTCTCCTTTCTCGGTGAGTTAGTAGCCACTGCCCAGGCTATCTCCTTCACTCTCTCAGTTTCTAGTAACTCTCTCAGCTTCTGTGAGATCACTCCACTTATGACTGAGATCATGTGGTACCTGTCTAGGTCTGGCTTATTTCACTTAATAAATGTTGTCTCCAATGTCATCTGTGTTGTTACAGATCACAGGATTTCCTTTCTTAATGACCAACTCACATTTCGTTTTGGACATGTACCACATTTCCTTTGTTCATCAGTCACTGGACACTTTGGTTGCTCCCATTACTTGCCTATTTGAATAGTACTTCAATGAACATGGGGGTGCAGATGTCTCTTTGACATACTGACTTCATTTCTTTTACACATATGCCCAAGAGCAAACTCCCTAGAAAAATAAATTACGGCCATTTATTTTTACTTTTATGAAGAGAATCTACATTGTTATCCACAATGGCTTTACTGACTTCTTTCTATTCCTGCTAATGTTTCCTACATATTTTCTAGCATTTGCTATTTTTACTCTTTTTGATAATTCTTACTAGAGTGAAGTGTTTTCTCATTGTGACTTCAATTTGCATTTCTTTAACGATTATAGGCACTGAACACTTTTTCATGTCCCTTTTGGCTTATTTTGTGTCATCTTGGGAGAAATGTCTTAATTAAGTTTTTTGGGTTTTGGGGTTTGTGTGTGTGTGTATAATGTGTTTTTGCGTGTGCATATGATGTGTGGTAGTATATGCGTGCTGTGAGGACACATACGGTGTATGTGTGGAAGTCAGAGGACACCCTTCAGGGTAGGTCCCTGACTTCCGTTTTGCTTCAGAAGTCTCTTTATTTGTTTTTGCTCATTGTCTGGGATGGCTTCGGTCCTTTTAATTCCTTGCTTCATATTTCTGGTTTCTGTCTTTCAGTCTTTTTCCTGTGCTTTGAAATGATAGTGAAAACATGATGAAAAACAAGGAATATTCCTGTCCCTCTGTCTCAGTTAACCTATAAAATGTATTTTATTTCCCCTCCCAGGGAGATCCATGGGTCCCCTGATCCCTTTCTCTATATGTAGCCTCTGTTAGAAAGATTATAGCTTGGTCATCATTTATTTAATGGCTAATATCCACATATAAGCAAAAACATGACATATTTATCTTTCTGAGTCTGGGTTACCACACTCAGGATGACTTTTTTCTAGTTCTACCCATTTGCCTGAAAATTTTACGGCCTCATTTTTTTAACAGTTAAGCAACACTCCAAAAAGTATATGCCCAAAAGTGGTATAGCTAGTTCTTGAGGTAGAACAATTCCCATCTTTCTGAGGAACCACCATATTGATTTCCATAGTGGCTGTACAAGCTTACACTCCCACCAGCAATGGAGGAATGCTCCCTTTACTCCACACCCTCACCAGCATGAGCTGTCATTTGTGTTATTGATCTTGGCCATTCTGAAAGGTATGAGATAGAATCTAAAAGTAGTTTTGATTTCCATTTCCCTGATGGCTAGGGATGTTGAACATTTCTTTAAGTGTTTCTGGGGAGATGGGATTGCAGGAGGGAATGCAGGGAGAGACAGATAGAATAGAGGGGCATTTGAAGTGCGATATGGAAATCTAATGCAGTAGAAACTTCCTAAAATATGTGAGGCAACCCTAATTAGGTCTCCAAGTAAAGACTGAGACAGAGTCCCAACTGGCCATCTCTTGTCACCAAACAAAGCAGTACTGGGAGTGTGTTACATCCAATTGAATTGTTGGCTAAAGGGTCATATGAAAATTCCCAAACAACCCAGACTATTATAGCCAAGACAATAGGTTGTTCTCCATAAACTGAAGATGACACCCACACAACTCATTGGACATGGAGAGGTCTCCCTTGTGTCTACATAGAACCTTCACCCCTATATTCTAGTGTCTTTGGTATGGGAAGGTACTCTGCTGGTTACCAAAAGAGAAAGATGGACACTGTGGTGATATATCATTTATGATCTAATAAAGCTTCTCTGGAGATCAGAATGCAAAGCTAGCCATAGCCATAGAGGCCAGGCAGTGGTGATACACACCTTTAATTCCAGCAGCCATACTAGTTAGTCCTTGAAGCTGGATGTGGGTGGTGCATGCCTTTAATACCAGAACTACAGAGGTACATAAGATAGGAGTAGGGTCTCAGAGTTAGCATTCAGACTAGGACAATTAGTCTCCAGCCACATTGAGGACAAGAAGGCAATTGGTCTCCAGCCACACTGTGTGAATCTAAGGAGCAGTGCAGTTTGGAGATTCAGTAAGAGGACATGATTACCCTTTGGTCTGAGTATTGGTAGAGGTGAGAACTCTCTAGTGGCTGGCCACTTTGCTTCTCTGGACTTTAGCTTTAACCACAATATCTGTCTCCGGATGTTTACTATTCTTGCTACAGGACAGCAACCCAGCTATAAAGCCTTTGCTCTACAATATGTCCTGCCTGAGAAATACACTATGGCAACAGTGGCATAAAGGGTAGTAACCAACCAGTGTCTGATTTGACTTCAGGACCACTCCTCAGAGATGAACCCCATACCTGTCCCTTGCTTGAGTGACCAACAATCAGAGACCAGACGGCCCAGAGACCTACGGTAAAACCAAATAAGTCTAGGGTCTAAAACTAAGATACAATCAAATGACTCCTAATGGTATGCTGCTATATCCATAGATTAGTGCCTTAATCAGCCATCACCAGAGAGACCTGCTCCTGAAGTAGACAGGAACAAATACAGAGACCCACAGCCAAATGGGAGAGAGAGAGAGAGAGAGAGAGAGAGAGAGAGAGAGAGAGAGAGAGAGAGAGAGAGAGAGAGAGAGAGAGAATTTGCAACATAGAGCTCTAAAGAGGATGTTTTCATTAAATCCCTCCCCCTCAGAGTTCTGGGAACCAGAGGGAACGAAGGCAGAAGCAATGTGGGATTCATAGGGTATAAAACACACCAGGAGAACAAGGTCCTCTAAATCAACTGAGCAAAGTTCACAGAGACTGAAGTCACAAGCAGAGGGCCTACAGGGGCCTGTACCAGGTCCTCTGTGTATATATTATAGCTTTCAATTTAGTATATTTGTGGGACTCCGGAGTATATGAACAAGTGTGTCTCTGATTCTTGTGCCTTCTCTTTTCCTTCTGTTGGCTTGCCTTGTCCAACTTTGATGCTTTTGTTCTATCTTATTATATTTTATTTTACTTTGTTTAAAGAATAATAAATTGTATCATCATAAAAAGAAGAAAAATAAGTAATGAACAAAAGAAAAACCCTCTGGTTTTTCTATTCTATGTTTTCCATATTTTGTATTTTTACTCTTCTGGTTGCTTTAGTTTTGTACTAAAAACACAGATATTTTATACGCTGTGGCTACAGTATTAGAGCATTAGGAATTTGTGTACATATCAGTGTTTTTATACCTGCCCATGCTTTCTTTTTACTCATTAATGTCTCTTCCTTTCAATTAAAAAAAACTCTCCGGTGTCTCTTGTTGGACAGGAATAGTGAAGAAATTTTCTCTCAGCTTTTATTTGGGGTTGTCTTTATCTTGCCTTCCTTCCTTCCCTCCCTCCTTCCTTCCTTCCTTCCTTCCTTCCTTCCTTCCTTCCTTCCTTCCTTCCTTCCTCTCTCTCTCTCTCTCTCTCTCTCTCTCTCTCTCTCTCTCTCTCTTTCTCTCTTTCTATTTAAGGGAAGAAGAATTTGTTTTGGTTAGTCGTTTGAGAAAATGAGGAAGGCAAGAACGGTAAAGCATCTCATCACATTACAACCAGGAAGCAGAGAACAGTGAAAAAGTAGAGCTAGGTTATAACACCCTCAAGGACCCACCTCCAGTCTCTCTTCTTTCCAGCAAGGTAGCATCTTCTAAAGGGTCCACGGTACCCAAAACAACATCACTAGCTGGGAACTGAAGGTTTAAGTGCATAGACCTATGAGAGACATTTCACACTCAAGCCACAACATATGATACATGAAAATTATAGGAAACTCAAACTCAAATGTGTATTAACATGTCATGAGTAACATGAGTAACATGGCTTACAAGTTGCCTGACTGCTTCAACAGAGTCGAGCTACAGCAGAGACTAGATGGCCTGTAAAGCCTATGATTTTGTGAGGTAGACTTGGTTGGGTTAAGTCTGACTGGTGACCTTTAAGCTTCCTGTGACCCTTAACTTGCCTGTACCTAGAAATGCGTATTATTCATGACTAGGCTTTTTACCTGTTATTCAACCCCCAAAATCCAAATGTCTTATGAAGTTCCTAAAGGTTTTCCTTATTCCCTTTGATTCTTTTTTTGTTTTGTTTTGTTTTTCAAGGCAGGGTTTCTCTGTATTGTCTTGGAGTCTGTCCTGGAACTCGATCGGTAGGCCAGACTGGTCTCGAACTCACAGAGATCCGCCTGCCTCTGCCTCCCCAGTGCTGGGATTAAAGGCGTGCACCACCAACGCCCAGCTCCTTTGATTCTTTTTGCTACTTTATATTGTCAAATACCTTGCTTTGAGAACATGAATTTTTTTCATTTAATCTATCTTGTTAATGATGTCTTTTATGTCTTAAATTTTACTATAGTTTCTTTCAGTTTGAACATTTCTTGAATGATTTGCTTTCTGTAACCTTATAGATCTGCTCAACTGTGAGTATTGAATCAGTTCCCAGTGTTTTCTTGAAGCTTCTTGAGCTTCCACAAAGCACCTGTTTCAGATTCTCCATCCAAGAGTTTTACAGTAGTTACTATCTGGTAAGTTTCTGGTGCTTTACTTTGATTTGTAGAAGAGATCACAATTTATCAGACAGTCTAGATTGTGTGTGTGTGTGTGTGTGTGTGTGTGTGTGTGTGTGTGTGTGCATTGAAGGAATGGGTATTTATTTCAGTCTCCACCCCACCCCCCGTTATTGAAAATATTTTTCTCACATAATATATCCTGATTATGGTTTCCTCCATCTTCTCCCGGTTCCTCCCCATCTCCCTCCCATCCAGATCCATATCTTTTCTGTCTCTCATTAGAAAATAAACAGACTTCCAGTGGATTATAATATAACATGATAAAACAAAAGCTAACACATTGGAATTGGACAGGACAAACGAAAAGAAGAGTCTATGAGAAGACAGAAGAAATGGAGACCCACTTATACACTCAGGAATTCCATAAAAACACTAAACTTGAAGTCAAAATATATATGCAAAGGACCTGGTGCAGACCCATGCAGACCCCTGTACATGGTGGCTCAGTCTGTTTGAGTTCATATGAGCTTTGATCATGTTGACTCAAAGGGCCTTGTTCTCCTGATGCCTCCATCCCCTCTGGCTCTTACACCTTCTGCTTTCTCTTCCTAGGTGTTCCCTGCACTCTGAGGGGTAGGAATCTGATGGAGATATCCCCTTTGGGGCTCAGTGTTCCAAAGTTTCCCAGTCTGTGCATGATGTCTGGATATGGGTGTATGTATTTGTTCCCATCTACTGCAGGAGGAAGCTTCTCTGATAATAATTGAAGGAATCATTTTATTACTACATTTTTGTTTTGTTTTTGTTTTTTGTTATTGTTTTTAGAACAGTAGTATTTGGTTTTACCCTAGATCTCTGGTCTATCTAGTCTCAGGTTGTTGGTCATCCAAGGAGTGCCAGGTATATGTTCCATCCTTGGAGTGGGTCTTAAACCAAATCAGACATACTCCGGCAAGCTTTGGCCCACAGTTGCACACTAGCATATCTTTCAGTAAAGGTATCATTGTAGATAAAGGTTTTTTGGAAGGGTTGGTGTTGATGTTTCTGCTTTGGTATCTGCAGAGTACCTTCCCTTACCAAAGACACTAGAACATGGGGGTGAAGATTCTATATAGCCACTAGACCAACTTCTTCGTGTTCAATAAGTTGTACATGTGTTGTTTTCAGCAATGGTGCCTTCTGTCAGTCTATGGAGACAGTCTTGGTAACAAACAGATTTTTGAGGATTCCCAGGGGACCCCTTTGACCAACAAGTCAATTATTTAATGCTATTTCAGTACTGGAAGCTTCATTTAGTGACAAAGGATGTCCAACTGGGACTCTGTCTCTCCCATTATTTGACAATTTTATTTAGATCGCCTTCATATACATATTTATTTTACAAAGCTTCTACTGTATTAGGTTTAATCCCATTGATCAGCATGCCTGTTTTTGCGCCAACATCATGCTGTAGGAAATTGGGCATGGTGATACCTCCTGCAGTTATTTTATTGTTCAGGGTTGCTTTAGCTATCGCGTGTGTGTGTGTGTGTGTGTGTGTGTGTGTGTGTGTGTGTGTGTGTGTGTCCATACAAGGCTGCAATTGCAAATTGTCCTTTCAAGTTTTGTGCACAATTGTGTTGGGATTTTGATGGGTATTCCACTGATTCTGTATATTGCTTTTGGTAGGGTGGCCATTTTTCTATGTTAATCCTACTCACTTAGTTAGAGCTACCCTAAGATATTTTATATTATTTAAGGCTATTGTGGAAGGTGCTGCTTTCCTGATTTCTTTCTCATTTGGAGAACCACTATTTTGTTTTCATGTGTGAATTAACATATTCTTAGGACAGTGTGGTGGCTGTGTGTTGCCTGGTAGAAAATTCTTCTGGGATCCTGCTGGTGTGATTACTGGGAGCTCCAGGTAAAATGTGTTCCTGTGTATTGGAAGCTGACACTTAAGAATGGGAATGGGATAGGAGATGGAGCTGAAGGGGGTCCACAGAAAGGAGAAAACAGGGCTTTCTACCAGGATCTGCTTAGTCCCCTGGGAATTTCAGTAGGTGGTCAGCTACAGGGCTGGGGATAAGGGGGGGGGGGTGTTGGTTTTCAAGGGAGAGGTGAAGATCTGCAGTTAGCCTAACAGCTTTCCTGGCCTGAATTTTATTTCTTTCTTTTTGTTACTATGTGCAACATATTTAATCATACTCACCCTCCCCCCAGATTTTCCCACCTCCACCTCCCTTCTCTACCCATTACTTTGTATCCCAATTTTAAACAACTTTGAAGTTCAATTGGTGCTACTCAATCTTCTTGAATGTGTGGTCTTACACTGGAGCATGGTTGACTAATGGCTTTTAGAGGAAACTGTTTCTCCCTCTCCCAGCAGCTAACAATAGCTCCATAGCTAGGGGTGGGATTGGGTGTCCAACTTCTTTTTCCATGCTGGATTTTGTACATGATGTCCCAACCACTGTGAGTTCATATGTGCAGTTGCCTTGCTGTGTCTAGTAGGTAATGTTTACTGGTATTCCTGGAATTGCATTGGGTTTGTCTCCATTTAGTTTGATGTTGGCTGGTGGTTTACTCTATATTGCTTTTATTATGTTTAGGCATGTTACTGTTATCCCTCATCTCTCCATGACCTTTATGATGAAGGGGTGTTAAAGTTTGTCAAATTGCCATTTGTGTTGTTAAAGCATGGTGGTCTGATAAGATACAGGGGTTATTCCAATTTTTTTGTACCTGTTGAAGTTCGCTATGTTGTCAATTTTAGAGAAGGTTCCATGTCACTGAGAAGAAGGTATATTCTCTTGTGTTTGTATGGAATGTTCTACAGATGTCTTTAAATCCAATTGGCTCATAACTTCTGTTAGTTCTTTTGTTTCTTTGTTAAGTTTCTGTCTGGTGATCCTGTCTAGTAGTGAGAGTAGGGTGTTGAAGTCTCCCACTATAACTGTGTGAGGTCTTATGTGTGATTTGAGTTTTAATAATGTTTCTTTTATGAATGTGCTTGCCTTTGTATTTGGGGCATAGATGTTCAGAATTGAGACTTAATCCTGGTTGATTTGTCCTGTGATGAACATGAAATTAACTTCTTCATCTCTTTTGATTGATTTTTGTTTGAAATCTAATTTGTTGGCTATTAGGGTTGCTATCCCCGTTTGTTTCTTGGGTCCATTTGATTGGAAAATCTTTTCCCAAGCCTTAACTCTAAGTTAACATCTGTCTTTGAAGGTGATGTATACTTCCTGTATGAAGCAGAAGAATAGATTTTGTCTTCTTATCCATTCTGTTAGCCTGTATCTTTTTATAGGTGAGTTAGGACCATTAAAATTGAGGGATATTAGCCAGGCGTTGGTGGCGCATGCCTTTAATCCCAGCACTCGGGAGGCAGAGGCAGACAGATCTCTGTGAGTTTGAGGCCAGGCTGGACCGACAGCCTCCAAAACAGGGAAACCCTGTCTCGTAAAACCAAAAAAAAAAATGAGGGATATTAATTACCATTGATTGTTCATTCTAGTTTGTTTTAGATTAGTTGGTGGTAGTGGTATTGTGTGTGGATTTCCACCCCCTTTTTTTCTTCTGGTTGTTGGTAAAGTGGGATTATTTATTGTCTATATTTTTGTGGGTATAGTTTGATACCAAACATTAGATTCTTCCTTGTTTGATGGTCCTTTGGGTAGCCATCCTCTCTTCTTTAGGTATCTACACATTCAGTATCTTTTCACTGTTTGAAGATAAGTTTTCCTGTAAAGGCAAAAACAAAACACTTACATTTCCTTTTGTGAGGTCTCCTTACACATCGTAGAGTATGACTTTGTGGATGAATTGTCATCGTTCCTCCTCCCAAGGTTTCTCCTGTTAGGGTTGAATCTTGATCAATTTTGATGGAATCCAAAGCTTTTCTTTGGATTGTTTCTCTGAGTACTTGAACTTCCTGGATCAAAAAAAATTGCTACGGACTTCATAGAGTCTGTCAGTTTCTTGGATTCATCACTTATATGCGATTCCAAGCATTTAATATTCTCATCCTTAGATATTATCTGAATGGCATATAAGTTGCCTTCTAGGAACAGTGTTCTATCTGATAGCCAGTCATTGTCCTCAGACATGGAATGAATTGTTTCAGTAAGTTTACAAATCTGATGTTCCAGCCTTTGAGTTTTATTAATCGAGTCATCAGACATGGAACAAGTTGTTCCTGCCTGCCTGATAATGTCCTGCTGAATCAATTCTATTTTGGCCATAAAGGCAGTGGGCATGGAATCAATTCTGTCTTGTAAGTTGTTATGTTTAAGTTCCAAGGTATCTACTTTGTTAGACATTTCCCCAATGACTTGAAGATTTTCAATTTTTTACTCTAATTTTCTATTGTTTGCACAATTTCCCTGTTTTCTACGCTGTTATTAATGCATCTCTTCCATGCCATTATATGTATTATGAAGCTAATCGTTATCATCAGACAAAAATACATTTGAAGCATGTCATAGTTCTCTCCCAGGATATTAATGAAATAAGCAATGAGATCCCTAATGTTCTGCATCGTTAGATTATCTGTCACGGTATAAAGCAGGTAATATTATCAGCAGCTTAAACTACTGGAATGCAAAAGTCACCTCCAACGATCTCAGGTTGAGGAAAGGATTTTTACCTGTAATAACTATGATTGGCCAGCAGGTGGAGCCAGTGTGCCACCAAACGCAGCTCCTCTGCAGGTGCTCTGTATTTCCCAGTGGAATTTGAAAAATCCTAAGTAGCTTTTACAGAAATTTATCAAGGAGGATTTTGTTAAAAGAAAGGGAAAGAGCCCAGTGCGGATTGTGGGAATCTGCAGGTATGGAATGCTGTAGAACCTTACGAGGAGGAAGGATAGCGAATGCCCAGTGGCTTTCAGGACACTGGGTCCGGCACCTGCCTAGAGAAGTGCAGCTTGTAGTCAGGGGAAGTCGAGGTGGTTAGTGGCTGTTCAGGGGCACTCGCTCCGCAAACTCCCTGTGGACCAGGGCTTGCTAGGCTGGCTTGGCGGGAGTGTTGATTTCTGGTGGGCAGGAAGGCTGCAGAGGTCTTTGTTGCAGCCAGAGAACAGAAGGGATGGAACCCCGTGGGAGAACGGGACTGAATTGGGAAACTCTGGTGACTTGGGAGGGCCTCCGGGGGCACGATGCACCAGGCTGTAGGCCATGCATGTAGGCTGGCAGCTGGCACCCAGCTAGGGAGGGAGGTAGAGGACTGGGTAAACTTACTTGCTGACACCAGATAAATCAGAAATAATAAGCTACACAAAATAGATTGTATTAAGGGAGAAATCACTTATGTGAGAAGCCAAGAATGCTGAGAACCAAAGGTCTGCATGCTGCTCTCCAGGCCACAACCGGAACCCAAAGAGAAAGCATCTCCTCCCTCTAGCTCTTTTATATCCCCCTTACATTCTACATACCTGTGACCACACCCAAACCGGGCGTAGTCAGCGCTACAGGTATGTAGCTCACTCCCTACATCCTAGTGTATCTTCAATGCCTGAGATTCTCTCTTCCATATCTTATACTCTACTGGTTATGTTTGCATCTATAGTTCCTGATTATTTACCCAGTTTTTCTAATTCCAGCATTCCCTCAGACTTTGTTTATAATTGTCTCTATTTCAGCTTTCAAACCTTGTACTGTTTGAGTTGGTCTTTTCCTTTATTTCTTGCATTTTTTTTTGTTTTTTTCTTCCATTTCTTTAAAGGATGCTTTCATTTCCTCTTTTAGGGTCTCTGTCATCTTCATGAGATTGTTTTTAAGGTCGTTCTCTTCTGCTTCATCTGTGTTAGGTCTAAGGTTCTCTCCCAGTGGGTGCAAGCAGGTCCCATACTCTGATGGTCTCATGATGGGTGCAGGCGGTCTGAGATACTCTGCGTGGGTGGAGGCTGGACTAGCACCGAGATTTCAGCAGACTCTGGATGGCTTGATCCACCTGGGGCGAGTTGACCTGCCTACATTCCCTAGGCCAGGAAATCCCAAAGAGGGCAAGCAGAAGTCGGGCCTGAGACACGCTTATCTTTCCTCTGAGTGGGGGTGGGACTAGCAACATAATTTTCATTTAGTGTAAATTAAAATTTAAGTTTCTTCCTTCCGTTTCCTCCTTCCAATCCTTCTTGTGTACTCTGCCTTGTCCCCTCTCAAAATCCTCATCTCTCTCTTTAATTGTTACTACCCTTTAGCATTACTTGTATGTTATTTTCAGGACTGAACCTTTGGAACTGGGTAACCAATTAGGGGGCTCTTTCCCTGGGAAAGATGGCTTCTACTGTTCTTGGCATTCCTTAGTTGCCTGTAATTCTTTGTCTAGGGACGAATACCACATAATTACCCTCTTCTATGTTAGTAGGCACATTGGTGTCACCCTTACCCTGTCTAACTGGCTATATTGTTGAAATGCCATGGGTGAAACTTCCCTTTCATTTTGGAGACACAATTTCACAGAAGACATCCTTGTCTTCTGGCTCTTACAGTCTTTTGGTCATTTCTTCTGTGATGTTCGCCAATTCTTATTGTGTTATAGATGATATCAATCAATGCTGTGTTTTGTTTTGAATTAAGGCTGTGTGAGGATGTGATGAATTAGTGACATAGACATGGGAACATCAGATGATATTTCTCAAACAGAGAATTTGGAATGTCAATAAATATGGGAAGAGTGAACACATGAATGCCTGTAATCTTCCTCAATTTCTAGAGTATACTGGCTAGTTTTGTGTCAACTTGACACAAAATAGAGTTATCTGCCTAAATTGAGACAGTGCCTCCATGAGATCTGGCTATAAGGCATTTTCTTACTTAGTGATTCATGGGAGAGTATCCAGCCCATTATGGATGGTGCCATCCATGGACAGGTGGCCATGGATTCCACAGGATAGCAGCCTGAGCAAGCCATGGGGAACAAGCCAGTAAGCAGCATGCCTTCATGGCCTCTGCATCAGCTTCTGCCCTCAGGTTCCTGTCTGTTTGCATTCCCATCCTGATTTCCTTCAATGATGAACAGTGATTTGGAAGCATAAGCCAAATAAGCCCTTTTCTCAAAAAATTACTTTGGCATGGCATTTCATCATAGCAGTGATAACCCTAACTAGGACATAAAATAATTAGGTCATACTATGACCCCGTGCTTCAGGTATTTTTCTGAAGAAATATAACATTGTTGTGCCTTATATAACCTTGAACATGTTGACCTACAAATGAGGCTTCCTTGATTAAATGTAATCTATGACTCTGGGATCAAGGGAGATGAAACAACAACAATGAGCCTGGTGGTACAGTCTGCACTCTTGTGGTCCCTCGCCTTGAGACCACTGGCTTTCCATTTCAGTTCTTCAGCATCAGTCAGAAAAGGCGACTTGGCCAGCTTCTGACAGGGTTGAGCACTTCCTCCATCTCTTGGTCTCTGCATCTTAATCAGTTGTGGTTTCTTTGATCAGGGGCAAAAGCTATGCTTAACGTGTGATATAATAATAAGTAGAGTGCAGTTAAGAAATACGCTGGTTCTGTAAAATGTTTGCAGTAGGTTCTCCTCTGAGATTCATGACCTCACCTGTGTAACTTCTTGTTAGGTTTACTGGTCCAGGTGTGATTTTCCTCCTGTCGAGTGGGTCTTGATTGAGTTCAGTTAGGTAGCTTTTGGCTACACCCAAAGTGCCAGTGCCGCTGCGGTATCCTTAGGACTATGCCGCTTTGGGGACATTGTGGCTCACAGCACTACAGCTGAGTAGAAATATTTATTGTGTCCCTTCTTGGGCACTTTGCATAGTGCCTCTGGGACTATGAAATCTAGTCCCCAAGGAGGAGTATTTCAAGTAAAATACAGTTTTGGTTATGTAGGTCTTGTGTCCAAAGTGAATGATGTCTTTAGCAATAGGGATTTAACATCAAATTCTAGGAGGCAGCTAAGGGTAACAGCAATAACTTATTTGTTTTGACAGTCTCTTAGATTTCCCTGGCCAACAACTCAAAAGGAAATATTTAATGCCTGGTGTTAGGGCTTTTGTTAGATGGTTTAAGGCTGTGGGGGAGCATAATAAAGCTAAGTGGAACGATGTCTTTTAATATATGTGTGTGTTTACGCATAGACTTATATGTATTATATATAATTGTAGGTTATGGCCTTATCAGACTCCTTAGTGTTATTTTCCCTCCCCCACTGTATTGACCTCCATCTCATTGAGAGTCCCCCACCCATTTTACCTACGTCTCCCTTCCATTCTCTTGCACCCTGCTATGACCTCTTCCTTCACCCTGTGTTCCTTTTGCTTTCCTGGTTTCCAAGGTTATTCAAGGTTATTTTGAACCCTTTGTACCAGTGCATTTTCTCTCCTTCTTTCTGAGCCCCTCCCTGGAACCCTTTATTTCCTGACCCTATGAGTCAGGAAATGCACATATTTGAATATTCAAAGCTAACATCCACAGATGAAAGAAAACATGTAATGTTTGCCTTTCTGGGTCTGGGTTACCTTGCTCAGAATATTTCTAGCACCATCCATTTACTTGAGAATGGTATCATTTATTTACATTTTTTCATACACTGTATTTTCAATCATGTTTCCCTCCCCCAATGCCTCCCAGATTTTCCCCACCTCTTTGTCCACTCAATCTTATGTCATCTCAAAACAACAATCCCCCCAAGAAAACAACATAACAGACCCCCACCAAAACAATAATTAAAGCAAGCAAGCAAAAGCCTATTAAGAAAAAAAGAATGTCCAAACAAAGCAAAATGAAATAAAAAGTGAACAAAAATACCAGTGACATCATTTTGTGTTGGCCAACACTCCTGGGTATGGAACCTTCCCTGAAGTGTGGTTGTTAAACTTGGTGAGACTCCATTGGGAAAATCTGGTTTTTGTTTGCAAGCAGGTATCAGTTGCAAATAGCTTCTTGACTAGGGATGGGACCCTGTGTCTACTTCCCCTTCTCAATTTTGGGCCCTCTCTGGCTTGAATCAGTGAAGATCCTGTGAATATCACCACAGACTCTGTGAGTTCAAGTGCATCAGTCCTGTTGTGTCTGGAAGACACTGTTTCTTTGGTGTCATCCTTCCCTCTGGTTCTTATCATCTTTCTGCCTCCTCTTCTGCATAGCTCCCTGAGCCTTTGTGGGAGGAGTTTGATGAAGACTTTCCATTTAGGACTGAATGCTCCAAAGTCTTTAACTCTCAGCAAACTGCCCAATTGCTGGTCTCTGTGTCAGTTCTCATCTAGGGCAAAAGAAGCTTCTCTGATGTGGGTCGAGTGAGGTACTACTCTTTGGATATAGTAGTATGTTACTAGGAGTCTTTTTGCTGAGTTGGGGAATTGGGCCTCTCTACAATTGAAATGCATGTGTACAGGAGCACAGGAAGGCAGGCAGGGCTATTTCCTCCTTAATCCATTCTCCTGGTGGTCTTTGTAGAAGTTCTTCATCTTGTTTAATCTCATCCTGTCATTGCTCTTATGTTAACACTAGATGAAGACCCACATCAGTTTGTAGTGAATTCAAGCTTGGTGTGCTGTTACTCTGTTAGCACTAGAGGGGGATCCAAACCCAGATTTGCTGTGGTGAGTCCTACATCATGAGACAGTGCTATGAAGTAATGCTGTGTTCACCGTGAATATGTATTACTCTCATTGGTTAATAAAGAGGTTGAATAGTCTATAGCAAGGCAGGATAAAGTTAGGTGGGACAGTCAAACTGAGGATGCTGGAATGAAGATGGGTGGAGTCAAGGAGTTGCTAGACAGCCCGAGATGAAACAGGATGTGTAGGGAATGAGGTAACAAGCCATGAGCCATGTGGCAAAGCACAGATAAGAAATATGGGTTAATTTAAATCTAAGAATTAGGTAGGCCTGAGCTATCCACCAGGAGTTTATAAGTAATACTAAGTCTCTGGATCAGTTATTTGGGAAGTAGCTATAGCACAGGGAAATGTCCACCTACATATGACACCCAAAAAAGTTTGGCATGAATTTCCACATAAAACCTGAGAAAGCTTTTTAAAAAGTTTTAAAATGGAACCAAGAGCAGCTTCCTAGTCTCCTGTCTCTCATGCTGGCCGTGGTACAGAGGCATCTCCCAGCCACCGCCTGTGGGCTTGAGCCTCCAGCATGCCATGAGATAAGTGCATGGTGGGTTCCTGCATTCTCTAATGCTGGCTACTATACAGAAAACAGTCTCCTGGCAACTGCCTGTGGGAGGGAGCCAGCCACAAACTGCCATGTGCTACCACCATGTGCTAAGCTGAGCAATGCCAGTAGCTGACATTGCAGCTTAAGATTTGTCTCATGTAATCAAAAACCAATACAGATTGATAATAAAGACAGAGTCAAATGAAAAAAACCTCTAAATGGGTTATAGTATATTTAAAAATATTTATAGGCTTGGGAGAGAGAAGAGAAAGAGTATATAAAATAGTTTAAGAATAAAATAATAAAGTCCTTTAAAAGAGATAAAGTAATATAAAAATATAACAAGTCATGTAAAGATGTGAAATACATAGAGAGTCTGGATTCTATATGTTATTGTGTAGTCTTTAAATTTTTTTGGCTGCTAAGAGACACTAGATTAAAGAGGCTAGATTAAACCAACCCATATATTTTGAAAATATCTTGACTTCAATATTTAAGTCAAAAGGTATGTTGCTTTAGGGGAGGTGCTATGCTTTTTCCACAGGAAATGAGAGGCTGTGGATTCATTCTAGGTTAAGGAATATCAGGCTTTATCAAGGAAGACCCTCTGAAATCTTGACTACAAAATAAAGAAATAAACTAAGAAGAACTGCAATATGTGTGATGTATATTTTAACTGCTCAAACATAAAACAAAAAGTCAGCTTTGGCTGACTTATGTACAATGCACAGTCCTGTACTTGCATTAATGCAGATAAGTATGTTGCCTTTAAATTTTACAGTTTTCAGACCAAGGGGACCAGTCACCAATGAAAACGATAGTCCAAATGATCCAGCATCCTAAACAGCTTCAAGGCTGCTGGCTGAGATGGTTCAGCTTCATAGACTACTCCAGCTAAGACTTCATTATATCCCAATTTTCTCAGGATCCCCCAAAGATTACCAGTTCCCCCAGTCAACATGAAGTAGTCTAGAGAACTATGCCCACATTCCCAAAAGATGAGTTATGAATATTTATTTTAATGTAAGGGGGGCTGATTACAAATTGTTACTGGTAATGGTCAGGAAAAAAGCTAAACAATGAATATTAAATTCAGGGATTTCATTCTAAACAGAAAAGGGGGGAATATAGAAGTGATAGGATAAAAGGATAGATTATTGAATCTACTTTAATCCAAACACAACTATTAATCTTAAATATTTTACATTGGTATGGATTTGTATATTGATACAAATTTAAGGTTAATTTTGTTGTATTGTATGTATGCTTCTACTCTTGTTTAGGATATTGTGTTTATACAGCTCATTTAAAAATGTAGTGTATAATTAAGAAATACAGATTAATACTCATATAAAATAATCAAACTTATAGTCATGTTAGTTATGTTTTCAAGGTCATACACAGATAGGTAGGTAGATAGATAGTCTTCAAACACTTCAAAGACCTACAGAATATGCCATTTAATATGTTTAATGACCTAAGGCTTTTCATGACAGTGACACATGTCTGCTCCTGGCAGCACCAATCTGCTTCAGAGAAGCTGATGGGCATCAAAGAGACTCTGTATGGAATTTCCTTTGTTTATGGCAAATGTTAGTCATGTGGGCAAAGAAACTGCCCTTGTCTCAATTGCTAACAGTTACTGCCCAAACTGAATCAGCAGGATGCAAGAAAGGGGTCTGCTGAACTTTGCCAAGAAAGGGTAGGATGGTCCTTCAAAATTCCCTGCTTCTCAGAAAAGTCTGTCAGATATGCTAGGCCTCTAGGTCAGAGTTGGATGTCCCAACATTGCAGAGCAGCCTGAAGTCCCTGTCTTTAGGTAATATTTCATCCTTCTGTGGTCTTTGATGGAGTTAAAGACTAGGAAGTTATAGTTTCTGTCACTTACATACAATAAAAGGTAAATTAAGTACAAAATGTTAGACTCACAAAAATAGAAGAGATAATGGAATATTTTCTCTAATTCTGCCAAATACAAATAAACTAGATATTGCAACTGTAATTCTTATTTAACAACTGTTTTGCTATATGTAGTTTTACTATGTTAAGGTTAAAAACCTTCCTTTTTAATTCGATAAAAAGAGACAAATGCTGTGGGAAAATTATTCTGTACACTGTGAATATGTATTACTCTCGTTAGTTAATAAAGAAGCTTATTGGCCTATAGCAAGGCAGGGTAAAGTTAGGTGGGTTAATCAAACTGAGGATGCTAGGATGAAGAAGGGTGGAGTCAAGGAGATGCCAGCCAGCCACTGAAAAATCAGGACTTGTAGAAAATGAGGTAACAAGCCACCATACATGTGGCAAACCACAGATAAGAAATACGGGTCAATTTAAATCTATGGGTTAGGTAGTGACAAGCCTGAGCTATCCACCAAGCATTTATAAGAAATATTAAGCCTGGGTTAGTTATTTGGGAAGTGGTCATGGCACAGGAAAACTTCTGCCTACAAACCAGGGGAAGTCCATCCCTAAAGCCTTTCCTCGGGCTGGAGTAGACTTTCAGGTACCTTCCCAGTCTGTGCTATGATTTTTCTGCCTAGCTCAGTTCCAGATACACTCACTATAGAGTAACCAGTCACATATCTATATCTACACTTTTGTCCCCTAATCCTATAAGAGTCATCACATTGAGCCCACAGCCCAGTTAGATGAAGGAACAATGCCCATACTGCTTTAGGTGCCTATTATTATTTTACCCAAGTTCACCACAAGCAGCCACAGATGATGTTGGGCAGATTAAAAATCTAATAGACTCAAGCCATCTGGGTTGTACCTGGGAACTCATTGTGGACTGCCTTGGACATGAATACTGGTAGAATTGATCTGGGGTTAGTTTTGCTACCATAGAACTGAGTTCCAAGGCAAATTCCTGCTCTAAACCCATCTTATTATCATCAAATTAGAGTCTAGTTCTGTGCTATGCTGTCTAAGATTGAAATAGCTTTGGTGAAAGCAAACCCTCTGTTACCTACACTGACTGGGTAGCACCTAGCTTCGTAGCTGCAAGAACCTATACAGTTGGTATGATGGGCACCCTAAACTCAATCCAATATTGGCAATGTTGGAGATTAAAATTCAAGCTCATCCTTCTGGCATGTGCCTGCCAGATACCAAGTCAGGTCCATCTGTGAGTTCCAGGATGGATGCAGTGATGTTTGGATACTGCCTCATATCAGAATCTCAGCACAGAACACAGGATGCTAAGGTCTAAAGCAAAGTCCCATGCAAGCTTTTGTGTCCTGCTCCCCACTGAACAGAGCCTTGCCTTCATTCTGCCATCTGAGATTAGAGAAAGCCATCACCCAGCTAGCCCAAGCTCTACCAGCCGAGTCCATTGGGTGTAGGTCTTTCTGTTGTGTTGTAGGTTCACCATGGTGAGCCTGGCACGGCTTTGAAGTTTAAGATCTGGACTTAATTTCTTCTCCTTTTCCCAAGTGGGAAGAACCTATTACCACACTGCTTGATCTGGGGAAGGAATGACATTGAGACATTGACAGCTCTTTCCTTCAATGTGTCTTTTCTTATACTAAAGCCAGGCACTGTCACCTCTCAATGGGCTTCCTTAGCTCTTAAGGTGCGAAATGAAATTGCAAGATATCAATTCATTTCAAAATATTACCTCTCTACTTACTGTTTGCCTTGCATTTTCCTTCCTGCTGTCTGCAAGTCTTTCCTTGAATAATTCCTTACTCCTCAGGATCTGCTAGATCCAGCGTCTCAAACAGTGGGTCAAAAGTTTTATAGCGGAATGTAACAAAAATATCAACAGTGAAAGGATTCTGAATACACAATGACCAAAAATTAATAAAAAAATCAAACACAGAATGGATCTGAGATGTTTCTGGCAAGTCCTTGTTGTGTTTTATGTTGTGACTTCACTATAACCTTGGTTTTGACCACACATGTGCACTTAACACAGCACATGCTGTCACTCCATGTAACAACAAGAACATGGCCTGAGACTCCTCAGCTCAGATTTGAGAGTTTGTATGTTTTGAATTGTAGAGTGTGTGTGTGAGTGAGTGTGAGTGTGTGTGTGTGTGTTTTCTGTACATACAAAGTTTTCCACTCTTACAGAAACACAATGGTATAATATGGAAAACGAAGACAGTTAATATTTTCCCATCATTCCTTGACATATATAAAATTCATATGATAAAATGTTTGATTTTTTTAAATTGCTGTTTGAGTTATTGACTGGAATTTCATAAACCACTCAATTATGTTTTACTTGAAATTAGGACAGAATTTCCAACAAATATGAAGTTTACATAATTTTGCCATTTTTGTACTATGTGTGTGAAGCAATATTCTCGTTGTCAATTATAAATCAAACTATCTGTGAAATCTGAGAAAATATTGAAGGCACTGTACATCCTGCAATATCAAATATCCAGGCAAGATCTAATTATACAAAAATAAACATATCCATTTCTTTAGTATGCAAATTTGCTTTTGACTTCAATAAGTGATAAAAATGCTATGTATGCCAAAGAATTATTTCTAACTAAATTTCTGTGATTTATTACCAGGAGATGTTTGATTTGCTTATTTATTTTTATATACTGGGGTCACATAATTTCTTGGATGAAAAGGGGAAGAAAACCATGCAAAGTTCTACTTAGAACCAAATCACATGCAATGCTCTGTTCAAGTTTTACCTTGGGGCAGTTGCTTTTTAGCTGAGCAGTGTAGTTTATCATATATTAATAAAATGTTTCAATAGGCAACTTTGATTTTGCCTAGCTCTGTTTTACATTCCTCAACATCATTTGATATTGAATGTTTAAAGCTTAATCTGTCCTAAGGGATTTTCTAATCCAGGTCCTTAGTTTTGAGCGGTGTGACTGAGGGTCTAGGTAGGTGGCAGGTACTACTTGAGGACTGTCTGTTGGAGACTTCCTCAATGTATCTGTCAATTTTTCTTTCTCATAGGATAAGAATTTCCTTTTTGTTCCAGGCCCTTGGTCTCGATGATGTCTACATTGCTTCACATCAGAGTATGGCAACATTTTATCATTGACCCGGTTTCTATGTGTTCCTGTTCAATGAAATCTCTTTTCTTTACCTTTTATGGTTTTGCATTTTTCTTTGTTGACACATGACTCAAATTCCCTGAGTTAACAAGGCCCCAGAGCACCAACTTCTACACTTGTAAGTAAACACATGATACCCAGAAATAGCATCCCTTTCCCTGCGGGCCTGGCCAGCCTAGCATTTCTGTCCCCTGCCTCCCTACAGACCTGGCTGAGCCTTGCTTATCTGCCCCTGACTCCTCACTGCCAGGTTGAGCCTGGCATTTCTGCCCGATTTCTTTTCTAGCTGTTAGGCTGAACAATATTTTCTTAAGAGCACAACTCCTGCTGCCAGGTTATGGGAGGAAGAAGTAAGTAGTCTGGAATTCTTTGGCTGTAACCCAGGCCTAGAGCAGTGCCCTTTCTCCGAAAGTGCCTCACCAGCTCCCAGCACGTGATGTAAAATAAGAGACCTGCAAATGTTTACTTAAAGGCATCCATTTTAGTTTCCAGCATCCTAGCAACATTTTTCTGTTGAAGATTTGGGTTGCTTTTCCTCAAGCACTTGCTTTCTCCCGATAAGTTTAACATCCTCCCAAAGTGTCCCGTTCTTAGCTCCCTTGCCTCCTTTCTCTGCAGCTCAGCTTCATCAAATGCTCCTATTTCTGGTATCAATGTTTAGTACTATGGACATCTCATTTTTAATACTACCCTGATGTGCTGGTACTGCTCTCACCCGTCCTCCTTGTCTCATCTTGCTGTGCCTTTTCCACTTGAACTGTTCTCTGCCAGATGAAAATCGTGGTGATGGAAAGCATGGTCTGAAGTTTCACGCTACAGCAGCAACCTCATCTCACACTTACCTGGTTTCCAGAGCACTTGCCCCTCACAATCAGTTTTAGAATACCAGCAGATTGCTATGCCAGCTCCCACCTCCATCTGCCTTCTAGCAAAGATTGGCATAGAGCACGTCTTTTCACTTGAGAGCCTGGCCAGCACTTCAGTTACCTTGATCAGGAACCGCTGGACTAGAACTGTGATGCTTTGATTCAAGGTAGCTTCAGAAGGAACATCTAGGAGAACTCAATTTCCTGGGGTCTGCTACACTGGATATACAAGGTCAGAGCACTTCCCAGAGCATGCATGACTTAGTGACACTGGTGTGACATCACCTGTGAGAAGAGCCACTTTTGAGTTCACTGATAGCACTTGCATCACATTTTGTGTGGGTCAAGTTTCTGATTACTTTCAGCTAATTATGTGGTTGGCTATCTCCTTGTGTGTGCCTCATGGGACTGCTCTTTCCTAGGGCGGGGGGTGGAGAGGTCCTGCTTTATCCACCTTGAGTTGTCTACAGCACTTTGCCTTGGAAGGAACTGAATAAGATATCTGAATGATTTCACAAAAAGTCTATCAGAAGGTGAGAATGAGATCATTTTAGGAATGGCAAATAACTGTTAAGCTAGCAAAAGCTCTTTCTGTAGTTCTGAGGGGCTTGAAAACTTGTTCTGGAAGTTCTTACACCAAGAAGTGCACTGAATTTTTAAATGCTACTGGAAAAACGAAGAGTTGTGTCTTTGAAAAAAATTAAAAATTGATAAACCTTTAGCCAGATTAACCAAAAGAAAGAGAAGTGCTAGCCCCCATTATCTGGGTACCTGCCCACCCTATCCTCTGTCCCTCTTCCCCTCCTGGTAGCCACGTCCCAGCCCACAACTTGGGCAGAGACACCCTACTCAACCAGACGCCATATAGGCCACTAGAATTCCAGAAAGGCTGCCCACCCAGGGATCTCCCCTACTTAGTATCTCCAACCTATACCCAATTTCTTCTCCCCTCCTTATCACTGTGCTTCAACCCCAAATCCAGACAGAAACACTTGCTCAACCAGAGACCTTTCAGGCCATCAGAAGTCCAGACCCCAACTCTGGTAGAGACCCTCTGCTCAACCACAGGCCCCACTGGCCAGAAGACCGGAGAGGAAACAGAAACCAGGTGGGAAAACACTCACCCAACAAAGACAAATTCAGAAATCAGCATGTAGACCTATACTCACCCCAAGCCCAGATGCCCAGATCTGACAGAAGCTACTAGAAGGAAAACTACACCCATGAAAAACAGAAAATAAATAATCTCACACTGGCAAAACCAAAAGAAGGTAAACACACACACACACACACACACACACACACACACCAACAGCAACTATAACAACAAAAACAAAGTAAAAGGAATTCACAATCATTGGATATTGATATCTCTCAATATCAATGGACTCAATTCTCCATTAAAAGACAGACTAACCAATTGATGGAAAACCAGAGCTGTTCCTTTTGCTGCATATGAGAAACACACCTCAAAATCAAAGATAAGCATTACCTCAGAGTAACAGGTTGGACCTGTTTCTTAGACCTAAGAAATAAGTTGGTGTAGCCATTCTAGTATCTAGCAATGTAGACTCAACCAAATTTAATCTACAAAGACTGGAAAGGACACTTTGTATTCATCAAAGGAAAGATCCACCAAGATGATCTTTCAATTCTTAACAATTATGCCTAAACCCAAGGGCATCCACTTTTGTAAAGGAAACATTACTGCAGCTTAAATCATGTATTGAACTTCACACATTGATAGTGGGAGACATCAATACTCTCACCAATGGACATATCATCCAGACAAAACCTAAACAAAGAAGTACTAGAACTAACGTGTCACGAACCATACGGACTTAACAAATATCTACAGAACATTTCACCCACAGCACTTCACAAAACTTATTCCAAAATGACCATATACTCGGTCACAGAGCAAGTTTCAACGGATAAAAGAAAATTGAAACAACCCCTCGATCCTATCGGACCACTACAGATTAAAGCTGGATTTCAACAGCAGAAAGCCTACAAACTCATGGAACCTGGACGACTGTCTACTGAAATAAAGTAAAGACTTTCTAGAATTCAATGAAAATGAATATACAACATATCCAAACATACAGGACGCAATGAAAGCATGCTAAGCAGAAAGTTCATAGCACTAAATGCCTACATAAAGAAATTGGAGAGATTTCTTACTAGTGACTTAGCAACACACCTGAAAGCTGTGGACTAAAAGAAACTAACTCACCCAGGAGTAGATGGAAGGAAATACCATAGCGAGGGCTGAAATTAATAAAATAGAAACCAAAAGAAAAAGACAAGGGATCAATGAAACAAACAGTTGGTTCTTTGAGAAAAATCAACAAGATAGGTGGGCAGGGTGGGCTGTGCTGCCACAAAGAATGTGCATCTTAATCCAGACCTGGGGGCAAAGTTGACCAGGATAGGCCCAAACCCTGGATAGGAGACCACGGCTGGATCTGGGGATTCGGGAGGCATGCAGAGGGGAAGAATCTGGTAGACTCATCAGGCTGGCCTGAGATATGTGGGGATGGGATGGTCCTGGAAGTTGGATATGGCCTAGGAGTGATGGGATCAGCGTTGGGGTAGACTCTGGGCTGGTGCACAGGGTGTGCTTCCCGGCTAAAGCCTGGAGGCAGCAAGCAGGCAGGGTCATACTAGGCCACTACACTGGATGAAGGACCCAGGCTGACCCTGGGTATTAGGAATATGTGTGGAGGGGATCTTCATGCACATTTACCTGGCTAAGGTGTGTCCAAAATATGAGTTTACACCGTCATTTTTCTTTAAGGCCCCTCATGGGTTGGTTATGTGTCAGCAAAAGGACACATACTCAAGAGTACATGAACAGCACCAACTGTACTTGATGGGTTATAAAAAAAGGTGAGGACACAAAATGGGGTGGGTGCTTGGGACATAGATCTGATAGAAGTGGGAGAAGGACTCAATATCAAAATAAGTTGTGTAAATTATCAACTAATAAAATATAATGAGTAAAAATAATATACTTCTTAGGCTTAGTTGTCTTAGGAAATGAACATGACTTAAAGGCAATTGTGTGGTAAAATATGCCACAGAGTAAAATCAATGGCCAGGAGTCAGCAATGGTGACTAACACTGCTGCCACTGGTGTACAGCTGAGGTGGTGACTAAACACTGCTGCCAGTGGCACACCACTGCATTGGTGAGAGAACACTGCTGCCACTGACTCACAGCTGAGGTGGTGACTGGACGCTGCTGCCACTGACTCACAGCTGAGGTGGTGAGGGAACGCTGTTGCCACTGACTCACAGCTGAGGTAGTGACTGGACGCTGCTGCCACTGACTCACAGCTGAGGTGGTGACTGAACACTGCTGCCAGTGGCACACCGCTGTATTGGTGAGGGAATACTGCTGCCACTGACTCACAGCTGAGGTGGTGACTGGACGCTGCTGCCACTGACTCACAGCTGAGGTGGTGACTGAACACTGCTGCCACTGACTCACAGCTGAGGTGGTGACTGGACACTGCTGCCACTGACTCACAGCTGAGGTGGTGACTGGACACTGCTGCCACTGGTGCACAGCTGTCTGTCAAATTTCTGCCATAACCAGTTAAGGCACAGACTGGGCCAGACTCCACAACTCATGGCTAGACCCAAGAGACAGACCAGCCTCAGAAGAAGCTGTCTTAGCCAAGGAAACAATCCACTCACTTAACACATGTAATATCATAGCTCTACGAGGTAAATAGTCTCTCTGTTCACCACTAAGAGCTGAGGCTCCTGCAGGTCATCCAGGAGTTAGTCTCAGGGCTAACGTCTCTCATCAACTGGCAGTTCACTCAGTGCTCAGCTTCCCTCCTCCCTCTTTTGAGGTTTAAAGTTTGTCTTTCTGATTTCTACTTTTCCGTGCTTTTGAATTTCAAGGGGTCCTTATAATTCCTCCAGTTCTACACTCCAAACCAAACGCAGTATAATTTGGCCTGTTGGGTAATAACCCAATCAGTCACCTTTTAATAAAATGTCAGAGTTATCCCAAATGAAAAATTCCCACACACCTTTGAGGGCTGCTGGGGGAAAGTCCTGACCTGCTCTCCCAGCCAATTTAACAACCACTCATTTGGAGTTTATTGATGTACAACTGAGACTCTAAGCTCAGAGCACTGCACATCCAAATTCGTTGTGCTTTGTTCTTTTTTCAGTTTTTTTCTCTTGTGTTTGGCCAGTGAAGGATTCCTTGGCACTCTTCCAGGTTTCAATGGTATAGCATGTGATGATCTCCCCATTGCCAGCTAACAACAGCAAATACCTATGAGGACCTTAGTGTCTCATTCATGATCTTTGTCGTTATTTAATTCTCCTGGTTTATCTTGAGAGTTAAGTTCTATTGATTTGTGCATTTCCTAGTTCTCATTCCACACCTCACCCCCTTGAGAACCCCATTCCTGCC
Source organism: Mesocricetus auratus (assembly GCF_017639785.1). Classification (NCBI taxonomy): domain Eukaryota; kingdom Metazoa; phylum Chordata; class Mammalia; order Rodentia; family Cricetidae; genus Mesocricetus; species Mesocricetus auratus. The sequence continues at coordinate 1,061,783 of NW_024429210.1, read as the reverse complement.
CCTTCCAAACCCCACCCTCTCAGAAAAACTGCCAAAAAGTCCAGTTCCACATTCCTGATGGTTGCAGCGGCTCCTACCCCGAAGCTGCCAATGCCCAAGCCCTGCCTAAGGCATTACAATGGGGCACAAACCCAGCTTATGGAGGGCAGGTCATCACCCCTTGCCTACAGGGTATTGAAGCTCCCTTCTTTTGTTCGGCCATGGGATTTTTCCTGCCGTTCTCCCGCCTCGATCTCTGCAGCTGCTGTGCTCGGAATAAACCTGGTCTTTGACTTTTTAATTTGGTTCGAGCTGGCTTACAGCATTGGTGGAGAAGCCTATTATCGGGGTACGGGAAACCTACTATCTTGGTGCCAGAAACCCAGGAGAACTCCAGTGCTCCCTGCCGGGTGGACCATGTCCCCTGGCCACATGTGAGGCCACTCATCTTATCTCCCTCTTCACCTGATGGGACAGACTTTCGACTTGCAGTAAGTCATCCATTTCCAAGGCACCGCCTATGGACATCTGTGACCTCTTGTAGGTCAAGACCCTCTATGTAGGGAGAGATCTTACATACCCAGTGCTGACCATGCCCATGTGGGTGTGTTCACAGGTACATAGAATGTACGGGGGATAAAAAAAAAAAAAGCTAGGGGGAGGGGACTCTTTCTCTTTGGGTTCCGGTTTCCGTCTGGAGAGCAGCTTGTGGACCTTTGGTTCTCGGCTTTCTTGGCTTCTCACGTAAGTGATTTCTTCCTCAATAAAATATCATAGGACATCCCTATTTTGTGTATCATAATATTCCCGCATTATCTCTAGGTTCCTGCCAAGCCGTGGCTGTGCCGTAACAACCCCTATCTGTTTCTGGAGCAAAGACTTTCTTTGCTCATCCCATCTTTGTGGACATTTGTGGAGGAGACATACTAACCAAAGGCAACCCCACACTCACCACTTGACCCCAGGTGATAGTGGTGGATACACCACCCCAGTCTTTGGTCTCCAGCACAAACTTGGAAATAGGCAACCCTTGATCTAAACCTCTGGGGTGTCTACTACGAAATTTATCCAAATCTGAGCTGTCTTATACCCTGCCGCAGATGGCTTGAGCTCCCTTATCTAGGGGTTTTGAGATCTGCACCCCTGCCCCTCCCTCTTCCTGTTCTCTGTGTTTCTACCTGCCTCTCTCATGCCTCCACTCCAAGATGGCCTTTCGCCCTTTCACCCCCCCCCCATTCCCCAATAAACCACTTGTGCCAACTCTCTTGTTCCTGATATGTTCTCTTAGTGGCATGCCTTGGCAGGGCCTGCCGAAAGGTACCCACTTTGCCTTTTGCTCACTACACTCTCCAGGTCTTTGGTCTGGGCTTGCTGGGAGTCTGCCTGCCCACAACAGATCCATTTTCTTTGTTTGTTTCTATCTTCTCTCCCACCCTAAACTCCATAAATGTCCCGTCCTTATGTTTGTTACAACATGGGAGTCAGTTGGAGAGGCCAGCTGTTTCATGTCCGGCACATGCCTGCTCTCCCTTACAGTGTCTTCTGATTTAACTCACAATGAGGTATGCATAGATCATTTGTCTGTAAATGTGATTCCAAATTCTAGAGTCCAGTTCTTCAGCTGATGCTACCCTCTGCCCTGCATTCCATGTGGGCACATGTGTGCTCGTCTGGCTCCTCTTGCACCCATGTGGACATCTCCTGTCCTGTTCTTCCTCTGTCCTGGGAGACTCACAGCTTAAGTCCTAGGTCACCATATTCAATGTGGCTCAGGCAATGACCAAAATTGGCAAACTTGATTTCCAAATTTTCACCAACTGTTAACTGCTACTGCCACAAATGATCCCCAAATACCTTACACCTAAACTTGCTTTGCTACATTTCCATAGTCCCTTACCTCTAAGGCTCTATTCCTCACTCCTAAAAATATTTTCTTCCTATAATTTCTTTGCATGGTGCCTTAAGATTGTACTGTAAACTCTTTTTTTTCTTTTTAAATATTTTATTTATTTATTTATTATGTAAACAGTCCTCTGCAGGGCACCAGATCTCATTCAAGGTGGTTTTGAGCCACCATGTGGTTGCTGGGAATTGAACTCAGGACCTCTGGAAGAACAGTCAGTGCTCTTAACCACTGAACCATCTCTCCAGCCCATACTGTAAACTCTTATTTCAGGATTTATAATTTGCTCATCTGACATGGGTTAAAATCTATATAATTTATAACAAAGTGTTCCAGTGGAAAGTTGTCATGGTCTTGCTGTCAGAAAAGTTCTGTCTATTTTGCATGAATGGATGGACCTTTGCCTGAATGTTTTCTTTCAGACATGGGAGCCACATGGAATTACATCAGGCTCAGGTGAGTGTGTAAACGTATGTGGTCACTGCATATGTGTTTCTGACTGGTCTTAGATGCCTGAGATTGCATGTTCTGTGTCTTGGTAATAATTCAACTGTTACTGTTGAAACTTAGCTGCCTGGGCTTGGAATTTGCCTCTGAGCTTTCTGGCCACTGAATCTGATGTAATGACAGAGATTCACATGTCATTTGGGTATGAGTAATATTAAAGTTATTTTATGTTGTCCTACCTTATTTAAAAAAAAAACAGCTAAGAGGATTGGGCATGGTTAAAAATCTGTAACAAAAAACTAACTTGTAACTCCAAAATGGAACTGTTCTGGGAAACAACACATGGTTTGCTATCATCTTCAATAAGTACAGCCATGTGAACAATTACCATGTTGACTAAGGTTGGAGAAGAGGGAGGTCATGTGACTTCACTGCCATCTTGATTAAAGGTGACCACATGGAGTGGGCCCACCAAGGAGATAACAGGTCTCCACGATATTTGGATTAGGTTGGATTTTTGTATGATAATTCCCATCCTGTACTGAAAAGAAGGTTTATGAAAGATAGGATTTCAAAACAATGCTAGTTTTAAAAGAACTAAAAGAGAAATAAAACATAGCCAATTTGTTCCTTATAAAAAGATAAATAAAAAGAAGAAAATATGAGAAAGTACAATAAAATTAATCATTTTAAAATGCTGGTTTACTGAGGTATTAAATGTGCACCTCCATTAATGTATAGGGATGTGTCCTGCTGGCAGCCAGATTTTGGTACTGATTTTAGAGACACTGAATGGTTTACTCGGTTGAAACTTAGCTTTGCATTCTACAAATTATGAGGACTGAGGTATCCCTATCTTATGATTAAGCAAAACACTGACCTAAGCTGACTGGCAAAGGGTCTCTCCACCTAACATCTATTCAGGCTAACAGAGACTGATTTATGAATTATGTCTAACCTCCTCGCTTCGTAGCTAGTTTGGTAAACTAATTCATACAAAGAACTGTTCTACAGTGGTGTAATAGAAAAGGATCAGGAAAGTCCCCAGCCTCTTTGGAGACTGTTTATGAGTTAAAAGTCTCATCTTGATATTAAAAGAACTTCAATTTAGAGATTCTTCTTTCTTATAGCTCAACTTAACGGGAATAAATCTATAAAATAACAATCTTATAAGACATACAAGATAGCCATCAGGTACTTCAAGGCAACCCTACACCGCTTGACCCCAGGCTATAGTGGTGGACATACCACCCTAGTCTTTGGTCTCTGACACAGGCTTAGAAATAGGCAGTCATCTCATAAAGGATCAACTTTGTTATGTTCAGATTTAGCATATATATATGTATATATATATATATATATATGTTCCTAAAGTTAAGCCTAAAACAAATAACTAGAAACAAACAACATTTGTCTAATCTTGATATACCTAACATATAATGATCCTCAAATACTACAGAGATCTGAGAATATGCATTTAAAATGTTTGATAAAAAAGTTTTTCATGAGTGAGACATGCCAGCTCCTGGCAGCATCCCTACCTCCTCCAAAGAAGATGAATGAGCATAGAAGAACTCCCATGTGGAACTCGCTTTACATCTAGCAAATCCAGTCATGTAGCAGAAAAAAACTGCCTTTCACCTCAACTGCCACTAAGACCCTGTCCAGACTGTGGACAAGCAGGACACTGGGGAACTTGTTACCCTGCTTTGCCAAGACAAGTTAGGCCAGTCCCCCCAAAATTTCTACTCCACAGGAAAGTCTGCAAATATTCTGGGCCTGGCAGCTGTAGATTGATACTCCCCAACAACCACAGAGGAACCTGAGGTAGCTGTCTAGGAGCCAGTAAGTCCCTGTAATTTTTAATAGATTTGGGAGCCTCTCCACTTCTGCTCACTCAGGTGGAATTTATCCTTCTCAGATCTGATGGGATTTGATTACTAGGTTACTGATAGCTTTACCAGCTTCACTCTGACCTCCCAAGGCTACAACCACCTTGGTATTTCATTAGTTAAGCTTCTTGTTAAAAATACAGACAGGCTTGCCTTGTTCATAGGCCTCATAGTAAAGGATAAACAGGTTTCAAATGTAACTTTCCACTAAAGGAACACAGAAACTTATTTAAGATATATTAATGCAAATTATTTGGAAATCTGAAGAGTGTTCAACATCATAAATGAAGATGCAGGGTTTGGTTCTTGGTCCAGCTTTGGTCCATTATTTCCTCACTGTGCTCCCTTCCTTGAATTTTGGGATGGTAATGCATATCCAGTCCCATTATATGTTAGGAATGTGTGATTTTGATTTTGTAGGGAGTTACAGTTAAGAGATTGCCATGCATCTCAGAACAGACTTTGAAGTTTGAAACAAGTGTGAGACTGTTATAGACTATAGGGACTTTTGAAGTTGGACTAAATGCATTTTGCATTGTGATATTGTTACAAGCATATGGGGTCAGGGAGTAGGATGTGGTACTTTGGATGTAATTGCCCCCCATAATATAATAAGGAGTGACACTGTTAAGATGTGTGGCTTTGTTGGAATGGTGTGACATTGTTGGAGGAAGTGTGTCACTGTGGGGGCAGGCTTTGAGGTTTCCTATGCTCAGAATACCACTGAATGAGTCAGTCAACTTCCTGTTGCCTCTGAGTCAAGATGTAAGGACCATCAGCTCCAGAACCACATCTGCATGCACATGGAGATGGAGGAAGTCTTCCTTACATATGTTTCTTTTATTGATTGAAGAATAAAACACTGTTGGCCAATAGGGAAGCAAAATAGGTGGGACTAGGAGACATGGAGAATTCTGGGAAATGTAATAAAGAGAAGTCGCCATGTAATCCAGACAGGCAGTGACATAGCAGGCAATAAAGGTATATAAGCAAGAACAAACAGGAAATTGCTCTCTTCTCTTCTCTTTTCTTCTCTGTGGACACGCTGAGCAGACATTATGTAGACCTCAATGGAGTAAGGGGCCTGAACCTTTTCTCCGGTAAGAGAAACATCATGTTATACATAGCCATGCTCCCTGCATGATAATGGACTGAACCTCTGAGACTGTAAACCAGTCACTCCAATTAAATGTTTTACTTCTTAAGAGTTGCTGTGATCATGGTGTCCCTTCACAGCAACAAAAACCCTGACTAAGATACCAACTAAATAAAAAGGGGGAAAGGAGACAAATGAAGGTGAGAACTACCATCCATTGAGCTCTACTTCCTGACTGACCATGCAATGTGAGCAGCTGCTCACTCTCCTGCTGCCTTGCTTCCTGGACAGAATGTTTCCTCTCAAACTCTTTGTTTTTTAAGTTACTCTTTGTTTGGTATTTGCCGCAGCAGTAAGAAAAGTAATTAATAACAAGGAGAAAGGACTCATTTTATGCTAGAGGATTTGTCCTTAACAAAACTCATTCTTGGGATAAAGTAGTCAGTCAGTACTTGGCCTCAGTCAACCCTCCTCATCCTGTGCCTGTACCACCTAAGTGGGGAGGGAGCTAGGAGGTACCTGTGGAGCTCAGTGCAGAGGTCTAGACTCAGGAAACACTGGACCTTCTCAGAGGGCTGCAGAACACACTGCACACCTTAATCACCTCATTTGTAAAAGCCAACCTACAGTGTTCCTTTGAGCCACCGTATATCTAGCACATTAAACCAGTGCAAGCATCAGAGCCAGGCATAACAAGTATGCTGCGATTATCAATCTTGAAACAATGATGGTATGCAAAGGGGCTCTAATGAATCAAGTAGACATCGTATAAAGCTGCAGATGGATTGTGTCATCAAGGAGAATCCAAACCTGAGAAAGACCAATAAGAAATGCCAGGGAGTAAAACTACTTTGTGACATAAGGGGTGCCTTTCTTAGGCTTGTCAAATGACTGCAGTCAGCTGAGGACAGATGTTCTGAGCTTGGGTATGTGTTAATAGAAGTCTCGAAAATTGAGAGTGAAGAAAAACGGAAAACAAACATATACAAGACAAACAACCTGGCAGAAAGGACTGTGGAGCAACTGCAGATGGCATAGCATTTGTAACAGAGAGGAAAGAAGAAAGAAGAAGCAGAAATGTTTAAAACAAACAATGACCGAATCTTTACAAATTAATTTCAGATATTAAAATTACAAACCGAAGAAGCAAGGTCTGTAGTCTGTAGTCTTACCACACTGAAGTGTAGATAGACATTTCTGTCCCGCTTGGTCCCACAGCTGTTCAGTCCCAAATAAACACACAAAGGCTTATATTAATTATAAATTGTTTGGTTGATGGCTAAAGCCTCTTATTGGCCAGCTGTCTTTTAATTACCAACCCATTACTATTAATCTCCATGTGGCCTTTGCTTACCTGTGATGCCCGGGTCTCTCTCTTCCTTGGTAGCTACATGCTGTCTCTCTTGTTACCCACTTTCTGTGCCTCTTCCCAGAATTCTCCTAGTCTGGTAGCCCTGCCTATATTTCCTGCCTGGCTACATCCTGTCTGTCCATTGGCCGAAACAGCTTCATTCATCAACCATTAAGAGAAACATGCATTCACAGCACACAGAAGGACATCCCCCATCACTGAAGATACCCAGTCTTGGAGGATCTTGGAAGCTGGGCTGCCTAATACTTGGATGGGAGGACACCAGAAAAGACCAGTACAATGAACAAATAGCACCATAGTTGAGCAAATCCTCTTTAAACTATAGGAAAATCAAACACAAGAGGAAAATAACATGTACAAAGGAATGATAAGAAATAGATCTGACTGGTCAGAAACTGTGCAAGCAAGAAGCAAGCATTTGTGAGTCTCCAGGTCCTCATCTTACAGAGTGAATAAAAACTCTCATCTCCAGTGCTCCTTGGAGAATGAAATTAAATATTTAAGAAGAGAGCCCATTTAAGATGGTGATGGGCACACCTTTAATCTCAGCACTCAAGAGGCAGAGGCAGACAGATCTCTGTGAGTTTGTGGCCAGTCTGATATACAAAGTGCATTCCAGGACAGCCAGGGCAGTTACATGGAGAAATCCTGTCTCAAATAAACAAATAAATAAGTAAATAATAATAATAAAGTAAGCAGAGTAAAGAGACAGTGCACCATTGGTGCAGCAATTGGCACAACACTAAGTTACCACCAAAGGTGAAGAATGCCAAAATTAAGGAATTTTGTTGCCAACTGACCTTTATTTTGCCAACAAAATTTTGGCAAGAAGCTCTTTAAGCAAAGGAAATAATATATCTTGGAAACTTAGATCTACATGAAGAAAGAGAAATATATTAAAGAGACTAAGTAAAGGTAAATAAAACATTGCTTTTTCTTTTATTTCTTGATCCATTTTTAAAATTTAAAAGAAAATCAATCTTATTTTACATACCAATACAAGTTCCCTCTCCCTCCCATCATCCCACTCCCTCAACCATCTCCCCATCCCACTAGCCCCATCCACTCCTCAGAGAGGGTGATGCCTCTCATGGGGGATCATCAAAGTTTGTTGCACCATTTGAGGCAGGACCAAGCCCCTTCCCCATATATCTAGACTGAGAGAGAATTCCTCCATAGAGAATGGGCTCCAAAAAGTCAGTTAATGCACTAGGGATAAATACTGGTTCTACTGCCAGCTGCCCCATAGGCTGCCCAAGCCCCGTAACTGATACACACATTCAGAGGGCCTAGTTCAGTCTTATGCACATTCCCAAGTGGTCAGTCTGGAGTCCACTTGCTCAAGTCAGCTGTTTCTGTGCGTTTCCCCAGCATGGTCTTGACCCCTTTGCTCGTTCCTCCTCCCTCCCTACAACTGGATTCCAGGAGCTCAGCTCAGTGCTTAGCTGTGGATCTCTGCTTCTGCTTCCATCAACTACTGGATGAAGGCTCTATGATGGCATTTATGGTAGTCAGTCATCAGTCTCATAATAGAGGAAGGGCATTTAAGGTAGCCTCTTTTTCTTAGTTTATCTACAAAAATCAGAAGTTTGTTCCAACTGGTAACATTAGTCACTCAGTGATACTTGCTAGTGTATTATGTAAAAATAAATAAATATACATATACATATTATACATGTATGTTATATATACATAAATACACATACTTACATGCTCATAGAAACATTAACTGACAGCAGTGACTGAATGAAGAGGAAGGAGGAAGGAGGATTCTTTTGTTGTTATACAGTGATCTCTTTCCTGTGAAATGGTACCATGTTTTACAGAAGTGAACTTGTAAACTCTAGAGCAATTACTAAAGAATTTAATAGAAAGTCCAGATGACCCATGGTGTACTATGAAAATTTTTTAACCAAATGATTCTTTAAAAAGAAATCTAAAACACTGTGTGTGTGTGTGTGTGTGTGTGTGTAGGCACACACATGAGTTCAGTGCTCATGGAGGCCAGAAAAGAGTGTTAAATCCCTTAGAGATGGAGCTAGCCAATATGTGTTCTGGAAACCAAACTTTGTTTCTCTGCAAGAGCAGCAAGTGCTGTTAGCCACTGGGGCATTTCTCTAACCACATGAAGCTAATTCTTATTTGGCAGAAACCATAGATTGTCCTACTGAGCTCCATGGGCCAGTGACTTGTGGTGTGCTGGTCTCTGATAACTGTGGCAGTGGCAGCAAATTACAGCCAGTTACATAACTGTGAGGGTAAACACCTCATAGCCCATAGTGTACTTTGTTGTTAAACCATGATGTGACGAGGTCAGCTGTATTAATTCTACTTGCAACCTACAACTTTCCAGCTTAGTAGTTGTTGGCTGGTGTATGACTTCATTCTAGTCAAGGAGTGTCTGTATAACTGATATCTAAGAAAGAGTAAATAGATTTTTAAAAACCGTAAAAGGTATAAGCAGTGTGGAAGACAAAAAGAGAAACAAGGAATGATGACAATGGAAAACTAATAAATAGATATTAATCACATTAATCCAATTATATCAACAATGAATGATTATTAATTATCTAAATGTTCCAGTTAAAAGACATGTTTAGAGTAGATAAAAATCCAAGGCTATGGGACCCGGAGAGATGGCTCGTTAGTTAGGCACCCTTTGCTCTTGCAAAGGACCAGAGTTTGGTTCCCAGCACCCATGTCATGTGACTCACAACCACCTATAACTCCAGCCTCAGGAGATCTGACTCCCTCTCATGACAGGAAGAAAGGATAAGCAGCTATGTTCATTTCAGACAGAGAAATTTCCAAACAAGGAAAGTTATCATAGACAAACAAGATTGTCGCATAAGAATAAAGGGGTCAGTTTGCCAAAACAGAGAAAATCATAATCCAAACAGGGTGGTGTTGAATTATGTGTGACAAAAAGTAATAGAACTATAAGGAGAGGTTGATGGGTTCCCATAGGCTCTTAATGCATCTGCCAAGACAGATCACATTCTGGGCCATAACATACATTTTAACAAAGTTAAAATAGCCAATCATATATCAAAATAGCTTTACCAGTAACTGATAAATGAGAAATCCCTAAAAGTGGGTTAAAGACTGATTATGGAAATATTTAAAAGATGTTGAGCCACTGGGCAGTGGTGGCCTTTAATTCCAGCACTTGGGAGGGAGAGGCAGGCAGATTTCTGTGAGTTTGAGGCCAGCCTGGTCTACAGAGCAAGTTCCAGGACAGCCAAGGCTACACAGAGAAAGCCTGTGAGAAACAAAACAAAAATATTTTTGAGCCAAATGAAAACAAAAATAACAGCATGTGTAGCTGGTATGCAAGAAAGCATTGCTTTGGAGGGAAATTTAGAGCATGAGATGAATGTATTAAATATCCAAAACCAGTCTTCTAAGTTTCCATCTTAAGAAATAAAATTACAACAAAAATTAAATAAAAATAATTTTAATGTCAATAGATATTAAACATATAATATAGATAGAGGAAATAAATCAAAGTTGAGTCTGCAGAAATCAATAAAACTGATGAATCTCTAGCCAGAATGAGATAGAATCAAGGAAAGAGGCCATGATTGCTAATTCAGGAAATGAAAGAGGAGTAATCAGTACAGACCCTGTAGACACCACAAGGGTAATAAATGAATGCTGAAAAACTCTGTGACTACATACTTGATAACCCAGAGGAAACGGAACAGCTCAGGCAAAGATATGAACTACCTAAACTCACACATGGAGGAATCTCTGGATCCAGCACAACCCCAATCAGTCCATATCTCCTGAACAACTTGAATAAACAATGAATAACCTTCTAGAACAGAAAGCAGCAGGCCAGATGGGTTCACTGTCGAAGTCTATTGGACAACAGAAACAATGCTGTCTTGGTTATACTCTGAGGCTGATATGAAAAAACAGATAAGGGAGCTGCAACACTGTCTGTTCTTCTGGAGAACCTGGGTTTGGTTCCCAGCACCCAGTTTGGATGGCTCAACCTACCTTTAACTCCAGCTCCAGGGACTCCAATGCCCTCTTCTGGCCTCCATGAACAACTGCATGCATGTGTTCATACCTGCACACCCATAAATAAACATAATAAATCTTTAAAAATATTTATAAAAATCGTAATGAATTTTGCAGGAAGCAAAAACTAAAAGCCAATGTCTTTTATAAAAATAAATGCAAGCCCCAACAATATGTTAGCAAACAGAATCCAATAATGTAAAAACAGAATTGTGTAAGGCTGATTCAACATTAAAAATCAATAGACAAAAGAAAAAACGTAATACGTTCATATAAATAATATGTAGAAAAGCATTTTAAATGTAAACTTATTCATACTGAAATCTCTGAGAAAGGGACTGTCAGTGCTGGTAGAGATTTGCAAGTGATCCAGATGTGTTGGTGAAAGACCCCAGGCGGGGGACTTTCACGGGAGGGAGACCCGAACCCAAGGAGTAACGAGACCACAAGCTTGGATGCAACAGCCAGAGGCTTTATTGATAATACACGGGTACCCGGGGCATCTCAGTCTCGGGAACTGAGAGCCCCGAGCTGGGGACTCAGGGGTCCTTTTATAGCAAAAGCGGAGTACAGAAGCAAGAAGCCTAGTTACAGGCCCCTGATTGGGCAATTTAAATGAGGCTGGGGCTCAGAACGAGGGCAATTGAGGTTTTGCTTAGAACTCAAATCTCGGCCTTGGCCCTATCTGAGGAACAATAGGTCTCTGTGCTTGCCCAATCTTGCTGGGCTGGCCATCTGGTCACAGAAGACACCCAAAGCCCATGTCCTTGGGCAGAGCTCCCTTCTGATAGCAAGGACTATTCAGCTGTGGGGGAAACAGAATTTTCCATGAGCCTCAGCTTGCCTGTGTAGGCTGGGCCGGGGTCTTTCATTGGAAGACTGCTCCTCCTGTTAAATCCTGAGATACACTATATGAACATCTTTATGGACAGCCTGATGGTACTTTGACAAAGAATACGGTAGAAAACAGTGTGTGATCAGGCCAGGGTCATGAGCTTTTCTGTCTCATGAAACATTGATTGTAGTGTTGGGGATCTGACACCTTCCTAGAAATCTGGAGGTGTGTTAGACTGTTTAAACCAACGGTCACGCCACTGTGCTGCCCAACACCACCTCTCCTCTTCATCTTCTCCACAGCGTCCTTCTCTGTTCTCAGTGACTGCTGCTCTACACCATCTTTCTGTGATACTGACGTTTATCACTCACAGATACGTGAGGATGTGTAGTACACATTATCTTGCTGTGTCAGGCTTATCTTATTTACTTAACATGATGATCTGCAGTTCCATCATTGTTGCTGCAAATGACAGGACTTCCTTCTTGGCACAGCTAAAAAGTATTCAACTGTGTACACAAACCACTGTCTTTACCCATTCACCCACTGACTGGCACCAAGGCTGGCTTCATAATTAAGCCATTGTGGATACTGTACCAACAAATGTGGGTGTGCAAATACCTCTTTTATTTTTGCAAATGTATTTTAACATATAAATGTTTTCTTTTATGTAGAATTTCTGTAATGTGTGGTAGTTCTGTTTTGTTCTACAGAGTTGCCATTCTGTTTCCCACAATGGCTGTAGGAAGTGACACTTCTACCCCAGTGCATACAAGCCTTTCCCCTTCTGATGGCAACCATTCTAACTGGGGTGGTTCTCATTTGCATTTCTCTGATCATTAGCAAGATGAAAAGTATAAAATATATTTGTTGGCCATTTGTATATTGGTTCTTAAGAAATGTCTGCTCAGATCTTTGGGCAATTTAAAAATTGTTTATTTGGCCGGGCGTTGGTGGCACACGCCTTTAATCCTAGCACTCGGGAGGTAGAGGCAGGCGGATCTCTGTGAGTTCGAGACCAGCCTGGACTACCAAGGGAGTTCCAGGACAGCCTCCAAAGCCACAGAGAAACCCTGTCTCGAAAAAACAACAAAAAATTGTTTATTTGTGAGTTTTTAGTGTCTAGTCTTTTGAGTACTTAACGTATTGTAGATATTAATCTCCTGTTGGATGGTGGCTTGATACCTCCATTTTTTTTCTCTGTAACTTCCCTGGCTGTCCTGAAACTCACTCTATAGACCAGGCTGGCCTGGAACTCACAGATATTCACCTGCTTCTGCTTTCTGAGTGCTGGGACTAAAGGCATGCGCCACCACCACCTGGTTGTTTTCCCATTCTTTCAGTTTGTTTGTGTTTTGTGTTTTGTTTTTCAAGACAGGGTTTCTCTGTGTAACAACTCAGGCTGTCCTGGAACTTGCTTTTGCAGATGAGGCTAGCCTGTAACTCAGAGTTCCAGCTGCCTCTGCCTTCCGAGTGCTGTGATTGAAGGCGTGTGCCACCACAGCCTGGATTTTAAGCTGCCTCTTAACACCATTATTTCTTTTCCTATACAGAGAAATAATCCATTTCCCTGTTTTTAATGTTTCCTATGCTTTTAGGATGTTTTCTGGGGAAAAAAAAAAAGATTTCCTATGCCAGCCCCTTGAAGTCTTAGTCATTTCATGCTTAGAGCCTCTGATCAATTTTTAACTGATCCGAGTGTGCACAAAGAGGGATCTGGGCCCAGGCTTCTGTGTATGTAGATCTAACCTTGCCAACTTTGGCACCATCATAAAAATTAGCATGCTGTATGGACACGAGTGATTTCGGGGATCTCTGTTCTGTTTCCAGTCATGTCCGTTTTATATGCCAGTGTCATAGAGCTTTGGGGATTATTTGTTTGTTTGATTTTTGAGACAGGGTTTCTCTGTGTAGCTTTGGAGCTCGCTCTGTAGACAGCCTGGCCTCAGCATGTTTTGTCATTTGGCACTGCGATGCCTCAGGTATCACTGGGATTGCTTTGGCTATCTTGTCTGTTGTGGTTACAAATGAGTTTTAGGATTGCTTTTTTTTATTTCCCCGAACAAAGTTGCTAGCATTTTGATGGGGATTACACTGAAAATATAGGTAGCTTTGGGAAGTATAATCATTTTAACAATATTAATTCTTGTCCACCAATAAGGGAAACTTTCCCACTTTGTTGTCTTCTGTACTTTCACCAGTGTCTAATGTTTTCATAGTATAGATATTTTCCTTCTTTGGATGGATATATTAATTTTTTAAACTTTCTTCCAGTATCTCTTTTGCCAAGTCCATTGCCGATGTGTAATATGCTGTTGTCTGGTTTTACGGTAGTGTTTTGTCTTGGGTTTGGGTTTTGGAGACAGGCTTGCCTTCACTCCCCTGCAGCTGGCATTATAGGTGTGCTGGGGCCATGGTGATGACTCTAGTCCCAGAATCTGGGAACTTGTGGGGGGTGGGAATGAGGCAGGGAACTGCAATTGCAAGGACAAACTGGGCTACACAACGGAATCTAATGACACAGCCTGAGGGAGGGGTGGTTGGGGGAGGGGGTCAAAAGAGCAAAATGATGCTGAGGTTTTAGTAAGTCTGACACAGAAAACGTTATTCCTGGTGAACTCGACACAACTACTCACTTGGATTTTATAAATTGCTTTTTAATTTCTATTTGAAAATGATTAAAAAAGCCATGTACCAGTAGATGACCTGTATTTGTCTGCCTTAGGAATCACCATGATGCTCAGAGTCCCACCTTCTGCCCCTGCTCAGAGCCTACTAAACAACTTTTCAGTGGTTTAGGGTCTTTAAAATAAAAGAATAGGACCCAAAAACATCACAGTCCCCAAACCGATTATACTTGTGGCACTGGGGGATTAAATTTAACAAGTCTTAGGCACTAACTGAGTATCTTGGGTATTTGTGGCAAATGTGTGAGGTAATGTGGCCCTCTTCCCCTATAAGTCATGGTAGACAAGGTAGTCCTTTTAGTGTATTTTTCTTCTCAAGTTCTAGAAAAGCCCCAAAGGTTGGGGACTGAGGCAGAGGGTGGGGGATAATGCAGACCCTTGCTAGTGCACATGTACAGGAGAATGCTCTGGTGCTTTACTTTTGAATATCTCTGGAATAACATATCTGCAGCCTTGAGGACAATTAGGCACTTGGGGCAGTCGGGCTAGTGGGAGTCATGGCTACCAGGATACCTTTCCTGGTTACTTCTTATCTAGCGCCTTCTGAGAATACTCATGGTCCATGACAGATCTAACGACCATCTGTCTGTTAAGACACCATGTTAGTCTTTAAACCGATGTTTTATACTAAAGGCAGGGGTCAGAGTTTTACAGTCAACCGACAAGCTATGTAACAAGAAACAGGATGCGTGCTCTCACTAGTTGCCTTCACTCCGTTCCCTCACTCATCTCTCTCTCTACTAACAGGGAAGCGCAAAGGAAGGGACAGGCTTCAGGGGTCTTGTCATTAGAGAGTAAAGAAAGACAGAGGCACACTGTCTCAGATTGGAGGCTAAGGAGTCACAGATTGAAATGCTAAAGAGGTTCTTGGGGCAGAAGATTCAAGTTTAAATGAGGAGATAATTTAATGCCATCATATAGTCTGGTAACTGGATACATATGTCAACATGATCAAGATGTAGATGGAGGGCTGATGTACACTATACTTATAAAGCAACTTTCCAGTTCTAAAAAATATGTTCAATTTACAGCATTGTCATAAACTGTGTAGCACCTGGGGTACAGTGTGAGTGCTGTGACACTATGCATGTGAGTGCTGACACTGTACATGTGAGTGCTGACACTGTGCGTGTGAGTTCTGTGACACTGTGCATGTGGTGTGACCAAGACACTGGAAATTCACTCTGGTTATCCCTCTGCACACTTCTGGATGGCTCAGTCTGTGTCACGAGGCTCTTGACCCTGAGCTGACACTTCTAGATAGACACCTAGATCAGGAATATGGAGCTGGAGAAATGGTCCATAGCTTAAAAGCACTGGCTGGTCTTCAGAGGTCCTGAGTTCAATTCCCAGCAACCACTTGGGGACTCACAACCATCTATAATGAGAGCTGGTGCCTCTTCTGGCCTGCAGCGATACATGCAGTCAGAACACTATATAAAATAAAGCTTAAAAAAAAAAAAAAGAAAGATCAGGAACATAAGGTAGGCCAACTTACTTGTATCTGTTTCCTAAGGTTTGTTCTGTAATCCACTTACCGGACCTCTCTCCCTATACTGCTATTCACTGCTTTACCAAGTCAACCTTAAGGAAACTTGGCCCGAGTGCTGTGATTCCGTACCAGCCTGCTATTCATACCATGGAACAGCAACAGGAACTCAAAGGTGCAGTGGGTACCAAATGGTGAAGTTCTCAGCTATTCTACTCTCAGAAGCCATTAGAGTTCAGCATGTCTACAGAATCATGGGGCATTTTCCCTGCGGTGGGAAAGGGCAGTGACAGCTGGCTCTGGAGAGCCGGTGTGCTCTGTATCCTGTACTTGGGGAAGGAGTTCACACGAATCTGTGGAAATGCTCCTGCTAAGCTGGTTCTTAGAGCTGACTTCTCCTTCCCCCTGCAGTTTACTTCGGTGGCTTGCTTGATGCTGACCTCGACTTCAGGCTCACCTGAAGCTAAGCTTAGTTCACTCCAGTATAGTGACTTAGGAGGTTCCTTTTGCCCTGTACTAAGGCTTTCAGCAGTTAGGAACTAAAACCCAGTTTGTCTTTCAGTACCAACTCAAGTGAACAATTCCCTCGGTCACTTATTTGTTTACAGTTCCAAGGGTTATTTCATACTGATAACACCTACAAATGGCCACCCATTTTCCTCCTGCTCCACAGATAAGATGTGAGCCGTCTCAGTGGAGGAAGCTGAAGAGCTTTGCCCTGAGATGTGAACCCTGATGTAAGGACCCCTGCTTAGACTACCTCTACCCTCTTAGTGCAATGTGACGTGCAAGCTTTCTCAATGGCTCCCCGTCACCTGCTATTCTTCCTTGACACTGCAGTACATCCCGGCTATTCCTGGATGACACCCATCCAGAGACGTGCTGCTGCTTTTCTTTCCCCAGCAAAGTTTGACGTCTTTCCTGAAGCACCATTTCCATAGCATGAAATGCACTCTCGTGAACCATGTGAATCACCATGTCCTAAGTTTCCTCGGCTGACATTCAGTGAAGTTCTATTGTGAACCTCTGTCCTTTCAGCTCAATGGAACGTGTGTCCCATGGCTGTCTGAGCCTGGCTTCTTTACTTAGTGTGTCTTTGACGTTCTTCTATGATGTAGCATCTGGTTATTTGTGGGTTCCTGCTGCTCTTGGCCCCAAACACCCTGCAAAGTGTTAGAACCAACTGATTCAAGTTCCAAGTGGCCTTCCTGCTTCATTGAGGCTTCTCTGGGGTTAGTTCTCAGTCCACCCCAGTGGTTTCTCCTGGGCTGTCCCCAACTCTGCCTTGCTCCCTGCTCTGCTTCGGGAGCTTGGATGTTTGTTTCCTGCCTCCTGCTCTGCCCTGGGTCCTTCCCTCACACCATTGCTCAGTTGCTCCCTCATTGTGTCCCGAGCTTTGTTGAAACATAGCCTCTTTACATTTACTGAAACAGCATTTCTTGTCATGGACTTGTCATGGCCTATACATCTGCCCATGCTTGGTCTCTTCAAAGCACTTAGTTCCTGAACTTGTATTTCTTGTATATTGACTTTTTAACTTTATTTTTATTTATGTGTATTTATGTTTTGCCTGCATGTCTGTGTGAGGATGCCAGCTCCATGGAACTGGAGTTACAGACAGCTGTGAGCTGCCATGTGGGTGCTGGGAATTGAACCTGGATCCTCTGGAAGCCAGTGCTCCAAAATGCTGATCCATTTCTCCAGCCCCAACATATTGACTTCTTAACAGAGCGGGGGACGGGGGCAAGTGTCTTTGTCTGTTTGGGCTGTTGAAACAAAACACCACACTCTGGGTGGCTCATACACAGAAATGACAGATTTGTAGTCTCAAAAGCCCAAGATCAAAGTAATGACAAAGCTGGTTTGTGGAGAGAGCCAACTTCCTGGTCCAGACGGCACCTTTGCTGCTGTGCCCACTGGTGAGTGAGGCTCCGACTTTCAGAAAGGCACCAATCCCATTCATCACTTCCCAAACACCCGAGGCCTTGCCTAATTCTACCACTTTGAGAGCTGAGATTTCAGTATTTAAGTTTTAAGGGAAAGCTTCCCCATTGTAACAGTCCCTAAGGCCCAACTTCGAGGGTTATGGGGGTGTACATCCTGGCTGGGAAATCTCGGGTCTTCTGTAATAAATGGAGTACAGGTACAGCACACGCTTCATAGCACGAGGACAAACATTCAAACACGTCATGGCTAGTGAAGAGCGGGACAGGGAGAACACGGGAACCATTATCTGTCTTCTCCGTGGGAAGATCTACTTGCTGAGGGAAGGACTGTCTCTCTGTACCTACAGGCCCTGCCCCACCGGCCTTGGTCCTCATCCTGGCTGACTGAACATCCTGACACGTTTTCTAGTCCACCCTTCCTCCCAACGTTCTCACCCTCCATTACCCCCCCCCACCCCATATCTGCACCCTGTTCTGCGAACCAGCTGTGAGGCCTTCCCTGGAAAGTACCCCATGGTTGTTGAAACTGTCAAAAACTGTGGAGAGATTGCTGTCCTTTCCAAACTAGTGCCACCATTTGTATGTGGCCGCCTCAGACTGCAGAGCGTCACAGGGTTCACATTAAATGTCATAAATGGAACCCCCTTAGTAAGGATAAGCAAGACTCCAGACCAGGCATTTAGACCCGTGTGTAGCACCTCCTCCCGCCTCATGCCACAGACAACATAAGACAGGCGAAGGGCGGAGCGTGGACAGAGGAAGGTGACAATGAGTGGGGTGACTGCCTGACAGCTCTGGAAAGACCTGGACTCCAGCCTTATTTCCTGTGTGTGCACACACAAGCCGGAAGACACGCTGCAGGAGTCAGGAGTCAGTTCCCCCCTCCATCATGTGGGTCCTAGGGAAGGAACCCCAGTTGTCACGCTTGGTGGCAAGTGCTTTTTTTTTTTTAAACCCACAGAGCCACTCACCACTTTATTTCCTAAAGAAAATTAAAAAGGTAATTTTCAGTGTGTGGGAGCAGTGCACATGTAAAACACTGATTTGAAAGTCAGCTTAAGTGACACAGGCTAGGCACTCAGAGTCACATAGCTTTGTTTACACCCCATCACTGCCACCACTCAGTGAGAGCTGGGCTTTGAACACAGGCCCCGCACATTACACTTCCACGTGCAGCTATCCAGGAGACCTCAGTGGGGAGGTGCTGCTGGATTCTGCGTGGCACAGCTCAGCTACTTCCCTCAAATGACTGTGTAGCCCAGCAGAGGGGGACTGTGGCTTCCCTGGGCAAATGTACTTGTTCTCTCCGCCACGCTGGCCAGGGTCACACTTTCTAGTAAGCATCTCTGTAGACGAAGCTGCTGCTTCTGGTCTCAGTGTGACGTGCTGGCTGGTGGCATGTCTCCTTACAGAGGCTGATGTTAAATGCCAGCTGCACTATGCATGGTGCTTGTGGAAGCAAATGGTTAATAGATAGCATGATTCTGGAATAGAGAAAACAGACCTTGTCCCATTTTTGAGTTGTGTTTGGTGTGTATTAGTAGTCATGAAAGAAAATGCTGTATCTAATCTTTGATCACAATTTGAAAAACTTCAAGAGCAACAATGCTTAAAGCATATACATGTGCTTTGTGATTTAGACACAGGTACTGGGACAATTGGTTTTAATGACATCTGATAAGGCAACACAAAGATCCTCTCTTATAAGCCAGATCCGCATTCCCGAACTGATAGAAAAGGAACAGTATTTTGTGAGATGTTAAAACACACCCAGAATATTCTTCCCAAAGTCTAAGTTTGAGGAATCTGTCCCCTCAAAATTATGAGCAGGGTATAACAAATGGAAACGGGTATTCTTTACTGTGTAACTTCATTTCTGGAACGTACTTAGTCTGAGGGAGAAGGGGCATGGGAAATGCTGCAGGTTCCAGTCTGAGGGTAGACTGGGTAAATGACTCTATTTGGGCAATTGTCTGATTTCCACAAATACTCTGTAACCAAGCCAATGCAGGGACAAACAGGTGACTAATCTTACTTTTCCAGTCCACAGTTTCTCTGGTGTTTACGTGGTCTGTGGTGAAAGCACGAGAGTGTGCAGGTGTGCCCGTGTACACACGGGCAGGGCCTGAAGATGATGGCTGCCTTCCTGTCTCTGCCACCACACAGTCTCTCAGTCAAACAGGAGCTCAGCATTTTGGCTAACTTGGTTGGCCACTGGGTGTTCAGGATCTGTCTACTGCTGTCCCCACTGCTGGGGTTACAGGCACATGTAGTAGCCTAGCCCAGCATTATATGCGGGTGCTGTTATTTAAACTCAGCAGGTCCACTGGCTTTCAGAGCAAGCACCCTTGCCCATAGAGCCATGTACCCAACCCCAGTCCAGAGATTTTTAAAAATAGAGGCATCCAACTGAAAGAACCCAGTCAGATCTTTACCTGAGTAGGTAATGGTAGAGATGGCGAGCCATCTCCCACAGCTGCATCCCTCCAAGTGAGACGAGGTGGCTAGTCCGGTCTCTTTGTGGTGGTACTACTATTCTAATTGTTTGGAAACTAACCTGTTGCATAAAAGTTTCAGTCTGCATTTTGAGGGCTGCCTCTCATTGCGAAGGAACCAAAACTAAGGCCTCCACTCTTGGATAGCATTTATTAGCACTGTAGTGGAGTCTCTCTTGAGGTCTCCCATTTATTTAAGGATATGTTATGGTTAGAGAAGCAACTTCATTGAGTTATTATATATGCGTATGCCCAACTATGACCCTTACTCAATCCAGGGACCTAATATTCACATCATGTTCACTGCCATTTAGTTTCTTATCCAAACATGCCCCCTTCCCCCCTTTTAAAATATGTGCCTTGACAGAGTGGGAAGAAAATAAAAAACAAAACATCAAGGGCTTGCTACAAAGGAGAAGCCTAGAAAAGATAAAATCCCCATGGCAGTTCTGCTCAGTTGCTGTCTGTGAGCGGAGGCACAGTGCTCACGCGGGCAGCATTCTGCCCAGTGGTGTCTTGGTCAAGATGGTGTGAAAGCCCTTGAGGTTTTCTGTGCCGGTTGGGAGGCGCTGGGAATCCATTTACGGAATCCACTCGATGTTCAGGCACCTTGCTATGAATGCAAACATATCCGAAACTTCTTCTATCACTTTGGCGGTGGGTTTCCCGGCCCCGTGGCCAGCCTTGGTGTCCACATGGATGAGTAAGGGGTTGCTCTGCTTCTGGCTGCGACCCACGATGTACTGGAGCGTGGCGATGAACTTGAGGGAGTGCAGCGGGACCACCCGGTCGTCGTGGTCAGCAGTGAGGAGAAGCATGGAAGGGTACTGGATGCCATCCGCCTCTGGAAGCTTCACATTGTGCAGAGGTGAGTACCTACAAAGCAGGGGTGCTTCTGTGAGGACGGTACCCAGAGCAGAGCGACTACAGAGAACACGAGGACAGTGCCGCACCAGGACCCGCGAGCTTCACCAGCTGAACCACCATGGAACAGCACATGAGGGCCACAGCGGCCTGTGCTGCCATTATTTAGGCCATGACTATTAAGGGCTGCTGGAAACTGGGGAGCTGGGTCATTAACCTTAAGGCTGTATAAGAAAGGGTGTCATGGGGCTGCTGACGTAACGGGACGGTTCTGAGTTTAACTTTCCTGTACTGTCTACACAGCTGTTTATCTCTTGCTGAAGGACTTGGAACCTGCAGTGTTCTCTGCTCCTCAGCAGCTCTCAGGGCAATGCTGCTGCTGCTGCTGCTGCTATAGGAAGGACACGCCTATCCTCCGGGACTGGATGCTAATCTGCACACTGAGGAGGCAGGCGTGGTTCTCAGTCTAGCCCAAGATACTACGTTTGCCAAAGGAGAGAAATAGGAGACGCGTTTGAGGCAGATGGTAAGTCTAACTGGTGAGTGGATTAAGAAGGGTTTTAAGGAGAGAAGAATTTCGTGAAAGAATGATTGACAACAGTTTAATGAGAGGAACATCTAGGTATCTTTTCTTTACATTTTGCCCATTTTTCACAGTTCTGCACTAATGGATACAGTCATTTGTGTCAGTACAGACTGAAAGTATGAAGTGTGAAAACAGCATAAATTCTGCTCAACTGATCATGTGAGGTCCAAGCGGTCTGAGGCTTAGTTTCCCATTGTAAGGGAATAGACAGCAGCGGGCCCGTCTACCAAGCCCCACATTAGGTCAGTTTGCTGCAGCGTGGAAACCCTGCCTATTATAAGTTCAGAGGTTTTGCAGGGAGAACAACTCCTGGAAAGCTACAGGGACACTCCCAGGACCCCTGCCCGGCCCTCTAGCTGACGTGCAGGGCTGAGCGCTGTGCTTACTCACTAGCTGCAGGTACAAGGAAGGTTCAGTCCTGGATGAGCAACATCAGAACACTGAAATCTGAAGTAAGACTGCCATAAATTCTTCTAGAACCTTCTCTCCCCTTTGAAACTACTTAAAGAGCATAAAATGCTGTGGGACATTTAAAGGTCTTGGTCCCCCAGGTGCACATCTCCAGTCACTCTGAATTATGGCTTCTTTGGACATAGGTACACCAGTAAGCACCAGTAAGTAACCACAGTGTTCAGTTAGTTTTTTCCCCTTTGAGAATAAAATGTAGTTGTTTCAAAGCATTTAATTAGACACTTCAGATGAAGTTCTAAGGAGGGAAGTTAGCTACAAAGAAACCCAAAAATGACAAACTAAAAAATGTTTTGAATCAAAATTTATGATTTTTCTTAGAAGACTGCCATGGGAAATGAGTTTCTTGTGTCAGCCTGAAGGAATTCCTAAATACAGCTGATGAATAATCTATAAGTGTTAATGTGGGACTCGAATAGCTACAGACGAGGAAAATGTCTCGTTCACTCACTGATAGCCCCAAAGCAGTCGAGGGTTATGAATAAAAGAAGTGTATAAACTAATGCATCTAGTTTCAAATATTTGTGGGTACACAGAGCTTTGTGCTCTTGTTTAAGAAAGGCAACTGTCACTGGTGACATACGGTTTTATACCATTTTCTATGAATTCCTGGTCCCCGCAGTAACAAAAGACTACAAGTACAGAACAAAAGACTCATGTGGCTCTCATGTCACCAGCAGTGTGGACTGCCCTGGCTCAGCTCTCTGCTCGCAGTGTCTCAAGGCCATTAAGGTGTGAGCAGTCGCACTTCCGTTAACACTGGGAAAGAATTATAGCCTCTGGTTCTGAGTGGAATTCAGTCTCACACAGCTAAGAGCTGAGGTCTTCATTTCTTCATGGCTATGAATCATAGTGGGTCTCAGGTCCTAGGGGACCCTTCTGCCACCTGAAAAGTCCCTTCACAGCATGACCTACATAAGTGTGACAGGAATCTTAGATAATGGAAAACGGTAAACCTAGGGGATTGGCTGTGGCTTGGTGGCAGAGCACTTGTCTGGCACGTGCAAGGTCCTGGATTCAACCCCAGCACTGCCGATAAACAGAACCTGGGGGAGACAGGAGAGTGCGACCATCTCTGTGGCTCTGCTGTAAATTATATGCAGTCTAAACACCTAATGCCAATCCTGCTGACAACGGTCACTATTAAGACAGCAGATTTTGAATAGCATATAGGCAAATGTTAACGAAAACATACTTGAGAAGCCATTCGAAGTGTTGTTTGCTGTCTGAGCACCCATAGTCCGTGGTCCAGGCATGACCAATGGTAAACTTGTGGAACTTCAGCATGTCCATCACTCCAACCTGGGCAATTACACACCCGAAGAGGTCTGGACGTTGATTTGCACAAGCAGCTAAAATCCAAGAGGGAAAAAAAAAGGGGAAGTTGTTTATAATTAAACACCTAGATGAACCAGTACTTCATATCTTCAGGACGCTGGTTGTTTCATCCTTGGAACACAAGCAGTTTTCAGAAATGGTTCAGGCATGGGTCCTCCCACCAGCCCAAGGGAGAAGGTGGGTCTTACCAGTAACAGAGCATTTACTTCCCAGTGTGCATCGGTGGTGGATGCCCTGGTACATTACTCGATGGCCTTCTCCTATGCAACCTGCTTTCACAGGTGATGGGGTGTGAAGGAACTGGATCAGATCCTGAAGCAGTTCAGCACAGAGGTGAGGCTGAAATGCAGCTCTAACCAACTCTGGCACAGCCTACCTGTTTTCACATGTTTTATTACTGCTTTTTAACAGATAATCTACTGACTATTTGACAGGTTCTATTTCCCAGTAACTAAAACCAAATTTACTGGGCAAGACGACTAAATGAGACGTTGAAACCAAGCATAGCAATTACTGTTGCTAAAGGCGAGGTGCCACGAATGGAGGGCGCCCTAGTCCCCTAACCAGTGAATGGAGGGTGCCCTAGTCAAGTAACCAGCGAATGAAGGGCGCCCTAGTCCCCTAACCAGGGAATGGAGGGTGCCCTAGTCCCCTAACCAGCAAATGGAGGGTGCCCTAGTCCCCTAATCAGCAAATGCAGGGTGCCCTAGTCCCCTAACCAGCGAATGCAGGGTGCCCTAGTCCCCTAATCAGCGAATGCAGGGTGCCCTAGTCCCCTAACCAGTGAATGGAGGGTGCCCTAGTCCCCTAATCAGCGAATGCAGGGTGCCCTAGTCCCCTAACCAGTGAATGGAGGGTGCCCTAGTCCCCTAACCAGGGAATGGAGGGTGCCCTAGTCCCCTAACCAGCAAATGGAGGGTGCCCTAGTCCCCTAATCAGCAAATGCAGGGTGCCCTAGTCCCCTAACCAGGGAATGCAGGGTGCCCTAGTCCCCTAACCAGTGAATGCAGGGTGCCCTAGTCCCCTAACCAGTGAATGCAGGGTGCCCTAGTCCCCTAACCAGTGAATGGAGGGTGCCCTAGTCCCCTAATCAGCAAATGCAGGGTGCCCTAGTCCCCTAACCAGCGAATGCAGGGTGCCCTAGTCCCCTAATCAGCGAATGCAGGGTGCCCTAGTCCCCTAACCAGTGAATGGAGGGTGCCCTAGTCCCCTAATCAGCGAATACAGGGTGCCCTAGTCCCCTAACCAGTGAATGGAGGGTGCCCTAGTCCCCTAACCAGTGAATGGAGGGTGCCCTAGTCCCCTAACCAGCAAATGGAGGGTGCCCTAGTCCCCTAATCAGCAAATGCAGGGTGCCCTAGTCCCCTAACCAGCGAATGCAGGGTGCCCTAGTCCCCTAACCAGTGAATGCAGGGTGCCTAGTCCCCTAACCAGTGAATGCAGGGTGCCTAGTCCCCTAATCAGCAGCCATGGAGGCCCTTCAAATCTGCATGGCAAGGAGCCAGTTAAAAGATCTAGACTATTCCTGCCTCTGGCAAAGAAACCACAGTCCACGCCATATTCTGATGCATCACGTTAATAGTACAGAAGTCCGAGTCACTCCCTTAGAGGCCGGGGGCTCTCTTGGAAGGTTAGGAATGTGCAAGCCTGGCCTGAGCACGCCTGCATCTCGATGCAGCTCAGTCTTTGTGGGCTCCTCAAAGGATCCGACCTAAGACAGATAAATCAAAACCACAGTAGACTAGTGGGTGAACCAGTAGAGGACAACACAGATCACGTGGTATCTGCAATGTTCTCCTATAAGTCTTTGACTCCCCTGTGGTTCTGTTGAGCCTCTTCTCTGTAGTTCAGAATAGATCCAGAATGAGACTACTCATCTTCCAGAGTCACAGCTCTGGCAAGCCAGTGAGGTCTCTCAGCTGTTCAGCTTCTTGGCCCCAACCTTCTGCCCATCTGCACAGGACTCCCAAAACTTCAGCAGAGTGAGAACTCAGGCTGCATTCGAAGTTTGTGCTGTCTGGTTTGGTCTTGGGACACCTACCTTGCTCCATGAGGACATGAGCCTCTGTCACCTTTCACCTGAACAGCCCGTTAGCCTGCGGGCCTAGGTTTATGTCTGACTCTTCTGAACAGAAAAAAATTTCTGTGAAGACAGAGACAGCTGTCATGCCTAACACCTGAAGACATGCTTGGCATTTCTTGAGGTCTAATAAAATTTGTGAGCTGCCCAATGTGAGTCAAAAGAGTCCAACTTGGGCCCAATGGAAGATCAGGACGTCACCTCACACAGCCCCACCCTTTCCTAATTTACACAAATAACTTTGGACAACTATAGTTTTATATTCATGAGCTAGCTGTGTACTTTTTAGCAGTGCCTGAGATTTACTCTGTCCTCACACATTTCAGGAAAACACTTTACTGTCTTGGCCTACAAAGTGTTTGCCTAAACGACCATGTTCTACTGGGGAAAAGCATAAGCACAAAAATCCATGTTTTGACATGTTCCACATGTTTCAAAGATAAACAACATTCAACCCTGAACTCCAAAGAACAGTGGATTGAAACTGTCATGTGTTTGTGCTGTTTACACATGTACCAGGGAACAACCTTAAACACACTGGATGAGGACTCTGCCTGCCATGCACGCGTTCATGAGTGTGCCAAGTGCTACTGAGAGAACCAAGAGTAAAATTTCACTAGCCATGGAATTAGAAAAGTTCCAGGTTTAACCAGGTATCTCTAGTCATCCTCAGTGTTGAACTCTAAGATGCGGACAGTAACAGCACATCTACCTCACTAGGTACTCAGCAAGTGTGAGGCATCCATACCGACCACTCCCTTCATTTCGGCATTACTAACGAAAGTATGGGTTCCTCGTGTGCACCCATCTCTGTGCCCATGGCATTTAGCATTTCACAGCATAGGTTTGAAGAAACAAGGCTCCCATCCCACTAGGTCTGAGTGGTGGTCAGGTTCAGCGAGGGCTGCCCAGCTGTGTCTCCGGCTCGTACAGAGTAAAGCTGTCAGGGCAGGCTGAGTTTACTCAGCACCATGAAGGCTCAAATGCAACTGAGTTTCGCTCTCTCTGAACTACTCCCATCTGTGATGCTCGGGGAACAATGTGTGAAAACCCTTATTGGGCCAGCTAGTGAGTGCGTGAATGAATGAAGGCAGCTCTCACCCACTAAGAGGCCCCCGTTGGAGCCTCCGTTGATGGTAAGTCTCTTGGGAGACGTGTAGCCTTCTTTGACGAGATACTCAGCAGCACACTGAAAGTCATCAAAGCAGTTTTGTTTGTTGGCCAAGATACCACCTGCAAAGTGAAAAGACAATGAAAAACATGAGCTACGTGGAGGTTTCCACTGCTGACCAACGTCAGCAATGGCTGCTTAAGCCACACTGACTGAAATGCCTCAATTTAACTTTTATGCACTACAGCACCACAGCTACAAACCCATATGGTGAATTTGTATTTTATCAACAGATTGTACAACTTTTGGGGAAAAAAATGATCTGTTCTGTGTGAGAAAGGGAACATAAAAAGAATCACTGCTCTGAGAAGCCGAGTGAGAAACAGACCACCAGTCTGCTGAGCTCCACCTAGCGCGAACCAGCAGCGCTGGTGACAAGGGCTGCACATGCTTCCTGCCCTGGAGAACTCACCCTTCCTCTGTGCGGGGTTTTAGAGAGAGATGGTCCAGGTGTGCTCAGCCACTAATTTAAAGGGAAAGCTGGGGTTAGGAGATGCTGGAACAGAGCACACTGGGAACTTCTGACTGTCACATGTCTCCCCAGGGACTCATCTGAGCATCATCTCCTATCACCTGGATGTAGCCCCTTCCTATATGCAAAGCCAAAGAAATCACTCAGCATGCAGGTAGAAGTGAAGGCCTCACAGGAGCAGATGTCTGAAGTAACTGCCTCAGCGTGAACAAAGAGCAGACCCAGAGCTAATTAGATATTCAAGATTAACCACTTGTGCAGAAATTCAATTAAACATGAAGCAGCGCTACTGAAAGAATTTTTTTCACATCAAAACAAATGTTATTAAGATTTTAATAAGCAATTACCGGTGAATTAGAACAGCTAGGATACTTAGTTTCCAGGAACAATACCATTTGGTGTATACGTCTATTTTTAAAAGTGCATTACATTTTAAGCTCAACGAACAGAGTGAGAATTAGATGCATCAATGTTCTGCACACCGGGCTATAACTGGAAAAAGGTTCCCTTCTGGTCCTTCATTGACTTTCTGAAGCAGTCAAAAAGTTCCTTAGCTTCAGTCAAGCTCTGACTTGCCTACTCTCAAGGCTTTGGATGACAGTTGGTCTAGTTAATGAAAGAGTGTAGAATTAGACCAGGGTCAAAGCATCCTCCCTATTAGACCACAGGGTCCACTCTCCCAGAGGGAGAATCTGGGAGCTGGAGCTGGCCTCAGGATCATGATCCTTGGCCGGGATATGTGTGTGAATAACTACCCAGAAAATTAGATGAGTCAAAGGGACTAGTCTTAGCCTATGAATTTGAGATGTAAGTCAAATTTATGCTATGTGTACACTTTCTTTTCCTTTGTTCAGCTTTCTTTTCATATCAAAGTATGTATTTAGTGTTATTGAGATCCATCTACATCTACTATCAAGTAAAAATCATATAGTCACTTCTATGTTGTTTCAAATATAGTGATGACGGGGTATGTTAGAAGCACTCAGTCCTGCTATGATGCTTCTGCAGTTTGGGTTATGTCAGGGAGTCCATGAGTCTGGTCACCATGTTCAGGCCCTGCCTTAGCATATCAGTACCCACAGGCACTTAGAGCAAACAATCCTTTAATACGTTCACTCTTGTTCCTGAACTGATGTGGGAAACCAGAGCCCTAGGCCTTGGAGGGTGGAGAAGAACGGTCTCATGTTCCTGCAGTGACAGAAGATGCTGATGACAACTCCTAGCTCTAGGGACCACTTGGCCATGTTGTAAATGACGGCAGACTTTGGGAAATGTGAGGCTGGAGGGAGAGCTGTGTATGCTCTCCACCACCAGCAGCGAATAGACCACAGCAGGTGAAGGACAATTCTGCTTGCATGGAAGTCTGGGCAAGGTGTGGGAGGCTCCGAACAGAAAGAATGAAGAGACAGGGCTTTAAATGAATGACTCTCAACAAAAACCCAAACCTGGTTGGCCCCCAAGGAATGAAGCTGGAACTAACTAGTACACATGCTCCATGAGGCCAGGAAACAGATACAGACAAACCGGAAAGGAAAGGGGCTAAACCCTGGTGTCTAAGTTACTTAGCCTCCCTAGCACAACGCGAGGACTCACTGGCAGCCAGGATGGGCACACACTGAGAGCAGGAAAGCCACAGGCCAGTTCCCTGAGCAGAACCTGGACTGCCTTGAAACCTCTTTTGAGATAGCCAGATAATGCCAAACTGAAAAGCAAGGCCATCAGGAGGCAAACTACAAACCAGAAGCCTCCACAGACCTCCTACAGCACCTCAGGTGCTGCCAAAAAAACCAAACATTCCGGTATGTCTTATGAGGATTATGTCAGGAAACTGCGCTTCATTAATCTAGACCACGAAGGAAAGTAACAGATGAGAGCTGTTTTCACTGGAAGAGTGGAGTGTGAGGAGACTGAGACGGGCTCTCACTGCTCTGCCCCAGCTATTCAATCACGAAGGTCAGCATGACCTGAGCTGAGTCAGCCCAGACTCTGGTTCTGCAGAGAAAGCGCCCACCTTTATGCCACGTCTCTCCATATTCACCACCGCCTCTGATGTTAGCCACTGCGAGGACGCCGCCCATGTGTCTCACGAAAATGAGCCTGGACACACTGAGAAACGGTGAAGACGGTTTAATCTTCCCGCAACTGCCAGCAAGCACCAAGACTCCTCCCTCCACCTCACGGCAAAGCTGTATCCCAAGAACAATCCATGCAGCACAGCACCCCAACAGAAGCCCGAAAATGTTATAATACTTGATTAAAGTGATAGACGTGTAACTTCTGATTACTGTTTGCCTGCAAACTCATACATGTTCATGAACAGTATATTTCACTTTTCTACACGGGTAAACAGTCCCCTGTGCCATTCATAATGCAGACATTATATAGAAACAATTGTCATGTTTATGTTTTAATAACAGTGACGTCTTTCTTTTAAAATTGTTTTGCTGTGAACTCTATTTCTGATGCTGTCTTTCCTTTTATGAGAGGTGAGGGAGGGGTCACTGGGGAGAGGAAAGGGAGTCAGAGTGAGGTAGATACAATTAGATTCACCATAACCAATTAGCCAAAATGACTTGGAGATTTGGTCCTTTATATTTTCAGGCATCTCTAATGGGTCTCTCTTGATTCCTAGCCTACAGGTCTAAAATGAATTCACTGTACAGATGGACAGACTGCTAGCTTTAGACATGGTAGATCCACCCAGGGACCCCTCGGATGAAGGGAACGTGGGACAGAGTGCACACATCCTGTTACTCCTTGATGAATCATGTGTCACCATCCCTGACGTAAACAGCACTCTCACTGGAAACTGTATATAAAGAGTGGCAAACAATGCCACATTTACGTTAATCTAACAGATACTGACTAGCTCGAGTTTCCAGATAACTGCCTCAGAATCAACATGGCCTGTAACTGGACCACTGAGATATGACTGAGATAGGCGATGTGCCCTCAGGAGTGCCACCCTGTGACCACTGGAGTCCACATCATGAATACTGCTCTGCATTATGATTTTATACAAGAGCTCCCTTGTTCTGCCAACCAAAGCAACAACCAACTCCTTGGTCTAGTCCAGCCTCACTTAAAAGATTCTGAGGACACAGGACATCTTTAAACACATTAAATCTAAACTAATGAGCAGTTTCAGCTATTGAATGTCCAAAGCAAGGCAACAACTTCCATATAGTCAGGTTTAGGATGGCTGGGTGATGGGGACGAATTAGCATGTCCCAGTCACCATTAGCCCACAAATAGAAAGAATCCTGGTGAGTCGGAGAACCAGATGTCAAATGAGGCACTATTACCACTGCTGCTGGATGTACCAACTCCTTTTATTAAAAATACTCAAAGCAAATTCCATTTCATACTAGGAATGGGACACTGAAGTTGTAAAAACCTGACAGAAGCTATTTAAACATAAACAAATAATAGCAATGGACCTATGTAGCTATAAGCATTCATTATCTGAGAAACAATCATAGGACAGTTTAAAATGGGTGAGCCATTGGAGTACTCATAAAATGTATTTATGGCTAAATATGAACACAGTTGTCTTTTCTGATTAAAAAATTATCTAGAAGGCATTGCTCTGAAGAGCTGCAGAGGAGAGAGTCATGCTAGCCAATGGCACGCCCTGAGGACAGGAGTGTCTTAAGACCTCAAGTGATGGTAGACTGCACAGCTATTTCTTGAATAATCTTTCCTATTGAAGACATCAAACAATAACAACAATAACGATGGCTGGCCTGTAAAGGTTCTACAGTTCCTAGGCAAAAATTCAAGATGCTATCTAAAAGTCCTGCCCCTCTAAGAAACACCAAGCAAGCAAGAACCTCATGACTTAGCAGACCCCGCTATGTGCAGAAGATCACATGAATGCCAAATGCCCCGCACTTACCTGTAGTTGGGTGTGATGGAGATGTTGAAGCCACCATAGCCATATAAGAAAGCAGGATGTGAGCCATCCAACTTTATGCCTTTTTTATGCACAATAAACATTGGAATCTTAGTGCCATCCTTGCTGGGGTAGAAAACCTACAGCAAAGGAAAACAGAAGCCCTAGTTACAGCATGATGAGGAAAATACACGCAGGATTTTACAGGTCAAAAAGAAAAGTTACTGAATTCTCTGTTCAACACATACACAGCATAGTGAAAATCCAGTATCTCCGAAGGGCGCATGTCACAGTGAGATATGTTTTCATTTCACACAGACAGAGCCTCGTTAGCTAGGCGCTCTTGGGAAGGCTGCTCACCTTCCTCAGTGTTAGCCCACCATGTCCACCATGCTCATCTCAGAGCCTTCATGGAGCCCACCAAAGAGAACAGGCATTCAATCCACTGCTGCTCACCCCCTCAGCCCTGGAAAGTCACACTCTGCCCATCAATTTAATCTAAGGTGACTTCTTGTCTTGAAGACAAATTTCATGTTCAACTTCCTCTCTAAAGGTCAAGACACTCAATATGTTTTCATTTTTCTGTGTTCAACTATTAAACAAATGTTAGTGGAACAAAACAGGTTAGCTTAGAGAGCTGGCAGTGACATCATGGAATCCTATTATTCTTGGCTAAACAAAGCCATTTTCTCAGTGCTGGTAATTAAGCCTCATAAGCCTTTTCTAAATCTGAGCCATCTAGGGCAAGTTCAGTCAACATTTCCATATTCATTACTTTTGGGATAAAGGATTAAAAGAAAAGGATAAGGAAGAGAACATTAAATGCTACTCAAGCGATAAGGAACAGACTAAGTGATAAGCTACAGACAGCAGATAAACAAAAATGCTGTAAATAGCTTTGTCTTTGAGCAAACACAGTATTTTTACCCCAACTGACATTGGGAAGCAGCCTGGCTCAGCTGGGCTGGAAAAATCCTGCTGACCTTGTTCACACTGGAGGGCACTGAGCGTCTAGTGGTCCTCAACCTGTGGGTCTAGATCCCTTTGGGGGTCACATATCAGATATCCTGCATACCAGATATTTACATCACCATTCATAACAGCAGCAAAACTACAGTTATGAAATAGCATGGAAATAATTTTATGGTTGGGGTCACCACAACACGAGGAACTTTAGGAAGGCTGAGAACCAGATAATCTATGCACTTTATAGAGTTACTGCATCAGAAACTTCTTAGGGCACAGTTCTGTACCAGAAAGCTACCCCCAAGTCCTCGGAAACCAACAGGGAGCAGAGAGAGAGGACTGGGCAGGATGGGGCTTAAGAGACAAGTGTTACAGGGTAGTGGCATCCTAGTTGAAATTATTTTGTCAACTTGACATCACGTTAGGGTCATCTGGGAAGAGGAACCTCAGCTGAAAAAACAAACAAACAAACAAACAAACAGAACAGACTGTCCACATTGTGTAGGAGGACCCGGCTCACTGTGGGTGATACCACTGCAGGGCAGCTAGTCCTGCATGGCACCAGAAAGGCTGAGCACGCCACAGGGAGCCACACGGAGCAAGCTGGTAAGCAGCACTCCTCCATGGCTCTGCTGTGGTTTCTGTCCGGAGCTCCCTGATGGCTTCCCTCAGTGACAGACTATGTGGAGGCCAAACAAACCCTTCCACTCCCAAGCTGCTTTTGGCCATCGTGTCTTCAGCACAACAACAGGAAGCAACTAGAGTGTGGCAAGTACTCATCTGGTTTAAACAGATTCTCTTTAAATTTGTCACTAAAAAACTGTGTTTCTAACTGTGGAAAGAACTACTGCGGAGACATGGACTAGATCTGGCAGTTTATGAATCACGGACGAGGCTCTGCAGGTTTTAAATCAGTCAGAGGGGACAGTTTTGTGTAAAGTTACTTTGGCTTGGACAGTGAGTACAGAGGAGGAACCACCCGAGAAGCCCTGGCGTCCACGGAAGAAAGGAGGGAACAAAGGAGAAGTGTGTCACATCACAATGCAAACATCTGTGCAAAACTTAAGTGTTCCCTCCAGCTATGCACAACTGCATGAACTGTCCCCAGTCCCTGTCCAGCTGACCCTCCCTCAAGCTCTGGGCTGTCACTCAGGCAGGTGAACAGCTGTTCCTCTCTTCAGACTCTCACTTTCTCCCAGTGTGCAACATTTCAGCTCCCCCACAGCTTTCCCTGCCATTGCCTAGAGTTGGCTGACCACCCCCAATCTCACCGGGCTCTAGGACTAAAGAATATGTCTGAGTGTTGTGAAAAGCCCAAACAAGCCCCACATGGCTTCAGTGAAGACCCTTAACCATGATTTAACTTGGTTCTGATGCTACAATAACGGTATAGAAAAACCTTGTAAAAAGTCGATTTTAATCTTAAAATACACACGCACTGCTCCTTTTCTACCAATAACTGAGCCTAAACTAAAGCCCAATTCACCATTTTGGGAACTGGCATTAAAAGGGCTGGAGAGATGACTCAGTGGTTAAGAGCACTGGCTGTTCTTTCAGAGGACCTGGGTTCAATTCCCAACACCCAACACTGACGAGAGTCTGTAACTCCAGTTCCAGGGGACCTGACAACCTCTTCTGGCCTCTGAGGATGCCATGCACACACAAGGTGCAGAGACATACATACAAGTAAAATACCTACAATAAAAACTAACCCCCACCCCCAAGAGAATCGTCCAGGCATTTAGCATCTCGCACTGGCTTCCTTTTGAGATCACTTTGCTAGATTAGGAAATGCCAACAGACTCCTCACCTCACAAACACCACCAAACACCCTGCGTTAAGTCTATACTGGGGGTTTCATGATCCTTCTTGATTGGAAGTGAGTTCTATGAAGAACTATTTTATGCTTCAAAGGGCATAGGGCCCCCAGACCTGCAGACTTGGTGCATTTCCTGGCTACTACTTGCCTAGGCAATCTATCAGTTTCAAAGCTCTTAGGACATTCGATCCTTTGTCTGATTTCCTTGTTCTTTCCTTCCCAGTTTGGGATTCCTGGTCAGCCCTGTGACTGTCACTAATTCCTGAAACCCCTTCATTCTTATCTGAATCCACAGCTGAACACCCAGGGCATGGCAGTCACTTCATCACAAATTAGCAACATGAGCTTAACCGGGCCCTGAAATTGTGCAGTGATGCTCCTGTCTCCATGTGAACTCCATGCACGTCTTTCCATACGTCTTTCCTACACATCTCCTTATGCCTGCCCCTGTCTACCACCATCCAAGGAGAATCTGGAGTAACTGCCTCCAATCCCTTCACTCTGTTACATTCTCATCACCCACACTGGCATCTCTACTTCCTTCTGCATCTGACCTATCTTTTCAGAGGTCATCTTTTTGGCACTCTCAAGACCTTCTGCAACCCCACTTGACCCACGCAGGAATCCCCAGGTCCTGGTTTGATTCTTTACTTTCTCCTCCACTACTGCCCTCTTCCAATCAGCACTTAAGCTTTGGAATTTTCTCCCTTTCCAGGGCATGTAGACAGACTTAAGTGTCTCCAACAAAACCTTCTGTGTGACCCTGCTTGCTCTTCAAGCTGAATTTTCATCGTTGGCTTCCCTGGGACTGACCGTATGCTCACAGCTCGCCTGCTCCTGCCTCCTGTCCTCTGGCCTGACTCTTCCAGCTCTTTTTTTTTTTTTTTTTTTTTTTTTTTTTTTGGTTTTTACGAGACAGGGTTTCTCTGTATTGTTTTGGAGGCTGTCGGTCCAGCCCGGCCTTGAACTCACAGAGATCCGCCTGCCTCTGCCTCCTGAGTGCTGGGATTAAAGGCGTGCGCCACCACCGCCCGGCTCTTCCAGCTCTTTTAAGAGTCAGCAATGAGGACTTTGGTCCTTCCCCTCGCTCTTCTACACAACCTCTATTCATGGCTATATCCTTCCCCACTTTGCCACAAGCCTGGAAGCATGCCTATATATACAAATCAGGGTCGCCGGAAACATGTCTCCTTTCTCTGCATCTATCCTCTCACTGTCCACTATGGGCATTGCCCCGTAATGGGATAATGCTCTTTTGGAAACCTTTTAATGGACAGGAAAACTAAGTGCTTATTTGGATCTAACAGGTGCCCACTTGAGAGGCAGGAAAAGCATGTCATCCTAGACTAATGTCTTATCACACTGCTCCATCTTCCTGCCAGGAGCACAGCAAATGGGCCATCCAATGGACCCAGTTACACAAGGAGCCTGTGATGGGTACATCTTTTACTTCAGTAGACTGTAAGCCCCACCCAAGAGTCTACGTGGACAGATGTCATTTGGAAGCATGGTTAGATGTCAAGAAAGCTATTTTAGACATTAGTCTACATCAAAGATATGCAAACAGAAAACAATGCCATGGCAATTATAAGTTAAACAGTGAATAAGAATGGTTCCTCCCCTTAATTCTGTCCCCCCCCCTTCAAAATTTAATCATTTTGGAATCCTGAGGGGCTGAGGAGAGGGCTCTGCCCTTTGTTATGTAAAGAAGCAAACAAATGGTGTGCATTCTCTACAGAAGGCTCAGGACAGCCAGCCTACGCAAAGTTGGCCTGCTGTAAGTGCCCATCCTCAACCAGCAGCTGAGTGTATCTCCTGTGACCAACCAGTCCACCCAGACCCAGGGCTGAGTGCCCAGCCCACCCACACCCAGGACTGAGTGCCCAGTCCACCCAGACCCAGAACTGGGTACCCAGCCCACCCAGACCCAGGACTGAGTGCCCAGCCCACCCAGACCTTGGGTAGCAGTTAAGCTGCTCAGGTGCCTGGGCTGGTTCCTAAGTGCTCAGATAAGACAGAGGAACAGCAGACACTGTTGGACAGGGTTCAAAAGACACCTGTTTGCAAAGAGGATGTCCTTAGTAGAGACCACCTGTCCTTGGAGCAGTGGCTAATGCGGAGGTGGGGAGCCTGCAGCATGAGCCCTGTCCTGTGGTAAGATGGGGCTTCCTCATGCATTCTCAGTGGAGGACCAGATCCCGGCCATCTAGGCCATAGAGGACCTATGTAACTGTCACCTCCACATAAGTTAACTTAGAAATCCAGTGAACTGTGGAAACAGCCATGCCCAATCACAATGACAAACATGGTTAAGACCAGGCATCCCTGGAAGAGGCAGCATACTAGCTCCCAACTGTGTCCAAAGCCTCAAAGGGCAAAGGGCAAGGAGTTTGACTCTAAGCTAGGTTCCGCATACACTACTGAGTTTTCTGTACTTACACATTTTTCCACTTTTTGGAAAAACCTAAGTTGCTCATCTCGGACACCCACAGTAGAGTAAAGGTGATACCCCACATGAAAACCAAAGAACGTTAAGCACAGTGAACTCTGGTAGAAGATGAGAAGGCATCTACACACTCCTAAGGTTGGGCCTCTGGTGAGCAGAGGCCGCCTCATCAGCCCGATGAAACTTCCAGCACTCCAGGTCTAAGAGGTTGGCATAGTCCTTCATCCTCTCATCTGACAGGGGACAAGGGGAAACTGACAGCTGCCAATCATCACTGCTGCCCGTCAGCCTGTCATGCCCCTGTCCACGCCCTGCCCTATTTATTCATACTTGTAAATGTCTTCACTGGATACAACCATGCAAATGTTGCAAACGCCCGCACCTGTGTGGACTGAACAACATTATTTCTGTCCTTTCGACATGGTGACTGACAGCCTGGAGGGCACCCACAGGACAAATGTCCCCATGTCAGAGATGCTAACTCTTGCTTTGTTGTCATCCCAACCTTCAAATGGAGCCTCACAGAAGCCATTTAGAAGCCATGTTTTACAGGGATGGTGACCACTATTTGACAATGAGTCTCCTCAGGAAGCCCACCCTGCTCCAGACACCCAGTGCCACCATGTTGGAAAACAAATTCTTAAGCAAACAAACAAACAAAAAATCCCATTGTATACTGTCACGTCTTTCTAGTAAAAATCAGAATAGTATTTTTAAGATATAACAGACACGATTCATTTCACGGATGAAAAAACTGACGGAGAGAAACTCACGAATAAAGTCATTCCAATTTTTAATAGCTGTCATTATACACCACCAACGCATGCTGAAAGTTAAGAAACAAACAGATTCTTTTATTTTTATCTATGTCTGTGTATGCACGTGTGTGTAGGTGCGTGATGGCTAGAAGAGAACACTGGATCCCCTAGAACTAGAGTTACAGGTGGTTGTGAGCTGGACTCTGGTCCATGGCAAGGGCAGCAAGTGCTCTTAACCACTGACCTTCCCTCCAGGCCTCCATATTCCTACACTGATGGCACCTGAGAGTGATGGCAAGGGGTTGGAGGAAGCTGGGATTCGATAAGGTCATCAGGAGGATCACTGGCTTTCAAAGAGATCTGAGCAGACACCTGCCTGCTGTGTCTTCTCTGTTCTTCCTCCGCCTATTATGACACAGCAAGAAAGCCCTCCACAGAGCCAGGCCTCAGGCTTCCCAGCTTCCAGAAGCAGAAGCAGAATAAGCTACTCTTTACTAATAAGTCAGTCATAGGCATTTTGCTTCAGACTAAGCAAGTAATGAATTTAAAATAATTTGTAAAAACCGTGCTCTAACGAGGAGTACATGTGTTTGTGAGTGCTAAAGTTGAAAATACTAGCCTGCACTAGAAAGCTGTAATCCCATCTATTCTCCAAGTATTTACCTTCGGGGGATGGGATGGAATTTAAGAGTCACCCTTGGACAGAAGATATACAGGCAGATCAAATTCTAGACTGCTGTGGGGTTTCACGGCATGGATGGATGGGCATCCTTACAACAATGGAGCATTTTAATTCCTTCAGGGACCCTCCACACAGCTTCCCCAGACATAATAGCCTGTTGTCATTATGAAGTGACAACAATGTGTACGGGCTACACTCATTGTCTCAGTGGCCATTCCCTAGTTCAGTCTGGTGCAGGTTTCTAGGAAAATGAGCTTTTGCCTGTTTCACACTGTGCTGTAAGCCCTGAAATAGAAAAGACAAACTCTGAGCATAGAAGAGCATGGAGAGAAGGGTGATGCTCGAGGCGCACCTCCACCTTGTGGGCGGCACCTCTGGTGGGCCACCCGGATTTCAGAGTCAGCTGGGTAAAAAGCCTAGCCAGACTACAGTGACTATGGGACATAATTATAGAAAAACAAACAAACAAACATTTTTAGTGGCACTGCTGTGATCTTGTGATTACTGTTTTTACTAAGCTGGGGGGATGTCCCCTTGTGCAAGCAGAAGCCACAGGAAGCACCTTCTGAGGAACAGGCCATGGCTGTCTGCTTACAGGGTGCATGTGTACCTTGTGCTCCTGCACGGGACCAGAGGCTGCACATGGAAGGTTCTGAGCCAGGCACCACTGCCATCAATCAGTATCTGCTAAGGGATTAACAGAAGGGCAATTGTACACCAAGCAAACATTCTAATCCAAATGCCTAGACCAGTTTGTTCCTGGGCTCAAACCACTGCTGCCCCTTGGCAGGGCAGCCTGGCCTTCCAAGAGTCTCCCACTTTCAAACTCTGGTCACCTGTTTCTGGATTTACTTGAGGCCTCCCTTTGAATAAATATGTATTTTATTTTAGTGTGTGGGTGATGGAGGTCAGAAGAGGGAGCTGGATCCCTCCCCACCAAGCTGGAGTTACAGGCAGTTGTGAGCTACCTGATGTGGGTGCTGGGAATCAAACTCAGGCCCTCTGGAAGAGCAGCAGGTGCTCCTAACCACTGAGCAATCTTTCCAGCCCCCAAAGCCTCTCCCCTTTAATGTGGGTGACTCCCATTACAGACATGTTTCCATCCCCTTCAGAGTCAAGACTCTGCCTTTGCCCGTAATGAATCCTTCCTAGCTTCGATGCCCTGTCCAGCTATTCCACACTTTCAAAGCCTCAATTCCAACGCCACATTCCTGGCAGCCCATTGTAGTGACGCCCCACCCACCATCCTGCTGCAGGCACTTCAAAGGTACAGGGCAGGCAGGTGTGTTCTTCGCTGGAATACTCCTATTCCTGAGAAAGAAACCTCAAGTGTAATGACCATTCTCTTCATTTTGGAGCTTGTTAGAAAGTTACTCCTTACCTGAAAGTGTTAAATCACCCAGACCACCAGACAACAGACCAACTAACAGAAGTTAGGGGCCCTGGATACCAAATCTAGTGACAGCAAATTCCCATGCATGCTAATTAAACACAGTTTCTGATGTTCAAAGGCAAGTAAGATGTCACAGCAGGTAAAAGTGCCTGTTGCGAAGCCTGATGACCCAAGTTCAATCCCTGGGACCACGGTTTTATGTCAAATTGACACAGCTAAGGTCATCTGAGAGGAGGGAAGCTAAGTTAAGAAAATGCCTCCATAAGATTGGGTTGTAGGCAAGCCTGTGAGGCATTTTCTTGATTAGTGACTGATGGGGGAGGGCCCAGCCCATTGTGAGTGGTGCCATCCCCGGGCTGGTGATCCTGGGTTCTATAAGAAAGCAAGATGAGGGAGCTATGTGGAGTTGGCCAGTAAACAGCACTCCTCCATGGCCTCTGCATCAGCTCCTGCCTCTAGGACCCTGCTCTACTTGAATTCCTGTCCTGACTTCCTTCAGTGAAAAACAGTGACGTGTAAGTGAAAGTGCAAGAAACACTTTCCTCCCCAACTTCCTTTTTGTTCATGGTGTTCCATCTCAGCAACAGAAACCTTAACTAGACACATGTCAAGGAGTGAGTGAACCGACTCCAACGAGTTGCTCCCTGTTACAGCCCCCACCTCCCCTTAACAAACCACCAAACAAAAGCCAACTCTAAACTGTCTGCCAGTTGGTCTCTACCTTTATTGTTAAAATGCACACTGGCATACTTGGACTTGTGTAACACCCATGTGGACTTACAGTGTGCCAAATGCTAGTATAAGGACATAAAGACTCTGCATTTATCCACGGAGCTATGCTCCGCCCTTTGCAGCCACAGAACAGTTACACACGGAGATAGCAACACAGGGAGGTAACTAGTCTAAGTATGCTCAAGACCTGTAACCCAGCTCAGGGGAGGATCACTGGCTTAAGACCAGCAGCCTGAGCTACACAGTGAGGCTCTGTCTCAAAGAACAAAGGAAAGAGAGGTAAACAAGAGAAAAGCAAAAGAAAACAGGTAAGAAAGTCAACCACAGGTCCTGGAAATGATGGGGCTGAAGTCTAAGTAGGGTTTCTGGCTCCAGACTCCATGTTCTTAGCTACTGTGAGTAAGGAGTCAGCCAATCCTGGCCCCTCCTTCAGGGTGCTTCTGAGACCTCTGTGGGGTTCCTTCCGTGCTTCCCCAAGGCTGTGCATCTCTCTGCCTCTGCATTTAGCATGGTACTTAGAAGGGTCCGTGCTCAGAAACACAGGCTACATGAATGCAGAGATGCATGTCCCAACTGGGCCCTACATTCAAAATACAGCAATGTCGGTATTTTAAATGGCCTTTCATTAAAAATCCACACAAATCCAGTAGCCTAGAGCCTGGCCACAAAATCCACACAAATCCAGTAGCCTAGAGTTTGCCCACAAAATTCTTTGCAGGCTGGAAAATAATAAAATTAGCTTCAGCTGAGGGCTGTAAAGATTATATAAGCTTTTTAAGGTCACAAGTTCCCAGCTTATTACTAATAACATTTAACACCTGGCATTTTCCTTCGTTTAGCTGTTAACCTATTAATTTAGCAATGCCAGGGCAGAGAATTTTATGGATTTTAAACTATTTAGCCCTGGTAATTTATTGCAAGAGATTGTACCTGCATCATAAAGCCAGCAAGAATATTGAAATTCATTTCAAATTCTCATTAACTCAAAACTATAGCAGAACACTTATTTATATTAGATAATGCAATAAATAACCAAAATACTCTGATTAGAACATTCAATTACAGAACAGAAGGGAGCTGTGTGGCTTAAATTTTGGTGGCCGGAAGTTATTCACTCCTTAAGAAGGCAAACTATTAAAGAGATCCAGATGTTAGTGAGGGGAAAGGGAGCTGGTCTGTGCATTCCACAGCAGCATGGGGGGATAAAACAGGACTACATAAAGAGCAGTCCTTAATGGATGGCTCTGCCAAATGTCCTCGAAATACAACCCCAGCATAACGTCCAACGAGCATTTGCACACTCAACATAAAACTCACACTCAGTGTGAGACACTAAGGAGCAAGTATACGCAAACCAGTTTTCCTGGCAGAAAACAAATAGCCAGAATGGGAAGGGGTGACTCTGGTGTTGGGAAAACCTAAGGCTGCTATGGTTCTCTGATGTCAGTCTCTTGGATGATACAAACCACCAAAAGAGATCCCCCAGGTGAGTCAGAAGAAAGTGATGGACAGTTTCAAGTTACTTAAGGAGCAATCCTTAGGAGCCCAGGGGCACCACGGGGCTCTGCAGCCCCCAACTGAGAAACGTGAGCAGGCCTAGGAGCTGGGCTTGGATCACGCTGGCAGTAGCAGGCTGCAGAGCAGCTGTCAATTAGCAGGGGACTGAGTGGAGGCGCAGAAGCAGCCCACGCTGTAGCTTCTAGGAAGCAGCTCACCAGGGGTAAGGAAAAAGAGGGTTGCTGAGGAGGACAGCAAATCACAAAGTTCAGAATTCCTGCTGGGAGGGTACAAGAACAAATCCTTTCTGGTTTATATTCTAAATTGGGCTGTGTGAAGTGTCCCTTTGTATTTGTGCATGGAGATCTCACGAGTGAAACTGTACCCTTACCCCGAGAGCTAGCATGATAAAAAGGTTTTGTCTATTGCTTTGAAATGTTCCTGAACACAGAAAATTATACTTTTAACCACACACACACCGCCTTTTTATCATCAGTGCTAATCAAGGAAATGAAAAGCCAAAGATGAATAATGGAATTGTATTCACGGAGACTTGAATAGAACATCGGATGCTGTACTGATTGATGATGGATAAGGCACCAGGGGTGTGCAGGGAGCTGCCTATAAAGCTAGCACACACTGTACAAAAATGCCCACTGAGTGAGTTTCACAGAACATTCCTACCACTTAACACACAAAGCCTGGGCTCCACTGGAAGCAAGTAGGCTCACCAGCCCTACCTACAGAGCTGCTTCTGTCCCCTGCTCCAGGCTGGTGGGGAGAGGAGTAATTGCTGCCCCATCGCTGCTCTGCTACACAACACCCGCTGCATCAGACCATCCCTCTTAAACGCTGCTCCTGGCACGCTTCCTTTTGCCATGGTTCCTCTTCCTTCTCCAGTACCCTTCATACTGGTGTCCTTCTGAAGGGCCCAGACTCTCACTCAGCCATGACAGGCTGCCGAAAAGACCCAGCAAGGCACCTGACTCAGCAGCATGTGCTGAGCTCCCCAGACCTTGCCCGACCTTGCCCTAATTACTGGGAAGAAACTGCCAGATACCCTCCATGTGGTAAGGAACCAATCAGAAGTTAGCTGATGAGCTTTGGATGTGCTTTACTGATTTTAGTGGGATGCAGTAGGTAGCAATGGCCCTCAGACAGCCTCCATGCATAGCAAGCTTTCTGCAGCTTATCAATCAACTCAGGACACGTTCCCCCAGTCCAGAGGTGCACCAATCCTGAGACTGCTACTATGCAACTAGCAGACCCCCCAGACCCCACCCCCCCTTGCTCTACCCCAATATATTCCCTGCACCACTGCTGCTCAGGATCCCTCCTACTCCACCCGCTGTATTGGATGGATGGAGGACCCGAGTTAACTCGTAAATTAAAAAGACTCTTTGCTTTTGCATCGGATCTGGTCTCTTGGTGGTTTGGGAGTTCAGAGTTTGGGCAGAACACTGAAACTGTTCTTTTTCCTCCTTACACACTACGGAGTTTCAACTGTGGCCATGCCAGCCTGTATGCCCCTGCAGCACTGTGAGCACTTGGCAGGTAGATGACCCACGTGTAACCCACACAGGCCTTTTCAAGTCTTGCTGCTTTGCTGGGGGCAGACCCTGCTGTGCAGGCTGCTCTCCTTTGGAGCACCTTCCTAGGTACTGCCTTCTAGAGTGGTCCTAGGTGCTCTTCCTCTGGGCTTCCTTAGGACCCAACACCTGCCCCGTCATCCCCCCCCACACACACACATTAAATCGTCAGACAAGTGTGATTACAGTCCCATTTCCCTAGTAAACTCCATCTTGTAGTCTCAGAGTGACCAACATGGCCACATAAAAGGCACAGTGCTTAGGAAGAGTCTGTGAAAGAATGATCTGTTTCAGCCAACCTCTCCACCATCCCACTCACTCATTTGAAGGAGGGGATGGAGCGTGGGGTGATTCTCGCTTTACAATTCCTTATTATTTACAGCAAGATGTGTCAGCATACTACCACTTTTATTAGCATCCTTGGAGGGTGTGGCTTTGGGATCTCATTTGAATTAAAGCCAGGAAGAAGGGTATTTGCAAGAAACACAAACACTGCGGCTGAGAAGAAAACCTAGCTTTGTTTCTCTTAAAACGAGGCAGCACTTTTCGGCTGTGGTTATAAAATAGGACAAAAATAATCTCTAAAGACCAGATCTTGCAAAAACAATTCTACAGCAAAACCGGAGCAAATGTTTGTTTTGTTTCCAGTCTGTTCTGAGTGGGCAAGACCAGAACAGGGAGATGGTCTAATAGAAACGCTGCAGAAAGGAAGGGCTTTGTGCTCCCAGGTGCCTAGCGATAAGCGCATTTCACAGTCCATCACCTGTCACGGCTGTTCTCATTCAGTCAAACATTTTTGCGCATGTGTTCAGTGCTCTGAGCATACAGCAGTGGGCAAAACTGCATTCCACTGGGAAGAAAGAAATGTGAAAACGTGAAGTCAGCTCACAGTGAGAGCAAGAAGAAGCAACAAAAGCTGGGCCTGGGGGGAGGGCTAGGAGGGCTCTGTGGTACACAAGGGTGGGAATGAGTGGCCAGGCGAGGGTGACGTGGGGTGGCATGTATGTATAAGCAGAGCGGCCAGTATGGCTCTCCTCTAACATTCAAGAGGGGCCAGAGACAGGCTGTGGGGGCCTGTGAACACTACTCAAGGCCAGGCAGCTTGCTACAGGATCAAAGATAACATTAATTACTCACCTATGCAGCCCAACAAGAGCTCTCCATCCTATGGGGCAATAAGTTTACAAGAGGCTGCAGTCCACCCATGTCATCCCAGGGACAGAGCCTGCAAGATGGCTCATATTCTTCCAACTGATAAAAGAACATGTTTAAGGTAGTCTAGCTGTTGAAGTCAGCCCCTACCAACCCACCAAATAAACTCTGCTCTCAGCCTTGCAGCTAGGAAAATCCAGTGGCTGTGGAGTACACAGGAGTCATGGAAGTGCCACTGCTCTTCAGGAAGAGCTTGACCCAAAGGCAGGAGAGATGGGGAGCAGGGAGAGGGATGAGGGAGGGCCAGGGAACCAGAGGGACAGGACTAAAGGTGGACAGACCCTCTGGCTGAGATGTCACCAGTCACTGTTGTCTCCTGTCTGCCCCCCAACTTCTCAGCTTGCCTTCCTCTCATAAACCCAACATGGAGCCTAACCTAGGGTTCCAGGATCCAGAAGGTCCAGAGAAAAAGCGCTGGCAGACTAAGAGCCACAGGAAGCATATCTGTAGGAAGCCACGTAAGGTAGGAAACATTCCCTCATAAGAACAGTGTGTTCAGGACACACTCATGATCATTCCCTCATAAGAACAGTGTGCTCAGGACACTCTCATGATCATTCCCTCATAAGAA
Source organism: Mesocricetus auratus (assembly GCF_017639785.1). Classification (NCBI taxonomy): domain Eukaryota; kingdom Metazoa; phylum Chordata; class Mammalia; order Rodentia; family Cricetidae; genus Mesocricetus; species Mesocricetus auratus. Next base: position 1,017,074 of record NW_024429210.1, on the reverse strand, counting down.
CAGTGTGTTCAGGACACACTCATGATCATTCCCTCATAAGAACAGTGTGCTCAGGACACTCTCATGATCATTCCCTCATAAGAACAGTGTGTTCAGGACACACTCATGATCATTCCCTCATAAGAACAGTGTGCTCAGGACACTCTCATGATCATTCCCTCATAAGAACAGTGTGTTCAGGACACTCTCATGATCATTCCCTCATAAGAACAGTGTGTTCAGGACACACTCATGATTTGGAGTGTGCCAGAGACAGGAAGTAGTAAGGCCCTCGGATAAAAAGTGGACTGATCTCTGGCTTTATGGCCCTGACATTCTGGAGTGGCTTGTTTACAGCAACAGACAAGTGGAGCTAGCTAGGATTTAAGTATAACTAAGTATAAACCAAGTTTTCTGAGAAGAAAAAGTATCTTATTGATTAATACGTTTTATTGGTACAGCTATGCACATTATTCTTCAGGAGCAAATGACAGATTTGAAGATAACCTAGAGAAATAAGAGTCTGACAACCAGGAAGCTGCTGTAGGCCATGGCTGCTCAAAGTCAGATGCATTCAATGAATCCATCAGGGAGTATGTCTTCAATAAACCCACCAGGGAGTATGTCTTCAATAAACCCACCAGGGAGTATGTCTTCAAAACCATTAAGTGTTTCCTCTTGCAGGACCGGGCAGCACCACCTGCCCCTTAGGAGCCAATGCTACTAGCTCCACTAAAACCTCCTCTTTCTCCAGCATGGCGTCCGACAGTTGAGAGCTGCTCTTGCTACAATCACCAGTGACGGTCAAGTCTAGAAATGCTTTCCTCCTAACTCCATCAGCCAACAGCACAGAGCGCAGTCTGCCGCGTTTTCCTCGGCCTCTTCATCTACCTCTGGTATTCCCCTTCCTTCCTTGTTTCTCTCCCTTCGCTGGCTTTTCCTTGCCCAACCTATCCCTAGAAGATAGTGTCTTACTCTTCTGTTGCCCTGGCAAAACAGTGACTAAGGCAGTATAAATGAAACTGCTTGGGGCTCATGGTTCCAGAGGGTTAGAGTTCATGACCATCAGAGTGAGGGCATGGCGGCAAGCAGGCAGGTTTGGTACAGGAGCAGCGGTTGAGACAACACCCACGAGGCAGAGAGAGAGTTAAGCGGGAATGCCGTGACCTTTGGAAACCTCAAAGCCCATCCTTAGGGACACAGCTCCTCCAACAATACCACAGTCCCTAATCCTTCCCACAAGTCCACTAATTGCCAGGACCAAGCTTTCCCAATATCTGAATCTACAGAGCCCACCCTCATTCAAACACCGTAGTGCTTGAATCGTCCTTCTTAGGGCTCAGTCCTGAACCTGCTCCATGCCTTACAATACTCCCTACCACGTGACTGTGTCTTGTCCCTGTATTTAAATAGCACAATGAAGATTCCCACATTTAAACTCTAATTCAGATCCCTCCTGTGAGTGTAAGATTCAAAGCACTCACTATATATGTATATGTGTGTATACATATATATAATCATCTATCACCACTATATGACCATTGATAATGTTCCAAAACAACATACTGAACATAATGTTCCTTCCGAACCCATTCCACCCAACCTACTGCCAACACACTGATGAATGAATGGTACCAGCTATTCAGATGTGGATTCAAAGAGTCATCTTTGTATGCCCCTTTCCCTCACTGTCCTGATGTCCAGTCTCTACTCTCATCCAGGCAGTCTCCTGTATTACCAAGTCCACGACTATAGATGTCTCTCCCTGTTTCCACATCAGCACCACTGTTCTCCACAAAATGGAAAAGGACTTCCTTTAATCAGAACCATGCCACTCTCCAGCTGTAAGACTTCAAAGCTGCCCCTACTACACTTGGCATAAATGTGAAATCTGAACTACCATGCCCTGTCTTCGGTCCTCATCTAGTTCCCCTCCCTGATGGATTGATTCAGTCTTACCCCAGGTTGCCTTTGTAGGCAAGTCCTTTAGTTCCAGGGCCTTTACTTTAACATTCTGTGCTGTCTGTTCCCCCATTTTCACATGGTTGAGCCCTTCTCGGCCCTAAGTTTTCCACTTAAGTGACCTCAGGGGCAGAGAGCCAGTCCACTTCTCGAGGCACAGGCCAGCGAATTCATAACACAACTGAGGGTTACACTTGTGGAAATGGAAAACTTTTCATTACCCCTTCATGGCCCAATGTCAGTTACCCCCGTGATGGCTCTTCCTCCAGGAGGCAATGGGATATCCCTAACACTGGGGGTATAAATACTCACCCCGTCACACATTCATCACCATCCATGTTATCTGCGTAAAGCAGAGAGGAAGTGAAAAGGGAAGGAACCAGAGAGCAGATTCTCCTATCGTCTCTTCTCTCATTTTACCCTAAAAGACAGAGTAAAGCAGGAAGCCCAAAGCAGCTGTAGAGATGGCCACCGAAGTGCCCCCCTGGGAACTACTGACAGAAAAGCAGGCAGACACTCTAACTGCCTCCTGACCAGTTTGAAGAGAAAATAGGTTCCGTTAGTCAGATCCTGTTTGTAGCCTCTTCTTTGGCCAGCATCACTTATTGGAAGGCAGAGCATTATGGGCAGACGCTAAGGATGCAGACCTGTGGGGCGGGGCCGGAGAGAAAGGCACCTGCCTGGCTGCAGAAGCTGCTACCCATACCAGCTGCACAGGGAGCTGAGGTCTTACGTTAGTTTCCAAACTCTGAACCTGGGGGAATGACAAGAATAAGGCACACACAGTTTCCTTTCGTTTTTGAACATGTTTTAAGTGGGCTCAAGCATCCACATGTAGTGATCAAGATCTAAAAATGTAAATAAAGCTCCATAAATAGGCGTGAGTGCTGTGTGGTGAATGCCACAAATATGCAAATGGAAACCAGTGAACTCTCCGTTAACATGAACGGGTAAACCTGAAAATACCACCAAATACCTGTCACTTAAAATGCTTTATGTCATAAGTATTTACAAAATGTAAATTGTAGGGGTTTACTCCCCTTTACACAGAGTATTTATGGAGTACTTTCCAGAAACAGTTTAGAAGCAAGAGCAAGTATTTAGGAAATCTAGTGCCAATGCCTGTTAGTCCTTTTCCCTCCGAATTATTAGAGGTGAAGAAAACAACACAAAGTCATGCCTGAACTCTTCCAAAACGACCACTGTGGAGGGTCTGCATGGGCCTGGAATTCAGAGCACTCGCCTGGGTCTTACGCTGGGAAACCATCACCCTGTTAAAGGGCTTCCGTCGCCTGAACTACAGCCCCCTCCTCTAGTGTGAGAGGGTACCATCAGATCAACGCTACATGCGGGTCACCAGAAAGGAGCTGCATTAGGTTCTCTTTCCCTGTGATTACAAACACTGAGGCCGTAAAGTAGGCACTTGTTGATCTTAGTTTCAGAGCCTGGAAGTCCCAGTCTCCTGGCTTCAGCAACGGCAGACACTGACAGTGACAAGCCCATGCATTCGAGGAAGAAATCAAATTGGGAAAAGGCAGGATCAGGTTCAGGGCTCACGGGAGATCTCCGGAGTGCCACCTCAATCCCTTCGAGGGCAGGCAGCTTCCCCACCACCTAAGGCCTCTACTAGGCCTCCCTTCCTCTCAGCACAGCCATTCTAGACACTGAGACCCTCCCCACGTGTGAACTCTTCAGGGACATGTCAACCACACTCAAACTTAGGAAGTCACAGCTCAGGGCCAGACCCACAGGGACACACACACACACACACACACACACACACACACACACACACACACACACACACACACACACACACACACGCACACACACGCACACACACGCACACACACACACACACACTATGCAGGAAAAAGGAAAGGGGTGGCTATGAAGCCAGCAGGCAGCCTCAGGCTGCAGGCTCACCTATGCCATCCTCCACTCCTCACAGTAGGTCCCCCGAGGAGGGACCATGTCCACATCCTTCACAGGCTAGGCAGAAAACAGGAGTTGGTTGTCTTTGGCAAGTTTCAGGTTCTGGCACCACGTTAAAAATGCCCGGAGTCATGTGGACATGGCTTCCCTTGCTGACCCAGACATCCCTTCAGAACTCATCTCTAGCCTCAAATATTCCTATATACTCAAGCCACAAATGGATCCCTTTATAGGAGGAGCATGTCTTTTTGTCAAGTGCTTGTGCTGAGACAGGGGACATGACTCAGCTGGTAAAGTGCCTGCTATACATGCATGAGAGCCTCAGTTTCCACTCCCAACATCCTCCTAAAAGCCAGACCCAGTGGTGTGTTAGTAACTCCAGCACTGTCATAGGACAAATGGATCCATGAGACACGCTGGCCAGCTAGCCTGGCTGAATCGATGAGCTCTTCCCTGCCTCCAGACTAAAGTGGAAATCGACACAGCTTCCGGCCTCCACACACAGATACATGCACATGACCCATATGCACACATCCACACAAACATGAACATGCACACACATCACACACACACACACACACACACACACACACACACACACACCTACTGTCTTTGTAGTGTGTGATCAGTAATGATCTTACTTTGCAAACCAGAGGCCACATGAAGGTAAAAGTGCTGAAAGCTTTATCATTTATTGTAGAAGTAGCAATTACTTCTGATGGAGAAAATATACTCGGTGCTTTACATTCTCAAGAAGGCCCCAGAGAAAGGAAATTCCTTCTCATTGGGGCATCAGTGGTAAGTTGTAGCCTCCAGATCACACGTAGTCCCTTACTCCATTTAACCCTCCCTCACCTCTTAAGTTTGCCTGAACGTTTTACAAGTCATGTGCCCCTGGGAAACGAGGTGCCCTGCTTTTGTCAAGACCTTATCTGATGCCTTCCTGGCCTCGAGAGATATGCATGCCCAGTATCTATTGTCAGGAAACTGCTAACTGTATCTGTGTGGGTAAAAAAACTGAAAACTTTGTGGGATCTAGACAAATTTGAAAGGAGAAAATTTTAAGAAGAACTTTTAAAGAGAACTTAAGAGGAAGAACTTTTTTTGAAGAATAAAGAACCATGAGAGAAATGTATGAACTGATTCATTGGCCTTCAGATTATTTTTAGTCAGCCATATTCTCCTGCTGTAGTCTCCTGCCTAAACCCTCAACCTAAAAGAATGGGAAAAGTATTCCAAGGAAATGGAACCAGAAGCAAGCAGGTGCTGCTATGGTAACAAAATAGACTTCAAACCAAAACTAATCAGAAAAGATAAAGGGCAATTCATTCTGATCAATGGAACAGTTAACCAAGAAAACACTACAATCCTAAACACACCTCACAGAACCCTGGCACACCACCTTACATATAAAAAGCATTGTACTGGAACTAAAGACATAGACCAACTCCAACTCAGTAGCATTAGGTGATTTCAAAAGCCCACTTTTTCCAATAGACAGGTCACCTGGACAAAAATAAACATCAGAATTGAATTATTATCAGACATCAAAGGACCTAATAGATATCTATGGAATATCCCATCTAAACACCAAAGAATATACACTCTATTCAGCAGAAGATCAAAACTTCTCTAAAGCATGTCATGTCCTGGGATGCAAAACAAATCTTACATTTAGAAAAAGTTAAATTATTCTGTGTATCCTATCCAACCACAATACAGTAAAATTTACAATACTAGCCAAGTTCGAGTAAGTACACAAACTCAGTACTGAATAAACAACCAATTACTGAATGATGAATGAGTCAAAGAAGAAATCAACAAAATTTTAATTTTCTATGAGTTTTCACTTTTTTCCCAACTCTAAGAATGAGATTTATGCCTCTGGTTTCGGGGCATATACCAAATACCTAGTTGACTCCTATTTTGTCTTGTGTGGAAAGCTGCTAACTGTCCCCCTACACTCAGCCTGTTTATTTGACAATAAGCTCTAAGTTTATCTGGACACATATTTTCCTCCTAGGATTTATGCTACATTCCAAACCTCCTTGCTAAAACCCTTAACCTGCCAGCTGATGTATATATGTCTCTTCAGCTGCTGTAGGCTGAAGAATGGATGTAACGTGGCCAAACCCCAGCAGCCATGAGACCACATGAGTCATGCTGGGAATGGAAGCTACTGTGGATAGGTCCCCCGTGTACTCTAGGGCCTGCAAGCCACGAACATTTCGATTTACTTTCCCTGATGTTCAGAGATGCATCCACACAGAAAATCAGTTTGGTTTTCTTGGTTTGTCTTGTCTGTTTGAGAAAGGATGACATCTGGCCTCAAACTCAAGATCTTCTTGTCAAGAACTGAGATCACATCCAGACTGATCTCACTTTTAAAAAGCAATCATTAAAATGGCTAGGAACAGATATCACTGGCAGGCACATTATGCCACTGATGCTTTCTACTATGCTACGGAATGAAGACACAATGGCACTGTTTTCCCAGATAGTGGGTGAAGCCTGAAGAGTACCCGCCTCAGCGTCAGCAGAGCTCGCCAGCAGTAGCCTCACACCCCTCGAGGAAACATTACTCCTGCAGAAGAGGTTTACCACATATAACAGACAACTCAGTAATACATGCAGATATCTGCAATACTAAAAGAGCAAGGGTGAAGAGATATGCAGCAAGAACAACTGTCACTTAGGGTGCTGGGTCTATGTTCAATCTGATTTACAACAGGTGCAGCATCTAATGTGAAATATGTATTACTGAACAATAAACAGACTAGCCATTCACATTGGATCAGCAGCTGTCTGACTCATTAACAACTCAGTAAGGCAAGCCTGTCAAGCAGAATACCCAGTGCTGGGTCAACATGCCATGTCCCTTATCTTCCAGGAGAGCCAATCGGTTTCTGTACCTGGCGGCCTCCCCTATCTAAGGCATCAGGAACAAGTTGCTGCTTTCGTAGATTGCTTTGCAATCTCAAGCCAGACCACACTCATAATCTAAAACAGGACCACTTCCTCACAACAAAGCTCAGAGAAACCCAGAGGAAGCTCAGCCCAGAACATTTCACAACGTAGATTTTATTTCATATTTTCATCTCTTAACGTCATAAACTTTATCATAAATAAAAATATCAGACACCAGATCTAACCAGCCCTGAAGCCCATACAACTTGATGAATTTCTATACAGCTAGAACGGGCATTTGGAACACAGCTGTAGATTAACAGCGATTTTACACTTTCAGTATTAAATATATTATATATACTTATCCACCACCAAAAGCAAGCAAATAGAAATGCATGTCAGATACAGAAAAACAATCAGCTTTACATCCTTTATACCATCACTGCATTCCGTCCTTCCCAGCCCCGTACATTTAGCAAATAGAAATGCATGTCAGATACAGAAAAACAATCAGCTTTATATCCTTTATACCATCACTGCATTCCGTCCTTCCCATCCCTGTACATTTAGCCTTTCTTGTTCTCTTTTCTTCATGTTATACTGCACCCCATGCACTTTGTTTACACATACTGATTTATTATGGGCTAGATGCTGCATACGAGATAACTTTTTTCCTGTGACTAGAGAATATGTGATTATTTTTTCTTACTATTAGACATTCTAAATCCATCTATTTTTTTTTTTTACAAATTTTTAAACTTCATTTTCCCTTAGAGCGGAGTAGTATTCCATTATGGCCTTTCACGATGCAGATTTTATACGGTTACCCAAGAGGGCTAGCTAAATTCTCAAGGCCATCTTGATATTGACACATTATGGATGCTCCCAGGCTGACAAAGTAATGCTGTGTTTTAGACATGGAAGAGAAAGTGTATACAACTGCAGACAGCACCAACCACAGACCCAGGGCGGAGAATGTGCTTCTCTACCACAAGGAAACGATTCATCCTTTTCCCTTAAGTCATAGCACTGCTGATCTCAGAGAAAAGGAAGACGTGCATTCTGCATCCGAGCATTACACCCTCGATCCAGAATGCTAAGGAGCCCCAGAAATCTGCTTATGCAGGACTATGTCACTGTACACGATGAACAATGCAAATACAGAGGTAACAAACTGAGAACAAGGGATGGCATTTCTGGTGAATGGCATTTCCCAGTGAATCCAGAACCAGTGAGACCTCAGTGCCCCGAGAACACCACCCTTCACCCTTTCCTAAGCAACCTTCAGAAGTATGAGTGTGTGTGTGTGTGTGTGTGTGTGTGTGTGTGTGTGTGTGAGTGTGTGTTGACATGCCAAGCAACACACACACACTGGGGTCAGAGGACAACTTGTGGAAATTGGTTCTCTCCTTCTATCACGTGGGTTTCAGAGACCAAACTCAGGCTGTCAGGCTAGGCAGCAAGCACCCTTACTGGCTAAGCCATCTTACCACAGCCCTTCCCTGTCTCTAACCAAGGCCCAATTACAGGAACCCAGTGCTACAGAAAAATACTACCGACAGTGCCACAGTCAGCTCCCAAGGGCAAGGGTGGGCCCATGCTCTTGATTCTACATATGCTGTGAGCTTGGAGAAAAAGCTCATAGCATTAAAAAGCTCATAATGTTCACGAATATGTTCTCTCAATAGCAGAACGCCATGGTTGAATGCTTGCAACCCTTATTATTGTCCTACACCAAGGAAGTCTGTGCCAAGCAAGTCTCATAAAATATAGATTCTTGGGTTTTTCTAATTTATCTTGTCTTTTATAAAATGTGAGAAAAGAGTTGCTGGAGTATATTTAGCTACTGGCCCATTTTCAGGTCTATGATTTTTTTCTTTCATTTTAGTCTGAGGGGAAAAAAACCAATCTCTCAGCTGGCTGAACCACAATGAGACCGTGAAAAGCCAGAAAGTGTATTCTGGCTATGCTCCATTTCTTTGTTATGCCCTGTTCAACCACAGCACACAATCCCATCTACAGAGGTCATGGGCCAGAGGTGCCATCATCACACAAGAGTGAGGACCAGAGGCTTAGCTTCTTGTACGGACTGTGAAATTATGGAATCTCACAGCAATGAAAAAGCAGACACATGCTCTGAATGACAGGAGGTAATGAACGATCAGTGATTATAAATATATAAACAGTCATACCTCATAAGCCCTCCCGTCTCCACCTGCAAAGGACTGCTCCTAGTCCCTAGCAAAAGCATCTTTCCCTGGACCACGTAGTAGCACCCTCAGGTTTTTTTCAGACCTTTTGAGTTTCGACTCTCAGAACTGACTGTATTTCCTAGGAACACTGCCCACATATGGAATGGCTGCATTCACACAGTCCCTGGTAGTGTTATAAATATGGTATCTATTGATAGACTAAACTTTCCTATTCTTTCATTTTGTTAGAAAGAAACGTATTACTGGCAATACATATAGATAACTCACAAATCTGTTTCCTACGATGGCGTTGCTAATGTATCCTAGCTTCTTTTGGAAAGCCTTGGGCAGATGGGGTCTAATCAATCAGTCAACCGGACATGACTGTTTCACAGTAAAAAGCAGAGGAAATGGTAATCAACTAGGGATTTAACAAATCCACCTAAAACCAAAATTCTTACACGGACCTCAGATGAGAAGAGAGATGACAAGTTTTTTAGAGACTTGTTTCTCAGGTTGCTTTGAACATAACTTAGACAATTTATAGAAAAAGTGTTTCTGATGCTCGGCTTTCCCAGAGCAGCCATCAGGATGGAGAAAAACCACAGACATTGGCTTTGTTCTGTGTCCACTGACAAAACCCAGCTCCAGGTCCTTTACCTTCCCTGGCAAGATGAAAAGGTCTTATGAAATACAGGCCTCTCTCTCTCTCTCTCTCTCACACACACACACACACACACACACGCGCGCGCACGCTGCTGGGGGAGGGGGCGGCATGTGTTGCCTTGCCCTCCTTGGTTTGATCCTTTGGCCTGCTGCACCTCCAGGAAGAAGGTACTCCTAGGATGGAGGAGGTCATGAACACTATTAGCAGCCATCAGCCCTGCAGGCTACTCCATGTTTCCGTACAATGACACAGTTTACAGACAGCAGAAGAGAAGCAGCCCGGGGAGGTCTGTTCAAATCACACATGGACATAAACTCAAGTCATGTGCAATTGAAGGGGCTAGTACCCAGAATAACTGAAAATAAAACGCGTTTTTCTAAAACTGCCACCTTTACTTATCATTTTACTCCACATGGCAAGGGTGCTTCTCATTCATGTAAAAAGCCCTCCCTGGAGCCTGTGTCTGACGATGGGAAGTGACTGTCGAGGACACTGCAGAGAACATCATCAAACCAGACCGCTGCAAACAGGCCTGAAGCAGCAAAGTTCCAAAGCGTGGTGACATGGTCAGCACGATGCCGTGACAGGCACAGAACACAAGCAGCAGCTGCACATTCCCTCTGCAAGCCAGTGTGCTAGCCCAGGCTCTGTAAACACTTACCATAGGGGCTAGGAACAGCTCAGCGTCATGAGTACTTGTCCAGCATTCCTTAAGTTCTGGGTTTGATATAGCACACCACAAATCCCCTTCCCCCAAATAAAAAGCTTTAACTATCTGAGAAGGCCACACTTGGAGTCATGGAGCATCAGGGACAGGGGGATTCTCTGAGCTGTGCAATGACACAGGCACTGTGCAACCAAGAACATCATCATCTGCAAATTCCAGCCGCTCTGTTCACAGCTAAGAGAGTCATATTCCACACAAGCACTTACTGAGCTCCAAAGCTTTATCCTCCCATTTGGAACTGAAAGAATAGGTGTATAATGGGCCATCCAGTCTGTGGTGCAGCCACTTAGCCAAAACACTCAACAGCCAGTGAATAAACACATAGGTATAGCTACTCTCCAATCAAACAGAAGACCAGCTTTCTAGTAGTTAATGTAGGGCACAGATGGAAACATCAATCCTGTACCAATTCCAGCTCCTGCCTGGTTTTGTAAATAAAGTTTTACTTACAGTCTTTAGCTCATCGACTAGACTTGTTCTAGACAGTGAGGGCAATTCACCCATCACAATGCTGTTCTAGTGTCATGGGACACCCTGGGAGCATTCAAGATTCTGGAATCCAAGATCTACTGCAGTCCTGTCAATGTTTTGGTTCCTGATGTGTGGCCTGAATAAATCAGCCTTCCAGGTAGATGTGCCTTTTATTTTAAGCTTTTTTGAAATGTTTATTAAATTATTTTTAAAAGAATTCATTGAAAAATTCTTATGAAATTTTTTCATACAATGCAATTTTGACTATTTTCCCCTCCTGTACCAGTTCTCCCTGCCTCCCTACCCACCCAATTTTATGTTCTTTTTCTCTTTCTTGAAAACAAAAGCAAAAATAAAAACACACTAAAAAACAAAACTCCACAAAACACACAAAGAAATCAAAATAAACAAGCAAAAGACCAATATGACATACAAACAAACAAAATTCCCAAACAAAACAAAATGAGGTGAAATGCCTACAAAAACATCATTGAGTTTGCAGCTGGTCAGCTACCCTCAGGCATGGGGACCACCTGGAAGTGTGGCTAATGTACCCAGTGAGATTCCACTGGTGAAAGTTGGTTTTTCCTTTGCCAGCATGCACCAATTACAGACAGCTTTCTTCATGAGGGGTGCGGTCAGTGTGTCTGGGACCTGTGCATACTGCCATAATCTCTGTGAGTTCACATGTGCATCAGTCCTACTGTGTCTGGAATGGGTGCCTCTTAGAACACCTGACACTCTATGGGCAGTCTCTCATCACAAAGAAACAAACATTCTCCATCTTATCAATTAAACAGCAATTCATTTTCTGGAAGATTCAATAACCTCAGGGAGCTAAATAAGCCAAAAGGATAGTCTTACGCAGGAAGACAGCAACCAGGGACTGAGGTGTGGTGTCAACAATTTTTTTAGTTCATCCATTCATTCAGATGTGAGTGCCTGCTCTACTGAGCAGAAACATACAAATTTCACATGGAAGAGGGAGACACTTTACACAGAGCAAATCTCTTGAAGCCCTGAGCTTGGAATCCCTACTTGAAGTAGGCAGACAGACAGACAAATGGTGCTGCTTTCTGTCAAGAACAACAGTGGGGGGGTGCAGAACCCAAAGGCTATGGGGGCAGTAACTACAGGGCACACTGTGGAGACCTGAGCACCTGGCTCAATGCCTGGAAACAGCAGGAGCTCCAAAGTATTTGTCCTCTGTGTTACCATGGCTTAGCTCTGCGGCTTTTGACAAGGTACACTCTGAACGGCAGTCTGAGAGTCGTTTTCCCCAACTGCCCTGTTAAAGACACCAATTTCTCCATACCTGGATTGTCTGGTAATCGGAAGCATCGATTCCCTTCACTGTCACCTCTCTGAAAACTGTGGGTTCCAGTTCCTCTTTGGTAAGGTCACAGTGGTAAATGACACCTACAAGGGGAGGAAGTCTCAGGTTAGCCTCCAAGTCTCGTGAAACACAAGGGCCACAAGGATGACAGGTAGTACCCGAGGCCAGCATCAGGCAGGCCCCAGCTCATCGCCACTCTGGTGGGTGTGCCAAGAGGATGACAAGTGTCTGACAGGACACTGGAGGAGCGGAGGTGTACGCATCAGTACCATCTCCTCCTGCTCCTGTCCCACCCCGCGGTGATGCCTGACTTCATTGTGCGCTTGACTGCATTTGCAGGCACTGAGGAGCTGCACTCCAGGTGTGTGTTTAGCTGATGAAGGGAGACTCACCCAGCGCCATGTAGCGCCATCCTATGGACTGGGGGGGTCCTGGACTGAATATAAAGGGGACAGAGGAGGTCGGCAGCTGAGCACCAGCATTCAGTTCTCTCTGCTAACTGATCTGCCCTCTCGAGAGCAAGGAGCCAATTCTCAGGCCTTCTGCACCACCTTAGGTACCCTTACATTGCTGGGATAAAACACCATGACCACGGCGAATTACAAAACAGGTGTTCAATCTGGCTCAAAGTTTCAGAGGGTTAGAGTCCATGACGGCAGAGTGATGCAATAGCCCAGAGCTCACAACCTGATCTACAATCACGAGGCAGGCAGAGACAGGGAATCCCACCAGTCTTCTGAAGCCTCAAAGCCCACCCCCAGGAACCCACCACCTCCCACAAGGACACACCTCCTAATCCTTCCCAAACAGTTCTACCAAATGGGGACCAAGTACTCAAGTGAACCTAAGGGGCCATTCTCACTCAAGCCTCCATATCCTCCATGATGGATCACACATTAAACTGTGAGCTTTCTGTCCAGAATTTGTCACACCAACCAGAAAAGTTACTAAAATCAACAGCAACCTAAGCGTTCAGTGCAGAAAACTGGCGAGCTTTGGGGACTTGAAAGAGGTTGAATAAATAATGTGAACTCATCTGCGGTCGTTCACCTGAAAGGACTCTAGTGGAAAAGTTCCATGAACTACGCAAGGTCTACAGCCAGTCAGGGGTCTCCTTTGGGGCTGGTGCTACCTGACACACACCAGTCAAGGGCACACAATACAGGCAGCAAGCAGGAACCAAAGATCAGGCACGTCATTTCAGAATCAAATTTTCAACCCTGTCCCAGTAATTGTGCACAATACAAAATAACCAATACATACCAATAATTCCATCTTATTAAACCACTAATGGGAATTCTATTTCCTGAATTTAATGCTACCCTCTTAATAATTAAAGAATTACATCAAAGAAACAATTAGACTGTGTTTGCTGGAATCCCACATGACTGCTCATATATTAATGCTTTCTTTCCTCTCAACCCCTTGTGTTTCTCTAGCATCTGAGAAACAATATTCTGTATACACACACACACTTCATATATATATATATGTATATATATATATGTATATATATATAAAACTGTATGACAGTTAGTGAGGGTTTTAATTTGTTTTATTTTTTACATCAGTACAGGGTACCACACACGCACCCACACACACATGCACACCCACCCACCCACCCCCACACACACACCCCTGAATGGGAGAGAAAAGGATGCTCCAAAGACAAGATAGAACAGAAAGCAAGCATGTGCCGTGTGATGTCACCACAAGTAATGAAGGATTTAGGAGCTAGAATTAAGAGCTCAGTGAACTCAGACAAGCCACCACGAACTGGAATTAAATTCCCTAATGACAGATGAAGAAGAGGAGATGGATTCTATGTTCCTGCTTATTCAGATAAGCTGAGATACAATTCCAAAAGCAGAATGAGATGAACACACGTCAGTGGCTGGCTGTCATTTACAGAGTCCCATACTTCCCTCGTTCTGTCCTTCATTCATTTAAATGACTGAAGACATAAGAGTTTAAAGTAAAATGTCTAGAACCAGTAAAAGCTTGAGAATAAGATGTGGGCCCCGTGACAGCAGGGATGGGGACACCCTCCTCTGATCACTGGTCACTGTTGAGCCCCAGGTTCCATGAAAGGGGGAGGGAGTGTCAAGGCTCCTGACTTGGGGAAAAAGAACTCATACCAGCAAGTGTAAAAGCTAATCTTTGAAGTATCTTCCTTTCCCAACAAATCCAAGTTAACATACTTTGTTTTCCATGCACTTTTAGAATTACAGTTTACTCTGGGAGGCGGTCTGTATGCTGGGTGTGGCTGTCCATGGGGTCTGTTGCTGTTACCTGCACTGCGAATCTTTGCACAGATTAAGGCCTGGACTAAGGGTGACGCTTGCTGACACTGAGAACAAGCTGCCCTAGCGGAAGTCAGTGAGAACACAGTCTTTATCTGCCTTTGTTCTGCAAAGCTGATTTGCTCGGAGTGGCTCTGTCTACAGTCCTGCTCTGAGTGGCTCTGTCTACAGTCCCGCCTGCATTAGTCGGCACCAACGCCATCACACTGCCATCTCCCAGAACACGGACCCTCACCACCAGCGCAGAACCTCTTACCTGGGGACAAAAAGGACGTGAACTGGTAGAAGATCTCGGAGTCCTTCTTGCGCCCACTGTACCCCACCACGCTGCCCACGTCCAGAGGGAAGGTCTTCAGGTGAGCACCTGTGGCCAGGTCGTGAAGCTGCAGAATGTTCTTCACATCGTGGAGGTAGCACAAGACCAGGAAGCTGGACCTGACGCAAGCCACCCACTCTGAAAGGACACGGAGAGAAAACCCAACGCTGCTCTGAAAACCAGCGAACACACTGTAACATGAATAATAAAACCCAGAGATTTACACTGGGGTTCAAGATCAGAGAAACAAAGCAGCCGGCCACTAGCTGTCACCTCTATTTAAGGCTGAAAGGGCTGTTCTGTCTCCACGAACCCTCAGAGATAATGCTGTCTCCACAAATCCTCAGAGACAATGCTGTCTCCACGAACCCTCAGAGACAATGCTGTCTCCATGAACTCTCAGAGACAGACAATGCTGTCTCCATGAATCCTCAGAGGCAAAAGCTGAGCTCCTGTCTCCTCTTCCTCACATTCCTTTCTCCACCCAGCCATATTCTGTCTCTACCTCCCTAGTGCCGGGATTAAAGGCATGTGATCCCAGGTGTTGGGATCACAGAGGTGAGCCTTGAACTCAGAGAGATCCATCTGCCTGTCTCCTGAGTCCTGGGATTAAAGGTGTGTATCACCATTGCCCGATCTCTATGGCCTGGGGCTAGCTTTGCTTTCTGAACCCTCAGGCAAGCTTTAATAAATCATATATCATCACATTTAACTGAACAGCAGCACTGAAGCCCTTACCATGTGTGCCATGGTGACACTTGCAAAGTCATTTTAGGACCTGTTTTAACCCCATCTTCAGCACATTGACAGCTGTCATGTTCACCTATGGCCCTCAGTGTAACATGACAACATCCACAAAACAAAGTTCAGTCTGGAGAACTGCATAGGGTTTAGGTCGCAGCATTCATGGCTACCCTTGACTGCATTGGTCCTGCATACTGGACACTAGACATGTGACTGCAAATAAACCTGCTGCTCTTGTTTGCAGCACAGTATTCTGGGACTGTGTGTGAAGGCCTGGTCCTCAGCCCATAAGGTCGGGGAAGGAGGTAGAGCCTTCTAAAGTGGAAGTTAGTTACATGGGATTGTGTCCTGGAAGGTGTGAGGCTCCCAGCCTTCCCTCCTCTTGGTTTACTTGTGACTGTGCAGAGGTAAGTTAGAATTCCCACCAGGGATCACCAGAAGCAACAGAACAAATCCATGACAGATGGAACCTCAAAAAACTAAGAGCCAGAACAAACCTTTCCTTTGTATAGGGTGATTAGCTCAGGTATTCTGTCAAAGTAACAGGAAGTAATGAGGATATCTACATACGTATTTTACACTTGATGGACATAGAGAGAGAACAAAATCAAACCATAATTGATGTATACAAGAGGGCTGATTATCTCACAAAAATGTACTCAGCCCTCAGTGTACCATCAGATGCCCTGCAAAGTCCCAGAGACACAAGTAGGGGAGTGAGATAACTTCGCACAGACACACCCGTGAGCACACAACGGAAACATGTGGGTGCAAATCTAGTGGCTGAGGACCCCAACAGGTGGAATGAGTTTTGTCTTGAGTGCAGGGGCACGGAAGTGGGGGTGGGGTGGGTGGGAGGACTTCCAAGGGACAAGGTGTTAGACTCAACAAATGAAGGCCAGAGTGAAGACAGAGGAGAGGACCCTGCAATGCAAGCCCCAATGAGTGGGGATCAGGAGGGAATCCTGTAAGGACGAGGAGCACTTTGAAGACGCAGAAAAAAGCCATTTAGTTTCGGGGGATGGTGATGCTGGTGGCAGTTTGTTTTGAGGCATCTGCTGAGTTGTGGGAAGCACGGATAGTTAACCACGAGTGAGGAGGCAGGTGAACGGAAGGTTCGTGTGAGGACACCAGTACAGGATGATGCATCTGACGGGTGCATGCGCAAGAAAGGAGCTCTGCAGAAGACTGGAGGGAAATAAGAATGAACATCACCGTGAGATGCCAGCAAGAACGCGGGGTCAAAGCCAGAAGCAAAGGGAAGAGACAGCTCAAGCAGAACGGCCAGGACTCCACAGTACAGGGCATCCTAGTTTGCTTTCAGTTGCTGTGACAAAAACCATGACCAAAACCACCTTAGGGACAAAGACTTTCCTTGGCTTGCAGCCTGCAGACTCTCACTGCAGGAAAACAGACCAGAACCTGTCCAGAAATGGTACCACCCACACACAGTAGGGGTCCCACTGGGCCTTCCTCTATCAATCAGCAGTCAAGACAACATCCCCTTGACATGCCTACATGTCGGTGGGAACAATTCCTCCGTTAGGGTCTCTCTTTCCAAGAGTGTCAAGTTGGCAACCAAAGCTAAGTCTGACACAGATGTGGAGAGTGAGGTACAGATCTGAGCTCTTCCCAGGGCCCAGGGAGCTCGCTCGCAGCAGCACAGTGCTCACTCAGCAGCAGAGCGACGAGGACAGCATGAGGCCGAAGGGAAGGAAGAAGGAATGGCAGACACAGAAGCCAGGCTGAAGCAGGACAGGCCATTCACAGTGAGGGGCGGAATGACAGCACAGAAACCACGGACCACAGATCCTGAAAGGCCAGGCTTTTCGTGGGCTTCACGACGGGCTTCTTGACATGGTTTATTTTTGTAACCCAAGAAACTGGTAACTCACGCTCAGAACGTGACTACTTGTCCCTGAGGACCACTTGTCCCTGAGAACACCAAGACACTGGCCACAGGGCATGGATCTTGGGTAGCTTTGACTACCGCACAAACTCTTCCTAAGCCAAAGATAACTAAGACTTCAGCTATCCAAAAGTAGCTTGCTTAGCAGTGGCTCGGTTCAGCAGTGCATCTCATGTGCTCATGGGACTTGCTGTTCTAAAGACAGAGGGGGAATGGAGTAAATTACAACTGTCAGAGAATAGTCAAGTCGTGCTAAGTTCATCCAAATTCTAAAACTGACCAAGCGAGTGAGAAAAGGACAGGAGACTTGTGGAGTGTCGGAAATAAAGGCTGCCTTTGTAGCTGTCCTTGGAGTCATCTCTAGGCTGTAGTCTGAACAGAGCATTCTGTACTGATGGTCAACTGCCAACTTTGCTTCCACAGAAGTGGCGAGTGCAGTCCCTCCCGGCCTAAAGAGCGGGCAGCTTTTCAGAAGGAGGCCTGTCACTCCAGTCTCCAGCCACCGTCTGCATTTCATTCGGTTTATAACTGAGACTGGATGTCACTTAAAGCACAATTGAACAAAGTCCAATGGTTAGGAAACGCTGACAGCATCCATGAAGGCCCCTATGAGATTCACCACTCTAACCTAAGCTGTGCAGTCACCAGGGCACCTACGGAAGCCTCAGGCGTCCACAGCCTCCTTTAGACACACGCATGAGTGTGGTTAGTACCATGGAGTAGGGCTGCGTGTGGCACCTCAGCAATGCTACTGGCTGTACCCACCTCACGAGGACAGTTCTGCCTTGGTGTAGACAGAAGTCCTCCGGCTTTCAAAGTGACACTGAAGGGGTTTTGGCCTGATGGAGCTCAAAGATAAAATGGCCCAGTACCTTCTCTACAATCTGTGGCTGCTCCTGCACCCAAATACAGAAGAAGGTCACAGTCGACGGTTTGGGGAGAGAGGAAGGTGCTCCTGGCATGCTGTAAGCGTCTCTCCCCACGCTGAGGAGCAGGGCTATTTTCTTCTTACTAAGCTTCTACTCTGACGGCTCCCTGACACACACCTACACTGTGGCAGGATCTAGGAAGCAGGACCAGTTGCTACCTTAGTCGAAAACCTGGGCTGAGCTGGGACTCTCGCGTTGCAGCTGTGGACTGTACAGGAAGAGCAGGTGGGCTGTCAGGGTTTGTCTGATACTGGCTTGGGGGTTGAAGTAGGGATCTTAATACCGGATGGTGGAGGGGTACAGCCCAATGTCCAAGGCTGAGGGGAAGCCCAAGCAAACCCCGCTTCCTCAGGAACCACAGAAGCTGTAGAAAAAGACACAGTAGGAAGTGCCCACGGGAACCTGTGACCCTGAGATCAGCTCTCCACTGTTGACTCCAGCAGTGGCAGAAATTGCTGCAAAGCATGGCAGACAGGGAGAGGGAGTTTCTTACAGGTCCCTCTGTGAACCTGGATCTGCATGGCTGCACACATGTGCAATCCACTGAAGAACGTGCCGCAGTTGTGCTTCAGCTGAGAAGGGGCTATTCTGCAGCCTGGCCAGTTCTCCGCTGCATGATACACTCTGGAATGGCCTTAGAGTTCCTCATTCAACTTAGCACAGACACACACTTCCCAGAACAAACTCGCCATTGGTCTGAAGTACTGAGCCCTTTTGTGTAAAAGCCACTCTCCGGACTAGTGAGTCATCTAGATGAATTCAGTTTTCCTGCACTCAGTTTCAAGACAGACCATCATTTTTGATAAAACGGGTGAGTGCCTGAGCAGATTTCAATTAAACACACAGGCAGCCTATTCTCCTTTCTAGCAAGGTGTCTGGAAAGCCACCCTCACATATACAAGAGGTGGGGACAACAGCCAAAGGCGACACAAAAGCTCACGGCCACAAGCTGTCTCTCTTTTCATCAGTGTGCAATGTTCAAGCATGACATTCCAATAATTGCAAGCCAAGGTTCCGTACTGAACATCAAGTCACCCGGCTGTGAGGCGGACCAACCTGCTGATGTCTTACAGGCCCAATTTCCCAGCAGCCGCTGTTCTCACCTAAGACATCTTTCTCGTGCTCTGGGACAAGCACTTTCCACTTAGACTCGTCGGGGTCCGTGAAGTCGATGTTGATCAGACGATAATTAGGAGAATTGCGGTTCGTCTTGAATGTGAACACTGTCCCCTCGTTGGTCACGTAGTCATATTCTCCTTCGAAGTTGTCTACCAGTTTTACCCACTTCAGGATTCCTGGGAAGAGATAACACATTCCTGTCACCTCAGCACTGTAAGAAACGATTCAGGTCCCTAGGTGAGGGACTCTTTGCTTTATAAAGCACACTTGATGGTACTGGGAGCTCCAACACACAAGAATGAGCAAGGGCTAGCTTTGAGTGGATGCCAAGGAGCACTTCAAAACTCTGGTGCTAAGGGGTGGGGGGAACTACCATTCCACAAGCCTGCTGAATTGTCTTCTGAGCACGTCTCAAATCAAAACCTGTCTTTCCGCTTTTCCTGCCACCCTACAATGTCCTCATCAGCCACAACCTGGTCTACACAGTGGCCCTCAACCAGGGCAAGAGGCAGGTCAATGCCAAGCAGCATTGGAAGTCTCCAGACAATTTTGTTTGCTGTGACTTAGGAGGTGAGGACTGCTACTGCCATCTAGTGGCAGAGATCAGAGATGCTGAAGAACATGCTACTATGCCCAGGTCAGGCCATAACAGAAGTCATTAGTGCCACGAGAGCTCTGGCCTGTAGTGTTAGCTTTCTGCCTGGTTTCCCACGGCCACTCTTGATTTACTCTACCCCAGGCAGCACAATGTCTTAATACCCTAACCTGGTCCACAATGACACCTTTCTCATCACACTCTGAATAAAAGTCCCCACAAGTCCCACCTAAGCCAACTTCGCACATCCCAACTCTTGCCTTACCTCCTGAGTGCTAGTGGTACTCAGGCATGCCACAGGCTGTGTCCTCTGCCTGGCCCACTCCCAAATGGCTGGCCACCTCTAACAGGCACACTTGTGGTGGCATTTCTCTCAAGATAGCTATGCATTTACCAGCTGACTCCTTATGGGTTTTACTTGCACTTCATACACAGCTTGCAGCTACTTTGTAGATACAAATAAAAGTGATATTGAATGAAGCTGGAGTACTTCACAGTCCTTTATTCCTAAGAACCGGTATGGAGTGGTCATCCCTAAACGTCTGAACTGTACTTGCTGTGATCCTGGAATGGCTCTGGGTACCACCTTTAATAATTAGAAGCTCACCGGAAGACAGCTGTTTCACAATGTATCTGATACACAGCTCAGTGAACATCTTAAAAAATTTATACATGAAGGAATCTATGACTTTAGATACTCTCTAAGCATCCCCTGACTTCAACTCCACAGGACACTTCCGTTTTAATTTGGCTAATTCATTTCTTCCCCAGCGTCAGTAAGTACTTCACACTCACGTCTTATTTGCACCCATAGAACATCTTTACATCATGAGTTGTTGAAGTAAACATATCAGGGAAAGTGTAATTCCAACACAGAAGACCCAGTTCTGTGCTCAGACATATTTGGATCAAAATCCCAGCTCCCACTGTGATGCTACGTGGTTTTGTTTGTTTTCATTTCTTGAGACATGTTTTCTCTGTGAAACAGTCCTGGCTGTCCTGGAACTCACTCTGTACAACAGGCTGGCCTCGAACTCACAGAGATCCACTTGCCTCTGCCTCCTGAGTGCTGGGATTAAAAGATGCCTGCCTGGCTAGCTGCGTGATTTTGAATGATATATTTATTCTCTGTTTAGCTTTATTTCTTCAACCATCAACAAAGAATCACAGGAAACATTAAAAAATTTAACTCACAGCATATTTACTCCACAATAAAAGTTTAGTGAAGTTATTTTTTAAAGTAATTTGAATTACAACCAATAAAACCAGTAGTAAAAGTTTAAAGCCTTCCTAAATGTTGGCAATAATCAGTAAAAAACACAGAGAGAGGTGTTTCATTTATAGTAGAAGCACGCTTAGAATACCTACGAATGTACCTAGCATGAAATGTGGGATCTACACAGAAATAAACAAGCAAACAAAACTCTTGAGCTTTTTCTAAGGAAACATTAAAATAAAAACATCACAGTGAGTTCCAGGACAGCTTCCAAAACAATACAGAGAAACCCTGTCTCGGAATCAAAAACAAAACAAAACAAAAAAAAAAATCACAGCCTTAAGTGTGAAGAATTAATATTTCAAAGAGACACGGAGTCCCACTGGATATAGATAATAGTAAGGCTGGCAGAGAGTGTGACATCATTCTGAGACTCAGCTGGAAAGAAAGGGGAAGGACAGCAAAGCAGGAGCTTCTCGGTGATGCTGACCAACCCGACTCTACCCCTTCTCGGTGACGCTGACCAAGTCAACTCCTAACCCAACTCTGTCCCCTCTCGGTGACGCTGACCAACCCGACTCTGTCCCTTCTCGGTGACTCTGACCAACCTGACTCTGCCCCTTCTTGGTGATGCTAACCAAGTCAACTCCTAACCCAACTCTGTCCCCTCTCGGTGACACTGGCCAACCCAACTGTGTCCCTCACATGACTCTCACAACACTGTAGTCCTCCCTCCTTTTACAACTGCTCTTTTACTGTCACGCAAGCGTTCCTCTGCATCTTTCACAGGATGTTATCTTGCTGGGGTTTGTTCAGCCTTTGGTTATTGTTTGACTTCTGCCTACATTTTACTGTGCTCAGAAAACAAATCTGATCTCATTTTAATCTTTTTCAACTTACTAACAGTCTTCTGACTTCAAACTATGTTCTGCACACAACTAAAGGACACTCTGAGCTCACTGGGAATTTGTGTCAAATAACCCTAGTCATAACACTCAGTTCTACTCATCCGATGGGATTACATCATTCATTGTCTCCACCACAGAAAGGCCAAATGATTGTGTATAACAGTTGTGGGACCATTTTAACTTGTATGTGTTCCCTAGACTTAGAGGTCTGTTAGCTACTACCCCCAGAATTACCAGTCTTAAATGAAACTCACCGGAGGAGCTTATGGTCACAAAGCCTTATCTCTAGTAATGCACTTTGCTTTAAACGATGCTCTGCAGTTTACTGAGCTAGCCACATCATTCTCATGCATCATCTTAGACCAGCCGGGCGTCACCTTGGTAGCTTCCCTAAGCTGCTCCCTGCACTGCGGCTTTTCCCAACCTGCATTTCATTTGCAGAGAAAGAAGTTTGTTCTTCATGTCCAGTATTCCATGTTTTTCCACTTTTTGGTGGGCTGCACTTTAGGAGTGTCTTTATATTTATATTCTCTTTCCCTAAATCTCTCTTTGCTGTGTTTAATCTCCTCTTTAATAGCTGTATTCATAAAGATAGATAATGGCCGTGTGCTCTATTAAAAGTACTAGTTGTTTTGTAATGTCATGGTCATTTTACAGTCATTTCTTGCTTATGCTTCCAAGGTTTTTAGTTTAACAGCAGCAGTATGCTGATGGTGTATTGTTTAAAAGTGTGGTTAACACACTTCACACTGGGAATCTGATAATCCCACTCTGGTGTATCATCCTTCTCATGATGGCAAATGTTTCTCTATGACGGTTTTTGACTGTGTGTTGCTGACATCCTTTGGAACCTTGTTTGGGGGAACCTCTTGGGACCTGAATTTAACGGGCAATTTTCCAGGGAAGGTCTGTATTTCCTTTTGCTTGCCTCCTCAAATACAACCAACATAGAAGCACTTTAAATTCTTGGCATGTGGAGTTCTAAACCCCAGAGGCATCACTGCTGACTCCATGTGAAGGGCAGTGCCTCTCATGCACCTGGGGAAAATGCTTATCTTGTCTATGGCTCCATCACTAATGCCAAGGTACAATTCCTTAGTATACACCATGGACCTTCCACGACTGGGTGTTTCACCTGCCAATCACTCCTGCATTGAGTCTCAGCCATGGAGAAGCAAACTGTCCACCTCCTTCCCCAGCAGAAACAGTTGAGACAAGCCAGTCTCTGTCCCCAGATTCCTGCTTTCACTCCATTTCTGTTCTCTATGATTTCTGGTCCCTTCCTGCCAACAACAATGTATTTGGAAAGCCCTGCCTAAGTGTTTACAGCACTTTAGTTGTTTCAGCTCAAAGGCTACTCAGAGTACATACTCAGACAAACTCCCACCCAGACCTTACACTTATGCTTCATATGAGGTTACACTGCATATGAGGCACAATTATACCCTTTAACTTTTTAAGTGGCAAATTGCTCCCCTCAAACGAGTACTCAGTAGGTGATCCACTCTACGGTGACCATAACTTGTTCCCCTAACACAAGGCTTTATAAACACACACATGCACATGCACACACGTCTTAGAACAACAATGTAAGTAAAGTCATTAGCTGCCAATCAAACATTTGAAGACAACCATAAAGCTCCTTTGGTTTGCAGTAAAAATCATAAAACACAGGCCGGGCGTTGGTGGCACACGCCTTTAATCCCAGCACTTGGGAGGCAGAGGCAGGCGGATCTCTGTGAGTTCGAGGCCAGCCTGGTCTACAGAGCTAGTTCCAGGACAGTCTCCAAAACAATACAGAGGAAACCCTGTCTTGAAAAAAACAAAAAAAAAACAAAAAAAAAAAAAAAGATAAAACACTATTTCTTGGACTATGACATTTGTGGACAGCAAATCTTGATCCAGTGAAATGTTAGATTCTTTAACCATCCCCCTGCCAATAAAGCATTTACTGATGTGAGCATTTACTTCACGGCATAACCTTCTATGGTTTCTGCTTGAAAAGGTCATGAAAACAGTGGCATCTATTAGATCCCAAGTCACCTGAAGACACTGGAGCATGGCAGACCCAAGACACTGCAGGAAAGTCCCCTGGCTCTGCAGTGCATACAGGTGAGCCTGAAGAGAGGCAGTTACTCAAACACTCAGGTTCTGCCGCACACCAATGCCTCAGATAAGCCTGTGGGTGTGCCCCTGCCTCCCAAAGAGCTGAGGAGCTGTAAATGTACACTGTTGAATCTGTGGCTCCTCAGAAAAGGAGTTGTGGCTGAATCTGTGTAAAAACAGCTGTAAGATTTAAAATGTCCTCATTTAAATTAACTTTATTATGAAACAAAACCCTTGGAATTAAAAAGTATACACACAGGCCGGGCGGTGGTGGCGCACACCTTTAATCCCAGCACTAGGGAGGCAGAGGCAGGCGGATCTCTGTGAGTTCGAGGCCAGGCTGGACCGATAGCCTCCGAAACAATACAGAGAAACCTTGTCTAGTAAAACAAAAAAAAACAAACAAAAAAAAAAAAGTATACACACAGAAACTGACCAGACCCAAAGTCTACATACGTGTCTCAATGAGGGTCTACACAGTGAGCACACACGTGCAGCGGCTGTGGAGCTTCACACTGGATTTTACACTCTCACAAATATGTCTTACACGTTAAACTACCGCCAAAGCTGAAAAAATCATGTCAGAGCTAGAACTAGGAAAATAGCTCTATATCCTCTTCCTAACTTGCGTTCATTGCAGAATCCCCTAATATTTAGCCTTTCTTATTCTCTTTTTATACATGTTATACTGTACCCATGCATGCCTTTTTTAAAATATACATACAAATATATTTATTTAAACCAAGATACACACACACACACATACAATAGGCTAGGTTCTCTATGACGGAAACTGCATTTTTTTCTTTCTGAAATTGTGTGACCTCACTGAATATTATGCATTCTAACTCCATCCATTTTCCTGCAGTTTTGTGAACCCATTTTTCTTTAGTACTGAATAGTATTCCATTTGGTACATATACCAATTTTCATGATCTATTCATTTGTTGTTAGATATCTAGGTTTCTTCCAGTTCTTTGCTACAGTGAAAAAACAAAGAAAAGCAACAATAAATATGGGTTGCAAATATCACTATGGTAGCATGTTCAAAAACCAGGTTAAGGACTAGGCTCTCACTCGGCAGCACATTTCAAAAGGAAGCCTGTGAAATCCCTTTGTGTTCCAGAATCCTGTTCCAGTGGCTTGATGGAAAAATAAGAAGCAAGTCACAAAAATTGAATTTAAAAAAAGGTATTTTGGCTACACCATGGAGACTCTTTTATTTTTGCTATTTACAAGTGAGAACCCTGTTGATTTAAATGGACAACATGAAAATTACTTTTACAAAAGAGATATGGCTTAACTCCTTAACCCTTTCAGAGTTTGCTCATTTTGTCTGTAAGTGCCACTGTACACTCTCAGGACAACACAATTCTATCTCCAAACCTCTTCACCACAAAGTTAACAAGGCCTTTTGTTAAGCCTGTTTGTCACTGGGGACTAATTTTGTTTACTGAGTAGAGGTTAACTTAAAATAAATCCTCTTATGGCTTTCCTAGAGCAAAGACACACTTCTATTTTGTTCTTTAAAAATGATTAATGATATTAACTATATCTCATGGAAAAATGCTTTTATATTTTACAAAAACTATATAAGACTGTCATGACCCAAGGGTAACAGACTCAAGGTGACATCAGATGCTGAGGCTGAGTGGGGAGAAGTCTCCAACCCCCCTGGGTATGAAGGACTTCTTTATGCTGGCCTAAACCTGCATCTTTGTTTAATTTTATCCTGGCCCCTCCTCCTGCCAACTCTTGCAGCGTCTCCCCCCCCCCATTCAAGTCCTCTCTTTTTTTTAATTACTGTTGTTATACACACAGATAAATAATGGCCTGCTAAGTCTCTTTAGTGTCACGTATGTACTTATTGGCTCGAGGCTTACATTTGGTATGTAACCACGCAGGAGCATACCCCTGGGAAGACTGACACCCCCCCTAGCAGTAATCATCTAGAGGTCCTGAGATTTCCCCATCTACTCTGACACGTCAACTCCTGTCAACATTTAGGTCTTGTTGAAGAGGCTACATTGAGATTCCTGGGTGTACCTTCCCCATCATACATAGACACAATCTTGAGACACGTGTCCTGTCCTCTGGGTCGTCCATCTCCGTTTTGATGATGTTCCCTGAACCTTAGGTATAGGGGTTGTGTTGTGGATGGCATCAGCTGGAACTAGGCACCCCAAAGTTAGCAGTTCTGTGCATTTCGACCAACTGTGGTTTTCTGTAAGGTCTGTCTGCTGTAAAAATAAGTTTCTTTGACGAAACTTTAGTGAAACCTACACTCTGAATACAAGATAAGTATTTAGAAAGCAGCTAGAAACTGCACTGATTTGACAAGCTGGCAGCAGCAGGTTCTCCTCTAGCTTCCATGGCCTCAGTAGCCATCAGTAATTGGCTAAGTTTACAGTAAAAGGCAGGAATTCCCTCCTACTCAATGGCCAACTCACAAATCCAATTAGTTGGCTGTTGGTTACTGCCATGATATAAGTGCCACTATTGCACCTTCGGGGATGTTTTCCCATACTGATTATTGTGACTCTCAGGTGTCACAACTGGTTAGGACTACTTACTTCTCTCTCCTTTGGCAGCCTGCATAACACCTCCCAGGATTCTGAGTGCTAGTCTTCAGGGGGGAGGTTTCCCGGTCAGATCCAGCTCAGTTCCTTCAAGACCTACATCCATAGGTACTTACCTTAAAGTTTTGGGAAGCAACAAAGGCAACGGCAGCTGTACTGTTTGGGGAATCTCTTGGACTTCCCGGACCAATCACTCAAAAGGAGGGTTTTCATGGCTGTTAGGATTTTTACTAAATGGTCTATGGGTCTTGGGGGGGGGGGGTGGCATTATCATCCCATGGTGTAATTTCATTTAAGCTACACACACACACACACACACACACACACACACACACACAGTAACTTTAGATAACACAGCTTCTCTGGCTTTTAAAAATATGCTTAGTGGGGCTGGAGAGATGGCTCAGCAGTTAAGAGCACTGGTTACTCTTCCAAAGGACCTGGGTACAATTCCAGCACCCACATGGCAGCTCAGAACTGTCTGTAACTCTAGTTCCAGGGGATTTAAAACCCTCACATAGACATATACGTGGCAGAACCTCAATGTACATTAAGTAAATAAACTTTAAAAATATGCTTAGTGTTATTTATTCTTTTTCCTCTTTCTTCGTATACGTCTGTGTCTTTAAAGGGTGCTGTGCAACAACTCTGGGGAGAATAAGTACAGTGTTCTAATCAGGGAACAGGGGCTGAGAAGACTAAAGGATCTGCGTGTGTAACTCTGAACCTAGTCCCAGGAAACGTGACAAATGCGGCATTAATACCTAGGTAGCCCAGCACTCTTCAAGTGATGTATCTTTTAAAATTTAACTTTCCTCTACTGTGGCATACAGCCATTTTCCTATGCATTAATGCACAATTTTTATGACATACCTAATAAAAGGGGTTCAAAAGTTAAAGAAACAGCATTAATATGAATTTTATTATTGGAACAGTGGGGTATCTTATCAAGCAGGGTATTTGGAGACGGGTCTCAAAAGGGACCTTAACAAGTTATCTACCATAAGCTGGTGCAGTTATCAGGAGACCATCAAGTACTACACACACACACACACACACACACACACACACACACACTCACCCATGTGCATATGCACATACATATGTGCACACATTCACATACACTCACCACATACACACTCACATACACACACATGCACATACACTCACACATGTGCACTCACACACACATACACACTTACACATGCATGCACACATACACTTAAACACATGAATTCAAGGGTGAAAGGCAGTGATGTCTAGGCTCAAGCAGCTCACAGATGGGAAATTACTTGTTAAGGAAGGCCACCTTGTAGAGTCTTAATAAAGAATTAGTTTATTTGAAAAATTCTCAATAGTTTTTTCTGTCCTTGATGAGCGAAGAGGCTTTAAAGTTATCATAAGGAATACTCAGGTTTCAGTAATACAAAAGTAGACTTCTTTTTTAACATTGTATGTAATTTTTAGTTAGCATATATTCTTGACTAATTCGCCAACATTTAAGGTGATTGGTACATTTGAATTTAATGTCTATCCTTCCTCTTAAGCAGCATGACAAAAGCCAGGCAAAGATAAGGAGCAAGAGCAAGGTATTCATTCTTGCCAGTCAGACGCAAACCCTGAACATCATCAGCCTGCACGCAGAAACTCTGCAGACTATGATTCTGTGTTACTGTAAACAAATTAAACACTGAAACTTGTATTTGGAGTAACTTTGATGATTAGGAGTTAAAAATAAAACAAACCACCTCTCAGTATGCCCTTAACCTTCTATTCTGTTATCTAAAACCAGTGTTGTGATTCCAAAACTCCCACTTCTGTCAAGGAGAAGCAGGACATAAGGATGGAGCTCTCTGTATGCCAGGAACCCAAACCCAGGCCAGCCCTTTCCCCGCACTTTCACAACTACTCATAATTCCCTGTAAAGCAGGTATTAGTCTTCCATTTGCAGACATGAGTCCCTTGGAAGGGAAGAACAAGCTTCAAATCAAGACACCCTGCTGTAATTAAAGTGAACCACGTAAGTAACTCAACAATCACTAGTTCCATCTGCTGTCTCCTCTTCATTAGCTAAGCACACATGGTACAGCATTAACCGCCATGGGTTTCACAGCGCCTGATCCAATCTGCCAGACTGAACAGAAAAAACTGCATCTGTACCGAACACTCCACTGGGTCACTCCCCATACAATACACAACAGCAACTGTTTATACAGCATTCATACCGTCTTAGCTCTTATTAGTAACTGGAGACGGTGGGAGGTGCAGACAAATGCGGGGGCCCCCATGAGGACAGGGTGACATTTAGTGGGACAGGCTGGTAGATTTTAGTGTCTGCCCGGAGTCCTGGAATCCATGTCACATGGACATCAAGGAACAAGCAACCATTGCTTCTTTAAACTGCTGTCATCATGGACTGATTCACAGTGAACCAGTGATTAGCACGAACATAACGAACTAAGATGCCTCTACCGCCGTCCCATGCAACTGACGCCTGAACCTATGAATGAAACCCAGAGCTCCAGCAGGTCAGTCCCAACCACCGCGGGATCTGTTATCCACAACTGCAAGGCCAGGGCGGCGGTGACTACAGACAGATGAGGCTGGAGGGATGGCCGAGCAGTACAGAGCACTGGCTTTTTGCCAGAGAGCTCCTAGTTTGACTCCCAGCATCCACAAGGTGGCTCACAAGTGTCCAGAACTCCGGTTCTGGGGCTCCAACATTCTCTGCTGGCCCAGACACACACGTGGGCAAAACACCCATACATCTATATAGCAAATGAAGTTAATACCTAAAATAAACAAGATGGCAAGCCCTGTACTACCCAGGAAGCTGGCAGCTGTCACTGCAGAAGGCTCATCCACAACAGCTCACAGCTTTGGCTCCACCCACCCCGACAGTCACTCAGCAGTCAGCTTGCTTCTGGGAGTAGGACAGAAGGGCGGGACGATGACCTGCTTGAAGTGACCTCCAACTGTCCAGCTCAGTAACCATACGGAAATAGGTGAGTGTCCTAGAAGCCATTTGCTCTACTGTCCTTTATGTGGGTTCCCATGAACTCGCGCCATGGACCTGGACAACCTAATGTCTCTAGTTAACTAAACACACTAACTTAGGTGTTCCTGCCAGAGCGCTTTGCAGATGTGGCTAATTAAAGCACAGGACATTGTTCCTGAAAGTCAAGCAGTTGGACATGAGGCGTCCCCAGAGAAGAGATCCCATCTGGGAACAGCATGGGCCTGGCTGAGCTTCCTGCCAACAGAGCACACTCTTGCTTGTATGTTCCCACCAGCACACAAGCCAACCGCCCGCAGCAGCCCTTTCACCATCGCTCTCTCCCGACCCCATCTCTGCTTCTCCCCTGCACAGACCCACAGAACCAGCCACCTCACAAACACAACACTGCTATCTGCTACTAACGTGGAGCTAGCAACTGTAGCTCAGTGCAGAAACATGTGGATGGAACTTCTTGTCTACAGGAAGTTAAGCAATGAGTGTTTCTTTAATTTGTTAGCTTGTACCCTTTAATAACATAAGCCCACTTAATAATTTAAAGACATGATGACAGTGCAAACAGCTCTCTCTGCAGAAGGAACACTGGAACTGCGATTATTAACAGGCCAGGGGAAGCCCAAAGCCTTTCTATCACCTAGGAAACATGTCTTCATTGGCAAGGACAGAAACAATGTTTCATTTGGGCTCAGTCAATGTTTCATTTGGTCAGATCTACGGTGGGTAGTGGCTTGCTCCTTACAGAGAATGTGAACACCGACCTCGTGGCTGTAGTTGTGAGACTGCAATAGGTGTCTCTGTCTTTTAAAACAAAACCAATAACTTTACTGCACATACACGGCACTGGTATAATAAATTATTGACCATCCTGTTGCATGGCTACGTGTGCTCTGTCTGTGATAGCCAGAATGACAGCATGTGGGCCCAGCAGTTAAGTGATGTAATACCCAATCGAAAGGGACTATCTTTGTATCAGAATGTTGGATACTATGATTTAGAATTGTATTCAGAATTGTCTATTTTGGAATCCCATGTGAAGCATATCTTAAACAGTCACTATTTTACACTAATTTGTTAGGCAGCTGGTAGTCAGTCAGCTTATGTGATAGATTTTCAGGGCTGGGCAAACGTGGTAAATCATGGAGCCAAAAGCATTAAAGCCTGGTCTTAGTACAGCAAAGAGCCATCAGCTCCGCTGGCCTCAGACACAGATTCACCCACCTCTGCCTTCTGGGTAAGGGTTAAAGCCTGTACCATGTGCCTAGTGAGGACCTTCAATTTCTAATAGGCTGGTTCTGTGCTCACTATGGTGGCACATGTGGCTTCAGAAAGCAAAAGCAGGCTGTCACTGTGTACACAGTTCAGGAGGGGCCATCATATGGTTGGTTACCTGTCAATTTGGTAAATATCCATGTTTGTACTAACCACATGCTAAGACAGTTTGTATCCTAACAACTCTAGGGTTATAAACGGCTACAGGCCAATATTCCTGCTTCTACCTACCACACAGGACCTCATCACAAGCAGGTGCAGAAGAAGTGCTTAACCCCAATCTCAGGGACCCCAATCTCAGGGAAAATGCAGATAGCCAGCATTAGCTCACTTGTCTTTATTACATGCAACAGCACAAAAATCTGTATGCTCAGAGACAACGTGGTAGAAAGGAAGACCGCCAGTTGAGGCAGCCAGAAGGTTGACATACCAGCTTTTGAACCTGGTATCCTAGGACAATTATGCAGTTCTTAAATAACTTACCAGTGATACCGTTGGATTCCTGCTGGAGGTCACAGTACCACAGTCGGTTTACCGGATCGCATCCCTCCCAGATGGATAACAAGACATAGCGGCCATCATCAGATAGCTATAAAGAGACAACAGTGTGTAAGGAGTCACGTGGACTTGTTCTCAGCAGCCTGTGGGGTAGTATCATTACTGTTCCCATCACAATGACCAGACAGTGGACAAGAAGCTCCTGGAGGGAAAAAGAACTAATCTAGGTTTATGACAGACAGATGGGAAGCCAGGCTGGGCTACAAACGAAGGCCCAGCCCACAATGACAAACTTCGTCTGGCTAGGACACACCCCGTCAAGGACCTAAAACCTCTCACTCAGTTATTTCAGCAGCTGGGGACCAAATGTTCAAGAGGCTGTGGAGGGCACTTTACATCCAATGATAAAATGCAAAGGAAAAAAGTAAACTTCAAATGCAGTATCGTCACTTCAAACTCAGGATCTGAGAATATAGTTACTTTAAAAAAAGAAAGAACATAGGTATTTAAGTAAAAAGTGCCATTAGGAAAACAGAATGCAATGATTTTTATTTAAATTTCGCTCTATTACCTAAGAACATGTAATTTGATATCTTGAATACTAACACTTTTGACCTCTAGGTCTGCTCACGGGTTACCCATTTTAAGAGTTGAGATTCTAAATGAGTAAGGATGAGCAGAGTGGATGCTCATACGGAGTCCAGGGGCCACATGTGCACATGTCTATTGAGCGGCTCTTCATGTATTTCCTTAGTTAATTTTACCACGAGGTAAAAAGACTTGACTTCTGGAAATTTCAACTATGAAAAAAACATACCCATAAGCCGTGGAAAGAATCATGATAAAAACCTATGATAAAAGCCTAAAAACATAAAACAAGTAATATTGTTTTGAGTTGTCAGGCCTGATGTGAGCAACATCAACCTTTGCATGTTCCTCCATAACTCATTTTTCACACAGTATCTTTTTGACAACTAGCTTGCATTGATCTATATAAATCTGTTTTATACATTTGCTTGTGGGATACTATACATATAATCTAGGGATAACACACAACCAATCCTTCTCCCTACTACTGAATATTTACATTGCTTCTATTTCCTTCATACTATAAACAATTCTGTGACCTAAGGTGCTTCCTGGGTTATAAGCAAAAGTAATCTGTTGCTGGGCGTGTATACAGTCAACTGTATTAGATGCTTGTACTAACTTATGCCATGACCTGGCTGCACTGTGTGTGATCCCAGTACCTCTACAGTCTTATTATGATGGCTAACTTTATGCCACAGTGCCCAGAAAACTGGCTATGCACTGATTAAGATGCTTGAGTGGCAGCAGCTCTTGGATGAAGTTGTGTTTAAAGGAGTAGACATGGAGGAGAGCATACCTTGTTCAACCAGCTGAGGGTCTTACTAGGACAGGAAGCAGACTGCTCAGGGCTCAAGTACCACTCTTTCCTGCTTCCAACCTGTTAGCTCACTTGGCTATTTCAAGAACTGGCAAGCCTCCACAGTAAGGAGGCAATTTCTTAAAATTCTGTCTATAAACACACATGTACATACACACACCGTTGGTTCTTGTTCCCTAGAGAACCGTGTTACCTTTTCTAACTTATTCTTTTACTTGGTCATTCCATAGACACAATCTAAGGATCTATGTATATAAACTCATGGCTAAACTTTGCTCTGTATGTGGAGGATGTATCAGTGAACAACTCAGGGAAAATGTCATAACTAACAAAGAAGACAAACACATAAATACAAAATTATGCCACACACCACTCATGAACAAATGCCATGACTATCAGGAAGGGATCTTAGCAAACAAGGCCGAACGTGTGACAAAGGTTTGTAGATTTAAAAAGAGCACCAGGGTAGGCCCCAAAGGAAGGTGTCTCAACATTGCTCATGGGTAGTCGTCACTGCTGTCATTTCATGTCTCTATATATAAGGTGTGTTTTATTACCCGGAGGCTTTTTTTTTTTTTTTTTTTTGGTTTTTACGAGACAGGGTTTCTCTGTATTGTTTTGGAGGCTATCGGTCCAGCCCAGCCTCGAACTCACAGAGATCCGCCTGCCTCTGCCTCCCGAGTGCTGGGATTAAAGGCGTGCGCCACCACCGCCCGGCCCGGAGGCTTTTAATATTCTCTTGTTACTTCCATTTACTTGCACGTCGAGTCCAACAGTCTTTGCTGTAACAGTTTTGGACTTACTGAGCTTCTTGGATCTGTGGGTTTGTGTATTTTATCAAATGTAACAGTTGTTTGTTTATTTATTTTTTTGCATTTTCACCTCATTTACATTTTAAGAACACTCTTGTCTCTATCCTAAAATTTCAAACAAACATTGTGCTTCATTTGGTCCTCCCTAACATTTTTTCTAAGAGCCTTTTTAAATTATTCCTATAATTGTTTAAAAAAAACTTGGCCATTTCTGAATCTATTCCTATGATTAAGGATGTTGTGACTTCTGAATTGGATTGTGGACATTTGGAACATTGTCTGGATTTTTTTCCCTCTTTCTAACCTGCCTGCAAAATTTTTTGAGTCAATTAATTTTCTGGCAAACCAGCTGGCTCCATCAAGGTTTGCTGTCCAGCCAGTTGGCAAGGATCTGTAGCCCAACTGCACACGTGTGGCTTCTCTGGGGTGCCACCAAACCCCTGGTGCACAGAAGGCTTTGTCACCTGTGTCAGAACATGGTCACCAGCCTTGTCAAGCCTTTAGCAGTTGTCAGTGTACAGCTCCCAGGCGTTGTGCTGAGCTTGAATTAGGGAGCCCCATTCAATCCACACACCTTAACAGACAGCTGAGTCACAAGGGGTCCTAAAGTAAATCCCCATGACTCTTCACTACCTGGTGCCACAAACTTCAGTCCCTTTGTCTTTCGTTCAGTGAGAATGAAGTGCTCAGGTCTTCATCCTTGTGCTGAGGTCCCTAGAACACCTCGAGGCAGAAGGTAACCTACATGCATTATTCCCAATTATCTGCTAGCCAAATTCTGCAAACTGCTATTAAATCTCTCCCATTCCAGGGTGGGAACTGAAGCTACTACCATACACACCACTGTGACCAATGATTTACCTGGTCTGTTCAAAATGAATGAAATGTAACTTTGTTTTCAATATCCAATCTGAGAAACAATTTTTGGGGGGTGGGGCATCAAGACAAGGTTTCTCTGTAGCTTTGAGCCTGTCCTGGAACTCCCTCTGTAGACTAGGCTGGCCTCAAACTCACAGAGATCGGCCTGCCTGTGCATCCTGAGTGCTTAGATTAAAGGTATGCACCACCTTTAATCAGAAGCTTTACAAACTAGAGTTATCAATTCTAACCATCTTGTTTTTTTCCTTCCTTTTCTTTGTTCTTGTTGTAGGAATTGTATCTGGGACTTCGACAGGCTAAGCATGCATGCTACCACTCAGCTACTACCCCAGCTTAGGGAACTTCCTGTTTCCAGGCTCCTTCCCCTTGTCAGGGGTTTTCTCAGTTGTACACTCCCTGCACTTATTAGCACTGCAGTCCCCAGCGAAGGAGAAAAGACTCAGCTTGCTTTGGTTATAGTTACCTGGATATACTACCAACAAAAATGGAGATCTTGGAGTGAGATACCACAGTGAGATTCACAAGCAAAACCTTTTTGATAATATAGTATATTCCTTTGCCCAGAGTGGATGTGGGTAGAAAGGGCTCTGATGTGCCCAACGGAGGCTGTTTTCAGTAGGATCATCCAGGTTATAGCTAGCTTCCTATTTTCTCTTCCAAAGATAAACCACCAAACACAGTCAGCTACTCAGGGGAGCTGGGGCTGAGGAGGTGTCTACTCAACCAGTATTACTGAGGGGCTACTCAGTGGCTGCTACTGAACTCAATTCTAGAACACACATACAACCAGGATAGGGCTTTTGAGTGCATATGTTTGAGACAGACAGGCAGGCAGGCAGGCAGGCAGACAGACAGACAGATCCATACCAGTGAACATGAGTAATCTGAAATATGACAGCCAGAGAAGAGCAATTAATCCAGGAAGCTGTGATAAATGCAGACCCCAGAATGCTTTGGGAAAAGATGTCCCGATTCCTAAGGAGGAGTCAGTTGGTTGAAACTTTCCATCTTTACAACTGTGTATGCTAGTGTAAGCATCAGGGACCATCACCAAAGAGCTGTCAAGCAATGCATTCACCCGTTCGGCGCTGGATGTGGGAGATGGCTCCAGCTGAGAGTATCTCCTGGACTCACCCTCAAGATGAAGAAAGTCAGCCCTACCAAGATCGTGCATTCTCTCAGATTCATCCCCATAGAATACCTGGCTAGTGCAGGTTGTAAAGGTCTTGACACTGACTGTCCTCTTCCCCAGTTAGGGCAAGGCTGAAGGGTTAGCCTGGTGGAAAGCTCTCTGAATGGTTGGTTAAGACTGCCTTAGTACTTCCAAAGCCCACTTTCCCCTGCTGTTACCACTCCCCAGCAAGGCAGGGGTTTACAAAGTGTGCCCATTAAACTTCCAGCACAAAAATTTCTACGTTGGTTTGGTTCTCCATGATCTATTATCTGACAGCATGCCAAACAATACCTTAAAAAATATAATAGTATAACAGGAAAGCCCATGGTCACTGGTTTTCTGCCTGGTACCATGGGCATCCAAATAGTCACGTCTCCCTGGGTTCTGAATCAACTGGAGACAAGAAGAGGCAGCAGGTATAGAACTGAGATGTCAACTCTGTTGCTAATAAAGCACATACTCAAGGTAACTAACGGTTGTGAGTCAACGAGTCACAAGCTCCCAACCTCCCATGTCCAGCCACCAGGATACCACAATCAAATGTTCCTTAGAACACAGCTCAACAGAATGGGAAAAGCTCCCCGCTCCAAGCTTACTGGTTTCCTACCTTGGATACCTTACGCTCACCAGAGAAACCTTCATGCATTTCTCTCATAATTTATTTTGTTAGACTGCCACAAGCTGGTTCAATATACAAACAAAGAAGGCAACATAGCACATACAAAGGTCCCAAAGAACTCCCAAACTGATAATATGCTGATTTAAAAGAGGTCAACATCTTCCAGGGCATCTACTGACAAACAGTTTTACAAATGTTTCCAATTAATGCCTCATGCAGATGAGGAAGGGGATTCAGTCAAACCAAGAGACTCAGTCAAGCTGTTCTTGTTCAGAGAACAGCAGCCCTGCCTTAAGATCATCTGACTGTGAAACAGAGATGACAGACACACCAATCACTACTAACATGCTAGTGATGGCTGTGTGTCTGGGGAATGGGGCATTTGTGTTTTTACAAATAAATCCTACGACTTTGACTATTAGCATCAAGAGAAATCTAAAGCTAATGAATTCAGTATTGCCAGTCTTAACACGATCACGGTCAGGGGAGCTGGTTTCCAAATGACCTAAATGAACAGGTCTTTCCACACACATCTCACAGTAATGGGAGAAATTAACAGAAAAGTGATTATCATTTTAAATGCCTGATCATTTATCTATAAAATATCTACACTATCACCACACAACAGGACAAACACACACTTATGCATATACAACAATGTTAACACTCATCAGTAATCAGAGAAGAACCCAAACTGTTGTGTAGTTCCTGGACTGGAGTCACATAGCCTGTGTTAGCATCCAAACATGGACATAAAATCTCAATTCTATCGACTCAGAAAAGTGAATGAGTAAATTTATTTTTAATTTGAGTCTATGGGTATCTCTTCAAGATAAGGCCTGTCTGTCATAGGAAAACCGTGTGTGTAAAAGGTGCAGGGAAAACACTGACACTTCAACTGCAAGCCAACAGAGGCAGGAAATGGATTTTAACAGCTTTGAGAGTTAATTACGTTCCCCTCAGAGTAGCTCTGCATCTTAACAAAATCACTTTGATATTGTTCCCAGTACTGAATTAAGGAAAACGTGTAAATGCCAAACTACATGTAAATGATGAACTTTCAGACAGGATTCCTGGGTGGTGTAAGAGACAGGGTTAGGCCTGTAAGTAGCCATGCATACAAGTGTGCACAACCAACCTACACATTTCTAACAGGCAGCCATATGTCAGGCTAGCCAGTGTTCCCCAGATAGTACAATGCTACAAAAAACAAAACCTATTCAAAATAATTAAATGCAGCTCTTCACAAAGGATAAACACTAAACCATGTATTCGTTTTTCTTTCCTGGGAGACAAGCTTAGCGATTCAAGAATCTATCATTTGTTTTCCTTCCTCCCTTATTGAGTGATAACATGACCTGGAGAAAAGTAGTCAATCAGCCCTCCAATAGCTATACAGGCTGATCATCTCTAGCTTAAAAATCTAAACCTGGAGCTGGCAACATGGCTCACTAGATAGTAGCTAAGCAGTCTTGACAACCTGCGTTTGGCCCCCAGAACCCATAATGCAGTGCTTCTCAAAATGTGGGTCGTGACTCCTTTGGTGTCACATACCCTGCATATCAGATATTTACATTATGATTCATAACAGTAGCAAAATTGCAGTTATGAAGTAGCAATAAAATAACTGGGTTCCTGCTTGAGTTTCTGCCCTTTTGATAACTGACTATGACCAGGGAGAGGAAATAAATTATTTCCTTCCCCAGGTTTGTCTGGGTCCTGGTGTTTATTATAGAAGCAGAAAGGCAAACTAGGCTGGGTCCCATCATCAAATTGTTTCATTATGTGTACACAAATATTACATCTCAAGGACACTGGTCCCAAGCACTTCAGGAAGGGGACACTTAACCTCCACTCTAGGACCATTTCCACCAGTATCTGATTTGTAAGGAACAGCATGGCCTTCTCGCTTGCCTACACTCACATCTCCAGTTTGGTGTCTGAGTCCTTGTGTCTTCCCAGTCATCCTGCAGAGATTCCCTTTGGAGTTTCAGCATGCTGAATGGGAGGTGCTGTGCAGGCAAAGGGGCCACTGAGTGAAGAAGCCATCAACAGTCTTACCCAGCTACGCACCCTGGGCTGCATTAGCAACCAGTTTGGCAAAATGTGCCCATGGTTGCAATAGTAGCAAGAATGCTGAGGGTAACCTACTGACAGAATTTAAGGTTCACTCCTCAGGAGGGTATGCATGCCTGATACTCTAAAGATTCAATGGTTGGGGAACTCAAAGGTTATCTTGCAAATGGACATGGTCAAACTGCCCTCTGAGTTCCTATCTCTATACCCACAGACTAGCGCAGCTCTCGGACCTCATCTGAGAAGGCTTTTCATTTGTTTTCTGTGCAGTGAGGATGGTTAAGCAAAAAGTCATAACTGATCACAGTCCAGAGCTCAGTTCAGTGAACTGCAGAGACACAAATGGAACATCTATCTCACACACCACTCCCCCGTCCCAGGGCTCAGGGACCATTGCAGAAGAGGGGGTGGGGTCAGGGAGTAGAGGACTGAACCCAAACAGTGTCTTCTGGACACAACAGGATTGACCCACCTGTCAACTCACAGATGCACGGGACCTACACAGAATCAAGCTGCCATCCCTACCAGAGATGCTACTGCCAGCTGGTAGCTTCTGAGGGAGGGAAAGTCACTCTTCTTTCAGGGTGCACTTCCTGGTAGGCTGATCACACTCTGGTGGACAGTGGGTGCCAGGCCCATGAATGTATGCACAGCCCAAATCTAAATCAGTGAGCTATTAAAAACAGCAACAACAAGAGGACATGCAGTTGGGAGGGGGCAGGACAAGTAGGAGGGATGTGGGAGTAAGTAGTGGGTAGATAGGATCGAAACCTATTACGTGCATGTACACAGTTCTCACAATTAGTAAAGATGGATTTTTTTTTTTTTTTTGGTTTTTCAAAACAGGGTTTCTCTGTGGTTTTGGAGGCCGTCCTGGTCCTGGAACTCACTCTGTAGACCAGGCTGGCCTCGAACTCACAGAGATCCATCCACCTGCTTCTGCCTCCCGAGTGCTGGGATTAAAGGCGTGCGTCACCAACGCCCGGCAAGATGGATTATTTTTATTAAAACTTTTTTCATTTAATATACATTGATCAGAATCTTTCCCCTTCCCCACTCCTCCCACATCCTTGCCCCCACCTCCCTATCCACCAACTTCATGTTCTTTATCTCTCTCAGAAAAAGAAAAAGAAAAGGGGCAGAAAGACTGTAAGCCCGAAGTGGTGAATGACACTCCAGTGCTGACGCACATATGAATTCCCACACACGGTGGCAGCACACAAGACCTGCACAGGTTAAACCAGACGCGATCCTAGCACGAGGAAGAGGGAAGGGACACAAATCCCAGCGAGAAGCTGTTTGCAATTGACACCTGCTGGGAAAGGAAGAACCAGCTTTCTCTCCTGGAGCGTCACCGGATGTCTTACCGCTTCTCTATTGCTGTGAAGAGACACCACAGCCAAGGCAATTTGCAAAAGAAAGCTTTTAATTGGGAGTTTGATTAAAGTTTCAGAGGGCGAGTCCACGGCCACCATAGGAGAATGAAGGCAGGCTGTGGAGAAGTAGCTGAGAGCTTACATCAGATCCACAAGTGATGAATAAAAATATAGCCTATGGCTATATGTGATAAATGTTACAATTTAGGATTCAAAAAAAAAAAAAAACCAAGCAAACCTTTCAAGAACAAAGTGTGACAGAATTAGGTCTCAGCTGTCTGCCCCCTTCTCACTTTGTGTGTTTCCGCAATCTCTGCTCTGCAGCACCCCCTGCTGGGGACACGGTCTCAGCACATTTGAGTTCTTGGGGATCTCTGTTTGGGTTTTGGTTGTTGTCTCAACTTGCAATGCTCACAAATAGCCTCACAACAATAACCTAAAGCACATCAATGTCTCTGTCCTCCACTGTGTCCCTTCAAGCGCACTTCATCAAGCACACTAGAGCTCCAGTCAAACGACAGCTGCTTTCTCGTGCTATGCTCCAGAGGCCCAGGAAGGGTCTCCAGGCACTACATTGTGTATGCACAGGAGGGACTGTGAACAGAGGTGGCCTGAGGTCCCTGGAAGGCAGGTGAGGAGGCAGGGGTGATCAGAGCCTGAGGGGCAGGGTGATCCACAGATGATGGCCAGGAGGCACAAGGGAAATTGCTGGTCTCAGTCACCTGTTGAAAATACCCCAGGAAGAAACAGAAGCTTGGTGGGAGGCTGCAATGGTTAGCCAGGGACAACAGCACAGAGGGCTCAGAACCAAGAGCACCTAGCTACAGAAGGGTGCCCCTGGGAAGCCGGCACCTAGACACATGTCACAGCTGAGCAGCCAGGACAAACCAACCCAGCAATGGCTCTGGATAAGCCCCATCTCACCCCTTTCTCTAATTCCTTCCTTTGTGGCCACTGGAGAAGCTAAAAGAAGCATACCTTCCTGACCTTGCCTGACACTCAGGAGCCAGGATAGGAAGACAGCAGAGAAATTTCAGCTTGAACTGCAATGGAGTGACTACACCTGAATGACACAGTCAGACACTCAAGCTGCTCCTTTCCTGGAGCCCATTAATTCTTTCTACTCAAGGTGAAAAAGACTTGCACAGATAGGCTGAAGCAGAACCAGTGCAGGAAGGAGGGGTCGAACCTGGAATATAAAGTGAAGTTCGGTTAAGTCCCAGGTGAGAATGACCTGTCCAAGCAGAAAGGTCAGAGGCCTCAGCACAGGAACACAGGATATAGACAGACAGACAGACACACACACACACACACACACACACACACACACACACACACACACACACGCACGCACGCACACACACACACAAGAAAGGCAGGAGCAGCTGTCAGGTGGTGGAAGACAGATGAGGGAAGAAGTAATTTTCATGGGCAGTGAGTTTCAAATTTTCAGGATGAAAAGTTC
The DNA here is from genome assembly GCF_017639785.1 of Mesocricetus auratus. Lineage (NCBI taxonomy): Eukaryota > Metazoa > Chordata > Mammalia > Rodentia > Cricetidae > Mesocricetus > Mesocricetus auratus. Next base: position 975,582 of record NW_024429210.1, on the reverse strand, counting down.
CCAAGATGGATGGAGGTGACGGTTGCAAACGGATGTAAATGTTCTTGATGCCACTGACCTTAAAATGGCAAATTTCATTATTTTCTATACTTTTTAAAAGTTAAAATAAGCCAGTAAAAATCCAGTTGCTTCTATCAGATCAGGTAGAGATTTGGGCCAACAGCTATGTGTTAAGCTCTTTTCTTCCCTTAGACATGGATTAAGGGTACTGGTGCTCAATTTCAACATTGCTGCAATCATATCACCCAAATAAGCTTGATTAAGTAGGCTTTCTGGGAGCTGGACTGTAGCTCAGTGGGTAGAGTGCTTGCCCAGCATGCACGAAGCCCTGGGTTTGATCCCCAGGACCACACAAGTCTGGAATGGAGGCATATATCTATCCACCAAGCACTCTGGAGTAACAGGCAGCAAACTCGTAAAGTCAAGTTCATCCTTACCTACAATGAGTTCAAGGCTAGCCTGGGCTACACAAGACTGTCTCAAGCAAAACAAAAACAATGAAATTGTTCCAACATTTTCGAGTTCTCTAGGGGATCGAATTTTCTATTTTATGAAAAAGCCAGAGGGAATAAAATTTGAATATTAAATACACTATTTGAAGTTTCCTTCATTAATACTCCTGTCCAAAAAGGTAAAGAGAAAGACACAAGACTTAGCATTTTAACTTTTTGGTAACATAATCACCGAATTTTTCTTACTAAGATAAAGGTGCAAATGTGTACTATTTGTATAAATAAGCACCCAGGGAAGCCACACAACAGGAAGCTAACAAAGAAACAATCTACTGAGATGGGAGATACGAGCAAACATGTAAAAAAAAAAATGAACATAGTAACCACACAGGAAAAGCCAGTGTGGTGAGGAGTTATCAAGTAAAAACGCATTTTAAAACAGATCCCTGTAAATTCACTTTGCGCATATTCCTTTAAAATCTGGAGAATGTTCCTGAGAATGGCCAGGCAAGGAATATCTTCAGAGTTGGCCATGGGACTCGTGTGACCACCAGCTAACACTGGTGAGCGTGACTGGACTCCTGGAAAGTGTCTTCCACAAAAGCAGGCTGTATGTGGCCCCAGGGCAGGGAGGTGCTGACTCCTGCTCCAGATAAAGCACAACTGAAAAGGATACACATGAAGACACTTGGTTTTAAATTTAAAGTGCCCCTTTCCAGTTGAAGTCCTACTTGCCTTCAGGAAAAAGGCATTCCTAGGTGTGCTAGCACATCTCTGGTGGGTAGGGATCCCACTCTCATTTAGACACCCAGAGCTCCTTTCCCTTTAGCAACAAACCTCCCTTAGTTCACAGACAGAAACTCTCCATCTTATTGGGAGAACGCCTAAGTTTCTTCACAGCTGACTCCCAAGACATAGATTATAACATGGCCACCTACTTCAAGAGCACAGCCCTTCAGTAGTTATTGCTAAGACCCTCAAGAAACATGTGAGCCTTTATAAAACAGGAAAATGACTAAAAGATACCCCCAAGGAAAGTACAAACATTTATAAAATGGGAAAATGACGAAAAGATGCCTAGTAAAGAAGCATGGATGAAGAAAGCACACAGAAGGGACTCACAGACGATCTACAAGACTATGGTGCTGATCTAAGAATATCCATGCTTTTCTTTACATCATCATCTACTTTCATACATATAAGCACAAGCATTGTTTGCTCTGATTAAGTTTTAATGTTGATCCTTAGTCATCAGGGAAATGCAAATAAAAATGAGTCAATCTTACTCCTCTCAGAATGGTAAAGATCAAAAACACAGTGACGGCTCATGCTGGAGAGGATGTGGAACAAGGGGAACACTCCTCCAATGGTGGTGGGAGCAAGGTGAACACTCCTCCAATGCTGGTAGGAATCAAAGTGATAGTTTCTCAAAAAATTGGGAATCGACCTACCTCAAGACCAGTAATACCAAACCTGGGCATATACCTAAAGGACTCTCTACCATACCACAAGGACACCTGCTCAACTATGCTCACAGAGTTTCATTTGTAATAGTCAGAAACCAGAAACAACCTAGCTGTCCATCAACTGAAGAATAGATAAAGAAAATGTGGTGCATTTACACAATGGACTCAGCAGTTAAACTCAATGGCATCATCAAATTTGCTGGCAAATGGACGGAACTAGAGAAAAATCATCCTGAGTGAGGTAACCCAGACCCAGAAAGAGTAACATGGTATGTATTCACTTACAGGTGGACATTAGCTGTAAAGGATAACCATGCTACAATCCATAGATCCAAGCAGCTAAGTAACAAGGAGGGCTCATGGAGGAACACAAAGATGTCCCAGGGAAGGAGAAATAGATTTCCAGGGTGGACTGGGGGCAGATGGGGTTGGGAACAGGAGGGATATCAAGTGGGTGGACAGAAAATACTGAAGGAAATAGCTAGAACTGGGGAGCACTTGGGGGAGGGGTGGAAACCTGGTGCAATGGGAACTCCATAGAATCTACAAGAGTGACCTTAGCAAAGTCTCCCACTAATGGAGGACAGAGAGCCTGAACCAGCCATCTTCTGTAACCAGGCAAGGCCTCAAGTGGAGGGATTACAACACCAACCCATCCACAAAACCTTCAGCCTACAGTATGTCCTGCTGCAGAGGGTTCTGGGACCAGAGTCTAGCAGAATTGTCATCAGAGAGACCAGAGAGACTTTATCCAGCAACTAAAGGGAGCAGATACAGAGTCCCACAGTCAAATATTAGGAAGTCCTGCAGAGGACGGAGAGGAAAGATCGGAGGAACCAGAGGGTTCATGGACACCAAGAAATCACAGCCCACAGAATCAACTGACTGAGACTCATGGGGGCTGGCAGAGATCAGAGAGCCTGTATGGATATGTCCTAGATCCTCCGCATATATGTTACAGCTGAATAACTTGGTGTTCCTGTGGGGTTCCTAACAGTGAAAGCCTGTTTGTGGGGCCCTTTCCTTCCCACTGGGTTGCTTCGTCCAGCCTTGATATAATGGTATGTGCCTGGTACTATTGTAGCATATTATGCCATGTTTGGTTGATGTCCCTGGGAGGCCTGCTCTTTTCTGAGGGGAGACGGAGGGGAGTAGATCTGGAGGAAAGGAAAGGGAGGGAGCAGAGGGGGGGAGGGAAATGAAGTTAGGATATATTTAAGAAGAATAAAATAGTAATAAAGATTTTAATGTTTAAAAAAACAGTTAAAAGATTTACCATCTTCATTATTAATAGCCAATTTGAATAGCACTATTTTTAAAACACTCATTCTTGTACTTCTACCATCTATGTGACATCTACATATACATATAACATATACATATAACATAAATATTTACACGTGTACATGATTCAAGGTCTTTGAGGATGAAAGTTCACAGTATACAATACCTCGGCTCCCCCCATCCATTTGGGCTCATCAGGGAACTCAGCACACAGAATATCTTCTGACTGATCTGTCCCCAGGACATGGTAGCAGAGCTTCTGGTGGAGATTGGTGGACGTCTCCGTCCCTGAGGAATAAAACACGTTTACTGAAATGCAGTTGGCAGTCTGAAGACAATCTCCACTACATCCACCACACAATACTAAGAACATTTGAAAGGCTGAGTATATAGTTGAAGGACCCAAAGTTAAAAAACAAGTTAGGCATGTTCCTACATGCCAGCAACAAACAGGAACTGTTACCATAGCAACCAGACAAATGAAAGAATTCACTGTAAGTCTAACAAAGTACGAACAAGGTCTATACAAGGAAAATCAAAAACCATGCCAAAGAAATAAAATAACCAATACTTAGAGATACTCCATGCTCGTGGAGAAGACAGCTCCTCTCAACGTGACCCACAGACACTACTCCAGGATTCCAGTACGTTAATTTGTGGATACGGACTGTCCTGGTGGCTTAGTTTGCTATTGTCAACTCGACACAATCTAGAGTTACCTGGGGAAAGGAATCTCAATTGCCAAAATGCCTATAGGTCATGTGATAAGGGCATTTCTTGACTGATGATTGATGTGGGAAGACCCAGCCCACTGTGGGCAGTGCCGCCCCTGGACAGGTGGTCGTGTAGGGTGTGCAAGCAAGTAAACTGAGGAAGCCATGAGGACCGAGCCTGTATACAGCATCCCTCCATGTCTCTGCTTCAGTTCCTGCCCTGACTTCCATCAGTGATAGGATATTACCTGGAAGTGTAAGAAGGAATAAACCCTTTCCTGCCCAAATTGCTTTTGGTCATGGTCTTTATCACAGCAACAGAAACCAAACTAAGACATGAACGAACTGATTCTCAAGTTTATGTGGAGGAACATAAAGACGGAAATAACTGAGAGCACTGAAGAGGAAGAACGAAGCTGGAGGAATGATATTGCCCAACGTCAAGACTAGCTACCATGTGGGATGGTGGTGTGAACTTGTCATCCCAGCACTCCAGGGCAAAGGCAACTGCAGCCAATCTAAAGTTTAGCCAGCTCTACAAAGCACGGCTCTGTTTTAAAACAAAGGACTGAAGACTACAGGAGAGGAGGTGGAAACAGAGGGCAGTGGAATACCCTAGTAGGAAACAGAAAAGGAAACTAAATGGAGGAAGAAGGAATTAGCTAGAGGCGGGGGGGGGGAAGGGTCGGGGAGAGGGAAGATGGCTCAGCAAAGTATAATAACAAAAACATGTGAAGGTGCCAGAATGACATCATTACTTTCAATTATAACTTAAAAATTTATAATGAAGAAAATGCTACAGGGCTCATGATACGTGGCACAAGCAAAATAAATCAGCAAAAAGTTTAGCAATAGAATTAAGAGCTCAGAAATAGACCCACATAAATATAGTCTGTTGATCTTTAATAAGCAATCAAAAGAAATATAGTACACTAAATACTAGATTCTCAACACATGGTACTAGAAAAAAAAGCAAATCTAGATATAAACTTTATATTCCTCACAAAAATTAACTCAAAGAAGATCGTAGACCAAAATATAAAATGCTGAACTATAAAATTCCTGTAAGATAAAGCAGGAGAAATGTAGGTGCCCTCAGAGTAGAAGCCAGTTTTTAGACAATATAGGTCATGGATAAACTCAACCATTAAAATTAAAAACTTACACTTTGCCAAAGACCCTCCTGGGAGAGTGAAAAGTCACAGACCGGGACAAAGTCTTTACAAAATACCAGTATGGCAGAGAGCTATTAACTAAAGCATGCAAGCTGGTAAGGCTCAAAAGCAAGGAAACTAAAAGCCAATGAAACAGGCCGGAGTCAGACAGTAAGAAAGCTGGGAATAAGGGATCCACATCATGTGTGGCCAGGAAACAAATCATAGCAAAAGGTAACTACAGAGCTACCGGACCCTGAGAGCACTCAGACACTGGGGGACAGCCAGGAACCCTCATTTTTTAGGAAAAATGAAAAATGCCAGGCTTTAGAGGATGGTTCTGGGGGTTTCTCACCCTAAGATCTGGCAATGTGCTGCTTAGAATTCATCACAAGGATCACAAACATCCACACAGAAATCTAACCAAGATAGCAACTTAGGACATAACTGCTAAAACAAGGAAACAACCCAAGCGTCCTTCGGTTTTTGAATGGGTAAGTGCGACAGTGGACTGTTACTCCTCACTAGAAAGAAAAGAGCCAGTCAGGCACGGTGGCACATGCTTTTAGTCCCAGCATTTGGGAGACAGGCAGATCTCTGAGTCTGAGTCCAGCCCGGTCTACAGAATGAGTTCCAGAACAGCTGTGGTGGTTTGAAAGGAAATAGCCCCAAAGGGTGTGGCACTACTAGGAGATGTAGCCCTGTTAGAGGAAGTGTGTGGCTGTAGGGGCAGGTGTTTTTGAGATCTCTTTTGCTCAAGCTTCCCTCAGTGTGACAGTCAGGGGACTTCCTGTTGCCTGCTAGATGTAGGAATCTCAGCTCCAACACCATGTCTGCCTGCCTGCTGCCATGCTTCCTTTCATGACCATAATGGACTGAAACTCTGAAACTGTGAGATACCCTCAATTAAATGTCTTCTGTATAAGAGTTGCTGTGGTCACGCTGTCTCTTCACAGCAATAACAAACCCAAACCAAGACAACAGCCAAGGCTACACAGAGAAACCCTGTTTCAGAAAAACAGAAACAAAAAGCAGGAAAGAGCCAATACCAGGAGTCGATATGAAGAGGCTACAGTCCATCTGGCACCATCTTTATAACTGAAACAGACAGAAAGGTGCCGAGCACGGTGGCACACGCCTGTCCCCTGTACCTGAGAGGCTATGGCAGAAAGATATAAGTCCAGGGCCAGTTTGAGCAACAGTGAGACCCTATCTGAAAAGGAGAAAAAAGTAAGGTGAGGTGCCCCCGGGCACCAGGGAAGATAGGGGACTAGGCGCAGCACAAAATACTTTCAAGGCAATGAAAATCATCTGTAGTGGGGACAGTCATAACTGGTAGTCCAAGTGCACAGGATGTAACCTAAGTGGGGGGGAGGTCTACAGAGCGAGTTCCAGGACAGCCTGGGCTATACAGAGAAACCCTGTCCTGAAAAAATAATAATACTAAAGTAAAAAAGCAAACCTAATGTAAACTACAGACTCTGGGTGATGAATGATGTGTTAATGCAGGTTAGCTAATCACGTTATTAATTATTCCTCACTTTGGTGAAGACAACAAGGATACATGTGTGTCACCTTTTAACTCTGCTGTGAATTAATGCTTATTATTAAAAATGTTAGGCAGCAGCTGCCTATCACCACAAAGCTATTCACATATATTTGAAGACTATTATGAGATTAAACTTTACTTTCTCATTGTGAAAACTCACTAAGCTTTGGGAGCAATAAACAGTATCAAAATGTATAAACGCTTTATAGTCCTTATGTATCCCCACTTTTTAATGATGCTGGTAGGAAGGACAGCATGAACTGCTTATGTCAATCATAAATCTCTCTGTCATAGTGTAAGAGGCTTCTATACACCGCACCAAAAAACACACAACAGCAACAACAACAAAAAAAAAAACAGCAAAATTACAGTCGAGGGACACGGGCCTTCTTGAACCAATCAGTGACTAACCCACCTGTAGCCACTGGCCACCTGCGGTCGATGAATGGAGCCAAACATAAAATAGTAAGCATTGTGAGTCTTTAAAAACTATGTTTGGTAACTTGATTGTATGTATTTGTGGGCAGCAATGCTGTTGCAATATGAAAAGGTAGGAACTGTCCAGTACAACAAGTAGTGTCCATCAAATTAGCTTCCCTTTCAGTCACAAGAAGTCACATGGTCTTGTACAACATGCTTCATGACGTGCCCACATACCATCACTCTTCCCATCCTGCTGTGGGTACGAGTTGTAGAACATCCCCTTCCCATCATGGGTCCAGGCCATACAGGTGAACTTGACTCTCTCGAGCACATCTGGAAGCTCTTTGGCACCATCAACTTTCATGAACTTGATGGTCACCCAGTCTGAGCCACTGGCACTCAGACCATAGGCAAAGTATTCACCATCTTCACTGAAGGCATAACCTATGGGACACAGGAGACAGTCAGTCACGTGTGACTCACAACTCTTCATCTTGCCCACCGTGGTGACAATGGAGGAAATAGGAAACCAGTGGTGAGCAAACCTGGGCTCGGCTGAGGCCCTGAGGGCGTCACCATTATGATGACAAGGCTCCTTAACCTCCTTAGGTCATACTTCCTTCCTTGACAAAACACAGCCTTGGATTATACACCCATAAAGATATTCTGACATTTTTATAGTTCCACGGGTAGCTCAGTTAAATCAGAGCTCATCTGGGACATGCAGCATATTTTATTTATACTCTAAAGAGAATAAGTAGGTAAAATCTGCCTTTATAGTAATGACATAGCACATAATAGAATTAAATTGTAGCCATTAAGTGACTTTTGGGATGGGCTCCAAAGCATTTGAGATCACTCTACGGCCTCATTTTCGGAGCATTACTGGCACTCAAAGAGTATATATACCTGTACCATGACATCAGAGGCCCAGGTAAATAGAGCCTGAGTGTTTGCAAAGGAGGATCACAGTGTGCATAGTTCAAAAGAAACAGAGGGCACCTTCTGCTGATTGCCATGCCAGGTCCATGTCCTTGGGGATCCAACAATGCTCTCACCCTGTGAAAGTTCCCTGATAAACAGTCTTGTTTTATGTTGGCTTTTATAGTTACGTTATCAAGCTATCCTAGTGGAGTAAGATTCAGATACCAGTAATTTCCTGGGAAGCTTGCTAAATTTTATTGGGGATGCAAAAATTTATAGGAGGCTCAATTATTACCAGGGAACTTCAATTAGTAGGAAACCACTTTAAATTTTGCTAACATACTTATTGAAATTTTTCAGGTAAAAACAAAATAGAACATTATTTTGATTAAAAGCATATGTAAGGACTCATGTCAGGTCTTGGGCCTAATCCACCTTTGCATTAATCATGACCTTGTTTGTAGCGGACACCTAAAGAAACCACAGCACTGCATCACTGGGGTGACAGGTATTAGGACTCTGCCCCTTGATGGGATGCAAGGCAGACCTTAGTGAAAACTACATGGATTCTTACGTGGGATACATGACTACCTAACTATAGCAGGCTCAGATTCATGGAAATACCAAAATACTCTGATGAAGACAGCTGGTACCTTGCTTCCAATACAGTGGCACACTAAGCCTATTCAGGAGGGTCAAAGAGGACCAAGTAACAGAGGCATAGCCAGAAATGGCAAGAAATGCCTGTATAAAGGTCTTTGTATGGATCTAGTGAAATAGATCTGTCCCTCCCCTCTCACTGAGCAGCAAGCACCACTGTTCCAACTTCACAATTCTAGAGAGCCTGCACTGTGCTTTGACATAGAATGGACGGCATAGAAGAGATGCTGAGCTGAGCCCCCTCATCAGGAACAACTGGTATGTTAAGAGGTAATTTAACCATGAACTCACTAAACCGCAGAACTTGAGAATTAACTACTTTTTCCTTATTATAAAACTCTGATCATAGCACAAACCCAGGTTTATCTTCTATGGCCGTGGAGAAGGCTACACTGGGAGCATAGTTAATGCTGGCACAGAGCACCTACAGGCAAGATGCACTTATCTCGGCATCTTCAGGGTCAGGGTACAAAGGAGTTCAATTCCACAAGACTGAGGGGTCTTTGCTTTTAATCCTAACAAACTGTCCATATTCTGATCAGCCTCCCCCATTTGTAGGGGGAACATTCCTTGCACAGCTGAAGTTTCTTGCAAGCGGGCTGAAGTATTTCTAGTCAGCTAGGTCTCAGATGTTATGGGAAATGATGATACTTCAACATCCCTAAAGTGACTTATTCACAGATTGTTTCATGCCTCTAGAGAAAGATGAATGTGACTACTAATGTGTTCTAAATCAGTGTGCAAAGTTAGCTTTCCTAGTACTGTGTGTGCATCTGTTCTACAATATGGTCCACACCCTGCCTGGAATCTCAAGACTTCAGAGCTCCAAGGACTCCTGAGGGCCCGGTGTACAGCACTTACCTCGGAGTGCTACTGTGCCGTCATCCGACAGAGTGTTGGGATCGAGGAACACCCTGGCTTCCCCCTCTAAAGAGTCTTGTACATATAATACACGTTGGTTCTGCAAACCTGTATTGTAAAAATAAAAATACCTGGGGACAGAAATTCCCTGTATTTAGCTGTGGTATTTTCTATTTGTGGAGAAGATCAAAGACATGAAGAAGCAAATGTCACAAGACTACACATAGAAAGAAGCAGCTGCAATCACGCTCAGACAGGGACAGGAGGATGACAGGCAGCCGTTCCCCCTCCCACCCACCTCACAGTTTGTTACTTAGCTGCTTTCTTTCGGTATGCAAATAATTTGTTGTAGTTTGGTATGTGAGATAGAGACAAATAAAGACCAGTTTGCTAAAATTAGCCCTCGCAGTCACTATCTCTTCTAAATGGGGAAGGAAGCAGATTTTCTACTGTAAAATTCTGGTCTGCTTCCACAGTCTGGGTGGCTGCCAGGTGTGAATGTCATCACACTTCTACAAAGAGAAGGGCCTGTGCACCAGGCTCTGTGGGCCACAAAGTCACCACGCTCACCAAACAACCAAACAAATGGGCAGGACTGTGTTCTGGTTAGACTTACTTATAAAAACAGGTGGCAGGCAGGGTTTGGGACACTGACTCTACCTTGCGGTATCTGTGTGAGGTGGGGGGGGGGGCCTAAGAAAGTCCAGAGTAAATGTGTGACAGATAGTGTGCCCAAAGGACAACAGATTACGTTCAAGTGGATGCGAGAAAGAGGAGCAGGAGGGCTCAATTCACAGCTCCACTTTGTGGCCCATTCTTGGATAGAAATGCACATATAATAAACTCTTCTCAATTACCACAAGCTGAAGATAATAGGTGGAAACAAATCTACCCTGTTGTTTATGAGGCACAGGCTCACCCACTAACCACAGGAAGATCCCCATAATCTACTTTCACAGGCTGAATCACTGCCAAATGTCTTAACTGCTATTTTATACATATGAACAGCACTTAGCAGTACAAAAATTCTTCTCATGTTCAGACACAGCAATCGCTACATTTTATAAACTGGCAAGTTAGTTCAAATGTGTACTTCATTTGTTTGAGACGTAGTCTCACTACGTAGCCACGGCTGACCTGGAACTCACAGAGATCCACATGCTCCTGTCTCTCAAGCACTGGGATTAAGGGCGTCCGCCACCACACCTGCCCTGTACTTGGCCATTTCAGCATTCAGGGAAGCTGTGGAGATGGCTCAAAGTGCTTCTTATTGCATGAAGACCTGAGCTGAGCTTTTCAACAGGGACATAAAAGCTAGGCACTGTGGTTCATGCCAAAACCCAGCACTGGCAACTCCAGGTTCTAAGACGGACCCTGACTCAAATAGTAGTATAGGAGCAGGGAGTTGTGGTGAATGCCTTTACTCCCGGCACTCAGGATGCAGAGGCAGGTGGATCTCTGTGTGTTTGAGGCTAGTCTGGTCTACACAGTGAATTCTAGGACAGTCAGAGCTATGTAGGGAGACCCTGTCTCAATGGGAAAAAAAAAGTGAAAAGCAACAGAGGAAAAAACCTAATGTCAACTTCTGGCATGTGCACATCCCCCCCCCAATACATACATACAGACACACATTTTTTAAAAAGGAACCATCAGGCTGGAGAGTGAAAAGAAACGAATACAAGCAAGCTCACATACCGCTTTCCTTTCTTGAAATGGCAGCTGTACTTGGGGTAGTCGTACAGTTCAGTCATCCTCTCCTTGTATAAACCTCTGACTGGACACTGCTCAAGAAACGGCACTGTGATCTTGTTCTGCGCCTCCACGAAAGCCTGCAGAGAATTAAGAAGGACAAAAGGAAAATCAAATATAAACTATCCCAGGGGAAACATCCTTCAGCATCTATCAGCAAAAGCGTATTTCTGAAGGTGTGACGGCTCATGCCTATAATGCAGTCAGGAGGCTGAGGCAGGGGGACCAGTGAGCCATGTCTCCAGCCAGAAGAGGTTATTTCCTGATGCCAACTTTCATATAAGGAAGCTGAATCCTGCAGTGGCTTGAAAATCTATCCAACACATGGAGATAGACAGTGGAGCTAGTTTCTAAATCTATGCTCTCAATAAGCACACTGTACCATATCCTACTAATAGTATATACTTAACTTATAAAGTCTCAGGTGTCCAGCTTCAAGCCCCCAGGTCAAATTCAGGAGAAAATACCTAGGCACTATCTCAATGACTTTGCTTTCTCACATTATCTAAAACCTACCACTATGTCAACTCCAATCAGAGAATTTCACTAAAATATGCAACTGCAACTGAAAACTATTTAGAACTTAGAAAAATGGAAGCGGCACTGAGTAAGGATGTCACCAATCATGATATATATATATATATATATATATATGTATATATATGTATGTATATATATATATAGGAAGACAGAAGTCAGGAGACCCTAGGGATGAAGGCAAGAGAATGGCCTCATTCCTACACTCAATCATATCCTGCAATGCAGTGACAAGGTTTTAGCTAGCATATACTGATTGTACAGAACATTGGTTTCATTGTGGCTTCTTCAAACACTCATATAATGCACTTTGATGTTGTCACTGAACTCCATTACCCTCCTGTCTTCATCTCCCTAGGTGGCTCTGTGATTTATGTCGGGGTGCTGTTAGAAATGAAGCAGGTGTAACTGTACTGGAACAATATTCGTCTACTTGGATGGGGGTAACTGAGCACGTGCTGTGCAAGATGGTGCAACAGCATCACCTTCAGTCCATTTCTGGACACAGCTTAAGCTATTGGGGCCCATCCAGGGTCCAAGCGCTACTTTAAGTGGACAGATAAGTCTGGGTTCTCCCTACTGCGATCTCAAGCGGAGAGAAGCACTGCCAAAACCCACTAATGTTTATGACTTCAAAAGCAAAGAATGCTGCATATGATACAGTGATTAGCAAGGCTTTTGTAATCCAAGAAACCAAAGCAAGCTAAAACCGAGTCCCTCAAAACACAACTCTCAGTTGTTCACTGCCACGGATGGACAATCTGCCATCTCTGGGTTACAGAATAAGACCCGGCTTCAAGAGAGACTGGTTTTACCCTGCTCTGCTTTAGGAAGGTCCTTGAGCTAAGCAAGGTGTTTTGTGTGTATGTGTATAGGTAACTATGTGTGCAAGTGTGTGTGTATATGTGTGTTGTTCAACAGTTTCCTCCTAGATAAAACATTCCATCCTTCAGGAAAATAAACTCAAAACTCTTCAGGAAGTCCCTGGAACTGACCAGATTCACTAAGGCCCCTCCCTCCCAGAGTAAAGAAGTCAAGCTGTAAAAAAGAATCTCAGAGCCCAGCTGCCAAGACTCACAACAAGATGAGCTGCAAAGAATTGTAGACCAGACCAGCTGCCTGAAAGAAGCAGAAATGGCCGAGCTGCTCAGAAGAGGCTGAGATCAACTGAGGCGCCTGGAAAGGACACTGTCTAACCTGTTGAGCAGCCTGCAGATGTGCAGTGTGCTCCAGGCTCCCAGCTTTGTGAACTGTCACCATGCTGGGTGGGCAGCTTTGGTGATGAAGCTGTCTTTGAGTCATTTCTGCTCCTGTAAGTAACCCCAATGAAACTCACGGTTCACCAAGCTGGACTTGGTGGTATCCATACTCTGGTCTGCCTGTCATCAGTAGACATGAATGTTGCATCTCTCCAGGAAGTTTTGTCATACAACAACACAGAGGTCAGAGGTCAACATTGGGTGTCTTCCTCAATTGCTCTCCGTCTCCTCTTTTAGAGACAGGGTCTCTTACTGAACTGGGAACTTGTCAATCAGCTAGATAACCTAGCTGGCAAGCTGCAAGCATCCTCCTGCCTCTGCCTCACTGGTGCTGGGATTTCTGGTGTGTGCTATTATGCCTGGCTTTTTATACAGGCGCTGGAACACTGAACTCAGGTTGTGTGGCAAGACTTTACCCACTGAGCAGGTACCTAGTTCCTAGAGGTTTTCTGTTATTAAAGGGTTAAGGTACAGGGCTAGCTGGGCGTGGCTGACCAGCAGAGCATTCAAGACCCTGGGTTTGATCCCCAGTACTTCAAGGAAAGGAAGGAGGAGGAGGCGAGGGAAGGGGAAGCAGGAGAAAGAGAAGGAGAGGGATGAAGGGAAAAAAGGGAAAGAGTGAGCCGGAGGCAGGGAAAGGGCCACAGAGAGGTGGTGACTGAAATAGCTACCACGTGGCACTCCAGTCTGCTGACCCCACCTGGTCTCACTAAGAGCGTGAAGGAGGAGACTGCCCCTTTTATATAATCACACAGTAGCAACAGTTGGGAGACCAGTGTCCAAGAGTGTGAGCTAATTTTATTATGAAAGGGTACACCATGCCTGCTTCAAAGACAGTGACAGAGCATGGTGGTAAAGTCACCTAGTAGAATCACCCATCAAGGTGACACAGCAGTTTGTTATTCGTGACTACATTGAAGGAGATTTATAGGGCATATGTGATACATACTGTAATACTGACTACATGTAGTTGAGGCTGGGACTGCTTTTATACTAACAACAGAAACAGTGAGGCATTCTGGATGTGGGGATGAAGGAAAAGGGATGTGTGTGTGGCCTGGGCCACCTGTGAGATTTTCTGCCATCCATGTAAGATCTAGCACGTAAGACCTTGGCACTGTGACTGCAGTGATGGGACCAAGGTAAACCTCTGCCACCACACGGCACACATTCTATAGGGGACAGACCCAGTGTTCAGCTCCCAGAACTCCCAGAGGGCGCCCGGTGGAACAAGGCCACTGCTCAAACAAAGCACCAGCTATAGACCAGAGCTCGTCCCTGACTGCTGGCGACTAGCAGGCTCACTATAAGGCAAGGCTGAAACTGAAAATGTTGCAATCTTCATAGCATTTTGACACTCTGACATCTTCGTCACAGTCAAGCCTGCTTTGGAAATGTACAAACAAGACAACTATTGTAGAGCTTGAAGACACAGAAAGAAGGCGTTTACTGGATCAGGGGGCCAGACATGGAGGTTCTGGTGAAGGAGGGACTGTCCTCAGCTGAGGCTGGAGAGCTGGGGAGAGCGGCCAGGCAAGGCAGAGCAGAGGTGTGGCAAAGACAACGGCAGGTGAGTGGCCTTGGCAACAGAAGAGCTTGACAGGTATGAGGAAGAGAATGGCCAGCAGGCACCGACTGAGGCTGGAGGACCTGGGGTCTGAGAAGCAAATCTCAAGATTTAGCCTTTCATCCACATGCAAATGAGCCACAAGTAGTCAAGGACACAGGAAATGTGGTTATCCTGTAAAAAGATCGCCCTACTTCCGTAGAGAACACACTATAGGACTACAAAAGTGGAGAGAGGGCCAGTTGGGAGACTGAGGCAATGGTCCAGGTTAGACTCAACGCCAAGTGGAGTAGCTGGACCCCCATGGCCTGGGAGTGGAAACAGAACGGACACAACGTACATTAGTCTGCAGTGTTGACGGCTACTTTCTAGGCAGCCTCACCAAGATACTCTAGGAAAAAAAAAACAGCAAGCTGAGGGTCTGGCTGGTACCCGCTTCCCACCAGGGACGCGCTGCTCTGTGCTCCAGCCTGGCATCAGGCTGCACTCTGGCCCCAGAGACCCTGGAGTCGCTGCTCCACAGATGGCTGTGATGGCTGTGATCTTGTTTCCCTTTGCTTCTCTGACCTGCCTCACACCCCCACAACCACGGCAGATGCTCCCCACTGTGAACTCACCCTAGCTGACCTCATTCGAAAGTATCATGCAGTATTCCCTCGGGCAGAATCATGCTGCAAGGGATTTTATATTCAGTCCAGGCTTGCCATCTTCCACCCACAAATGTTAATCAATTACTTTAAACAGGGAAATATTTAAAGACTGATGTCTTCCAAGTCCAGTGCTGAGATGTAAAACCCAACGGTGTTCAAATGCTAAAGTAAAGCTCTTTCTTCATCACCCTGACTTCATAGCTAGAGCTCTTCATGGGGGTGGGGCAGGGCGGGGCGGGTGCTTTCCCAGGATGTCCAATTCTTTCACTCTCTTAATTACATATATATTGTACATATATAATAGCTCTGGCTTCTTGATCTAAGAATAAGAACAAGTTTGGGAGAAGAGAGGTCAGGGGTGAGGGTTAAGGACAGGAAAATTGTTTGGGAAAACATGACCTAGTGAAGGGAGTTCAAGGGGCTTCGGCCACCACAGTAACAAGCAGGATGTACTAAAGTCAGTGACACACAGTCCCTTAACACATATGCAGGTGAGCCTCTGAAGGGAGTAAGGCAAGGGCTTTTATCCTCATCCGCAGATGAACTCACTTGTTTGCTCAAAGCCAAGAAACTCTTCCCATCTCACTTCCTTTGTTATTAGGGTATATTTAAAGCACAGGGAGGCTGTGAACACTGGCCACACCTGTAACCCAGTACTTGGGAAGCAGAGGCAGACAAGTCACGGATTCGAGGCTGGCCTGTGCTACACAATGAGACCCCGAGGAAGAGGCGGGTGACTGAGGGCGGGCAGAGGGAAGTTTGATCTGCACAGGAGGCACACTAGACATCTGCTGCAGACACTGTGACTACATTAGTGCTCACCAGGCACATACGCCCTTGTCTGAGGCAGAGCTTGTGATATGCATTCCTAACACAACTGAAAAATAAGAACATTGTTACTTAGAGAGGCCGTGTTTGGGAGCTGAAGACTCCACGACCCTCATGCCTTCAAAAGGAGCGTTTCAAGTTGTCCCCCGACACACTGAACTTTCCTAAACAAAATAATCAAGGGTGACGGTAGAAGCCAGGCACCACCTTGCGCAGACACAGCATCTAAAGAGGTCACTTCAGTGGCAAGGAGTAAAATGGGGGGCTACCGGGGGTCAGAGGTCAGGGTGATAGACAGTGGGTGTTACTGAGGGGATGAGTGATGGTCAAGGGACACAAAAGTTCAGTTAGGAGGAAAAAGTTCCACAAATCTAGTGTGTATCATGGTAACTAGAGTTAATGATAATGCTGTATACCTGGGAACTGATTAGAGTAGATTTCAAGTGTTGTCACCACAAAAATAGCTTGATTTAGACATTCTGTAATGTTTAAATACATGAAAATAGACTGAGCACGCGATGTTATGCCGAGGGAGTACAGATGCAGATCCGTTACTGATTGCCTTCTATGTATGCCTTTCTAAACTGAGGTGAAAACTGAAAATGCAGCTCACTAAAATGAGACACACTCACACTCTACACTTCTTACAGAAGTGAGTAAACATGACACCCACAGTGACTCGGGACGTAGCTGGCTCCACATGACATGATTGCAAGCGATGGATTAGGGACAGGACACTTGCTACAGAAGAGCAAGGGAAGGAGAAGCCACCTGCAGGGCAGGGTGCTGTAGGCCGCAAGTGACGGGGGAGGGGTGGAGCCCTCCACACAAGGATCAGTGTAGCACCAATTCTCTTTGGTCTTCTTAATAAAAACTCAGAGTCAGCTATCGGGGTGAAAGCTGAAGGATCAGAAAAGCAGAGTGTCCAGCCACTGGCGTTCTCACCTCTACCAATGCTCAGACCAAAGGGGTGAGCCTGTCCCTATGAATCCTCAGCCTGTATCAGTCTCCACAAATCCTCAGACTGCCTCATAGTCCTCTCTCTGCCCAACCATATCACTCCTGTCTCCACCTCTCTAGTGCTGGGATTAAAGGTGTGTGATGAGTTCACTTTGTATGAACTGTTTCTCTTTCAGACATATTCAGTCTCATGTAGCCCAGGCTGGCCTTGAATTCACAGAGATCTGTCTGTCTCTGTCTCCTGAGTGCTGGAATTAAAGGTGTACGCAACCACTGCCTGGCCTTTAATACTAAAGCTCTGTACTCTGATCTTCAGGCAAGCTTTATTTGTTACAGCATAACCACAGATCAATCCTGTCTTTTCAAATGTCACCATCAAGTAAGGATAGTGCTTCTACTTGCCACAGACTGGAGTAATTCCTGCTGCATAAACAGTCGGTCCTTCATACCCTCAACTAATCACAGATCAAAAGCATCTGGAAAAAACAACCACATTCGCACTAAACACAACAGATTTCTTCCCTCCACTCAGCATTACTCATTAGACAATACAACAAATTCACAGTTCTGTATGAGGTCTTGTAGGTAATCTGTGGGTGCTGAAGCACACTAGTCATGCGCAGTCACAAACCATTTTACACTAGCAGCCTGAGCATTCGAAGGTTCTGGTGTTCATGGAAGGTCTTGGACTCAATCCCCTGTAGATGCCCAGTGATTAACATGATTAGCAAGAAAACCAGCTTCTGGAGGAAGTGGTTGGTGTCCAGCAAGGCCTGGCAGAAAACTACAATTCAGCCAGAGTGCAAAGCCGAGGGTCCAGAAAGACAATGGGGACACACATTTGGGTTCCTTCTACTCTAGCAGAGCTCAACAGCGCCTCTTCCAGGGAAGTGACACCCATAGGCAAAAGCAGGACAAGGGATGGCAGAGCTCCCTCCAGAGGCCAGAGGACTCAAAACCTGAAGGGATCATGGTTGGCAGGCCACATGGGGCCTCCTAGAAGCCCAGCCAGGTCTCCCTCCTGGCTCTGCTTGTCCCTGAAACAGCTTGTTTACTCACTGGAGCTAGTTACTGTCAACTGAGGGGCAAAGAAAGAGAAATCCTCATTTGACTATAGAGTCAACCACCATTCATCACCTATTCAAAGCTACAATTTTAACCTCATTTGGGTCTGAGGTTCTTACTGACCAAAAGTCTAGTAAAGAAATTCAATCCTAAATACCTAATTATTAAAAAATAAGACAGAAGACATATCGTCTCCTGAATCCAACACACAGTAAGCCTATTTGGAAAATAGAAGGAGACACAGAGCAGGAGATATGGCTCAGTGAAGTGACTGCTGTGCAAGCTGGGGGCCTGGGCTGGGGATCGCTGGGGTGTAGCTGGGCCGGTCCATCTAGTGAGTTGCGGGCTGAGAGAGAGATCATAAGAAGTGGCCAGAAAGAAGTGTGTGTGTGTGTGTGTGTGTGTAGAGAGAGAGAGAGAGAGAGAGAGAGAGAGAGAGAGAGAGAGTCAGAGACAGAGACAGACAGAGAGACAGACAGAGAGATAGGGAGGGAGAGATACAGAGAAAGAGAGAGACAGAGAGAGAGACAGAGAGAGAGAGAGAGAAAGTGAGAGAGAGAGAGACTGACTATTGTAAGCTAAAGTTGATAAGATGTGCCCAGCCTTTCTCATAAGTATCTTTGGCAAAGAAAGCCCGACCCCTGCTGGCCAACCAGAGTATCCACTCTTCAGATGCAAGGCCAGCACAAAATCCGCAAAGGAGAGGCTGCTGCTGTTGGGAGGTTTACTTGCATGACTCTCTCAGGCACTGGCAGAACCCACTTGGTTTAGTGCACAGTATTTAATTAGGGCTGCACAGGGAAGGGCTTGGGACTGCGTGCACACCTGGATATGCTGAGCACCGAGAGCAGAGGTCTCCCCGTGCTTAATGACGAGCATCTGATGCAGTTGAGTGCTCTCTGCTAAACACTGAGCTGGAAAGCAACAACCAGCTGGGTGGGCCCTCAGCCGTGGCTTCAAGGCCAACCCTGCCCCCTGAGGCTGCAACTGCTCATCCTTACTCAGGATCTAGGGTCCCAGTGCTGGCACCTCAGTCAGACCAGCACCGCAGCTGTATGCAGTCTGTGCTATCTGTCCTCTGCATTCTCCCGTAAGGAAACCCTGCTCGTGTCTTAACGGCAGTTACCCATCAAGGCTTGTCCACAAAGCAAGAACAGATGCTTTCTTGAGATCAGAGGTAAACACTGGTAGATAGGTAAGCCCACCTTAGGAGGCATCAGGCTGTGAGGACTGAAACCTAAAGGAACATGACCATCTTTCCAAACCTCATAGCAGCCAGCAGGAAACATGCAGTGACCTGCGGACAGAGAGCCAGGTTCCTCACGCTCTTCCAGATCAGACCCAGGTGAAAATACACACCCTGGCCTCCATGAAGCAACACTCTGTTACAAGTCGCTTTCCTTGGGTTTTAGACACGCTAATCACAGGCCTGCCTGACAGTTTGCTGAACAAGGTGAGAATGGGCACCCAGAACCAGGAGAGGCTGATGGGAACTGATCCCAGGACTGACTAGGAAATCTGGAAGAAAAAAAAGTCTATATCTACTAATCAAGGAAAACTAAACCAATTATTCCTTTTTTAAAAAAGAGAGCCTGGAACATTCTTTTATTAATTACCTATGCGGTATTCTGCCTGCATGCATGCCTATACATCAGAAGAGGGCACCAGATCTTACTGTAAATCTCATGTGGTTGCTAGGAATTGAACTGAGGACCTCTGGAAGAATAGCCACTGCTCTTAACCTCTGAGCCGTCTCTCCAGCACCAGCATTCATATTTTTAAAAGGATAAGTAAATAAGAAACAGTAGAAATTTTAAAAAGCATAACTTGCAAGTCAAAGAACTACTGTTTGTTTGTTTTAAAGAAAAATCACATTCAGCCAAACTTTGGTGAAACTAAAGAGGAGGAGGCGGATATTCAAAATTAGAAGGGTTACAGAAATATAACAAGAGTGAGACCGTGGCGTATACTGCCCTACCTCATGCTAGCAAACTAAAACACCTTGGTAAAAAGGACAGCCCCTGACAAATACCAGTGATTAAAACTGATCCAGAAAAGCCCTGAACAGAGTGACAGAAAATCTTGGAAAGGCTCACAAGTTAATCCTACTACACGGACTTGCCCCACATAGCTCCACAGAAGTTGTCTCAGATCCTCAAGAAGCAGGTAACTCCTGTGCTATGTAAACTGTCCACTCAGAGTGCAATTGCTAAGTGCCTGTAACTTTGATGAGTGGCTCAAAACCATTTAATTATTTAATTTTCACAACTATGTGAGGTGCTTTTCTTCAAATTACAAGGTAAGAAAACTGAGGCTTAGAAACAGTAAAGACACAACCACACGACTACTAAAATTATGGAGCTAGAATTCAACCCTGTTTTTACTTCTAAAGTTGTTCATTTAATGACCAGATTCCAAGGTCTATGAGGGTTCTCTTGAGCTGCTGGAGGGAATGGGGTGAAAAGAAAAGTCTGGAAGGAAGACCCAGAGGAAGCTGATAAGCATCTAGATGCACAAGCAGCCTCCGGCGAGCATGGGTAAGAACAAAGAGAAAGGAGAGAGTGTGTGCAGGCACCGATGTGAGCCAGAGACTCCCTGTGACTGACCAGCTCAGGGCCACATGCTCAGGTCACACAGAAGTCCAAGTGTTTTCATACTCGAGTTTCCCCACTGAGAAGAACTAGACACCCCACACACACCCCACTCTCCTGCACACACTGTGACCCCACACACACACACCCCACTC
Organism: Mesocricetus auratus; assembly: GCF_017639785.1. Classification (NCBI taxonomy): domain Eukaryota; kingdom Metazoa; phylum Chordata; class Mammalia; order Rodentia; family Cricetidae; genus Mesocricetus; species Mesocricetus auratus. The sequence continues at coordinate 954,735 of NW_024429210.1, read as the reverse complement.
TCCTGCACACACTGTGACACCACACACACACCCCACTCTCCTGCACACACTGTGACACCACACACACACCCCACTCTCCTGCACACACTGTGACACCCCCCACACACCCCACTCTCCTGCACACACTGTGACACCCCACACACACCCCACTCTCCTGCACACACTGTGACCCCACACACACACCACTCTCCTGCACACACACACCCCACTCTCCTGCACACACTGTGACCCCCCCCACACACACCCCACTCTCCTGCACACACTGTGACCCCACACACACACCCCACTCTCCTGCACACACTGTGACCCCACACACACACCCCACTCTCCTGCACACACTGTGACGCCCCACACCCCCCTGCTCTCCTGCACACACTGTGATTTACAAAGATGCTTTGTGTAAAACGGGGAGTGCAGCTGCAGGTGACACTACTTCCTCTAATCACAACTTAGCATCCTCGGTGTCAGTTTTCCCGGGCTTCCTAGATCTGAAAGACTAGGGAGGGAACTGAGATTTCTACCCAAGCTGGACATTCATGCTTTGTACAAGTGTCTGCAGTGTCTTCCATGCCTGAAACATAAACATAAACCCTGCAAAGGAGAACGGCAAAGGTAGGGACATAAAAGAGGTTGGGAGACACAGCTGTCTTTGCATTAGACTTTTTAGCTTTTTCCTGGGGGGGCAGGGAGTGACTGGCACCTTCTACACCTTCAGCACACGTAACATCTGGCCGCAGTTGTTACATGATGCCAGCATCTCATAGAAGAACCACCATCAAAACCAAACCTGAGTGAATCCTACAGGGAAAACAGAAATGCTCTATGCCAATCAATGTTGTTAAACATCTTACCACACCCTGGGGTCAGCTTTTCTCTGACTGTAACCAAATGGGACTAAAGCCCTAGCTACTACTAAAGATGCTACTCAGTGTCCCTTCTGCACTGACCTCTAAGAGCTCAAAGCCAGTCTCTCCAGCCCATGGTAGCCTGTGCATTCACACTGGCGACTGCACACCACAGCATATGTAACCTAAGAGTTGATACAGTAGCTGGAGACAGGAACTGAAGGTGAGGAACAGAAATCCTACAGAAACCACAGTCCTGGGTTCAGAGATAAGCGCCTGTGTGGAGGTTGACTGACCAACACCCCCTGGGGCACAGTTAGAGAAGAAGAGGCAGAGGCTCCATCTCCGCAAACAGTCTTAGCAGTGAGGGTGTAGAATGAGTTCCAACACGGAAGCCTGGCTGTCCTAAGCGTGGCCCTCAGCCCGTCCCTGAACTGCCCTCAAATCCTTGATATGAATTCCTCGTTTGCCTAACTCGGCCTGAATCAGTTTCTACTGCTTACATCAAACACAATGCCAGTGAGATGGCACATACAACCCTGATGAGCTGAGTTTGATACCCCAAACACACACACACACACACACACACACACACACACACACACACACACACACGCACGCACACACACACACGCGCGCTAACAACAAATAAACTAAGTAACTGAAAAACTCTGGGACCTAAGAGAGACAAGGAGAAAGCAAGAACTTGGAAGCAGTGCTCGGAAGGAGCCACTGGGTACCAACAACTTCCTCATGTTTCCACAATTATGCCGGTGAGAGATCAAAAGGACTTTGTACCCTAAATACACAATGTCAAGTGTGGATTTAGGCGAAGTGTGTTTACAAACGGAACTTGGGCTACACATTCCCACCGGGGGTACTGAGACATTTGAGACAGAAGCCCTGTAGACTGCAGTAGTGTGTCAGTATGTTTATAGAGCAGTTTCTGTCTCCACTTGATAAGGTGGCCTGCAGTGCAATTCTCCATCCAGGCCCTGGCAGGAGACTTTAATGAATGGGTTGAAGTGCATTTCACAGGCCCACTTTGCCAGTGGGGTTCACAATGTACTGATTAAAAGGGAGACACCAAACAGCTTTGAGGTGCCCACTGGCCCAGTTTCATCATCACACGTTAAAACCCTGAAGTCAGGTTTTCAAGTGGAATGGCCGTCACGACTAAGAGGGTATCTTTTCTTGTGAGAAATCTAGAACTTGAAGGGAAATCTGGTTAAGTCTGCGGATGAGATGAAGGGTCTTTAAAGTTCGACGCTGAGGGGCTGACTAGGAAAGCAAGCGGGAGGCCTGGCACACCGTAAGCTGTCGTGCTCTGGACCACACTAGGGAAAGCTCTTGCTCCAGCTCCATCTAGGCCAGACTAACACAAACAGCAGCTCCGGGTTTAACACGAGAAAGCAAACAAGCACCTGGAAAGCTGACCTCAGCAGATGCAGGAACGGAGCCTAAGAAAGCAGGCGCTTTTCTCCTAAAATCTGTCATCCACGGGTCGTCCTACGGAGGTCATTAACGTCACAGAAACTATTGGCTTATTTAAATGTCCTAGACAAGGAAAGGAGGCACTGGAGACAAGGAAAAATACACCTCACTTCCACGCTTCTGGTCCCAAGATGGAAGGTCGTCTGTGGGACTTTTCAGCCCCTTGCCAGCAGGTGTAATGGGGACCATAAACAACCCGGTCAATAGGAGACTGGGAAAAGAAGGTAAGAGATGCTTTAGGAAAGGCTGTCGGCACTACACATTCTCTAAAACAAATGGCAGTTCATCTTATTTGTTTAGGAGGGATAACTATACACACACTGTTTTGTATTGATTTTTCTGGTTGCTATTAAGAATTCTCCCAAGGCCGGGCGTTGGTGGCGCACGCCTTTAATCCCAGCACTTGGGAGGCAGAGGCAGGTGGATCTCTGTGAGTTCAAGGCCAGCCTGGTCTATAAGAGCTAGTTCCAGGACAGCCTCCAAAGCCACAGAGAAACCTTGTCTCGAAAAACCAAAAAGAAAAAAAAAAAAGAATTCTTCCAAGAAGCAGAAAGCAGAAGGGAAATAGAGTGGCTAGTCTCTCTTTGCCAGGAGCAACTCTCAAGAGAAAAAAGGCCATCGGAGATCTGCAGCTGGCTACACGTTTGGTTCCTCAAGCGCCCAATCCCCAGGAGTTCTGCTGAAATCAGAGACTGACTTGACAATCAGCTATCCCTTGAAAGGTGTAAATGCTCTTTTCTCTGTGCACGTCTCCTTCAGCAACCCAGTGCCAACTCCAGGAAGCCAGTTAAAATGGTGAAGATGCCTAGGACGCACAGGATGAAGAGATCACGATTACAGACGCCACTTCAATCTAGGCCTGAGGGCTACAAAGCCAAGCCTGGGGAGTAAGAAGAAATGATTGCAATTATCACTGGGGGAGGGGGAATAAAAGGTGCCCTGTGGAATACTGCAGGTCCTGGGCAACCAACGCAGGAGTTTACTACTCCTGTAGTGACCCAAGATGCCTACCAGATGATGAAAGAAAGAGAAGCCATCTCCAAAGCCCCAAGGGGCAGGGGAGCCAAAGGGCAGAGGATCCCCTTACAGGATATACAGTGACCAGAGCTCCCCCTGTACGAGGCACACTGATTTCTGAAGGGCGTTGGTCTTGGCAGCCAGGCCACCACTGATCTTGAGGACAGTGGTATACGGAAGCTCCTCAATTTAAGTTATATCCCGATAAACCTACCTGAAGTTTAAAGTCAAAACATTTCCTAGACCCACTGATCAGACAGCCCAGTACTAGCAACAAGATACACTGAAAACTCTTGGTGGCTGACTCTCACGCCGGTGGCTGGACAGTTTGGTACCACAGCTGCTGCTATGGTCAGTGAGTACCACACTCCACCTCCAGCTGCGGAAAAGATACTCTCACAACCCCAGCGACTGCGGCCACTCCTGCATGCTGCTTCCCCTACTGGAGAGCAGGAAAGTCATTAAGTCATCATCAAGGTCTGTCTGGAGCAGGTGACAGAGGGGAAAGGCATGGAAAGTTGCCTGTGGACCAGCACAGAGTGACTAGGAAGCACAGACTGACTTTTTTTATTCCTAAATCACAGGGAAGGACTGACTTTTTTTTTTCTAAATCACAGGGAAGGACTGCCAACCTCCCCAGGACTTGGGAAGTCCATGCTGAAAATGGACTGGTTACATTTACACCACGGAGATATTCCTGTGTACGGAAAGAACCCTCTCATTCTAACAGCTCAGCCTCCTCTCCCAGGGCACGGACACTCACAAACAAAAGTAGGCCAAGGAATGGCAGAGCTCCTTTCAGAGGCCAAGGGACTCAGGACCTGGAGGGAGGGCAGACAAAAGCCAGCAAGCATCACATATAGCCGCTTCTCAGGAAACACCTAGAAACTGAAGCTGGAGAACGAACGCTGCACTTTCTAAGACAATGTGAGAACCCTATTTTTTAAAGTATCTCTTATTTTCAGTACTTGCTGAACAGTAACACAAACAAGTGCCAGACAACACGGAACCCTTTACCGCTCAGAAGCTGTGTTGGTTCCTAATGCACAGTCCTCAGCTACGTGGTGCGCCTTTCCCTTGGGGTCCCATGGCCCTCTTGTCCCCAAGATGTAGTCGATTCATGACAGGCCCCAATGCCTCTGACCTGCTAACATTACAACCTCGGGGTGGTGCCTGTCTCCTCTCCAGGGCCACCTGCCTTCAGCAGGGCTCATGGTTGACAGTTCACGTGGGACCTCCTACAAGCCCAGCAGGTCTTCATCCCAGGCTCTGCTTCAGACTACACACTGGGTTGTGTGTGATCTACAGTCGGAGCGTCTGCTATATGGGTACTCAACAGTGACAACTTAAAAGGCATCACCCATCCCAGCTGGGAGTTATATGTCTGCGATATCCTTTTATAAAGGCATATCTGAGGTACCCAGCAGAGTTAGACAGCCTGGATTAAATACTAATTTATCACAGAACCCAGGACAAAGAAGCTGCAAGTGTTTCTCGTTTCTGATTGCTTTTACTGAACATGTGATGAGTTGGGTTTTGCAAAAATTGTGTAAATACTCTCCTCGTCACCAAGTGAGGCTAACACCACTCTGTGGAAATGCTGATGGCCAAGAGGAGAAACTTCTGCTGCTTCTCTAAAACGCATAGACGGGCTGGCAATACAGCCTGGGGCACAACGTCTACTTAGTGGGCAAGTGACCCTGGTTTTGTGCACTGGGGAGACAGCTCAGATTGTAAAGTACTTGGCAAACAAGCATGAGGACCTGAGTTCAGATCCCAGCACCCACATAAAAGGCTGGGTAAAGTGGTGTGTACTGTCACCCCAAATCCCAGGGTTAAGGAGGCAGAGACGAGGGTCCTTGGGGGCTAGCTGGCGAGGTGATCTAACCAATCAGTAAACAGAAGGTTCAGTGTGACAAGCAGACCACACAGAACGATCCCCCTTCCTATATTCTATGCAGTTTCCCTTTTAATCTGAAAACAGAAATTTAACTCCTCCAATTCCAATAAGACAGTCGGCTGTCAGTTCCAAGGCTCTTTAGAAAGCAACAGGAAGCTGTGCATCGCAGCTGCTGTGTGAGCGAGCAGACTGCAGGAGGGAAGGCTGACAGGCACATTCAGACGCGCTCCTACAGCCAGCATCCCCAAGGCTCATACAACCCAACAGTCCATTTTATTTATTATTCATTTATTTTACTTGTTTTAGCTTTTCGAGACAGGGCTTCTCTCTGTAGCCCTGGCTGCCCTGGAACTCACTCTGTACCCCAGACTGAACTGGACCTCACAGAGATCCGCCTGCCTCTGCCTCCCGAGTGCTGGGATTAAAGATGTGTGCCACCACCACCCAGCTTCCACTTTTAGTGCTTCAATTTCTTTAAGTAAAATGGGGGAGGGGTCCTATTACAGAGTCCAAGAATCAAACATGATATGGTAGGCAAAGCTCTCAGTAAAGTGTCTGGCACACAGTAAGCACACAATAAATCTAAACCATGGCAATAATAACGCGTTATTAGCATCCATCAAAGGCTGACTGCATCACTAATTAGCAAAATTCCATCTATTAACTGCAAGCTTGGCACCCACTAATAAGTGGCTTATTATCCACAGGACCAGTCATTAGGAACAGAGGAACAGCAAAGCACACATTCAACAGCACACCAACTACGTCTGGTCAGTATGAGATTGCTAAGTTACTTGACAACCAGCATCAGAGGCTAGAGAAACCCACCAGACACTTCAGGCAAAGGAATGTCACTTCACTGGAGGCAGTTTTCTGGAGGATGTGCTGGAAACCCTTAGGAGTAATGTTAAAGTCCAGGGTTACTCCTCAGCTGTGAGGATTGTCTTTCTGGAGGGGAGCTGGAGAACGAATGGAGGACTGCAGACCTGCAAACCTCAAGATGGAGGGGTGCTGACTTCAGGAACAAAGGGCAGGAAGGAAGCTGAGGAACCACGGTGAACGGAGAAGACGCCCCCGGCCACATGACAGGTGACTGGCAGAGTGGAGTAGAGCAGGCAAGCCCATCCGTGGTCTGGAAGGAATGAAGGAAGGAGACAGGGCCAGCACAGCTATGCCCAGAGCGGTCTGCTCCTCTGCCATGTCTCACGTGCCTAGGGGAGCAGGGAGAGCCCCACTCCAGTAGCTGGTGCTTCCCAGAGAATGGAAGCAGATTCTCCAGGGACCACTGACGTCATAGTGCTGTGGGCCTGTGAGGCACAGATACAGGACATAGAGACTGGCCTGAAAAACAGCTTCGATAGCATATAATTGTTTTTTTTTCTTTTTAATCAAAAAAAATTTAAGGGGGAAATATGTTCTAGAATTTTAAAGACACTCAAATTCGTGAGCCGGCTCTTCGTTGCTGAGACAAACACTATGATGAAAAGCAGCTTGGGAAGCACGGGGTTTATCTGGCTTGCAGGTTGTATAGACCATCATGCAGGAAGCAGGGCAAGGAGCTCAAGCCAGGAACCTGGAGGCAGGAGCTACAGCTCAGACCGCACCGATTACTGGCTTGCTCCACTGCCTTATTGTACCCCTGTTTAAGGATGGTACCATCCACCACGGGGAGCCCTCCCACATCAACACTCAAGAAAAAAACCACCCCTTCAGCAAATCCTACCGGCGTGCGCCACCACAAACCAAAAAAAAAAAAAAAAAAACACCCCCACAGAGTTGCCCGTGGGCCACTTTGATGGAGGGGAAACCCTGGCTGAAGTCCCATCTTCCCGGGTTGTATGCCAAGTTGACAGAGACTAACCAGGACAATGAGCATATTAAACATGTATGTGAGCCGGGCATTGGTGGCTCACGCATTTAATCCCAGCACTCGGGAGGCAGAGGCAGGCGGATCTCTGTGAGATCCTGGTCTACAAATCAAGTTCCAGGAAAGCCTCCAAAACAATACAGAGAAACCCTGCCTTGAAAAACCAAAAAAAGAAAAAAAACATGTATGCGTGTTCTTCTGTGTGCCTGTGCCTCTATACATGCAGATGGGTGTTGAGTGCATATGGTAGCCAGGATCTACTGATTCTTTCAGACTGGCTAACCAGCAAAATCCCAGGGTGCTCACATTTCTCCCTCCCCAGCTCGGGATTACAGGGTGTACCCAGCTTTCTGAGTGAGGCTGATCTGAGCTCAGGTCCTGAGGCTTGTGTGGCAAGCACTAAATTGATGAGTCATTTCTTCGGTCCCAGTACACATGTTCTCACGTACAGAGTAGTATGTGCGGCTATACCTCAGAGATGTGAGGAACTGAAGATGAATTTGAGAGCCAGGTGTGGTAGTTTTAATCCCACCTCTCTGCACGCAGACAGTAGGATCCCTAAGTAACAGGTCAGCCTGGTGTACAAAGCAAGTTCCAGGACAGACAGGGAGGGGCACACAGAGCAACCCTGTCTGGAGAAACAGAAAGATGATTTGAAACCCAGTAGTCCCTCAAAAGGAAACCTAGCCACTTAGCGTGTATATAGCCAACAAGCTTCACGGCGCACAGGAAAAATGTCCAAGTCACAACATTCGAGCAGAGCTTCACTAACCAATGAGACTGCAGCTGAGCCCTTGGAATGTTCTTATGTTTTGGGTATTCCCTCTGCCCTGACTTTAACAAACCCTAACAACTCTCCTTTTTATAATTTCTTTTTTTTCCTTTGTTGTGTTAAAATCAGCACTGAATTATCAAAACTAGAATCTGTCTAATATGGAAGATTTTTATTTCTTTGCCCCACCCCAAAATAAAATAAGCCATTATTTTCCTCTGGTATAATCTGTTTTCTTCTATTCCTTCTAGTATTTTCACCCCAAATACATTGTACACCAGTGTCAGGAAAAGCCACATTTACTTAACATTTATTTACTCTTGGGACTGAATGTGTTTCCTCCTTTTTCCCCCCTCAAAAAACATCTGACAAAAGTTGGGGTGCCCACAGGTACATAATACCCTGTTCCAAGGCAGAAATGCAGGAAGACACGGGAAGGGAACTCTGCGACTACAGACATCTGCAGGTGAGTGCTGGCCACTAAGTTGTTTATTGCGTACTGTAAGGCAAAATTACCTTTGTCTGCTCGCTGTCAGGGTCTTCAAGCCAAGCATAGGGATCACAGATTTTATGTCCATGATAATCCTGTACCTGCAAAAGACAAAATGAGGTCGAGTAATCAGTGCCCAAGCCCAGTTAAAAAAACATATGTATTCTATACGTGATAGAGAAATGGAAAGGGCCAGAAAACAATACTGACTCAGTGGCAATATGTCTGCCCAGTGTACCACATGAACACAAATGCCATCACCACTTAAGACACTTGAAACGAAACCGCTGCATGTTGTCAGAGCCTGACATGGGGGAAGCCTCTGGAACTCCTAAGATGCCTCTGACACAAAAAGTGCAAAGCCTGGCCCCAAGGTCCAGGGAAGGGGGCTGGAGGACACCCAGGCTTGCTCCTCACCACTTTCCATGACATCATGCCTGAAGACGCAATCCAAAAGTAAAACGTATTACGCAATCTCTCCACCTAAAACCTGCAATCGGTTTCTCCAGTCTGGTCCGTGGGTGACCCTAATACTCTGGGTAAGGTTTCTTGCACTGGGCTGTGGGATGGTCACCTCTTATCACGATGAATGTGTAACTTGTCTCCTGGTTTTATGCCATGATACCAGAAGGCTAGGGCTATTCCCCAAGGAAGACAAACTCTCCCCAAAAGGGCACCTGACTGTTCTTTCTAGTGTTTCTCCATGCTCAGGCCTCCTGCCTGTACCCTGGCTGTCTGCACTTCTCCCTATCCAGAGCCACCAGAGAGAGAACTAAGAGAACTGGAAGGTGTACAGGTGGGCAGCGGGAGAAAGGTCTAGAAGGAGTTTTGCTATACAACCGACAGACCAGAGCAAGAGACCTAAAAACAGACTAAACCCGCTTCTCAAGAGTCTTCATAAAAACACTTTCCCCTTTATCACTCTCAGTTTCGGCTGATGGCCACTCAAAGAAAGCATTTTAAGATCTTCTCTTCTGTCTACAGATCTTTCGCATTTGACACCTTGAGTGGTTATAACAGGTTTACAGTAAAAACCTTCTCTCTGTTGTCAATACAGAAACCATAGTTTGAAAGTCTTCTGAGGAGCTCTGGCAGGCACAGGACTGAGCAACATGCCTACAGCCAGACACACCAGACACAGGGTTGCAACCAAACCAGTCAGTCAGCCTGGAGGACAGAACACTTTGAAAATGTCCTTGGGAAGACCCCAAATTTACTTTGCGTAAGAAAGTAGAAAAGTTAACTAAAGTAATCACGGCAGTTTCAAACCTAGGAGAAAGAGCTGCTGTGGTATTTATTGAACATCGCTGTTGACTTTGCTATATAAAAGGGGTGGGTTTACTATGTAAAAAGTTGTTGACATTTTTAGCTAACAGATTGCAAAACACAATTCAGAGAGGTTAGTAACAGCAAAGGTCAAATGGTTTACCAAGTACAGACAGGAGACTGTGAGCTCACAATACTCCATTGACTTCTTCCACATTAATCTAACCAACCCTTGCTGTGAAGTGAAGAAACTGAGGCCAGAAACAACTAAAGCAATCAGGGCATGAGAGCTAACAAGTGGGGTGCAGACTTCCTGTGGCTGACCCCCACGTCTGTGGATCTAACAGTCTACTATGCACTCAGCTAGTAATCCTGACCCGGTGTACCCAAGCAAGTACATGGCTGGGCTTCAACCCAGAGCGTCACATGCCAGACCGCCTCCCAAACGGTCCTTCACATGAAGTAAACAGCTGTGCCTTCCGATGTCAGTTATCACAAAGACATCAGCCAAGACAAGGAATGATTCTCTAGGACCCTCCCATTGTCAACCCCCAGGAGCCACAGTCCACAATGTCCTCTTCATTGCTGCCCCCCCCCTTTATAAGACCATGCCCTACAGACTGGCCCCACAGCCACACTCCTTGAATAGAAGTCTCTCACATCTAATTCATCATGATTTCTGTATGGAAGCCATCCCTCACGTACGTCCCCAAGGGGCTGGGAGCACAGATAAGTCACTGCACTGCTGAATGCTGTTCCTCGATGCAGGCACTGGGCCTGCTCTCTTCCCAGCTGCCTCCAAGCCTCACTTTCCAAGGGTGTGCTCATGAGGGTCTTCCTGCTATCCCACAGGTAAAAGCAATTTCATAGCTATTCACACTTGCACAACTATACCTTTATTTTAGTCTCAGATTCAAGAATGCCCTTTCTCCCTTAGCCAGTCAACTCCCAGGCCCAATTAGAAAATTATTTCCTTCTCCTGACAGAGATATTAGTCCCATCCTTTTCTGTGTTCTCCTCTCACCGGACACCCTCTGTGAGGGTTTGAGTGGCCTGTAGGAGTCCTAAATTTCCTGACCTGTTACACAAACAACAATGACATAGAAGAATCAATGGTGTTATATGAGTAGGGTCATGCTTTCAAATTTCTGCTCATGAAGACACAAGTTCACACATGGGCTTCATGCTCCAACTCCACATTTACAAGGAATTGATAAGCATGGCTGAAAGATGTTCAAGTGAGAGACAGAACCACAGAAATTTCCAGAGTACGTATGTACTGGGAACAAAACCCACCTCCAAAATCTATAATCAGGCAAACGCATGAAGTCAAGCTTAGGAGTTGGTCCTACAGGAAAATACCACCATGTAGGTTAGCAGGCCACCACATGAAAGTCAAGGCTGCACCTGGCTACCACTCCTTCACCAAGGCCATAGGCTTAGGAGTATCAAGTGGTCTTTGGTGAGGAACTAGAGTGGACTAAACTCTAGACACCCTCTTTACAGTGTGTATAAACCTTTAGAAAACTTCATAAAAGCCCTATTGACCCTTTCGGGAACTCTTAAACTTAGATAAACTACAAGATTGGTACAGATTGGTATAGGGAAACACTAAGCAAGAACCATCACTACCCTCAACCACCCCAAGGTTCAAAAGAACAAGGAAAACCCTAAAACTGTATTTATCAAAACCACAAAATGGTAGTGATTATATATACATATATATACATATAATGCCCATTACTGATTATATATATGTTAACCTGGAATCAAAAAGACTCTCAAAATTTGGAGTCAAGACAGTTCCCCATCTTCCCATGAGACCCACTGCAGAGCTAGGCCATCTGAATGGCAAATATTCTATGAGCAAGTGAAGTCCCATGTCAGCCCTAATGGTCCATGTAGGAGAAAGGAGGCCTGTAACAGCTAAGAGATTGGCCCAGATAGAGAGGATCACCAGCAGAACAGGACAGCACTCAGGTTTTCTGACTAACCAGTCCTGTTCCTCATCCCAGCAGGATCACTTCATGCCTGTATGCAACAGAAGCAATCCTCCTGGAGGAAGAGGGTTTGTGAATGGTTAGGGCAAATTCAATGGGCAAGCAGCAGAACGGGCCGAGAAACATGGTTACCGGACGGTCACTGGTGAGAAACACTGCAGCAGATACTTGACGTTCATTTGAAAACAAGATGGTCTCTCACATTCAAGCCTTTACCTCAGTGAGCTTCAGAGTATACTTTCTGGCATAAACCAGATCAAAGTAAACAGAAAAAAGAAAAGACAACTGTATTATACAAAAATATTTTGACTATGACTTTAAGTAACCAAAGTGGCCTATGAGTGCAGGACTCAGGGCCATAATGTTTGGATTTAATCTACCTCTTCAATGCCAAACTAAATTACACACACACACACACACACACACACACACACACACACACGTTTGCCCAGAATTCTTAATTTCACTGCGTCTGAAGTTCACCTGCAGTTTAGGTAAACAGTTACTCCCACTGGGCAAAACTTACTTTGCAAAAGGCCTCTCCTGACTTGACTTCCTTCCCTAAGCAAACTTGGATCGCCTCAACACACTTTGGCCCTGCTCCTTCCCCACCCGATTCTTGTCTCATTTACACCCCAGCAACCAACGCCCAGCACCCGGCTCCGGGCAGGGCTGCCTTAAAGCAGAATGAATGAGCTTCAACTCTAAGGACTTGCAAATTCCAAGTTCTCAAAGTTTGCTTTTGTTTTAAAATCTTACATCATTTCCCACGCGCGCGCGCGCACACACACACACACACACACACACACACACACACACACACAAACACACACCAGCATACACTTTCTCCCACCACCATATTCAAGCCAGAAGGCTTCTCCACTTGGAGACACGGGGGTACATTCTGTGACCCCACCAGCAGCAGGCACCCATGTCTGCCGGGCGTTTGCCCTGGGGGCCGGGCGGCACTGACCACAGGCTCGCTCGGGCACGTGGGCCTCGGCCGCTCGCCCGTCCCGCGCTGGGAGGAGCCCCGCGACCCCGGCCGGCTCCACAAACAAAGGCCGGGGAGCCGCGCGGGGCGCAGGGGCGCGGGGCTGCGGGAGCCGAGCTGCGGGCCCGGCGGCGCGGCGCGAGCGGGGTACTCACGGAGGTCTCGTCCCGGTACACGTCGGGGTACTGGAAGGACAGCATGGCCGGGCGCGGGCTGCGGGGGCTGTAGGCGAGGCTGGGCGCGGACTGCGGCGGAGGACGGCAGGCGGGCGAGCGGGCGAGCAGCTGGCGACCGGCGCGCACGGGCGGACTCACGGCGGGGCTGTGCGCCAAGCAGGAAGACGCTGTCGGCGAGGCCCGGAGCCCCTCCCCGGCGGGCGGGCCCAAGCGGCGGCAAGAGGGAGTGGAGTCGCCGCGCGGGCGCCAGAGCGGGCGCACAGCTCCCTCTGCAGGAGCGCCGGCCGCGCCCGCGCCGCCCGGGCGCACGGAGGAGCACGCCGACGCCACCGCGCCACGCCGCTCGGCGACCGGCCTCCCGCAGCCCCGCGGCCCCCGCCTTCCCTCCCTCCGCGCCGGGAAGGCAAACTTTACCTCTGACCCCACCCTCGCCTGCTTTCCCTCGCCTGCCACTCGGCACGTGGAGGAAGATATGCTTCACGGTGACCGTGAAGGAAGCACACCTCCCTCCACCCCGACCCTTGATGGACCCCGGGAGCCCGGCCTCCCGGTTGTGGAGGTTCTTGGAGGTGTTGCCAGGACAATGGATGTGCCCATATCGGAGATCTACTGACAAGGAGCACGGTGGGAGGATTGCTGGTTATCTAGAGTCCTATGCTTACCCGGCCAGGCTCCTCCCTTCTGCTCCGGGTTTCATATTTTGAGCAACACTGTTCCTGTGTTAGAATGAGACAAGATACCTGACCAACCCATGAAGATTTAATATTTGCACGTCTTTACCCCTGGGCTAACGTGAGTTTGTGTTCTGGTCTCAATGCGCGGACCACCCAGAAGAGGCCTTTAACACCAGTCCTTATAGTATTGCATGTGCCTAATGTGTTCCTGCCTTCATACTAGACCAATGGAGGAAAGAGCCATCAGAAAAAGCCTGTGTTGTGGGAGAACTTCCACTGGTGGTTTCCGACAATGAAGGCTCACTCTGCAGGCTAGCTACCCCTGAACCAAGTCTGCCATCTCTGGGTGCGTCTTAAAGATTATCCCAAGGACACTCGACCCAGAAAACCCCCAGATAACAGTTGATACCTTATTAAACTTTGAGGTGAAAACTGTTCCTGCCCCAGTTTTGCAGTTGAGATAAACTGGGGCTTTCTTTTGCTCCAAGTTTCACAAACAGTGGGGTGTAAGAGAGAGAAGCAGGATTCAGTCTCTGATGCTAACATCCATTTCCAACTGTGATGCCTTCCCTCCCAGAAGGCAAATAGAGATGCAGTCTGTAGTTTACAAGGGCACCCCTTAGCAGGAGAAACTTGAGGTTGACAGCTTATAGTAGATGCCCGTGAACTGCAGTAGCAGCCCCATTTTTTAGTCACTGTTGCTGTGATAATAACATTGACCAAAATCAACGCAGGGAGGAAATAGTTTATTTTTGCTTAGAGGTTATAACCTGACTGGCTTGACTACCTACATTTGTCAGATAGCCCAAGCCTGCCTGCTCGAGGATGGTACTCCCCACAGAGGGCTAGGCCCTCCTACATGGAATAGCAATCAAGAAAATGCCCGCAGCCGTGCCTAGCCGCCAATCTGATAGGAACAACCCTTCCGCTGTTCCTTCTTCTCAGGTGTATCAAGCTGATGACTACGATTAGCCAAGGAAGAATGCAGCCTTGTGTCATTCACTTTCTTTCCTTTTGGACAATCAAATGCCCAGCTCCTCCAGCCTTGAAAATGAAAATATGCATCCCCTGATTGCACACCCCTATGGTTTCCAAGTGCTAGACTGTTGCCCCTTTTAGTCCTGCAGCAGAGTCTGTTAACTGGTGCAGAAAAGGAATGTCCGAGCTTTAAATACTGAGCCACCCAAGGTTTACATTCTTCAGTTGGTCCTAAAGTCCACCTTGCCCATCAACAACAAGGTATTTGAAACATTCTAGAAATGGAGGTGTTCTCTCCAGAATGAACACCAGAACACCTCTGTTACCATGGGAGTGGGTGGAGACAAGGGAGAACCTCTGGGGAAGCCTTCGGTACCATCTTTATAGCACTTCTTCAGAGGCTGTCCCTAAGATGCAGGCTAGGGGTGTGTGTGTGTGTGTGTGTGTGTGTGTGTGTGTGTGTGTGTGTGTGTGTGTGTGTGTGTGTGTGTGTGTGTCTTTGCTGCTCAATGTCTCCCCACTGTGCATATCCAAGTGCTCCTCCTGCCAATACGCTGTAGTCTTGTGAAAGAGGAAGTGGGGGAGAGGGTACCAGAACCCAGCCCACCACTTTACCACACCCCAACAGGCCCAGGCTGTGTTCACCTGGAACAGGAAGTATCTGTTCTCTGGAAGAGAAAAGATTTTTTTTCTGATTTTCACAGGAGTGCTGTCCTTAAGAATGATGCTGTAGATAATGTTTAGACCATCTACCCTTTAATTTGACCTTAGTTTCTAGGCAGGAAGTTAACCTGGTTACTGTTGTGCAGTCGTTTTGGGCTACCTTCCTGTGAAGGAATGTGTAAGGTATTTCCCAGTGTGGCTATTATTGAGAATTTGCGTTTTTGTGTATCTAACTCTGCAAGTTATTGGGAGTGTGAAGAAGTTCTAGAAAGAGTGAGGTCCCTTAGGCCGAACTACTAACAGCTCTCTCATTTTCTCCTAGTCAGTATTTTCATATACAGATCTGAAAAATTGTGGATTCAGTGGTTTCATAAAATTAATAACAATATTTCTAAGTGAGATCTACCCAGTGTGTGAACTTGCAGAATGCAGAATCCTCACAACTGACTGTAAATTAGTGAAATTTCCCTGAGGAATGCTGCCAATGTGCTGTGGACAGATGCGGTGACCATCCATCCAATAAAAGTTTTCTGTTTTCAAACAGGAAGTATAGGTGGGGCTACCAGACAAGGAGAATTCCAGGAAGAGGAACCCAGAGGTGAGTCATGAGAGAGACGCCAGGTAGCTGCCGAAAAAGCAAGAAGCTTGGGCATCACTGGTAAGCCAAGACCACATGGATACACACAGATTAATAGATATTGGTTAATAATTCATAGAGAGCTAGCCAATAAGAAGCATGAGCCATTGGCCAAACAGTTTATAATTAATATTAGCCTCTGTGTGTTTATTAGGAACTAAAAACTGTGGGACCAGGCAGGGCAGAAGCCTCCATCTACAGGTCTGCACCTCATTCTGCCCCTGCTCAATTAAACACTGATGGAGAGCAAAGGGCTGAATTCAATCCAGATAACAATATGGCCAGAGGAAGCAGATCGCGGAATTTTATGGCATTTCTAATGAAGTCCCAAAGATAGAAGTGTTTGTGATTGGAAGAGAAGATTGTGTTCCTTGTAGTTATTAGAGAGAATTCAGGTGTGGTTCCACATGCAAAATGAACTTGGTTTATTTATAGAGAACAATGACTATCTATGCGTCTGCTGTTTTAAGTTAAGAACTGAGAACTTTCAACAATAGAAAACAATCAGTTCCAAATGACTGACTACTGAGAGCTATAGGAGAACGGGGAAGAACAGCAGAAGAAAGAAAATGAGATAAGGAAGCTGTAAGAAGCTATCACTGGTTTCCTAACTCTGGGAAAAGTTAACAAACACACACACACACTCAAAGCTAGGCACACTTTGCTAGTTGGCTCCCCTGTATGCACTCATGCAAACAATAATTAAATCAGAATCGTCTGTCACAAAGAGCCATCCTTGAAAGAAGTGCTTCCAGGAAGACCTAACGTAGAGGTCTTCTGTGATTAAGTCAACCATGATGTAACTCAACCAACTATCAAGAGAGGGATCTCTGCTGGTTTGGCATTGGTTATCATTCAGCAGTGTTTTCGCACTTCTGACCTCTGTATTGCAAGGAGCTGCAAGTCTGGAAATTATCTTTCCTGAGTCCCCTTGTTAGCTTGTTTCTTGCCAGGTTCTATCAAAGGAAGAACGTAGATTAGCGGGGGAGGATAGAAAGACACTTCTTTCTTTCAGCTTAGGCTGCTGAGGGCAGGGACCTGCAGATGAGGGTTCTCTGCTGCAGCAGCTATCCAGGAGGGCAGTAAGCTGGGGGTGGCAATGTCCCAGAAGCACCTGCAGCTAACTGAGCAATTTCAAAGGGATGGAAGGTTGCCAGACTCTTGTAGAATCTCACACTTGTGGGAGTGTGGACTTTGACTTTCCTACATAGTAGCAGCAGTAATAAATGTATTCTAATCAATTCTGTTTGAAATATCTATATTGTCCCCCCTTGAAACCCTTTACCATGAATATAAGAAATAAAAAGTGACAGAAAGCATATTTAGGCTGTCTAAGAATTTGATATATTTGAAAAATAAAACACAGAACATGAATGACTACATATTACATGTTTCAAGACAGAAAAAAAATCGCATACACAGTAAGTTGCAAGGAATGTAAATAAAAAGACTAGCAGATTTGGAAACAACAATGTAAGTTTTAGAAATGGAAAATAAATTGGTGACATAAGAAGTCGTGCATTAAATATGGAACTAGAAGTTAAGAGAAGAATTAGTAAACTGGACGCAAACTCTATGAATGAACGTACACACAGGCAGGCAAGGGGTGGGAAGACAGGGGAGTCACGACAACATTTGCATATTTAAAAGATGGCCTTTCAGGAGAAGTGAAAAGCAGGGCAGATACTGAGAAAAGTACTTGCTACACAAAACGGTTCCTCTTCAGCTGAAATGCAGATAAACAACACAAAAGGAAAAATAGACAAAAGATACCAACAGATAATTTATAGTAAAGAAAACACAGTCAACAAACACTCAGAGATGAACAGTTACATTAAGAACTGGAAAAACTAGATTTGATGGTGTATGCCCTTAATTCAAGCACTTAGGAGGCAGAGGCAGGCCTGTCTCTGTGAATGGGAGGCCAGCCTGGTCTACATGTTGAGTTCAAGCCCAACCCGGGGCTGTACAGGGAACTGAGCCTGGGGAGAAAAGAAGAAACAGGAGAGAACTTACACAGTACTGATGGGAACATGAATTGCTATATCCACATGAGATAACACTGTCATATCTCAAAATGTAAAGCAAATGCTAAGTGGAACCATCATTAGGACAAGTACACCATCATCACGAAAGCTTTAAATTTCTCAGTAGTTTTGTTTGTTTGGAGTTCTTTTTTGTTTGTTTTTTTGTGTGTTTTTTTTTTTTGAGGCAGGCTTTCTCTGTGTAGCCCTGGCTATCCTGGAACTCACTCTGTAGACCAGGCTAGCATTGAACTCGGATCTCCATCTGCCTCTGCCTCTTGAGTGCTGGTATTAAATTAAACACAAATTTGAATAGGAATGGCCCCCATAGACTCATGTGTGAATGCTTGGCCCACACAGTGTGGCACTATTAGGAGATCTTGTGTTACTGTCTCATATGTGCTCAATCTAAATGAAGTGGGGAACACAGTCTTCTGCTGCTGCCTGTGGATGAAGATGTAGAACTCTCAGCTCCTTCTCCAGCATCATGTCTGCCTGCATGCTACCATGCTTCTCACCATGACAACAATGGACTAAACCTCTGAAACTCTAAGCCAGCCCTAATTAAATGTTTTCCTTTATTAGAGTCATGGTGTCCCTTCACAGAAATAGAAACCCTAAGACAGAAATAAACAGAGAAGTTGATAAAATAAATAAACACATAGATAGATGTACACATGTGTGCTTGCACACACACACACACACACACACACACACACACACACACACACACCAGACTAAGGGGCTAGAGAGAAAGCTCAAAAGTTAAGAACACTGGTCTGTCACTCCAGTTCCCAGGGATCTGCCCCTTCAGGCACATGTGTGGTTAATACACATGTATACAGGCAAAACACCCATACATATTATATAAAATTATTAAAAAGAAATATTCAAGGTTTAGACGAAATGTTTGATGCCCTCTGAAACTATAAGCCACTCTCCAATTAGATCTTTTCCTTTATAAGAGTTTCCGTAGTCATGGTGTCTCTTCACTCTAGCAAGCAGCTGGTGTTCACTGCTACAGTGCTACAACACTTCACAACAATCCAAGTGAAGAGCTAAGGATGTAAATGAAGACAAAGACAGTGGCTCATTCTTGCAAGGAGAATGGTGTTTATTTTAACAAGAGTGGAGCCTTATATACCAATGGCAGGCATGGTGGAAAACCACCAAGGTCAGAAGCCTATGTTCCCAGAGTCCTCCAGCAAAGGGTGGGCCAAAAACAGTCATTAGCATTTAGACAATAAGGATGGACAGAAACAGGAACTTGCACGCAGGCCTTACTGGGAGGAGGGGATGAAAAGTGTTTTCTAGGAGCTCCTAGTCACAAGCAGGTCAACAGACCCCCACGGCGGGATGGTGCAACACTTCACAGCAATAGAAACCCTAACTGAGAAACTTACTGACTAACATTTGTGGTGTTAGAAGGTACTTAGCAAACTATTGGAGGAGAATATTAATCATCCGTATTACCCAGCTACAAATTCTGCAACCTACATCACTGATATGCCTGTAAGATATACTGGTGCAATAATAGTACAAATATTATGGGAGTAGGCAACCACTTTCTGATTGGATTTGAGGCCCACTTCATGAGATGGAACCCATACCTTATTCTGCTAAAGTGGCCAATAACCTGAGCATGGGCCCTAGAGGAAAACTGTCTTCTATTATTCTGCAAATATATATATTGTAATATATATATATATAACAATAAAGTGACTCCTGGTGACATATTGCTATATCCATAAATAAGAACATTGCTCAACCTCATCAGAGAAGTTTCTTCTTGTAACAGATGGAATTAACACAGATCCACATCTGGACAATGTGCACACAGTGAGAGACTTTAGAGCACTCAGCCCTAAATGGGATGGCTTTATCAAATCTCTATAGCACGAAAAATAAAAGACCAGAGCCTGATGTTGGCGTTCAAGCTGAAGATCAGAAAAGCAAAGCAGTCAGTCACTAGCTCTCACCTTTACCTCAGACTAAAAGGTGATCCTGGCTCCACCAAACCTCAGATTGCAATCCCAGACTGCTATGCTCTCTTGGACATGGCTGGAGAATCCTGAGACTGACTACTGAAAAGCCTGCTTCTATCTTTTATGTCTCTCTAGTGCTGGAATTAAAGTCATGAGCTCTGTTACTCTTTTGGACTGATTCAATCTAGTGTACCCCTGGGTGGTCTTGAACTCAGAGAGATCCATCTGCCTTTGTCTCCTGAGTCCTGGGATTAAAGGTGTGTGCCACCACTGCCTGATATAAATAGCTTAAGGCTGCCTTTGCTTTCTGAATACACAGGCAAGTTTTAATAAATCATAAATAATATATCACCACAAATCCCTCCCCTTAAGTCTCAGGGATCTCCCTGGAAGATGAGGCAGAAAGATGGTAAGCCCGAGGGGTAGTGAATGACTCCAAAGAATAGCATCATCCAGACATAGCAGGACTGATACATATAGAACATGCAGAGTCTGTGACAGCAGGCACAAGACCTGCACAGGTTCAAACCAGACAAAAATCCCAGAATGTGAAAACAAACTCCTACCCCAAATCCAGAAACTATTTGAAACTGATGCTTGCAAAAAATATTTAAAAACAAAAGTGAAAATCAATTTTCCTCATTCTGAGTAGGCCTCAGCCCCAGGAGTAGTTGACCAACACACAATGGACTCCATGACTTTTTGTGTGCTTTTGTTATGTTTTGGCATTTTTTGCCATTTTGTTTTATTTTTGTTTGCTTTAGTTTGTTTTGATTTTAATTTTTCATCTTATTTTGAGAAAGAGAACATGAGAAAGAGAGAAAAGCATAAAGTTGATGGGTAGGGAGGTGAGTAGGATCTGTGAGCGTTAGGGGTAAGGAAAAAATATGATCCAGCTATATTGCACAAAAATTTTTAAGTAAAAAATAATTTAAGAAATTTAGAAATTTTTCAATAAAAATTTTAAGGTAAATATGAATAATACAGAGTAATATGAGAATATTATAACTAACTTAGGCAAATAGATTTTTAAAAATATATGACATGAGCAAAAATTTGTAGAACACTACATTTTGAAAAGTGGCACCCAAAGAAAAACTGCATTGGCCTATATCATTCAATTAATTAATAATAAAGGATTTTTTCCACCAGAAAATTCCATAAAATGATATCCCCCAGTCTATCAAACAACCTATGGTCAAGTTATATAGTCTGGAGTATAGTAAAGACAGAGGAAACCCAAAGTACTGTATTAAGTTCTGATTACCACAGAGTAAAACCTGATGATGCTGTAAGAGAGAAACTGAGGCACTGGGGCAGAAGGATCACCCAGAGTTTTTGGCCTTCCTGAACTATATAGCAAGACCCCTGCTCGCCCTCTCTCTCTCTCTCTCTCTCTCTCTCTCTCTCTCTCTCTCTCTCTCTCTCTCTCACACACACACACACACACACACACGGAAAGAAAATTATGGATATCCACAAGAAGAACAATTAAATTAAATGCTATGTTATACCAGATTAAGACACAAACTGCCAGGCGTTGGTGGTGCACACCTTTAATCCCAGCACTCGGGAGGCAGAAGCAGGCGGATCTCTGTGAGTTCGAGGCCAGCCTGGTCTACAGAGAGAGTTCCAGGACAGCCTCCAAAGACACACAGAGAAACCCTGTCTCGAAAAACCAAAAAAAAAAAAAAAAAAAAAAAGACAAAAACTAAAACTTATTAAAGGCTTAAACACAAAATCTGAAATGGTAAAAGATAAAAAGAAAAGACAAGAAAGGTCCCCGAGCTATTGGTTTAGGCAATGACTATTTTGGTGTGATCCACACAGCATAACAACAAAAGAAGAAGAGGAACAAATGCCATCATAGGCAGACACATCTGCACAGAGAAATGTACAAGTTGCACATTTAATGAATGGTTAATATTCAAAGTGCATAAGGGATTCAAACAACTCTATCTTATGAAAACAAATAACCTGATTTAAAATGAATAATCCGGAGGGAGAGACAGTGGAAGCCAGGCTGCAGGCCTTTGCAACGGCTTCCAGAAACTATCCAACCACTGGAGCTGGATCCTCACCCTCATCCTCAATTGCGTCTAGAAGAGTTATCACCAGAACTCCAGCACTACCAACACCTGGAGGCTTGACCCCGGAGCTGTGGCTTTGCCTGCCGCAAAAGGAGCAACCATCTGAGTCTTGGGTCCATCAACACCTGGAGACGTGATCACTGGAGGCTATCTGCCTGCATCTGAAGGAGCATTCAATAGAACTACAATCCCCAACGACACCAATTGGAGCAAGAGGGGCCCCCAGAAACACAGGCTCCACCTGTACTGATTGGAGGAAGAGGTAGGCAGACAACAAAGTAAGAATACATTCACCATTCACCAACACAAAGAATGATATGGCACCACCAGAAGCCAGCGGTGCCACAACAAGCAGCAAGACCTGAACATCCCAATGCAGACAGAGCAGAAGAAAACAACATTAAAAATAACTTTATGAAGATGATTAAGGCCCTTAAAGAGGAAATGAAGAATTCCCTTAAAGAAATGAAGGAACAGACAAACAAAAAATTGGAAGAGATCAACAAATCTCTTACAGAAAACCAAGAAAAAGCAATCCAACAGGTGAAGGAAATTGTTCAAGACTTGAAAACTGAAATTGAGGCAATAAAGAGAACATAAACCGAGGGAACTCTGGAAATAGAAAGACTGGGTAAATGATCAGGAACTACAGATGCAAGCATAAATAGCAGAATACAAGAAAGGGAAGATGGAATGTCAGGCCTTGAAGACACGATAGAGGAAATTGATTCATTGGTCAGAGGAAATTTTAAAGCCAACAAATTCTTAACACAAAATATCCGGGAAATCTGGGACACCATGAATAGACTGGGCATGGGAATAACAGGAATAGAAGAAGTCCAGATCAAAGGCACAGAAAATATATTCAACAAAATCATAGAAGAAAACTTTCCCAACCTAAAGAAAGACATACCTATGAAAGTACAAGAAGCTTACAGAACACTAACTAGACTAGACCAAAAAAAAAAAAGTTCCCCCACCATATAATAATCAAAACACTAAACATCAGAATAAAGAATGACTATTAAGAGCTGCAAAGGTAAAAGGCCAAGTAACATATAAAGGCAGACCTATCAGAATTACACCCAACTTCTCAATGGAAACCATGGAAGCCAGAAGGTCCTGGTCAGGTGTTATGCAGACACCATAGTGCCATCCCAGACTACTATATCCAGCAAAACTTTCAATCACTATAGATGGAGAAAACAAGATATTCCATTACAGGACCAGCCTTACAGAAAGTACTAGAAGGAAAACTCCAACCCAAGGAAGTTAGCTTCATCCACAAAAAACACATACAATAGATAATCCCACACCAGCAAATCCCTAAGAAAAGAAACACACACACACAAAATCACCATCAACAACAAAAATGAAAGTAACAGGAATTAGTAATCACCGATTATTATTATCCCTTAATAAAAATGAACTCAATTTGCCTATAAAAGGCACAGGCTAACTGACTGGATGCAAAAACACAATCCATCTTCTTCTGCATACAAGAAACACATCCCAACTACCTTATCTCAGAATAAAACATTGGAAAAAGATTTTCCAATCAAATGGACCTACGAAACAAACTGGTGTAGCTATCCTAATATCTAACAAAATAGGCTTCAAGCTACAATTAGTTAAGAGATGAAGAAGGTCATTTCATATTCATCACAGGAAAACATCCATCAGAATGGTGTCTCAATTCTGAACATCTATGACCCAATTACTAGGACAGCCTCATTTGTAAAAGAAACATTACTAAAGCTTAAATCACACATCAAGCTCCACATACTAATAGAGGGAGACTTCAGCACCCCACTCTTACCACTGGACAGGTCTGCCAGACAGAACTTAGCAGAGAAATAAAAGAATTAACAGATGTTATGATTCAAATGAGCCTAACAGACATCTGTAGAACATTCCACCCAAACACAAGAGAATATTCCTTCTTCTCAGCACCCCATGGAACCTTCTCTAAAACCGACAACATACTCGGCAACAAAAGAAGCCTCAACAGATATCAAAAAAATTGGAAAAAAAACCTAAATCTTTATTGGAACATCATTGTTAAAGTCAGAATTCAACAACACTAATTGTAGAAAGCCCATAAACTCATGGAAATTGAACAACTGAAATCACCACTGGTTCAAGAAAGAAATAAGAAATTAAAGACTTCCTAAAGTTCAATTAAAATTACAGCATAACATACCCAAACTTATGGGACACAATGAAAGCAGTGATAAGAGGAAAGTTCGTAGCACTAAGTGCCTGCATAAAGAAGCTAGAGAAATCCCACCCTAGTGCATTAACAGAACAACTGAAGGTTCTAGAACAAAAAGAAGCAAACTCACCCAGGAGGAGTAGATGGATGGAAATAATCAAACTGAGGTCTGAAAACAATAAAATAGAAACAAAGCAAACAATACAAAGAATTAATGAGACAAAGAGGTGGGTCTTCAAGAAAATCAACAAGATAGACAAACCGTTATCCAAATTAACCAGAAGTCAGAGAGAGCATATCCAAATTAACAAAATCAGAAATGATAAGGGGGTCATAAGAACAGACACTGAGGAAATCCAGAGAATCATCAGGTCATATTTCAAAAATCTGTAGTCCTCAAAATTGGAAAATTTAAGGGAAATGGGCAATTTTCTGGATAAGTACCACATGCCAAAATTAAATCAAGACCAAATAAACAAACTAAATAGACCTATAACCCCTGTGGAAATAGAAAGAATCATCAAAAGTCTCCCAGCCAAAAAATAAAAACAAAACACCTAGGGCCAGATGCTTTCAGTGCAGAATTCTACCAGAACTTCAAAGTAGAGCTAATACCAATACTCAAATTGTTCCACACATTAGAAACAGAAAGAACGTTGCCAAACTTTTTCTTATGAGGTTACAGTTACCCTGATAGCCAAACACACAAAGATACAACTATTACTGACCAGTCTTCCTCATGAGCATTGATGTAAAAATACTTAATAAAATACTGGCAAACTGGCCAGGCATTGGTGGTGCATGCCTTTAATCCAGGCACTTGGGAGGCAGATGCAGGCGGATCTCTGTGAGTTCAAGGCCAGAGTGGTCTACAGAGCAAGTTCCAGGACAAGCTCCAAAACAATAAAGAGCAACTCTGTCTTGAAAAGCAAAAATAAATAAATAAATAAATAAAAATAAAAATACTGGCAAACCAAATCCAAGAACGCATTTGAAATATCATCCACCATAATCAAGCAGGTTTCATCCCAGACATGCAGGGATGGTTCAACATATGAAAATCTATCAATGTAATCCACCATCTAAACAAACTGAAGAAGAAAAACCACTTGATCATCTCACTAGATGCTAACAAAGCCTTTGACAAAATTCAACACCCCTTCATGATAAAGGTCTCGGAGAGATTAGGGATAATAGGAACATACCTAAACATAAGGAAGGCAATATACAGCAAGCCAACAGCCAGCATCAGACGAAATGGAAACTCAAAGTGATTCTATTGAAATCAGGAACAAGATAAGGCTGTCTACCCTCTCTATATCTATTCAGTATTTTACTTTAAGTTCTAGCTAAAACAATAAGACAACAAAAAGTGATCAAGGGAATACAAACTGGAAAAGAAGAAGCCAAACTTTCACTATTTGCTGATGACATGATAGTATGCATAAGTGACCCCCAAAAATCTACTAGGGAACTACTATAACTGATAAACACATTCTGTACTGTAGCATGAAACAAGATAACTCAAAAAAATCAGTTGCCTTTCTTTATACAGATAATAAATGAGCTAAGAAAGAAGCCAGAGAAACAACATCCTTTACAATAGCCACAAATAACATAAAATATCTTGGGGTAGCTCTACCAAACAAGTGAAAGACCTGTATGACAAAAACTTTAAGTCGTTGAAGAAAGAAATCGAAGGAGACATCAGAAAATGGAAAGATCTCCAATACTCTTGGATAGATAGGATTAAAATAGTAAAAATGACAGTCTTACCAAAAGCAGTCTACAGATTTAATGCAAAGCCAAACAAAATCCCAGAAAAATTCTTCACAGACCTCACCTCAAAAGAACAATACTCAACTTCATATGGAAAAACAAAAAACCCAGGATAGCTAAAACAATCCTGTACGATAAAAGAACTTCTGGAGGTATCACCATACCTGACTACTTCAAACTCTATTATAGAGCTACAGTAATGGAAACAGCCTGGTAATGGCATAAAAGCAGAGAGATGGACCAATGGAATAGAATCGAAGCCCCTGATGTTAATCCACACACCTATGAATACCTGATTTTCGACAAAGCAGCTAAAATTATAAAATGGGAAAAAGAAAGTATCTTCAACAAATGGTGCTGGCATAACTGAATGTCAACATGTAGAAGATTGCAAATAGATCATATATTTATTGCCATTTACAAAACTCAAGCCGAAATGGATCAAAGATCTCAGCATAAAACTAACTCTACTCAACCTCATAGAAGAGAAAGTGGGTAGTGGCCTTGAATGCATTGACATAAGAGACCACTTCCTAAATATAACGCCAGCAGCACAGATGCTGAGAACAACAATTAATAAATGGGACCTCCTGAAACTGAGAGGCCTCTATAAAGCAAAGGACATGGTCAACAAGACAAAAGGGCAACCTACAGGATGGGAAAAGATCTTCACCATTCCCATATCTGACAGAGGACTGACCTACAAAATATACAAAGAACTCAAGAAACTAGACATCAAAAGACCAAATAACCCAATAAAAGAGTACAGATCTAAAAAGAGAACTCTCAACAGAGGGATCTCAAATGGCCAAAAGACACTTAAAGAAATCTCAGCATTCTTAGTCATCAGAGAAATGCAAATCAAAACAACTCTAAGATACCATCTTACATCTCTCAGAATGGCCAAGATCAAAAACTTTGATGACAGCTTATGCTGTAGAGGATGTGGAGTCAGGGGAACACTCTCCATCACTGGTGGGAGTGCAAACTTGTACAGCCACTTTGGAAATAAGTAAGGGGCCGGGCGGTGGTGGCACACGCCTTTAATCCCAGCACTCGGGAGGCAGAGGCAGGCGAATCTCTGTGAGTTCGAGGCCAGGCTGGACCGACAGCCTCCAAAACAATACAGAGAAACCCTGTCTCGTTAAAAAAAAAAAAAAAAAAGGAAATAAGTAAAGAGCTTTCTCAGAATATTGGGAATCAATCTACCTCAAGACCCAGAAATACCACTTTTTGGCATATACTCAAAGAATGCACACTCACACCACAAGGACATTTGCTCAACTATGTTCATAGCAGCATTATTTATAATAACCAGAACCTGGAAATAACCTAGATCTCCCTCAACCAAAGAATGGATAAGGAAAATGTGGTACATTTACAGAATGGAGTACTGCTTAGCAGTAAAAACAAAACAAAACAATGACATCTTGAAATTTTGCAGGCAAAAGCAATCCTGCTTAGCTGTCCATCAACAGATGAATGGGTAAAGAAAGCATGACACTTATGCAGGTGGAATTTGATGTAACTATAAAGACAATTGCTGGAAAGTGGGTGCAACTGGAATCATTTCATTAAGCAAAATAAAGCAGGATCAGAAAAATGAAAACAAAAAATGACTGATCAGCCAGGTGTGGTGGCACACAGCTGTACTGTTTACTGCCGAGGAGGCTGGAGCAGCAATGAATGAAGCACTTTCACAGTACATTCCCATCAGTGAAATTTATCCGACTAGTATCTCTTAGGCCATTACTTCACCCTTTAGCCAATCACTGTGAACTGTTGATTGCATGAAAATCTGAAAGACTGATGACAAAAACTGTTGAAAATGAGTTATTTAAGGTAGCAAAACACAGAATCAAGGAACAGACCTGCAGGCACATTGCACTGCCTGGTTTCCAAAGTCACTACAAAGTTGCGGTAGGCAGAACAGCATACTACTGGTGTAAAAACAAATATGGTCAATGGAACGGGATGCAGAATAAAGCCATGTACCTACTGGCCAACATATTTTTGACAAAGATGTCAAGAACACACAATTGAGAAAGGGTAGTCTTTTCAATAAATGATGCTATGAAAACAGGTTCTCAACAAGCAGAAAGGATGAAATGGGACCGTTATCTCACTCCTCAAACAAGAAGTAGTTTAAAACTGATTGAAGACTTAAATTCAAGACACAGCTGTTAAGAAAATCACTAGAAAAATCCCAGGGTGGAAGCTCCACCAGGCTGATTTCCAGGGGTATAATTCAAAAGTACAGCTGGCGAAAGAAACGTAGACGAAGAGGAGTGCATTAAACTGAACTTTGTTGCACAGCAAAGGAAACAACACACTGAAGAGACAATTACAGCTGGAAGAAAATACTACAAGTTACACTTTAGATAAAGAGTCACTATCCAAGGAACAAAAAGCATCCATCAACTCAATAGACAGGAAACACACGCGAACCTTCAAATCACCTGCTTTAAACTGTGCAAAAGCCCTGAATAGAAATATCTCAAAAGACATACAAAGGCCAACAAGGACAAAGAAAATGCTTAACATCAATAATCAAGGAACTTCAAACTAAAACCACAGTGAGCTGACCACCGGGTATGACAGCTTTTGTTAAAAAAAGGAGAGAGAAAGTACTGGAGAGGTGACTCAGCAGTTAAGAACAGCTAATGAGCCGGGCGTTGGTGGCGCACACCTTTAATCCCAGCACTCGGGAGGCAGAGGCAGGTGGATCTCTGTGAGTTCGAGGCCAGGATGGACCGACAGCCTCCAAAACAGAGAAACCCTGTCTCGTAAAAATCAAAAAAAAAAAAAAAAAAAGAACAGGTAATGTTCTTTCGAGGACCTAGATTCCGTTCACAGCACCCACATCATACCCGACAACCACCTAGAACTCCAGTCTCAAGGGATCCAGCATGCTATCTGGCCTCCACTGGCACCAGGCATACGCATAGTCACATACATACACACAGGCAAAATACTCATACACAAAATAAAACTAAAGAAATTTCAAAAAGAAAGACAGAAATCGAGGAAGACATGAAAACAAAGAACCTTTACTGTTGGTAGGAATTCTCATTAGCACAGCCATTTTGGTAAGCAGTGAGTGCAAAGTGTTCTCAGAATATCAAAGGTACAATAGATACATAACCCAACAATTCCTCTGCTGGGTGACACCCAACGGCTGTGAAATCGGTATGTCAAAGACATACCCTCAGTGTCACGCGCATTGCATTTTTCATAGTAAGCAAGACAGGAAATCAACCTTCAACTGCTCAGCAACAGCACTGATAGCTTTCAGAAGAAGGAAACCCAGCCACTTGTGTCAACACCGACAACCCTGGAGGACCCTGTATGCTGTATAGACTGCAATGAGGCACACCCAGGGAGACACATACACTACCCTCTCACTTACATGGGGAATCTCGAACAGGCAGTCTCAGCGAAAGAAAGAGAAGTGCTGGTTAGCAGAGGAGTAGATGGGGATTGTAGAGAGAGTGTGTCAGAATACAAAATTCGGGTTGAGTAGGAAGAAATATAAAAAGAAGCCAAAGATGCGAGTTCTAAAGAATAGATCCTGGCCTCGTAGGCCAGTTTTCTGCAGCAGACAAAAGACAGGTACTCTGAGGCAATGGCGCCCCTCAGGCGGAGGGCAAAGCTTCAAGCAAGTTCTATGGGACCAAGGGACCAAGAATCCAGGAGGGTTCAGAAGCTTTGCAGACTTGAAGACACCAAAGCCAGGATATAAATTCTAGAGTTTGAGGCAGGAGTATCAGAGCTTGCACTGCTTGTGATTTGCCAGGGTGCAGACAAACACAAGATCGTCATCCTGATGGACTCGTGGTGTTGTTCATAATCAGCTATCACTTGTGGTTTATCTAAGAGACAAGGCATGCTGACTCCCAGGTATGGAAATGCTCAGGGCCAATGCACCAGTCGTCATGCTGAGTGCCGGGAAACGAGACATTCCCAGTTTTATAGGCACAGGAAGAAAGTTTCATTGCTTGAGAGTGGAAATGCTCATTTGCTCCTTCTCCAGGCAGTCCTTGGAACCCCAGGAAGTCATCCGCATGCATTTATCCCCATCTCCTGGTTTGGTGGAAGAGGTTCCTGGATGTTGGAAGTGTATGTGCATGTGTTTATGCCTTAAGTTCTGGGATTCTCCTATAGACACTGGTAGCTCACTGGCTTATGGGACAGCAATCTTGGCAGTCCCCATGACTCTCTACAGCTAAGACTGAGCAATTAAGATTTAAAGATAATTCAGTAAAACTTACTCACTCTTCTTTCTGTCCCACCTATGGGACTGGTGTCCAGGGGATAAGGGAAACAATGCCTTCACATTCCCACCATGGAGGAGCAGGACAGGGCATCCTGCAATTCTAATCCTCTGACTTTGAAAGCCTACTCATCAGGAATTGTGGACTCTCAGAACATTTCTCATCTTTTCAAAGTAGCCCGGTTTCACAGGCAATCAATCCCTCATTCCTGATACATACTGGCATCTGCTGAACTCTCAAGCAGCTGTCCCTTGGAGTCTCAAAGTTCTGTGCACTGCCCTCTGCTGGCCGGGCTCAGATTTGTTCCTGATTTTTTTTTTTTTTTTCCTGAAGGTAAGTACTGGACTTTTCCTCCTATTGGTAAGTAACAGAGGATGTTTTGTCTTCAATTGATCTTCTTGACCAACCTGTTTGCCTCTGGCTGCCTTTGCTTGCAAGGTGAAACTTTTAATACAAACAGAACCTAGGAAATGCTATGATCTTAGGCTTTTCTTGCAAATGTTTTCTGAGACTCCTGGAAAGTGAGGATTCATGCCTGGAGAGCTCCTCAACTCATGGTCCAATCTCTATAGCTCTACCTTCTTCCAAGATCCATGTCTGAGGTTTATTCTATTTTTTAAGCCACAGACTCCTGCTTGGTTCTCAAATATATTGCCACCTAGACCTTAAAGAGGACTTATGAGATTTGCCTGGGGATCCTTTGCATGTCATCAAGTACATCCAGCCTCTTCTGAATGAGATTTTCCCCAGTCACCCACCACAAGAGCCTGTCCCTTGTGCATACCTCAGGGTGAGTGTGTCTCCAGGCTGCTCCAGGAAGAAGTCACAACTACCTTTTAAAAGATTATCTACCAATAAATCGATTTATTATCACAAAGCAGAATGGCAGAGCCGTGTTATTGAGAATTTATCTGGTAACTCACAATGTCACAACAGGGCTTTTAAAATGTACTAAAAACAGGGTCTTCTTTGCTTTCTAGACTCAGATATTCATAAATCCATGAATACTTGGTTTCATCTCTTATTTACTGGCCTACATGATTTGATATAGCACCTCAATCTACAGTCCTTTAGAACTTCATCTTGTTTTCCTTTAGTAACAAAAGCCCTTTCCAAAGATTGTCACATGACATATACATGCATGTAATGTCTGTGTACAAGGGAGAGAATCAAACAATGGAGTTACAAAAGATATGAAAACATCATCTAGTTCCCAAACACTGTCAATAACCAGTCTTAAGAGTTTGATGGCTGCTCTGGGAGTAAGCTTAATAATATCTATTCAGTGTTTGCCATGTTCCAGGCAGTATGCTACAACTAGCCATGCTCTCACGGAACCTAGATTCAGGAAGGGACAGTGTCAGGCAGCTGTGAGCCAGTGCTTTACAGCCCTAATGACCTGGTACTATATAGCAGTGGTCCCCTGAGTTTTGGAGAGACACCAAAGCGCTCAAGGCAGTGATATTTAATGACATGGTACCATGTAGCAGTGGTCCCCTGAGTTTTGGAGAGACACCGAAGTGCTCAAGGCAGTGGTATTTAAGCTGAAATCTCAAGAACGTGTAAGGGCAAAAGAGTTCCAGATCTGGAGGGAGGGTTGAGGTGGGGGAGATGATGATGAATGTCTAGGGAACACGCTGTGGGAATGGGGGAGCTAAGAGGAAGGTATACAATTGAGGGAATATGAGAATTTAGTATGGTTGGTGCACATGGGCAGGGCAGTGCAGGAGCCAGGAGAGAGGAAACTGGAGGAGAAAACAGGCCTCCTGCATTCCTTGTAAAAAGGGAAATAGAGCAACTTACTTAATCGTAGATCACTTCTACAATGTGTTAGCCCGATAATGTTATTGATGTGATCAAAATTATGAGTGGGGATAGACCTTGCTGCTATAACAAGAGTTCAGTGATCCATGGAACAGAAAGTTAGTTCCTTTCCTTCTCAAGTCCTAGGATTGAGTGGTTTCAAGTCAGCACGCAGAGGCAAGAAAGAGGAAAGCTGCTAGTCAGTGTCTTGAAGACTGATTGAAGCTGAGCTAGCTTAAGTGCATGGATACTAGTGTTACCCATTCCGCAACAAGAAGGGGAAAGAGAGAGGGGTATAAGCAGGTGGTTTTTATGGGTCAGGCCTGAAAGTTGTACGCATCACTTCATTTCTGTTGCATTAGTCAGATCCAGTCTCAGGGCTATAGGAAATTGTAGAGGAATCTGAAAACTGGAACTTGGCATGTGACCAAGAAAAGAAGACTGATTTCAGGGACACTGGCAAACCCCTGCCTCAGCCAAGACAGAAAACGCCAGCTCAGCTCCTGGCAGAGCCTTTGGTCTGTTGTCTCTGCCTTTCTCATGTCCCTTGTCTCTGTTCCATTCCCAAGTCCTTCACATTGGTGTATCGAGGCCCACTTGGGTTATTTCTGCCAATCCTAGTCTTTCTGCAACAAGCTGATTGTTCGCCCCACTTGTCCTGTTTTGAAGAAGCTGTCCAGCCTTGCTGGTCAGCGGGAGTAACTAGACATTCTGGTTGGTACATCAGCAGGTGGCACTCTGTGTCAGCAAGACACCCATTCTAAAGCCACACACAAGTAGTGAACGCCTGGATTCAGTCACGCTCAGGGAAACCCAACAACACTGGCTCTCGTGACCTACTTCCTCAAGACTCGACTTTCAAAAGAGTGACTACACCCAGGCTGACCAGTGGGTTGTTAAAAACAGGGATGGCAACATGCTCTGAACTGACTGCCAACAAAAGCATTCCCTTTGTGTCATTGCTTTCTTCATAATGGACTCAGGAAGGACAAAGAAGTTTGACCTGTCTGGGTTGGAGAGCGGCAAGCCACTGTCCTCAGGGTTTCTCTCGTGGAGGTGAGGAAATAGTCTGGGTGTTTTAAAATGAGAGTTGAGGTGACTGCTCTCATAACCAGTAATTAGTCCTATTTGCTCTTAGGAAACCGGCTCTCCTTCAAAGGCCTCATTGTTTGGCTGCTTGTGTTACCTGTTCGGGCGTCCTTTCACTCAGCATCTTCCAGGCTGTTTTCCACAACACTGCTAAGGTGTGGATGAGAGTGGTCAAAGCAGACCTGGAGATGGGTCTTCTCAGTGCTCAACGCGAACAGTGACAGAGATAAGAAGGGACGGGGAATGTGTTGATGATGAGGTCATCTGTGTATGCCTGTGGGTCTGTTTCTTTTTGTTTATGTCCAAGTCCAGATGTTTAAAGATCATATGTCTATGGTCATGACTCCTAAGGACCTCTACAGTCATGACAAGCAAATAGTTTCATAGGTAACATGGCTAAGATAATCTGATCACTAGAGTTCTCCATTTGTCTTCATGTATTATACGAACTCCTCGAAATCCAAGCAAGGAATGGATTTTCCTTGGTGCTAATTTGTAGTAAGCATTGTATTTTTTCTATCACCTAAAAGTATCATTATTGACATCTGATTCTTGGCCATAATTCAAATTATGCCATCTATGTGAGTATAACAGTGCTTTCCTTCCCATGTCCTTCTTTTATTTTGTTAGTCTTTAAAAAAACATATTTCCTAAAACTTCTCTCCCAAGAATCCCCTTTTTATTTCTGTCAATTAAATGCATGACTTTTAAACACATCCTATTTGTAACATAGATGTGGCTGGGCTCTTGGAGCATTCAGGGGAAGCCACATAATGTGAAATTCAACAAACCACAAATCTCAGGGGCTTAAGTCCACAAACGTGTGTTCTGTTCTCATGCTGCATGTCCAGTGTGGGTAAGACAGGGGAGCTATAGCTATTTAGTGAGCCACAAACCAGATGCAGGACTCCATCCTAGTGCGAGTGCCATGACACCCTGGCTTGGATAGCTCTGCCTACAAGTGGGTATGTTTTTGTTAGTGCTAGGTTGGCCAAAGAAAAAGGCTGGCTGCAAACCAGTGAAAATGGTTAAGTGAACGAGTACCTACTTCATTCAGACATATTTCACAATAAAAATTCCCATACATCTCAGAGAGGAAGAAAGGGTAGATAATGGTTTTATAGATGGACAATATACATTTTATATACAATAAATCCCATTTTATAGATGAAAAATGTTAAGATCCAAAAACTTTCTTTTAGTTCAGATTATAATAATTGCTACTTCCTTTTCTTTTCTTTTGAAGTTGGGTTCACTTTTGGACATTGTATAGTTGGTGATTTGTAGCCACATACTCTATACCTGCAGATTGTACCAACTGTGGATATTTGCCAAAACAGTGTGTCTGTACTGAACGTGTATGTCCAGACTTCCTATTGTCATTTGGCCCTGAGCATTCAGTAGAACATTCATGTGTAGCCTATACACGGAGTCAGATATACCATTACATTTAGAGGTGATTTATTCACCAGGGGATGTGCACAGACTCTATGCAAACACTCAGTCACTGTGTGAGGGACTGAGCACTGGCAGAGTTTGCTTCCCTGGGCCTGGTTAGTGGTGGGGAGGCCTGGATCCAGTCTCCCGAGGGTACCAATAGATGACTGTATTTGTAATGGTGAAATTAACAAACATCAATTTGTGACCTAATCCTGGTGCTTGTAGTCATGGTAACAAAACATCATTTATCTATCTCTGCCACCATCGCAGTAGTTAAGAGGACTCCAAGCCCCATTCAGATCCTCCCCTAAGTAACTCCAGGTGTCGCCCGTGTATTTACTGTGTGTTAATAAATGTGGCCAGCCAGGTGCCAATAGGCTCCTGACCTAGTCTGCCTTCCCAAAGCCCTGGCTCCCTCTAAGTCCTTGAAGCTAGAACTGTCTTCTCCAGAGAGTGCTGATGCCTGGAGAACAGGCCAAGCACCAGAGCTGTTTCTACTCCCGTAGAGAGCCTGGACCTCGAGTCCCAACAAAGCACAGAGTTCTTTATGGCTTTTACTGATTCTTTCTCCAGCTCTGTGGATTGTACCCAAGCTTGCATCAGGCTTTTCCACTTCAGAACTGCAGGCCTCAGCCTCCTTCTTCCAGACTGCTACGTCATCACTGAGGCCCACCTGCCTCACACATGCTCAAACTTCTCTCAGCCTCATTGCAAGTGAGTCCACACTTACTGAAGTACTTTGGAGGGGTGTAGAATGGTTTCTCTATAATACGGAGGAGGATGTGACTAGTCGGTTTGGCGGATTTGCACACAACAGTGCTTCTGGTGTTGTGTAAAGCACACTGTGCATTTCAGGTGCTCTGCCACCTACACAACTTGGAGACTAACTTGTAAAGGAAAACAACTACCGAACTCAGGACCCAGCCTGTATTAGAGCCTCAGGTCTGTTTCCCTTTTAGTAATGTTGGGAAAGTCTTGCATTCCTTCTAGGTCCTAGAGACTAGGTTCTTTTACCGCTTGAAAAATGAAGGCAACATAGCAGACAGGGTTTTAAGGAATTTTCGACTATGACCTGTGTGCTTTGTGGACAAGAGTTACTTTTTGTGATTACTGTCAACAGGTGGCAGCAAAACCCCAGCTTTCGGTGTGAAGCGTAGCCCCAAGCCGCAGTAGCACCATTGCCAACTCAGCTTAGTTAATTCTTCATTCTAAACCCGCTGAGAAGAGGAAAGCCCCACAGTTAAAGGCTTGTTGGCTGAGGGAAGATTCTGGCCTGCTCTATTGTGAAGTGAATCATAAGGCAGGGTTTGGAGAAAAAGACTTATTTTCTTTACATTTAAAAAATGATACTCATTTATCTCATAAACAATTGAGTTTAGTA
Organism: Mesocricetus auratus; assembly: GCF_017639785.1. Taxonomy (NCBI): domain Eukaryota; kingdom Metazoa; phylum Chordata; class Mammalia; order Rodentia; family Cricetidae; genus Mesocricetus; species Mesocricetus auratus. Next base: position 918,882 of record NW_024429210.1, on the reverse strand, counting down.
CTTTTCCGTTTTTTTTTTCCAGTTAAGAGTGAGTAGGACTGCCATATAAGGTGATGGCCAGAGTCTGTATTTGATGCCTTTGCTTTTTTAGCTTAGACATTGAGGATGGACTACATACCAACAGTAGGAGCTTCTTTTCTAGGCTTACATGTAGTACTATAGTAAATGAGGTGTATGAAAGTCCATGTACATAGCAACATTACAATTTTTTTTTAGTTTACATTTTACCATAGCTTGGACAATGACTCTCAAAGCCTTTTGAAAAAATGTAAATTCTAACTTGTTTATTAAAAATTTCCTGATCTCAACAATTTAAAATGAATAGCTGCTTTGATAACTTTGGAATTATTACTGTCCATGCTTTGCTGCAATCAGTGATAACACTAGTCTAAACATGCCCATGGGGGCTGGAGAGATGCTCAGTGGTTACAAGCTCTGGCTGTTCTTCCAGAGGACCCAGGGTTGAGTTCCAACATCCACATCTGTGACTCCAGTTACAGAGTATCTGACATCCTTGTACGGCCTCCAAGGGCACTGCATCCATGTAGTACACAGACATGCATGTAAACAAAAGACTCACACACATAAAAATAAGCCACAAAAATTTGCAAATAAAAATATTGAACACACTCATGGATGGCATAAAATACGAAGCAAATATATTCATGCCACTTGATTTCATTTCATTCAATATTGTTTTCAAAATCGTTATTTTTGAAACTTGTAAAATGCAATGAAAAAAGATTCTGGGGAAGATAGTGACTGTGCTCAGTAAGAGTCCATTAAAGGAATTTATAGTTTTATAGTAAATGTTAAGATAATGCCACTCTAAAAATTAGACAAATTAAATAAAAATGAAACACCTTGAATTATTATACATTTGTATATGTAACTGCCTGTTGACTTCTCTCCTTAGCCTGACTTAGTACAGACAGAAATAAACCGAATTTTATCATGTGAGTTTAGTGGTTAAGATAATCAAGGCCCTTAACCTAGAAATGGTGTATTGTTTATAGTGGTGTTTCACTAAATTCTCTGTATAAAGGTATGGTAGGCTAAACCAGCCATTATCAAATTGATCACCAAGATTAAAGAGCAACCAAGAAGCAAAAAAAAAAAAAAAGAAACTATTAGAAGTGTATGATTAGTAAAAATGTCTGAAAAAATGATCATAAAGCCCATTTCTCAGCTGAGTCACAAACCCTTATTCTACAGCTGAAGAAATCTGATGGTAAGATGATCAGCACCAAGTCGTAGATGCCACACCCTGCATTTGGGATTTCGTAGCTACCAGTGTGACTCAACCTGGGCTGTATATCTGCTAGTTTTAAATAAGACAGAACCCACTGTCTAAAGCCACCGGCCACCTTGTCCAGTAAGGTACTTCCTAGCCATTTATGACTGTTCCAATGTAAATTAAGTCAAATAAAAGTTAGTTCCATTGTAGTAACCGTATTTCACAGGTGGGACCCCCATGTGTGCTTCATTATGTCACTACAAAAAGCCCCACTAGCTGATGCTACTGGAGGATGAGGAACACTATGACTGCCTCAGTAGTCTTTTCTGACTTAACGCTTGGACGTTTACCACTAGAAAAAAATCTTAAAGGCACCTTGGAAGAAAATGATATACTTGATTGCAAATCAGTCTTCCCAACCAGTGATTTCTCTTGTATGTCCAAGTTGATGATGTTGGTTTTTGTTGAATGGCTAGTGTGCACCATAAGTCAGACATCATATTGCTTTTGAAAGGCAATGTCTCCATGGAATCCTTTTCTAAGGCAATTTTCCACTACCGTAGAACAATTTTTCCTCCTCTCTGGAAGGAGCTCATTACTGTCATCAGAACGAAAAGCTACACTCACCCAGTTACTGCTGGGTAGCTGTGCCATTGAGTAGAAATGGGTAGCAGCATAACAGGCCACCCTCTGAGCTATCTTGTCCCCGAGTGTCTGAACTGCCTGCATTTAAGGAGTGCAGTCACAGACAGTGCAATTGCAGTAGGCTCTACGATATCTGGTTCCTGATCTGTGAGTGAATCTTGTGAATGTGATTGCTTCTTCTGCTTTAGGACATCTGCTGTGAGTAAGCCAATTCAAACAAGCTGTGTGTTCTCTTCCAGAGCCTGGTGAAGAACTTGTTCAATTGAGATTGAGTGGTGTGTTTGTTTTTTTTTATTTTAGTGAAAACACTCTACTCTCAGTGAAAACACATTATTATTATTATTATTTTGGTTTTTTATGAGACAGGGTTTCTCTGTATTGTTTTGGAGGCTATCAGTCCAGCCCGGCCTCGAACTCACAGAGATCCGCCTGCCTCTGCCTCCCAAGTGCTGGGATTAAATGCAGGCGCCACCACCGCCCGGCGAAAACACATTATTTTTAAGGAGTCTCTCTCTAATACGCTTCAGATCAGAAGTACTGCAGATTTGGGTATTCCTTTTCCCCCCCTCAATATTAGCATATATTGAAATGCCCTTAGGAATAGGACCCAGGTAAATTCATGGAATTCATTTTATGTATGTCTTATGCACAGTTTTAGTTTGGATCTTAAAAGTCCCCCCAAAGGCTCATGTGATGAAGTTGGGGCCTTTAGAAGCAATTATATCGAAAGAGCTCTATCCCCATCAACTGATTGATCTACTGATATGCTCATAACTTAGAGGTCTATGAGCAGGTGGTGGACCCATAGGAGGCAGGGCCTAGCTACAAGAAGTAGGTCCCTGGGGACATGCCCTTAAAGGGTATATTTTCCCGGCTTCCTCCTCACTCTTGATCTCTCTTTCCCGGCTTCCATGAGTCAGCAGCTTCATTTTGCTTCCCATCACCATGTTCTTGCCACAGGCCCTAGCTATAAGTCATGTGACAATAGACTGAAACTTCTGGAACCATGAACATAAATCTTTCCAACTTTTAAGTTGTTATCTTAGGTTTTTGTCATAGCAATGTCAAGATATGAGGGGTTATTTATTATAACATTTTAAACAATGTTGTGAATGGTATTTTAAAGCCTGTGTACACTGAAACTTCATGTTGGAACTCACAACGTTTCAGAAACTGAGGCATTTGGGATTTTTGGATTAGAGATGCTGAACTTGTGAGAAAGAAAAATGATTCTGAGAATTCTAAATGGCTACAACTCAGTATCCAGAGGATCCAACCAAGTGCCCCTAGACTTGGGTCTCTTTGTTCCTGAGAGGCAAGGTGTTTAAAATGCATCTATTAATTATCTAAAAATTATCTAGTCCTTGGAGGTGGACTCAATTACACATTTTGGTTTCATTACTCATCAGAGATCCCGAGTCACTCCAACAAGCAATGAGAAAGTGGACAAGAATGCTCTTGCCCAGAAGCTAGCATCTAGTGCCCCTGTGGGTCTCTAAGGGGGCAGCCATGACTGGAAGTCACTGTAAGTGCTTTTTCTCAGGCATGTTCCTGGAAGTTGCATTCTTGCTTCCACTCTGAGCTGGTGAATGTCTGGGCACAGCAGCACCAACATCCAGGACCAAAGAGCACTTTTAAAGACTGAAGAAATGTGACTTTTAAAGTCCTCTATGCCACTAGATCACTTTTGAGTTTAAAATAGTGATAAATCACTGGAAATTGTATAACATTTTTAGCTATGAATCTGCTCTTCCCTTAGGAATTAGCAAATTAAATCGAGTGCAGTAATGAGCAGAGGTAGATTCAACACATTCAACTTTGTGGTTGGGCTCATTTTCAGGAACTTTAATACTGTCATGTGTATGATGTGTGTGGGCATGTTCATGTAACCACACTCATGGGGAGGTCAGAGAACAAATCTGTGGAGTCCATTTTGTCCTTCCATCAGTACATGGGTTGGGCTTGAACTTAGGATTCCTTTATCTACTGACTCATCTCATCTGCTTGTGGTTGGCATTCCTGATAGTCAGGCCACAGCATCACAGGGTCCTGCCCATCTTTTTCTAGCTCACTTGCAAAGAGTTACATGAGTATACCACCCATCTTTTAAGCCTCAGATACAATTATTTTATGAACTAAAATTTATATCAAATGAGTATATATAATTAAAAAATTACAGTGAGACAGCCAGAGCTTGTATGCTTAAAGAAATCTTTAAACCCTCAAATTGGAACATGAAATTGCTCATCACTTATCACTACTTCGTTTGCACTTGAATCGTTTTAGACTTATAGAGAATTTGCAGAGATGATGCCGAGCATTCCTGAATACTTTGCACCCGCTTTTTTGTTATTGATCCTTTATATTCCTATGGTGCATTTGTCTGCAAATGAGCCAGTGTTAACTCACCCATGTTATCCACTTAGCTTATACCCAACATGTTTTTTCTGCTCCAGGATGGATCCTATCCAGACATGACACTTGACTATCATGTTGCGTTAGGGTCTTCTCAGATCTGATGTTTCTGATGGACTTGGCAGTTTTGTGGAGTGCTGCCAAAGTATATTGCAGAAAACCTTTTTCTTGGGCAATTTTCTCATGATAAGGCATTAGTTATGAGTTTGGAGGACAATGACTGCAGAGACAAAGTGCCTGTCTCACCACATTGCCTGCTGTTATTAGACTTTTGTCACTCTGGTGCTTAACTTTAATCTCCTGGCCAAGGTAGTGTTGTCACATGTCTCTGATGGCAAGTTACCTTTTGTCCTCCCTCTCCTTCCTAATGTCTTTAGAATGAAATCGCTTTGCAGAGTCCACACTTAAGATGTGGTTAACCTTACCAAGGTGGCTTACTCACCAGGGACTGTTCTAGAGCAAACTGACCCTCTTTCCCAGCAGATAACAATTGCTGATTGTGCCACAGCTAGGCAAGGGATTGTTTGCCCGACTCTCCTCTCCATGAGGAGTCTTGGTCTGGCTTGGACTTGCGCTGGTTTTGTGCATGCCCTCAAAACCACTGTGAACTCATGTGTGCAACTGCCCTGCTGTCTCTAGATGTTTCCTTGTAGTCATCCATTGCCTCTGGCTCTTACAGTCTTCCAACCCCCTCTTCCGCAACGATCATTCAGCGGTGAGCAGTGTGTGTGTGTGTGTGTGTGTGTGTGTGTGTGTGTGTGTGTGTGTGTGTGTATGCAGTATATATAAGTATCTATTTCTCCATATTTTGGTCATTTGTAGGTCTCTGTGTCAATCACTATCTTCTGCAAACAGAAGTTTTTCAGGTGAGAACTAAGAGATGCAGTAATCTCTATGAGTGGTCCATATATCCAAACACAGTCAGATCCCAGGCTGCCAAGGCTACTAGAGAAACCTCTCACAAAAACTAACCAAACAAACAAGCAAAATTATATTTGGGCATCACAAAGGGCAGCTTGAAGTGTTTTCAACAAAGAACACAAAGTTGGGTGGAAAGGAGGACAGATCTGTGAAGAGTTGGGACCCGAAAGTATGATCACAAAATATCAAAAACTCCAAATTTGCAAAGAACAAACTTTTTGAAATGTAAAATAAAAATGTGGAAAGATTTATGTTATTTCCAAGTCACAGGAAACTAATTTCAGATTTAAATACCTTCAATGTTTAGCCGAGCTTTCAGCTTATTAGATAAACTAGGTGGTAATCTTTTAAGTTCTGAGTAACTTGAGAGGAAAAGGGAGGCATTTGAGGCAAGGGAAGGGAAAGAGAAGAAAAGAGAAGAGAAGAGATTTCCCCTTTTAACTCCCCCTCTTTTCCTGAGAAAAGTTGTAAGATACACTTTCACTCCAGCAAGGCTGGAAGTGGGGGCTGGGGTGAGCCCATGCCTGTTATACCAGCACTGGGGAAGCTAAGGTAGGATGGCAGCAAGTTCAAGGCCTGTTTTGGCTATTTTGCTTTGGCTATTTGACTATGGTAAGGCCTCGTCTAATAAAAAGGGGGCAATATAACATGATCCTTCCATCTCTGCCCACCCCAAGTCTACTAAGAGTGATGAGTTATTTTAGAGGGAAACCTGCCTCTTTTTGACTGTGTTAGTGGCATGGGGAGACAGGAGTTTTCCCTGCCAGCTCTGTGTAGTGAAAGCCCATAAGGAGGATAGCAACAGAACACAGATTTAGTTCTTCTTTTTCTGGTAACTCTTGCTGTTACTTGGAAATCTCTCATTACTGACATAGGACACACATCATCAATCCATAGATCATGCTGCTGAGGCCAGGACTGTGTGTGCTGAGGTCCTGCTGCAGCCTGGGTTCAGGTCCTGAGACTGGGAAAGGGGCATTGGCATGAAGGAATGAATTGTCTGACCATCAGACGAGTTTCACACAAGTGACCGGCTCCAAATAGCTCCAGTCATTTATATTTATTTATATTTCAGAAACAAGCATGTTTTTCCATACTAACAAGCAAGTTTTTGCCATTCTCCAATGTTAGCCTCCAGCAAAAACAAATATACCAAATATGGGGTTTCCCCCCCCAACTTTTACATCAAATCATCTTTAAACCAAAAATAACACTTATCATTTTTCTAGCCTGGCAGAATATTGAGCCAGGCACACCCTCTCTTTACAAAACTAAAAAATGGGGAACATAGGCACACATTTTCAAGAATATTATTGCCCAAAACACATTAACAGAAGTAAGGGTGATCTGCCTCCAATCAGGTCACAACTGAATCACAACAGCTCCCAGGGACTGAAGTGACAGCTGGCACCCCCTAGACAAGAAACCTGAGAATCATTAACTCCCAAAGAATTTTAGGGGAAAATATTCAATAACAAATGGGATTTCCAGGAATGATCACATCTGTCCCATACGTGATTGACAAAGTGACACTAAAACCACAAAGCGAATCATCAGTATTACCAGAGAGAAGAGAGCATGCAGGCTGTGTGGTCCCAGCAGTATTCTATACTGCCCCGAAGTCCACTGGTCCTTGCCAAGTGAGACTATCACTGCAGGGTTTTGTATCATCTGGAGACCTGCTGGACAAACACCATATACTGGTCCAAAACTGGCTGCATGGGACCCAATGTGTGTGTAGCACAAATCCACTATAGGCTGCTATGAGTCTCCACTGAGACTAGATCTAATCCCTGCCTCTCTGCCTCCCTGCCCCCTGCCCCCTGCCTCCTTTTCTCTCCTCTCCCTTTTCTCTTCATCTTCTCCTCCTCCCCTTCCTCCTCTTCTTCTTCTATTAGACTCTGACCTGCTAGAACAGAAACAGAACCAACACTTGTGGAAATAAAGTATTGAGCTTCAAAGTAATACCACATCAAAGGGCTTGTCTTCCTAAGAGCCCTATATAGGGTTTTGGTTCTTATATAGATAGAAGGGATGCTGCCACCCTGCATCCCCAGCAGCCTTCTCTACTAAGAAGGGCAACAGATTCTCTATTCTCTATGGGGGGACCCCTCAGGGGGTGTCTCTCCCTCAGCAAGTACATGCACATTCACAGGTGCTAGTCATAAAAATGACTAAATTAGCACCGTTTTCAGACTATACTGTGAGAAAAGCAGGCTGCTTAATAGAATGCATATATTGTCAACTCAGATTGCCTGAGATATTTCATTGCCACTAAGATATAAAAAGGAACAAAAAACAAACAAACAAATGAAAGGAACCCCTCCATGTGGGTTTTCTGGTTCTGCACTCTGAACTTTAACAATTATGTTAAATAAAGGACAAAGAGGGGGTTATCAATAATAACTCATCAGGGCAAGTGTGTTCTGCACCCTTCATGTGCCTCAACCCCTTGAAATAGTACCATTGTCTTCTTAGATGGAGTTGGCCTGGCAACCTCTGGGGAATCTTTTAGCCTTCCTCAAAAATCATTTACAATGAACGAGCTCCTTTCTCTCCGTAGACAGTACAAGCTATATTCCCGGTTGTCTACCAGTGATAAGCACACCAGTGTCATTTTACCTGACTTGAAAGGGTCATCCGCACTGTCAAGCCTAATTAACCTGTCTCACTCTCACACAAGAAAGGAAGGTTACCGAAAGGTCACATCGCTTTCTACCTTGGCTTCGCGGGTACAATGGTCCGATCAAAGGCCATCAAAGGAGACCCTGAAGTTGTAGGACACTGGCATAGAGCCACATGGCAGCTCCTGACTCCATGCGGGAAGGCCCCAAAACCAAGAATGGATTTATGTGTACCCACCCTATCCCGTGAGACTAAGAGGCCTCAGGCTGCCTCTCAATTCTTTAACAGGGCTATAAAAATTGTAGTATACTTTAAATGTTCATGGCTAACAAATGAATGCTTTTAATATAAAAGCAATGCAATGAAATAGAGATTTTCATAAAATAAGTACAAGATTTATAAAAAATATCTGGATTGCACTATAGGCAGCATACTATACTGGGAAAGAAGCTTAGCTTCAAATGGTGGATATCTTTTGTCAAGCACATCTGTGTACTTTTTATACTTCTTTTGAGGAATATTACCAAGTTCCAATTTGAAAACTGGTGAATAGGAGCTCTGAAAAAATTGCCAATAGCTCGCTAATGTTGAGCTCCCCAAAATAGGTCCCATGCATGCATATTTCAAACTAACCAGAAGCTTAATCATTTGTTCCACAGAGCTGAGACCGAGGACAGTCCATGGGATCCTCAATATCTGTTTGTACAGTTGATTCTAGAAGAAAGTAACCCAGAATCTCATTCATGTATTGTCTTGATTATCATTGGAAGGGGTCAAAAAGACTTTAGGTGCATAGCTATGTATGTGTACCACTGTGGCCCTTACTTCCTCAGGTGATATGTTTTAATGTCTATAAATCTGAATGTCTGAAAAAATGAAACTGGGATTATTTGGCTAGGATGGAAGAGAGTTGGCAAATTGTAGATGTTCTACTGGTTGAAGGTCATTTTCTCAAAATTCTATTTCTCAGAAAAGTGCACATGTACACACTCACACACACTTGAGCACACACACACACACGTATGTCCATATAATTCTTCCACATATACTAACACATATTAATATTTGAGTCTGGGTTAGACACGATATGGCATTAATGTTAGTACAGACTTTATCAAAAATATGACCACATTCTTAGATTTAAATTTCGTAATTCTAGCAAAAATGCAGTTATCATAGTCAAGACAGGTTTCTCTGTAGCTTTGGAACCTGTCCTGGAACTAGCTTCATCAGATTGGCCTCAAACTCACAGAGACCTGCCTGCCTCTGCCTCCCTAGTGCTGGAATTAAAGGCCTTCATCACCACCCACCTTTTTCCCCCCTTTTTTTTTTCTTTCCTTTTCTCTTCTTTTTGAGACAGAGTTTATTTGCATAGCCCTGACTGTCTTAGAACTCACTATGTAAACCAGGCTGGCCTCAAACTCAGAGATCTGCCTGCCCCTGCCTCCCAAGTGCTGGGATTAAAGGCGTGTGCTACCACTGCCTGGCAGACATTAAGTTTTATAGAAACAGCCAATTTTGAATTTAAACAGAATATGACTTATGAACAGCATATAACTGAAACATGAATTCTAAGACATAAAGCAGACAGCAATTCAGGTTAATTAAGAAACACTTTAATTTTTAATCCTGTAAGATGTTTTCACGTGTGCAGTTGTGTATGTGCCCATGTGTGTGAGTATGTGCTGCATGGGACTGAGCCAGCTACCAAGCCACATCTCTCTCTTTTCAAAATTTCATTTTGCATTCCAACCACAGTTCTCCCTCCTACACCTCCTCCTGACCCCCTTGACTCCTCCTGACCCCCCCCCACTGATCCCTAGCCCATCCCCATTCCTTTCCTCCTCATAGGTAAGGACTCCCATGAGGACTCACATTAGTCTGGTACAATAAGTTGGGGCTGGGCCAGGCCCCTCTCCCATGCATTAAGAAGCCACATCTTGTATATGATGAGCTGAGGCTCATCAAACTAATGCTCAATAGGAAACCTGAAAGTTACCTCCATGGAAAGGTTAAATACTTCTCCATTCCAGCTATTCTGTAGACTTCTGTTTTCATTTTGTTATTTTACGTGTGTGTGTTTTGCCTGCAGGTATGTGTGCACACCACGTATATGCCTGGTATGTAACGAGGTCAGAAGAGGGCATCGGATCTCTGGAACTACAACTGTGGACGATTGTGAGCCATTATGTGGGTGCTGGGACCCAAACCCAAGTCCTCTGCAAAAGCGGCAAGTTCTCTGAACCACTGGGCCACCTGTCCTGCTCCTCTTCAGTTTTATTTATACAAAAGAGACTAAAAATTAGAGGAATTCTGGCAGAGTGAGCCAAGATTCAATGATCTCCTGTGGAAAGAAAAGAAAAAAAAGAATAATAATTTTTCAGATGGGTTATCAGGATAAAAGGGACTATTGTTTTAAATGTACATGTGAGTGTCATTTGAATACAAGGAATTACATTAAATCATTTTAGATTGTATTTCCTCAGACCCTTTATTTATGAATGTTTTCATAAGTGCACCAAGGAAGGGAGGGACAGAAGGTTGGGGCTGATTGCTTTAGCAAAGGAAGGCTCAGGTGAGTTTTCAAAAGGAACTCCACGTGTCTGTCTGTTCATTAGATGACAGTGAGCAACTCCATAGACACTGGCCTTAAATTAGAGTCCAAAAGGACTTGGTATGGACATAAGGAAATACTTTGTGACTATAAGGATGGCGAAACCTGCTATTAAGGGAAATCATGGAGACAAATAACAGCCACAAATAAGTCAATTTGTGATGCCAAATTGACCAAGGAGGAAAAGAAGCATGTTTAGTTTTCAGAACGGGACTGTTCTGAACCATTCAAACCTCTTTCTTTATTAAGTTTATATAGTTTTGGTCTCTATGGTATTATACTACTAAATTTTTTAAAAATATGTTTTTTAAAAAGGAGAGACAACATCTCTTCTGGGGAAAAGAAAGCAAAATGAATCTACTAAAAACAGAATTCAAGGATAGTTATTTGTAAATGACTGAGAAAACTTTTGTGAAGACAATAAACTCTCTTAGCCATTGCCTTAGTGAAATCAAATTCACCCCATACAGGTTCCTTTTCTGTTTTCTTCATAGTGCCCCCAGCACCCTGCAACAACTCCCCTATTTTATATTTGAGTTCCACCCCATCATGCTAACATGGGGCCACAGCACCCCACTTGGCTCAGCAGTAGTAGGCATCTGGAAGTCCTAGATGTCTCCCGTACCTATGCTTCGTGGAATAGGTGGAAATCCCAATGGTTTCGTGACCCTAGCTTCAGCAGAGTTGTACTTTGTTCTTGTCTTTAAAGGAATGAGACCATCTCTGTGACAACTCAATAGTGACAGCAATGTAACCTGAGTGCAGTCAGAGGTCACTGACCAAGCTCCATGCTGTATAGCAAGCTTATCAGGGCCATCTCTTGAAATAATAGTCACTTCCAGGTCTCCTTCATCTTCTCCACTCTCTGCCGTCCTCCCTCCTCCCCCACCAGAGCCCTGCCTCCCCTCTCAGGATGCATCCTTCAGCAAGGGTCTCTTTTTTCTTGGGCTTTTCCTGTCACTATCACAAAGCCCCAATGTCCCTTGCCGAGTATTTTCATCTACCCTTGAGCCCAAAGCCACTCTTATCTCAGGTAAAAAGAAAAGAAAAAGGAATTTTCCTGTTTCAAGTATCTTTCTTTAGAAAGGGAGAGGGAGTGATTTTTAGCATAAATGATACATCGAACACATTGGACAGAGTTTCTAGAAGAAGCAATGTTGTTTCATAAGTTCCCTTAGGGAATATAAGTTTGAAAATGCTTCCACTAATATAGCGACTCATTTCTGTAGGCAGCATTACTTGGGTTTTTGGGCAGTTGACTCACAGCTCAATTTTCTGACACATAGAAGTGGACTGTCCAACAAAGGTTTCCATTGAATTTTCCAGAATGATTATCAAAACAGACTTGCACCATGGCTGCTCCATGTCTTATGATATTACAACCACTTACTATTTTAGTTAATCTCTTATGGTAGCAACTATAACTGGTTTGTTGTCAGAGATCAGTTTGTTTAGATACAGACAGAGTTTCCAGATATCTTCCAGAGTTAGGTCTATTTAATGAACTCTCTATTCAGGGTTTACCTGTAGATATCCTAGCTGCTTTGCAGGGTGAATACAGTATTAAAACACTATACAAAACTGGGATGCGCTGGCACACATCTTTAATCTTTAATCCCAGTACTTGGGAGGCAGAGGCAGGTGGATCTCTGTAAGTTCAAAACTACCCTTGTCTTCAAAGTGTGTTCCAGGACAACCAGGACTATACAGAGAAACCATGTCTCAAGAATAAACTAACAATCAAACCAAACAAACAAACAAATGAAGGGGACCTAAGGGGACCTGGAGTGAGTAGGATTAAGAAAATGATCTAATGTGAAAGCTTTGTAGACCCGCTTCACATTAGCAAAGAGCTAGATTTTGTTGGTTTGCTTGTTTGGTTTGTTTGTTTTTTATAGAGCTGATTTTATTTGGGGGACTGGTCGCTGACATGGTTTGCCAGTCAGTCTTCTCTCCTTGGCTGCAGAGCCATGCCTCAGCTCTGGGGACCTAACGTGCTAAAGCTTTCTTCATTAGCTATTTAATAATGCCATACATGTTTACACGGTAAGATTGTTAGAGACATCTGTTGTATTGGTATTGGCAGCAAGCCCATCTCTAAATGCAGATTCTATTTTGTCATTTGGTCATTGGGAACTTAAGAGGCAAGTGTAACTCTTCTCTTGATAGTATGGAGTTGAGTTTACAGGTTAAAAAGTAAGATTGTGGGCCAGCTACGCGGCAGGTAAAGGCACCCGCTGAAAAGATGACCAGAGTTCAGTTCCCAAAAATTACGTGGTGAAGGGAGAACCTACTCCCACGAGTTGTCCTCTTTCCACATGGGTGTTGTGGCATGTAAACACACACACACACAATAAAGAACGTTTTAAAAATCTTTTTTTTTAAAGAAAGGAAAATGTTCTAAGACTGAAGCCGGTCCTTTGACGCTTCACCATGCCCTACGAGCTTCCTGTATCATCTAGGCTGAGGTCTTGTTAATTTCATCTCTAATAACTTTACTCCCACAGAGTACAAAGCAGACACTTCTGTCTCCTGTCTGCTCCTCACAGCCTTTATCTTAGGCATACTTCTACCCAGCCCTCTCAGAAGAACACTTGCAGGGTTCCTGTGCTCATTTCTCTGGAGTTGATGTTCAGATTTTTCTTCCTTGGAGAAGGATCTCTACCTATCTCCCCTGCCATCTTCTCCTAACCTTGTGTTAGTTTTTCCTATGCAATTCAGTCACTTACAGTGCCTGGCAAAGGGTGGGTGCTCGATAAACATCATTGAATTAGTGAATGGATGGATGATAATGATAGTGTAATGGGGGCTCTGGGCAGATTTGAAGATGCTGCTATAATCTCATCTCCTTTCCTTTCATTGTTTTCTATTCTCCCGTCTTCAATGTTGAATAACCTCGCCTCTCCATTCATTCACCACTGTGTGCTACTCAGGACACCATGATCTCTGCTACACGCCCTAGTTAGGAGAGGTGGGTCCCTGAGAACACCACAGATGGCAAACTCAGCAGGTTTCTTTGTTTTAGCAGCCATTTTAAACACTGTAGAAAGATACCTTTCCTAACAGGTTTCAAATGGAAACATTTTTATAAGACTTTTGCCTAAATAGGTGACATATTTGGGGAATATAGAGGATCGAATTCAAATCTCTTTTGCTAAACTCTTCTGTCTAGATACATTTAAGAAGGAATTTGGCTATGACAATAATTTGATGATCTTCATTTGGAGAAATTTTTTGAAACATCCCAAATCCTGACTAAGGCAAATAAAATTTCTTTATTTATATATTCATAAGAGTCAGAGGACTAGCCAGCATGAGAGTTCTATTCAGGCCAACAGGTATGGGAGCTATGGAGGCCTCCCACAGGGGTCCTCCTGAAGGTTACTTCAAGTTCTGGAGCTTTGGGGTCTGCCTCTAGTGTGTCAAGGATTTCAAGAACTACAAAAGCATTTATGTTGTCTTCTGATTAATTGAACATGCTATATGCATGTTATATAGTCATATGCTGATGTTTTAAATAGCAAAGAACTGCATATCTTTGTTGACCACATAAAATTATAATGAAGCTGAAAATTTCATGTTGCCTAATGACCTTGAAATGCAATAAAATTTTCTGGGCGTGTAAAGGTATAGTGCCTTCAATTCCACACAGGCCATACTATTGGAAAACGACAATGAGTAGCTAGATTATTGGTCTGTATATTTACTATACTATATATGAACATGTTTGAGTGTAGTTCTTATTTATAAGAAGTTTACTGTGTAACAACATGCTGTGTTACTCAGCAGCTGCCTCATACCATGCTTACTCTGTGTCTTGATTGTACTGAGAGGCCATGTGGAGTAACTACTCTGCACCATCCATGTTTATGAAGTGTACTTGGTCATGCCTTTACAAAAATAAAACTACTGAATGACACACCCATTAAATCTGATGCCATTGTTAGGATGCATGTCTGTAGTTATCATGGCAGCTAAGAGGCTGTATCAACATATCCACCTAAAAAACACAGGAGTTGTTTCTACTTCATAAAACAGTGTAGTGGTACTCTGTCAGGGATGCACGGCCCTGTCAGTTGACCTGAGAACCACTTTTCCACCACCTCATCCAAGACCCATGTGGAATCACTGAGCTCCTAAAAAGTTGTCTGAGAACCAAGCTGGCAGGCTCTTTCTTTCCTTATCAATGCTCGTGTCCATAACTAGACCCAGTTATTGTCACTTCTAAGCCAGAGGAATGAAAAAGGGACGGAGATGAGTGCTTTCATCTCTAAAGACATGATCCAGGTGCTACAAATAATGTGCTTTTCTTACACCTCAGTGGTGAGAATTCAGTCATATGACATTCCTACAAAAGAGCTCTAGCTGAACATGTGCCCAGTTCAGCTTGGTGGGTTTCAGCAGAGTGGTAACAGTTTTTTAACAACCTAGATTATTGTTTAGATTTTAGGCCTCAGGAATAAGTCCTCTGGGTAATATGAAAGACATTTTCACATTCTTGGCTGGCCAGGAGTTTTAAAACAACTTCGTCGAGTCTGAAAACTTTCCTACTTCACGCCTCCTGGTTCTACCTGAGTGAAGGCAGTAAGTAGCTGGTTCCCCAGGGCTTCCTGAGGACCTGTTTCCTGAGGGTGAGTACCTGGAGGCTGCCTTAGCATGTGATTTTGGGAGAGCGGTTGCCCTGGTTCTGGTTTTATTGAAGTAAACCTGAGTGGGTGTGCCCAGGCAGATTTCTTGATGTGAATTAGGCAGAGCGCTGGGCTCTGCCATTTCTCAGCCTTTCTCTCTTGCCCTGCCAAAAAATCATGTTACTCCCTGATGGTTTTGTTGCCAGGTTCCTACTGACACAGTGGGAGGTCACCCATTTACTTATGGACTTTTGTTCCCCGAGACGGTGGCAGATAAGGGTGGGGAGAAGAAGTTATAAACTTTGTTATCAGGCATTGTACCGTCCTGATACTAGGTAAAATACCTGGATCTTATAATGGGGGAGGGCAGTGGTTGTCTCTCACCCCTGCACTCTGATCTTTCTCATGTTTCTTACCCCAGGGACATCTGTTGTCCTGGATTTGAAGTTCTGTCTCCAAGGTAGGAGTAGAACACGTGCTGTACTCATCAAATCAGCTTGGACATTTTGAGTTTCTTGGATAAGTAGATTGTCAGGTGAAAAAAGACATCCATATACGGAGGTGACAACCAGCCTTGGTAGCCATGGAGAGAGCTATGGGGGCTTTTCCAACTCAGGGAAATGGGGAGAATGTGTGGTGTCTGAAGTCCTTGGGATACTTCCTAATTGTTTCCAAGCCTGTTGCTGATCATACATGAGCTACTGCAACAAGAACTGGAAACCAGGCATTCAGCTTCCTGGGTATTGACGGTTACTCTACCAGGCAAGTAGTCTTGATTGGGAAAGGATGGCTGACCATGGAAGAGAATCTGGGTGATGGAGGAGAAAACAGTATCATTTACAACCACAGGGTAAATTGTAGCATTGTGGGTTACATGTGTGCTTAACAAATTATTCTGCTAATTATTTTAAAACTATCACATGAAGAGTCTATGACAGGTGGAGATAAAGTTAACGTAGAACACAATGGCTATGAGCAGTGCTTGGGATGGACAGGGTTTGACAAAGCCAGTGTTAGTATACATTCCCTGGCACTCACTGTTTACTCATGTGTCAACTAGGCTCCCAACTGACAGTATCTGCGATGCTTCTTAGAGGCTCTCTGTGATCACCAGAGCCCACTCTACCCATGCAAAAGAGGGCAGGGTGTCAGGGAATCAAGATCCCCAGGGAAGAGTGTTTAACTGCATGGATATCCACAGGGCAGGGGTGTCAGGGAACCAAGATCCCCAGGGAAGAGTGTTTAACTGCATGGATACCCAACTTCCTTTGAGCTGATTGGGCTTGGTAGCATGCACTGGGAGTAGAAGGAGGGAAGTGGGGTACAGTTAGGATGTTTTTTTATACAAAATTCCAAGGAACCCTGTTCTAAAATCGTACCAGGCTCCTAGGTCACTTTGTCAAAGTATGATAGAATCAGTTTTATTTGTTGACACACAATTCAAATATTTGGACCCTTGAGACACAGTCCTCAATTTGTTATCTTTCCCCCAAAGCCAGAAAATGTTAGGGACAGGCCCGGAAGTCACTATGTAATCAATGGCCTTGAAGAGCAGAGAGGAGCCATGCACAGGAGCCCAGCGGTTCACAGCCTCTGTTCCAGGGCTTAAAGAAAGGCACGGGGGACTTGGACACTACTATCCTGATGAAAAGATGGAAGTCACCGGTGATGATTAATCACTGGCTTGTCTCCTCTTTATTATCACTGCTTTTCACTAAAGCAGCTGGTAATTGGATCCACCACTGCACTCTGTTCCAAAAGAGGACAGCTGTTGCCATTAGCACATTCCTCCAGCTATAAATGGCCAAGGCCATCGCCTGAAGTAAGAGTCATCCATTACTTTGCTACCTCCAGGCTAAGGCCGGTCTGATACCTTCCATATATGGAAAAGTGCTGAGCTTGGACAGCAGCATCAGCTCATGTGTGACTCTCACGCTTGGCTGTCATTGCTACACAGAGCGTGTTCATGTTATGAACAACATGGCAAATGGCTAATCTGGTTAGCACTCTAGGAACATTTCAACATGGACAAAAGAACATATGTGTCCTACACATATACATGGGCAAAAGGATGTATTCATTTCTAACTTTGTGTGCAATCATCTTAAACAGTGGAAAGCAAGTATTTCCCCTCCCCCTCTGTCGCCACACCCTACCTTAGGCACTGTACAGACACTTTCCAATTTAGCATGGTTCGATGTGGGACTTTTACTTTATAATGGCATGAAAGTGTATTAGTTAGCCTTCTGTAACTGTGACAAAATACTTGAGAAAATGAACTTAGTAAAGGGAACAGGTTTGTTAGCCCTTCCCTTATAATGTGATCTACGACTTCCTTGTATGTCATCCTAGAGCCTTCATCCAGTGGCTGAAGGAAGCAGAGGCAGACACCTACAGCTAAACACTGAACTGAACTACTGGAACCCAATTGCAAAGAGGGAGGAGTGATGAGCAAAGGGGTTATGACTTGGCAGGTGAAACCCACAGAAACAGCTGACCTGAACAAGGGGGAGCTCATAGACCCCCAGACTGATAGCTGAGAGGCCAGCATGGGACTGATCCAGACCCCCTGAATGTGGGTGTCAGTGAGGAGGCCTCAGAATCCTTTGGGGCCTCAGGCAATATATCAGCATTTAGCCCTGTCATCCAGATGGACTTTGGGAGCCCATTCCACGTAGAGGGATGCTGTTTCTGCCTGGACACATGGAGGAGGGCCTAGGCCCTGCCCCAGATCATATGACAGACTTTCAAGACCCCTATGAAGGGCCTCACCCTCCTTGAAGAGTGGAGTGGGGATTGGGGGAGGGCTGAAGTGGGGCCGGAGAGGAGGGGAGGGAGTGGGAGCTGGCATTAACATGTGAAGCAAACTTGTTTCTAATTTAAATTAAAATAAATAAATAAAATAAAAATTCTTTAAAAAATAAATAAAAAAGAAGATAGTCTGGATGGCATAGGGTGGCACACACTGTAAGAATCAGAACCACTGGAGAGGTCTGAGCTGTGCCTATGACCCAGTGTACATGCACTATTTCACAAGTCTTTTGGTATCACATGATATAAAGATCAGTTATCAAGGGGAAGGCAGATACCCAAAGAAAAATAAACAGATATATTGTTTTTGGTGTGTGTGGGGGTGGAGAATGTATGTGTATGTGTGCGTGGGTACACACATTGCGGGAGGCCAGAGGACATCCATCTTTTTCCTTTCCCTCTCCTATTCCCTTAAGGCAGGGTCTCTCTCTCACTGTACCCGGGGCTTGGCTGGCAGCCAGGAAATCTCAGCGATCTTCTTGTCTCTGCTTCCCACAGTACAGAGGTTTCACAGGTGTACAGTGAGGTTTCACAGGTGTACAGTGAGGTTTCACAGGTGTACGGTTCTGGTGTGGGTGCTCTGAATTTGAACTCAGATCCTCATCCTCGAGTTTGTGCAGTCAGCACTCTTACCTACTGAACCATCTTCTAGCCATGAAATGAAATCATTTCTTTAAACAGGAGAAAGAATATAAAGAGAACTTCAAGCGTGGGCATCAACTTCAAGTGCCTCGCTATCTATCTATCTATCTATCTATCTATCTATCTATCTATCTATCTATCTATCTTGATATTCTTACAATACAACCCTGTCTGGCCTGGAACTTAATATATGAATCAGGCTGGCCTTGAATTCACAAAACTTCACTTACTTCACCTCCTACGTGCTGGCATTAAAGAAGTGAACCACAAGAAGTGAACAGAATTGGACTTTTCAGCCCCAATGTGCTTTAGCCTTTTTGTAATTTTCAAATCTGAAAATCAATATTTACTAAGACCACAGAGATTAAAAGATTAATCAGAGAACATACACATATAACACACACATACATACATTGACAAACATGAATAAGACTGAAGTATTTCCTGATAATATAATAAGTTTGCTGCAGCAAAACTATGTATGGAAAACTATTGACCCTGTGTAACTGGAATGGAGAGTTCTGTTTTAATTGTTATGTGTGAATATAAACATATACACTTATATATTATATATACATACACATACACACACACACATATATATATGTATATATATATATAGAGAGAGAGAGAGCTATAAAATACTACCTAAAACTTTTGAACCTGATCTAAAATGTAAGGTAAAGAGGAAATCATGGGGTCTAGTATAAAATTATGCATAAATTAAGTCCTGGCCAGAGACAACCTTTGTCTACACACGACTGTCCTCCAGGGAATCACTGGTCTGCAGTGGATTGAGTGCCCCGTCTGCCCTCCATTATATTCTAATGTTAAATCACTTGGCGGAAGTGTATTTTAATAATGCCTACTTTCTGTTCTGTTTGAAGGTTTCTGTCTAGATAAAATTGTCTTTTGAAATTCCAAAAAAAAAAAAATTAAGTCCTGGCTTGGAACCTTCTATGTTTTCTTGATTAAGGTTTTTGAGTTTCAATGCTTTCATGTTTGAAACTGGCCTAATAGTAGAGAAGTAGCAGCAGCCAAGGCTACATAACTTCTAGGCAGATTCTGCATGCTCAGCTAACATTCACTATTGGATTTAAAAATAGTAGTCAAACATGACCTCACAGTGATTCATGAATATTGTCATCCTTCCTAATTATTTATTGTCCAAGAAAATAGTACATGAACAAGAATGAAAATGCAATGCTGTTCTTTTCACTTTCTTGCTCTTACAGAGTCTATATGTACGCCAGACTGTCCTTGAACTTAGCAAGTTCCAAGGGGACCCTTCATGCACAGTCCTGTCAGCTCAGCCCTGGAGTGCTGGGCATACTACCACACCATTTTTTTTTGTCTTTCAAGACAGGATTTCTCTGTGAATAAGTCCTGGCTGCCAAGTGCTGGGATTAGAGGAGTTTCTTTTCTTTTTCAAAATCATTATTTAAATTTTGTTTTATAAAATGTATTTTGATCATATTCTTTCTCTTCCCCCAACTCTTTCCAGATTCTCCTTACCTCTCTATCCACTCAACTTCAGGTTCTTTATTTTTTTTCTGGCTCTCTCAAAAAACAAAAGCAAAACAAAACAAAAAACCTCAAAGAATGAAAATCAACAAACTAAAAGCAAACAACCCCCCCAAAACCAGTAAGACAAAAACAAAACAAAAAACATGCAAAAACCCCAAACCAAACAAAAACAAAACAAACCCCAAAACCCATGGAGTTTGTTTTGTGTTGGCCAACTACTCCTGGACATAGGGCCTGCCCTAAAGTGTGGTTGATATATACCCATTCTCACTCCATTGGAGGAAACTGATTTTCCCTTTCCTTGCAAATATCAGTTGCAAATAGCTTCATGGTAAGGGGTGGGATGTTGTGTCCACTTATCTGTCTCTGTCCTGAGATTTTTGTCTGTTTTGAACTTTGTTCAGGTCTTGTGTACACTGCCACCATTTCTGTGAGTTCATGGGTCCATCAGTCTTGCTGTATCTGGAAGGTGCCGTTTCTTTGGCCTCATGCACTTAAAATCTTTCTGCCTCCTCTTCCACATAGGTCTTTGAGTCTTGATGGAAGGAGTTAGCTAAAGACATTCAATTTAGGACTGAGTACTCCAAAATTTCTCAGCTTCTGCGCACTGTCCAGGTGTAGATCTCTGTGGTAATTACCATCCACTGGAAGATGAAGCTTCTCGATGAGCGTTGAATGATGCACTGGCCTATTGGTATAGAATGTGCCCATATTTGGTCATCTGCAGTCATTGTATGGCTATGAATAATAGCAGTGTGCTTCCCCCTGGGGCCTATGATCTATTTCGTTTTAGGTTCTTGGCCACTTCATCAGTGTCCTCTGTGAGTTCCATTTCATGCAGTGGGTCTTAAGCTCAACCAGAAAGTGGTTTGTCACCCCCTTAATATTTGTGCCACTATTCATCAGTATATCTTGCAGGAAGGTTACTGTTGTAGGTTATAGGGTTTATAATTAAGTGACATTGATGACTAATTTTCTCCTCTGGTAATATGCATGACCTGAACAAGGGGGAGCTCATAGACCCCAGAACCTTGAGTGTTTAGTCAGTAGGGGGTGAAACTTTTAGCTAGAAGTTCTGCTTCTCTATGTTGGATGGCGTAAGTAAGTGTGTCTTCAGCAATAATGCCCTACTGTCAGGTTGAGAATCAGTAGCCTTCGACAAAGCAACATTTCATTTTATGCCAGGAATTTCTTGTCTACTTTTTATGTTTATTTATCATTTTTCCAATAATTAGGAAAACATCAACAATGAAACCCCAATAATGAAAATAATAGAAAAATTAAGACATTCACAAAAACAAACTTCATGCATATTTTATCTCAGGAAAATAATTTAGTTTATAATGCTGTGTAAGACCATCCCTAGGACTCATAGTTTTGACAGTTGATTACTGTCTCAAGTTGGGAGTTGAAAATAAGATTATCTGGCTGGGCATTGGTGGTGCAAGCCTTTAATTACAGCACTTGGGAGGCAGAGGCAGGTGGATCTCTGTGAGTCCAAGGTTTTGGTTTTTGAAAAACCAAAAAAAAAAAAAAAAGAAAAGAAAAGAAAAAGAAAGGAAGAAAGAAAGAAAATAGGACTATCCCCACATGTTAGTAAGTAGAAAAAATGTGTAATACTTTAAAATTCCTAGAAGGATTGCAGTCCATTACTGAAATGATTGAACCAGAAAAAAACCATCAGTTTGTTCCAACACCCACATTCTCCTCTACAGTTTTGTGTATTAAACCAGAATCAGAAAAGTCAAAGATATACATAATCTTTACAAATGCCTGTAGACAAAAGACTAGATGACAAGAGATGGCCCTGTACTGCCTTGAACAAATGCTCGTGTATAACATGCCCATGAGGGTTGTTTTTAACTCTGGAGGTTGATAAAGGTACCTTGTGTGAGAAAAGTGTCAACCCTGAGTCACTTTCTTCACTGTTGAGTCTTATTATCGAGACACCAGCATGCTGCCAAGTCAGGGTGTAGGTTTAGGAATGATGTAAAGAATTAGAAAACTAGAGACAAGCAGAATTAGGCTTTGCCTCACAAGAGAAACGAATACATATATAGCCGTATGTATCTTCTATGCTGTGGAAACTTCCAAATGGGCAATGTTTGTAGCTATTGGAGTAAAACTGAAGAAAATAGCTAGAAGAGGGCCACTTTGACTTTGGCCTGGAAAGTACCTCCCAGACTGTTCTAGATGAGAGAGTATCTTATGCATGTGGCCTCCTGTACATTGAAATTGAAAGCTGTCTTTGAAATGACAAATTGTACAAAGTTCAGTCTATTATACTTTAAATAGTAATGATGAAATCTCTATATTTAGATGGGTGTCTTCTAATATTTTAATAACAAGGTATATATGCTCATGTTTCTTCCCCTCATACACCCTTATAACCTTGGAAGTTGTGTACTTAGTTTTCCTCCTATAGCCAAAGGCAAACAGTTGTGTTTCTTTTTGGTTAGCAGATGTTATTTGGGAGCCACTCTTATAAGATTCAGATAGGGGCAAGCAGAGACAAGAGAGAAGCATTTGTCACTCCTGGGAGTTCAATCTCACTGGGCACGTGGGCATTTGCTATGCTCAGAGCAGTTTGTTTCTGGGTCACAGCTCTGTTTTGGCACTTCACCCCCTTCTTTCTTAATGACTCAGATTGCTATGTTATGTTGCTTTGGGGTCATACCAATGACAAATATTAGGACACAATGTGCTAGGTTGGAAAGAGTGGACGTGACAGCTAGCACTCACTTTAGTAACATATGAAGGCTGGAAGTCTTAAAATCTGGTGACTCAGCCACCCCAATTACATGTTATGTTCCCATAAACATTTTGCCTTGCCTCCAACAACATGGAGGAGGAGGAGGAAGAGGAACAATAAAGTTTATGACAAAGATTTTGGTGTCTGTAGTCTCTCGGCTAGGACTCTTTGTCATAGTTATAATCAATTCTCAGAATGGATGGACTGATATTAATCTCTCACAACTATTGAAAGTTAGCACACTCCAGACACAGCCCTATTGCTTTCCCTGGCACAGCACGGCTAGAACGTGTTCACCAGGCTTTGTTTTCCCCTTCCCCTTATTGCAAATAGATTTATTTCTCACGTCAACTTGAAATTTGCTTTATAATTAGCCAATACCACTTAAACATGTGCTCTGACAGAAGGGATTCCAGGAGCATTCACAAATGCTATTAGAAGAAACTGTAAAGAGATCAAAAAACAAAACTTAAAAAATTTATCATCTTTAAGTCAGAGCAATTCTTAACTCATATTTTAGAAAGTAAGACACTAAGCAGAAATTTAGAATACAAAAGACAAAGGCTTTGGATGTAAATTTGACCTGCAGAGTCAAAATACCTGCTTCTTCGAGGACTGTCGTAGCTCTGTGTCAGTTAGCTCAGACCCATCATTTGACACTGGGCTTTCATTTAGAGGGACAAAGAATCTGAAGGTTTGACGGGCATTTCACTTTAAAAGTGCTTCTCTGGCATAACTATGGTTGTTATTAATTAGCTCCAATTTTCCTTCCACTAGTAATGCCACTCATTCACATTTTATTGTTTTGTACTTCTACAAAAGCCATCTGTGACATCATAAGTGTTCATGTGTCTTCAGGGGCAACACACTTCCTGAGGTCAGAGGCCTGATCTCCTTCTTCTCTGTAGATCTACTTGTTTTTATTCTGTGTGTATGTTTTGCTTGCATGTATGTCTGAAGAAAGTGTTGGAACTGGGCTTACAGATGGCTCTTAGCAGCCATGTAGGTCTTGGGAATCAAACCCGGATCCTCTGGATGAGCAGTCAGTGCTCTGGCCATTGAGCAATCTCTCTACCCCCTTATATTCTTCTTTGTGTTTATTTTCCTGCTCAATACCAGATACAACACTGGGCCTGTAGCTGGTACTTGGCTGATTAAATAAGTGCTGAATTCAAGAATGAATGCATGAGTGAATGACTAATACACTAGGAGTCTTGGCAATTGGTATTGCTGACTCCAGAAGAGAGCAGAGACGCACAGCTGGACTTTCAGGCACGTATTTCATTTAGTCATCATGACAACTCTATGACAGATGTCTTACTAACATTACCATTTAATAGTAGAAACTGAAACAATGCGATAATGCCTGTGCTCGCGTGGCTAGAATGGCCACAGTTCAAACGCAGAGTCATTTGTTTCTAAGTCCTTTGCTCTGGTCACCCTTCTAAACTCCTGGAGCATCGGTCTGAACTTTTTTCTACCTCAGGTAATACAAAACTAATTCAAATTCACGTGGGCAACAAAAGAGGGTGGGCTTGTTGGGAGAATTGGGGGAGCCCTGCAAAACTAGAGTTGTTTTTAGAACATCGGTTTTGGAGTTGAGGAAGGAAGCTTTCAGGTGTGACCCCTCTCCGCTCAGCTCTAGTCCCACCTCTGGAGGGTGGCTTTTGTGTGTGGCGCCAGGGTGGGGAGAGGCATGATGGTACCCCTGACTCAAATCCTTCCACCTTCATGGTTCTAACTTAACATCTCATCTTCAGCTTTTAATGTCGTGCCATTGCTGGAGTAATCAAAGTAAACCCTTCACATGGCTGTGGAACATAAATTCCTAAAGGGACACAGACCTGCCTGGGTGCCCAGTGGCCAGCCTGCTACCTGACAGCAGGAAAAGACAAGGATGATTCCATCCCCAGGCCGCCATTCAGCATTGCTCCCAGCTCTGCACACGGCTCTCTTCGCTGGTCTTTATAACTTGGTTTCAGGAGGTGACAATATAAAAAATGCACGTACCTAACGTGTTAATGGATGACTGGCTGGTTTCTTAGGACTTGTAAGGACAATGCGGATGAGGTTTGTTTGTTCTGCTCTAGTGGACCTTTTCTTCTCAAAGCAGTCAGAGCGTCTCTAGTGGGCCTTTTCCTCTCAAAGCAGTTAGAGCGTCACTGGGACTAGAAAGTGCAGTGAACCCCCAGCACTGCGCCTGCCTTTCCTAGGCTGTTTTTCCCTTTGAGTTGTTGGGGGTCGAACCCAGCTTCTTATGCATGAGCACTTCAAGGGCTCTACCACTGAATCGTGGTCCCAGCTCCTTCCCAGGCATTTCAACTATAATACTTGGTTTTCTATTTTTTCTTTCCCCCGTAAGAGTCTCTTTGTTTAAACGAACGTTTTTTCAGGTTCCCGACACAGATAAAAGTGGGGCAGGAAACCATTTACTTGTTCATTTGAAGGGATTCTGAAAGGAGCCCAGCACCCTGAACTCCTTCCCTGCCACAGAAGGTCTTCCTTAAGCAGAATTCGAACACATCTACGGATTGGGAGGGCCACACACCAGAAAGCAAACACCAGAAGGCAAGAGCTTGGTGCTGAAGGTCTGGTCCTGCCAGTGGTTAATTGGGCAACCTTCAGGAACATAGTTAGGCCATGTGCTTTTTCAGTGATAAAATTATACTTTCCCTCTCCAACATGCAAGTTGCTATGATAAATACAAAGGTGTTTATAAACGATAAGCTTTATATAAACACATACAGCAAATGCCTCATTGGTTGATATTATTAGAACTATGTAATCTAAAAGCAAAAACAACAAAAGGTGCTATGCTTAAAACCTTTTGGGGTCATCGTTTTGCACTGAAGTTGAATACATATAAGAATACTGGAAGGAAATGAGTATTTTTAGTATATGTAAACAGGACAGTGTCAAGTTTTCTGGCCATCTGTTGTAAGGAAGGTATTTGTCATCGGGAAGTTTGTTGTTAGGTCCTGAAGAGAAGCCCGTAGACTAAGGAAGAAAGTAAGTCTGGAATACAGTACTTCTAAGCGGTTATTAAAATCCCACGGACCCTCTGGAAAAGATCAGTTGAATTGAGTGTCATCACCATCCACCGAAGACGGCTCATTGCTCCGGAGACAAGGTGGGAACTCAGTGAGATGAAAGTGGGGCTGCAAAGGCTCCAGCACTGTTCAAATGCGGTTTCCCCTTGACAAGTGCAGCTATTGGAACCACACGTTCATGAACTAGCCTGGCAAGTAAAAATAAACAAAATAAAACAAAACTCAGTGGTTTTGTGTCACTGGTTTAAATAGTACAGGGTTTCTCATGAAAAAAAAAAAACCAAATCAATAAAACTGTAAGTTAGACTGCACAACTGTTAATATGACTTTACTGATTTTGTAGAGGATTGGAATTCTGATTTCCAAACCCGCAGTGGTTGGCAGTTCATAACTGCCTAGAACTCCAGCTACAGAGTCTCACGCCCTCTTCTGGCCTCCATGTTTACTGCACCCACATGCACATACATAGCCGCACAGGAACAAAAAGAATAAATAAATTAAATAGATTTAAAAATACTATGAAGCATAAAGCCACTAGGGAAAGCAGTGAGATTTATTGTACACTAAGTCAGTGCACTTACATAGACCTCAACTATACTATAAAAAAAGAGATGACCTGTGTTGAGGCTGCCAATCTCAGATTTGAAACAGGCTTACAGAACCCTGTACAGGTATGTATTCCATCTCTTCATACTAGGAGCTGTGCTCTTTGTGTCTGTACATCACCATAAAGACAGCTTTTTCCAGCTCAACCATTTCAATTTAATTTGTCTTTATTTTTCTGGTTAGATCCACTGACTTTATTTCTACAACCATGGAAAAAATAAAACCAATGCACAATTTCTGTTGATTATCTCGGAAACTTCCTGAAAACACCATTTACAAGTTACACCATTTCCCTCAAACAAAGCAGTTTATTCCCCCTCCTTTTTTTTAAGTTCTAGAGGCCTGAAAGAAAGCAGCCCCTCTCCCTGTTGCACAAATCTCAGTGAGCTGACAGAGAGCTGTCTACTTCTCCTGGGAGAATATCAGTGCTACCAAACAACAGCGGGTCTTCAAACTTGGAAGCTCCAAGGCAGGAGGCAGCCAGGGCTCCAGGAGTTTCTAGGCAGTGTTGAGATCTGCCGTCCACTGCTAGTCTTTCCTAACCAGTTCATTTCACAGAGAATGAAAAGGGCTTGGACATTCAGTGCAGGGTTAGGTGATTGGAAAGTCAGAGGTGTTGAGTTACAAAAGAATCCCTGGATACATGAAGTTAAAGGCTGACCACATCACTCAAGATCAGTGGTTCTCAACCTGTGGGTTGTGACTCCTGGGGAGTGTTGAATTACCTTTTATAGGGGTCACCTGAGACCATCTGCATATCATTATTTATATTATGATTCATAACAGTATCAAAATTACAGTTATGAAGTAGCAACAAAAATAATTTTATGGTTGGGGGGGTCAGTGTAACATGAGGAACTGAATTAAAGGGCCACAGCATTAGGGAGATTGAGAACCACTGCACTAGATTAACATGGTCTCATAGCTCCTTTGATTGAGAAGCCATATATACATATATATACACAAATTAAGTTGTTGTTCCTCATGAATGTTTTAATCTACACCCTTTGAGTCTTAGAAAATGCATTTCTTACTGCCAGAAAATCCTAGTTCTATATAGGATTTATGTTTTTCTCCAGGAAACAATGGATTACTTAAGTTACTTAAAGAACTCAGGAAGCCTAGCACTGAACCTGCTCCAGGCAAGTGTCACACCGAGGAGACTGAGGTAGCCAAGCAAAGTCACACTGCAAACACCATGGTCACTCTGGAAAATGGAGTGTGTGTGGCCATAGTAGAGCTTTCCACAGCTGTGTGCTCTTCACTAATTTTTCTATTTGCTACACCGTCTCCTGAAATTGTAACATTTTCTCTTACCTGTTTTTCCTTTTGGAATAATCTTGAACCTTGTTTCCACCCCCTTTTAGAAACCGGAAATAAATTTGTTCATACAGTATATCCTGAGTAGTTTTTCCTCTCCTAACTCCTCCCAGATCCTTCCCACTTTCCTGCCCACCCAATTCACACTCTTTCTTTCTTACCCTCCTTAGAAAACAAATAGACATTTAAAAATAATAAAAATAAAATAAGATAAAATAAAAACAAACAAAACAGAACAGGACAAAATAAACAACCAAGGAGAAAAAAAAGAGCCAAAAACAAAAACAAAAATCCAAGAAAGCTATAGATGCAGAGGCACACAAATTTGCAAACATAAAAATTCCATAAAAGCGCAAAGTTGGAAACTATAGTACAAAAGCAATAGATCTGTAAGGTTAAAAATAAAAAATACAAAATAAAAGTGCTCAGACAAAGCATTATAAGGCAAAAAAAAAAAACCCTTCTAAAAATACTATTGAAGTACTAAAAACATGCCTAACTCCAGCTAACATAACTTTCAAAATGTACAAAATCTACAAAGGCACAATGTTCATGTCAACAGGAAATGAGGACTGTCAAGCAATACATTGATAAACTCCTACCTCCAATGGATTGACGTCACTAAGGTGCCTTGCGTGGAATTAGGTCAGCATCATTCTTACAGACCTTTCTCCATGTCTGTCCTTAATATGCTGTTTTACAACTACATACCTCTGCACTGACTAAATGGTGTTTCTTCCTGGGAAATGTTTGGTCTTTTTTGCTGGTATGCATGTATTTGTATATTATGATACAGAATATACAAACAATGAGTTGGTAAAGAGGTTTGGTTCTTTTCCTCAAACATAGTTCAGTAAATAATAAACTACTGCCATCAGAGTTCTTGTTACATCATTTTAAAATTACCAACATGCTTTCTGAAAACTTGTTCATGTATAAAGAGCAGTTAAAGTACAAATGACTTGTTACTGCTATGGCTTTGACTATGGATTTGTTCCACAATTTCTTAGTCACTCCAAAGTGTCTGTATTTCCAATATGAATTGATATATTGATATACATGCAAGAATCGGATGGCATTATTATACTATTCCCAATACTATGAATAATGCTTTCAACTAATGACCCTTTTATTTGGTGGAACAGACTTTTCTTTTTCCCCGATGTCACTTCTACTAATATTCTTTTCTCAAGAAACAAAGCATGTTCTGTGTTTAGTGGTTGTTCAGAGCATACGTCATATTGCATCACTGCCATCTAAACCTGCCAGCAAGCACTGGAATCTGCCATTCTGAATCTCAGGGACAGGTATTTAGAATCTATATACACTTGAAAAAGAAGGGAAGTTACACTGAAATGTACTGTGCCATGTGTTTCAATTAAAACCTTGTCCAAATTCGGACCATCATTTATTAGAGCCGAGAAAACAATTAAACATATTGTGACTTCCTTTCTTTCTCTTTCTGCAAACAATTGGGAAACAGTTAGATCATATTCCAGCATGTTCAGAAATATTTCAGATCATTAAAAAAATGATTTCCAAAATGGTTGGCTCTCTATGTAGCATATAATTAAGTTTGCCTTTTCTGTAAATATATTTAAAACCAACTACTGTAGAAGGTGAGGAATTTATTTTAAAATGCTTTATTTTTATCTACCAATGAAAAAAATGTGGATTAATTAAATTTTTTCTCTTTCTTTTCTTTCCTTTCTTCATTTCTTTCTTTTTTCTTCCTTTCCTTTAGGCATTGTTTCTCACTGGGTCTGAAGCTAACCTGTTGTTCAGCAAGCCCTAGCTACCTTCTTGTCTTCACCTCTCTAGGGTTACAGATATATGTGGACACACTGGCTTTTTTTTTCTGGAGTAGTGTGTGTTTGAACTCAAGTCCCAATGCCAGAACAACAAGTACTGAACCCACTGAACCACAAATTAGTCTTTTTACAAACATAGAAATAGCAGAGGTTTGATTTTATGTAGTCAAAATGCCCAGATTATTGGAGAAATAACTGAGAACAGGGTTATGAGCGATAACAGTGTTCAGTTGCCATGCAACTTAATATGCAACAAAAAATGTGTGCTTGCAATTTCTGAATGGGGTGAATTTCTCTGTCTGTTCCAGTTCCACAAAGCAATGTTAAGAGTGCATTTTTACAAATTGGTGCTAATTGATAATGGAAATTATTAGGAAGAGACTATGTAGGATATTAGTGAACCCATACACTTATATCTGGTATATTTATTTATTTGATGTGTGTACACGCACGCACATAACTGTGCACAGATGTAGACCTTCCACAGTGCATATGTGGAGGTCAGAGGACAATTTTCAGGAGTTGGTTTCGTCTTCTACATGTAGACTCTTGGGACTGAAATCAAGTCATCAGGCTTGGTGTCAAGTTCTTTTTCCTGTGTAGTTATCTCACCAGCCCATAGACATTTATATTTGGTCATTTGCTAAGTCATTTTGCTTAACTTTGAACAACATAGACTGTTGTTCAAGTCATATGAAATATAAGATCTCATTTAATAATTAAATTAATAATTCTATTGCAATGTTGTTCTGTAATGTGGAAAAATACACGTTCTTTGTTTTCGTCAATGTGAAATAAAATTTGAATCAGAAACAGCAACAAAAATTCTCAGAAGTCGTAAAACCAGGAAGTTGTTTAAGTTGAATAAGCAGAGAAGGGACATGATCTTTCCAGAGACACACAGCACTGGAAATGTCTAGATTTCTGGATTACGACAATCCAAAGCACATAACACAACTCTTTCCCAAATTATCAACACAAGGCACTCCAGTCTGCCCTGTGGGTGTGCAATGTAAGTCTTTCCCTACAGACTTTCTTCTCACTCTTGTTTTGGATTCTCTGGACTGCTAATCCACTCAGGATAACAACTCATTCATCTGCTCTCACAGCCAGCTCCCCACAGAGGTGGTGTCGGCACATACCACCCCACGTACTAGCTAATATTTCTTCAATATACTCACAAATGTCCCCACTTGAAACAAACTCCTCCAACGCTTGGTCAGCATTATTTTGATATATTGAGTTCCCAGAGTGTTTAGCACCTGTAGGTTTTTTGTTTTTCAATTGAATGCCAAGAACAGTGTCAAAGGCATCAGTCCAGTTTTCTGAAGTCTTATTTATGGTAAGCACAAAAGTGGTATCTCATCTTAAATAAGTTCATGTCCTTATCCCGGGACCTTATAAATGCCCTAAATGACGGCAAGATCATCATTATTTGACTAGCATTTCTAAGAGGGACATCGTGAGAGGAGGAGTCCATGTGGGCATGGAATCAGGGGAGAAGGGTAGACGACACAGCCACTCCAGATGGCTGCGAGAAGCTAAAGAGGGTGAGAAGACAGGCCTCTTCCCCAGAGCCTTAGGCCAGGAGCAGCCTTGCTTACACTTAGACATTGCTTAGTGAAATGGTTGTGTATATCCGACCTCCAGACCTAAGGGAACAATTACTGTTTCACGCCAGTCAGTCTGCAGTTATTTGTTGTAGCAGAACTATGAGACTGATACCGAGAACCGTGAAGACCATTTTGACAAGTGTTAGAAGTAAATACACTGTTTGAAAGCTTCTAGTCTTCAGCATCTGAGCTGAGGTGGTGCAGTCTGTATTTAAAGATCTCTAGAAACAGTGGTCTCATTTTTCTTAGTCAGGTAATTAATTTTGCTTTCTTAGTTTTCCAGACCAGTGGGAACTGACATTCTACTTGCCTTTAATTCACTTGAAACACATAATTTATTTTTCGTGTGTGTGTTTTGCTTAAAGGAGAAACAGAATAAAATAGGACCAAACCAAACCAAGCCAGAGCTGAGCTGACCTACAGCTCTCCTATAAAGATTTAGATCTGGAGCCAATAGTTGCAATCAAGGCGAAGAGTCCAATAAACAGATGATTTTGGACAAAATATCTCATATTCTTTAGGCATGCACTTCTGCTGTGGTCTGGCCCTGCCCTCAGTTCTGCTTTTTAATCTTGCAATTTGTAAGGTGTGTGTGTGTGTGTGTGTGTGTGTGTGTGTGTGTGCTTATTCTTCTGAACTAAGCCTACCCTAGGCTTATGAAACATGTGCATTGGAAAGCTGTTCTCAAAATGGGCTCCCTCCTGGAGAACCTCCCAAAAGCCCAGCTTGCTTTAATTACTTACCAAGAAGTTTTCAATGAACTGCTTTGAACCTGGCACTCACAATGCACTCGCCTTGTACTGAGCGATAGCTTTATGACAGGAAGCTTTGTTAGCTGGACCACCCCGGGGGATGCAGCTTGAGGAGAACATGGTCACCCGGACACTTGAAAGTGTGGGCTTTTTTGGACATACCACACCTGTGTTCCCTTGGCTGCCTGTTTGTTTCCCATGTAACTCAAGGTGTTGAACTTAGTCCTTAGAGATTTGTATCAATGGTTTCATTTATAGGTCCTTCTAAGGGCCACATTCCAGAAACTTCTTCCTGTGTAATTTGTAGGTGCCAGAAGGCTATGCAAATTACACATTCAGGTGGTGTCTGAGACATGATGCAACTGTGTTTATGCAACAGCTGAAGTTTGAGATGAAGCCTTCGGCACTCCACCCCTCCCCCAGCTCCGGTCTTTTTCAGGGCTTGGGATTGAATTTAGGGCCTTGTGCCAGTAGGCAAGAGCTGTAACTCTGAGCTACACTCCTCCCTCTCATTGTGATTGTGACTCCATGTATTATCTTCAAAATCAAAACAAAGTGATTTGAACAGCAAATTCTGATGGAGGGCCCTCTAAAAGCTCTGCTTGTTTCAGTCAAATTGACCATCTGCCTTGCTACTCTCCATCTGAAAAGACATACATTGCTCTTTAAAAGCAACTTATTAATATTTTTATTTTAAAAGACATATTTAATGTATTCCATGTGTTCAGGTGCTTTGCCTGTCTGGTGCCTACGGAGTCAGAAGAGGGTGTCTAGCTGCCTGGAACAGACATTACAGAGGGTTGTGGGCTACCATATAGGTGCTGAGTAATAAGCCAGCGTCCTCTGAGAGCAAGAAGCACTCGTAACCTCTAAGCCATCTCTCCAGCCCCTAAAAAATTTGTTTTAACCCACAAATTTCACTAAGCTGCCCAGGCTGGCCTTGAACTCAAAGTATAGTTGAGACAGGCACTGACCCTGCAATCTCCCTTCCCCCAAGCCCTGCCCCATTAGTGAGGCTACAGGTCTTTGGACCTGGCCTGGACATACATATATATGTATGTGATGCTTCCTGGCATAGGTACATTGTGTAGTTATCCAATCAATTATCAGATCCCTCACCTTGCATGAGTATCCTTTGAATTATGAACAAATTAGAATTATTATTGGTGATTCTTGCTGGGTCCCATGGGCACTTCCTGTTCGAACTGTGTTTTTGGCTCTTGCTGTCCCTTTCTTATCCTCTCCCAGTCCCCAGTCCTTGGTCACTACTGCTCTACTCTCCACGGCTACAAGCTCAGCTCTTTGGAGTCCACATACAAGTGAGACCACACCACATACATGTTTCTGGGCATTGTTTATTTGACTTAGCATCATGACTTTTACACCCATTCACCTCACAAACAGGATTTTCATTCATTCATTCATTCATTCATTCATTCGTTCACTGATGGCTACTTTAGTTGTCTGTATCTTACCTACTGTGAACATGCTGCAGTGTAGACAAGGGCAGGCAGCTCTTCTACATAAGTGACTTCAATCCCTTTGCAGAAATACTCAAAGTGGGTATTTCTGAAGTATATGGGTTAGATTTGTCAATTAAAAATAATTGAGTGCGGGGTCGCTGAAGGAATGGCTTAGCAGTTAAGAATGCTCCTTGTTCTTGCAGAGGACCCTGGTTCCATTTTTATTTTTTAAAAAAACATATTTACATTACATTTACTTACATACATGAGGGTATATGCACAAGGGTGTGTGTGTCTGTGTGTGTGTGTTTGTGTCTGTGTGTGTGTGTGTGTGTGCATACCATGGTGTACACATGGAGGTCAGAGAACAATTTGGAGAAGTTGGTTCCTTCCTTCTACCCAGGGAATGAACTCAGGTCATCAGGCTTGGCAGCAGGTGCCCTCTTGATGGCCTTAGTTTTAGGTTTTAAAAGCCTCTGTATTGTTTTCCAAAATGTTTGTATTAACTTTCATATCTCTCAGCAATGTACAGAAGTTCTTTTTTCTTCACGTTCTTATCTCAATGCTTCTCTCTCTCTTTATAAATGTCATACAACAAATGTGATATCTCACTGTGGTTTTAGTTTGCCTTCCCTCTATTACTGATGGTGATAATCATTCTCCTCATGCCCGTTGGAGATTCCTTCCTTTCTGCATGTTTCCTCAGCATTGTTTATTGGAGGGTTTTGGGATTTTGATAACAGTCTCATTGATCCCGTAGGTGACTTTATGTGTGATGGATGTTCTCCAACACCTATCCCTTCCAGTGCCTGGGCAGAGACCCCTTCCCCCCTCCCCCACACCTCTTCAGCTTCTCTTATCAGCCTGGAATTGGAACTTTTAAATTGGTCCTTGAGAGGTTTATTTTGCCTTCCTTCCAACGGTGGTTGACAACGACCCTTTAAACAACGGAGTATTGCGGAAATTTTTATGTGGGTACTGGATTTGAACTCAGGTCCTCAAGCTTTTGCAGGAAGCATTCTTTCCTTTCTTCTCTCTCTGTTTCTCTCTCAAGCTGGTCTCTGACTCTGCCCCCTGAGTGCTGGGATTAAAGGCATGTGCTACCTACCATCCCTGGCCCTGTTGGCATTTTTAAAATGAGTTCTTAATCTCCTAGAGAAGATGAATTAAAAGTCAAGGAAGAGCAAATAATGGCCTAATTGTGCTCTGATACAATGATTTTACACATTTACCATGTATCATCTATCTATCTATCTATCAATCATCTATTTACCTATATATGTGTATCATACATTCAAGTGAAAATAATATCAACTCACAAGCTTGTTTTGGAGGGGAGCCAAGAACCACTATGAGTACAAAGCTGCAGTAGTTCTATACTACTGACCCTCTCTATTGCAGCCCGTGATGCCAGTCAAACACCCAATCACAAAGTGAAGCAGAAGCAGGAAGATAATTTTGGACTTTTCCAAATCTTTTCTGGATCCTAAAAAATAAAATAGTTGATGCAGATAGATAAAGTGGATTAAAGCTTTATTTCTTCTATTTACTTCTAGCTTCTACATATCTCTCTTGTCTATCTTTTGTTTTGTCTCCAGCATGCTTGATAATTTATTCTCTTTTTAATTTTACTAACTTATTAATTTGCACATATGAGTTCAGCATCTTTATAGAGCAAAGATACTTTTATTTTTTTTAAAAAGAAGTTCATATGGCTCAACTTGGTGTTATCTGTTTTAAAGGAGATTTCGTAGCTTTAAATTTCAACTCTAGCCTCCTCCTTCTGCCATGATACTTCTAGGTGGACTCTATTCCTGACATCTTCCTAACAGAGCACCAAGTAACAGCTGACAGGGAGCTGCTTGGTTCCTGGGCCAAGATGTTGGAGTCCTAGCCTCGGTATCTCAGAATGAGGCCTTATTTGAAAGTAGGCAAGATAAAGGGGATGAGCCTTACTCCATAGCTGTTGCTACTCTTTTGCAAGGCGGGAAATATGGAGAAGCACAGAAGAAAGGTCACAGGAAGACACACCGGGAGAGGTGGAGGTAGGCAGGGCAGCAGAGAAAGTCACTGTGTCTAAAAATAAAATAATAATAATAATGACAATACATTTATAAATCAATTTTAGAATTATAGTTTCTTATCCATACTCCTCAGACCTTAAGCCAATTCATCTGATACTCCAACTATACCTTTTTAATTAAGTTTAATTTTAATATAATATTTTTGCCAATTCACCCCTGATTCCTGAACCTAATTCCTCTGAGATCCACCCTCCTGTATCTCCAACCCCTCCCGGCTTCATGTCCTCTTTTTATTATTATTGTTATCATTCTTTTATTTTACAATGCTGCCATACACTCACGTTTATGGTCCATCCACTGGTGCTTGGTTGCCGTAACCAGGGCCCACAACTTTAAAACAACAGCAGCAACAGTATGACTACCCCAGAAGCCAGCAACTCTCAACGGCTCCTCAGTTAGGGGCTTGTGAGTCCAGACATTCTCCCCATGGCTGGGATTCTAGGCATTTGCCACCATGCATGGTTGAATGGACCATGCATGGTTGAATGGCTGCTCTTTCTACCTGCTATGGTTGTGGCACAGACTTACCAAGGCTGAGTGAGTCACATATGCCTTTGTTACCTGCATACCTAACTTAAACCAAACCTCTGTTTTCTCTGCTCTGCTTGAATGAACTTGTTACATCACTTATTGATGAGATGACCTACAGCTAAACCTCAGTTCACACCTGCCCTGTGAGACACACGTCATTTCTGTCTTCCCTTGTCAGGTGCAGATTGCAAGAGAGAAGGTGAAAAATCTCTCATTAATTCTAACAGGATACAGAATACATTTTTAAATACATAAAACATGCTATTAATATTATTCCTATGTTTTCTCTTTTAGTGATTGATCTGACTATATTTACCTTAGAAAACTGTTTGTCCCCCAATCTAATTATGTTTATAATTATATATAATTCATTTTAACAAACCTAGAGTTTGTGAAAAGCCACCTTAAAAAGCAGCCATTGTCTACTTGATTCTAGCTTGTAAGGACAAATTATCGATTATAAAAAGGTATATCCTTGTTACAAATACTTTAATATTGCATTCAGTTCACTTTATCATGGTGGAAATCATTGAGGAAAATCATGGTGGGAAGCTATTTGGAAATGGATCTGAGGTTAAACTGACAGAAGGAAGGAATGAATCTAGAGTGGAGAAGGTGAAAAGATCAGGCTTGCATAGTCTTACTGACGTCGTCTGGATCTTCTATTTTGTACGTTCTCATTGTTACTTTAAGTGGTCAGATTCCTCTGCAAGCATCTCCATTCATTATCACTTAGCCTTCCAGTGCCGACAGTGTGCTGAGACAGTGGGTGGAAAGAGATTAAGCACAATGCATCCCAAAAGGCAGAGAAATTTGAAATGTTTCCAAAATCAATTAGAAATGAGTTGTGGATTATCGGTGTGAAGTGGGAACATAACAACTAACTGAGAACCACCCGTGCACATGTGCCCAACACACACTTGCTTTTGTGCTTCCGTGAAACCAGGGAAAAGTCCACAATTATCCTGCCCCTTCTGGTATTTGACTGACATCACTGACTGCAATGGCAAGGAGCTGATACTAGTTAACAAGGTGCGGACCTGCTCGGTCAAGTGCAGCTTATGGCTGACTTCGGTGGTGGTATGGCTTGCCTCCAAAACATGCTCACTAGCTGACATTGTTATTTTTCCCTTCATGTCTCAACCTATAGTGGGCTTAAAATGTGTCTGTCAACTAACGGGAATACAGTTTGCAACACCCTCTCCCCTGTCACCTATGCAGTCTAGCCCTCTCTGGGATAACCAGGCCCCCAAGACACCAAAGAGAATCCTAAACCACTCAACTATGGGAGTTGTTAGCAAGTGTCTTTTATTTCCAATATGCTTGTGTTCCTCATAAAGCCTGGAAATCTTTATTTGGAGGCTGGCTGTCCTGTTAAAATCAACTAGCACATTAGTTTCTATCAGGGACATCTTGAAAGGTACATGAACTAACTCTTGGGCAACCCAAAGTCAGGTGACCGGTCTCGGTTTTTTTTCACTGGCTTTCACTTTGATAGACATAGTTTTGAAGGCTTTCCTCCTCCTCTTCCTTTCTTCGAATTGGATGTGTCAAACATGCCCCTACCGCTTACCATTGCCTATTTGTCTATGAAGGAGAGACGAGAACCTCGTATCTAAACCACACTGCCAGGAACTCCTAACGAAGTGGTGCTGAAGGCTGCTGGCTCGGAGCCAAGTCTGCTCAAGCAGGGTGTGGTCCTACAAGAGTGGAGAGAAGGCAAAGAGACCAGAAACTCGGATTCTGTATACCGCTTTGAGCAATATTTAAAATGCCTCCCTCTTAATTTTAAAGTAACTGTTTAGTAGCCTGTTAACCCCAATGCTTAAAATAATAACTCAGTACATTTGCTTTACTTGAGACAAAACCCCTCTAAGTGGCCTACTTTCATTTTCATTTGCATGGTTTGTGGTTGTAATTTTTGAACAAAGTTTTAAAATTGTCTTAGTAAGGGAATACACATTTTTTTGAACCCGTCACACTAATTTTTAAATATCTTTTTCCTGAAGACCTTCACCTTATTCTGGTGACACAAGGATTTACTTTCCCAGCTGTGGAAGCTTCTGACAGACCCTGGAAAAGAGAATGTCAAACAGAAAAGGCGGAGGAAGAGGCAGGTTTTGCCTGACGGTCGTCCCAGATGCCCTCCTCCACGTCTTGCCTTCTGTGACCTCGAATCACAGTCCTGACTGTCTGAGATGGGAAGAGCAGGGAGCCCACAACTGAGGAGCAGAGTGTGGTGACATTGGACCACATGCCACCTGCCGAGAGATTGCTTTAGGTGAGGCGTGTTCTCTAGTTAGCCCCCAGATCCCTCCTCTACGATTACAGCATGGCTGGGAGGTGAAGGCTGGGACACACAGATTAATATGACAGCTTTTCTTCACAATGAAGTCATTTGTTAAATAAAATCCCCAGGAAAGCTGACATCATAAAAGAAGTTAGATAGCACTGGGAGGCAGTTACCACTCTCCCCATCCTTGAACCCCAGCAACTTAATGATCTTCAAATAAGTGGTATTTAAACAAATCCCTTTTCAAATGAAACAGGTCTGTGGAGTTTATTTAATAATCACCACAAAGTTTAAGTGGCACAGAAAACTCCCGTGAATTGATATTTTGATAACAGTTTCATGTACCGAGCAGACTTCCAACCTAAAGGTATTTTTGTTGTTGCCGCTGTTAATTTCTGAACTTTACCCCTTAACCTGTCAGAAAAAAAAAAGATCACTACGACTTTCAGCTTTTGAGTTTAAGTGCTGTCTTGTGGAGTCACACGGAGGGAAGCTGGTGTGAGGCAGCTCGTTATCCTGGAGCCGATGTGGACTGCATGCACCCACATTCCCTCAAGGCCTACCAGACAGCTCAGAAGGCTCGGAGTGCAGGGCTTTTCTAAGCAGAGGTATGAAGTCAGGCCTCTCTGGGCAGGGTCCATTGCCATGGGGCTGGTGCTTGTCCACGCGCAGATTCTGTGCAGCTGGATTTTAATTTGTTGTTTGTTATGGGACCCTTTGAGAATCTGATTAAAGACAGAGACAGACAGATAGATAGACAGACAGACATACAGACAGACAGACACACAGAAATTTGCAGCATGTTAGTGAGTCCGACAGAGCCCTAACTCTGTACACCAACTCCCGTCGCAGATACAGACTGTACTTTGATTGCTGAACTCATCTTGGATTTTTTTTTTAAATAGCCTTTCCAAGCAGTCTGCATTTTATTGCTACTGTTTGGAGAGAAAAACTTAAAAAAATCCAGCTGAATGAAATTTCTTATAAGGAAGAAAAAAGAAACGAAGAAACAAACTTAAAACCCCAACAACTCCTGGGATCCAGCCCCTTTAGCAAGCGTGCGGCACACCTACTTTTCCAGGTGTTTCTGTCTTGCTCTTCCTTGAAGTCGCATTCTCTCCTGCACCATGGCCTCCAGCCTGCCCTCTACCTCAGTCCTGCCCCAGCACAGCACTTTCTTATCTGTCCTCAGACTACCACTGGGGTGAAAACATTCTAATTGAATTCTCATCTAACGTGTGAAACTGGGCCTTTTTCCTCCAGTCTGTGCAGTTTTGCTCACAGGATGTTGCCCTTTCTTTTAAAATGATCTTTGAGAGGAATAAGTTCTGAACTCAGAGTTTATTTTCCTTTCTCGAATTAGCTGTAGACAGAGTTCACTGAGTCATTTCACATGCAGGAGAGCGGGCTTGCTTCCTTTGGTGCCAGATTGCCCTTTCGCACACAGAAAGTTAAGAATAAGCCAGTTTCACAACCCTCTCCTTCCAGCACTTGTCCTCAGCCTCACACCTGAAAATCAGCCTAGTCTGTGAGCTCTCATAGGCTGGCCGCCAGTAGGAGGAAGCCCAATGGTCACCTTTAGTTTAAATGGCATTTCTTTATGTGCAGTTTTCCAATCTACCACTAGTTGGGGCTCTACACAAAGAAAAGAAAACAAAGGGGCTCCAGGGGCGGGATTATTTACTAACCAAACACACTATACAAGAAGACTTTAAACTATTTTCTGTGTTCTTGAAAATGTGATTGCTAATTTTATTTTGTTCAAACACATCGACCGCAGGCCTTATTATATTAGTGAGTCCATTTTATTTCTCCCCTTACCTTGGTTTGAAAATTCTAAATCAAGGTTATTGCTTTTGGCACAGTTCACAGGTAGTCAACTTCTTCTTCATAGTTGTTCCAAAGTATGATACTGTAAAATGCATGGGGGAAGAGTTAGCACATGTGCAGCAGGTCCGTCTCCTTAGTAAGATTTCCTCTACTCCTCTCTCAGCAGCACCAAGCCCTACACATGGCTGATGCCTAGTACATGTTAGACTTGAGATGCTTGTTTTAGTTTTTTTTTTTTTTTGTCCCAGACTTGAGGATTTCTGCATCAGTGTAAGGAACAGCAGTTGAACAAGACTACCTGATAGCAGTCCTAATAGAAACTGCCTTGATCCATGCTGAAGCTGGGTTCTCTCTCTGCTTTACTTTGGTCAGGATGAAAGATCGCTGTGGACGGTGCTTTGCTTCTTGGGTTTGTTTGTCCTGTCTTTCTCCACCTCCGGAGATCCTTTGGCAAATCTGATAAACAATGCCTTTTTCTTGCTTAAGGCAGACAGAGCAGTTGAATACAATGGGAGGCCAGACTTGGCTAAAATGCTGGCTGCAGGTGCTCTCAGCATTGTGGTCATTTAAAGCAGATGCTGGGGAGTTGAAGCACCTGC
The DNA here is from genome assembly GCF_017639785.1 of Mesocricetus auratus. Lineage (NCBI taxonomy): Eukaryota > Metazoa > Chordata > Mammalia > Rodentia > Cricetidae > Mesocricetus > Mesocricetus auratus. The sequence continues at coordinate 878,113 of NW_024429210.1, read as the reverse complement.
TTCCCCTCTCTGTGTACACTTCAGAGGCTGTTCCTGCGTGGGACGGGCCCGCGTTGTTAAAGCTAAGGATGCCGCACTGCACGGGCATCCTCTGGTACATCACATGACTTGTACTAGTAAGAGTTTCACTCACAGCCTCTTCAAATCCTTAAACATACACAGTTTAATTTAATGCTCTCTCTCTCCCTTTCCAGACGTAGCATCACTACTTTGTGCATGCGCACACACACATACACACACCTCTCTGCAAGAGTCCACTTAAAGTAGACACCCAGCTCTTACTGGATTTTTCTCTGGGTTATATTATCTAGAGAGAAAAGGCTGGCTAGGGAAAAGAGGGTGATGATTTTTATGGCTCTGATAACAGTAAGACAGATGCCGAAAGTCTTGCAGAGCTCAGGTTTTATGAACACCTCTACAGGCATCATAAATTTCTGAACAATCCACAAAGAACATTAAATTGTCCACCTTGAATGTTGAACATTAAATAAGAGATCAGGGTGATGCTGGTGTGTGGGCGGTTACTCAAAGTTGGAAGAAGTGGTTTGGTATTTTTGAACTAAAATTATTCTAAAGCATATTTCAATTCTGAATGTTAATAATACAGTAACTTCAGGCATATGTGTAAGTGTTCAAAGTCTTTGTGGTATAGCTGTATGAGTCAGGCTTTGTCCTGCTGTTAATATTTGATTTTCAGTTTAAATATTTCTTCTTCGTCATGGATGCTTTTAGAGGAGAGTTCATTCTTCACATTGATGCAGAGGGACATTTTTCTCTGTATTTGTGAACCATGTTCGTCAAAGTTAACTGAGAACGCTTTTGTCTTAAGACCTAAAATCTGGTCCAGTTAAATCTTCTCTGAGGTTCCTATGCAAACACACCAGTGCCAGAACTGAGATCTGGTGCCTGGAGGAGAGCCAAATCCTGAACCACAGAGCCTTTTCAAGATCTCTCATCCACCCACCCAAGAGAAACTGGTCTCCTGTCTGAGCCTCTATTGGTAGTACTGTTTGAAGCAACACTTTAAATTTGTTTCCCATAGTTCTTAATGCATGGATCTGTTCTTTTCTGTGTCTGTGGGGGTAAAAATTGAATTCAAAGCCTTGTGCATGACTAAGCACATACTATACCACAGGCCTACACCTTTAGTGGGTGAATATGCCCTTGTTGCTGCCTGCTGAGAATAGTCATTAAAGTGAATGGCTTTGAAAAGTTTGTAGACCTGGGAGGAAAGGAAGGGTGGCAGGATGGTAGACGGGCGACAAAGCAAAAGAAACTAGTGGAATTAGCTTGTGATGAGGGTATGTGATGCTGAGGAAAAAATGGCTTTGAAATAGACCAAAGTCACAACACATTTTTAAAGCCGGATTATATCTCTCTCTTTCCTCTCAGGTCCGCATTCCTCTTGGCACGAACTCTGTAGAGTGATGTCAAGATGTAAGAAAGAGAGAAAGAGGAGGAGAGAGAGAGAGAGAGAGAGAGAGAGAGAGAGAGAGAGAGAGAGAGAGAGAAACTAGATATCCCAAGCTGCAGATGTGTGGTGGGTGCACGTAGGGAAATACAATGGGGTAGAGAGGATGGTTTACCCGAGATGAATGTGGGAAGAGAGATTACAACCTAAGATAAACCTTGCATCTTGTATTTAATATCATTGGAGCTGTTTTCACTTATCTGCGTGACTCTTTCTTTTGTGCCTCTTAATTTCTCCTTGAAGTTCTGTATCTAATCATTAGTTGGGCAACCAATAATTCTCCCTCAGTCCCCCACCCCTTTTTACAACCAACTTTAATCTTTCGACTCAGTGAAAAACATGTTTCCCCTATCATAACTGGTTTAACAAAAATTCTCTTTCAAGTTTAGATTGCTCAGATACAATGGCTTTCCTGCAGCGAGCACTCGCGGAGAGGAATTTACATCAGAAAAGAGATTTACGATAGCCTTAAATTTCCATTTGAATATGGAGCGTTAATAACATGCATATGGTTTTTTTATTATTATTATTTTAAGGTTTAAGCTAAAATAGGCTAAAGCAGAGCTGGAAACTGCAGGGCTGGCGAGGCTCAATGAATGATTTGATCTGGATTTCATTCACAAACAGCAGCTCATTCCTCGGGAAAGGACCCGAGCGTCTCCCCAGATCGGAACTGCAGTGAGTGCCAGGATTTCCTGATTTGTTTACATTTCTCAAAAAACTTTTTTCTCCCCACCGGAGCAGGCCAGAATTAGACTTCCTTTTCCACTTTTGGCTCCTTCCAAGCTATTCTTGCCCAAGGTATTCACCCCCCTTTCCCTGCATTCTTCTCTGTGGAAGTCTCAGCTGGCTTCTTTGTCTCCCAGAAACAACCGAGAGGCAATGAAAGATGTGGGCGGAAGAATAATGGCCACGACGACAACAATAAGCCCACCGGAGCTGGTTTTTCCAGGACACAGCCCAGTCTGCCCATCTTTAAAATCTACCGTGGGTCTCTCACAGATGCCTGGAGAAAGCCATGAGACAGCCATGTGTAATGTATTGGGTGACATTGCCGTAGTCCTTTGGCTCTGCAAGGAGGGCCTGAAATCAACTCTTCATCAGCACCCTCCTGATGAGACCTGCCACTCAGATGGTGACAATGATGACACTTCAACCCAAGGAAGCCTTGGGCGTCCTCTGTAGTGGCCAGGTTTCTAGGACACTGGCTGGGGTTTCTAGTCTGAACTCTTTGGTTTCACTTTCTCCGCCTTCATCATCTATAATCGTCACAAGCTTATTTGGGGATTTTATTCGTGAACTCATTTGTATGTAAATGGTTTGGGGTCTGGGTGTAGAACCTTTAAGAGAAATTCAGGTGTGGTCAGTGACCAAAGTGAATGAACACAAGGCTATCATATATCACGGGGACCACAAGCAAGGAAAGAGCCCAGAATCACAGAAAGAGGGGTTCGCTGACAGGTGTGCTCTTCCGTTTACTGGTATTTCCAGTTCTATTTTCCTCCACTCTTGTTTCTAAGGCTAAAGGACTCTGACTTTCCGTTACATCATCTTTGTTTTTGAAAGAGGTCTGCCATCCTGGCCCTAGACAGTCTGGGAGCAAGTCATTTTCCTGTTGGGTTCCTTAAGGCGGCCAGTCTGCTCTTTTGCCCTCCTGCTCTTGGGGGGTCTCACCCCACTCCTGCAAAGGTCAGGTAACCACTTGCATTGGGCAGTTGGGTGTTGCTATAAATGTCAGCATCGTTTTAAGGCAAAAAAAAAAATCCTAAAATGGTGGGATGATTCTCTAAAGATTGAATTTATGCGATTAACATGGGGGCTTGTGGAAGCATTAAGTAAAAGCCACTTATTTTCCTCAAAGTCACTGTTGTGGATGGAGCTCTTTCCACCTGCTTCAACAGACCACCAGGTCAAAATCAAAATGGAGTCACCAGAGCTAAGGTCATCAAACTGAAACTGAAATCAAAATTAAAGTGAGCACACACATTTCCTGAACAGGCCAGTTTTAGCACGAAAACGAAGTTTTCTCTGCCTTAACCCTTCCCAGAGAAAGAAACCTAAAATAACCTGAGATTGGCCAGCTGCTTTTCTCCTGTTGTGTCTCTCTCTGTTCCTGTCTTAAGGAAAGCAACTTTGAAATGAACATCCTGCTGGCTTTAAACAAGTAAACAAACAAACAAACAAAATAAGAGGTTTGTTTCTGCTTTGTTCTGTCTATAAGACTAAACTCCTTTTCTTGGAACACTTTTCCCCCCTCTTTTATGGAGTGAAGTGTTGTTTGAGTCTAGAACGAAAAAATAAAGCCACTTAAGAGCATCACATCAGCCGAGGAGGCAGTTTGGCTGATGAGGGCCTGCTTCCTTGGAGATCTGAGCATGTCTACATGGCCTAGTGTTCTGTCAGGCAGCTTCACCTTCATAGCTGATCCTCAGAGATCTCCTCTCACGTGAAAGGCACCTGGCCACTCTGAGTGGACAAAGCTGAGAAGTTTTATTCTCTAGGCCCCTGTTTCTGTCTCATTGGTGTTTTAATGGATAATCACAAAGCTGGTTTTCAGTGAATAGAATGTAAAAGGCCATCAGTTTCCTAGTTTACAAACCAATATTTTCTTTTTAATAATTGCCACACTTTTACAATTTCAAATTTGTATGTGGGTAGAAGCAAGCCTATTCCAACAGTGGTGTCTATGAATAGCTCCAGGCACTTACAAAGGGAATCTTGAACCTCAATTTATGGAGTCTATAGTGCCCACTAGTGCTTAGGCGTCTTCACTGGGTGATCAACTGGTTTGATCCTTAGGAAGTTTTTGCCTTCTGCCTTTTGAGATGCTCAGGGAGGATGAGGGGAATTGCTGAATGCAGTCATGGTTTCTGCATGGCATTGTCTCTGCACTCTTAGCTGCAGCCAGCCTGAAACCGATGGAGAAGCAGCTGCTTGAATAGCAGATTCCTATAGGTAAACAGACCTTGTCCAGTCTGCATTCTCCTCTGTTTTGTAGGCAGAGTCTCAGTGTAGCCTGAAGAAATGTCTGGGAGAATATGCCACGTGGGAGAATTGTGGTAATGTGACCATCACGAGGATGTGGCCTTCCAGACAAATGCCCATGTCCCACTAGGGACCGGTGAGTGGAAAGGCTCTATTTCCAAGGAGGGAAAGCTAACACATAGGAAGCATGTGAGCACTCAGGGCCACACTGTGACTCACTGACAGAACAAGATAAAGTCACTGAGTTTCCATGGGGACCTCAGTAGTTTTGAACAAATGACAGAATTTCTTCCTTATTTTCTTCACCGTCTACACACCATCCAGCTCTGGGCTCCTCTGTCCACCTGTGGAGAACAAAGGACCTTGGCTGGGGGAAAAGTTCACTCCTACAATACTCACCTGCCTCAGACAATCTTGTTATTTCTCCTGAGTGTGATTTAGTAGCCAGGACATTAAAAATATGATAGTCTAAACTCCTGTGTGGAAATGCTTCTCAGAATAGAGCCTTTGAAGTGACAGGAATAACCCAGAGACAAAGGGTGTGTGGACGGCTTAAGTAATGCGAAAATACATTAAAGGTCTGCATACTAAAGAGAAATCTGTAAAGGCTGGCAGCCGCCAAGGCTGCACTTCTAAGCGGCAGCTCTCACCTACTTTCTGTTTTGTGCCTAGTCAGCGCTATCCTGCACGCTTCGCTGCTAGGTTTTCCTGTCACACATAGTTCAGTTTTCAGTTACAGATTAACTGGCCGACTGGTGTTGCTGTGCTTCGCTAGCCTTCGAAGAAGGCAGAAGTTCAGATAGCTGCCGCTACTTCTTTGCTTGAGACAGCCTGGCGGTATGAACAAAACAGAAAGGTGGACTTATTTTGAACAAACCTTCCGATTAAAAAGTTTCATAAATCAAACAAGCAAAGCAAACAAGCAAAAACTCAAGACAGACAATTTCCAACAACACAGCGTGGGCTGGAATTTATGAAGTTGAAGAGTTCAGACTTTGTTCAAGTCAGTGACTGATAACTGACAGCCAGCTCCTGGATCTTTCCCCTTTCTCAATAGTGAATGGGACTCTCTTTTACGGGCTTCTAATTTATTGTTTAAAATTGGAACTGGTACAAATTCAAAGCAGGGTGAAAGGAAGTCTCCAAAACAATGCACTGACATTCTCCCAGGGCTTTTTCAATGGTGAGAATTGAGTGCACCTGAGAGGCTGCGAGGATGATGTGTTTTCACAGTAGACCCATGCTGATGACTCCTTCCCTAGGTCCAACATACATTGGAATTCCTTTCAGTGTTGTTGAAAATGTACAGAGCATTGCCCAGGGACTAAGCGGTACTGAGGGGAAGCACGCCTTGTTTGTAAATAAAAATTAGCCCTCAGCACAAAGCTTCAGGGACAGCCCCTAAGTGTCTTCTCCACACCAGACCCTGTGTACAGTACTTCGTGCATTTGGTCTTATTCTGAGGGGCAGATAATCTTCAGAAGATTATTTTGTTGCACAGATAAAGATGCAGGGAGTTCAGCCACCTGACTAAGCACCGCCTAGTGAGCGGCACAGTCAGGCTCTCAATTTTGGCAGCCTCATCTGGTGCCATACTGTTAATGCCTTGGCAATACTGTCTCCTCAGATAAGGGAATTGTATCGACTTGAGGTTATTAGGTGCTAGAGACCTAGTGGGAAGAGATTTGGGATCCCAAGAAGCCTAGTTTGTTTTAGTTCTAAAGATCAGTCCCATTTTCACTCTGCTACTGAGTAATGAGGCAAGCCATTTAAAATTTTTATACCTATTTATTTATGTGTGTATGTGTATGTGTGCATGTATGTACTGCAACATGTGTGTGGAGGTTAGCCCAGGACAATTCGAGAAAGCTGGGTTCTCTTCTTCCATCATATGGATTTTGGATATGAAACTCATGTTGTTAGGTTTGGCTTTTAATCAATCACTGATCCATTTCTATGTTTTTAATTCTGTTATTTCTATTCTCAATTGGCTTGTTTCTGAAAAGCACTGGCAGCAGCTTACATGCAAATCTGTGTTTCTTCTAGGTCTTGTCGGAGCTCCAGTCTTGTTTTATCTACCTTGTCAGATATTCCTGCTGATTTCAGGTCTTCACATACCCCAAACATCAACATTAAACTTCCCAGACCCACCCAACCAGCTCTCCTGTTTGGTGTCCCTTAACTGTAATGTGTAAGTCAGTCATGGAGACTCTAAAGCTCCAGATAGTCTTATATGTCCATCTTTCCCGGATGGTCCTTTACCTTCATTCCCAAGCCCAAGCAAAAAAGCAAAGAAGCAACGAGTTTCTTCGCTGCATCTGGCTCAACTTGTTCCCATAGCAATGAATCAAGTCTCCAAAGCCACTTTGTGTTCAATTTCCAGTAAGACTTCCAACTTTTAGGTGTTCTGCCCTGGGTAGAGATATTAGGTTAAAGATTATATTCAACACCTTTGGTATTATTATTATTAATGTAATTTCATTCTGAGTTGGAGATGTGTTTTTGAAGACTAGACACAAAGAAGTCCCAAGTCCCAAATGTCCCATGAAGAAACATGACTTCCTACTTAGAACAAACCACAGTGATAAGGGGAGATTCAATGAGTTCCTATTTCCTAGTAAATTAATTTTACATTTTTTTTGAGAAACCAAGCTCCTATACAGTTTGGCTTAACATCCCCCTTTCTAGCTCTCTCTGTGCCTGTACATCCTGCTTTGCACTCTCTTCATGCCTGTATGACCTGCCTTGCTCTCTCTGGGGCCTTTTTGACTTTTTCGTGCAAAGTTATCTATCCACAGCTCTGCATGGCTCTTGCTGCTCCTTCTGCTTGGACCGCCTTCACAACCTGTTCCTTAGTATTTCAATAGTTGTAGTTTTAGTCATAGGTGGATTCTCTGCTTCTCTCAAAAGGTCAGAAATAGGATACATATGCCCCTTCCCAAGCTTCCATCATAGCCTGTACTTATCAGAACAGGAAGGATTGAATAATCCCAGTGATTTGAGTGTCAGAAAGTGCATCTCTATTAATTTAGGCAAATTCTTTAGGGTTTCTGCTTCAGTTATAAGACCTCATAGCAGTTCTTAGTCTGGGCACCTGAATTATGCCAGTTTTTCTCCCCAGAGTGTACTCTTAACACATTCCTAACCCTGAAAATTCACCACTATGCCTAAGACTCCAAGGTCCCAGAAGGTTCTGTAGGCTTTGATAGTCTGCCTGTCTTTATGTAGGTTTTGATAGTATACCTATGCTTTTGTAGATTTTGATAGTCTACCTATATTTTTGTAGGCATTGATAATCTACCTATCTTTTTGTAAACAGAAGCATTATGGTCCATTCATTCAACAATTAGAAAGTGTTAATTGAAGTCCCTCTATGTGCCAAGGGCTGGTCAAGTGACACAGAGATTTTCCTGTCTGTATAATGGAACAGGTGGTTAAGTAAGAAGCAACAATTCTTCTAGTCTTCATTGGAACCTGATACACATGTGGGTGCACAGACATACGTGCAAGCAAAACATCAATGCATCCATACAAAAAATTTTTTAAAAATCGAAAAGGATCATGATTTTAGTGATAAAAGAAACCCATGAAGACACACAGGCATTCTCAAATCAATGGAAAACACTACACCCATGCTCATGCTTGTGGGACTCCAGTCTGTCATGTGTAGATACATGATGGTTTAGGGGACACTGATTTCTGAAATATTTGCTGATATAAAAAGCGGTCATGACTTGGAAGAACATCCTGAAAGACCCTAAAAAGCAAAAGAATCTTTGTCTATTGTTTAGTTTTCCCCCACTGAGAAGACTTGAAGGCCTTAGAGAATGTTCTATGGTAACTGTGAGAATATGCAATATGCTGTTTTCAATAATGAGGCAATTATAAATTTATATGGAACAATATTTTAGTTATTTAGCTATTCCCTTCTGAGCTTAACACACTGAGAAATTTTCAGATGTCCACCTGCCTTGGTGCATTGTCAAGTGTGTGAAGAAACAGAACCTGTGTACTCTAGCACAGACTCTGTGCAGAACACATACAAAGTAAGGAGGAAAAACAGTGGGTGTGGTCTCTGACCCAGCAATGCTAACCTGGAGAAACTTGAGCACATGTGCACAAAGATGCTTATTCAAGATTATCTGTGGATGCAGGAGTGATGTGGCATAATGTTCTTGGTCACTGTAAAGATTTGCCACTCATATTGGTTTAATAAAACACTGATTGGCCAGTAGCCAGGTAGGATGTATAGGCAGGGCTACAAGACCAGGAGAATTCTGGGAAGAAGAAGGCAGAGAGGCTGCTGCCAGCCAGACGCAGAGGAAGCAAGATGAGAATGCCTTACTGAGCAAAGGTACCAAGCCACATAGCTAAACATAGATGAGAATTATGGGTAAATTTAAGTTGTAAGAGCTTGTTTGTAATAAGCCCGAGAAATAGGCCAAAAACGTTTATCATTAATATAAGCCTCTGTGTGTTTATTTGGGACTGAATGGCTACAGGGTTGGGCAGGACAGAAACTTCCATCTACATAGGAGAGAGAATACATTGTAGTGCATTCATTTGTTTTGTTGAAATAACAAAGCCAACTTCACAAATTTCTACTGGGTAATTCTTCAAAATGTAATGTTCCCAGAAATTACACACTGCATGATTAAAACATATTATACTTTTAAGTAAAGTGAAAAGCATGCAGTATATAGATACCAACATGTAATAAAGTTAAGAACATGCCCCCACACTCAGCATAGTGGTCAAATCTAGGAGAGATGCAGGACAAGAGATGGAATTAAGAGTGAGGGATTTAACTGAAGAGAAGATTGATGTCTTATTTTTCCTTTTCCTTAAAAAAAAACCTGAAATAAATACACCAAGGTAATAAAATTTGATGGCATAGGGTATGTAGGTCAAGGCTTATCACTATTTTGTCTTTTTTATATGCATGTAATAATAGGAAAAGCAGGTCAAACAAATAAAATATACCAGAGACCAGTTGTATTTGAAAGAAAGCACAGCTTAAGCGACTAGTGAAGGGTATATTCAAACAGAAAACAAAACCCCACAAATTCTTGCTGCTTATTTTCTTGTAGGAAGAAGATCTGGATTTGGGTTCACAGCAAACAGCAATAATGACAATGTTAATGAGCAATATGAAAATAATTAAGATGGCATGTTTGAAAAGCATTTCTTCCCACATCCTGGAAGTGTAAGGCTTTCTTTTCCCTTTAGACAGATTTTATCTTGCCAGGGGCCGTGTAGGAACTTAATTGTGTATTGTGTTTTACTTTCATTCATACTTTTCCCATACTTATCTTCCCAACTAACCTGAAACAGACTCCTGATCATCCAGCTTCCAGTCTGGAAGATTTCCTGTCATTACCATGTTATTTTTCCAATGAATACTTTTTGAGGGGATAATAAGTCATCACAATTTTGATGTAGTAATTTTCATTGTATACTTCTGAGCCAATGGCCAACTGAAAAATGTGATTTTCTGCAGGATGTGGACCTCATTGCTATTCTTTGTCCTATGTGCAGGTATCTCTATTTGCAGAACAGCAACGACAAAATAAGCAAACAAATATGATATCATATTTCCAAGTATATGAAAGGTATACTTCATACAGTTTTCTGGACAGGGCATGGCTCTCAGGACCCTCTGGCACACTGGAAAACGGTCTCTTCCAAAGTGTCTGGGCCAGTCTTCCTTCTTCCTCAGGAAGCACACATCTTGCCCTTCTCCGTTCTGACACTTGTATTTTTCAAAGGCACACTAGGAAAGACTCAAACGGTCATTTAACTCCCAACAATGGCAGGAAAAGTTCAAGACTCCAAGCACAGATCTCTGCAATATGGATGAAAGCAGTCTTTATTCTTCTCTCATGCTGAAGCCACCTTTGAGCTTCTTTATTTCCAGCAGTATAAAGCCAAGTGGTTTGGTGGTTTTGTTTGTTTTTTGGTTTTTTCTTTTTTATGTTAGCTGGCATCTCTCACGAAGAGATAAAGGAATCAATTAACTATACTACCCAACCTCACAGATAAAAGCCATTGCTGTGCACAGGGGTTAGGCACACACATGGTATCAAGTAAGGGCGTGGAAGTTGCCACGGGATGCAGATGGCTGCCTGATTTAAGGAGACCGGATCGTGTGTGTATTGGTTATTACTAATCTCCGGATTGATTCAACAACGATGGTACTGACAGACTAATTTGAGCTGATTGCCATCACTGCCATTATCATTGTCACAGTAAAATTGCAAAATGTTTGACTCGATTAACAAACCGACCATGAAACAATAAGTGGAGGAGCCGTCCTGAAGGAGAACAGGGTGTGCAGAGTCCAGAAGTGTAAAGCGCCGGAGAGACTCTCCTTCCAGCCTCTGCTGCAAAGGCAGAACTGCAGATGTGGTAGGAGAGGAATTCCCCCACATCACAATGAGTAATAACGACCAGCTCACAATCATAGGATGCATGAGACAATGATGAATTGTGTATTGCAAGCCTATAGAAGACAATAAAACGGTCACTTTCTTCCTACTGGAGTCTACTAGCAAAACTGGAACAGAAAAACAAGTTTCCACTTGTGGTTTTTATACACGGTTTTTCCTGTTTTCTTGACGAAGTTATAAAGAAGAAAAAGTGCAGATGTTCAGATTCTCTTGTGTCGCCTGACTGTGCTTCATCCTCTGACTCTGCTGTTCTTATTGTCCCTTTTATGGTGCGGTGTTTTTAAACTCCCTTGCACATGCTGTCCTCCTCTCCCTCTTTCTTTCCTCCCCTCCCTCCTCCCACTCGTTTGTTATTTTTCAGGGTTATTGGAATAAGGGTGGAATAAGGAATGCCTACCTAAACCTGAGAATTAAAGTTATCATGCATTATTCTGTCACATTACATGCTAGTTCAGTCGTTGGGGACATTCACACTAAGGGGGCTTGTCCAAAAATACCCTGAAAGTTAAGCAAGTTTTGCATGACCCAACCAGTCATGAATACACGAGAGCTCTGCAGACCTGAAGGCTCAAATTCACTCTCTGGATGTCTAATGGGCTGCTTTAATTAACATCAGAACTCACTGAAGCCCCGCCCTAAATATTTAAGGAGCGGGCACGCTTACATTGGCCAGGTAAGAAGTTTCAAAGCCATTTGAACTGAAGTAGCTTTTGTTTCTCTTTCCCTTTCTCTGTGCCTATTCCTCTAGCAAAGCTTTGCTTGCTTATGTGCTGGAGTCCAAGCTCTTTTCACTTTTTAAACAGAATAGCTTCATTCAGTCTCATGAAGTCTTCAGAGATTCTCAGGTCCTACAAACAGTTAGGGGAAGAAAGGAGGCCCAAGACCCCAGCCCCAGCTTTGCTCTTCAAGGCTGTGTCTACAAGATACCAAACACCTACATGTTTCCAGACTTTGCTTATTGGTCTGCTTGCTGCCAAACATCTGGGTAGTTGAAAACATCAGGATGCTTGGCATCCAGCAGACAAAACATCTGGATGGCTGCTTGAGTTTTTCACTTTTTAACTGGATGTTTGGTGTCATGTAGACACAAGCTGAGGCTCTGACTTCATCCCTGTAACAGCCCCGGGGCTGCCAGGCTGGCTCCAGATTTCCTTGATTGCAACTGACATTTTTACAAGAAAACTTCGTATTCTGCATGAGGCTTGCTGCGCCTCTGCTCAGAAACAGATTCGTTACTGAGAAAATCAAAAAGGAAGAAATCCAAAACAAAACAGCCCTAACTGACCAGCAAGGGCTGCGTGCTTGAGCAAGGGTTGGTTGGAAGTAGAGAGTTTCAGAATCGGCCCTTGCCCTGTGAGCAGTATTCATAAGTAGTACATAATTTTGCAAGAGGGGCGGCTGGAGAGAAGGCCTCCAAACCCATCCCAGCAACATCCAATCTGACTCACGTTTCAGACACAGAATATTGCTGTCAGGCTGTCAAAGACACTGCTTCCTATGTGATGGGATGTAGCGGCTTGACATAGTCCAGGAGACTCTGAAACAAGATGGGGTCATTTAGGAAACACTCTTTCCTCCAGGGTTTCTGAACAAGACAGAACGAACAGGGTGGTCAGCTTTGCCTCCCTCTAGCAAGAGTTTCATAGTCAAATGAAGGCTCATGGCTACCCTCACCTCAGAACGTTGGCTCCAATGAGGAAAGAAAATGATCAACAGCTATTTATTGACCACCTTCTGTGTAGCTGTCACGAACTGTCTGACTTCCCATCGCTGCCCGTCTTTGCGCTCGCCAGGTGTACCTATTAGCATTAGATGAGGTCATGCCTGCCCACTCACTGCGTACACAGCTCTGTCCCAGTGCACGGCAGGCCCCCGGGCCTTTGAAAGTTGTTGGAACAGCTTCAAACCATACTTTTCCCTCTTATTCCTCTATGATTGGCATAAAACATCCTTCGCCTGGATCTTCATCCTGGACACCTCAATCCTTCACCTGTATTTTTAGTCTACACCTGAGTCTGTCATCATTTATTTGCTGGTTTAGGAGTCTAGATTCTTATCTCTGGGCTCGGACCTCCCCAACTTTGGATGATGCTTATAAGCTGTTGGAATTGCAGGGTCTCCTTCCTGCTGCCTTTCTCTAATAGCAGCTACTTGCTGAGAGCAGGAACTAGCACAGTTCGAGCCTTCTGTGCTGGGGGTTGAGCCTTATGCATGCTAGGCATGCGTACTGCTGCTGAGGTGACTTTTTGAATGCCTATTTAATCCTCTCACGAAGCTGCTGGTGAGGTTGGTATTATAAACCACTGTTTTATAGGTTTGGAACAACTGAGCAACTTGCCCAATCTGACAGGACAGAAGTGAACACAGAATCAGGATGTAAAGCCTGGGATTTCTCTAAAGCTTACACAGATCTGTGTTGCCTCATTCTGCCCTCTAGACTTGACTCTTGCTTGTTTCATTCACAAGACATCTCCATCTTAACCACTTTGAATTTTCTTTACTGGACTAACTCTCTGGCCCTATGCCTTTCGCTAATTATTCTTTCATTTATTAGGTAACATGTCTTGAGAGTCACTGTGCTTTGTTCTGAGAGTAAAATGGGAACAAAATAAAATCCGGGTTCTGCCTTCATTGGAAGATTGGCTTAATGCCTCCTAGAATAAATGGACAAGTAAAAAGGCAATTTCAACAATGTAATAAGTTGACTAACACTGCTATCTACTGACTAAATCCCCTCTCCTGAACACTTTGGTCTTTATGACTACCACCCATGTAATCCCCACTTTCTTTTTAATAGTCTGTCCTGTGCAGTATCACCTAATCGAACCAAGGCAGATGGAAAAATAGTAGGTCAATAGTATCTGGGGACAACTTAGAATAGAGTTCTGCTTCATAGACCTGGAGCCCTAGGCCTTCTTTGATGCCTGGGAGGAAAGAACTCTAGGGTTCTACGGATGAGTTCCTTGCTTCCTTTAGATTTTCAAAAATAGTTCATTGGGATTATGGGGGTTTGGTGAATAGGCCAAAGTTCCTAAATCCTATTCTTCATTGTTTTCTAGTCATTCTAGTACTGGGTCACAGTGTTCCTTCAGACCAGAGTTTCATTGCAAGGGTCCTTTCTGTTGTTACTTATGTGCTACAAGAACTATGATATGGATTGTGATCTAGTTAGAGAAATAAGACAACAAAAGGAGATCAAGTGGATACACATTGGAAAGGAAGAATCAAACTTCTGCTATTTGCAGATGATATGATAGTATACATAAGTGACCCAAAAATTCTGCAAGGGAACTCCTACAGCTGATAAATAACAGAGAAAGAAATCAGGGAAATACCACCCTTTACAATAGCCACAAATATAAAATATCTTGGGGGTAACTCTAACCACATAAGTGAAAGACCTGTATGACAAAAACTGTAAGTCTTTGAAGAAAGAAATTGAAGAAGCTATCATAAAATGCAAAGATTTCCTATGTTCGTGGATAAGGAGGATCAACATAGTAAAAATGGTAAACTTACAAAAAGCAATCTATAGATTCAATGCAATATCTATCTAAATTCCAGCACAATTCTTCATAGACCTCAAAAGGGCAATACTCAACTTCATATGGAAAAACAAAAATCCCAAGATAGGACAAAAAAATCCTGTACAATTAAGAAACTTCTGGTGACATCACCATCCCTGACTTTAAGCTCTACTATAGAGCTACAGTAATAAAAACAGCTTGATATTGGCATTAAAACAGACAGGTAAACCAATGGAATTGAATTGAAGACCCTAATATGAATCCACATACCTATGAACACCTGATTTTTGACAAAGGAGCCAAAATTGTACAATGGTTAAAAGAAAGCATCTTCAACAAATGGTGCTGGCATAAACTGGATGTCAACATGTAGAAGATTGCAAAGAAATCCATATTTATCACCACACATAAAACTCAAGTCCAAGTGGATCAAAGACCTCAACATAAATCCAGTCACACTAACCTGATAGGACAGAAAGTGGGAATAGAAGACAAAGTAGGAAGTAGCCTTGAACACATGGGTACAGGAAATCACATCCTAGCTATAACACCAGTAGTACAAACACTGAGATCAACAATTAATAAATGGAACCTCCTGAAACTGAACCGCTTCTGTAAAGCAAAGGACACAGTCAGTAAGACAAAACAGCAGCCTACAGAATGGGAAAAGATCTTCACCAGGCCTGTATCTGACAGAGGGCTGATCTCCAAAATATATAAAGAACTATACAAAAAATACCAAATAATCCAATTTAAAAATGGGGTACAGATATAAACAGAGAATTTTCAACAGAAGAAACTCAAATGACTGAAAGACATTTAAGGAATTGCTCGACATCCTTAGCCATCAGGGAAATGCAAATCAAAACAACTCTGTGATACCATCAGAATGGCTAAGATCAAAATCACTGATGACAGCTTATGCTAGAGAGGCTGTGAACTAAAGGGAACACTCCTCCATTTTCTAGAATTCCAGTATTAAGGCTGTCTTCTAGTTTAGCATACGGTGGGCAGCATCTTATGGTAAGGGATCATCTCTGGAGAAGCTTTGTAACAAAGTCACTTGGAGGTGACCGTACTTATGATCACACAACCATTTACAAGGCAGAGGTCCATCCTTCAATATTGTCAGTGCCAATATGATTGCAATCTGTGCTTTAGAGGGGACAGTCAAATGACAGCATCAGCCTTCATGGAACTTTATCTAGGAACTAGTGTCTTATAAGCAATCTCCTAACTTTCTGGGAAATATAAAGTCACCATTAATGCTGATTTCCAAAGTCTTATTATCTTTTGGGTAAATAAAACATAAACGATTTACCTCTGGAGATGAATGCAACTTATAGAAAGAATTCTAATGTTCATGCCTGGCTCAGAAGCTGTTATTTAAAAAACAGAAAGGAAAAGAAAACATTTCTTGCTTTTGGAAGTGGCTGCTGGTCGACAGAGAGTTAGCTGCCTACTAGAGACCCAAATCTTAGGATGAAGGTAACCTATATTCCCAATCCCCAGTTTGGAAAACTCTATTTTGTTATGGTTCCTTAGCTTTGGAAATTTACCTTTAAAACATAAATATCACAGGATGAGTAGCAGCAAGGACAGTGTGCACTCAAACTCCAGTGGTGATTGACAGAAAGAGGGAACTTGGCTCAACCCACCAGACATTAAGGACAAACAGTTGGCAGAAGTGAAGCAGGAGGAAGGAGATGATGTGAAGACAGCTCTGGGGATGGTGTGAAGACAGCATTGGGGATGGTGTGAAGACAGCACTGGGGATGGTGTGAAGACAGCATTGGGGATGGTGTGAAGACAGCATTGGGGATGGTGTGAAGACAGCATTGGGGTTGGTGTGAAGACAGTGCTGGTAGATTCTCCTTCAAATGCTGCCAATGACTTGTTTCTTTCAGCACTGATCACACTTGTCCCATATACCATCCCTTCCCTCACATACATTTTGAATATAGAACAACCAAGTTTTGAAAAGCCAAGTAGCAAAATATATGACCAGACATCTGTTTTTGCACAGAGCATTCCCTATCAGGGAACTAAGAAGCAATTCTGTTCATAAAATATTCTCTTGAGATATTTCTATAAAGCAAGTTCATGTAGATGGCTGGCTCTCTCCCATATTTATTTTATTGTATATAAGTCAGCAAATATTTTCTGTAGAAGGAGGGAAATTACACACACACACACACACACACACACACACACACACACACACAATTTTATGTATAATAGCCAGTCCAATCTCTGCAACAGTGATGCAATTGCTGTAGCCCTGATTGACAGTATCTAAATAGATGACGATGTATGTAGGCCAATAAAACTTTATTTACAAAAACAGGGGATTCATTGGATTTAGCCTGTGGGTTGCAGTATGCAGCCTCTGTTATAGACAAAATGTTATGTGCCAGTTAATCAAAGATAAAAGTTAAATGTGGAAAAACACAGCACATATGTTGCCGGGTAGAGTGGACATTCACAGAGGTATAACAACAGATTCCACTCCCACAGCAGATGCTGAACATAAACACTCACCCAGGGCCTCTAGAAAGCGGTTGTGAGCCTGGAAAGTTGCCAGGAGAAGGATGATAAGTGGAGAAATTTAGACTGAGTTAAAGCAAGTGTTCTACTATAGTCCTGTCTCAGCCCAGCTGATAAATTAAAAACTCTACCACTCTGCACGACTGTTTAAGTTTTCCAGAAGTTTCCATCGGCCCTTTGCCAAAGCTGTTGCTACATAAGATGATACTGAAAACTAGTCCTCTGAAAACACTTTGCACAGTTGGTATAGATTGAATTTTTGTGTTTTGTTAAATTTTTTTAACCACATATCAATTTATGTCTATAGTTGAGTCTGTGAAACCATTGTAATTTGGATGTCTGTGCTTGATGAAGGGGAACCATCTAGAAATTTAAATGATACTTTTTGAGTTTCTCAAAATAGGCCAGATGGAGACTCTAAGTATTATGATCTCAAAATAGATACCTAGACAAGTGAACTTGTTAGTATTGTAAAACATATATACCATAATTGTATGCATTATTTACACATACACACATTAGAGGTCAACTTTTTCTTCCTGTGTGGCCCTGCCTACATATCGTATGAAACTGCATTTTAAATGTAAATTAAAGGTATCTAAATATAAGCATGTTTATTTTAATTGCACCAGTAGCAATTTAACTTCATTCAATTATATTTCCATTTTCGTTTTGTTTTCACAGGAACTGGAATCCTAGTCACCAGACAGAACTGTAGGTAGGACCGGGATTTCTTGTTTGTAATAAGTGTGCTGCTCTCACGATGTCTTTTAACATCTATCCTAAATCAACCCTTTAATCTAGGAGCCTTTGATCCTAGCTCCCTTCCTAGAGTCTTCAATACCAGAGCTTCCCCTGGTTATTCTTGTGTAAATCGATATCATGGATGTTAGAAGGCAATAAATGAACAATGCCACATCTAGTGTTTATAACAACAAGGATTATTAACTTAATTACCGTATCCTTTTGAAATATCTGCAGAATGATTATGTCCTCAGGGACACCAGCGACAGCCACCTGATCTGTTTCTTACCGAGCAGCAAAGTCTCCCAGGCATCCCACTATGGTCTGTCGTGGCAACTGGTGTTTTCTCCCGAAGAATTCTAGAGTGGAGGGAAGAGGTCAGAATTTCTGTATTTCATTAAGAAGGAAGATTTCAAAAGGAAATCTGAGGGACAATGTCTAAGAGCCAATTTTTTATTTTGTTAAGTGAGGTTGATAAACACAAATCTTTCATCTCTTGAGTCCATATTTTACAAAAGAAAGATATTTGAACAACAAAATAGTATATAGGAAATATTTTCAAATTACAATGATTTTTATGGAATTTCTCCATATTATCTTTATTTTTGCATTTTAGTATAGATTCTGGGACAATTGCATAAATCATGAAACTATGAAATGTTAGAATCTTAAAGGTTATTTGAGTGTTTGGATAAAATTATTTCAGATTAATGTAAAGCTTAAAGAATGAGTGACTTCATGGTTTAAAATGTTTTGGCTAAGGGTATAGGTCAGGTGTGGATCCTTGCATGGTGTGTGTGTGTGTGTGTGTGTGTGTGTGTGTGTGCATTAAAGCTCTAATACTGAAAGAAAAAGACTGGGAAGGAGAAAGGGAGGGAGGGAGGGAGGGAGGGAGGGAGGGAGGGAGGGAGGGAGGGAGGGAGGGAGGGAGACAATGATCAGAGGCACAGAGAATTCTGTAATTCCAGGAATCATGTCTCTTCAAAAGGGTACAGTTCCTTTAGAATATCATGCCTAAACTTAACACTGCAGGCAAAATTTTAAAATTATTTGCTAAGCTTTTTCAGGCAGTCAATCAAAAGTCATTATTCAAGAAGATTATTAATGATGTAGTGGACTTAGGCTTAACTAGTGAACTTACTAACCACAGACAAACATTAAAGGATAGCAATTTTTCTATATAAAGTAGTATTTCCAAGTTAGTCTATTTTTACAACATTTTAAATGGAAAATTGTCATACCCTACAGAGCAAAGATTTGCAAGAGACATTTTCAGCTTCTTTCCTATCCAATTCCCATTTCCTGTCCACTGGCCTCAGGGGTATAAGCAAAGTGAAATTTCAAAAGCTTTTGGAAAAACAGAAGCTCTCTCTCTCTCTCTCTCTCTCTCTCTCTCTCTCTCTCTCTCTCTCTCTCTCTCTCTGTGTGTGTGTGTGTGTGTGTGTGTCTATCTGTCTGTCTGTGTTTGGTGAGGCATAGTGATGGAAGGTCAGTAAAATCAAAACAGATTAAAATGTCACTCTTGGGGGCTGGAGAGATGGCTCAATGGTTAAGAGCACTGACTGTTCTTTCAGAAGACTTAGGTTCAATTCCCAGAACCCACATGGCAGTTCAGAACTGTCTGTAACTCCAGTTCCAGGGAACCTGACACCGATGGCTAAAGCATCAATGCTTCTAAAATAAAAAAAATTAATAAATTAAAAATATCGCTCCTTTGATCACTTGCTCATTTATTCTAAAAGCTCAAACATGCACATGCTCTGGCTTTGTGAATGTCACTGTGATGGGCACAGCCTGACTAATGTTGTGCCATGGATGAGGAATTCAGTGGAAGCGTTCACTGAAAGGACATAAATGGTTTGGAAGACACCAAAGCTATCTTATCATGAGGGTTGTCATAAAAATATCAACACTTAATCCATTACATTGTGAAAAACTTGAGTGATGTAACTAGGAACTAATTCAGTGTACTTCAAGGCTCAGTACCCCGTGGAGTTAGAGGCTGTGACTGAGAGCATCCCACCTGGAGTGTAGGGACATCTGAATCTGGACAAAGGAACAATGTATATTTAGGGACAGTACGAGATGGCTAAGAACACACTTCTGCAAGGAAAGGAAGGACCATAAAGTAAAAGCCTCAAATTGTGAGATTCTATAGCAACACAGGAAATTGATATTAGCATTGGGTACCTGTAAATGGAGAAATAAAAGAAAATGTAAGCATGTAAGAGAGATAGGGGGACGGGCAAGTGTGTCAACTATCAATTGAGTTGCCACTCACGCTATAAACGTCAGAGAAACATGTAGAATAAAATAGGAAGCCAGAGAGCATCAACTCTTCAGGGCATGAATGGAGTGTGCATGAAACACTCCACAAGAACAATAATGATGAAGAGCTAGGGTTGGTAATCAATTTATAAAAGAAGGGTAACGAAAATAGCAGAAGACTGAGCTCTGTGCTGACAAAGATCTTTATTCTGTCCACCAACCTGGGTTTCTGAAAAAGGAAAGTGAACAAGAAGGCAGTAGTTTTGTTGGTAACTGCCTTTTGCTAGTGCTTTGTTAAATCTACTATCTTTAAGTGACTAATATCCATAGAGTGTCCTCTGGCTATTAGGAAGAAAGAAATCTAAATACCAAAAAAGGATAAACAACACAAAGATAAATATTTTGAAATGATCCAGATTTGGAAAGTCCTAATACATTGCTACACTTTCCACATTTTCTTTGCCACAGAATGACTCCTCTGAGAACAAAGTAATTGTTGACTTCAAAGAACTCTGAGGAAGTTCAGTGGATGGAAAGAATTTGGCTGGCAATTGAGTGATTCAAATCTAGTTTTTTTGTATCACATGTATGCACACATGGGTGCGTATGTGTGTGCGCACACACATATTTCCAGAAAATATAGCTCACTACCTGATCATTTCTCAGAGTTTGGGATGTACTGGAGAAGGGAAATGTTCTTCCTAGTTGGTAACTCTCTGCAGAGCTGTGGCAGGGCACTCCATACTTGGGCAGTGTAAGCTACAGACTCCAGTGGTATCCAGACAACTGTCCTTGAACTTCTGTAGGGAGCTTTAAAAGAATTCTTGGGTTTTACCACACTTCTCTTGAATCAGACTCTTCAGAGTGGATGAGGCAAATCTACGTATGTATACACAGGTAATGCTGACACCAGGCTGAGGGACCACTTACGCTTAACTTAGTTTGGAGGTGGTTCTGAGGGCTCACACATCTAAACAATTTAGTGGGCACCCCTGTTAAGTGACAGTTACCTATTCCTATTGAAGTTACTACCTTAGAAAAACAGAAGTTCTGGGCAGACCTGCTCAAGGTGTTCACATCTAATAGCTTAGCCTCCCCATATTCACCATACAAACCCCTATTTCCATCATTGCTTTTCAAAGAGATACTGACCAATCTGACCAATTGTATGGAGGGAACTGATGTTCCACCAATGGGTTTAGGGGTTAGACTTCAGTATTTGTCTTTGGCAAGATTCCAACACTGACTCCAAACAAGCAACTCAACCAGGGGAAAGTGTTCAAATACTACTTGAGAAACAAGCTCTTGGTTTTGTTGATTCTCTCATTTTAGAGTTTTGTTTCAATAGTTTCTTAGTTTTAAAAAAAATGTGCCCTCAGACAGACTCAGTAAACTTTCTAGGAGAGTCCTTACCCTCTCTGAGGAGCAGATGGGAAGTCGGTGGGCAAGGAGGGGAGAGAGGAAGGAGGAGGGGGAGAAGAGGAGGGAGGGGAAACTGGGGTTGGAATGTATAAAATAAATTAATAAAGTTTTAAAAATGTGCCCTCTGTGAGCTCAGTTTTTCAGTCTATTAGAGTTCTTTACATTTTAAATATTTATTTTTAAAATTTATTTTTTCCTCTTATCGAAAATATTCTTTCATCAAGCAATATATCCTGATTATAGTTTCCTCTCCCTCTAATTGTCCCAGTTCCTCCATACTCCCCCTTCCCTCTGGATCCACTTGCTTTCTGTCTTTCATTAGAAAAGAGTAGGCTTCTAGGAAATAACAACCAGGCATGACAAAATGAAATATAATAAGATGAAGCAAAAACCATCATATCAGAGTTGGACATTGCAAACTTCCAGTCCCAAGATCAGGCACAAAGTCAGAGACTACTTGTCCTCACAGTCAGGAGTCCCCCCTCAAAAAATCCACTAAACTAATAGCTATAATATATACACAGAGAACCTGGCGCTTGCTACTTCGGTCTCTGTGAACTTGTATGTGCCTCGCTTAGTTGACTCAGAAAGCCTTGTAATTCTAGTGTCCTCCATCCCCTCTGGCTTTTACAGTCTTTCTGCCTCCTCTTCTGCAGGGTTTACTGAGCTCTGAGGGGGAAGTAATTTGATGCACACCTCCCATTCAGATTCTTTCTCTATGTAATATCTGTCTGTGGGTCTCTGCGTCTGTTCCCATCTGATTCTCGAGGAAGCCTCTTTGATGAGGGCTGGAAAAAGCACTGATCTATGATGAATCATTAGGAATCATTTTATTGTTACTTTTTTTGATTTTTAAAAGCAGTATTGTTTGGTTTTACCCTAGGTCTCTGGGCATTGTAGTCTCAGGTTCTTGGGCACCCAAACAATGTTGGCATGTGGGTGTGGGTTCACCAGGGGGCCTTAAGTCTATTCAGACATTGGTTGGCTAATCTGACAAGTTCTGAGCCACCATTGCCCTAGCAATATTTTGAAGACACGACAGACTGTAAGTCAAAGGTTTTGTGGCTGGTTTGTTGTATACATTTCTCTTTCTGTAGCCTGCAGAATATCTTCTTTCACCAAAGAGGCTAGAACATAGGAGTGAAGGTTCCATATAGGCACCAGCCATGTTCAATGAGTTGTGTGGATGTTGTCCTCATCAACAGAGATCCCACTGCCAGTTTGTAGAGAGCAACCCTTTGTCTTAGCATAAGGCTGGGTTATTGGGGGTTTCTATGGGATCCATGTGGCCAACAACTCAACTGAATGTAATCCAGTCCTGCCACTGAAAGCCACACCTGTATTCTAGAGATGGCCAGTTGAGACATCATATGCCCCATTACTAGAAGTTCTCATTAGGATCACTTTCAAATAGATTCCAGGAAGTTTTCACTGCACTGGTTTTCCATATTCTCTCTCCAGTGCCTCCCCCCCCCCCCAATTCTAGCCATCTCTTCCTGCACTGTCTCCCTCCAACCCATCTCCCCCCCAAACCTGATCCAGTCACCACCTGCCCCCAGTCAACCCATAAAATCTATATTACCTCTTCCCAGGAAGATCCATGTGTTTCCCCATAGACTCATGCTTTTTTACATATCTCTCTAGGTCTATAGACGGCATCTTGGTTATCATTTACTTAATGACTAATATCCACTTTTAAGTGAGTACATGCTGTAATTTTCTATCTGTGTCTGGGTTAACTCACTCATGATAATTTTTTTCTAGTTCCATCCATTTGCCTGCAAATTTCATGATGTGATTTTGTTTTTTAATATCTGAGTAATACTTCATTGTGTAAATGTACTACATTTTCTTTATCCATTTTTCTGTTGAGGGACACCTAGATTGTTTCCCATTTCTGGTTATTATGAATAAAGCTGCAATGAACATTGTTGAGCAAGTGTCCTTGTGGTAGGATGGGTCATCATTTGGGTATATGCCCAAGAGAGGTATAGTTGCATCTTGAGGTAGGTAATTCCCAACTTTCTAAGGAACCACCACATGAACTTCCATAACGGCAGTACACTCCCACCAACAATGGAGGAGTGTTTCCCTTGTTCCACATCCTCTGCACCATAAACTATCACTTGTGTTACTGATCTTAGCCGTTCTGACAGGCATAGGATGGAATCTCAGTCATGTTGATTTGCATTTCCCTGATGGCTAAAGATGTTGAGCAGTTCTTTAAGTGTTTCTCAGTCATTTGAGTTTCCTCTATTGAAAATTCTGTTTAGATCTGTATCCAAGTTTAAGAATTGTATTATTTGTTTCCTTGATGTCTAGTTTCTTGATATCTTCATACATTTGGGATAGTAGTCCTCTATCAGAATGTGGAGTTGGTAAAAATCTTTTCCCGTTTGCTAGTCTGTCTCTTTGTCTAACTGACTGTGTCCTTTGCCTTACAGAAGCTTTTCATTTCAGGAGGTTCCATTTATTAATTGTTGATCTTACTGCCTGCACTATCAGTGGTCTGTTCTGGAAGTTGCCTTCTGTGCCAATGTGTTCAAGAGTATTCCCCACTTTCTCTTCTATCAGGTTCAGTGAATCAGGTTTTATGTTGATGTCATTGATCCACCTGAACTTGGGTTTTGTGCAGGGTGATAAGAATAGATTTATTTGCATTCTTCTACATGCTGATATCCAGTTATGCCAGCACCATTTGTTGAAGATGCTGTCTTTTTTTTTTTTTTGCTGTGTGTAGCTATGGATTTTTTTCTAAATCAAAAATCAGGTGTCCATATGTGTGTCGGTTTATGTATATGCATATTTTTGTATATTTATTATGTCTGGGTCTTTAATTTTACTCCATTGATCAACATGTCTGTTTTTATGACAGTACCATGCAGATTTTATTTCTACAGCTCTGTAGTACAACTTGAAAATGGGAATGGTAACACCTCTAGTAGTTATTTTACTCTTCAGAATTGTTTTATTTGTCCTGTTTTTTTTATTTTTCCATATGAACTTGGCAATTATTCTGCCATGGTATGTAAAGAACAATGTTGGAATTTTGATGGGGATTGCATTGAATCTGTAGATTGCTTTTGGTTTTGGTTTTGTTAATCCTACCTATCCATGAGCATGGGATATATTTCCATCTCTCGTTATCTTTTTCAGTTTCTTTCTTCAAAGACTTGAAGTTTTATCATAACAATCTGCCACGTGCTTGGTTAAAGTTACAACCATGATTTATATTATTGGAGGCTATTGTGGAAGGTATTGTTTCTCTGATTTCTTTCTCAGTTTATTTGTCATTTGTATGCAGAGAAGATACTAATTTTGTTAAAGTTACTCTCATATCCAGTTATTTTGCTATGTTTATCAGATAGAAAGGTGTCTTTTGTTATGTACTATTTTCATTTCAGATTTTTGTTAATTTGGATATCTCTGTCCAGGTTTACTTTATGTAAGGGTTTGTTTATCTTGTTGATTTTCTCAAAGAACCAATTCTTTGTTTCATTGATTATTTGTACTGTTTCCTTTTTATTTTATTGCTTTCAACCCTTAGTTTGATTATTTCCTGCCATCAGTTCCTCTTGGGCAAGCTTGCTTTCTTCTTCTAGAGCTTTGAGGTGTATTGTTGAGTTGCTAGGATGAGATCTCTTCAATTTTTTTATGTAGGTACTTAGTGCTACGAACTTTCCTCTTAGCAATACTTTCAATGTGTCCCATAAGTTTCAGCATGCTGTGTATTTATTTTCATTGAATTCTAAAAAGTCTTTCATTTTCCTCCCTCCCCCTCCTTCTTTCCCTCCCTCCCTCACTGCCCTTCCCTCCCTCCCTCTCTGTCTCTCCCTCCCTCCCTCCTCCTTCTTTCCCTCCCTCCCTCACTGCTCCTCCCTTCCTCCCTCCCTCCCTTCATCCCTCCCTCCCTCTCTCCCTCCCTCCCTCTTTGATTCATTTTCTATTTGGTAGAGAGTTGTTCAATTTCCATGGGTTTGTAAGTTTTCTCATTTCTATTGTTGATATCTAGCTTTAATTCATTGTGGCCTGATAAGATTCAGGGAGTTATTTAATTTTCTTGTGTCTATTAAGACTTGCTTTGTGTCCAAGTAAATCGTCAATTTTAGAGAAAGTTCTGTGAGGTGACAAGAAGAAGGTGTATTCTTTTGTGTTTGGGTAAAATGTTCTGTAAATATCTGTTAGGTCCATTTGCTTTATAATGTCTGTTAACAGTGGTATTTCTCTGTTTAGTTTTCATCTATATGATCTGTCCATTGGTGATAGCGGGGTATTAAGTTTCCCACTATTAATGTGTGAGGATCAATATGTGATTTAAATTGTAGTAGTGTTTCTTTTACAAATTTGGGTGCCCTTGTGTTTGGGGCATAGGTGTTAAGGATTGAAGTGTCATCTTGGTGGACTTTTCTTTGATGAGTATGTGATGTCCTTCCTTATCTCTTTTAATTAGCTTTGGATTGGAGTCTATTTTATTAGATATTAAAATGGCTACATCAGCTTGCTTCTTAAGTCCATTTGTTTACAATATCTTTTTTCAACCCTTTATTCTGAAGTAATGTCTATTCTTGATGTTGACGTGTGTTTCTTGTATGAAGCAAAACGATGACTCCTGTTTTTACATCCATTCTGTTAATCAGTCTTTTTATTGGGGAATTGAGACTATTGATATTGAGAGGTATCAATGACCAATGATTGTTGATTCCTGTTATTTTCTTGTTGTTGTTGGTGGTGGTGATTGTGGTGTGTGTGTTTTCCTATCTTTTGATTTTGTTAGTGTGACATTTTTATTTCCTGTGTTTTCATGGGTGTAGTTAACCTCTTTAGGTTGAAAATTTCTTTCTAGCACCTTCTATAGGGATGGATTTGTAGATAGATATTGTTTAAATTTCACTTTATCATGGACTATCTTATTTTATCCATCCGCGGTGATTCAAAGTTTTGCTGGGAATAGTAATCTGCGGTGGCATCTCTAGTCTCTTAGAGTCTGCAGGCCCTTCTGGCTTTCAGAGTTTCCACTGTGAAGTTGGATGTACTTCTAATTTATATGTTACTTAGCCTTTTTCCCTTGCAGCTTTTAATATTCTTTCTTTGTTCTATATGTTTACTGTTTTAATTATTATGTGTTTAGGGGACTTTTTTGGTGCATTCTATTTAGTATTATCTAATAACCTTCTGTACCTTTATAGTCATCTTCTTTAGGTTAGGAAATTTTTCTTCTGTGATTTTGATGATAGTATTTTTTGGACTTTTGAGTTGCAATTCTTCTCTTTCCTCTATTCCTATTATTCTTAGGCTTGATCTTTTCATAATTTCCCGGATGTTTTGTGTAATGAATTTTTTGTGATCTAACATTTTCATTGACTGATGTATCCATTTTGCCTATTGTATCATTAATGCCTGAGATTCTCTTTTTCTTCTCTTGTATTCTGTTGGTGAAGCTTGCCTCTGTAGTCTTATTTGAATTAATAAATTTTTCATTTCTAGAATTCCCAAGTTTGTTTTCTTTATTGCTTCTATTTCCATTTTCAGGTCTTGAACAATTTTATTCATTTCTTCCTACTGTTTGTATTTTCCTGAGTTTCTTTAAAGGATTTATTCATTTCCTCTTTAAGGACCTTTATCATCTTCATCTAGTTGGTTTTAAATTCTTTTTCTTGTGTTTCAGCTGTGTTAAAATATTCAGAGCCTGTTGTAGTAGGATAGCTGGTGGAGACACATTGCTGTTACTGATAGTTTTTATGCTAATGTCAGGCATTGGGATTGGAATGATGATAGGTCTATGTGCTGATTTCTGAATTTGTCTTTGTTGAGTGTGTGTTTTCCTTCTTGGCTTATGTTTTCATCTGTGGACTTTTGGAGAGTGTGATAGCTATGTGTTGCCTGTTTTACAGGCCTGTTCAGCTGGTATAGTCATGGGGAATTTCTTCTGGGATCTTGGGATGAGTTGGGGAAAGGAGGTTTGATGGAGAAGTTCTTTATGATCAGTTGGGGACGTGATCAAAGAGGAAAGAGAGATTGCCAAATGGGTTTGCCTACTACAAAGCTGGAGATGAGACTGAAAAAATTATTTATTTTATGTGCATGCATGTTTTGCCCGCATGTATATTGTGTGTAGTATCCACAGAGGCCAGAAGAAAGTGTCAGATCCCTTGGGACTGGAGTTATAGATGGTTGTGAGCCATTACATAGGTGCTGAGAATTAAACTGAGATCCTCTGTGAGAGCTGTCAGTGCTCTTAGCCTCTGAGACATCTTTCCAGCTCCCTATTGAAGCTCTTAACCAGGTATAAGTACAAGCAAGAAACTGTCCACTGACAGCTCTGAGTTTAAGGGTACTGAGTGTCACTCAAGGACAACCCATTTTGTTGCTTACTTTTCTTTCTTTACAAGTATTTTGGTTTATCAACTCCATAGCATCTCATATGGTGTGTTTGTAATTTTGGTAATGTAGAGCCAGGCATTTCAAAGTCTTAGTGTTCTTTTTTTTCCAGAAATGATCCATCATGAATTAAAAATGATTTTCTCTTTACCAGTGCATCTTAGGGCACAGTACATTTGTCATTTCAATCCAATATCCCCTTTCTTTTTGGATCTCAGCAGTTATTAGGGTTAGGAAAGACAAATGCATCACTGTGTTATTTCATTAATCAATTTATCCCAGCATTTATTTCTCATTATTATGTACCAGGAGTTCTGAGAGATACATAGTGCACTACAAATAAGATGCAATTATATATAACTTCTAATCCAAAGTAGGATGCATTTAGGATCAGGAAAGCATAACATAAAATATGCTACATGAGCTTTCTGGTGAGAGATCAGAACCATATAATGGATGAGAAGGCTGTTGGGAAAGGTTCCTTTCATTTCCCTCCCTGTTTTCCACCAGCTCTAAAGTTAGAGCACACCAAATGTCTGTGAGGGCTTATGTCTCAGATATGCATGAAATCTTACCATTTATGGAGTGGAGAAAGAATGAACCTAGTGTTGCTTTAGAATTCATAGTAATCATATGGAAGTTTTTTGAACATAGAAACACTGTTCCTTGTACCACTGAAATCTGGATTAAGAACAATGATGTCATGACTGGGAGCATATGTAAGTGAAGGTTTCTCTCCTACCCACCAATTCCCCAAAAAACTACTCTGAAACTTAATATTAATTATAAACTCTTTGGCCTATTAGCTCAGGCTTATTATTAACTAGCTCTTACAACGTAAATTAACCCATTTCTATTATTCTATATTTTACCCTGAGTCTTGTGGCTTGTTACCTCATATCTTGCTACTTTGGCAGCTTCTGCCATCTACCTTACTCTGCCTTTTTTCTCCCTGAATCTTTGTTTGGATTTTCCACCTGGCTCTATTCTGCCTGGCTGCTGGCCAAATCAGCTTCTTTATTAACCAATGGTAGTAAAACATATTCACAGCAGAAGAAGGGCATCCCACACCATACATGTCTACCTCTGGGTATGTGTAAAATCCTCCCAGGGGTGAGTATAGTATCTATCACTTGAGACAGCCAACTCTCGTTGACTGCTACCCATTTCACAAATGTAGAGACTGGAAAAAGGATCAGTCAGTTGCCCCAGGTTAACGGTAGTAGGTGATAGAACCTGGCTCTGAATTCACATCATCTGAATAAGGCCCATGTCATTCCCATGTTCTTTACAGTGAATATGCTCATCACTCAGTATATGCTGGATGGAAGTGAATCAGAAACAAAATGGTGCTTCCAAAGTACAGGTAAAAAGAGCTGCACATTGGGTACTTTCCCCGGGGCAGGATGTTTAGTCCTCAGCAGTGGGTGTGCCTAAGTGATTGCATACATGGCCAAGGGAAGTTTGTAGCCACTAGCCAGTGTATAGGAACTCCATCTAGTGCTGCCATCACCATATTTTTTCCATCTCAATCCTCTGATTCTATTAATGGCTGAGTAGTGTCTCGTGTGATATTATCAAAAGGTTCTTTCAGACAGGAAAAGGACAAAGTCACTATGGGAGGCCCTAGTGATTTTCTTCCCAAGCTGCTTTAATTTGTGAGGATCTTATATTCCTGTTTTTTGTGTGTGTGTCTGTACAATTTGTGTACACATGCATACACCCATGTGTGTCAATGCAGGCACAGAACTTTGAGTGTTGTTCTTGCCTTCGACCTTTCAGACAGCGTCTCCTTGCTGTTTGATGCAGACTTGCCTACACCATGCTAGCTAGTCTTTGAGTGTGGGAGTGTCTCCTTTCTCATGCCCTCATCTTTCCATAGGAGCACAGGGATTATAGGTGCCCACACACCATATAGGTTCTGGGGATTCCAACTCAGGTACTCACTCTTACTTCCTCCTATTAAATTATCTCCATAGCCCTCACACTACTGTGTAGACAGCTTATTATAGATGTAAAAGTCTCACTTGTGTGCAAAATAAAGGTCAATGGGAAGTATGTACTTGTAGCTGAGGTAAGGATTTTTCTGTAGTGTGCCTTTAATGAACCTTCTTTCAAGATATAAAAGTCATATTTCTCTTTTGACACCATTTGTACTATAGGACTTTAAAAATAATAGTCTATGAATTGGCTGTAGGAGAAAGAAAATTGAGTACTTGGCAGCTAGATTGACTAATACATGGAAAGTTATGGTTGGAGGTGTTTAGATGAAAATTAAATGATTATTAATCTTATTATATTTTGTACTCTGAGGAAAATAAGTGTTTATCAGCATCATTTCCCCTTCATGGTTCAAAGTCTTTATCTTGATTAATCAGATATTTTGGTTTTCTTCAATGCTTGTGATTCACTGGTTTCCTGTCCTTTCACTCCACAGGATCTGGTTTTCCCATTGATAGCTTGCCATGTAGTCTCAGCAACACAAACTAGCCTGAAGTAATTTTAAGCTGTCACTATGGTTCTGTCTTGTTTGGGTCTACAGGGAGATTGCCATGACCAAACAAAATAACAGCCCAAAGGAAAAGACACCAGGTCCTCTTGCATTTGAACAGCCAGATGTTATTTACAGCCTTGTTTATGAAGTGTTTTCTTGACCTTGCTGGCTAGAGTCCATGCACTTTGTCATTTTGGAGCACAATGTCCTGTCACATGGTGACAATGTGCCCTGTGCAAGTAAACAGTCTAGAAGACTATTGTAAGGGTAGAATAATCTTTTAACATAACATTGTACTCCACCTACTCACACCCAAAAAAGACAAAAGAGAGCATGGAAGAATAGAAATGAAACAGTTGTGTGTTTTAACATTTTAAAATAATCATAATTAATGTCACCACTCTGAAACTCATGCAAAGTGCTCTGAATAAAGAAGTCAGACAACTCATGAATCTAACACTTAAGGCTCTCAAGTTCTCATTTTAGTGAGAAACAATGTGAAGGTGCAGTTGCCATAATTCTTAGGGCAGTGTACCAAATATTCATTCTAGAGTGGTGTGTGTGTGTGTGTGTGTGTGTGTATTCAAATTACTAACAATATAGGGAATATTGCATGACTCAAATTAGGGAAAGAATTAACTAAATTATAATCTGTCCCCAAAATGAAAGGCGTTTTTCCCTGCTTCCTTCTGTTGCCACTACAATTTACCCTGATGTCATCTTCTCCAGCCTCTTACCCATATATAGCCTAGACCAGTTTAGCCCATTTCCCAACTCTGCTTGCTGTTTCCCAAAGGAAGACTTCTCTATGATGTCAGTTTATGTCCTAAATGATGATGTGTCTGAAACCTGAATACTGACTAAGAACTGTTCAGCCCACTGAGTCTCCCATGGGCTCTTGCCCAGCTCCTAATGCTCTCTGAAGGAAAATGAGAGCTACCTTGTTCTTTCCTCAACACAGTGTAGTCTTTTAAAAGATGTGTTTATTTTTATTTTATGTGTTTGAATATTTTGCCACATGTGTGTCTGTGTTTGTGAGGTAAAATCCCAGGAACTGAAGTTCAAGATGGTGTGAATGACCATGTGGGTGCTGGTGAAGTGACCAGTGGGCCCCTTCCCCCATTTTAGCAGCCATGACAGGCTAACATGTGCTTGTATGACCTTGCTGCTCCTGTCCTGGTCACTAGAAGGTCAAATGCTCTCCTCATGGCAAGGAACCAATCAGAAGTTAGCTGGCGGGGCTGTGCTTTACATCTCTGGGTGTGCTTTATGGACAAGTGAACAATAGTGACATGCAGAGCATAGCAACCGCCCTGGGAGGGACTATAGGCCATAACAACCAGTTGACCAATCAACACAGGCAGGTCTTCCAAACCTGGAAGTACACCAATCCTGCTGAAACTGTTGTATACCCCTGGACACTCCCCTTACGCTGCCCTTTAGGATCCCTCATGGTTTCTTGGGGTCTTTCCCCGACCATTCTCTGTGGTGAATGGATGAAAGGCCCGAGCTAATGGGGTTAGCTCATTAAACAACTACAATAAAAGGCTCTTTGCTTTTGATTGAAATGGGCCTCTTGGAGATTTTGGGGTTCAGAATTTGGGCACACCACTGTGAACCAAACCCAGATCATTTGCAAAAGGAACAAGAGATATTAACCTCTGTGCCTTCTCCTCAGCCCTACCCCATTCTTTTGATGCTCGCATGCCGTGAGGGACCATCTGGTATTTGTCTGTATTGAGGTAACTTACTGGCAAACTGTTATTTCTTCTTCACTCAGGAAGGATTTTGTCATATGCTCACTGCCTTTCCATCTATTGCCCTTGGTGACATCCCAAGGTTCTTTTCCTTTATAAGACTTCTGCCTTCTGTGTGGTGATTATACTTCAGGGTTTAACATGATCAATTGCTATGCTGCCTATAAAACGTCAGGCTTCCTACTGTCTGTCCAGCATTTCCTGCTTTTATAACTAACTAATTATTGTACTCTTTCTCCAGTTTCTGACCACTCATGGTTGGCCACCTGCCATATTTCAGTTCTATTATCCACTCTATTATATATGTGTCTCTTTCCCTCCTAGACTCTATAGTTTATTGATACTTCCTTGTATATGCTCTAAGTTTTTATAATGGCTTGAATCATGTTTCCCCCAAATTAGTGTACATCCAAAACCTCAAAATGTGACCTTATTTGGATATGGGGTCTTGCATATACAATCTGTTAAAATGAAATCAAAACAGGTCAGTCCAGGGAGCCAAAGGAGGCTTGAGTTAAAGTGTCAAGATCAGATAGAGTCTGTGAGTGAACTTGAATTATCAGCATGGGCACAGCATGTCAAGAGCCTATTCCTTAGACTTATAAGAAATTGGTAGAGTCTTTCACTTGGATTAGTCTTGGAATGGTAAAGGCTTCTCTGGTCTAAGTACAAGTGAGTACAAAGTACAAAAACTAGTAATTGTAGCTTCCTTTTCCTAGAGCTTGAGATGCTCATGTACAGAGACCTCCTACTAAGACTACCATAGAACTGTACAGAACAAAGATACTGAGGGTCTGAGCTGCTGTGCAGTGGTACCACTCTATCAGAGTGTGCATAGCCTACCTGACCCCAGCTTTTCTGTACATATGTCCATGCTTTCTTCATTTCCTCAGGCTTCCTGACAAGTTATGTGTGATGTAACAGACTAGGGTACCCTTAAAAGAAGAGAAAAAGGAAGCAGATGGAGACATGGTCACAGGGGCAAGGTCGTACGGCAGTGGAGATGGAGAACGGAGCTGTGCTGCCACAGTCTATGCCATATTGAAAGAGAGGCATGATGTGTTTGTCCTGCAGAGCTTCCAGGGGCAACTGATACTGTTCCAATCTTGGTTTCAGGTTTCTGGCCTCCTGAACTGTGAGAACAACATGCTATTTCAACCACCTGTTTTGTAGTAATTGAGTACAGCAGACATAAACAGCAGTACTCCCTTGTCCCTCAAGCTGTAACACTGACTAAGTCAAGGCTCCCCAAAAGGCAGCTTTGGGGTAAAAGAAAATTTACAAGTATACTAACTGCTCTGTTGGCCAGCCCCACCTATCCCTCTCCTGCCTAGCTATTGGCCATTCAGCTCTTTATTAGACCAGTCAGGTGCTTCAGACAGGCAGAGTAACACAGTTTCATAGAGTTTAACAAATGCAACATAAAAGAATGCAACACATGTTTGCATCATTAAACAAATATTCCACAGCATACAAGAATGCAACACATCTTACATTAGTATTCCACAACACTCCTGTTTCACAATTTTTGCCTTGTTATGTTGTCTTGACATTTCCTGGCAATTCCACAACATTTTGTAGTGTATGTATCATCTATCTTATGGTGTAAATCAGTCATACATTTCTCTTATCTTCTACCTAGTTGTAAAGAGAAACCTTCCCGCCAGCCTGGTTCCAGAGCCGCATCAGTCCCAAATAACACACAGGAGGCTATATTAATTATGAAGCTGTTGGCCTTGCTTGTTTCTTACTGGCTAGCTCTGACTTAAGTATTTACCCCATAATTGTTAATCCAAGTATTTCTCTTACCAGAGCAAAGTTCTGGACATCTTATTTCTCAGGCGGGCTACATCTTGACTTCCTGTGTTTCTCCTACCCAGAGTCCTCATCGACTCCTAGTCCCACCTATCTTGGTTCCCTATTGACCAACAGTGCTTTATTGACATATACACAGGACTTCCCCCATCACCTAGTAACTCTGTATTTTGTCATAGTGAGAAAAACAGATGCACCGAGAGGGGAAAAAATTTAAATTATCCTTCCTTCCACAAAATCTACAAAATCGTTTGTATTTGTGCATGCATTTTCCTTCCTGTTCCACTCATTTAATACATGGCAAGTGTTTATTAATGACAATGCAATACATTTTAGCACATTCATGAAGTCCTTCCCCTTTGGGTGATTATGTTCTTGGGTAAGAAACAAATAACAAATAAATAAACAAGTGCATATTTAATGTAATATTATATCACATTAATACATATATAGACATAAAAAGAAGTTGTAAGTATAGTGGACATAGTGGGGAGAATGGGAGGACAGGAGGAGAGGGAACTGGGATTGGTATGTAAAATAAGATTGTTTTTAATTTAAATAAAAATTTATAAAAAAGAAAAAAAAAGAACTAAGGGTGTTATCTGACAAATAAGGAAAGTAGAGTTTACTAAATCCAAAACCATGAGATAGACATAAAGGGGGTATCCTTCATGAGATGCACAATGCACATTGTGGGGAGCTTTAATCTAAATCATTTGGAGACAATCTATCCAGCTACTTAGCAAGACAGATCCCTCACTGCTACTTACTGCAATCAGCTCTGGACACAATCAAACACAGCAAACAAAAAAGGCACAGTTCTCTCAGGCTCGAGTAGGTCAAAGATCTGGGAGTGACCTAGATCTGTCTGCTTCTAAGTCTCCAGGATTCCAAACCTCAGCTATGTAAATGTTTACCCTTATTTATGGTAGAGAAAGGTTGTGTTTCTCCCAGTATGCTGGAAGAGATGCCCGAGAGTCAATCTTGACTAAAACAAATCGTGAGACATAATAAAAATGCTTCAGTGAGCTAACACAAAATCTAGGCATTTGCCAAGCACATACAGAAGAAATCAGTAGGTGGTAATATTTTAGGAGGCTTTACAGCAACCTGGGGATTTGGAACTCTGCCCTAGATACTGCTTGGGACCCTGGGAATGAAAGAAAACTCTAGAACTTTGCCAAGTCTGGGAATCCTTGCATAAAGTTAGAAGGGCCTCAATGGCGTCACCCTCTGCCAGAGGACAAATCCTAAGAAGGAGACGTACAACATAACCTTCTTGGTACCTTTAATTCAGGAAAGGAGGAAAATATTTTCACTAAAAATTCATGGTTTCATTACTGTACTATGAAGATTCATGGTTCAAATCAATATGTTTAGACTGAGAAATTAATTTAAATAACTGTCAGAAGTATACACAAATCTACTCTAAAGATTGGAAATTCAATCCCAGTCTCAAGGAGTTATTACAGAAAAGACCTGTAAAATTTTTATATCTTAAAGAAATGTCCACTTACACAATGGAGTATTACTCAACTGTTAAAAATAATGACATCATGAAATTTGCTGGCAAGTGGATGAAACTAGGAAAGATTATCCTGAGTGAGGAAATCCAACCCTGAAAGACAAACATGGTACATACTCACTCATAAGTGGATATTAGCCCCAGACCCAGAGAAGCAAGGTAACCAAGAGGGCTCAAGGTGGTGGTGTTCCATGAATCCCACTGTGAAGGGAAAATGGAATGGACATTGCCAGTGGATGGGGTTGGGAGGTTGGAAGGCTGGAAGGTTGGAAGGTTGAGGGATTATGGGGTAGGGAGATGGGGAGTGGGAAACGGAGTGATCATGTGGGGGAGAGGTTGGAGGAAGAGAGTCCTAAGAGACAATTGGAATCTGGGGGCATCTCTGGGATGAACTAGAAACCTAGGGTAATGGAAACTCCCAGGAATTGATGAGGGTAGCCCTAGTTAAGATTCATAGTAGTGGGGATACGGAGCCTGAACTGGCCATCTGCTTTAAACAGGCAAGATTTGCAGTGGTTGCAGTTGGGGCACCAACCCAGCCACAAAACCTTGGAATCACAATTTGTCCCACCTACAAGATGTGTTGGGGTAAAGATGGCACAGAAATTGTGGAAGTGACCCACAAATAACTGGCCAAGCTGGAGACCCATACCCTGTGCGGGAACTCATCCCTTAGGCCAGGACCCAGAGGCAGGATACTCCAGAGACCTACGATAGAGCCAAACAGATTGGCAAAAAAAGGTCACTGAAGTGATTCCTAACTATATTCTGCTATACTCATAGATTGGTGCCTAGCCCAACTGTCATCAGAGAGCATTTACCTAGCAACTGATGAAATCAGATGCAGAGCCACAGTCAAATATCAGGTGGAACTTATGGAATCCTCCAGAAGAGGAGAGAGGGGAGGATTATGAGAGCCAGAGGGGTCAAAGACAATACAAGGAAACCCATAGAATTAACTAACCTGAGCTCACAGGGGCTCACAAAGTCTGAACGGACAACCAGGGAGCCTGCATAGGACCTACTTAGGCCCTTTGCAAATATATTAGAGTTGTGTAAATATAATAGAGTTGTGTAATGCGGTCTTCTTGTGGGACTCCCAACAGTGATAGCAAGGACTGACTCTGACTCTTTTGCCTGCTTTTGGAGTCC
The DNA here is from genome assembly GCF_017639785.1 of Mesocricetus auratus. Lineage (NCBI taxonomy): Eukaryota > Metazoa > Chordata > Mammalia > Rodentia > Cricetidae > Mesocricetus > Mesocricetus auratus. Next base: position 841,579 of record NW_024429210.1, on the reverse strand, counting down.
TTCCCTCCTACTGGATTGCCTCATCCAGCCTTATTAGAAGAGGAGAAGTCTAGTCTTACTGCAGCTTGATAGAACATGGCTGACTGATGTTCATGGGAGGCCTTCCTCTATCTGAGGAGAAACTGAGGGGGAGGAATGGATGGAGGCCAGAGATGAGAGGGGACAAGGAGGAGAGGGGGGAGGAGAAAATTTGATTGGGTTGTAAAAACAAACAAAAATAAGCAAATTTCCTATCTTTATTTATTGTTACTGTATGAATTTTTGCTTGCATGTATGTCTGTTCACCACATATGTACCTGGTCCCTGTGGAGGTCAGATGAAGAGGGTCATATCTCCTGGAACAGGAGTTACAGGTGGCTGTGAGTCATTGTATGGGTTCTGGGTCCTCTGCAAAAACAGCCAGTGTTCTGAATCACCGAGCCATCTCCTCAGTCCCCAAAAATGTTTTAATAGAAATGAGCAGCTCACAGCCACCAAACACCCAGGGACCCACACAAAGGAAAATGTCAAAGAGAAGACCTGGGAAGAGTCGAGCTTTAAGTTCACTAGATGCTGAGGTCAAAAGATAAAACAAGCTGAAATTTTAAAATTTGAATATGGAAGAAACAAAACTTAGCAAGTAGAAGAACCTCTAGAAATTTAGAAGATAATGCTTGAAAATAAACTTGTTGATTTCATCAGCAGAGTATATACAATTCAATAGAGAACACTGAGATGTAACATGGGAGTTTAGCCCAGAGGTCACTACAGGGAATGAGGGAGAAGTGAGAAAACTACCCACTACCGTTTGCTTTAGCAGGTTGCCTGGAAGTGAGAATACCCAGGTCTCAGGTTGCTCCAGTAATCTCCTAAGATGGAGACCATAGTACTAATGACTTACAGTTGACACTGGGCAGGTCTAAAAAGCATCACCATTAAAGTGTCAACATGTGACCAGACTGTCCTAGTCAGACAAGGACCTTTAAGCTATACATCTCTCTCCATGTATGTGGGAAACTTCTTGTGTGGCCAGGGACTCTGAGAGTTAAAATGCTTCTATTAAAATGAGATATTATTGCCCATTTTTCAAATTGGAAAATTAAGTGTCTGGGATTTTAAACAAAACCATATAGACATTACAGAACCCTATTTTCTCAGTATTTGACATCACTCACGTTGTATAATCTTTGACTTAAACATATTAGAATTCCGTTTAGTTGCATTTGTAAGGTTGAGGTTTTGTGCTGTTTCCCCCATCCATTTTGGCATGTCTATTGTCCTTGTTCAGCTCATGTTTAGGCAATCAAGTTGGCAAGTTTTTATGGGTGTAGCTTCTAATGTCACTAGGAGACACCATCTCAGAACAAACTCCCTGTTCTTTTGGCTCTTATAATCTTTTGGTCCCCCTTTCCACAAAGTTCCCTGAGCCTTGAGTGCAGAAGTTGCATTCTAGATGTTTCAATTATTACTGAGCTCCACAACTCCTCATTTTGTTCGCTGTGGTCTTCTGTAATGGTCTCTATCTGTTACAAAGAGAAGTTTCCTTGATGAGGAGTGAGAACTACACTTATGTGTGGGTATAAGGACAAACATTTAGAGTGTAGTTTGAGATTATGCTGTTTTAGTAAACTGGTGGCTTTATATTCTCTTCCAAGATCCATGACTTTACTAGACTTGTGTAATTGACTTGTGTGATTTCCTCTTGTTGAGTAGGTCACAAGTCCAATTAGAGAGCTGTTTGTTACCACCAAGGTATGTATGCCACTACTGTATCTTTAGAGTTAGCATGCCATGGTAGTCTCTGTTGTAGTTCAGAGGTGTCGTAGCTGTGTAGGACTGTTGGTTGCCTCCCTCCTTTGGAGGCTTACATGGTGTCTTCTGGTACCACAAAAGCTAGGCCTTGAGGAGGGAGCACTCAGGTTAGCTCCAGATCGAAAGTCTTTGGGCTCTGTTTCTGAAGTGCATGATATCTTTAGCAATACGATTTGCCTTCCACCCTTGGGTTGGTTGAGGCAACCAAGGGCAAGAGCAACAGCCCGTATATCTGGAGAGTCTCTTCAACAACCCTGATAAACAACCCAAAAGTGGGTTCTTCACGTTGAGGGCTGGAGTTTTGTTAGGCAAGCTTTGTCTCTTGGAAGGAACATTGCCAGTCTAGATGAAAAAGTTTGCCTTAGACTACGATGCTGAAAGCTGGGAAGGGGTGCTTGCTGCTCTGGTAGGAAGGCTTGAATTTTATAGTAGTCCAACTGGACAGAATGGTACAAGTCCCTAGATAAAGTGGATGGCATTTTCTCCAACATGAGGTGAGTAAGAATTACACAGAAGATGGAAAGTTCACTCTCACACTGAGGTCTTTCACATTGGTCATTCTGCATGTAGAGTTATCTCAGTGCTAGAAGTCTTTGTGGAAGGGCTGGCCTTTGCATGTGATCTGCAGATGTTTTAATCACGAAGGTACTTTCCTTTCCAAGTCATTACAGTCACTTTGAAAACTTAGGAAAGATAATAAATTATGAAATTATTTTGAAAGGAAAGAAGGAACGTGGTGTAACAACCAGTATAGACAGAATAATGATATCCTTCAGTTTGGTAAAAGACAGACCAAAAGAGAATGCCCATTTTTCTCAAATACTGTCTTAGAGATGGCTACATTGATTGGACAGTGTACTAATGGGGCTGTCAAGTGGCAAATACCTGAGGATAGTAGAGAGACACTGTAGTGACCAGTAGTCTCCCTGTTTTAGCATCCATGACAGGCTAACATGTGCTTGCACGATCTTGCCATTCCTGTCCTGGTCACTAAGGTCAGATGCCCGCCTCCTGGCAAGGAACCAATCAGAAGTTAGCTGGCAGGGCTGCGATTTACAGCTCTGGGTGTGCTTTACGGACAAGTGCACAACAGTGACATGCAGAGCGTAGCAACTGCCCTGGGAGGGCCTATGGGCTATAACAACCAGTTGACCAATCAACACAGGGCAGGTCACCCAAACCTGGAAGGGCACCAATCCTGAGACTGTTTCATACCCCTAGACACTCCCTTTACACTGCCTTTTAAGGTCCCTGCCTCAAGGTTGCTTGGGGTCTTTTTCTCCAGCCATTCTCCATGGTGGTGGGGTGAAGGGCCTGAGCTAATGGGGTTAGCTCGTTAAACATCTACAATGAGAGACTCTTTGCTTTTACATCGAAATGGGCCTCTTGGTGATTTGGGGTTAGAATTTGGGCACAACAACACACACCCAGAAATTGTTATGAGTAACTCCTTCAAGATCATAAAGATCGCTGAGGGATGGTGATGCATGCCTTTAATCCCAGCACTTGGGAGGCAGAGGCAGGTGGATCTCAGTGAGTTTGAAGCCAGCCTGGTCTACAAAGTGAGTTCTAGGACTGTTTCACAGAGAAACTGTATCTTGAAAAACCATAAAAAAAATCATCAACATCACTCAATGACATTTACTTTGATGATCATATACCAAAGACTTAACAAGCTTTATTAAATGTGTCAATGGCTTACTGGATCTTTTAGAATTATTTTAGCCAGGTGTGGTGGTGCATGCCTTTAGTCCCAGCACATAGAAGGCAGAGCCCAGAGTTTGGGGCCAGCCTGTTCTTCACAGAGAGTTCTAAAACAGACGGAATTATATAGAGAGATCCTATCTCAAATAAATAAACAAACAAACAAACATTATTTTGTTTTATGTATGTAAGAGTTTGCCTGCTTGTGTGTCTGTGTACCACTTTCGTTCCTGGTGCCCACAAAGGAGAAGGATATGTTTACTCTCTTCATATGTCTTTGCTTTTAATTCAGTATTTTAGAATTGTGGCCCTTACCTTTGGTGTCTAAGTTATAGCATCATCACAAGCACTCAGGGTACTAGGAAGCTCTGCTAATGGATCTGTGAGCTCTTAATGATCAAACTGCAGTAAAGTCATGATTATCCTTCCCCTTACCTTGTTCCTAACACAAAACCCAACTGACCTAGCAGGTCCATGGGCAAACACTGCCTTGTGCTACTAGAGATTAGACTGCATCTGAAACTTTGAATTGTCTTGTACAGCAAGCACCCTACATCATTACATTATCTGCAAGGAAAAGAAAGCAATTTTCAGGAAAAAATTAAATAGCAGCATAGACAATTTCATTTATATAGAACAAGCATCCTTAGATATTGAATGTGACTCTTGGTTGATATTGTATGTCCTATTATCCTCATAAAGATAATGAAATTTCATAGATAAAGAGACAAGTTGACCTCCATGGGCACAAGACATATACATGAGGCACCGACAAACATGCAGGCCAAACACCCACACACATGAAAAATAAAATTAAAAATTTTTGAAAAATATTTCTGAAAAAGTAATCATTTGAAACTTGTCCAGTAAGGACTTATAATATATATTATCCAGAGGCATTCTGAATTGCATAAAACAAATTTATAACTCATTTTGGTTACTATGAGAATCACCACAAATGATATAAAATTACAATTTTCTGGACAAAAACTATTATCAAAATTTATGAAATAGTGTTGACTTGTATACATGAATGAAAACTATTTTCCATGGTCAAAGTAATATTCATTTTATAGAAATAGATAGAGCTACAAGATATTATGAAATAATTAGTAGCGCTCTAAATATCATACTGAGAGTTTTCAATAAGTGCAACTGTTAGAGACTAATATCTCCAACTTATTTGAGAGCTTGCAAACTAAAGTTTAGCTAAAGTATTTTGAGTATGGAAATGGACCATGCATACTGTAGTTATTGCATGTCTCAATTCCAGTTAATTTGACTAGAACCAAAGCCAGAGAACTGAGATTTCCACTGAAATTGCATGGGGCTGAACTAGGCTCTCTGCATGTGGGTGACAGTTGTATGGCTTAGTCTGTTTGTGGGGCCCTTGGCAGTAGGACCAGGATCTATCCCTGGTGCATGAGCTGGGTTTTTGGAGACCATTCCTTGTTGTAGAGGTGGGAGTTTGGTTGTGCCTCAACTTGATGTGCTAGGCATTGTTGACTCCCCATGGGAGGTCTTGCCCTTTCTGAGGAGTGGATGGGGGGGAGAGGTGGGGAAGGAGATGGTGGGGAGGGAGCAGGAGGAGGTGGGGGGGAGGAGCTATGCTTGGTATGTAAACTTAATAGAAAATTTAAAATAAAAAAGAGTTACCCACCACAACTAAATAGTAATCGTTATGCTTGTTTTAGACTTTCAGACTATTTTTCAGTCATTTAGTGATAATGACCGCATACAGTAATTCTAAAGAAGGGAATACTAGATCTCCAGAGTGGGTTTCTTTGTTTTACAGACATTTCACATGACATAGCCATTGGATTCTAAAGGAAACTTAGTTCACTCTGGCTCCAAAATATTGTGGTCACATTTTCACATTTCCGCCTTTTCCCAGATTCAATAAAATATTAATGAGCAGCCGGGCGTTGGTGGCGCACGCCTTTAATCCCAGCACTTGGGAGGCAGAGGCAGGTGGATCTCAGTGAGTTCGAGGCCAGCCTGGTCTACAAGAGCTAGTTCCAGGACAGCCTCCAAAGCCACAGAGAAACCCTGTCTCGAAAAACCAAAAAAAAAAAAATATTAATGAGATATCTGCTACAACAAATTATATTTTGTCTTAGATAAAAAGTCAAGTTTAAACCCTAACAGTGAAGGCCTCTTATGTATCTGGACTCTGACTGGCAATCTAAGTCCTGAAATTTCAGGAAATTTTTAGAAAATGTCAAGCGGGAAATTTGAAAGTATTTCTTCCATGTTACTTATTTAGGATGAGTTAATACTTAGAACATATCAAAACTCTGGGCAGATTTCATAATGACCTACAAGACAAATTCAGAAGAAGGATAGTCATCTATACAGATTCATATTTGTAAGTTAATATGGCACACACATACATATGTATGTTCTTTGACTAATAAATAGGTTGATCAATACCTATTGAACGATTCTTATGCTTAATACTTTCCATCAAAACGTGAGGTAGTGGTGGATCAGTGAATTTTCCAGTAAGGAAGCAGACTGCATGTTTAGAAAGGGCTGAAATGGGCTTAAAGATAGGATTATTAATAAAGGCATGAGAAAGATACAATACAAAATGATGACTTACTTGAGTTTTTGGTTAGTGGAATCTCACAGACCACCAAATATTACAGACTTATTGTGGTGAACATAGGAAGCCTTGAGTATGTGAAGTCCTGAGTGAATGTGTTTTGTTGACATGAGCTGGCCATAGCAAGGATGACCTCACTTCCCCATGGTCAGGCTCAGAGGGACAGCAAAGCCTTCCTCTGTTTTGTGTGTAGATGGTGATAATATTTGCAGAAATTCTCCTCCAGAGTCTTCCATACCTGGAGAGTTATGGCTGACTCCTTCTGAGATGAGTTAAACCTGTATTCTGGTTCAGATATATATAATAACCCTGCTTTCTTGTTTGCCTGTATGTAATAATCCCACCTCCCAGATCAACTGCATGTAATGACCCCACACCCTGCTCAATTGTATGTAACAAATATGTTGAGCTTCTTCAATAGAAAGCCCAGTGTACCTTATCCCAGTTTTTCTGAGTGTATGTGTGTCCATACACTCTGTTTTTCATTCCCTCGCTGCTTCCAGGCGGTCAATCCAGTTAATACCACTGTTTATGGTTACTCCCCCAGCTCCTGGTGGTAGGACCCCATTTGTGAAAATACAATGTACTTAAGCCATAGAACATGGGGAAATCATATAGGTTCTGACCTGATAGGCAACACAAATTGGACCTGGTGTGTGTGTGTGTGTGTGTGTGTGTGTGTAGAGAGAGAGAGAGAGAGAGAGAGAGAGAGAGAGAGAGAGAGAGAGAGAGAGAGAGAGAGAGGTTGATGGGTAGGAAGTGTGAGTATACAGAAGGGTTGAAGAAGTGAAGGATGACTATGCTCAAAATACAATGCTTGAAATTCTTTAAGTTCATTGAAATGTATAGACTTTGGGTCTGGCTAATATTACTGAATAGGTTTTAAAGTTGCAAGTTTTTTTACAATAAGGTTTTAGTTACTACGATAGAATACAAATATATTTTTAAAGAAAGAAAAGTAAATTTTAGCAGGAGAAAACTACCAATAAGATAAATTACAAAAAATAGAGTATCATTGGGTTTGTAGGAGACATGAAGGCCTTTAATTGTAAATTAAAGATTTTACAATGTTCTGGGGATTCTGCTTTAATACTAATTAATACTAATCTTCATAATAATCCTACAAGAAGTTTTATTCCATTTCTATTGGAGTAAACTAAGGTCCAATGCTTTAAGCAACACACATAATCAATAAGAATTAGTAACAGAGTGTAGGTTTGTGTTACATGTTTATACACAGACACAAAGTATATGGCTTCAATTATTAAAATTTGGTTCCAATGACATGGTTTGTGGGATTTTCAGTGTTTTCCTGTTTTCAGGGTTATGTCCATGGTTATATCTAATCTTCCCAATGATGAAGCAAGTTTCGAGTGATTCCAAGTTAACTACTAGTAGATAGCAGGGTTAGACCTTCAATGCAGGTGCTATGTTCTAATATCCCCATTCTTTCCTTCAGCATAAAGATAATTAGGAACCCAAAGCTTATACAGATAATGATTACTTTATGAAATAATTGGAAATAGTTGTTTCTGAGACAGGGTTTCGCTGTGTAGCTCTAGCTATCCTGGAACTCACTGTGTTGACCAGGTTGCTCTCAAACTTGGAGATTCACCTGCCTCTGCCTCCCAAGAGTGGGCTCCACCACTGCCCAGTTGGAAATAATTGTTTATGAATCATAAGTCACAATAGCCATTGACAAAGCACAATAACCATTCACAACATCTTGGGTACCATTTTAGAAGAAATAACTTCCTTTTTTGAGAAGAAACAGAGAAAGAAAGGTTGTTACTCTGCTGGTTGAGATATTATGTGAGCACTTGGGAAGCACATGCTTGCCCTGGACTCGGGAGAGAACAGTTTGGTGGTTAATGGGTTGTAAAGCAGACCTGGAAGGGTTGTGTATGATGAACTTTAAAAAATGTGTGTTCAGGCCGGGTGATGGTGGCACACGCCTTTAATCCCAGCACTAGGGAGGCAGAGGCAGGTGGATCTCTGTGAGTTTGAGACCAAGCCTGGTCTACCGAGTGAGTTCCAGGACAGGCTCCAAAACAATACAGAGAAATCCTGTCTCAAAAAAACAAAAAAATGTGTGTTCAGATGATGAATAAAATGTACATATAAAGATTGTAGGTGTTAGAGCACACAACCCTGGGGAGGTTCCTGGCACATGGAACTTACAGGAAATACAGGAAGTAGAAAAGAAAATCTGGGATGGTGCCCTCCACAGCTAGGAATGGACCCTACATCCTGAATTCAGGGAATGAAATGCTCAGATGCACATCTTAGCTGCCCCTCTTGAGAAACAATCCAGAAGATAAGGTTGAAAGGACTGAAACTGAGTTTCAGATACAAAGCTGGCTACTTCTTGTGACATTCATGAGGGAAAGCAGTGCATGGATATGTGACTTGATTCAAGAGTCTTCTGAGTCAGAGTAATCAGGGCTTTATGATGCCTTAGGTATGACATAAGGGGATGGGATGTCTGAGTAGAAGGATTCGAAGGCTTATGATGGGAAACGGTGGGATTTAGTGGAAACAGAAGACATGGTAATGGCGCAGGGAAATGGTGAGATCCATTCCATATTTGGAATGGTTGTTGAAAATCCAGAGACATCTCCCCAGAAAGTAGACACTGGTTTTTATATAGAAAGTATTATGAGCTTACAATACAGACTCAGAAGAGAGTAATATGTAATTGGTATGTAATCATAAGGTAGACATTTAATAATTATTTGAAGATTTCGTGGACGACAATCTTATGTGACATTTAATATAGATGTTTTAGAATACTAGATGTCATCTGTTGAGGGTTAACCACATTTAGACACTTATAAATATGAATTGAAGGATGTTCCTTGGGCTTATTTCAATTCTATAAGCTTTTTAAGATTTATCAAGGACTCAGGCTTCACCACAGTTAATTAGCTTGCCCAAAGTCATGCAGCAGATTCATAGAATTAAGAGAAATGCTTCTGTTATATGGTCTCTTGGAAGAAGGAATCATCAGGAGATGAGTCACAGAGAGCTGTTAATAACTTTATCTAAAGACATGTACTCCCTGGGATTTATGGATTTTAAGCAAAAGCAGATTTCACATATGTGCCATACTGTCAGCATCCTTTTACATAGACATTCTTGTCATCTTCTCACCACAACCTGTACCATTCTGGAATGTGAATGCTCACTGAGCAAACCATGGCTGAGCCAAACACAGGAGGCAGGCAATGGGCTTGCTTCTTCCTTCCTTCCTTCCTTCCTTCCTTCCTTCCTTCCTTCCTTCCTTCCTTCCTTCCTTCCTTCTTACAAAGTCGTAGCCAAAGAGGCAAACAACCCTATTGGGATTGTTCTTTGTCCCTGTGTAGTTAGCAGGCCTCAGGCTACACAATTGCTCATAAAGTACGCTGTAGTGCTGAAGTTGAAAGGAAAAGTGAATTTAAAGGAAATGACAATGCTTATTTAGCTTGAGAAACTGTCTTATCTTATTAATCAGTGTAGGAATTTCATGAAGGGAGGGAATTTCAGGAAGCATATGGTAATTTCACATTTTATTATGAATCATTGACTCTGACTAGGGTACACTTTGTATCACACAAAAAGTGGAATGGCTATTTCCATCTCAACATGATGACTACCCATAATTTCCTCTTACCATGTTGACTATCCTATGATTCCCATAGGTTCTCTCAAAGAGGCCATCAGGATTATCATGTAGCAGAAATATATTGGGTGACATAAAATATTTCCAATCTAGTACAAAGCATTTACCTTTTAATACTTTCAAGTCTCTAATTGCAGTTGTCTTTGTCCCCTACTTAGCAGAACCAACACAGTTTAGATAAAAATATTGTCATAGGGACTATAATCCATTAAGATGATTGACTATTCCTGAAGCTAGTGCCTCTCTGCTCAGTTGTGAATGGAACTTTTGCAAATGTGATCTGAATAACAATGTATGTAATAATATTTAACTTTTCTATTTCAATAACACTAATTTTAAATATTCACATGCATTTTAAATGTTCCTATGATGTGCTCACTTTTTGAGATTCTGGAGTCTTGTCTGGCCTCTGCCTCAGGAGGCTGTCTTGGCTGTGTGTGTATTTCAGATATGTACCACCATGTTTGGTTCAGCTTTTCCTTGGAAGTACCTTGACATAGAATAGTGAGTTTTCCTATATTTGGTTAGGAGGATGAACAGAACTAAATGAATAAAAATAAAAAGTAAAAAATTAAATATTTTTTGTATTCATTCAACTATTCTATTCTATAGAACTATTCTATATTCCATATAGAAAGTGACAAAGACATGGATACAGAATATATTTTTTCATAAAATTACTTAGAGGAAAAAATTAGGTATAACAATAATAATAATAACCTGTGACAATACCATTTACAGTCATTGCCATATGATTTAATCATCATGTTTTCATATTTGAAAACCAACCTCCAGCATATGATTTTTATGGTAGAGCAAACTAAAATTTGCCCAATAAAATAATGTTCTTTGCCTCATTGACATCAATTGTCAACTTTACCTGACAATTTATATGCTTATTTAATTAGCTTCATCAATAGTGTGCTTAAATTTCACATGTGTTAATTAATTTTATTCTTTGGCAGTTCCTGGCAGGCATTAGCTTACTTACTGTGTTCATACTTAATCACAACACAGACACTTTCTTCCTTTCTCTTCCTTCCCTTCTCCGTTTTTCTCTCCCTCCCTTGCCCCACTACTCCCTTCCCCCTTATTCTTTCCTCCTCTGTTTCCTCCTTGCTTCTCTCACCGCTTCCTCCCTCCCTTCTCTCTCTCTCTCTCTCTCTCTCTCGTCCTTTCTGCTAGGGCTGGGATTACACACGTGCACTACCACACCCAGCTCCAAAAGATCTCCCAGTCCGCAAAGCGCCTGCTGAGCAAGTGTGAAGACCTGGATTGAGATCCCCGAGTACACACAGGAGGCTGGGCGTAGGAACACACCTGTGACATGGCAATGGGAAGTGTGTGGGGCCAAGCAGATCCCTGAAGTCCCTGCCTGCATGAGTTATGGGCGCAAAAGCAAAGGGAGAGGGCAACCGAGGCATCATACTGGACCTGGGCTCTGGCCTCGAGACACACGCCTACACACTTACAGACGTACAGCGTGCCATGCCAACACCCACACTGACAATAACATGCAGGGCATACACCACAACACAATATAGAAAACACACATGCACATACACGTTTCTTTTTCTTATCTTTATTTTCTTTTTTATTAACATAGTATTTTTATTGATTATTTGGAAATCTCATATAATTAACTCAGATCACATTCATTTCCCAGTCCTCCCGGGTCCACCCTTCCCAACACTTGTGACCTTCTCAAAAACAAAAGGAGAAAAAAGAAACCAAGTCCAATTTGTGTTACCCATATACTCACTGGAGCACGGCCAAACTCTAAGTGGTCTGTCCCTTAAAGAAAACTGAGTCCTTCCTCGCCAACCCCAACCCCACCCTCAACTGTGGAGAGATACACTTCAGCTTCCCCATCACAATTTTTAAGAGTCCTCTTCAATGGCTTCCCGTCTAGACTGCTTGCTTTTTTGGAGGGTGGAGGGGTGGAGAGGTTGTCACAGAAGCCTTCAGCGTTTCTCTTTCTCACTGTGAGTCTGTAGTTATTGACACCACTGAAGAAGAAGTTGCCTTGTGATTTATAGTCAGCAGCAGCATGGATAATGGACTTCCACATGGGCCACAGACATCAAAATGACCTCCAGCAGGAGCACATACTACGGATATCCACATGGCCTCTGTTTGCAGCATGGACCATAGACACGGACGTAGATCCAGGTGGCAGCGCAGACCACAGACATTCCCATGGCCTTCAGTGGTAACACAGTGGCTCACACACATCAGCCAGCCCTTGGCCACAGCATGGACCATAGACACCTTAATAGCCCTGGTGGTGGCATGAATCATTGATATCAACATGGCCTCAGGTAGCAGCCCAGACCATGGACTTCTACTTGGCCTTTGTGGTAACACCAACCATCCAGTGTTTCTTTGAATTAAGAAATGATTATCTTCCACAATACATCTACAAGAACTATAACTAAAACAACGTTTCATTTCCTCCTTTTGACAATTGGTTATTCAAAATCTTGAATAACTAATTTATTTATACTGGAATTAATAATACAAAATTATTTAATCTCACAATTATTTTTTTTCTAAACAGGGTTTCTCTGTGTAGTTTTGGAGCCTATCCTGGAACTCACTCTGTAGACCAGGCTGGCCTCAAACTCACAGAGATCATCTATCTGCCTCTGCCTCCTAAGTGCTGGGTTTAAAGGCATGTACCACCACTGCCCAGCCCACAATTATTTTTGATACTACGATCAAACCCGGGCTTTGCCTATACTAGGTCAATACTCTACCAATGAGCCATACCCCTAGCCTACAAAATGAGCCAATCCTATAACCAGAAACGTGGTGTTTCTGAATCTCTAACACTGTTCTCTTTGATTGATTGTGCAGTGCACTGGCATTACAAGCCGAGTCCTTTCATGAGAGTGTAGTTTCTTGTGCATTCTTTGTATACCGGCTACAGTGGCAGATGCACTGTGCGGGAATGATGAGAGTTCCCCCAAGTACGCAGACACCTAAGGAACAGGTTCTTATCCAAACGCTTTGCAGATAGCCTTTCATGGCAGTGTGCACGGCAACGTGTTGTCTCCATGGTGATGTCAGTGGTTAGGCTACAGTAAAGAGGGGATGTCATCATTCCAGTTCCCAAAAAGATTCAACCTCAAAGGCTCTTCTGAAGAACTGCAATGAGCCAGTCTACTCTTTTCGGGAGAGAGGGCGTGGCATGGCAGTTGGATGGCAAGCCTGTTCTTCCTGAGAAAGTTAGTCCTAGTTAAAGTGAAAGGAAGTAAACCAGGTCACAGCTTGCATACACCTCAGAGGCATTTCCAGGTAAAAGTGCTTGGCTCCCAGACAGTTGACAGAGGCTGAGCTTTACGAGGATTACCTGAACTCTTTGTTCTTCTGAAGAGCCTCACACCCAGCTTTCTTCACTATTTCATTTTTAAAAAAGGCATGGGGGGGGTGATGCACCTCTGGAATAAACAAAGCCACCAACACTTTCCCATCATGCTATATTTTCTTTTAGGTCATTGGAGAGAAATCAAACAGCTCTACATTTGGTCATGTTAAGTAGGAGAAGTAATACTGTATTCCAGGTCATTGGTATTTTGATGTCTGAACTAATCTGAGCAGACTCGAGGAGTTAATGAGGAGACAGAGTAGTATGCTGTTACCTTTGTTGATGATTTTGAACATTCTTTCACCGCTGGGAATTCAGCTTCACACATACCAGGCAAGCACTTCACCACTGAGCTGTATCTGCAGCACAATTTTGAAGTCTTAAACCATCACATTTGGACATTGTTGTTGAAACTTATTGAAATGGCAGTGTTGCCAAGAACATATGTTCTCCCTCAAAATCAAGTGATGAAAGGACATGTTTTCAGTAGAAAAACGGATGGGTAAATTAAATAGTACACAAACATGAGCGAGAAGAATATAATAAAGTTCAAAATCTGGCAGCTCCCCACAGCTATCATACAGAATGCACCAGTAGGACTGTTGAAAACATGTGCATGCTGATACTGCAAATCTCACCTTAGGAATTGTGGTTCCAGGGAATAGTCTATTACATCAGCTAATTAGCTCCTTTGGTACTTTACTTGGATCCATGAAATCCACCATATTCCTATTATCTTAAGAAAGGCCATGAAGACTAAAAGAGGAAGGCTAAATACTGAGGTGTGAACCCCAAACTCGACAGAATTATATTTTGGGTTCAGCAGAACTTTCCCATCCATCCTGTGTGCCATGCGAAGGCTCTGGCCATTCTTAACTGTCTACAACCTAACCTGCAGATAGCCTTCTTTCAGGACTCATCTTAGGCACTGGCCACTTTGGGTAAGTCTTTCCCAGTACCCCAACTTGACGCATATACTGTCCTTTCACCCTAACACAGCCCTCCATCCTGTCTGTACAGTGGCTGTATCTACCTGCTTGCTTTGCCAATAAAAGTCACATTTTCTCCTAAAGCAAGCCTGTATAGGAGAACCTCAACATATGGCTCTTCAGTTCTGAAAGCCCTACGGGTGGTCATTAACATTTATATAAATTTTTAAAAATTACTAGTTTAAAAATGATATGGAATATAGAAATGGTAAGAATAACAAAAGCTGTGTGATCTTATTTTTATAAAGTTTGGAAAATAAACACAGAAGGCAAAAACTTATCCATATATGTTTTAATGTATTTTTAAAATTTAAATTAAAATTTTATGTGGTTTGTGTGTGTGAGTGTGTATGTGTGTATGAATGCCACATGTCTTTGGGTGTCCATGGAATTCAGAAAAAGTTGTTGGATTCCCTGGAGCTGGAGTGACAGGCAGTCGTAAGCTGCTTGAGATGGGTGCTAGAGTCCAAATTCAGTCCTCTGAAAGAGTAGCAAATCTTCTTAACTGCTGAGCCATCTCTCAAGATCCCATAATATGATATATATATATTCACATATACATACATACATACACACACACACACACACAGAATGAATTCACATCCTTAGAAAAAGGAGGTCTTTGCCATAAACATTCAAAAGAAAGATGTGCTTTGAATAGCTGCATCAGTTCATAAACTAGGAGGATTTTGTCATGCAAAGAACTGCTTGATTGGAAGATATTTGTGCAGTTAAACTACTTTACATATTGAGTTTGGCTTGAATTTAAATACTGAAAGTCAGCTAGCTTATTTTCTTACCATGAAAACTACAAAAAGGTAACCTTAAAACATCAAAGCTGTGTCACCAGTAGCCTAAAGTCCTGTTATTGTTTAGTCTTGGTGGCATCTATATTGGGTTCAAATCACAGATTGTCTGTCTGTTTAAACTGATAGAATGCTTAGAGTTCTTGCTTTTTTTAAAGTATTCATCTGCAAAATGATGAAACAATCACCTACTGTGAAGGGTGAAAATAAAAATCACGTGCAGACGTTAACATACAGGATGTCCTTAACAAATATCTTTGTTAATATTTTACTTTGGCTCACTTGTTTTCTTAATTACTGTTGATAATTCAGGCACATACCTTAAATATTTTCTTCTAGATTTCAGTGTATGATGCACAGTTAATAATCATGCACACTAGTTTAAAGACTGTCTAAAAATTGAAGTTAAAAAGGTTCCAGATCTGTTTATCATAAGCGTGACTTGCTTAAAAAAAACTGTAAAAACACTGAAAAGACTTTTCAAAGTCAGACAATCTGAGAATGGAAGTTGGTGATGGCAGGTGTCCAGAGAAGGGAGCCATGCCAAGTTGTTTATATTGTTTATTTACTATTCATTTGCTTTCAGGAAGTAGGATAACTAAAGGAAAGCCACACCTATTGTACCTTCCAGGACCATAAAAGCTAGCTAGTAAGGCAGAAGTTCCAGCTCTGTCCCAGCCTCATTTGTCAGGATAGTGTCTCACTCCTGTCAGAATGGCTAAAATCAAAACCACCAGTGACAGTTTATGCCGGAAAGGATGTGGAGAAAGGGGAACACTCCTCCATTGCTGATGGGAGTGGAAAATTGTACAGCCACCTTGGAAATCAGTATGGCGGTTTCTCCAGAAAATGGGAACCAGTCTATCTCAAGATCCAGCAATTCCACTCGTAGGCCTATACCCAAAGGATGCTCACTTATACAACAAGGACATGTGTTCAACTATTTTCATAGCAGCATTATTTGTAATAGCCAGAACCTGGAAGCAACCTAGATGCCCCTCAACAGAAGAATGGATAGAGAAATGTGGTACTTTTACACATGGAGTATTACTCAGCGGAAAAAAAAAAACAGTGGAATCTTGAAATTTGCAGGAAAACAGATGGAACTAGAAGAAACCAGTCACAGAAGTTACTAGAAGTTACTCAGTCACAGAAAGACAAACAGGGTACTCACTCATATATGTACTCACTCATATATGGATTCTAGACATAGTGAAAAGGATTCAGTGTACAATCCATACCTTCAGAGAAGCTAGAAAACAAAGAAGACCATAATAGAGACACATGGTCCCCCAGTGAAGCAGAAAGGGGCAAGAGCCCCCTGAACAAATGGTGAGTATGAGGGAGGGAGGGGAAGAGGGAGGGAGGAGAAAGAGGAGGAGAGAAGAGGAGGAGGGATGAGAACATGAGGGATCAGGAAGACTGGGTGGGGAGAGGAATAGAGGAGAGCAAGGAAAGAAACACATCAATAGAGGGAGCCACTATAGGTTTAAAGAGAAATCTGGCACTAGGGAATTACACAGAGATCCAAAAGGATGACATCAACTAGGACCCTACTCAATAGAGGAGAGGCTACCTTAAATGCTCGTCCCCTATAATGAAAATGATGACTACCTTAAATGCTATTGTAGAGCCTTCATCCAGTAGCTGATGGAAGCAGAAGCAGAGATCCACAGCCAAGCAAGGAGCCAAAAACCTGGAAATCCAGTTTCAGGGAGGAAGGAGTGACAAACAAAGGGGTCAAGACCACACTGGGAAGCCCCACAGAAACACCTGACCTGAGCAAGTGGGAGCTCATGACCTCTGTCTGACAGCTGGGAAACCAACATAGAACCAAATCAGGCCCCCTGAATGTGGGCATCAGGTGGGGGCACTGGGCAGTCTATGGGGCCACTAGCTGTGGAACCAGGATGTATCCCTAATGCATGAACAAAACTTGGGAGCCCATTTCCCATTTCTCTTAGCCTAGATACATAGGGGAGGACCTAGGCCCTGCCCCAAATGACTTGACAGATTTTAATGATCCCTCATGGAAGGCCTCAGCCTCCCTAAGGAGTTGATGGGGGATGGGATGGGGAGTTGTTGGGGTATTTGGGAGGAAGAAGGAACTGGGATTGGAACCCACAGAGTAGAGTAAAGGAACCAGCTCTCCCAGGTTGCCCTTTGACCTCCAAAAGCATATTACAAAGCACACATTGGGCTCATACACTCAATTAATACATCTTAAATACAAATTTAAAAAGTGAAATGAGATGTTCTTCTTAGATCTTACATCCTTTCTCCCAATGTTGAGTAGTTTCCAAAGTGTGTTCTAGAGAATGTTAGCACCATGTGACGCTCTATGAGAGAGCTCCATTATAGGCTGATAGGTCTGAGTGAGGCAGTGTGTGACATGCAAAAGAAAGAAGAAGACAGGGCTGAAGAATTACGTGCAGTTGTGCAGAAATAAGCCTGTGTTTATTGAATAACATTGATGTTCTAATAAAATTTTAATAGTTCAAAATTCTGATTTACTACCAAGTTCTCTTTTCCGCAGTTGGCCCCCACAACCCCTGGGAGCAGCACCCTTGGCCCAGCAGTCCTCATAGGCTTACATCTTCACAGTCAAAGGCCCAAGTGTTGGAGAAATTTGTTCCTTTTCAAAAACATTATGATTTGGAGAAAAGCAGTTTCAGCTTTGTCCATGTGTATTATTTTAAGAGCTGTCTTGCTTTGATTTTAGCACAGAAGTTAAAACAAGTGTGTCTTATGGTTTTGAGTTCTATTGAGTTTGTCAGGGGAGTTCTCAGGGCACTTCTGAAAAGGGAGATGGATGTCATCATGTGGAAACAATAGTGTTTTCTTTTAAATAAAGGAATATTATTTTTTGTTATGTACACTTATTACCAGGGGACATACACGGAAAAAGAAAAGAAGAAAACCTCCCCACTGCTGGCAAAACAAATGAAAGAGTCTGTTTTCACTGGCTTATGAAATAATCCTCCAAATATTTAGCAACAGTATTTTTATTTTTCTCCTTTCAGACACTTCGTGGGGATAAAAGATTGAATTTACAAGTGAAAAATAGCCACACATACAATTTCAACTGTCCAAATTGGAAGCTAGTTGCATCCCACAATTTTAATTAATAACATTTCTGCTATTCACATTAACTCATATGGGATTGCTGACTGGTAGTGAGTATGTGATAATCCCAGTTCCAAGCAGAGCTGTCAAGCAGAGACAGGCTGTGGACACAGACGGAGTGGTACATTCCTCGTGCAAAGGTGTTTGAAACTACTATGACTGAGGTCCATATCCAAGGCAAAAGAACCATGAAGATAGGGGAACCACATTTTCAGAGACAACACTTAACCCAGAGGGACAAGGAACATGGAGGCCAGGCTAGAAAGAGAGTTCAGCTCCTCAGCTGGGCTCTCAAGCAGTCTTGGGTGTGGATCCCAGTCCTAACCCCAGCTGAGTGATGCTGGGTGGCTTTGATTCCTTTTGTAAGCCACAGTAGCTTGCTCATAAGTGGAGATACATCATGCCTGTTTCTCAGAGATGTTCTGAAGATGAAATAAGATGCTGTGTATGAAGAGTAAATGTCCTGCCACAACCTAATCATTAGACAACTGTTCTGCTCATCTGTGGCAATAACCAAGCACAGTGCAAGAGACTACTAATTTGAGAAGGTTCAAAAACAAACCCCACTAACTGTGCCTTGTGTGACTGAATCAAACACACCATACTCCTTAGATCCACACCAGGAACAGTGTGTTTCATTACTTTCCAGAGAATCACCGTTCGCCACAAAGATCCTCTAAGTCAGTGGTTCTCAACCTTCCTAATGCTGCAATCCTGTAATACAGTTCCTCATGTTGTGGTGACTTCCAACCATATACCTATTTTTGTTGCTACTTCATAACTGTACTTTTGCTACTGAGTGGTGCCTCAGTTCCCAAGACCATCAAAAGTATGTGTTTACCGATGGTCACGAGCCACAGGTTGAGAACTGCTATGGTCTAAGCAAAAGTGAGCATGGAGGATCCATGTTATACTTCTCAGATCCTGATATTTTACAGGTTTCTTAGGTAGTTCTAGCAAAATGATCAAAATAAATGAAATGAAGATCACCCTTTGGTCCAAAAAGGTATGGGTTCAGAAGATGAACATATAATTGTAAAATTGCCTGAAATGTGTGTGTGGGGGGGCATTTGTTTGCAAAAATATGACATAATAGGATGAAGAAAGTGACTCATAACATTGGAGAGAAAATGGCTCAAACAAAGCCAAATAATTTCTCTTCCTGAGGAGCACAGTGCTCATCCTTCTGTTAGCCTGCAATGCAAATCTCTGCGCAAATGGTGCTGAGTTCGTGGGTGACGTTATCCACAGTGGACCTCTGAGCCACAGGCATGCTTGTACGTTCTAGAGTCAGATGCGCTTGATGCAATACTGGAGAAACATTGGTCACAAAGCATTGACTTTTAAAGTCTAAGGCCATTCTTTTGCAGACTCTGTGATTCATTTCCAATAGCAGTTTGGGTGCTATGTATGACTAGAAAGCTAACAAGAGGCCAATCTCATGGTTTTGCTCCGTCCCGGGTTCCCTGAGGCCCTCCCTACTATCCCTATGCACACACTGGATTAGACATAGTTACTCAAGTTCCTGGAGACTGCTCTTCTCAGCCAAATCCTGTAACCCAACCTCTTACTCATCAAGCTGGATCAAGGAGAACAATGCAGGCAGACAGATACAGTCATGGATTGTAAATTGTAAACGTAGCTTGAGGAACCTCGTTATTTATGATAGCCTCTTTACTTTCTTTTTCTCCTAATTTTCAGATCATTAACTAGCCACCAGAAACACATGAAGTTCAGAAGAGATGTAACAGAATCTCACAAAAATAAGGGAAACAGTAATCATTTTTTTCCGTAGAAGAAGACACAAATTGCTTTATAATAGTTTTTTAATTGGCATTTGCCATTGATTAGTTTAATGACAGTGACTATCAGCTTTGTGTCTACGGTTATTGTCACAACACTCTTTTGAGTCAACAGCAAGTACCAGCTTTTAAGACAGAAACCACCAAGGCGACACACGAGCGACATCTCTCATTCTCTGGTGGTGTGATGCCCTTGGAGGCCAGTCTGGGAAAACACACTGTTCACTCTCAGGCTCTATTTTTACACAGCTTTTGAAAGTTAGAGGCTTTCTCTAGGGCTGGCCTGAATCAGAGTGGGAAACACAATTCCCATTAAGATGCCACTTGTCGCAAGGAAGCTGTATTCATATCCTGTGAGCAAATGTGGACTTTTCCAATCATGCCCATTTCAATATCTCAGTTCCTGAACGCAAGAATGGGGGTGTTGGCCCGGTACTTCCAGGATTCGAGGTGGGGGAATCCTGGGAGGGCCTCATGGCTTGGGAAACTTATCTGTTCTGAGAAACCTACTGCTGTTTATCCCTGTAATAATTACTCATTTCTAATTTGAGAAAGAAGTCATTTGAGAGGCGAGAGTTTCACTGTTCTGATTCGTGTCTGGTTTTTTTCCCCGGGGGGGTGGGGGGGGATTAAGTGCATGGACAAAGCACGATGTGAGAGGCATCATTTATAACAAATGAAAGCAATATGTGATATTAGAGAATGGACACATTCCAAGGTCTAATTCTGCTCTCTGTCAACAGCGGGATTAGCTTTAAGGGTGTTCCTTTTCTCTTTCTCCTTTTTTTTCCCTATTAAGCATCTCCAACTCTAATGCCATGTGTAAGGGACTCTCAGCAATGTAAGCAGTCCAGAAAACACGTGGCCAGCCTCCTGTTTTTAATCTTCCAGAAGACCTTTAAATGGTGGTCCTTTGAGGATGGCCTTTGTTTGAATTGTGGGAACAAAGCCTGGGGACAGGGATTGCCTCTAATGATCAGAACATCTGTGTGCTGGTACACACAGGCCACATGGACAATGGGCCCAGGTAGGGCACATTCAGCTAGCAGGAATGAGAACAACTTTATGAAAAGAGGGATATACCTAGAAGAAAGGGAAGTATGTGTGTGTGTGATGTGTGTATGTATGTGTGTGTGTGTGTGTGTACATGTGTCTGTGTGTCTGTGTATGTGTGTGTGTATGTGTGTCTGTGTGTCTATGTGTGTATGTGTATATATGTGTATGTGTGTACATGTGTGCATGTGTGAGTGTGTGTGTGTTTATGTGTATATGTGTGTGTATGTATCTATTGGAAGCTAGAAAAGAGACGTATGACACATAGAGAGCACCCAAGGAACTAGGAAGGCATAAATACAAACATAAAGGTATTGAGTTAGTACACAGAAAGTCCTCCAGTACATGGTTTAATTTCCCAGGTTCATGAGTTTCAAATGCCCTTCCCATTATGGGTAAGAAAACTCTGTAAATGAGCAAAATTATTACATTACTTTTTATAACCAGTTGCAACCTGCCTTACTTTAGGAAATCTTTAGAGTAATGTAGTAAATGGACAAATGGTAAGAAATAAAGGTTTTTATCTTGGTCCTCTTTCTTTTTTCTTCTCTCTCTCCCAATTCTTTGAGAATCATATACAATAGGCTTTGATCTTTTACTCTCTCCCTCAATTCCTTCCAGAACTACCCACGCTTCCCTCTTTGTGTCCCCCCCTGGGTTTTTTTTTTTGCTTTTTTTTATTAATATATTGTTTTACATACCAATCCCAGTTCCCCTCCATCCTCTCCTCCTGCTCTCCTCCCCTGCCATCTGCTCCTTGGAAAGGGTTCTCCTAGGAAGTCTACTAAGTCTGTTCCATCATCTGGTTGAGGAAGGACCGAGGTAGCTCTCTACCCCCACACCCTTATGTCTAGGCTGGGCAAGGTATCGCTCCATATAAAATGGGCTCCACTAAGTCAGTTTGTGCATCAGAGTTAGATCTTGGACTTGCTGCCAGCGGCCTCATATGTTCCCCCGTTTTTAAAATGCCCACCAAGTACAGTTTGTGCTGCCCATATATTCTTGAATGTGTGGCTGTCCACTGGCATATGGTCTACTCACCAGGAACTACCGTCTTAAAGAAACAAAAACAAAACAAACAAAAATCCACTCTTCTCCTCGTTGCTGTAATAATTAGCCAATAGCTCCACAGCTAAGGGTGATATTTTATACCCCCCACCCTCTCCACGTTCAGATTTGGGCTGGTTTCATTTGCACAGGCCTTGTGCAGGCTGCCACACTGCTGTGAGTTTGTCTGTGTGGCTGCCCAGCTGTGTCTGGAAGACTCTGTTTCCCTGCAGTCATCCACCATCTCGGATCTCACACTCTTACCTCTCCCTCTTGGGAGCAGGGGATGTGATACTGTGTCCCATTTGGGGCCCATCATTTTGCATTCTTATTCTCTGTACATGGCAGTTGTAGGTCACTGGGCTACCCGCCATATACTAAAACAGCGGCTTCTCTCACGGTGCTTGAGAAATGACAAGTTGGCCATTTTGAACTGTAGTTTGTAAAAGGGGCAATGGATTCTAAAGTTCCTTCCTTTGCTGGAGAAATCAGCATAAAATTATAATTTTCCAAGAGAATGTTTGACCTTTGGTCTTATAAAATGAATGTTCTTTTATTATTCTTACTCACTCCAAATTCCATATCTTCCCTTAAGAATAGAACTCTAAAAAGTTTCTACCAGTTTGGAAAAAAGTACCCATATAAAAGATATGAATTCTAAATATAGTTCTCTAAATGGACTTGAGGTGACAAATCCATTTCAGGCCTGAGGTCTTAGCCTCTGAAACTACCTCTGTAATTATGCCTGTCAGGCAAAAGTTTCTGAGAGTCATTATTTTGGATTAAGCAACTCCATTTGTCTCCAATGGAGCAGGTGAAAAAGTCAAAATGCAGCCCCTGACATGGGGCCACTGAGAGCATTGGCCTCCCCATTCTCCTCCCTCAGAGATCACTATGAGAAAGACACCATCCACATTACTCCAAAAGACTCCTACCAACTCCAGTGATACCCAAGTTCCCTTAGGCCTAATCCTTGACACAAAAGTAACTTGAATTGCCTGGTGTCACTTTTCTGGTATTCAGACTCCTAGCCCTGGCCTTGCAAGGAATGCAACTTTCAAAGGACTAGGATGTTTGCTCCTTCTTGTTTCCACTTTCTTTTAGCCCCGCCCCCTTCAGTCTCTCCTGCTCTGCTTCCTGGAATGCTTGCTTTGTTTAATGAACTGAGTGTGTCTGATTCTGGGATCCATAACAAAGCCAATTAAGATCATGAAAGTAAATAGGTGTGCTTTGTCTTGGCATGCCTCAATCTTTTGCGTTATTGTGTGTGTGTGTGTTTATCACTAGAAACAACTTATCACTTTTTTCGTACTAAAAGGAAGGAGGGAAAGAGGAAGAAAAGAGAAGAAAATGACAAGCAGACAAACAAGGAAGTTAGTATTGAAAGTGGAGGCATAGTGTTGGAATTTTATGCTGTCAACACCACTCTTCCACTCTTAAACGGGAGAGAGCCATGAAACAAATGTCGGGGTTCTGCGGGTGGGGAGGTGTGGCATGCTTAGACCACACACAGACCTGCACCTTTCCTAATTGGTCTCTTTCCCTACCGTCCCCTTCCTGCTCCTGCTTTGTCACCTCTAGTTATTCCTGGCAGGTCCAGCAAACTGACTGGACCCCGGAACGGTGGTTCTTGTTGCCAAAGGTTGCCTAATGGGCACCCCCCACTCATTCCCCTCAGAGGTTACCCTGCTCTTTCCCTTCCGGAAAACCTCCTTCCTAAAATCCCTGATAGGAATCTTCCCTGTTCTGCATTTCCCTTTCTTCTTGGCCATCTCTTAGAATCCTTTGTCAGCCGTCATGTGTAGGAATTTACCAGGCCTCTGTCCTTGGCTGTCTTTTTTCTCTCAAGCTTGTACAGGGTAGTTTCCACCAGGCATTTTGTTGTTGTTGTTTGTTCTTTGTAATCTCAAGCTAGATCTCTTTTGGGGATGCTCCAGGCCACCGTCTGCAGCTGCCCTCTGCAGTTACCTCCCACAGGTGTTCGAAATTCGACTCCTGATCTTTCACCTAAACCTGCCTTCTCTTCCTGAAATTTGTGTGTCCAGGAATGATTCCACCACGCAGTCCATTTCCCAGCTCAATCTGGGAGCTTTGCTATACTCTTAGCCTAACCCTCATTTCTGGTGGAGTCACTGTGCAGGCTTGCTGTGTTTTTGATTCCAGACTTGTCTTTCTGTTTTCAGTTATCACCATGCAACCATGATCTTTATAAAAATAAAATTTGTAATTATGTCACTGACTCCTAAACCCGAATTTTAAAAGGCTCCACTGAGTTCATATTAAAATATAAACCCTGGGTCTTGATTTATTCTGTCTTCCTATGTGCAACATCTGCTCTGCCAAACTGTCCTAACTCACAGTTGCCCAAAAGCTAATATGATGGTGTGTACCAGTGGTTCCAGTCCTTGGGACTGAGACAGGAGGACTGACATAGGTTCAGGATATCCTGGTTTACAAAGTAAATTTCAGGCCACCCTGTTGTTGGGAATACAGGTGAAACTATTTTATGTGACTTGTACCGCTTCTAAGGCAACGCTATCTGAACCAAGCATAAAGCAGGATTTGATATGTTAATAAACTGTGAGCCCTGATAGCAGGAAGCTAATTACCTTGAGGAACCTGACAAACCCGTGTCTTTGGAGGTCTCACTGTGATCACACTGCTGTGCTCCTGAGACATGGCATCTTGAGCCCCTACACTGATTCTCAACTGCAAGAGCACTTTGAGACTAGCCATTATGTGACTTTGGCTCCGACACCATTGCTGAGTTCACATATAACTGCTTGCCATTGCTAGCTGCTGGCGGAAGCTCCTAAGGACCTTTTGGAACTTGCAACAGTGCGGTCCTCCTGGCCTTCCACAGCTGAAGGACCTTCTTGTGGTTTTCCAAGGACCATCACTGGAGAGGATTCACCAGTGCTTGCAGCATGCCCAGCCCCACAATCTCCACTTGAGATGTCTGAGTACATGAGACTCTCATAATTTTTACAATAGCATGGTATTGTAAGGACATGAGATTAGCATAATCTATAAAATAGCATAGGTACTGGATGGAATGTTTTCATGAATAAATGGAGCATCTTGAAAGGCAAATCTTGTGGGGATATCTTAACTGCCAAGTGGTTAGGCCACTGATAAATGGTAAAGCCCAGACCTGATTCTACCCATCTATCTGGTCCACTGCCTTTTCACCTGTCTGCTTAGGGGAGTTTAGCAGGGGAGCCATAAGGCCCAGGGGAACCATGCAGGAAGTTATGTCTATTTTGCAGTCACAAGACCAAGGCAGATGGGAAGTCAGAGTAGGGTAAGGGCAGCAGCTGGTAGGTATAAGGCCCCCATCTTTCGGCTTCCCAGACAATAAACAGTTCAAGGATGTTTCCTATAACTTCTCATCCCTGATAGACAGGGCAGAGAGGTCCAATCAGAGTGAAAAGACTCATTTGAAACAGGTACATCCTCCATCCTAGGTAACCCACCTGTGCTGGCCCTGAGATGCCAGTCCCAGTGACTCTCAAGTCTCAGCTAAGTCACAGCCCACTGGCTCTGCTCTTCACACCTGTGATGGGGTGGGAGACTCTGTCTCACGACAGCAGCAACTGAAGAACCAGCCACAATCATCCTCACATATGGTTCACAAATGTTCTTCGCTATGAGTTTCCTTGATCCATAGCTTGGTGTGATGTGGTAAGAATGTCACCTTCTTGTTTCCTGTACCACAGTGAGCAGGTAAAGAACAGGCCTAACTCTTTCGTCCTTCACTACAGTGCTAATTAAAGTGAACCTCAATGTACAAACTGAAAAGTTGAATTTAAATTATAAGTTGCTTATAGAAGTTATTTCAAAATTGTCACGATTTAAACATACATTGTTTTCTCTTCCCCCCTTACTTTATTAATGATATAATTTTAACTTTTTTTCTGACAGAAAGAAATTATATTAAAATTAAATCTTACTTATTTTGCAAGCTGCTCCCTAATAGACAAATTTAAGGAATGTCCTTCAGTGGTCATCCACAAATTCCTTCAGAAGGTTCCAGCTCCTAGTCATAATTCCTTTACTAGTCATGACAAAAAGTTGTAATTTAGATTCTGCTTCTTTTTATCAAAATAAGACAGAGAAAAATCATAATATTTCACATAAAAAACACATGAAGATTTCCTTAGAAGAAAGCTAGTATTTATAAGTCTGCAGCATTATTTCGTATCATTATTCTTAGTTTCATTTTATGAAGTGAGCAGAGTTTAGCACATTTGGTTGCTTCTGCTCATTTAGTTAATTATCTTTTCCTTGCACTGTGAGCTCCATGATACCCAAAACTCAGGATCCACACTTCTAGCATCAAGCCTTTCCCAGAATGGACTCTTAATGAATATTTGCTTTATGAAGGTTGGGATATTTTATTTCTATTCTTGTTCTGTCTGAAGAAAGTTTTCTTTTTATACATACAAAAGAAGAATTATTTGCCAACATTGAGAAAGAATGTCATATAAGGTCATAGAATTATACAGGGCCAAATCGTTATCATGAAATAATTCCATATGTCTAAACTTGACTGTTATACACAACTTGTTGAAAGTTTTGAAATTTGAAATTATCTTTTGGCCAGTCATAGGCATTGTACTAAGTAAATGTGGGATGAGTTTAGTGCCAATTAAAGTTGGCACATGTGTCTATGGGAAGCAAGGCACAACAAAGTGGGAATCTATTTCTAAGTCAGGAAGCAAAGACACATTTTTCAAAAATTTCTTCACCTATGAAGATATGAACATGACTTCGGAGGAAGCTCCCATTAACCCAAATAAGTGATTCAACAATAAACTTTCCCAGATTATAAACTATAGTTTTTTCATTAGTGACCATTCTTCAGGAAGTCGTACCACATCAAGGGATGCCCACAATAGACTCAACATTCTCCACTTAACAACATTTAAGCAAGCCATTGTCTTCACAGCCATGGTTGTTAAAAAAGAAAAGAGTCTGTCAAAGTATATGCATCTGGTTAGAAGAAAATAGAACAAACCCCAAGTTACACAAAAAAGGGACATTTTTGTTTCCTGATTCAGAACAAAAAAAGCCAGATTCTGCAAGTCTTGCATGTTCTTTCGTGTGGGGTCTTAGAATTCAAGTACTGATCCAGACACAGGTATTGCAAAATCGGAATGAAGTATCTTCCTAAGGTGGAAACCCTCGAAATGGCCAAAATGTCTACTATATTTCTGGGAAATGTCACTCTGTTTTGTAATAAGCTGGAATGACTTCCCCACTGACATAGTCAATGAAGAAAGGCAAGGACTTTGCAATTTTTCAAACGCAAGAAAAAAAAGTAGATCATTGTTTATAAAAGTGAATCCAGTAAAAAGGGTCTCTGTCAATGATAAACATTTATTTTATTCTGCATGTTTAAAACAAGAAAAGAGCACACTGAAAGTTGGCCAAATGTGATAACTATTAGTTTTCTCAGAGCTCATAAGCTCTGTGATGAGAATGTTTCTGAACACATCTTTATTTTATTTCCAAATGTATTAGTGGCAGGCAGGCAGAGAGGGACAAAAGAAGGCAAGGGTAAAGTAGAATAGCATTAAAAGCAGGATGCCAACTATGCAACTTGTGTGACACTGTTACAGTTTTACAAGTTTATTGTTTAAATTCTACACAGTCACAAGGGCCAAGTCTTCTCTGAAACATATTGATGGCACCTCTAGCATTTGAACTGTTAGATGCATATCCTGGGCCCACACACATGAAGTAGGTTATTTTATGAGTAAAGATTCTCATGTGAGTCTAGGCTCTTATCCTGCAACATCAGGAGTCTTGTTGTTTCTAATTCCTCTGCTGTCACTTTCTTGGGTGCCATATTCACCCACATCTTCATCTGGTCTATTTTTTGGTTCCAACTACCCAAGGACTTTAGCACTTAATTCTGTGGTAAATATTTAGATCACGGTCAATGCATGACAAAAGGAACTGTGGCCTTTACATGGGAGGTGGGGCAAAAGTGACTGGAGTTATTGTGAAACAAGAGGTGCAGGTTAGTAATAATATTGCAGGAGACTCTAAGAAAAAAAATGGAACAGAGTCAAGAGAACAAAAACCAGATCCCAAGATCTAGAACAAGGGAAAATCACCAGTTGCCATTGTTGAAAGAATTGTCTCAATCCGCATGGTTTGGCTGTGGCATTTGATGGTGGTCCCAGTAGGGGCAGGATAAACACACTAAAGGAGCAGCGATTTGGAAGAGGAGCCTGATAGCAGTGCAGTTATTTCATAGGAAGAGTGACCTGCAGACACCAATGCCATGGTCTGGAGTTGGCTAGGCCCGACAGCTAGATGTCAAGGTTAGGAGTGGGAAGGGAAGAATCTAGGAGCATCTGGTGGGAGTTGTGCTCCTTGCTGCCATGTGAAAGTCACATTGAATTCCAGAAGTTCCTTCTGTGCTGAGAGGACCATTGGCCAAAGGTTCAAAGAAGGGCTTAGTCACAACTGAAAAGCAAGATGCAAACTGGTAAACAGAATATGACTCCCAACTCCAGGCAAGTACAGACAATGTGAGAATTCAGATTCAATGTTAAGAGTGAGTAGCCAGAGCATGGCCAACCCTGTGGGGAAAGGGGAAATTTTGCCTCAGGGTAGATGGAGTTCCAAATATCATTTCTTTTGTTCCAGTTAATGGGCAGGGCAATGATTACAAGACCATGCGAACCTGTGTCATATGACTCAGAAGCAAGCAGGTAAAACACAGTGGAGGAAAAAGGAAGCATGGCCTAGGCTTTGGTCACTCCCATCATTCATTAATTGCCTGGCACCTTCTGATGGCTGTTCAAGCCTCAGGTGCAGTGCTCTGTTTTACAGAAGTTTTCTGTAAGTATATACATACAATGGACAGTCGAACTGGAAGAGCCACCCTCATCACCATTCTTCCCCTCAAAGTCGATAGCTCCCTCTCCATCTGCTTTTAAAATGTTGTCCCATTGCTCATGCTTGATAGATATTGCTTTTAAAAGGCTTATACTCTAAAACTGGATACTCCTGTAAGTGGAAGATGACTTAAATGCTCATCAAGATTCTATGAATGATGTTTGAAGTGTATATGGGGTGTTCTAGTTCACAAGCTTCCAGATGGAGACAGCAGAAACCTCATCTCAAGTCAGCATGGACACTAAGGGAACCTAAGTGGTTCAAGGATGAGAAGTTCACGGGGGATCCGACTTCAGGTACAAAGAGGCACAAAGGTATCACTAAACACTGGGTTTCTCTCCTTATTCCTTGTCTTCTGTGGTCTGCTTCTCTCAGAGGGAAGCTTGGTAGAATCACCAGGCTACAGGCATGTGTATTTCTGTGCCTTCATGAACTCGTTGCCTCATCATTCTTAGAAACAGTTAGGAACTTGGCTCATGAGACCTCAGAGGATAAAAGCAGTTAACATGCAAGCCTGAAAGACCTGAGTTCAATCCCTGGGACCCACAGTGGATGAAGAACTCATTCCTGAAAGTTACCATCTGGCTATCACACTCAAGCTATGGTATGTGCATTTTCATACTCCATCTGTCTCCCTACCACCCACAACACAGGGTGGCACTTAACCTCACAGACGTTCTCATTCTTGGACAACATGGTGTTGATTGTTTAGACTTATGTTACAGACTCTTCCTTGAGCCCTAGTCCCTTGTGTCTGGGATATTGAGGCCATTACCCCAGACACATGTGACTCTTAAAATGGAAGTTGAAATGGTTGGGGCGGTTGATAGGGAGACTAAACACCAAAGAAAGTATTTATCAGTGTCCTAGGGGCAAAGAGCAGACTGCAGTAAAGGAAAAGAGCTTACTGGGATACAGTATAGCACACAAAATGTGCCAACACAAAACAAACAAACAACCCCCAAACAAATAAACAATAAAACCAACTTGGATAAAAATGCATGTGGTAGCTCACTAAGATAGACATAGCATAGAACTACAAACTAGGAGTTTAAATAACAGAAACCATTGTCTCCCAGTTCTGGAGACTAAAAGTCTGAGATCAAGGTGTTGGCAGCGCTAGCCCTTCTGAGGGCTGTGTGGGTGGATTCATTCCAGGTCTCTCCCTAGCTTCTGGTGGTTTTCAGACAATCTTTGGCACTCCTTTGATTGAGAATGCATTACTTCAAACTCTGCCTTCTTGTTCACATGGCATTCTTCCTGTACAGACATCTGGTTCTTTGTCTAATTCCCAACCCCTGCTTTTAAAATATAAGGATACAGTCAGGATTGAGTTGGGACCTATTCTAATGACCTCATATTACTCTGGTGAGCTACAAAGAACCTGCTTCCAAATAAGGTCACATTTGCAGGTACTGAGGACACTTCAAGATCTGTTGAAGGAATGCAAGTCAAACCGCAGCAGTACAGTTAGCTTACACCACAGTATCCATGTTATTAGGTATCACTTCTGGCATTGATGTCTCTGCAGTGTCCCTTACAGCTATCCCTGCTATTCAATGTCACTGCCACATTCCAATTCCTGTACGTCTAATTAGCAAGAGGGAGTGTCTGGCGCCTCCCATTTCTCTCTTCCTCAGATCCTCAGAGTAGGTATGCTCTTCCAACACAAAAAGTCTCCAGTTGCTGGAAAACCAGATTTGAAGCTAGTATGTGGTGACAATCTTTAAACAACCATGTACATACCCCCTCCTCCTGGTTTCTGTGAGGACAGGGCTGGGGCATAGTTATGTACAAATATATTTTGGAAAAGCCAAGGGGAATGATTTTGAGGAAGAGTGAGTGAAAATACTGGAGCCAATAGGCTGGAAAAGCCATAGGTATATTTGCCCTGTTTGGCATCTTGTCCTCAAGGTAACTCAATCTATCTGTTTTGCACATAGAAAATAAATGGTATTCGATGGTTCTCATCTGTTGACAGAGCATGGTGGCACCTCAGACAAACCACAGTCAGGAGACCAGCAGAGGCTGAGCTGCCCAGGTGTCAGCACAGTGCGTATAACTTCTACATTAGTTCTTGTCCAATCCCACTCCACGTACTTTTGAACTATACCCAAATGCCACATCTTTGAGATAAGTTTCCCTAATGATAGGTTGGTTTGTATATTTTAACAATGTTTTGACATTGTGAAAACGTATCTCTATATGCTCACCCCTGTTCAAAGTTGAACCTCTGTGGAGATCATGGGATATCTTACTTATTGTAATGTTCTCAAGGCACCTGGCATTGGAGGTTCAGCAACTGCCAGATGAATTCATGGGTGGGAGACATTAAGACTGTATTTGCTTTTACTGTTGGCAATGCAGGGTCAGGGAAATTTATTACATAGTTTTACAATATTGGGTGGCAACAGAGGGATTTTGGGGAGGGAAAGATAAAACTAAGGGCCATTTGGGGGTTTTTATGGAAATCTAATACAGTGGAAGCTTCCTAAAACGTAGGCATATATGAGAGAAATCTAAATTGGTATCATCAAATAACAGGGGAGACAAAGCCCCAACTGGACATCTCACCACAAAATGAGAGCCCCAGTGCTGAGAATATGTTACATCTAACCAAGTTGTTGGCCAAAGAGGCTCCGTGGAAACCCTGAAACAACCCAGGCTATTGCAAAGGCTATTGGTTGCTCTTCAGAAACTGATGATAAGGGCCTCTTGCTGAAGACAACACCTACATAACTCACTCAACATGGCGAAGCTGAGCTGGTGCTGTCTAGAGCTTTCACCCCTACTCGTGAGTGTCATGGTATGGGATGGTACTCTGCACACTACCAAAGGGGAAAGGCCAGCCCCTGTGCTCTATATTGGTGTCCTGCCTGCCGGAGACTATACTGCACAGGAGTTGTGTGGTAACCAATCATAGTCTGATTAGAATTAAGGCCACGAGGTAGAACACATATCCAACACTTCCCAGGTGGTCAAGAACCTGAGACTAGAAAGGCAATGATCCTGGGGGAAAATCAAATAGTATCATTCTGCTAAAGGAAAATAGCATAATATAACTCCTAATGACATTCTGCTATACTCATAGACCAGTGTCTTGCTCAATCATCAGCGGTGCTTCCTTCAGTGGATAATAGAAGCAGAGACTCACGGACAGTTGGCAGAGAGTGAGAGAGCATGGAACACTCAGTCCTTAATGGGATGTCTCCATCAAATCTCTTCCTCAGGGCTCGGAGAATGGTGTAGGTGAGGTAGTAAGAGCCAGGGGAGACAGAGAACACCTAAGAAACAAGTTCTCCTAGGCACAGCAGGATTGGCACACATATGAACTCTGTGGTAGCATGCACAGATCTGCACAGCTCTAAGCCAGATGAGGTTCCAGCACTGACGGGGAAGTAGACAGAAGCCCTCATCCCTAACTCAGAAGCTATCTCCAATTAGCTATCTCCACAAAGGAAAAATTAGTTTTCTTCCACAGTATCACTGGGTATAGAAACCATACTAAAGGACAGGTCTCATGCTTAGCAGTAGATTGACACCACAAAATGAACTCAGTGATATTTCTGGAGGGTTTTAAAAAACTTTATTATGGCTTCTGATCTTGTTTTTATGGATTTTCTGTGTGTCTGCATATGTTTCTTGTGCTTTTTCTTTGGCTCTTTTTTGTTTATTTGTTTTATTTTAGCTTATTGTTTTAGATGCCTGTTTTTATAATAGAGAGAGAAAGAAGGGCTATAGATTTGGGTAGGTGGGCAAGTCGGGAGAATGTGGGAGGAGTCAGGAGAAGGAAAACCATAATCAGAATGTTTTATATGAAAAAAAATCCATTTAAAAAAGCATGGAGAAAACGGCTGCTTAAGAGGAAAAATTTCTCAGAGTAGTTCTACTATGTCTTCTTTTTATCACAGCCATGGGCACAAGAAAATGGTGGAACCAACAGAGACAGTCGTATATACTTGTTTTTCCAAAACTGCGGGCTGGCTTGGCCTTTTGTGTTGATGTGAGCTGAGGATTCTAACATGGAGGCAGTAGGCTACTTCTGCTCCTTCTGCAGTTAGAAACCACTGAAGCCACCAGAGAGATTCTTGTCAACTCTACCTTTCTCGATGTTTTCACATCTCCTTCAGATTGCTCTCTACTTAATGTGTATTTTTACCAGGGTTCATTCTGGAAATAAAATATGTAGTAACTGAAGAAAATTGCAAACGTAAATTGAGAAGAGAAACTATTTTAGTCCTGCTTTTCTTCTGCTCTGAAAATGCATCTAACTCAGCTTTTTAAATTTTTTCTCTACTAGTTCTCCAAGCAAATAAAAATTGATCTAAACAAAAATCTGTCTTATTTATACAATTTTGAATTTATACTAAATTATGTCTTCTTAAATTTCCTTTTGAGAACACAAACACTTGAGGGCAAATTGTTCAAAAAAACTGGTTTTACGTTAATGGTGCTAGCAAGAAGGCCAGGCATACAGAAAAGCAGGATGGAATTATACGACTAAGATAGACTTTAAAAATAGATGCAGAAATGTTTCTAATAAGCAAATATTGTTGACTACGTGTAATCAGAATTTCTTTCTCACCTGCACCTGCAATCATTTAGCCCCAAATGAACACACAGAAGCTTCAATCAATTATAAACTGTTGGCTGATGGCTCGGGCTTCTTACTGGCTAGCTCTCTCTTAATTATCAACCCATAACTACCAATCTATGTATTTCTACATGGTTTCATCTTACCACAGGACTTCCAGTGTCCTATCTTCCCAACAGCTACATGGTGTCTCCCTCCTGGCAGTTTTTCTCGGTTTCCTCTACCTAGAATTCTCCTCGTTTAGTCACCCCACCTATACTTCCTGCCTGGCTACTGAACAATCAGTGTTTTATGAGAGAAACATATATACAGAAGGACATTCCCCCATCAACCATGTACACAGTGTCTAGTTAGGCACATTCTGAACAAGAAAGACTATAAAAAGATATTCCTGTGCATCTCTAGTGTGCCATCTTAATTCATATCTACTTCAGTCCTGGATCATAAACTTGTAGAATAACATTCTTTTAAAAATGATTATTAGTTCTTGGAATTTCATGCAATAAATCTTGATTATATTCATTTCCCCATCCCTCCCAGATCCATTTCTCCTTCCCTGTGTACCCAACTTAGTGTTTTGTTTTTGTTGTTATTGTTAAACACCCATCTACTTTGTGCTACCCATATATTCTTAGTGTGATTGACTCCAAGGGGCTGTATTCTAAAGAAAACTGACTCTCTTTCTCAGTGTTATTTAACGGGGTGGTGGTCATAACCTGTACCCCAAGTCAAGTCTCGCTTGCCCTCCTCAATAAGCCAATTAAAAGATAAAAATTTAAAATGGAACGTATGAAACGAAACCAGATTTGTTCCGTGTAGCCACATTGGAAGAGAGACAAGAGATGCAGCCAACTGAAGTCTGTCATCGGGGTCCTAAAATTCAATTAAAGTTTAAATGGAGGGCCGCAGACATATACAACTATGCAGTTCCCTTTAAGCTGTGGTCCTGCCCACCATTGACCCATCATTATCTGGGTTTCAATTTTATCTGGATAGGTGGTATGTCAAGTTGTTAGAACTGTGTGAAATCTCTTTCTGGGAGACCACTTCTTTCTCTGGATGGCAGCATGAGATTCCTGGGGAAATTCCCATTTCTTTGTGGTCCATTGCTTCAACAGTTTGATAGTGAGATATAGAGACAAGGATATCTCTATTTTTCTTTTCCTTTTTTCCTTCCTTCCTTCCTTTCTTTTTTTCTGGCTGGCTATTCCAGCTGCTATTGATTGCCAAGAGTTCCTCAGTGACAGGTGGGATTTTGTGCCCACTTCTCTTCTCCATATTGCATTTGGGTTGGCTTGATTTTGCCCAGGTCCTATGCATAGTGTCACAGCTACTGTGAGTTCATATGTGTAGCTGACCTGCTGTGTCCAGAAGACACTGTCTCCTTGTAGTTATCCACAGTCTCTGTCTCTCACACTGGAAGAGGGGTGGAAAGAGCATAAGAGGAACATTGGATTTTCAGTTTTTATGAAGGTATATTGTGGCCCTTGTGAAGTACCTTGTGGTAACTGTTTTGTTGTAAAACCTTCCATTTGTCCATCTCACTGGGTACATGTTCTGCCTTTTCAATAGCAGCCTTTAATTGAAAGTCCTACCAGGATCCCCACTCATTTATAGCAATAAAAATCAGGTTCTTAATTTTAAGTCTCACAATGCCTTGATTAGGGGTAGTAAACTCATACATTTACTGGCAAGAAGGGCAACAGAAAACATGAAATAAAGAAGTAATAATTTGCCTTTGACAAATTGAGAACTATGTGCTGTGACATTGAAGACCATGACACTAGCCAGTTAGCACGTGTCTGTGAGAATCTTTGGTTTAGGTGTTTAGTTTTTTCTTAACATGTTGGACAATGACTTATTAGTCATTGTAAATCTTCTGTTGTTTGAAACAAAACTCAAATATACAAGGTTTGCTGCCTACTCAACAATACTAAAAATAAAGACTTAAAACTATTTTCTGATAAGAGTTAGCTAAAGTATAAGACTTAATGACTGAAAAGTCGATTTTCATTGTCCAACTGACACAGAAGAGCCATATGGCATACTGAATTCCTAAGAACTTTGATTATCTTCTTATTTTATTTATTTATTATGACTTAATCATGTGAAGGCTGATGGGAGCAAATTTTTGTTTCATTGTGTGCATTTACTGGAATCATTAGACAACAGTATTTCTATAGTGTTGGCTCTCAAATCAACCCAACACTCCTAAAGTTGCTATCTCCCAAATTAGTTCAACTGCAGAGGGGACGGCTCCACTTGACACTGCAGCCAAGGAGCTGCTCTCCAAAGAACAGGGACAAGCAGGCGCTTTAGACAAATCTTACAAATATAATTTCACACAAGCACAGAACA
Source organism: Mesocricetus auratus (assembly GCF_017639785.1). NCBI lineage: Eukaryota > Metazoa > Chordata > Mammalia > Rodentia > Cricetidae > Mesocricetus > Mesocricetus auratus. The sequence goes on along the minus strand of NW_024429210.1, from coordinate 805,755 downwards.
GGAGGAGAAAACAAAGCCTGAGTGATCGCCAGTGGACCGGGGTGTGCCCTGAAGCCTGGAATCTGGAAACTGTTAATTCCTATTTTTCTCTCACCTCCCCAAAGTTTCGGTGCATGCATTGATGTCTGGAACACAATCTGCACAAGATGCCTTCGCACGACAACATCTGGTTCTCAGGGAAGTCCACGGCCTGCTTTCTTGAAGCGTTTCACCTTTTCGTCTGAAGTGTGTTCTGGCATCCAAAGATGTGTCTGACTTCCTCTGTGATCTTAGGAATCCCACTTTCTCTTCACTCATAAAATCTGCAACCTGGTTCAGGGATGGTAGAGATCTGTTTCCTGGAGCATACATTTTGGGGGAGGGGAGAGCAATTCTTTTAGACCCACTCGCTGCTCTCATCCCACCCAGACACCAGACTTTCTTTTTGTCAAATGGTCTACAGTCAAAACCACAAGCCCTCTGGTGATCAGTGAAATCATGTCTTTGTCCGCTTTGCCTGATGAATGAAGTAGATCTCTTTTCTTTTGTGAAAAGAACACAAAACAAACTAATGTACAAAGGAAAACACAGAGTTTTTAAAGCAAGAGTTTTCAAGTTTGAAAAAATGCTTTGAATTTATTACAGCATAGATATCAAACCCAGATGCTTTATATATGAAAACATCTCTTTAATTCTACCTTTTAAAGAAGAATATGGCAATGTTAAAATACATATCTGTAAAATATGCTCTTTTATGAATCAAAACACACATTATGTGTTTCGACAATGAATAAGATGACACCACCACTAGCAATCCTCCCTGTCCAGACAGACACTATTTCTCAAAAAGCCGTATCCTGGTTATATTGTTTTCTGATCACATGGAAGACCATGGCCACAATGACTAAAGTTTTCCAAAGAAAGCTATAAATATTTGCCGAAATAATTTTCTATTTCAGTTCCAGGCTGTTGGATGTCACTGGTAGTTTAGTATCTGTCTGCCCTAGCTTGCTTTTTGATGCTGTGATAACACTAAGCAAAACCCACTTGAGAAGGAGGGGTTTGCTTGGCTCATAGGTCACAATCTATCCTTGATGGAAACCAGGACAGGTAGTCAAGCGGGAACCTGGAGACAGGAACTGAATCAGAGACCGCAGAGGAACACTGTTTACTGGCTTTCTCTCATTGGTCATCCAATCTGCTTTCTCATGCAACACAGGACCACCTGCTCACAGAGTACTGTCCATAGTGGGACCTCGCACATCAGTCATTAGTCAAGAAAATGTCCCATGGGCTAATCTGAAGGAGGCATTGAGCTTCTCACCTCCCCTGTGGCTCCAGTTAATGTCAAGCTGAAAAAGAGCAGTCAGCACAACATTTCTTTCATTATCAAAACCTTCCCTTAAAACAAAATAAGGCAAAGCAAGAACATACCTAGAAAACTCACTACCAATTTATTGAAATAACCCAGTCCCTCAAGTTCACTTTGACTCTTAAGGGTATTTTGAATATTTAACTAGTTTTCTGACTCTGTAAATTACAAAGTACTTTTCTAGTCATTTTAGAAGAACTTTCTTGTAGGCCTATGTTGTTAGAAGGAGAACAAAGCAATGATAATGCCTAATTGTCGCATCTGCCGCGCAGCCTGTGTCCGAGAACGTGCGGAGGGTGTCGGGGATTGACAACACAGAGACTCGTTCAACGATGTAAAGAAAACTTTAAGCAGGCCCCAAAAAGGTTCAAGAAAACTTCCTAAGAAAGGCTCCCTCCAGAAAAGCTTCTGCTCTCTCCTCTACCCTGGCTGGTTCTGCTCTGACACCAAAAACTGATCGGGGCGTGTCAGAAGAGGTGGTTAGTCTTTGGACAAGGTCGAGGTCAGGGCGGTTTCCGTGGGCAGGCCTTTTCCAGGCACTTATTGCCCCGGGCATTGTATTATTTTTAGTAAACATGTTTTTAGTAAACATTGTCTTACAGCTGCCTACTCCCAGGCAGAAGGGGAAGTGGGTCTCTGCTCAAGGTCTGGTGTCCCCACACCTAATATTCTGTCTACATACTACGAATAGTAGAGAGATGCAGGTATTTGTGGGAGCTACTTGCCTTCATATATGAATATTAAGCTACAACCTGTCTTTGGGAGGTTAGTGTAGGAACTACTTATCCAGATACAACTGTATTTATTACAAAAGAAATATCTTTTACTGCTTGAGGTGCTTAAGGAAGTCAAGAAATAACACTGTTAACATGAAAGTTACATCGGACATAGTAGTATCAATTCTGTGACCCCAGCACTCAGGAAGCATGCAACACTGTGTGAGAAACTATGTGCTTAACTTCACGAAAATAATGATACAATACTGTGTGAGATCCTTCGTGCTTAACTTCTTGAAAGACGATACAACACTGTGTATCTCGCATTAGAATTGATTTAACAACCACCAACACAGTGGATCACAGTTCACAAATGGACTCTTAGCCACACGGTTATATGTTGGAAAGCTGTCTTTTGCACACTGTGTCATACTTGGTAAGTGTTCTGATATCATTTTAAGATTTGTTCGTTTTAAGATTTTTTTTTTTGAGATAGAACTTTTACTAATGTGACCCAGGGCTGACTTGAATTTGTATTCTTCCTGCCTTAAATTCCCAAAATGCTGGAATTACAGATATCTGCCTTGATGTCCACAGCTGTCCTGTGAAAGGAAGAGGAATGGGACAATGGGATATGCAGGTGAGGAGACAGGCATGCACTTGGCCTTACTGCTGTCCTCTCATCCCAGTCACATATAATGTTCTTAAGGTCCTATTAGCACAGAATCCTGACAGGTCTCAATGTGGGGGATGTGGTAAGAGTCTAAGCATACCATAAGCCTGATATTTTTCTGAGTGACAACACTGACAACTCAGAGAGGGTACGCTTTGCATCAGAGCCAAGACTTCCAATAGGAAAGAAGGCAATGGCATCCCAAGAAAAAGACATCATCCAGAGCCTTCGTCATATCCTTCCTAATTTGTACCACTTCTTTGGATTAGCCAGCTACTTACACTGAACATGATGACGCTGGAGGAAAGGGAAAGAAGAAATATGAGACTCCCTCCTTAATCTGCAGTAGACCAAGGAGAGAGCATTGGTAGAGTGTGACACAAGTGGAGACAAGATGCAAATGTGCGTGTCTTGATTTTGTGCAGCAATTTCATTGCTCTGTTAAGAATGAACAACACACATGCATCATTTGTCAGATATACATTGCAGAATCTTAGTGATTTTTATATCACTAAGTGAGTTACATGTTATGGTTGCCTTTAAAACTAATATTGAAGCTGGGTGTGGTGACTCACATCTTTAATCCCAGCACTTGGGAGGCAGAGACAGGTAGATCTCTGAGTTTGAAACCAACTTGGTCTACAGAGCGAGTACTTGGACAGTCCAGGCTACACAGTATAAGCCTGTCTTAAAAAGCCAAAATATATAAGCTAACAAATAAATAAATAAAACTGATACTGAGCAACATAAAGGTGCTTGACAAAATTCACCCAAAGCTCATATGACTAATTAAAATTTTTTCTTAGAATGATTTAAAATGGCAAACTACTAAACAACTGGATAAAACGGATTAACCAAGCAGCTACATGCCACCCTCAACCATGAAAACCCGAGAGAGACTGTGAAAGAAAGAATAAAGACTTTTTAAAAAAAAATCACTTTTCCAGCTTTTGAATGTAGAGTCCAGCAATTTCTTTTGTTTTCTTTATGGCTACAGAAGATTGAATGGTGCCTCCTAAAGTGATTTATCTGTGTGCTAACCCCCAGAATTGATGATTATTACCTCACATGGCAAAGACTATGATTAAGTCAAAGATCCAGAAGACACCTATTCTGGATTATTGAGATAAGCCCTGATTGTAATCACATTTATCTTTATGAGTCAGACAGGCAAAGTAGAAGATAGAGAAGAAGAGCTGATGTGACTGACCTTGGAGGCCAAGACTGGAATGAGGGGGCCACAAGCTAAGCAATGCCCTGGGTCACCAGAAGCTAGAGGAGATACAGCACAGGATTTTCTTTGCAGTCTCTGCAGGGGTCAAAGTCCTTCAGACACTGCATGTCACATGCCCCTTGTCTGTAGATCTGGGGGATAATAAGTGTTCCCCACTGTAAGCTGCCCACTTCTCTAAGGCAACATGGGAAATGCACCCTGGCTTTGCCTCAGGGAACCCCTTTTCTAAAAAGGGAACAAACGAAAACTCAGAGCATGTGGAATGCACTTTAGAATGGTTTGTCAGAAACTGACTTGTGGCACCTCCCTTCTCTGGGTCAGGTAGCTACAATAACTCCTTCACAGGACAAGGGCAATCTCCAATCACCTCACACACAGTTTTGCCCTGTTCTTCAGCTTTGAATTCTGTACACCTTGGGAAGGAGGAGCATATCAATTTCCTTTATGCCACCTGTACCCTCTCCATTAATGCTAAGCTTCCGAGAGAAAGCTCACAGCCCAGTAGATTTCTGCTGATCGAGCAATCCTTTGTTTGGTTTTAGTTGAATTTTATTTTCCATTTAACATTTACAAATCATATCAATAGCATTGGCAACCAATAGACAAACCCTTTGTATCACATCTCTGGCAAATGTATTTTATTTTCACAAAGGAGTTATTGTAGACTTAAACACGATATAAATCCAAGAACTCCTTTGTTATGGAAACAGGAGTCGTGCTCTACCATAAGAGTAGCTACTTGGAAGGCATCAACTGGTGCAGTGTACAAGTCTGTTTGAGCTGCTCTAGAGAGAGGCTTAGCACAAGCTGGGAGAAGGAAGGCACATGTATATGGTGCCTGCTTGCAAGAATACTGAGAATGTTTTCTGAGGTTGGTATGTATAGAAAGATGGTATAGGGGACAGGATGTGTAAAGACATGTCAACTCAATCCCAGCCTTACAAAATCAAGATCACCTAATATAGGAGGAACTGCAGGTGCCCGAGTAGTCAAGGAGCTGTGTAGTTTGCTGCCGTGTCATGTAGGCAAGGCGTGGATTTTAGAGCTAAGAGCTTCAGCAGAGAGGCATTTATGTCTAGTGTGTAAAGAATGGATGTAGTAGCATGGTTTGGGGAAAGCGTGTGGGAAATACAAATGAAAGCTAGGGTTGCTTGAGAGATTTTTAGACAGTAGAATCGGTAGAATTTAGCAACTGATGAAATATGAGTATTGAGAAGGGAGCTAAAAATTATGAGCTGCAGTGACCTGGGACAAGGAACTTTGTTGAGTGATGCGTGTGAGAAAGCGGGAGTTGTGTGAGTGAGTGTGCAAGAGTGACCTGAGCAAGGGAGTTGTGTGAGTAAGTGTGCAAGAGTGATCCAAGCAAGGGAGGTATGCGAGTGAGTGTGCAAGAGTGAGCTGAGCACAGGGAGGTATGTGAGTAAGTGTGCAAGAGCGAGCTGAGCAAGGGAGGTGTGTGAGGGAGGGGTGCAAGGGTGACATGGGCACAGGGGTGTGTGTAAGTGAGGTGTACAAGCGTGACTTGAGCACAGGGAGGTGTGTGATGTGGTGTCAATGGTTCGAAATGGCAGGTGTGGACTTGGAGTTCTAGAAATACAAAACTTGGAGCAGCAATGTGGAGTCAGTGACTGAGGGGCTAGGAGAGGGTCAGAGCTTCCAAGTACAGAGGGAACAGGAAGGAAAAGAGGGTGGTGTCCTTGCCAAGTGACAGAAATGTTCACATGGCATCCCCAGGCCACAGTGTACTAATACTGTGAGCCTGTATCCTTAGTCAGGCTGACAGAACATAAACCGCACAGCTATATTCATCCTTTCTGATGCTTACAGCTTTGTATGTTTTGACAAACATGGGTTATGTAAGCATAGCTTTGAAGATAAGAGATCATCCAGTTCGGGACTTGGTATATGAAGAAGAATCAGAAAAGCACACTGGGAAGATGAGGAAGGTGTGTGGACTGTGGAGGTTAGAATGCCACACCAGCACAGAAGAGAGCCCAGAGCCCGAGCTAAGAAAGGATGCTGGACCCGGCAGAGTACCTCCTAGTGAGCTTTGAAAAGCCATTTCAGAGCCTGCCCAGGAAGTGGGGACTGGGAAGTAAGGACAGCAGGGAGGCAGCATGTATAGACTGCCTCACTGAGGAGTATCCTGAGAGGGGTCAACCCAAATCAATCCCCATTACTAGAAAATCACCCCGCACGACCCATTTGATTATAACAAGCAAGATTACTGGCACTAATGCCATTGATTTTTACAAAATGTGGGTCTATAGTGTGCATTTTGCTTTACTAGTGTCTCCTGTAAGCTCTCCTGTAGAATGAATTTACTTTATCATGGATGCCACTCGTTGGCTGAAAAGAAGTGTGGGGCACAGAGACTGCTACTGTGACCATGAGCATGCTCCCCAAGCTCATGGGTTTTCCAGCACATGTGCTGTGAGGACACTTTGGGAGTCAGCTGATCTGGGCAGGGGCAGGGTCATCCTTTCCTGCCGTGTGTTGCTCCACGTGACCCTGGCTAACATCTGCCATCTGCCCTTCTCTCACAGAGCTTCAGCACCGTGAAATAAGAGTGTGGTAAAGACTCATCATCCTAGCTTTAGCTTTTGCCCAGATTATGAGAAAAGCAGCAGAAGGAAGGACAAGAAAGTTTAGTCAAACTCAGAAGTTTGCATGCAAGTAAAACATTCTCAGTTTACATCAAATGTGAATACTGTATCAGAATGGTCCAGTCCCAAGTCTCTCTCTCTGTCTCTCTGTCTCTGTCTCTTTGTTTCTGTCTGTCTGTCTGTCTCTCTGTCTGTCTGTCCGTCTCTCTCTCACACACACACCTTATACACTCCCATCTTACATTCATATTTGAATTCACACTAACACTGCATTCGCCTTCCACTGTTAATATTTGGAGCTGGGCCAGGCAGTTGGGGCCAGGAGTAGCTGGTTCTTCAGGAGTTTATCTCAGACTGATAGGATCGGAGTGAAAGTCTTCTTCTGGGGGGATATATTTGCCATCCAATTTATCACAAAATAAGAATTTTCAACAACTGTGCCTCTTAAGGGGCATTAGATATAGAATCCACAGAGATGAAAATGAGTTACAGTCATAGCCATGTGACTATGAATGCACCACCAACTCTCCCTTTGCCTCAGGGTTTTCATTAGTAAGTGACAGAGAACCTTAGTCCATACTTGATCTTATTCAGGGCACCCAAACAAGGTTGTGAAAACTCAAGTAAATCCTACAAGGTTCAACAACTGCTGGACATTGCTAACATCACTCTTTGTAAATGAGATAGACCACGTGTCCCTTCCACAATGCTAGAAGAGCTGCCCAGGCCTGCCAGCCTTGTGTTCACTTTGACTTTTCCTCCTGGGAAACGCATCAGAGCAGACTTGCCAGGAGGTCTACCTTCTCCTCCTTGACACATGACCTGCCATCTTCCAGAAACTAACTTACATGGAAACTGCCCAAGAGGATGAGTTACAATACTGTCCAGGCTCTGTTGCTCTCAGCTGGCTTTCTCCTGCTCTACCATGATGATTAAGAATAAGACTCATCAGGTTCTTCCTCTGCTGCATCATCTTCTGTTTCTTTATCCACAGCTTCAGTAGAGAATTAGAGGATTTGGGAAAGCATTGTGCAAGTGAGCCTTGGCTCAAGGCGAGGTTAACAGAAAGCTCCACCCTACCGTCTGGTAGATTTTCAAGTATAGAGTTGTTTCAATGAGGTGAGTCTCTGAACTGGTGTTATTAGCCCAAACATTACCAACCTCTGTTCAACAACTTTATAATGGAATATTCTATCTAGAACTACTTGATTTTGAACAAGCCTTTTAAAAAATGTGTAGGACATAAAAATCCTTTTCAGTCCAGTGTTTAGACCAAGCACCCTATGGTCAGATTGGTGGAAGCAGAAGACTTTCTAAGGCTCGTGATGATCAGATAAGTTAGCTTATGAGAAGCCAGGACCTAGATAACGTGATGTGTGTTTTTCTCCACAGAAGGAAGGCTACAAATTGCCCTTTGCCCATCAGAGTACATTTGTACTAATAGGAATGGTATGCTTGGGCCAAGGATGTGGCCCCTTGGAGATTTCAAAACCGGGTGAAGACTTTGAAGTAATGGTGAAGCAGACAGTCAATATGTTGGTCATCACATGTCTGAGGGACTATGACCTTCATTTCCTCTTGCTTCACACTTCTGCACTGAAATGGTGTGTTTTTTGTTAGTGTTGTTTTATCTGTGCCATGTCAAAAAACAATGCTCTAAGTAGAAAAGTCAGAACAATTATACATGCTAAGAGCATTCTATTAGTTTTATGCTGGACCAAATAGAATATGCTTCTTTGTTTAAAGGCTTCAGATAATAAGATAATAGCAAATGCATTTTAAGTTAGCTATTACTACACTGACCTCTGAGAGCAGTAGAAGACCTGCTGAGGACCATTTTCTTGTTAAGTGTGGTTTTCTTCCTACCTCTACACTTGGAAAATGCCAACTGGGAAACAAGGAAAAATTCCCCACTCCCTATGGACCAAAAAATAATAATAAAAAGGTCCAGAGAGATGGGATTCAAATTGGGGCATCTCCAACAAGAGATTTTAATCATTTGTTTGTAGACTCTCCAAGTTCTTCTGGAGTCAAATGAAGTCTTAGGTCAGTCACGGCCCCAGCAGACAATCCCAGCACCATAGGGATATTTATTTCACTCCCAAGCAAACTGACCCCGCAGAGATGATGGAGATATTCTCTTTGGTTATCTATATTGAAAAAGACTTTTTTATTATTCATTTTTGTTTCCTGAAACAGACTTTTACTCTATACCTCAGGCTGACCTGGAACTCAATTTATAGCCTAGATGTGTCATGAACTGATTTCAACCTTCCTGATTCATCATTCCAAGTGCTGGGATTATAGGCATGAGCCACCATTCTTAGCTATTGATAAGGTGTTTGTCATGACTATTCCATCATTGTTTAATTCAAATATATAATTACTATATTTTCCCATACTTTCTCTCAAGGGAAGAGTACCTAACATTTTTTAACATGGAAAGGAAGTTTATTTGGGGAAGGGAGGGGAATGAGGGTAGAGAGAAGAGAAAAAGAGAGAGACAGAGACCTGCCTCCTCAGAGACACGACCGAAGGAGTAAGAGTACCTAACTTAATCACTGGTCAGTTCTGTGGCACGTCACTTGTTGGTCAATCCTCTTGTGAGGGTTTTATGAGACTCACAGGAATGGGCCTGTAGGAGCTCTTACTAGTAGCAATGCAATCCCTTTCTGGTATGGTCATCATCCAAACAAAACATGAAAAATAAATGAAACAAACAAACAAAATGAAAGCAAAACACCCTCACCAAGAGGCCATTAAGTGGATGAGAAGTGAATGAATGTCACAGTACAGTTGCTTTCTCAGGAGCAAAGTCTGTTCTCAGAGAAAATTGGATGGGCAAGCTTGCATCCACAACAAAGATTAAGTATGTAGACTGTCCATTTTTATCTATGGCTGAATTCATAGAGTTAATTTGATTGACTGAGCACAAAGTGAATTCAAAGCTCCTCTGGAGGTTGGAAGTTAACAAAGAGTGCACACTACTGGGCAGCTGTTTCTGTGCAGGGGAGACTCATGGATAAAAATCAACACAGACGTGATAGTTAATACTCAGATCAACTGTAATCCTGGGCAGTTTGTGGTTCACTTTTCAAATCACTAGCCCAATGATAATATCATTGAGAATTTCATCCCAAACATTGGGTCCAGACCATACAATCTCTCGCTGATGGTGGTAGATAACCTCTTGACTTTCTTCTTCTGCAATCTGCCTTGTCTGGTGAGCCTGTAGTTCAGCAGTAAAAGATAACAGCTCCTCTCTAGTGGACTTTGACAAATGACAGGTTCTGTGTCTACTGGAACCATTAGACTCCCGTTCAGAGAAATCTACCCATCTCATGTGTTCTTTTAGTTAATTATTTACTTTCTAATTTTGCTAAACTGTTTGCCATGGGACTAGTGGTTCTTGGTCAGTTTAGCTGAGACTGTGACACTAAAGTAAACTCATAAGGTTTGTAAAGTTCAGGACTAATGAACATGGCTGCTTTAAGATGGGAGCTAGGGGTGGAGAGGAGTTTTCATGTATGATGCTAGCATGTTGCAGCTGTCTTAGTACTTTCAGCACGCCAGTTCCCCTGAACAGTACATGTGATTAACAGTGAACTGGGAAGACTCATGTGACCATACATATTCAAATCAACATGTCACCTTCAGAGTCTTTGAAGAAATCTTTCAATTCTGCTAAATTCAGTTTTGCTGAGCTATTGTGATGGATAATAGTACATCTACAAACTTTTACACACACTGCTTGATACACACTACTCAATACAAGCCACTCTTAAATCTTCCCAGCTTGAGTCCATCAAAGGGACTTCAGTGATCAGAAGTTCACAATTACAATGTTGTTTCAGTCCTACACTGGCGTCTAAGCCTCAAGAGTAGCAAAAGAACAAAGTTCTAATGACCAGTCCTTTGAAGATGGGATCATTTGTTTGCATGACTGTGAAAACCTGCAATGCCTTGGAAACAAAGCTTCATACTAGCTTACAGGATGCCTTTCCAGAAACTCATCACTGAGAGACAGTTCTATCAGGAGAGATGTTACAGGCACCAGCCCTGGAATCCTTCATTTCCTGACTGAACTGGAACATGGTGGCAGCATGGCAGGCAGATGCCCACAAAAAGTAATGGCGTTGCCGTCAGCTTTGATGAGGGTGGCCAACATTTATTATATGATAGGCTAACCACTTTGTAAACATATCTTCTAATAAATGGAAAGGGATGTATGTTATGGACTCCATCTTAAGAGAGAGAAATCAGTGAGGTTAACTACTTTGTCTAAGGTCATCGCAGGTGTGAGTTAAATCCAAGTCACTGAAGGAAGAGTGGCTGTGCCACCGCAGCATGGGAGCATGCGGGAGGTGATGAAGAGAAGAAAGCCACAGTGACAACGCCTCACCATGCACTCTTGTGGGTTTCCCCCAGCTATGGTGCTCCAATAAGGAAGTGTCCCAGGAATTGTCATTGCTCTCTGACGAAATTGAAGATACTTACCATATCTATACATACTATGACAAAATAAAAACACAGGGCTTGAAAGGGTGCTACTTTTGACCAACATATTTTATTAATTATTTTATTTGAACAATTCACCCCAGTCTCACTCACTTCCCAGTCCTTCTAGGTCAAACCACCCACACTTCTGCATCCCCCCCCCAAACAAACAACAAAAAACCCCACCAAGTCCACTTTGAGTTGCCAATATACTCACTGGAGTATGGTCAAACTCCCAGGGGCCTGTCCCTTAAAGAAAACCGAGTCCTTCCCGACCCCACCCACCAGAAGGCATCAACTGTGAAGAGCTACATTTCAGTGCCACTTCATAAAGATGATAGTTTTTAAGGGCCCTCTTCAATAGCTTTCTGTCTGGACTGCTTCTGTTTTAATTTTAATTTTTTTGAAGGGTGGGGGCCATTATCACAGAAGTCTTCAATGTCTCTTTCTCAGTTACGAGTCTGCCGTCATGTGAACCCCCTCCAAAGAAGCTTCCTTGCCCATAGATAGCAGCACAGGTTATGGACATCAACACAGCTTCAGACTTAATCCAGAAAATAGACCATTTTTCAATCTGCTCAGTGTGCTGGTGCGGTAGGGCAGAGTGTGAGGTGGCAGAACCTTCTCCTGCTCCAGGCTACTGTACACCACCTGTCCTCGGCACAAGCCACCCTACCCGTACTGGCATTCTTCTCCCGCAAACAGGGCAAGACACGCAGCAGCAGTGACAGCTCCGCTGCCGTTGGTCGAGCAGTGGCACTGGTGGCCAAGGGCCAGCCCTACTCATCAACGACACTCTCCTCTGTCCACCACAGCTGTGTTCCCACACCTGTAACCAATGCTGCGATGCCAACTCAGTTCTCTCTGCTGCCTGTGCGGCACAATTCTGCCATCTTTTTTTTCCTTTAATTTCGTGAAACCACTTTTAAAGGCTTCTTCCCATAAGACTTGGCCCTTTTTTTTTTGTTGTTTTGTTTTGTTGCTCTGCAGGCTCACCCTCCACCACTACCTCCCCTGGAAGCCTCTGGGGTCTCTCAGGCTCCTCTGAGTGGCCATAGCCCCAAGGATGCTGGCGCCACCGCCATCTTGAATCTGCTTCCCAGAAGGTCGTATTTGTTAGTATCTTTTTACTCTAGTAAGACATAAATTCACTTGTAAACTTGTAAATCACCTGGAACTACTCAAGAATCTGGCAAATGACATAATAAACGATGCATGCATCGAGAGAGAGAGAGAGAGAGAGAGAGAGAGAGAGAGAGAGAGAGAGAGAGAGAGAGAGAGAGAGAGAGAGAGGTGATGTTACAGATGCTCTAACACCTTTTTGGCTAGGTAAGGGATCTCTTCCTTATGTAGCTTTTATCTTTTTCAATAATGTGGAAAAGCAAGGAAAGTCTGTACGACTGAATAAACATGGAAACCTGAATTTTATTAAATATAACCTGGTATATTGCTCTTTATTTCAAGTTGGAAATTAGCTAGGATGTGGAAAAATGTGATAGAAATCTACACAGCATAAATGAGTAGAGACAAAGGAAGAGAAATTAAAAACAAATGTGGTGAAAGAAGACAGAGGCTACCAGCTACATTAAAAACTAGAACAGATCTTACACTACCGTGTGCACGGAAGCCTGGTTTTCTGGTTTCCTTTTACATACCCACGGTCTCTTCAGGCTTGCCACTGCCCGGAGTTCATTCTTTTTATTTTATTTTAATTTATTGTTTGAGAGTTTCAAACATGCATGCAATGTGCTTTGATCAAATTTACCCTTAGTTCCCACTCCTAGTTGTCCCATACCCCCTTTCCCTTCCAAGCTTGATGTACTTTTACAAAAGTTCCCTGCGTCCACTAGTACCTTTCTGGGTGTGTATCCAGAGCTGCTCTACTCCATGGATATAAACCTAAGTATTAAAGAGTGGTTCAATACTATGTCCATTTATCAGATAACAGTTGCAGATTCTCTCTTAGGGCCCATGATCCACGTACCAGCCATAAGTACTTAGTCCAATTAACACAGTTATGACTTCTTTATTGTGAAGCTGTCCTTAAGTCCAATAAACAGTGGTTAGTTACTACAACAACATGTGTGTCACTATTGTACCAGATGGGGAATATCTTGTTAAGGTGGCTATTGTTGTAGTTTGTAGGGTTCACAGCTGTGTAAGACTGTTGATTATCACTCTCTCCCAGTAACATTCATAGCACCTTCTGGCATTATGAGAACTATCCAGTAGAGAGAGGTGCAGCTTTCAGGTTGGTACCAGCTTGGTTTCTGCACATTATATGACTCTAGTGTATGTCTTTTCAGCTACTGAATCTTACTATTAAGTTCTGAAAATAACCAAGAAAAATGGAAATAGTTTGTATTGCTTTGGGCATCTATGTGACCAGATTCACCAACAAACCACACCCGGCACTGGGCTTTTTATAATTAGTTTATGGCATCTGGGAGAGGCATATTCTCCACATAGGATAACTCTCTTTAAAATCTTTTAATATGTGTATATGTTTTAAGTGACTTCTAAAATACTAGGCTTCCATGTGGCTTTTTCAAAGGTCTTAATATTAGTTGTTTCTCCCCATACAAATTCCTTTGTTCTACCTTCTGATTCCCTATCCCCATAACCCTTCTTGGCCTATGATTCAATTTCTCTCTTCACCTGTGTTCTACTACACCCCATCCCTTGAAACTCCCCATGGTCTTGTCTAGGCTTTTGTTATTTCTATAAGTACTCCAGTTTAAACATAAATATCTGAAGTTTCAAAGCCAGAATCCTCATAAGGAGGAGAGAATGCAGTATTTGTCTTTCAGCATCTGTTCCGACTTTTCTTATTCCTTAGTTACTATCTCTGCATTGTAAGACTGTGATTTCCATGGCCAGCACTGTTTAAATAAGTTGTTCCATAACCCTTATTGTAGTGCCAGGGAAAGATTTTCAGGCGTGCAAGGATCCTTTGATGATCATCTACTGAACAGAGTGACTTCAAAGATCAAGTCATATCAGGGGTTGTTAACTTTTGTCACATGGATCCATTTGACAGTCAGGAAAACCTTTATAACCCATTACATGGATGTGTGTGAACTGCATGAGTTTATGTGTATCATATCTGTTCAGATACCCACAGAAACCAGAAGTAGACATGGAGCAGAATTTTTAACTATGTAAAGATTGTTGTATTTGATTATGCTGTAGAATATTTGTTTAACTATGTAATGATGTATTGCTCTTTTACGTTGCCTGCCTAAGTCAGCTACTGGGACAAATACAAAGCTGAATGGCCATTAGTGAGGGAGGAGGTATAGGCAAAATATTCAGGCATGGAGAATAAGGAGGAGGAGGATTTAGGCTTGGAGGGGAAAGAAAAAGAGAAGCCGAGGAGGTGCCAGGGGACAGTCAGCCACACAGGGAGGAAGCCAGAAAGTAGGGCATACAGAATGAAAGATTAAAAAGCCCTGAGGCAAAATGTAGATGATAAAAACAGATTAAGTTAAGTTAAAAGAGGTAGTGGGACAGCCCTTACTAGTAATAAGTCTCCATGTCTTTATTTGGGAGCTGGCTGGGGCTCAAAGAGAAAATGCAACTCCACAGGCATCACATCCCTTGGAATGGGGATACAGGCAGTGGTGGCTGCCTGATGTGGGTGTGGAGGGCCAAACCCAGGTCCTCTGCAAGAACAGTATGTATCCTTAACCACTGAGCCATGTATCCAACCCCTACAACAATATCTTAATATAAGCAAAAAGAAGATATAGCCCATCAATCATAATACATCTATGAAACATTTTCAAATAAAGTTGTGAACAACAATCAGCATACTACTTAATAAGATGTAAAAGCGATATTGTTTTTCTGAGAGCCACAGGAAATCTCAATTTTGTCTTGAGTTTGGATGCTATTTTGAGATTTCTAATGACTACAGTGCAATATGAAAATGCTGAATTCCAATTAAAGGTTGGTGAAAACAACATAAATTTCATTTTTGTGCAAGTTCAAAACCCTTCCTCAGTCTTTCAAGATATTTTAGACCTCACATGAAGATATCACACTAAAGTAAGAGTGTTTACTTAGCACAGCAACTGTTTAATAGAAAGAGTTAAAATATTATTTAAATATTTTCTCTGAAAAATTGAAATTACACTATTACATTACATGATGGAGCACTTCTGTAATCTCAGTGCTTTCAAGGCAGAGGCAGGAGGAACGAGAGTTCAAACTTATCCTTAGCTCCATAGAGAGATGATGCCAGCCTGTGTTATTTAAGATTCTGTCTCAAAAGAACAAAAACCAGGGGCTGGAGAGACGCCTCAGCAGTTAAGAGCACTTCCTACCACCCACATGGGTGCTTGCAATAATTGGTAACTCCAGTCCCATGGAATCCAACATTCTCTTCTGGGCTCCACAAACACCACACAAACACGCACACAGTGCTCAAACATACATGCAGGCAAAGCTCTCATATTTACAGTAGCTTTTCCCAAAATAAAGTTCCTAAGAATAAACCTTACTAAGTAACTGAAATTCCTGTAAAAAAGAACTTTAAGACACACTAAAAAAGGAAATTAAAGACAGTGTCATATGATAGAGAGACTTACCACCCTCCCAGAGTGGCAGAATTAATAATGTGAAAATGGTTAATACCACCCAAAGAAATCTACAAATTCACTGAAATTCCCATCAGAATTCCAATGGCATTCTTCATAGAACTAGAAAAAAGGAAATCTGAAAATAAATTTGGAAACACAAAAGACCACAGTAAACCATAGCAATCTTAAGTAGAAAAAATAAGTTAGTAGAGGCAACAACACAATCTCAAATATACTACAGTGACTGTAACAAAAACAGCGCTGTGCTGGTATACAACATCATGTAGAATAATGGAGCAGAACAGAGGACCTAGAAGTAAACCCCCATAGCTAGAGCCACGTGATTTCTGACAGCATCATCAGAAATACCCAGGGGGAAGAAAGCAGACCTTTGAACAAGCAGAGCTGGTGCAGCCAGGTCTCCCCCTGCAGAGGAATGAGATGAGAGCCACACCTCTCACCCTGTGCAAAATCAAGACAAAATGAGCTGAATACAATGCTTCAAAACCAGAAATGCTAAAGCTGCTAAAGCAAAACATAAACAATACATTTCACATAATAGGTACAGACAAGAACTTTCTGTATGGGAAATACCTCCAAGCATCAGCTCATGGGACTTCCTGGAGTTAGTTTCTACTGAAGGATCCAGCTATTCTACTTCTAAACATATACCCAAATGGTTGTATATCCTACCACAGAGATAAATTCACATGTTGAATTTTTCACAGTAGCTATGAAATGGATCTAGCCTAGATGTCCATTTATGGAAGGATGAGTAATGTCGATGGTCATTGTGATATATATATATATATATGTATATATATATGTGTGTGTGTACATATATATGTGTGTATATATAATATGTATATTATATGTGTGTGATATGTGGTGTATATAATATATATTATATATACATATATGTGATATTATATATATATATATAAAATCTTACTCAGCTCTGAATAAAAATGAAATTTACAGAAAAATGATGGATTCAGCAAGAATTATACTAAGTAAAGTGATCCACGCTAAGAAAGACAAAAATAAATAAATAAAAATAAATCACATGTTTTTTTCTTATATGTGATTCCTAACTTCTAATGTTTATTTGTATATAGGAAGCAGACATGAGTAAGACTATGAAACTAGACAAAAGATCCTGAGGGGAACGAAATGTGTTTAGATGTGAGGAGGGCAGCAAAAGTTCATGTGATTTAAGGTTGAAAGGAGACTAGGGAGAGTGGGCATACACAAGGAAGAGAAAAGGGAGGAAAGAGAAACAATAAAATAAAATTCTGTGTAAAAAGTGACACAATGAAACCTAACTCTTTGTATGCTGATGAGAACAACAAGAATAATGATAATGTCAATCCAATGGTCACACGGATGACCCTGATTAAACTAAATGGGATAAAACAACCCCCAAAGCTATGAATCTCAAAAAGGGATGGGTAAAGGCTGAGTGCTGGAGATGGGAAAGGAGATGAGAGAGGGTGAGAGGAAAAAGCAATCAGAAGCCATTATATAAACATGTGAATCTGCCAAGAACAAACTTAATTAATAAAAAAGAATGGTCAAATAAAAATATTTGTCATTTCATCTCAAGTGTTTTGCTTTAATATTTAAACAAAGTTAAAGAGTATGTCAGAATGAAAAAACAAGTATCTCTCTGGGATCTCCTGGCCTGGAGTCTGTAGCCAGGTCGACTCACTCCCAGAGCAACAAGCGACCAGGACCCTACTAAGAGAGCCAGTCTACTTTTGCCATCACTCGCAGAGGTCAGAAGGCAGAGGGCAGAGGGCAGACAGCAGAGGGCAGAGTACAGAGCTCCCACCCCCCTGAAGAGGGAGTGCCTCAGACCTATCAGAGTATTGGACCTGCTTGCACTTACCGGAAGAGACCTTTGGACCCATACCCACCAGGAAAGGAAGAGACCCCACCTGTAACCACTGGAAGAAGGAATGGGAAGATGACAACATAAGAACACATTCAACGATAGAAAAACCAATATGAGGCCACCAGAGTCTAGGGACTGTACACCAGCAAGATCTGAACATCCCAACACAAATGAAGCAGAAGAGAACGATCTTAAAAACAACTTCATAAAGATGATAGAGACCCTAAAAGAGGAAATGAGAAAATCTTTTAAAGAAATGGAAGAAAAGACAAACCAAAAATTGCAAGAAACAATTCAAACAGTGCAAAGTTTGAAAGCTAAAGTAGAGACAAAAAAAAAAAAACTGAAGGAATTCTGGAACTAGAAAGGCGAGTAAATGATCAGGAATTACAGATACAAGCATAAACAACAGAATACGAGAGATGTCAGAGAGAATCTCAGGCATTGAAGATACACTAGGAGAAACAGATTCATTGACCAAAGAAAATCTTAAGTCCAAGAAAACCCTAACATAAAATATCCAGAAAATATGGGACACTGTGAAAAGACCAAATCTAAGAATAATAGGGACAGAAGAAGGTGAAGAACCCCAACTCAAAGGTGCAGAAAACATATTAAAACTTTCCCAACCTAAAGAAAGACATGACAGTGAAAGTACAAGAAGCCTAGAACACCAAATAGATTGGACCACAAGAAAAAGTCCTCTTACCACATATTAATCAAAACATCAAACATACAGAATAAAGAAAGAATATTAAGCAGCAAAGGAAAATAGTCAAGTAACATATAAAGGCAAACCTATCAGAATTACACCTGACTTCTCCATGGAAACTATGAAAGGCAGAAGGTCCTGGGTAGATATTCTTCCAACACTAAGAGATCATGGATGCCAGCCCAGACTACTAACCCGGCAAAGCTCTCAATGACTATAGATGAGAAAAAAAGATATTCCATGACAAATCCAGATTTAAACAATACATATCCATGAATACAGCCCTAAAGAAAGTATTAAGAGGAAAACTACAACCTAAGGAAGGTAACTATGCTCATAAAAACATAGGCAATAGATAATCCAACTTTACAAAATAGCCAAAAGAAAAACCAAGGTAAATCCACAAACAATACCACCACCACCACCACCAAATCCAAAACAAGCAAGAATTAACACTCAATGGTCATTAATCTCCCTCAATATTAATGGTCTTAATTTGCCTATAAAAAGACATGGGCTAACAGAATGGATACAAAGACAGAATCTATCCTTCTGCTGCATACAAGAAATACACCTCAACTTCAGAGAAAGATATTACCTCAGAGTAAAGGATTGGGGTAAGATTTTCCCATCAAATGGACCCAAGAAACTAGCTGGTGTAGCTATCCTAGTAACAAACAAATTAGACTTCAAACTAAAATCAATCAAATAAGAGGAAGAAGGTCATTTCATATTCATCACAGGAAAATTCATCAGGAAGAAGTCTCAATTCTGAACATCTATGCCCCAAATACAAAGGCATCCATGTTTGTAAAAGAAACATTACTAAAACTCAAAACACACATAAAGACCTCACACAGTTATAGTGGGAGACTTCAACACCACACTATTAGGCAGGACCACCAGACAGAAACTTAACAAAGAAACAAAGGAACTAACAGAAGTTATGACCCAATTGGGTTTAACAGACATCTATAGAACGTTCCATCCGAACACAATATACCTTTTTCTCAGTGCCACATGGGACCTTCTCTAAAATCGACCACATACTTGGCAACATGTCAAACCTCAACAGGTACAAAAATTTTCAATAACCCCCTGTATTTTATCAGACAACCATGCTTTAAAGTTAGAATTCAACAACAACACAAGTTGCAGAAACCCTACAAACTCTTAGAAACTGAACAATGCACAATTGCACCATTCCTGGGTCAAGGAAGAAATAAAGAAAGAAATTAAAGACTTCCTAGACTTTAATGAAAATGAAGACACAACATACCCAAACTTATGGGACAATTTGAAAGCAGTACTAAGAGGAAAGTTTGTAGCACTAAATACTCATATGAAGAAACTGGAGAATAGTCACACTAGAGAATTAACAGCACAACTGAAAGCTCTAGAACAAAAAGAAGTAAGCCTACCCCAGAGGAGTAGATGCCAAGAAATAGTCAAATTTAGGGTTGAAATTAATAAAGTCGAAACAATACAGAGAATCAATGTAACAATGAGTTGGTTATTCTGGGGGAAAATCCACAAGACAGACAAACCTTTATTCAAATTAATCAAAAAGCAGAGAGAGAACATGCAAATTAACAAAATCAGGAATGAAAAGGGGGACATAACAATGGACACTGAGTAAATCCAGAGAATCTTCAAGTCATACTTTGAAAACCTGTACTTCACAAAATTTGAAAATTTAAAGGAAATGGACAATTTTCTGGATAGATATCACTTATCAAGATTAAATCAAGAATAGATAAGCAATCTAAACAGACCTATAAACCCCTAGTGAAATAGAAGCAGTTATCAAAAGTCTCCCAAACAAAAAAAGCCCAGGCCCAGATGGCTTCAATGAAGAATTCTACCAGAAATTCAAGAAGAGCTAATTCCAATACTCCTCAAAGTGTTCCACACAATATAAGCAGAAGGTTAGTTCCCAAACTCTTTTTACAAGGCTATAATTACCTTGGTACCCAAGCCACACAAAGACACAGCTAAGAAAGAGAACTACAGACCAATATCCCTCATGAATATTGATACAAAATATTCAATAAAATACTTGTAAATTGAATCTAAAAACACATCAGAAAAATCATCCACTATGATCAAGTAGGCTTCATCCCAGGGATGCAGGGATAGTTCAACATACGAAAAACTGTCAATGCAATTCACCATATAAACAAGCTACAAAAGAAAATCCAGATGATCATCTCAATTGATGCTGAAAAGGTCTTTGATGAAATCCAACACCTCTTCATGATAAAGGTTCTGGAGAGATCAGGGATAACAGGAACATACCTGAATATAATAAATGGATAGGTAGAATCAACACAGTAAAAATGGCAGTCTTGCCAAAAGCAATCTACAGATCCAACGCAATCCCCATCAAAACACCAAAACACCGGCACAATTCTTCACAGACCATTAAAGAACAATAATCAACTTTATATGGAAAAACAAAGACCCAGGATAGCCAAAACAACCCTGTACACTAAAGGAACTTCCAGAGGCATCACCATCCCTGACTTCAAGCTCTATTATAGAGCTATAGTCCTAAAAACAGCTTGGTATTATCACAAAAATAAACAGGTAGACCAATGGAATCGAATTGAAAACCCCGATATTAATCCACACATCTACAAACACCTGATATTTGACAAAGAAGCTAAAATTATACAATGGGAAAAAAAGCATCTTCAACAAATGGTGCTGGCATAACTGGATATTGGCATGTAGAAGACTGCACATAGATCTCTGTCTCTCACCATCTACAAAACTTAAGTCCAAATGAATCAAAAACCTTAACATGAATCCAGCCACACTGAACTTGTTAGAAGAGAAAGTAGGAGGTACCCTTGAATGAATTAGTACAGGAGACTGCTTCCTAAACATAACACCAGTAGCACAGACACTGAGATCGACAATTAATAATTGGAATCTCCTGAAACTGAGAAGCTTCTGTTAGGTACAAGACACAGTCAACAAGACAAAAACTCACATCGGACAGAGGGCTGATCTCAAAAATTTACAAAGAACTCAAGAAGCAAGTCTTCAAAACACCAAAGGATCCAATTAAAAAGTGGGGTAATGGGGAGGGAAATGGAGAGGGACTGGGGATTGACATGTGAAACAACCTTGTTTCTAATTTAAATTTAAATAAAAAAGTGGCAATAAAAAAGGGGGTACAGAACCAAATAGAGGAGTCTAAAATGGCTGAGAGAGACTTAAAAAAGTGCTCAACATCCTTAGCCATTAGGGAAATGCAAATCAAAACAACTCTGAGTTACCATCTCACTCCTATCCGAATGACTAAAATCAAAATCTCCAGTTTATACTGGAGAGGATATGGAGAGAGGGGAACACTCTTCCACTGCTGGTGGGAATGCAAACTCATACAGCCACTTTGAAAATCAGTATGGAGATTTCTCAGTAAAGTGGGAATTACCACACTCTTAGGCATGTACCCAAAAGATGCCCCTTCATACATCAAGGGCATTTGTTCCACTATGTTCATAGCAGCATTATTTGTAATAGCCAGAACCTGGAAGCAACCTAGAGGCCCCTCAACTGGAGAGTGGATAGAGAAAATGTAGTATATTTACACAATGGATTACTACTCAGAAAAAAAAAACCCAATGGAATCTTGAAATTTGCAGGCAAATGGATGGCACTAGAAGAAATCATCCTGAATGAGGTAACTCAGTCACAAAAATAGAAACATGGTATGTACTCAGTCATATATGGATTACAGACATGAAACAGGGTAGTGCCAGCCTACAATCCCACTGCCAGAGAGTCTAGGAGACAGGGAGGACCCTAAATGAGATATGCATGGTACCCCAGGGAAGGGGAATGGGACAGAAAATCCTGAGGGGATTGGGAGCAGGGGGGAGGGGAGAGGGAGCTGGGAAAAGGAGAGAGGGGAAAGTGGAGGGGAGAGGAGGACATGGGGGAGCAGGAAGTGTGCATCAGAAGAATAGAGGAGAGCAGGGTGAGAGACACCATGATAGAGGTAGCCATTCTAGGTTTGAGGAGACATCTGGCACTAATGAGATTTCCAGAGATCTACAAGAATGACACCAACTGCCAATCTAAGCAGTAGCGGAGAGGCTACCTTAAATGCCCTTCCCTGATAATGATATTGATGACTATCTTGTATGCCATCCTAGAGTCTTCATCCATTGGCTAACAGAAGCAGAGCAGACAGCCACAGCTAAACACTGAACTGAACTGGAAACCATATGCAGAGAGGGAGGAGTGATGAGCAAAGGGGTCAAGACTGGGCAGGTGAAACTCACAGAAACAGCTGACCTGAACAAGGGGTAGCTTATGGACCCCAGACTGATGGCTGAGAGACCAGCAAAGGACTGATGCAGACCCCCAGAATGCAAGTGTCAATGAGGAGACCTTGGCATTCTTTGGGACCTCGGGCATTAAATCAGTATTTATCCCTGGCATCCAAATGAACTTTGGGAGCCCTTTCCACATGGAGGGAAGCTCTCTCAGCCTAGACCCTGCCCTGGATGATATGACAGATTTTGGAGATCACTCATGAAGGGCCTCACCCTCCCTGGATAGTGAAGTGGGAATTGGGTTGGGAGGTTGCAGGGGTTGGGGGGGTGCAGTAGGAGGTGATGGAGAGGGAGCTGGGCTTGACATGTGAAGCAAGCTTGTTTCTAATAAAAAAGTAAAAAATAATAAAAAGAAAAAACAAACAAATAATGTGTATAATAATAATAATAATGTGACTTTTCTTTTAAAGCACAGAAGACTTAGAAATCCATGTTTGACTACTTCTTTTCATTCTTTCCAGTATTTGCTGACAAGACAAATGGGCACAGTTTTGGTTGTTCTGAGATTTATTATACTTTAAAACATATCTCTTTATCTTCTTAATTATACAACATTTGTTATGTCTGAGACCTATTCATTCCTAATGATTCATTTAGAACTAGGAAATCTCTTTTGCTTTGCCAAAAGATTTATTCTTACTAATTTAGAGGAGCGCCATGACCTGGTTCCACTTAGATGTCATACATAACTGAGAAAGATATTTTAATGATAATCACCTCCAAATGAGTTTCTAGTATAATCCCAGAAGTAACACGTCACCCCAGACAGTCCCTGCCATTCTGGGCTTGTATGCCTGGAGGCAGAGAGTCTTTGGTTGTTTGATTTCCTCCCCACAAGTTCTTACAGGGGAGACTGCATCTCCCTTGTGCTTCCTTGGAGCCTGGCAGGAGAGCAAAATGGGAATATACCTGATCTTCCTGCTGCTAAGTGGAGTGAACTGGGGACCTGTCTCTGTCCTGGTGAAAGTAAATAAAAGTGAACTGAAAGAAGAAGGAGATGAAATGATGAGAAAATAGCACACTAAGTATTCCTCTTGTCTAAAGCTGACTAAAGTAAACCCTCTGTAACAATAGATTAGCCTTCAATGCCCCTTGCTAACCTCACACTCTCAGAAACATTGTCAATCCTAAAAACTGTAATTAATTGCAGAAAATAACTAATTTTTGAGTATTTAAAATTACATCAGATTGAACATTGCACATTCTCTGTGAAAAATATGTATCAATCAGATTAAATGCATAAATAAGTCACTATATATTTGACTTAGACATCTTCTAAGTTTCATCAAGCTTTTCAGAGACATCCTTAATTGAAATTTCTCCTCATATTATTAAAAAAGTGGTAGTTTTCATAGAACATATTTGCACAAGAACTATTATATAAAATATTTTCAGCTGGGTGTTGGTGGCACACGCCTTTAATCCCAGCACTTGGAAGGCAGAGGCAGGCGGATCTCTGTGAGTTCGGGGCCAGCCTGGTCTACAGAGCTAGTTCCAGGACAGTCTCCAGAACAATACAGAGAAACCCTGTCTCGAAAAACAAAAAAAGAAAAAAAAAAGAGAAAAAATATGTTCATAAGAAAAATAAAGATACCTGCCACATACCAGCTGCTCAAAGTAATATATGATTCAGGCTGGGGAGAGGAGATGGCTCCATCGGTTGAGTGCCTGCAGAAGAAGTTCAATTCTGTGGCAGGCATCTATAGCCTGAGCCCTGGAAAGGCAGAGACAGTAGATCCCTGGAGCTCATTGGCAGAATAACCTAGCAAAACCTGCGAGAGACCTTGTCTTATAAAACAAAGTGGAGAGTGATTAGGAGAGTGTTGACCTCTAGATTCCACACATATGCATGACCTGCATACACATACTCATACAAACATGCATGTGCACCAGATACAATACTCTATTAATTAGAGTTATTGATATATAGAAAACATCACCTTGTTTTAACTCTTCTCCTTATATTTTGCAATAAAACATGTCTCTGTTCTTTTTTTTCCTGGTCTTTCTTATTAAAATTTGGGTCTTCATACTTTTAATTGACTTACGAAATGTCCGTTTTTTTGTTGTTGTTGTTGTAAAATTTGATAGTACTTGATCATTTATTCACTTACATATGTACATTATCCTATATTTCATAAGTTTTATCCAGGATTTTACTAGGAATTATGGTTGTTTTAATGTGTTTTTTTATAGTTCAGTTACTTTCTGTGTTTGTGTTGCATTCATGTATATATGTGAATGTGTGTGTGTGTGAACATACAGTGTCTTCCTTTATTTCTCTTCACCTCAGTTTTTGAGGCAAGGTCTTTCCTTGAGCCTGGATCTCACCAATTTACCCCAGGGATCTTACTGACAACCCCACTACTCCAATAATTGGGCTTTGCATGTGTTCCTTGAAGTCTAGCTTTGCTTGTAGGCATTGGGATTCGATTCCAGGTACTTATGCTTGCATAGCCAACATTTTACTTAATGAGCCATCCACCCAGCCTCCTAGTTGACTTTCTTATGTCACATCTTTGCTCTATCTAGTCTGAGAATAAGGAATTATATCAAAGCCTAGCTATATTTGAAAATTGTAGTTCAGGTATCCCAAAGTCCTTTATTTGACCATACCCCATGAATGGCAACCACAGCTGCACAGAAGTTATCCATAAACTTGCCATTACTTTTGAGTTCTTTCCATTGAGCTCTCAATAGTTGCAAACCACAATTATAGTTGGTCAGTCCACACTTGTTTTCTTTCCCAGAATTTTCCTTGCTGTTCTCAGATGTTTATTTTTCAGATAAACTTTAGTCATTTTGCAAGTTCCCCTGAACATCTAGTGTTGATTAGCATTGTGTGGACACTTAACCCCTTACCTGACATATAGCAAAACTTCCATAGTTGTAAAATATAATTACAATTTGTAATGATTCTGGTCATTGCATCAAATGTGTGGAAATATCATGAAAGTATAAAGAGCGCTGATAGTTATTTATAGTATCAAGTCTTCTTTTCAATGAGAAAGTTTGGAACTTTGAAGAATTCTACCTCAGTGATTGAAATATTCTCATTTACTCAATGTCATTCCCATTACATGGCCATCATATACTTTCATTACCCTCCCCAAAGCTCTGCTCTTCAATGTCTATACTGTGGAGAAAATAGACATCACCTTCAACATCTTCCACCCAAAGTTTCAAGCTGGTCTCCATTTTTATTCTTTATCTCCTTTCTCACCTCATTTACATATGGTAACCCTGTTACTGAATCCAATGGTCATTTCCAGTCCTCAACTGATTGATGAGGATTAAACAGGGCTTAATGTTTCCTGTATGGAACACCTTTTCCCTGTCATTTCTCTCAGATTGCCTCTTCCTGCTTAACTATTCCCTTCCTAATCTCCTTTCCAGTTCCTTGTGTTTTTATATTGTCTCCTTCCCATCTGTTCTTGCAGTGGGTTCCAGAATGTGCCTCTTTCTCTCCTTGTGAGTGTGGGGGTCAGGGTTCCCTTCTGGTGGGTGTAGGCAAGTCCAATGTTCTGGTAGCTCTCTACTTCCTGGTCTCATGGGTACTACAGATGCAAGTATAACCAACAGAATACAAGAGATGGAAGAGAGAAGCTCAGGTGTTGAAGATGCACTAGGAGAATTAGATTCATGGACCAAAGAAAATATTAAGAGCAGCTAGAGAAAAAGGCCAAGGAACATATAAAGGCAAACCTATCAGAATTACACCTGACTTTTCCATGGAAACTATTAAAGCCAGAAGGTCCTGGATAGATTTACCAACATTAAGGGACCACGAATGCCAGCCAAGACTACTATACCCACCAATGCTTTCAATCACAATAAATGGAGAAAACAAGATATTCCATGACAAAACCAGATTTAAACAATACATATCCAGTAAACTAGCCCTACAGAAAATTCTGGAAGGAAAACTCCAACCCCAGGAAGTTAACTACAACCAGAAAAACATAGGCAATAGATAATCCCACTTTACCAACAAGCAAAATAAAAAGTGGTGGAAATCTACATACAATTCCACCACCAACTACCATTCCCAAACAAACAAGAATGAGCTACCAATGGTCATTAATTTACTTCAATATTAATGGTCTTAACTCGTCCATAAAAAGATACAAGTTAACAGAATGGATTCAAAGACAGAATCCATCCTTCTGCTGCATACAAGAAACACACCTCAGCTTCAAAGACAGATGTTATTTCAGAGTTAAGGGTTGGGAAAAGATTTTCCAATCAAATGAACCCAAGAAACAAGTGGGGGTAGCAATCCTAATATCTAACAATTAGACATTAAACTAAAATAAATCAAAAGAGATGAAGGAGGTCACTTCATACTCATCACAGGAGAAATCCACCAAGATGAAGTTTCAATTCTGAACATCTATGCCCCAACTACAAAGCCATCCACCTTCGTAAAAGAAACATTACTAAAACTCAAAGATCATATAAAACCTCACACATTTGTAGTGGGAGACTTCAACACCTCACTCTCATCACTAGACAGGACCACAAGACAGAAACTTAACACGGATATGAAAGACCTAATAGAAGTTATGACCCAATTGGGTTTAACAGACATCTATAGAATACCCATTCAAACACAAAAGAATATACCTTCTTCTTAGCTCTACACGGAACCTTCTCAACAATTGACCACATACTTGGCAACATAGTAAACCTCAACAGGCACAAAAAATTGGAATAAGTCCACGTATATTATCAGACCACCATGCCTTAAATCTTATCAGACCACCATGCCTTAAAGTTAGAATTCAACAACAACACAAATTGCAGAAACCCTGCAAACTCATGGAAATTGAATAATGCATAATTGCACCATTCCTGGGTCAAGGAAGAAATAAACAAAGAAATTAAAGACTTTCAAGAATTCAATGAAAATGAAGACACAACATACCCAAACGTACAGGACACTTTGAGAACAGTGCTAAGAGGAAAGTTCATAGCACTAAGTGCCCACATGAAAAAACTGGAGAATAGTCACACTAGAGAATTAACAGCACAACTGAAAGCTCTAGAACAAGAGGAAGCAAGCTCAGCCCAGAGGAGCAGACTCCAGGAAATAATTAAATTGAGAGCTGAAATCAATAAAGTAGAAACTAGGAAAATGATACAAAGAATCAAGTAACAAAGACTTGGTTCTTTGTGAAAATCAACAAGATAGACAAACATTTATCCAAACTTACCAAATGGCAGAATATGAACTGCAAATTAACAAAATCAGAAATGAAAAGGGAGACATAACAAAGGACAGTGAGGAAATCCAGAGAATCATCAGGTCATATTTTGAAAAGCTGTACTTCACAAAATTTGAAAACTTAAAGGAAATGGACAATTTTCTGGATGGATATCGCTTACCAAAATTAAATCAAGAACAGATAAGCAATTTAAATAGTCCTATAACACATAAGGTAATAGAAGCAGTCATCAAAAGTCTCCCAAGCAAAAAAATGGCTTCAATTTTACCAGAAATTCAAAGAACAGGTTATACCAATTCTCCTCAAAGTATTCCATGCAATTGAAGCAGAAGGGTCTTTGCCAAACTCTTTATGAGGCTTCAGTAACATTGATACCCAAGCCACACAAAGACACAACTAAGAAAGAGAACTTCAGACCAATATACCTCATGAACATTGATGCAAAAATACTCAATAAAATACTGGCAAATCATCCACCATGATCAAGTAGGCTTCATCCTAGGGATTCAGGGATGGTTCAACATACTAAAATCCATCAGTGTAATCCACCATATAAACAAGGTGAAAGGCAAAAATCACATGATCATCTTACTAGATGCTGAAAAAGCCTTTAACAAAATCTAACATCCCATTATGATAAAGGTCTTGGAGAGATCTGGGATAACAGGAACATACCTAAACATCATAAAAGATATATACAGCAAACCGACAGCCAACATCAAAGTGAATGGAGAGAAACTTAAGGCAAGTCCTCTAAAATCAGGAACAAGGCAAGGCTGATCCCTCTCCCCATACCTGTTCAATATTTTACTCGAAATTCTAGCTAGAGCAATAAGATAACAAAAGGAGATCAAAGGGATACAAATTGGAAAGGAAGAGGTAAAACTTTCACTATTTGCAGATGATATGATAGTTTACATAAGTGAACCAAAAAAACTCTACCAGAAAACTCTTACAGCTGATAAACACCTTCAGCAATGTGGCAGGATACAAGATCAACTCAAGAAAATCAGTAGCCCTAATATATACAGATAATAAAAGGGCTGAGAAAGAAATCAGAGAAACATCACCCTTGACAATTGCTACAAACAACATAAAATACCTTGGGGTAATGCTAACCAAACAAGTGAAAGACCTGTATAAGAAAGGCTTTGAGTCTTTAAAGAAAGAAATTAAAGAAGACACCAGAAAACGGAAAGATATCCTATGCTCTTTGATAGGTAGAATCAATGTAGTAAAAAATGGCAATACTGCCAAAAGCAATCTACAGACTCAATGTAATCCCCATCAAAATCCCAGCACAATTCTTCACAGACCTTGAAAGAACAATAATAAATTTTACATGGAAAAACAAAAAACCTAGGATAGTCAAGACAACCTGCTCAACAAAGCAATGTCTGGACGCATCACAATCCCTGACTTCAAGCTCTATTATAGAGCTATAGTCCTGAAAACAGCTTGGTATTGGCACAAAAATAGACAGGTAGACCAATGGAATCGAATTGAAACCCTGAGATTAATGTACATGCCTATGAACACTTGATTGTTGGCAAAGACCTAAATTTATACAATGGAAAAAAGAAAGCATCTTTAACAAATGGTGCTGGTATAACTTGATGCTGGCATGTAGAAGACTGCAGATACATACATGTCTATTGCCATGCACAAAACTTAAGTCTAAAGGGATCAAAGACCTCAACATAAATCCAGCCACACTGAACCTCTTAGAAGAGAAAGTGGGAGACACCCTTGAATGAATTGGTACAGGAGACTGCTTCCTGAACATAACACCAGTAGCACAGACGCTGAGATCAACAATTAATAAATGGGACCTCCTGAAACCAAGACACTTCTGTAAGTCAAAGGACACAGTTAGCAAGACAAAAAGGCAGCTCATAGAATGGGAAAAGGTATTCAGCAACCCCACTTCTGACAGAGGGCTGATCTCAAAAATTTACAAAGAACTCAAGAAGCAAGTCTCCAAAACACCAAAGGATCCAATTAAAAAGTGAAGCACTGAACTATATAGAGAATTCTAAATAGAGGAGTCTAAAATGACAGAGAGACTCTTAAGAAAGTGCTCAACATCCTTAGCCATTAGGGAAATGCAAATGAAAACAACTCTGAGACATCATTTTACTCCTGTCAGAATGGCTAAAATCAAAAACTTCAACAACAGTTTATGCTGGAGAAGATGTGGAGAAAGGGGAGCACTCCTCCACTGTTGATTGGAGTGCTGACTTGTACAGCCACTTTAGAAATCATTATGGAGATTCCTCTGGAAAATGGGACTCAGTCTACCATAAGACCCAGCAATTCCACTCTTAGGCATATACCCAAAAGATGTCCATTCACATAACAAGGATGTCTGTTCCACAATGTTCATAGCAGCATTTTATGTAATAGCTAAATCCTGGAAGCAACTTAGATGCCCCTCAACTGAAGAGTGGATAGAGAAAATGTGGTACATTTACACAAAGGAGTACTACTCAGCGGAAAAATAAACAATGAAATCTTGAAATTGGCAGGCAAATGGATGGCACTAGAAGAAACCATCCTGAGTGAGGTAACCTAGTCACAAAAAGACAAACATAGTATGTACTCAATCATATATGGATTTTAGACATGGAACAGGGGAGTGTCAGCCTACAATCTCAGTGCCAGTGAGTCTGATACCCCAGAGAAGTGGAAAGAGCCAAGATCTCCTCAGCTGATTGGGAACAACGGGGGAGGGAAGAGGGAGCCAGGAAAAAGAGAGGGGGATAAGAGGTGGGGAGAAGAACGCATGGGGGAGCAGGAAGGTTGAGTCGAGGTAAGAATAGAGGAGAGCTGGATGAGAGATACCATAATAGATGGAGTCATTATAGGTTTGAGGAGAGAGCTGACAACAGTGAGATTTCCAGAGATCTACAAGGATAACACCAACTGGCAAACTAAGCAATAGTGGAGAGACTACATTAATAGCCCCTCCTAGATGATAAGGTTGATGACTACCTTATATGCCATCCTAGAACCTTCCTCCAGAGACTGATGGAAGCAGAGACAGATACCCACAGCTAAACACTAAACTGAACTCCTGGAACCCAGTGACAGAGATGGAGGAGTCATGAGAAAAGGGGTCAAGACCATGCTGATGAAACCCACAAAGACAGCTGACCAGATAAGAAGGAGCTCTTGAACCCCAGACTGATGACTGAGAGGCCAACAGGGGACTGATCCAGATTCCATGAATGTAGTCTCAGTGAGGAGGCCTAAGAAATCACTGGGGCCTTGGGTAGTAGTTCGGTGTTTACCATGGTGTACGAGTGAACTTTGGGAGCCCATTCCACACAGAGGGATGCTCTCTCAGTTTGGACACATGGGGAAGGGCCTAGGTCCTGCCCTGGATGAAAGGACAGACTCTGGAGATCCCTCTAAGGAGGGCCTCATCCTCCCTGGGGAATGATATGGGGATTGGCTGGGGGGGGGTGGAGGGGGCTGTTGGAGGAACAAGGGAGGAGGGGTGGGAGAGAGAACTGGGATTGACATGTGAAGCATTCATGTTTCTAATTAAAAAAACATACATTAACAGAAAAAAGAAAGTATATTTCTTTTTTGTTTTGTGATACCTCAGCTTCTTTGCAAATCTGCTTTCCCTACTCTGTGTAGACGGTACCACAGTGCTTAAAAAAAGGGAAATGAGTTAGGACATTATTCCTTCCTATGTGTATTTTAGGGTCTAGCTTACTAAGTTGAAAGGCATTAGAACACCCTGGTGACAGCCTATAAAATCTTTATAAGCAAGATATTTTTGAAGAGCAATCCTAAATTAACCTAATAACATATTTCCTAAAATACATAGTATATCATAGAGAGAGGTTTGTATATAGAGGCTAGCTCATTAATTTGTCAAACCACAATGTTTTAATGACAGGGAAAGTGTTTTTGATTCTTTATTTATAAATCAGGATATGAATAAAAGTAGGCAAAGTGAGAAAAGAAAAAAATGAGATAATCATTTTTGCCAAATGGTAATGTGAGATTCTGCTCTTATACATAACCTCCTGCTCTGTCCAGGTCATGTGACTTCTCTGGAAGTGGGGCTTGTGCTTAGAACATTGTGCTCTTACCGAAGATAAGGTTACAATTCTGAACAAACTCCTGACTTCAAGCATTGAAGTTCAGTTTCTGTGACTTTCAATAGTGGCTCAAAGCAAAAGACAAGTCACTGGTACCATTGGAGTCTTTACTGCAAGGAAGTCCTTGATAAGACAGCTTTGCACTTCTGAAGAGATATCCCTGCCTACCTCTTGCCCATGCTGTGGAGACCCAAGATATCAGGGTCACTAACCCTGACTGTATTGTCACTGATACTTCAGAACAGAAATATGACTGTAACACCTTCTATACACCTTCTATCCGGCCCTCAGTAAGACCCGGATGAACCACCACCTTGATTTGCCTGCCTTGATGATCTTGTGATTATATGGAATCCACCTCAAGGTGTGGATTTGCCTCAGCCAGAAAGAGAAGGTTTCAACGTCCTTCCCACAGCACTTTCCTCTCCAGCTATGAAGTGCCTGTGCATGGGATGAGATTGTCATTCTGTGCTGACCTGCTCCTGGAGACTCTTCATTGTCCCCTGAGGTCCTCCCATCTGCTTCTGACTTTGTGGCACTTTTCCTTATCTCACTGAAGCTCTGAAGTTGAACTCGAAAGACATTTACAAACTTGGCTGGGAAGCTACCCCACGCACATCTCTGCTGAGCCAAATCATTATTTAATCTTGTCGGTGGATGTGGAAGAAAGGAGAAAAACCACTTAAATATGGACTATAATGGTCTCTGACTTCACCTCGACTTGTGAGAAATAATCACTCTTTCTAGTGACACATACAGTAAGTCAGGAGAATGCCATTTACTGCTCTGGCTTTTAGGGTATTCCTCACTGTCATACGTGACAGTCCATCCATCATCCAAAAAATGGATTTCATTGACATATTGGTTATAAATTCATGCAGGGCAAAAGCCTCTTCTGGCATGTATGTGTGATATATGAGTATATACAGTTTAATAAGCCTTAATTATAATATGCACTGTCCCACAACTTATTTGTGTTTTTGTTCTGACCACACATTCTTCTCATTGTCCAGAATGACTCAAGATGTAGTTTTCTTCCTATTCTACATTTCATTTTAGGTTGAGAACATTTTAAACTGGAGGGACATTTTGTCTATTTCATATGTAAATAGAGATTAATATCTTTAGAAATGATAATTGATCTTTGAATGATTAATTTTAAATATATAGTAAGAGTGTTCTAGCTGTCAAAATCGTGAGATAATCATTGCTAATTTGTGTATTTCAATTTTGAGGTGTTCAGTTCTGAAAAAGTCTGTACTATTAATATATGATTACTGTCACTGCTAAGTATCTCACTGATTTTATCTCAATTTTATTCATGTATTCCCAACAAAGTAGATGACGTTAACTTATGTATTTTAAAAATATGATACATTTGATACAAAAATGTGAAGTAACTTGCTTAAAATTATAAAACTAATTCATGATAACATAACCTCCCACCCACCCTATTATTATCATCATTACTATTATTATCTATTTTTTAAAGACAGCTTCTCACTGTGTAGCTCATATGAATCTCGAACTCACTGTGGCATCCAAGCTGGTCTTGAACTTGCAATAATCCTGCATCAGCCTACTGAGTACTGAAATTATAGGCATGCCTAGTTCTTGTGTTACTTTCTAACATAATGATGTATGAGAGGTTTTCCCTATTCTAGAATGTGGTAGTCCATTATTTTGCTAAGCTTACGTGTCTATTTAGTTAATTAAACAGATACAGCAGACATAAATTATATATTCAAATAAACAGGAAGAGTACCAAATATACAGGACAGTAATTGAGGCTGGTTGTTTTTTAATTTCAAACCTGGCTCATTTCAATACTTGTAGTTCCCCTCACTTAAAGTTCCATGAGTTCAGAAGTACTATGGTTATACAATTCAACCCTTCAGGGTTCCAGTGTGTTAGCACCTCTGGGTGGGCATGCCTCTAGCATTTTGTAGCTACTTTTCATGCAGGTTTTGCACCTCCCTGGAATTGCTGTCTTATATGTGGTAATCCGGAACTCTCCCCCCAATATTCCCCACTCTTCATTTTGACCAGAAGGTGGTGAAGCTAGTGGGGTGCTGGTAGTCACTGGCTGTGTCTCTTTCGCTGGTCACTGTGTCTACACCTGGGAATCCTCCACTTTATTTACCATACCAAACTTTCTTTCTTTACCTAGGAGTCTGTGTCTTAGAGACTGAAGCCACAATGCCTGGTGCTCAGTTCTTTCCACAAGGCTCAACCTTTCCCTAAGAGAAGGAAGTCTGGAGTCAACTGCACTTCTTAAATGGGAGAGAATGTGGAGTGAAGGGCATGAGAAAATATTTAAAATCTCACAGTGAAATAACATTCACCAATATTTAGGAAGTATGAGAATTGTCTCAAAGTGTGAAGGAAGATGGGACTGGGGCAAATGGTGTCAAGTAGGTAAAGTAAATGACCTTGTCTCCAGGAGCACACAATTAATAGTAGCTGGGATAAAAGAGCAAAGAATGCAACCAACCTTCCATGTCCATGGGCTCCACAACATTCTGTGTCCATGGGTGGAAAGTAGTTACATAAAAATGTGTCTGTGCTGTTTGCCTCCTGTCTGTAGCGGTACTGATTTACTGTTTTCAGTATACAGACCTCTTGCAGTGGGGTCTCCTGCCTCTTTTGAGAGGACAAAATTTTATTGAATCATTTGGGGTAGGGCATAGTAATATTTAGTATTCCGGGATTCACCTATCGTGTGCCTGAAATGTGGACAACACTAAGACAAGAATCACTATTGAAACTTACCATATTTTCTCATATTTCATCATCACCTTAAGTTTCATTTTCTGGGGAGGGCCAGACACTGTGGGATGAGGCCACACAAACAACTTGCTGGAGTGGCCACGTGTTAAGTGTAAGGATTCAGGCATTCAGCTGGCCTGCCTCTGTCTCCCGGCAGAATGCACTCAGGCAGTACTCTGGTCAGCCCAAGTACAAAGGACCCCTTTAAAAGAATGACCTCCTCCCGCTTATGCTCCCTTTCTGTTCTCTCTTTCCCTTTCCCCTGTCTTTTTTCCCCTCTCTTTTTCCTTCTCTTTTGCCTGCTGTTCCCCTAAGGCAGATAGGACTTTTCCTGTCTCCCTCTTCTCTTTTCTCTTATCTTGTCTTGTCTTGTCTTCTCTTCTCTTCTCTCCTCTCTCTATGTCTCTTTACATCTTTTCTCTCCCCCCCCCCAACTACTTTCCTTTCTAATAAAACTTCTCACTTAAGCTCTTGTCTGCCTGGCATGTTTGTGTCATGCCCCTCCCTCCCCTGCCTCAGTCACCCTCTCCTGCCAAGGAATCCATGGAATTTTTCAAGGTTCCTCACAGTTTATTCCTAACAGTAAGGACCTGAAGTTCTATGAAAACTCACCATTATCTTCTTGGGCATGAGAGTGGTCACCAAATAGATATTCAGTATCTATATCAAAATAGATATCAGCCTCTACTAAGCCTTTAAGTGGTGCCAGTTAGCCAATATCTTGACTATAGCCTCTTGAGAGCCATCAACCAGAGGAACCCCCCTCACCCACTTCTGAATTTCTGACTCACGGAGCTCTGTATATGAAAATAATGGTCATTTATTTTAAGCGGTTAATTTTGGACAATATGTTGTTTGGCAATAGGTAACTAGAGTGACATATCTAATTCTTATGCAGATTGTAATATAACTAGCATGAAGTGGATTTTTCACTTTACTTGGGCACAGATTGTTTACCTTTGCCAGTGCCTGTGGAAGTGGTTGCATGTGTGCTGAGTAATAACTTAGGAAGCACTGTAGCAATTGAACAAGATTGTCTACTAAACAGTCTTGGATCTTGAAGAAAGCTGAACTACTGCCCTTTACTAAGATATTTTATTGCTTCTTCCCCCAGAAGACTCAAATTCTGGTTCTAACCAGAATCTGTAGGTGACTAGGATTAAGAAGTGGGCATGCCTGTGGGAAGTAAGTGTAGATGGCATGGAAGATGACTCCCAGTGATTCCCAACCTTCTAGTATTTGTGAACATGTGCAATTCTCTCCCTTTAAGCAGAGATTTTATCTGGTAATATAATTCTAACTAGTTAAATATGAAGACAGAGATGGGTAATACACTTCCAAAAAGAGAGTTGGAAATACCCATGAGCTCTACGTTGCCTGTCCTCCTCTAAAGTCAGTCTTCTCTGTGGGAAGATGGATTTGAAGTTGCCCAATAGAAAAAACATCTCCTGTGAAATACAGCAAGATCTGCAAATAGTGAAAGTTTTACCTCTTCATTTCCAATTTGTATCCTCTTGATTTCCTTTTGTTGTCTTATTGCTCTAGCTAGAACTTCAAGTACAATATTGAAGAGATGTGAAGAGAGTGGACAGCCATGTCTTGTTCCTGATTTTAAAGGAATTGCCTTGAGTTTCTCTCCATTTAGTTTAATGTTGGCTGTTGGTTTGCTGTATATAGCTTTTATGATGTTTAGGTATGTTCCTGTTATCCCTGATCTCTCCAAGACCTTTATCATGAAGGGGTGTTGGATTTTGTCAAAGGCTTTTTTAGCAACAAGTGAGATGATCATGTGGTTTTTCTGTTGCAGTTTGTTTATATGGTGAATTACATTGATGAATTTTCATATGTGGAACCATCCCTGCATCCCTGGGATGAAGCCTCCTTGATCATGGTAGATGATTTTTCTGATGTGTTCTTGGATACGATTTACCAGTATTTTATTGAGTATTTTTGCATCAATGTTCATGAGAGATATTGGTTTGTAGTTCTCTTTCTTAGTTGTGTCTTTGCGTGGCTTGGGTACCAATGTGATTGTAGCCCTGCAAAAGGAGTTTGTCAATGAACCTTCTGCTTCTATTGTGCGGAACAATTTGAGAAGTATTGGTATGAGTTCTTTGAATTTCTTCACTGAAGCCATCTGGGCCTGGGCTTTTTTTGATTGGGAGACTTTTGATGACTGCTTCTGTTTCATTAGGGGTAATAGGACTGTTTAAATTGCTTATCTTTTTTTTAAATTTAATTTTGGCAAGTGATAAGTATCCAGAAAATTGTCCATTTCCTTTAAACCTTCGAATTTCATAGAGTACAGATTTTCAAAGTATGACCTGAAGATTCTCTGGATTTCCTCAGTGTCCATTGTTATGCCCCCCTTTTCATTTATGATTTTGTTAATTTGCATGTTCTTTCTCAGCCTTTTGGTTAGTTTGGATAAGGGTTTGGCTGTCTTGCTGATTTTCTCAAAGAATCAACTCTTTGTTACATTGATTCTTTGTATTGTTTCCTTTGTTTCTACTTTACTGATTTCAGCCCTCAATTTGATTATTTCCTGGAGTCCACTCCTCTGGGTTGAGCTTGTTTCTATTTGTTCTAGAGTTTTTAGGTGTGCTGTTAATTCTCTAGTGTGACTATTCTCCAATTTCTTCATGTGGGCACTTAGTGCTATAAACTGCTCTCAAAGTGTCATGTAAGTTTGGGTATATTGTGTCTTCATTTTCATTGAATTTTAGGAAGTCTTTAATTTCTTTCTTTATTTCTTCCTTGACCCAGGAATGGTGTAATTGCACATTGTTCCGTTTCTGTGAGTTTGTAGGGTTTCTGCAATTTGTGTTGTTGTTGGATTCTAAATTTAAACCATGGTGATCTGATAGGATACAGGAGTTATTCAAATTTTTTTTTGTACATGTTGATGTTTGCTATGTTGCCAAGTACGTGGTTAATTTTAGAGAAGGTCCCATGAGATGCTGAGAAGAAGGTATATTCTTTTGTGTTTGGGTAGAATGTTCTATAGATGTCTGTTAAATCCAATTGTGTCATAACTTTTCTTAGTTCTTTTGTTGCTTTGTTGAGATTCTGTCTGGTGAGAATGGGATGTTGAAGTCTCCCACTATAAGTGTGTGAGATTTTATGTGTGATTTGAGTTTTAGTAATGTTTCTTTTATGAATGTGGGTGGCTTTATATTTGGGACATAGATGCTCAGAATTGAGAATTCATCCTGATGGATTTTCCCTGTGATGAATATGAAATGTATTTCTTCATCTCTTTTGATTCGTTTTAGTTTGAAGTCTAATTTCTTAGATTTTAGGAAAGCTACACCAGCTTGTTTCCATTTGATTGGAAAATCTTATCCTAACCCTTTATTCTGAGGTAATGTCTGTCTTTGAAGTTGAGGTATGTTTCTTGTATGCAGCAGAAGTATGGATTCTGTCTTTCTACCCATTCTGTTAGCCTGTGTCTTTTTATAGGCAATTAAGACCATTAGTAATGAGGGAAATTAAAGACAATTGAGTGTTAATTCTTGTTTGTTTTGGATTTGTTGGTGGTGGTAGTATTGTGTATCGGTTACCCTGCTTTTTTGTTTGAATTTTGGAAAAGTGGGATTATCTATTGCTTATGGGTTTTTTTGAGTGTAGTTAAGTTAACTTCCTTAGGTTTCAGTTTTCCTTCTAGTATTTCTGCAGGGCTGGATTAGTGGATATGTATTGCC
Source organism: Mesocricetus auratus (assembly GCF_017639785.1). Taxonomy (NCBI): domain Eukaryota; kingdom Metazoa; phylum Chordata; class Mammalia; order Rodentia; family Cricetidae; genus Mesocricetus; species Mesocricetus auratus. Next base: position 767,315 of record NW_024429210.1, on the reverse strand, counting down.
TAAATTTGGTTTTGTCATGGAACATCTTGTTTTCTCCATTTATTGTGATTGAAAGCTTTGGTGAGTATAGTAGTCTGGGCTAGCATCCATGGTCTCTTAGTGTTGGTAGAATATCTATCCAGGACCTCATGGCTTCCATAGTTTCCATGGAGAAGTCAGGTATAATTCTGATAGGTTTGCCTTTAAATGTTACATGGCCTTTTTCCTTTGTTGCTCTCAATATTCTTCCTTTATTCTGTATGTTTGGTGTTTTGGTTAATATGTGGTGAGAGGACTTTTTCTTGTGGTCCACTCTATTTGTTGTTCTGTAAGCTTCTTGTACTTTCATTGGCATGTCTTTCTTTAGGTTGGGAAAGTTTTCTTCTATGATTTTGTTGAATATGTTTTCTGCATCTTTGAGTTGGGTTTCTTTACCTTCTTCTATACCTATTTTTCTCAGGTTTGGCCTTCTCACAGTATCCCATATTTCCTGGATATTTTGTGTTAGGGATTTTTTGGACTTAATATTTTCTTTGGTCAGTTAATCTATTTCTCCTAGTGTATTTTCAATGCCTGTGATTCTCTCTGACATCTCTTGTATTCTGTTGGTTATGCTTGCATCTGTAGTTCCTGATCATTTACCCAGATTTTCTAATTCCAGCAATCCCTCAAACTGTGTTTTTTATTGTCTCCACTTCAGTTTTCAAATCTTGCATTGTTTGAGTTGTTTCTTGAATTTTTTGTTTGTTTTTTCTTCCATTTCTTTAAAGGATTTAGGGTCTCCATCATCTTCATGAAGCTATTTTTAAGGTCATTCTCTTCTGTTTCATCTGTGTTGGGATGTTCAGGTCTTGCTGGTGTAGAGTCCCTAGACTCTGGTGGAATCATATTGGTTTTTCTGTTGTTGAATGTGTTCCTATATTGTCATCTTTCCATTCCTTCTCCTAGTGGGCACAGGTCCAAGGTTCTCTTCCAGTGGGTGCAAGCAAGTCCAATACACTGATGGGTCTTATCATGGGTGCAGGCGAGTCTGAGGCACTCCCTCTCTTGGTGGGTAGAGACGGGACTATGATTGTGTCAGCAGATTCTGGATGACTTGATTTGCCTGGGGTGAGTCAAACTGCCCACAATCCCCAGGCCAGGAGATCCCAAAGAGGGCAAGTAGTCAAGAATTTATGTAAGTGTCCTGAAAAGCTCTACCAGAGAACTCCTACATCTGGTAAACACCTTTAGCAAAATGGTAGATGCAAGATTAACTCAAAAAATCAATAGTCCTACTTTATACAGACTATAAATTGACTGAGTAAGAAATCAGAGAAACGTCACTCTTTACAATAGCCACGAACAACATAAAATATCATGGGGTAACTCTAACCAAGCAAGTGAAACACCTGTATAACAAGAACTTAGAGTCTTTAAAGAAAAATATTAAAGAAGACACCAGAAAATGGAAAGATCTCCCATGTTCTTGGATAGGTAGGATCAGCATAGTAAAAGTGGCAATCTTGCCAAAAGCAATCTACAGATTCAATACATTCCCCATCAAAATAATGGCACAATTCTTCACAGACCTTGAAAGAACAATAATCAACTTTTTATGGAAAAACAAAAACCCAGGATAGCCAAAACAACCCTGTACACTAAAGGAACTTCCAGAGGCATCACCATCCCTGACTTCAAGCTTTATTATAGAGCTATTGTCCTGAAAAGAGTTTGGTCTTGGCACAAAAATACACAGGTAGACCAATGGAATTGAATTGAAAACCCTGATATTAACCCACACACCTATGAACACTTTATTTTTGACAAAGAAGCTAAAATCATGAAATGGAAAAAAGAAACCTTCTTCAACAAATAGTGCTGGCATAACTGGATACTGGTGTATAGAAGACTACAGATAGATTCATATCTATCACCATGTGTAAAACTTAAGTCCAAATGGATCAAAGACCTCAACATAAATCCAGCCACACTGAACCTCTTAGAAGAGAAAGTGGGAAGTATCCTTGAATTAATTGGTACAGGAGACTGCTTCCTGAACATAACATCAGTAGCACAGACACTGAGATGGACAATTAATAAATGGAACCTCCTGAAACTGAGAAGCTTCTTTAAGGCACAAGACACAGTCAACAAGACAAAAATGCAGCCCACAGAATGGAAAAAGTTAGTCAACACCCCACATCTGACAAAGAACTCACATGCTAGTCACCAAAACACCAAATAATCCAATTAAAATGTGGGGTACAGAACTAAATAGGGAATTCTCAATAGAGAAATCTAAAATGGCTGAAAGACACTTAGGAAAATGCTCAACATTCTTAGCCATAAGGGAAATACAAATCAAAACAACTCTAAGATACCATCATACATGAACCAGAATAGCTAAAATAAAAAGTACCACCAATAGTTTATGCTGGGGAGGATGTAGAGAAAGGGGAACACTCCTCCACTGCTGGTGGTAGTGCAAACTCCTATAGCACTTTGGAAATCAGTATGGGGGTTCCTCAGGAAAATTAGAATCAGTCTATCACAAGATCTAGCAATTTCACTCTTAGGCACACACCCAAAAGATGCACATTCATTCAACAAGGACATCTATTCCACTATGTTCATAGCAACATTATTTGTAATAGTCAGAACCTGGAAGCAACCTAGATTCCCCTTAACTGAAGAATAGATAAAGAAAATATGGTAATTTACACAATGGATTACTATTCAGTGGGGTTGGGGGGTATGACACAATGGAATCTTGAAATTCGCAGGCAAATGGATGGAACTAGAAGAAACTATCCTGAGTGAGGTAACCCAGTCACAAAAAGACAAACATGGTATGTACTCACTCATATATGGATTTTAGACATAGAGCAAAGGATTGCCAGCATACAATCCACACTGCCAGAGAAGCTAGGAAACAAGGAGGACATACATTGTCCCCTGGAGAAGGGGAAAGGGACAAGATTATCTGAAGAAATTTGGAGCATGGAGGGAGGGGAAAGGAAGTTAGGAGAAAGAGAAGGGGAGAAGAGAAGGGGAGAAGAGAAGGGGAGAGGAAGACATGAGGGAGCAGGAAGACCCAGTTGGGGGAAGAATAGAGGAGAGCAAGAAAAGAGACACTATAATAGAGAGAGCCATTATAGGTTTAAAGAGAAATCTGGCAGTAGAGATGTGGCCAGAGATCTAAAAGAATGACCCCTACTAAGGATCTAAGCAATAGTGGAGAGGCTACCTTAAATGCCCTTCCCTGATAATGAGATTGATGACTGCCTTAAATGCCATCCTAGAGCCTTCATCCAGTAGCTGATGGAAGTAGTAGACATCCACACCTAAACACTTAGCTGAACTCCTGGAATCCATTTGCAGAGAAGGAGGAGTGATGAGCAAAGAGGTCAAAACCAGGCTGGAGAAACCCACAGAAACAGCTGACCTGAACAAGGGGGAGCACAGGGACCCCAGACTGATGGCTGGGGAACCTGCTAGGACCAACCCAGACCCCCTGCATGTGGTGTCAGTTAGGAGACCTGGGCAATCTATGGGGCCTCTGGTAATGGATCAGTGTTATCGCTAGTATATATATATATGAAGTGTGGGAGCCCATTCCACATAGAGGGATGCTCTCTAAGCCTAGACACATGGGGGGAGGGTCTAGGCCCTACTCCAAATGATATGACAGACTTTGAAGATTCCCCATGGAAGGCCTCACCCTCCCTGGGGATTAGAAAGGGGATGGGATAGGGAGTTGTTATAGGTCAGGGGAGGAGAGGAGGGAGAGGTAACTGGGATTGACATGTTAAACAAGCTTATTTCTAATTTAAATAACTAAAAAAGAAAATCAGCAAGATCCTCAGTCCACCAACTCCCAAGGTGCTGAGAGTCCCTTCTGAAGGGTAAGCTAAGAAAAGCTTCCTCTACAGTTGGGTTCTAGCTGGTAGCTTTGTGCAAGACCCTACACTGAGGACACAGCTAATGTAATTTGTTATAGCCATAGATAAAAATAAGATAAGATAAGGTAAGCTATTCTGGTTATCTTTTATGGTTATAAAATTCTATATTATTATGATACATTATATAAATAACAACAATAACAATTGGCTTTTCTTTGCTACTAGGTTTCATATACAATCATATAAATGTGGGTAGCTATTATTATGTCAGAAATAAGGCTGTACTGTGAAAACTGAGGACATTGGCATTATTCATGTAATGCATAAGCAATTACAAATATCAGCAGTGCACAGGTTAAGAAAATCCACAAGTTTTCATTCTTCATTGTATCGACAGTTAACACTGTAGTCTGTACAGTTTGACATGAGCGCATCTCCTTTCAACCTGGATCATATTTGCTGCAACTTCTCTTTTTATCATATGTTTAATAAGGGACACACTGAAATTTTGAGATAACTAAATCTAGTCCGAGTTTCCCATAATAGCTACAGACTTACAGAGCAAAGGAAAAAGCCTTTCATTTTTTATGGTCACTTAGATCCCCCCAGTTAGTTTAGATGTATCAGCAAGGACTCTGTTTTTGGAATTGACAAAGAAGGAAAAAGAACTAATTTCAAAAGGAGAGTCAGTCAAAAGCACAGTACTAACTTTACTTTCTCAGCTAGATATTCACATTAAAGAAATGTGTATTTAAGAGACACAGTCAGGTTGCTTAACACTTTGGGAGCATGGACAAAAATAAAGAGTGTTTTATGAGACTTGAATAACTCTGAGAGAAAAGCCAACAGAATGGATGAGTGGACCTGACAGGTTCTTAAAAGCAGGACAAGAGAATCTCCCAAAGCAGGGGAGATTCTGCTCAATGGTCTGCTCCAGGGACAGGCTGAGGCCATCAAGATTGTACTGATGGTGCTCCAGACAATTACATGTCTGTTTCCTCGTGAACCCACCAGTGCTCAACTTACCTGGACCTTAAATTTTTTAAAGGTGTGTGTTAAGATTGACAAAAACAGCAAAGAGCTGAGCTCAGGAGCTCATGAATAACGGCTTCAAATAGTGATGGGGAGACCAGGAAGTAGAGGCTACTGGGATAATACTGCCTAACACAGAAAGGGTTAGGGTTACAGTTGGGTTGCAGTTAGGGATGGGGTTGGTTTATGGTTATTACGCTGCCTATAATAGGAAGCTATTTATGGGTAAGCTATTTGTACCATATTATCTTCAGTATCCATCTGAGCTCTAATGATGCACATTAGACACCCAAAACTTGGCTATGATCTACCCTTTCTTCCCTTTCTTCTTGCCACCAACACCCCAAGGCCAGGACTGGAGGCTTCTAGACACCACCAGATGAGTCAAGGTACTGCGGCCCAGACAGAGTAAGAACCAGCTCTGTCACCACGCAGACACAAAGGCATCAAGAAACCACAGCCCTCTGGCTTCTCTGGCTCAGCCTCCTCAATCAAACTGATGCAGAGGGCGTGGAGAGAGCTCATCCACACAAAAACATGCCGTAAAAATGCCTTGGAGCTGTTGGCCAGCAGAAAGGCCCATTGGGCTGTGATTCACTGCGGAAGAGGAAGGTTCGAGGGCAGCCAATCAAAGTCTGACCCAAGAACAGTCACTTGGCTCTTACAGGAAGCAGCCTAATTATGTTACTGTAATCCTTGGGCTTGCATTTTTTCAGCCACCTCAACACGAACTCACAGGCTTCAGTGATTATGTAATTATGGAAAACTTCACAACAAACATGAAGATTCCTTCTGGAGGCCACATTGGAGACTGGGATGTGCATTAGAGCGTGGGAGGGACGCACACAGCTCACAAAGGGGAGAGCAAAGAGATTTATTGAACTTAAAAGGCCACATTTTAAAAGGGTCTCTCCCAGACCTCCCTTTTCGTGTGCACATTTTCTGCACCTGCAACTGCTTGTGGGCTCGAAAGCAATAGCCCTACCCCCTTCTCCCAGGAGACCACACTTTAATGCCTTGGCCCCAAATGTGTCATTTTCCTGCCAGGGGGGAGAAATCAAAAGAAACCAAGTTTTTAGAACTGTGCTGTAAAGAAAATAATAGTTCTGCGAAGGATTGGAGCCACATTTTCAGGTTAGACACAGTTGTTAGAGAAATGTCAGAAGGGAAAACAGCCCTCTTCACTTTCCTTCCTAACTTCAAGTTCGACGTCTCTGGGTTCTGGGTGACATCTGTAGCATCCATTTTAGTGTGGGATGCAGCAGGCTTTGACTCTGAAGCATGTAACTGAACTCAGACCACAATGTTCAAAGTCAAGACTGCAAATGGACATTCCTGATTCTTCCTGGAGAAGATGCCGTATAAATTATTTCCATTAAAGCAAACCTTTGATACTACAGGAGAATTGTGGAATTTTGATAATGACGCTCATGAAGTGCTGACAAATGGTCTTGCTTTAGATGGTGTTTGTGGGTAGGGCTCGGGGGAGAGTGGGGATCCACTTCCTCCCTCCCCCCACCTCATATATTGAGATGAAAGTTGGAGCATAAAGCCTCTTTTAAACGATTATGAACTGTTGTATTCAAAGAGGCAGCTGTGAACTTTTATAAGATTGGCCAGGATTTACCCAATTATTTCTCCATTCTATACAGGGAGCAGAAAGTTCCAGATCAAGGGTCACAATTGAAACCAAAAAACCTCATGTTCATATGTAGTAGAATACATTACTAAATACAAATACAACAAAACCCCTTCTTGTATATAACAGCAAAAGCATGAACTTGATGGAATAGATGCGAGAAACAGCTACAGATCAAATACACTTAGCTCTTTTGGTTTAATCTGGAAGACACTGAAGGCCTTCCCTGTCGTATGAATTTTCAACATTGAAGACATGGGATTCTCATGTACCTTTTGTAAAATACTTGTGAGTCACATGGGCAGATAGCCTGAGGCTCTTAAAAAGCAGACACATTCATTCCAATGAAGAGAAATGAAGGTAAATGAGTGTCTCAGAGAAAGGGTCTTTTATTTTTTAGTGGTTCAAGTTAGTGTTGAAACAGGTTTAGTTCCCACAGAGTTAACTAGAGTTGTTGTTCTTCACGTCAGTTTCTTGTGGGGAAGATGAGGGAGGAAAGCTGAAGCCATTTGTTTCCACTGTCCACTGAGTAACACTGGTACAGAGAGATTTACTGATGCAATGGGTGGGACTGTGTCCAGGGAGAAACACCAAGGCTCAGGAAGCACAGATAAAGGTCATGGGGTTGGAGAGGACGGGAGGATGGAAGAAGGCACAGTGGACACTCAGGAGAGCATGGCATGGTGTGGGCTTGAGTAACTCAGGGTGACTGAAGTCTTACTTGAACACATGGCTGCCAGACCTATCTGGGGTCGAAAAGAAGCATCAGGAACGTGCCTTGAAAGGCTGGAGCTTGGAGTCAGACAGCAGGACCAGGCTCCTGTGAGACTTCTTCTCCACACAAATAGGTCACCCAAGGAAGTCTTTTAGACCTTGAGTGAAATAATTCTTCCTCCAGTGAGCTTACAGCAAAGGAGAAAAAGACCAAGAGGAAATTCAGAGTCCCAGGTCCAAGTAAGTTTTCAGGACGACAAGCCTAGAAGGAATCCCTGGAGGGACTTAGCGTCCTAGGAGCTAGAGAGGGGACTCAGAGATCTTCCCTTTTAGTGGCACCTGGACTCCAAATCCAGCTAGCCGGAAACATCCCAACCCATCTCCTCACTTAAGGCTTGCTCTATGTGGGGATTTCTTTTCCCCTTCTTTCCTAACTTGTACAAATAATACGAATGGAAGGAGAGCTGTGGCCTGGCATCTTGATGACTCACAAACAGTTTAATTACAGTTTCACAGAGGGGAGGAAAAACAGGCATGCTTTTCTTTCTTCTTTTTGTCCCTCACATTTTGACCAAAACATCATTTGGGTTTTTCTGCTTCGGCTTTTCAGTAGTTTACGACCCCTTCCAAGCAGGTTTCCTCCCTAGAAGATGGCTTCTCAGTGAACTCCAGTTCCCCCGAGCTGCCCCCACCTCCAGTGTTCCTCAGATGCTGCTTGGAAGCTGAGTACCTGGTGGACCCAGAGAACCTGCAGCAACTTCTCCGTGGCCAGTCTCTTCTCAAACTCAAAAATAAACGTCAAGCCTAGCTTTTCATCTCGTACCACAAGGAAAGTGTACCAAGGACTGAAAGCTGCTTCTGCACAGCCCGGCATGAAAAGGAGCGACATGAGAAGTGCGTAGGATAGGTTTAGTCTTCTTTCCATTACTGCAGCCGCCTTTGACCTGTTTTTTGAAGCACACTCTTTTTGTCTTGGGGTCATGCTCCATTTCTCCCAGCACCACAGGACTTAAGGATTCAGGCTTCGTGCGGCAGCATCGCCATTGCCAGGCCTGCTCCTGTCTCACTGGGTAGGGTGAAGCTCCCAGGTGCATCCTACCAACTCTGCACAGCTGGACCCCTGCCCCCAAGGGTTCTGAAGAATGGCCTGGTTTAGATATCTCCGTCATAACCCAGAGGCTATTAGCTGTGTTCTGCGTGCCCCACCTTCCAGATTATCTGTCTGCAGTTGGGAAATTCCACTAGCCACTTCCTGAAAACAAACTTTCTGCTTGACACTAAAGAGAGTGCCGGGCAACCTCTCTTTCTGTTGTGTGGCTTCGGAGAAACAACCAAGCTGCTTTGGGTAGATGTTCTTACCCCTCCCTGCCCTAACTTTTGGCCCTGCCTGTTCCATGGGTGTGTTTTAGCATTATCAATGAATTATAAGTAACAACCGTTTCTCCCTTGCTAAAACGGTCACGTTGATAATTCCTCAAATATTGCCAATATTTACATGAAAAACAAAACTGAGTCATGATGAACTTGGGGTTCAGGTTTTGTTGCTCAGTGCAGAGTGTTTATTAAGTAACTAATTTATCCAGGAAAAGTCTGGTAGGAGATACTAAATGACAAGGACAACCAACAGATTAGGGAGGCTGCAAGAAGCTAAGCACTGGTGAGTACAAGGGCTGAATATATTTAGGACACTAAATACAGCATTTAGATGACAAAAGCCCTCAGACGTTTTTGCTTTATATTAAAAAAGATTGCATTAATGTATTAACTTCCCATAAGTCAGTTCGCATCCCAGGGTGTAATAGTGAATGCAGTGTTCTTTTGATGTAACTACATTTCAGTATAAACAGGGGGAAATGCATCAAACCTTGGTATTGGTTTCTCACCCAAACTAACTTGTTTAAAAATCTGGTATCCTCAATAAATGTCATTTAAAAATGTTTCTCTGACTAATTAGTCAAAATAAACACACTTGAAAGGGCCCACATTCTTTTAGCTTGTCATCTTGATTTTTCTCAATGAAGAAAGGTAAGAATAAAACAAAGCTGACGATAATATGAAGGAGTAACCTAAGGCTTTGGAGCGGGAGGTCAGATGGCAGCGACAGCCTGCAGAAACAAACTCTGGAGATTGCTGGGTAGAATGGAATACTGAGCTCCATGAATATTGGGTTGGGGGAATGAGCCTTTCAAACAGCAACCTGGAAGAAACTCAAGCTGTGTTCTTTGAGCTATTCATGTTACAATGGCTTTATGTTTGCCACGTGTAAAGGAGAACCAGTCTACTAGACTACTACTGAAACATGTTTCTTAGCCAACAAGAGGGACCCAGCAACCCTTCCCAGTCTTCAAATTCCAGTCTGAAGGAGGAAGAATCCACATATTATATAGCACTTGTGGTACACTGCATTCTAAAGTATACCCAAGACAAGTCCAGCTCACATCGTGACTCCTCCTTTTGATATACAAACTTACATTTTAATAAACCATGCCCCAGATTCTGGATACTGACTCCATGGTTCCTCTGGAAAGATTGCGTTGTTGCCTTCCTACTGAATGAGGAAGCGCATTCAGGTCTCCAGTATCTAGCACTTGGTGTTGAACTGTGCACTGCTCTCTGACTGCCCAGCCATCTAACTGTCTACCAGCTGTCCTTTTGACATTTAATAATCACATCTGTCAAAGTCATGGAGACAAGCAGGCACTATGTTAAGAATTATATCACCTGTGTGTCTCCACAAGGATGCCAGTCACTTTGTTATTTTCATTGTGGGAATAGACCCCGAAGCTTTGCTGGATCAACTTGTCAGGAAGTGCTGAAGCTAGCCCCAGGCCGAAAGCTGACTTATTCTAGAGAGACAGTGGTCTTAACAGCAGTGAGAAGACATTCCCACACTCAATGGACATCTTCAGTGGGGCTGTCTCCTACCCATGCTAGACAGATGTAGGCTAGGTCTTCCTCATTGCATGTATCTTCCAAAATATGGTGGATTTCTAATTCTTGAATACATTTTGTAAGTGTGCTTTTATTTATCAACAATATACCACCGTTTTCAAATCTGCAAAGACAGCCACATCCTAGATGATGATGATGAACCAACTAAGCATTTAGGAAAGGACACAATGGACGGTCCCAAAGCATCTCTGTGTCTTTAACTAACAACAACCCTTCCTCTCTAAAGCAGGCATCCCAAAAGGAAAAGGACAGAGCATTGTGAGAGGAAATTGTCTGGCACTGTTTACATGATACAAACAGTCAGGAAAATGTGGCATTGTTATGATTCCCTTCATCATTTCAGGATCTGAAAGAGACGCAGAAAGAAAGACACTGCAGAGGAAGATGGACTTCCAAGGGATGTGAGTCACAGGGAGGAATAAAGAAGAAAGGAGAATGACAGTCGGACGGACAATGGGCTTTTATTTGGAGCACATGGTGCTGTCTGAAGAATACACAGAGGTGGCGGATGGGAAGTGAGCAAAGCAGCAGAGGCCCAGCCTGCGGGGCTGGTGAGGGGTGGACGGGAGACAGCAGAGGAAGTGAATGAGGAGGGGCGCAAATATAGGAGACCTTTGCTTGTGAAGACAGAAACAAATGTTCTGCTTTCAGCATCTTGAAAAATGTCGCCTATTTATTAATACTAATGAAAATAAGCTTTTCTTAATGCTTTTTTCCAAATGGCCCAAACAGCTTGATAGCTGGGAGGAAATCTGAACCCTTTCTCTGACAGGCAAAAAGTACCTGGAAGAATTGCTGGTCTCATAAAGGAATTTGATTTTTAGGAAAAGACGCAAGAAACGAACTTTCTAAAGGAGACATCGGAAGCTTATTTATTTCTTGAACTAGCATATTACAGGAGTCTCAAGGAGAAACAAAATAAAACAACAGACAAACAAAAAGCTCAACCCAGGCCGGAGGAGGCATCGTAAGTGTCTCTGTGAGGATGAGCCTGCTCTGGCACAGCCTTCAGAGCCAGTTATCAAATAAAGTTCTGTAGGCGGCTCTCCCTCTGCCTGTATCTAACTCTAATAACAAGTACCTTAGAAAATGCCACCTGGGACTCCTGAGCTTCCCACTGCATACAAGCTTACCCCAATGAAATCTTTGGCAATTTTCTGAGGGCCCACACCCCCACACACACACCTCCACTTCCAAACATTAATTGCTACGCATTCCCTTAAGTCTTGAGGTCTCTTTCACTAGCTGTAGAGGTTGCTTTTAAGAGATTACTTCTCTTGGGTTTTCTTTTTCTTTGCTTTGCTTTGTTTATTTGTTTGTTTATCAAGACGGGGTTTCTATGTGTAGCCCTGGCTGTCCTGGAATTCACTCTGTAGACCAGGCTGCCCTTGAACTCATGGGGATCTACCTGTCTCTGCCTCCCTAGTTCTGGGATTAAAGGCATGCTCTGGCCAGCTTCTTCTTTTTTTGAAAATTTCTAAACCTAGTCCCCAAAACTCTGTTCTGGTTCTCAGCCCTGAGTTGATCCCCATCCTCCAGGTGTTCAGGTTTCTATCATTAAGGACCTCACAGTGCACTTTTAAAATTCCTTTACTTCATTTCTTAATTTAGAACCCATCTTAAGTGACCTCAACTTCTCAATGCTGACCTGATATGCCATGGTCGTTTGGAGGCTTGAATTCACTCAGCATATGAGATGGTCACTTGCCACAAAACCCTAAACCTTTTACCACATAGTCCTCAAATTACCAACCAGTTCCTCTGAGACTATGGGCCTATCCGTACCTTTCCTCAAATTCCCCTTCTTTTCCCACTGTTTTATATACCAGTATAGGTCTGGGAAATATGTTAGAAACAGGCAGGCTTCTCTCTGTTGTCAGAGAGATCTAGTTCAAAAGACTGAACATGAACAAGGGAAATAACTCCTTGTTTCTTTATTATTACAATGGATAGCGAATTTATATAGATTAAAAAAGATATTAAAGTGTCAATCACAAAGTATGTGCTCAAAAACAGACAGACAGACAAACAAACAAACAAATAACCCCACAAAAACAAACAAAAAATGTGTTAGATTGGCTAGGCAGTGGTGGCAGCACTCCACTTGGCTGGTGTTTGTTGAGTTTGGAGACCAGTCTGATGTACAAAGTGAGTTCCAGGACAGCCAGGGCCACACAGAGAAACCCTGTCTTGAAAAACCAAACCAAAACAAACAAATAAGCAACAAAGTGTTAGACTGAAAAGAAAAACAGATTGTAACTTAACCAAAGAGGAAGGAAAAGAAAAGGGAAAGGAATAGGCTTTGCATACCCACACAAGCCGCCTTCTAAGGCCAGTCTCCCAGGTCAGCAAGGGGAAATGACTTCTGTACAGAATTACCCAGCTGCAGAGTGGACACAGACCAGGAGACAAATGCACAGGAGTGCATGGTGTATAGCATGCCTGAGGAAAGAGGAGAATCAGGTGAAGTCTGTTTTACGGGCAACAGCCTTTCCCGCCTACCAAGTAAGGACCACACTGAAGATCAAGCTAGTCCATGGAGATGCTGTTGAAATTTCATGTTTTATTTTATTCACTTAAAACGTTTGTATTTCTTATTATTGTACGCACAAACATGACCCGCTTGGTGGAGGAAGAGCATGTATGCCACACTGTGTGCTCGTGTAGAGATCAGAGGACAACTTTGTGGAATTGGTTGTACCCATCAACCTTTAAGTGGGTTCCAGGGGTTGAATTTAGGTGGCCAGGACTGTGCGACAAAGATCTTGGCTCACTGAGCTGTCTCATTAGCACCATGCCATGCTTTATGGCAAATCACAGGGATACAGCCATCTCAGCTAGGTCAGAGAACTTGAACATGACATTGGAATTGAGGACCCATTCCCATTTTTGCCTCCAGGGTTCACAAAAGATGCATTTTTAGAGACCTAGTGTGGGACACAGGTGGGGAGCTTTGTCTACACATCTGGAACACAGGGAGATGGAATTTGGCTCTTGGTCTTATTTCCTACTTTGTGTATCAATTATATGGAATCCAAGGATCCACATTTCATAGTATTGGAGGCTCCAATTGTCAGCAGTATCCTTGGTGTGAAATTAATGATGGTCTTGGACAAGGCTCCAAAGTTTGCTGGGTTTTAGAGGTGGATCAGTTCCTTATCCTGGCGATTCCTTCTACCTCAAGCCAATAATAACAATGATGATGATGGTGATGACAACAGAACTTGCTTTGTGTTTCTAGAACTCTTTCAATGACTATCTCTCACATTTATAAATATTTTTTTCCTAAATAGGAGCCTGAAAATACTAGAACTAACTCCTCAAATATTTTACTTCCTCAAATCCAACATCGTGATAATCCAGTAGCACTTCCTACTGGTGAACATTCCTTCTCTAAAGCCTCATCTGTGGATTAGCTGTTCTGTTTTATAGACCAGGAAAAAGGCACAGGTACAACATATAACTGACCTAAACATTCACGGCACCTCAGGGTAAAATCTGGGAATCTGGTCCACAGAGCCCATTTTATTTTCAGTCCGTTGTTAAGTCATGAGACATAAAACATCCTAAGTGTCTAATGTTACTAAAAATATCCTGGTAATGGTGATCGATCCCGGGATATAACGTGGTGGACCCTGGGAAGGCGCATAAACTGCCTCTGCACACCACAGTGAAGAGCTGCGGGTAGTGGCCTCTCAGCCTAGGCTTTGAATCCGGATTCGAGAACTGGAAGCTCGAGTCTGATGACTGCACTGGGTTTGGCTCTCCTTCAGTCATGTCTATGCTATTCAGATATTCTTGTGCAAACTCCGTTTCTGAAAGTTATGAAGGGAATTTTTGTTGAGTAAAATGTTCTTGTAAAAGTTGTCTCCTATTAAGCCATAGACATAACTCCAAGGAATTTCTTACTAGAAAGCAACGAATTACTCTAGTATGAATCATGGTTTTTTTTCGCCCCCAGGATCTTATAAGTGGCTATTGTATGCACATGAGAAGTAGGGTACTTCTTTACTGTGTGTGTAACCGAGATGCCCACTGAACAATCATTTAAGCCAAATTTAGAATGAAGTTTTTGTATGTAAAGGGGGCCCAGTGAAATGTGGTTAAGGCAACCTCCAAAACAATAAACTGCAAGGTAGATGGAATGTGTATGCACAGCACTAAACATACTTAAGTTACATTTAATGCTATCTGCCAAACACTTCGGGAACACTCTGCCCTCTTGTCTTCTGGGTGGCGGGTGCAATACATTCCAACAGGGAAAGGGGAAGTCACTCAAGAATCAAGTCTTCTGAGAGGGGATTTATTTGCATAGGAAAGTGGAATAACTATCATTTAAGACTTATTAATGCCAACATGCTTATGTGACTGCCATCAAGAAAAGTGACACATTCTTGTTTTACACTTGCCGTTTTTTGTGACCTTGTAGTACGTGTACCTAAAATCTACTCAGTAAGTTTCACATTTAGAACACATTGCTATTATATTTCCTTCTTTTTTACCATGAGTTTTTATTGATTCATTGGGAATTTCACAACATATACCACAATCCCACTCATTTCCCTGTCCTGCACCCCAGTAGCCTTTCCCCCTAAAATTTAAAAAAAATAATTAAACAATAATAACAAACAAACACAAATGAACAAAAACAAAACAAAACACTACAAAAAACCCACTTTGCTCCTCTGTCTTTCCCATCTCTCTATCACATATTCCTCTGCCTTGGGAGTTGCAATGTGTCACACAGGATACCCCTTTGCCCAGACAGATTTATTTGTAAATGTACATTGTGATCTGTTGTTTGTTAGATTCAAAGCCTCTGACTTCTACACCATCAATACTGGCCCCTTACAGAAACTGCTCTCAGATAGTCTGCTGTTGCCTCCAGCCATGGAGATACCGTGACTATGGTTCCACAGGACCAGTCCCTTAATGCACTCTAGCAGGTCATATACGGAGTAGATGTTGGGGTAGGTAAACTCAAAGCCCTGAATGTGTGCCTGGGTGGAAGATGAGTTGGTCATTCTCGGTTTCCACTGGGACCACCCACCTCAGTCAAGGGTCAAGGCCAGTTCCCGTCCTCCACACCCATGGTGAGGGGTGGAGCCAGCTCTCCTTCGAGAACACATTATCATTAGCTATCAACCTCCTACTGATCCTTTACAGTGCGGCTTGTACCCTCAACTCCCGTCTCCCCATTCCATCTTGGATCCCACACTTCACACCAATGTTCTACTTTCTTTTTTTATGCACTTGACTGTTTGTTCACTTGTTTTTAAGATTTCATATCTAAGTGAGACGTGAGACAGTGTTCTAATCTTTCTACATCTGGTCTCTTTCACCAAAAAAACCTGCTTCCAGTTTCATACTTGTTGGAGATTATAGGAACCTTAATGGGAAGAACTTGAAGACTGAGTAGTGGTTCCTTGTGTACATCACAATTCCTTTTTCAATTCAATTCATCCATCAATGAATACTTACATGTCTGTGCCTCAGTTGTGAAGTAACAGTGCAGTCATCATAAGGTGGGGCAAGGGTAAAGTGTTGCTCTTATCTCCTGGGGGGTACATACCATACGTGGAATTAGTTTTATGACTGATCTATGTGATGTTTTCCTTATGTCTGTATCAATGTATAGCCCACCAACTGTGATATCTGTTCTGTTCACTCTCGTCCATACTTGCTATCTCTTTGACAACTGACAGCTCAACAATTGTGAGGTGCCTTCTTTTGGTAGTTTTGATTTGGGTGCCCTGACATTTAATGATATTGAGCATTTTATCATCTACTTCTTGGATAATTTTATGACTTCTTATTTTTTTTGAGACCGAGTTGCTCTGTGTAGCTTTGGAGCCTGAACTGGAACTTGCTTTGTAGACCAGGCTGGCCTCAAACTCACAGAGATCTGTTTGCCTCTGCCTCTAGAATGCTGGGATTAAATTCGTGCACCACTACTGCCCAGTTTTGGAATATATTTTAATGCCACTTTCACTGCAAGTCTCCTTTTTATTGACAACAGTTTAGAGAGAGGGAAATAAGACTAAGTGCCACATTTTCTTTATGAACCCACTTAACATCCAAATAGTGCCTTGTTCTTCAAAACAGTTCTACACAGAGCATCGCTCACACAAACAAAACTGTTAGTACAAGATGGCTGTTATCAGCTTCCCTGTTAAAATAACTTGAAATCTAGATGAAGCCGAGACATTACCCATCATCAAATAGCAAATTAGGAGCGGAGTTTAAAAGTAAACCCAGTATGTCTAACTACAAATCATAGCAGATTTTATTTGAGCTTTTAACCTTCTGCACACTTGTCTTTGTGTACTGAAAAGTAGTCTGTGCCAGGCTTACAGGAGACCATCCACACAGGAGGCTTCTCCTTCATTTTGGATAAAAAAAGAATATTTATGGGTTCAAAAAGTGAACACTAATTTTGTTCCTATAGAAGTATAAAGTTTCTTTGAGTGGTTTTTCTTTGTCTTAAAAGTTAAAAACACACAGAAAGGAATAGTGTAACGTGTGTGGGTGTACACTAGCCATGACTGGCATGTATTGACGTGTTCCATTTTCTTGCATTGTGTGGAAATGTGAAGCGATGCATACCATCAGCATTTCATCTCTGCACACTCAAGTGACAGAAAATCCAGAGTGTTGCACCCTGAAGCTGGAAGGTGCAAGAGTACTGGACCACATAGAGACAGAAGGGTTCCCTCACTCGGGTAGGAAGTGCTCCCTCTTCAAATAAAGGAGGGAATCCTCAGATAAGATGTCCCTGCTCTTTTCCTGAGGAAACACTGAGTGTTAGTTTATAGTGTTCTTCTAGAACCTCTCTCTCTTCTAAAGTTTTAGGCCACACCCTGGCCCATCCCCAGCTCTACAGGAAGATTTGAACATTCCTATCTGTCTGTCTATGTATGTGTCTATGTATTTATCAATCATCTATCTATCTATCTATCTGTCTATCTATCTATCATCGTTTACATTCCTATGTTGAAAGGGAAAGGGAAAGCGTTTAGGCAAGAGGAACAGTTATGGTCATTATTTGGACAAACTAGAAAAATGGTTGTTGTTCTCTGTCAGTCCCACACATGGGCTCATCCTGCTAGGAGACTCAAAGGAATGCTGAGGCAAGATGAGACCTGAGGGGGCTTTTGTTGTCGCTGCTGAAAGAGAAACCCTGTTTTAAAGTCATGTCCTATGAGTATATGGTATAAGAACCAATGAATGACTCATTTCTTGCTGGAAAATGAACAAACTTGTCTAAAAGTTCTCTTCCATTTGTGTGTGTGTGTGTGTGTGTGTGTGTGTGTCTGTCTGTCTGTGTTCTACCTGGGCAATGCTTTCTTTTGATTCATGTATTGAATTATAGCATCTTTTTATTCAAGCTGGAAAACCACTTTAAAATTGTTTCCAAGCATTTATTTGCTTCTTCCTTATTTTTAGTATATGGCTGAAAACACAGACATACAAATGAGCTGCCAAACATTGGTTGATAGTGATTCTGGGGGGTCAGAAAACCAATCGGAGCAATGTAGGAAGGTTATTTGGAGAACCCCTTGCTGAAAAGGGTTACTAACAGAATTGCTATGCTTTAAATATTTGCTCATTAACATGAAATACATGTGTATAGAGCCACACAGCCGCACCCAATCCACCACAGTAATGCTCTATACCTCTCTATTTTGCTGCTTCATGTAATTCTTAATTCTTTTTCTCCTATTTGTTTGTGTGCTTTTTCTATTTTCCATAGTTTTTGTGGTCTCTTCAGTGCTTCCTAAGAGATTAAATCAGAAGTGCATTTTGCATTCTGGAATGTGAAATTCCCAGTTTCAGGGCGTGCATCCTGTGTGAGAGACAGCATCTTCATGAATGACAGACGAGAAAGGCACCTGGTAACCGGCATCCTTATGAAAGCCCTGGGCACTTTGTGCTGTGTGAGTTCCTGCATACCTTCCTCTTAGGACAACTTGAGTCCCCACCTCTTTTAAAGCTTTTGCGGATTCCACCAGTGTTTTCCTGTCAGGTGCAGCCCAGTCCTTCTCTGTGCCTCTTCTCACCTTTTTGAGGTATCAGCTGTCAAGTCATCAGCAGGTGAAGTGTCAATTTGGGAAAGGCCTTAAGTGGATCTTACTTAGAGTGTGGCTTTCAAGTCCAGAGGGAGTGGAAAGACTAAACAAAAGTATTTGAAAAGACTGGGGAAAAAGACCTACATAGGGTTTTATTGGGCATAGTTTTTTGTTTTGGTTTGTTTTTTCTGTCTTTGCCTGGGAAAAAGAAAGCATGACTTCTTTTAAAAAAGTCTAAACAGGCCATGCTAATCTTCTCTGTATCGTTCCAAACAATGGGATCTTGAAATTTGCAGGCAAATGGACAGCACTAGAAGAAACCATCCTGAGTGAGGTAACCCAGTCACAAAAAGAGAACCATGGTATGTACTCACGCATACATGGATTTTAGACATGAATCAGGGAAGTGTCAGCATACAATCACACTGCCACGGAGTCTGGGAAACAGAACCTTCATCCAGTGACTGATGGAAGCAGAGGCAGATACCCATAGCTAAACAGTTCAGAACTCCTGGAATCCAGTGACAGAACTGATGAGCGAAGGAGTTAAGACTGGGCTGGCTTAACCCACAAAAACAGCTGACCTGAACAAGGGGAGCTCTTGGACCCCAGATTGATGGCTGTGTGGAAAGCATGGGGCTGACCCAGAACCCCTGAATATGGATGTCAGTGAGGAGGCCTAGGTAATTAATCTATGGGGCCTTGGGTAGTATTTATCCCTGACATACAAATTGACTTTTAGTGTCCATCCCACAATGAGGGATGTTTTCTCAGCCTGGACTCTTGTGGGAGGGCCTCCTTGCCCTGGATGAAATGACAGACTCTAGAGATCCTCCTCCATGGAGAGCCTCACCCTCCCTAGGGATCGGGTGAAGATTGGGTGGGGGACTGAGGGGCCTGGTAGGGAGGGTGGAAGACAAGGGGAGGAAGAGGGAGCTGGGTTTGACATGTGAAACAAGCTGGTTTCTAACTTAAATTTTAAAAAAAAGGAAGAGAAAAAAAGAATAAACTATTTGAAAAAAAAGTCTACACTACTAATATTGTTCTTTATCTGCCAATAAAGCCATTAACTTTTTGTAGATCTCAGCATATACTAAGTCCAGTTTTCCAACATGAATACAAGGCTGCATATGTGCAAGGTATTTCATTAACAACATACACATTGTCCTCAGTGTTATTAATAATTCTATTGATACTTCTGTCTTAGGGCTCAGCTGTGTTGTGTGCTGGCTAGATGCCCACATATCAGCACTCACAAGATACTGTCAGAACCCTGCTGCTGGACAGCTGACTTGTGCTTCTGGGGACTAATTAGGGCTCCTTTCAGCTCCCACCATGTGTGGGCTTGGCAAACGTCAGCTTGAAGCACCTAGAAGGCACTTCCTTCTCCAGAGCACCTTCAGGGAAACCAGGACTCTGTCACGACTAGCTGGGGTGGAATGAGCTTGTCTTCCTTCTGTGTTACAAAAGAAGGGAAGACTTAACTGGCCCAGGCAAGTTTTCTGTGTTCTTGGATCGATCTCGCATTTTTTCCCACCTCTTTTCAGACTATATCTAAATTTAGCAGTGTGATATAGCACAACCAAGGCTTTCAGGTGCACTGCGTCACCAAGGGGATTTCAGGATGTCTAATTGGTCTGCCTTGGCAAATCCGATGCAATCTCCCATTGGCTGGTACTTAGGAATCTAGGTGGGAAGTGAAAGTCCAGCCAAGCCTGCCAAGGCGGCCTCTGCCTTGCAAGGGCTTGCTGCTCTCTGTGGGTCTGAGAGCCAGATTCAGGCCAATTAAAATAGAAGCCTCCAGGAACCAAATGAGTGCTCTGGGAGTCAAAGGGAAACTGAGTCAAAGGTAGACAGCTCCTTTCACTTGTCTGCCGAGCTGTCCTTTTTCAGGAACATGCTGATGGAAAGGAGGTTGAGTGAAGGTCTGTGACTCATTGCCAGACTGCATCCCCCAAGCCTGCCTCATGGGCATCCCCAGGAAAGCTAGCCTCAAGCTAGATGCGAAGTTCTCTCTAGTTTAGCACTTTAAAAGGAAAAAGAGAACTTTGAGCATTTGGAAAAACTAGGACTGGTTAGAATATCTGTGTGTATAGTTTAACAACATATATATGTTTATACTAATTTTCCATACAGAATTTTTAACCACTTAAATGATGGAGGATGAATTGAGGTTGTTTGTTATGCATAAAACATATCGCTATATTTTTCTCATGTGATTTTTTTCTGACAATCAATCCATGTTTCCTGAAAAAGAAGAGCCAATGCTATAGGGCTCTTACAACATCATAACCCACAGGACACTTTCCTAGTGCTCAACATGCAACATTCTTTTTGGGAGCAGAAAATCTGACCTGGATAGAAGCAGGAAGTATAACTTTAGTCATCAGGAAAGATTACTTTTAAAAAATGTACTGAGATCCTTAGTGACTTCTTTTAAAATAAATTTCAAAATCATTTACTTATATGTGAAACAGACACATAACAACATGCAATAACATGTAGTTTGAATTCTCATGAGTCAGATTACAGTTTAAGATCTGAGTTTTATAACATCCTTCTGAGCACTGTCTAACATGGTGCTTGACTTTTAATTCCTTGGGACCAAGAAGATAAAACTATGTGTATCACTAACTGTGATCATCAATTCAGGTTACACACACACACACACACACACACTCACAATCCAAACAAGTAATATTCCAGATGTTTTTAAATTATAATTTAATATTAATGCTAATAGAAATGAAAACAACACACAATTTGAGTAGGAGGGGGGAATCTACCTATCAGAGAGACTTCAAAAGTGAGAATATCTCAAAAAAATTAACTTGTAATAAAAGACATTTATTATGCACTGGACTTCGGACATTAAAATGCCATCCTCAGAACCTGTGAGTTTTGTAAAGCATGCCCAATTTCTGAGGGGAATTCTCTTCATCCTGAAGGACAGGGATAATAGAACGGAAGTCTTTTATTAGGGCTTACTTTTAAATGTTCTGGAAGTACTGACGAGTCAGGGTGACTGTTGTCCAGCTGGCTACAGGCAGTTGGTACATAAAACAGAAGAAATTTGCCATAGTAAGCCCGTGTAGAAAAGTTCACACAAACTGGCAACTGATCATTCCCTTTCCTCTATTTCTGCATAAACTGTTTACAGAACACTCTGTGGCAGAGTGTCCGAAAATAGTGACACTCTAATCCCTAGTAATTCTTAGGAAATGTAATTGTGGAAACAGATTTCATAGAGTGACTTCGATCTTATATAAATCTGTGTAAATCACAGGCCCTTTTAAATGCCATTTGGACGGCAGAGCTATGGCAGAAGTGCAGCTTGACTTCCCCGGAGCTTCCTGAAGGCAGCTGCTGATTCCCTGGTGGGCTCCCTGCCTTCTCAAGTTGGCCCAGAGAACTGAAGGCAGTCTCACTCCATTGGCTATGCCAAAATTGGTCCCTGGATTTCAAAGGCATCTGCCTTTCATCAAGCAACACAGGGCTGTGCTTTTGCCTTGCTTGCACAGAATGAATCAGGAAGTTGGAGTGACTACATGCTGTCCTTGGTTGAAAATGGCTTTCTTCACTGAAAACCATGTGGAAGATGGGTGTGAATCCATTTGAACGGTGCACATTTTCCTTCTACACAGTGTGTTTAGGGCAGATAGGGGTTGATAAAATGGGCACTGGATATAATTTATTTACAGGCTCCACAGCTGATGGGGTTGATAACAGATACCCTTAGGGAGTGGGCTGTAGATATCCCCCTTTTAATCTGCACTTTATAATACAGGATTCGTAGCTTGTATTTGTAGAAAACTTTCAGAACACATCCGTGATCCCAGAGCAGGTGAGCATTTTCTTCCTGCTCTTTCTTACCAGCATTCTGGAGGAAACAGAAGCACAATGTAGAGATGCTCTGGTTTTTGAATGAAAGACACTAGTTACTTTTCTATTGCTGTGATGAAACACCATGACCAGAGCAGCCTATAGAAGGAAGGGTTTATTTGGGATTCAGTCCTAAAGGGATGGAGTCCACCACACCACTGTCTTGGTGGGGAAGTATGACAGCAGGAAGTCATGGTGGAAGGAATGGTGATAAGCTAAGGGCTCATATCTTGAACCGCATCAGGAAAACAGAGAACAAACAATGAATCATATGCATCTTATAAAACTTCTTCTAGCAAGGCCACACACATACCTCCTAAACCTTCACAAACAGTACCACTTACTAGGAACAAAGTATTCAAGTGCCAAAGACTATAGAAGGTATCTCATTCAAAGCACTCACTGGCCCTTATACTCCTGTGGTTAAAGAATAAAATAAAAATAATAAAATGTACTCAGTACAAATCCAAAATTCCCCATACTCTTTGAATCTCATCATGGTTTAAAAGTCCACAGTCTACAGTTTCTTGATCTCTTAATTGTAATCTCCTGGAAATAAAAAGCAAATTAAATATTTTCAATATACAATGGCACATATGCCCATTAAATTAAAAAATGGAGGATGCAAGCATAGTGAGGAAATACTGGACCAAACCAAGATCAAAATCCAGCAGAGTAAAACACCAACTTCTCCGGCTCCATGTTTGGTATAAAGAGGTTCAGATGGCTCTGACCCTTTATCCTTGCTTTCTGCAAGATACCACCCTCAGTCTGGTTCAATTCCCTGTGTGCAGCTCCCTAGGCAGCTATCCTGTAGTTTTTTTTTAAAACTCTTTACTTTTTGCTCTTTGGGAGCCCACCACCCAGCTCCCAAATAATCACATGGAGACTTATTCTTATTTGTGAATGCCAGGCCTTCACTTGGCTTATTTCTAGCCAGCTTTCCTTAAATTATGCCATTTACATTTTGCTTTTGGGCTTTTATCTTTCTCTATTTCTGTATATCTTTTCTTTGCTTCTTATTCTGTATCTGGCTGTTTGGCTGGGTAGCTAACCCCTGGCATCCTCCTCCTCCTATTTTCACTCCTTCCTCTTCCGTTCTTTCTTTCTTTCTTCTCCCTGCCTGCCAGCCCTGCCTATCCCTCTCCTGCATAGCTATTTGATGTTTAGCTCTTTCTTAGACCAATAAGTCATTTTAGGTAGGCAAAGTAACACAGCTTCACAGAGTTAAACAAATTCAAAAACAATAAAAATGCAACACATTTTTGCATTATTAAACAAATATTCCACAGCATAAATAAGTATAACACTCCACAGCAATATCCCATGACTTCGGCATCTCCAACATCTTGGGGTCCTCAACGCAACCCATGCATCCCTTCCACAGCTTCACACAATGGCCTCTCAGGGCCTCCATGCTTGGACACTCAGCCACATAGCTGACATCAGTGGCTCTTTGAAACTATAGAGAATATTCTACCACCACCCCTTCATTCATGTACCCTTCATGACTCTAATCTTAAGTCAGCACCATGAGGATCACTGTCAAATTTAGTTGCCAGTTTGGGATGGACCCTTGTCCTCTTAAATCACAGTTGCTGCTACTATTGTTTGTTGTTCCTTTCTGGGAGCAGGACGTTCTTTGGGCCTTTCCATTTCACAAGATAGAAGCTTAGCAGCCTGGGGTCTTGCTTTGAGAGCACTTCCCTATCCCTATCTATTCCAGGAAGACCAGGCCTATCATTAATTTCCTTACCTTTTCAGCACAAACCTTTACTGCAACATCATTCCCTGGTGCTCTTTGTCTCTTCTAACTGTACATTTTGTTATTCCTTTGCCTCGCTTGTTCTTCATCATTGTAGACCTGCATAATAGTGATTGCTAATAACCATGGAACAGAGTCACGATTGTGCTGTCATGAAATGTCCTCTATAATATAGAAATTAGTCTATTATTTTTAAATTGAACATCAGGCAAGTTCTTAGAACAAGGGAGGAAAAAAGCCATTTTTTTGGTTTTGTTTTTTGTTTTTGCTAAAATGTTACAGTAACTGTCTCTAGCTCAGTTGCAAATACTTTTCCCCTCTGAAACTTCTTGAGTTGTACCTCCACACCCACATTGCTGTCAGTGCTACTGCTTTTCAAATGCCTTCTGGGGTGTCCTATTAAGTCCTGTTTATGCTATAAACAAAATGTACAATTAAGAGAACGGAATAGATGAACTTGCCAGCAAGAGTGACACAAAGGCTCCAGGGAGCTTGCTAGCTTGCACTGTACAAGGAAGCAAGATGGTACAGTCTACAGGGCACAAAGCCAGCTCTTGCCAGACACAGAGTTTGCTAGTGCCTTGATTTTCAAATTCCCAACCTTCAGAATTAGGAGCAATAAACTTGTACTCTTTTGTTATAGAAGCACAAAGAACTGTGACAGTTAACCAACACGTCTTCTACTCTTTGAGATGCTCCAGCATCTCATAAATGTTTACTTGTTCATTGTTGTTTTCCTACTCAAAAACATCTGACAAATGTTTGGTATTTAACAATTGTGTGATAGAGTGTGTGATGTTGAGTAAGAAAATAAAGCTTGAGAATAATTCATGTGTGTGTGATGTATGTATGCATTGTTATCAGTATATGCACATGAATGTATTCGCATGTGTGTTTGGAGGCCAGAGGTCAATGTTGGATGCCTTTTTAATCATGTTCTGCCTTGTTTTTTAAGATAAGGTCTTTTACTGAACCTGGAACTCCCTCATTGGCTATAGTGACTAGCCAATAAGCTCCAGGAATCTGCCCCTCTGTTGCTTGTGTTACAGACACATGTGGTGATATATTACTTATGATTTATGAAAGCTTGCCTGAAGATTCAGAAAACAAAGCCAGCTTCAAGCTATAGAGATCAGGCAGTGGTTGTACACACTTTTAATCCCAGTACTCATGATTAAGAGGTAGACAGATCTCTGTTAGTTCAAGGCCACAAAAACTACACAAAATTCATCCAGTCCTAAAAGAAACAGCTCACACAAAGGTAATCTCAGCACCTGGGAGCACACACCTTTAATCCCAGCACTAGAGAGGTATGAAAGACTGCAACAGGGTGCTCAGTCATCAATATCAGGTATTGATTCTCCAACCATGCTGAGGAGAGGCAGCAGTCTTGAGGTGAGAGCTCTTGGAGACAGGATCAGCCCTTTCAGGCTGAGGTGGAGGTAAGAGCTAGAGGCTGACTGCTTTGCTTATCTTATCTTCAGCTTGAACCCCAATATCTGTCTCTGGGTCTTTTATTAATCATGTTACACACACACACACTAGACTTGACAAAGGTTCTGGGGATCTGAACTCAGATCCTAATGCTTGCATGGCAAGCATTTTACCATCTGAGACATCTCTCCTGCTCCAGAATATTTTTTATACTAAGCTTGTAAGTTTCATAGCAAGTTTAATATACTGTATATAATGGATTTGCATAAGGTTTATAAGAGGCATATAATTTATAAATTAAAAAAATAGTTTCCAGAGAAGAAAGACATCATGAAGAGCATCAAGTTCAACAATTTCCCTTAAAGGTAAGGAAATGAAACCTAGGTAATTTACCACCTTCCCCTCACCTCACAGAAAGGCATCTATTTAGCTTTTAAACAAGTCTTCTGGGTCTGTGAAACATGTGACTTAATATTTATGTTCAGAACTGATTAACACCTTCAGCAAAGTGGCAGGCTACAAGATCAACTCAAGAAAATCAGTAGCCCTACTATATACAGATGATAAAAGGGCTGAGAAAGAAATCAGAGAAACATCACCCTTTACAATTGCCACAAACAACATAAAATATCTTAGGGTAATGCTAACCAAACAAGTAAAAGACCTGTATCGCAAGAACTTTGAATCTCTAAAGAAAGAAATTAAAGAAGCCCTCAGTAAATGGAAAGATCTCCCATGCTCTTGGATAGGTAGGATCAATGTAGTAAAAATGGCAATCCTGCCAAAAGCAATCTACAGATTCAATGCAATCCCCATTAAAATCACAGCACAATTCTTCACAGACCTTGAAAGAACAATAATCAATTTTGTATGGAAAAACAAAAGACCCAGGATAGCTAAAACAACCCTGTTTAACAAGGCAACGCCGGGAGGCATCACCATCCCTGACTTCAAGCTCTATTATAGAGCTATAGTTCTGAAAACAGCTTGGTATTGGCACAAAAATAGACAGATAGACCAATGGAATCAAAACCCTGAGATTAACCCACACATGTATGAACATCTGATCTTTGACAAAGAAGTTAAAAATATATGATGGGCCTGGCATAACTGAAGGCTGGTATGTAGAAGAATGTGGATTGATCCATGTTTATCGCCATGCACAAAACTTAAGTCCAAATGGATCAAAGACTTCAACATAAATCCAGCCACACTGAACCTCTTAGAAGAGAAAGTGGGTGGCACCCTTGAACAATTGGTACAGGAGACAGCTTCCTGAACATAACACCAGTAGCACAGACAGTGAGATCCACAATTAATACATGGGACCTCCTGAAACCAAGAAGCTTCTGTAAGGCAAAGGATACAGTCAGCAAGACAAAAAGGCAGCCCACAGAATGGGAAAAATATTCACATCTGACAGAGGGCTGATCTCCAAAATTTACGAAGAACTCAAGAAGCAAGTCTCCAAAACACCAAAGGATCCAATTAAAAAGTAGGCTGCAGAACTAAATAGAGAATTTTCAATAAAGGAGTCTAAAATGGCTGAGAGGCACTTGAGAAAGTGCTCAACATCCTTAGCCATCCGGGAAATGCAAATCAAAACAACTCTGAGATACCATCTCACTCCTGTCAGAATGGCTAAAATCAAAAACACCAATTTATTCTGGAAAGGATGTGGTAAAAGGGGAACACTCCTCCATTGCTGGTGGGAGTGCCAACTTGTTCAGCCACTTTGGAAATCAGTATGGAGATTCCTCAGAAAAATGGGAATAAACCTACCACAAGACCCAGCAACTCCACTCTTAGGCATATATCTAAAAGATGTCCATTCATACAAGGATGTCTGTTCCACTATGTTCATAGCAGCATTATTTATAATAGGCAGAACTTGAAAGCAACCTAGATGCCCCTCAACTGAAGAGTGGATAGAGAAAATGTGGTATATTTACACAATGGAGTACGATTCAGCAGAAAAAAATGGAATACTGAGATTTGCAGGCAAATGGATGGTACTAGAAGAAACCATCCTGAGTGAGGTAACCCAGTCACAAAAAGAGAAACATGGCATGTGCTCTCTCATATATAGATTTTAGACATAGATCTGGGGAGTGCCAGCCTACAATCCCATGGCCAGAGAGTCTGGGAAACAGAACCTTCATTCAGTGGCTGATGGAAGCAGAGGCAGACTCCCACAGCTAAACACTGAGCTGAACTCATGAAATCCAGTGACACAGAGGGAGGACTGTTGACCAAAGGGATTAAGACTGGGCTGGTTTAACCCCCAGAAACAGCTGACCTGACAAAGGTTAGCTCTTGAATCCCAGACTGATACCTGGGAATCCAGCATGGGGCTGATCAAGACTCCCTGAATGGGGGTGTCAGTGAGGAGGCCTAGGTAATCTATTGAGCCTTGGGCAGTAGATCAGTGTTCATCCTGGGTATGCAAATGGACTTTGGGTGCCCATCCAACAATGAGAGATGCACTCTCACCCTGAACTCTTGGGGGAGGGTTTGGCCCTGCCCTGGATGAAATGACAGACTATGGACACCCCCATGGAGGGCCTCACCCTCCCTGGGGAAATGAAGGGATATTGGGGGGGGGTTGTTGGGAGGGCACGGGAGGAGGGGAGGGAAGCAGAGAGGGACCTGGAATTGACAT
Organism: Mesocricetus auratus; assembly: GCF_017639785.1. Classification (NCBI taxonomy): domain Eukaryota; kingdom Metazoa; phylum Chordata; class Mammalia; order Rodentia; family Cricetidae; genus Mesocricetus; species Mesocricetus auratus. Next base: position 739,303 of record NW_024429210.1, on the reverse strand, counting down.
GTGAAGCAACCTTGTTTCTAATTTAAATTTAAAAATAAATAAATAATAATAATAAAAGAAGTAGATAAAATTATATGTATGTTCAGGTACAGAATGAGCATCACCATTCATTCCTTACTGGAGCAGTTAGCCATGTGTACACATGTGTACACAAAGTGCTCCTTAGTCACATGTGACGTAAGGAAAGTACTCATAGTAACTGCATGGTGGTCCACCAGCTGACACTGAAGAACAAGCAAGTAGACACAATGCTAGTGGAAGAAACCCTTGACTTTGCAATATGAAAGGACCTGACAAGTCAATTCAGTTGTCTTTCCCTTACGAATGTATGCTTGGTATCTAATAACCCAGGATTCCAACGCAATATTCACCTCTGACGTCGAAAGTGGCACAGACCACATGCTTTTGTGACACAGGCTCCAACTGCTTTGTCCAAAGGACACAGTCACAGAGCAAAGGCAATTCAACAATTCCCCCCACCCCCAACCTCAGAGCCCAGAGGATAAATTGTGTCATTCGAGCACCAGGAACTCATGTGTGGCTAGCAAGTTTGTATGTGGGAATATCCTATAGTGCCAAGGACCTAGGGCAGGGTGCCTCCTACGTTGCTCTATTAACAACACTAAATCCACTAAATCGGGGCAAATTCAATCAAACAGACCATTGGGCTTCCCATCACAAAGTCCTGTTATCTGACATTTTATGAGGCAATAGTGCACTGAGGTCCCGCGTACTGGTTTCTTACATTCTTACAGCATTGCCTGTGGGATCAGCAAGGGTATAAAGGTCTGAGGGAAAAGGCCAAGAAACTGCACATTTGCAGTCCTGGATTGTTTTCTTAAATCCAGTAATTACCTACTGGGTAACTTTGGGAAAACACAACCTGTTAATGGTTAGCCATTTCAGTTTCTCTACTCATAAAATAAGCCATAAATTATCTACACATTTGCAAAGGTTCTTTAGGAATAAATGTTCAAATGAAAGCTATGGTAAAGCTATAATATGGCTTTACACAGTTAGAAGTAGTTTTGACCTTTAGGTAAAGTTAATATGATGGCAGACTCACAGAGTCTCCAGTGAAAATACTTAGAGGTTATAGTATACTCCCTTTGAGCTGCTCAAAACGATGGGATATATATACATATACATACACATATACATATATATATGTATATATATATTTCCTTTTTGAGGGAATGAATTTTTTGTTTGAAACATGGACCCATTACATTAAAAGATTTCTTATGAAAACAAGGTCATCGGCTGCAAGTTTATAATGCATCTGTGACTGGAATAGAGCCTGCCTTGGGAGATGACAGGGACATGACATCTTGCCTACTTAGAGACTGACAAGTGGAATTTTATGCCAGGTTTACTCAGTTTGAGGCTTTCACCCTCTTAGAATCTCTCAGAGTTTCCTTTAAGGATGTATCAAGAACTTCAAAGATCCTGAGATAAATTTAAATAAGATATTTTTAATTAGCTGGGCAGCTTATGCCTACAATTCTAGTACTTGGGAGGCTGAAGCAGGAGGACTGTTTTGAGTTCAAGGTCAGCCTGAGCTACAGAAATGCCGTCTACAAACAAAACAAGAAAGCAGATGTGTTCTCCCCCATCCCCAAGATTTATTTACCTCTAAACTGTGGGGGCTATGAGGGTTATGCACGCATGCCTGAGGTGACTCTAGGGGCCAGCAGTGTTTGATCCTCTGTTGCTGGAGATATATGAAGCTGTGTGACACCCAGCATGTCTGCTTGGAACTAAATGAGGGTCCTTTACAAGAGTAGTACGTGCTCTGAACTGCCAAGCCGTCTCTGAAGCCCCACAGCTATTTTCTTGATTGAGGATTATGAACAACTTCGAAGACGTTCATGTTAATATTGTGTCCAGGAACAGAGCCCTGCAGAGGGGCTGGGGTCTTCCTTCTGCACAGAGGGCTCTTGTGCTTCAGAGGGCAAGACCGGCTCCTTCACCTCAGACTCTGCCTAGAAACAAACTGGACTTAGCAGTCTGGGGGACTTGGATATCTGGGACTACCAGACAGAGTGTGACGGAGCTGAGGGCTTTGATGACTTCCAACCTGCTGGGGTTCTAGGTTGAAACAAGTCACAAGAAACACAAGACTAGTACAGCTAGTGGTGGGGTGGTGAATGGTTCCTTGGAGTTTTCCTTTTCCCACAGTAAGGTGGTTCCACACGGTGAAGACAGGATGGGGGCCTTCTGTTCTGGAGCCAAAACCTTCGCATTCAGTACTCTCTCCTCAGAAACTGTCCCTACCTTGGCCACAACTGATGCTCAAAAAGTGTTTGTTGAACAAAGAAATACCATTAAAAAATCACTCGTACCCTCCCTTTTGTTGTCTAATAATTAAAAAAAAATCAATATGCCACTTGCAAGAACTTCAGAACAATGTTTCCATTCTAAAGTTCCCCAAAATCCAAATGAACAAAGCCTTTCCATTTTAATTTTTAAATATCAGAAGAATGGAGTGACCACAGTTTATATTTTCCCTCCTATTTTCCTCAGGGTCTGTTGCTCATCTAAACGCAATGTGCTGTATGTTTGGGTCAGTGGCTTAAGCTAGGAGGCTCTTACAGTAACTCGGCACTGTTGAAATCCCAGAACCCAGGCAAGCAGCAGCCTGGGATCCGTGCTAACGGGCCGGGCTAGCGACATTCCAGCAACAGCGCACTTCGGACGCAGATCCTCTGCTAACCCAGGAACAGTCCACAAGGCCTGAGAAAGCCACAAGGCTAGTCCCGATGACTACGGAGACTGGGAGCCAGAAAACTTCCGCCTTGGTATTTGAAAACCACACAGTATTTTACAACATTCCTGCCTATTAACTGCTGGGAAGGGCACTACCTTATTGCTTTTGCATAATGGAACCAACTTTTCCCCTCAGAGGCCCTGCGTTGCTTTGATTCAGTTCAAAGGACAAGGGTAACGATGACTAAGGACCTTGGGAACCAGACTGAGGAATCTCACAGACATACTCAAGGGTTTGGGGGGGGGGGGACTGTTATTTGTTTTCTTTAACTGACGCATCATTTTGATAAACAATTCCTATAGTCTGCGCACTTATCAGATTCCTCACCCAAATATTTGCTATTTATAAAATAATCAAGGAAACAGACTTGTGTTTATTGTTTCTAAATCAGCAGCGGTTTGATGAATTAAAAACAGTCTTACTTTTTCCTCTCCTTCACTAGTCTCTTGTAAACGTGCCAAGACTATACACCCAACTCTCTCTTTAAAGAGTAAAAACAAAAAATAAGAGTGACCTCCATGAACTGCACATTGCCTGCCTCTACAGGGCACAGTTTGGGCCACCAGCCAAGCCCCGGAAGCACTAGAGGTCGATGTTTGGAACGGATTGAGTTGGAAAGGGATGCAGTACATGTCTGTTTCCGGTTCACAGGGGCCTCCACGTCACTACTGGGTTTGGACGTCTGACTGGCTTCCTGGCTTTGAGAGTCTCTTTCTTTAAACACGAGGAGACCAACTCGGGAGAGGAAAGAGAAGACAGCACGCGAGAGCCCGGTTCCCCTGGCAGCCGCTCGCAGGATGGTTCCTCCCGGTGAGCTTTAAACAGAGTGATGTGGACAGTGTCCTGGGAGGCGGGGACCATGCGCCTACGAGCATGCGCAGAGCCTCAATGTGGAAGGCAGCTCTTGGCAGCACAGCTCCCAGGAAGCCCCATCTTCATGACCCAGTGCTTCATATTCAGAAAAATCCCTCTAAGGCTAGTTCATCTCCACCTTGTAGCAAATGGAGCCACTCGGATTCCACCCACGTGAAACAAAAGCTTCCTCCGGCAAACACAACTAAACTCCTTTCTATAAGAGACAAACCCGCTAGATCATCATGAGAAGGGAGTCAGGAATTTCAGTGAATCATTGCATTTAAAAACTAACCGCAGCAGTATTGCAGGCCTACTGTGACTGTGCCTTGCCCAGAGTTGCCACAAAGCTCAAAATACTTCTTTGCCACACTTAACACCCCTCGAAGGCAATTCCTTGTTGAATGCTCTTGACCTGGTCCTTACTTTCATGAGCATGTCACCAAATGTAACAGTAGGCTTTCCCTGCTGTTACAGCTCTCGTACTGACTGCTTCTTTCCTTCATAACACGCCAAGCTGCCTTACAGTTCCTACTCTGCCATGGTGACACTGGCTGTTTACAGTCTCGCGGTAAGAAAGCTCTCTGAATGATTTTGATTTGGCTAAGAGATGATGCTAAATCAAGCATCTTGCAGACAAGACTTGTTGAAAACACTGCACTGTAAGAACATCGTCCATTGAAAACGCTGCACTGTAAGAACACTGTCCATGGAAAACGCTGCACTGTAAGAACACTGTCCATGGAAAACGCTGCACTGTAAGAACACTGTCCATGGAAAACGCTGCACTGTAAGAACACTGTCCATGGAAAACGCTGCACTGTAAGAACACTGTCCATGGAAAATGTTGCACTGTAAGAACGTCATCCATGGAAAATGCTGCACTGCAAAATGCCATCTGATGAATGAAGGTCACATTCACTGTTACAAAAGTTTCACTTCAGAAAAAAAATTCAGTAAATGATTGCACAATTTGAAGACAGAGCCTAGAGGCAGGAACATTTTCAACTCACAAAATACAAGCAGTCAGAATGTGACAGTGGCGTCAAGGAGGTTTTAAACTCCAGACTCAAAACCAGAGTTAGGAGAAAATGGGAAGGGAAATATTTGTGTTGTTTTCTCTTAAAACAAAAACTGAACCAAAACAAAACAAAAAGCACCATGAAATAACCAGGGAAGCTAGCCCCTTAATTTACCCAAGGCTAGCTCAAGTTATTTTCAGGTTTTCTGTCTTGAATTGCAGTGCTTTATTGTCTGCAGTGGCACATACTTCCCTTCTCTGCTCAGGTGGATTTTTCTTTCCAATATATGCAAAAAAATCCAACACGTAACCATTACTAACTGCCAACCTAGGAGCTGTTTTAAATGTAAAAGTTACAGTATTTAGCTTAGTTCTACCTCTATACATTTTATGATAGCATGAGATCACTCTCTTTATATCACCATGACACTAAGAGATAGAGTGTCTGAATTTGCTGCCTAAATCAAATAGCTTCTTCATATAGTATTTTGGCTAAGTAGAAGCTCATCACATCTGTAAATGTGATAGAGAAACAGTGAGGACTGTCCTCATCTGATGGTGTGGTATGCAAGTCTGAAATGACCACCAACTTGTCTTTTCCTCTATATTTAGTGGATGGAAGGAGGAATGTGAATAATTGAAAGACAACATAAGATCCAAACAAAATGATCTGCATTTGACTTAGACTTTGGGTGAGTTACAGACCTCATCAGTGCTCGCAGACCTTTCCCATCAATGTACAACGAGAACCTTGGTTAGGAGCTGGGAGGAGGATTAGATTAAATGGCAGACTCTAGAGAGGATGGTCTTCCCCAAAGACCGCAGGCACGACAAAGGTGATGGAAGGCTCCAGAGTCTCAACTGAAACATTTCCACTTTTCTTGTCCTGGACAAAGGGTTTTCCTGTCTTCATGCCTGAAGTCTCTCATCAGTGCAGATGAATAGCCCGTGTAATGCATACATGCCCTGCTGGCACTGGGGTGAAAATTCATATGTAATTAGATTAACTGAGCTATGCGTTGTGGCAGCATCATGCCAAAGAACTTAAGCACAAATAATAATAGCGGAAATCAAACTCGAGAAGTTAAAATCTCAAAGAAATTCAGTAGCAAAACTTCCAAGGGATAACACCAATTGGCAAGCTAAGCAATAGTGGAGAGACCACCTCGAATGCCCATTCCTGATAATGAACTTGATGTCTATAACCACCCTGGAGCCTTCATCCAGTGATTAATGGAAGCAGAGGCAAACACACAATCACTGAACTGAACCCAAGGAACCCAGTGACAGAGAGAGGAGTGATGAGCAAATTGGCAAAGAATGGGCTGGCAAAACCAGCAGAGATAGCTGATCTGAACAGGGGAGAGCTCTTGGACCCCAGACTGACAGCGGAGAGGCCAGCATGGGACTGATCTGGACCCCCCAAATGTGAGTGTCAGCGAGAAGGCCTGGGTAACCTATGGGGCCCTGAGCTGTGGATCAGTGTCTATCCCTGGAATACAAACAGTCATCGTGTGCCCATAGCACAAAGAGGGATGCTCTCTCAGCCTGAACTCTTAGGGGAGTACCTGGACCCTACCCAGAGTGAAATGACAGACTCTAGGTATCCCCTATGTGGAAGGATTTGGCAATAGGGTGGGAGGCTGGGGAGGAAGGGGAGTGCGGGAGGAGGGGAGGGAGAGGGAACTGGGATTGACATGTAGAACAAGCTATTTAAAATTAAAATAAAAAATGATAAAAGAAAAAAACTTCTAAAGGAGTAAACATTTACATGCCTTTAATCTAAGACTTTAACATTGTTCCTCTCGGCAGCTTATTTAAACATGCATTTCACAGTTGTAGCAGTTTGAGTAAATCCTCCAGTTGACTCAATCTGCACGAAACAGATCCAGGCCAGTTCAGCTTGACACGATTCAGCAATTCTGAAATTCATATTCCAGTCATTCAAGTAAATGAGCAGTGTCATTTGGTTATTTGATGTGATCTTTTTTAAGTGGGTCTTTGGAGAAACTGCTTCTGGGTATCAGTACTAAAGCGAAAACACTGGCTAACATAATAAAAGCAGGAAAATTAATTTCAGGGCATTTAGGCCCTCTCTGGCTTCCTGGGCTCATGGGGCTTCAGAAGTTCAGAACTGTTCTCTGATGTCACTGTTCTCTGAAAGGCGATCTGTTCAAATCCATATGGTGGACATCTTTGAGTCACATACTGCTTACATTTTTCAGTGCCTTGGAAAGTGGAATTTCTCCCTTTTAATCCTCAAAACTGAACTCAAACTGCTTTACCCACCTGCAGCTTCCTTCCTCAGGAACATAACTTTTTGATTCAATCCGTAATTCCTTTATATTTCAGAAACCCCAATTATTCTACTTGAGTTCAAACCGTTTGTCACTGGTTCTCAACTGGGGGAATGGAGGACGTCTCTTCCGTGTGATTTATCATGAAAGTGCTAATCGAACACAAGGGAAGGAACTCTCTTATTTCTCTAATTCTCTGCTGCAGACTACAACTTTGCTCAGGCAATAACAAGTCCGTTTGCCACCACAATTTACAAAGCCTGAAACTTTTGGTCAAAAAGAAAAGTTCCTTCCTGTGAAACAAGAAACACTATGCAGAAGGCCCTGCTAAATTGTGCCATGGACAGAGGTCTTTGAGCCACACATGGCTTACAAGATTATAGGATCACCAACCACAAAGCATGATACTCAAACCCTTACACCAGAGTCAAACTGGTGTCCTGACCTCAAGAAGCAAGACTTGGCCAGAGATGTTCCTTCACAAGGGAAATGCTGTGTGAACTTGGGATGAGAAAGTATCTTTTGAACTTGTAGAAAGAAGCCTTGAGAGACACAAGTGCCCAGGTTGTTGATACCTTCATTTTGGTCACCTAACCTTCACAACTATTTATTTCTGTGTTTTAAATCATTAGTTTGTGGTACTTCATTATAGCAGATCAAGCAAACAAATATACTCTCTTAGCCTGCTTTCTATTGTTAGGATGAAAATTACAATCAAAAGCAACTTGGAGAGGAAAAGGGTTTTTTGGCTTAAACATCTCAACCACAGTTCACCATTGAGGGAAGCCAAGGCAGGAAGTTAAGCAGGGTATGAACTTCCATAAACCCCCATGATCATTTTTTCAAGGGAATTCATATTAACTGTTAGTAGTGTAGAAGACACTATGTGAATGACTTGAGAACCATAAAGGACAAAAAATATTTGAATAAAATGTCTCACTTCTGAGGAGTTTATAATAAAGATAAAGATAAAAAATTGAATCATGATTGCTACAAATCAGATGTAGTTGCCCCCACCACCAGAGGTACATGTCAGGGAATTTGGTCCCCTATGTGATGGTGTGACAAAGACCCAATCCTTTAAAATATGGAGCACCATAAAATATGGTGATGCTTCTCTTGGATGGGACAAATACAGTCACCATGGGCTCCAGCTGATTCCTACAAGAGTGCATATAAAAAGAGAAAGAGTAACTCATCCACAGACTCTGGCTTCCTGTCAAGCCACATTATCTACACCTATATCCCCACCATTATGATGCCACCTGCCGTGCATTTCTCCTCAGATTAAAGCAGAAACAAGTGCCATGGTTTTGGATCTCCAGGATTCTGAGGCAAATGGACCTCCTTTCTTCACAAACTAACCCAGCCTCTGGTATTTTGTTAGAACAATGGAAAATGGACCAACATAATGAAAAAGTTTTAAAACAATCTGAATGAAATAGTTTAACAACACATAAGAATAAAAAGTGATGGTTACTATCATAGATCATCCATGGTTAATTCTCAAGTGAATTCTGAAAGCAAAAAGTCATTAGAACCTGGGACAGGACAAGCTTCGGAAGGCATCTTTAAGAACTGGTGGAATGTAGGTAGGCAGAGAGGAAGCAAAACAAACACACCAAGCTCCTTCCTGAGTGTGAGGTTGAGCAGGCCTTAGCTCAGCTCCACATGGAGGATTCAAAGCAAGCTGCTCCTTCTCTCTAACTGCAGCTTCTCAAAGAACACAGAACTCACAAGCTCAGCCCTGTGTGATGAGGACTCAATGAGACACCCTCAGACATTAGTATTTAGGACACTGGACATTGTATTATGTTTGGATTTACACTTCATTCTAGTCTCTATTTCCTTCAGTTGAAAGTAAGCTCCTAACCCAGGTTACAGCTCATGGCTGTAAGCCCAGCATTCAAGAGGTTGAGGTGGGCAGGGGAGGTTGGCATACATTTCAAGTGAGCTTGGGGTTACATATTGAGTTCTAGGCCAGTCTGAGTTACAGAACAAGATCCTATTTCAAAATAAAACATGTAAATGACATAGGTTGGTATTGCTCCATGCGTGGATCCACAGTGTCTTTATATTGCACAATAATTGCCTGGTAAATGTATTTCCAATGATGTAAAAGGAATAACTTAAACATTAAAGATTGGTATTGCAAGCAACAGGCCAAGTTCCAATAATTGAGATCATTTGGGGTTTGAAAGTTGTCCCTGTGAGTTACAGCTACAGGAACTCATACTTGATGACAGTTGACAAAGCAATGAGGGAAATGTCTTGTGTTCCTTCTGTCATTTCTTATCTACCACTCCCTGCTAACTCATGCTCATCCATCTGCCTCCTGTGCCCCTCCTGCCCATCAGTATTCAAAGTACAACACGCAAACAGATCTTGGAGAGGAAATGGATGTTTTTCCATGTAGACCTCCGAACTCCCATGGACAGAGGTTTGCACTGCTAATTCCCCGTCCTCTAACCCACCTCAATTCCCTATTTTTAAGCCTGGGAACAGCAAGTTAACCAAAGTTCAAAGTTTTCCAAGTGAAGCATTAGAAAATGTCATGTTTTCCACGACACCAGGTCAAGTGGTAATAGGTTTCTGATGTGAAATCTCTTGGATTTATTCAAAAGTCCTTAGAAGGGTCACCAGAGACAGGCTTACATTGATTGAATTTTTGTCCCACTAAAATCTGTATGTTAAGCTAGATTTGTTTTAAGAACAGGGACCAGGGCTTACATCACTAGCCTGAAGAGGAGAGATCAACAATCAACATTTTATCATTTTATGTTGATGTGTGACCAGCTAGAGAATCTCATTAAAAATCTTACTTGCAGGAAATGAACTCATTTATGGCTCCCCGCTTGGTAGTATGTTTGTTACGAGAGCAGGAGGCGGTGAAGTGAGTCACACATCGCATGCCTGTCCACCCAGACTGCAGACTGCTTCTATCTCATTGGGTTCTCCATGTGCCACATAAAACTCTGATCCATGCCCACGCTAAATTCTCTGACAAAATCCTGTCCCCAGACCTGTAAAACTCATTATTGCCTAAGATGAGCCAGAATTACTGAATGTTTTCCTTTCTTCTGACTTAGAATGCACGTCATCAACTACGTAAAGGGAAAGAAGGATGCGCAGGCTACTGGCCTCGGCTCCTCACTCCTTCGAAGATATTTTCACGGTGAGTTATCTTCTCACCAGAGGATTTTGATGTATCTGTGTGAGATCTTCCAGAACTTCAAATAAAAACTAAACATCTCAGGGACATCTTGTAGGGAAGCCAGTTAAAAAATTTGGGTGTTGTTGTTTTTCATGTGAAAAACTTTATGGAGTCTGTGGAAGAGTTTTCACAGCTTTATTAAAAAGCATTGGTGAGTCTTCAGGGAGGACTGTTGGATAACTGACTGTTCACTGAGGTGTGGGCATGCTAAAGAAACAAAGGAGCAGCACTTAGGCATCTAGAAACATGAAACTTCAGAAAGCTGTTAGTGCATATAGGTGAGAGGGCAATGCTGCCTGAGTCTGTGAAACCTAGTCCTGTTGGAGAAGCAACCAAAGAAGGCAGGGACCCAGTAAGAAAACTGCTCTCTGGGACTCATCGGCCAAACCCAACTAGAGGACGATGACAAAGAACATCCGTGATACAGTTCATGGAGGTCAGCTTCTCAGAAGGCAAGCTAGGGCAGACTATAAATACATATTCTGTACATGCAATGGTTTTTCCCAGTTTTTGCAAGTATTTAGAATAAATGTGTCATTTTTTACATGGCTTTATCTGTTCTTTTTAAAACTTCATTTTATTTATTTGTGTTTGTGTGTGTGTGCAGAGGAAATCCTTTCTCTCCTTTCACCACATAGATTCTAGGGATTGAACTCAAGTCTTTTCTATTTCACTTGATCTCTATATCATAAACCAAATATAATACACATAATTTAAGGTCCTCTTTCAACCTCATGAGTCTTCAAGTATATAATCTCTTATCTTGACACAGTCTCATTTCTTATTTCTCTTATCACACAGATCTTTTCCATATCTTTCGTGCCCAGTACAGTGGCTCATGAAAATACACTTGATAAATGCTCATGGGATGAGCGCCGTCGACTGCCTTTGGGTAGATATGGGAGATCAGACTGAAGAGGTAAGCAACTTAGCCCAGATCTCGTGATATGCCAATAAGAATAAATGTCATGTCATTAAGGTCTTCCCTGACTGCTGTGCAAACGAAGATTTTTGCTAAGCAGGGTAAGAATTGAAACAAGAATTTCTTTTTTCCTGCACTTTGACCCAATCTTAAGAACAAGGCATGGTGTTTCAATTTATTGGCTAGATTGACAGAAATATGTATGCCTCATTATTTCTTCTTAATCATGATGTATGAAGTGTTACAAGCAAGAACAAAAGTTGAGTTGAACAGAGCAATTGATATGAACTATCATGGCTTCTCATTTCTAAGGTGAAGAGAAAATAATGATTAAATCTAAGAACTGCCTGTTACAGCAGACCTTTTTGTATGAGAACAAAAAATGCTAAGGAAATGTATATGGCCTTAAGAACTTCACAGATATTATGAGCCTATCTCCAATAACATGCCCGGTCCCATGTTGGCTGCTTTGGATGTCCCATGAGTGGTGCAAAAAGAGAAGGAAAAGCCAAGGAACTAGATTCACTGAATACCAAGTACTAAATACACAGTGTGGAGTAATATTAAATCAATGGGTATACATTTCCCATGGGCAGGCTATTGAACAACGTGGAAACAGTTGGGCAAGGCTTCTCTGTCATCTTGGAAGGATGTTGGGTTACTTCCTTTGGATAACATCCACTGCCCAGTTCCTCTGTGGATAGGTCCCATCTCTCCAGCCTTGTGGTGGGTGCGTACGTAAAGAAAACCAACATGGACATTGTTCTACCACAAACCACAGTAGCTGGAAATCAGTGATAATCAGTTTCCAGCTGAGCCCTCTCCTTCCTCTTTTAGTTTGTTCCCATAATTACAGTGAAGTTCAACTTAGAGTATGGAAACTATCCCTACCCCTTGAATGTCACTGTTTCCTATCATTGTCCCCATTCCCTCATCTAGGTTACTATCTTTCACTTCTCATGGAGTCCATTAGGCACAGGATTCTTTTGTGGTTTTGGTTGGGTTTGGTTTTTCAAGATAGGGTTTCTCTATAGCTATGGAGCCTGTTCGGGAACTCACTCTGTGAACCAGGTTGGTCTCAGACTCACAAAGATTCACCTAACTGTGCCTCCCAAGTGCCAGGATTAGGGGCACGTGCCACCATGGCCCATGTGAACAGGATTCTTAACTGGCCTCCTGCTGTGCTAGCCACACTCCCACCTCTGACTCTCTCCGTGATGCACTCATTGTCATTGCTCCAAAGTACATATAGCTTGTCAATTACTTGCTTAATACTTCAGCAGTTTCTTATCACCTTGAAATTCAAACATTCTGCTGTTTTGTTTAGAATTTTTTTTTCTGAGACTGGGTTTCACTTTGTAGTCCAGGATGTCCTTAAACTCTTAATTCTGTCTGAGGCATCCAGGGATTGATAAGAAAAAATTATTGTAGTCGGTTGAAGATTCTTCCTTTGAATTCCTTTGAGGAGATAGATGTACTCTATCTTCCAATTTCAACATACTGTTCTGCTATCATCTCTTCCTCTATCTTCTCGCCAGTTTCTGTCTCATATCATAAAAGTAAAGTGCAAACTCATGGCCCATCACATTCTGACTGGAGCTGCTTCCTCAGTTTTATCACTAATGAATGCTGTCTGTGCCATCCATATCCAGGCGTCCATTTAGCTGCTAATGTTTAGCACTTAAGTCCTGGCTAAAATTACAAATCTCTTAATACTCTCAGTGATGCTATCCTTTCCCATCTCACCTCAGCACAATGCATACATCTAAATTATTGCAAATACCCCCATCGTATGCTCCCTGTTTGTACATCTATCTCCTCAAAGGAATTCGAAGGAAGAATCTTCAACCCACTAGAATAATTTTTCCTTATCAACTCAAGCACCTTTATTACACCTGAGAAAGGCTTCAGGCTTCAGAGACCTCACACTTTGCCCAATGTGTCTTTTCTTGTGACTTACAAAATCCTCTAGGCCAGTAACAGGTACCTGCTGGATTTTTAGTCTTCCCAGAGCCCATGTGCTTTACTTCTAGAACATTCACTACTTATGTAGACATCAAGAACTCCTTTTTCAAACAGACATTTCAGCGTCTACACAAGTCATTGTTCAATATCTGTCCACCAGAAGAAAGCCTAAATGGATGGTATACTTGTATATAGGCTGAGTAGGTGACATTCTTAGGTTGTTTGCAGAACTACATTAAGTTGAGTTGGTACATGCTGGCCTGCCTTTACAGGTGCACACCAAAGTGACCAGGTATATAGGTCATAATCAAGACTTGGAAGAGAAGATATATAGGCTCACCTGGTCATCCTATGGTAGACTTCTAAAAGAGAATGTGGCTTTTTATGAAGCTGTGAAGGCATGTTTATAATTGTGATGTGATGGGACATATTTTGTAATCTTCAACTCTGAAATATTTAAGCACATGTCTCATTAACTTACATTTGGTCCTCTATAAATGATAGTGCCTTGTGCTGTTTAGCACAGTGTGACTCATGTAGTTAGTACTTAATTCATGATTGAGGAGAAGGCAAAAAAGGGTCAAATTACTAAGACTCAAAAGAAATAATTGTGGCAATGGATAAGAGAAACTATGGAAGGCATTGTTGACTGTCAATTAGGTCATCAATATACTACCTAAAAATACTTATATTTAAAGAACAAAATTTCTGTTTGGGGTATATTTCAGTAGTTCAGCACTTGCAGTTTATGTGCAAGCTGTGAGGTAAATATCAACACCAAACACACACACACACATACATACATACACATACACACACAGAGACACACATATACACACACAGAAATACATACACACACATACAAATACACATACAGATACACAGATAAACAGATACAAACACACACAGATACATGCATACATATACATACACATATGCACATATAAATAAGCACATATACACACACATAAACACATATATTCACACACATATACGCACAGACATATCCACACATTTACACATACACTCACACACATAGACACACATACACATACACACCCTATAAAACAAAAGAAACAAAGAAAACAAACCAAAAAAAAACACAACTTACACCTCTTCCCCAGAAATGTTAGATACTTTTGCTGGGAAAAGTTCACTTATTAAATAAGTGGTCGATGTCTGCAAAGCCTTATTTGAATTTTTAAAAAAATCATTCTTTGTATTTTCAAGACACCACACCAATTTACAACATCCTCCATAAACAGGTTAAAGATAAAGTCTGGCGCAACATGAATCAGATAAGAAACACATCTGTGGACTTACGTTCCATCTGGGAAGGAAATTCACTGAAAAATGACAAGAAAATTTCTTAGAGCACGAATATCAGTCTGATCCTTCAAATGACCCTTTCCCCCCCATGGCCAGATAAGATCATTACAACACAGAGGAGGAACATGTGTCTCCCAAGGAGACTCTTAAGAACTAAAGCTCTACTTGCCATAAACAAAATTCCAGGGAGCACGGGGGTTTAACTTCTTCTCAGGGTTAACACTCTATGGTGCTACATGCTAAGTTACTAAGACTTCTTATCTTGTATCCCTTTTCTCTTCTCCAAAGATTAAATATATTTATTTTCACATAAATTCGTGTTGCAAATACATGCGTTAAAATTATATATTGAACTCAAGAAATCCAGTGACAGAGAGGGAGGATTGATGACCAAAGGGGTTAAGACTGGGCTGGTTTAACCCCAGAAACAGCTGACCTGACAAGAGTTAGCTCTTGAATCCCAGACTGATGCCTGGGAATCCAGCATGGGACTGATCAAGACCTCCAGAATGTGGGTGTCAGTGAGGGGGCCTAGGTAATCCATTGAGCCTTGGGTAGTAGATCAGTATTTATCCCAGGTATACAAATGGACTTTGGGCTCCCATCCAACAATGAGAGATACACTCTCACCCTGGACTCTTGGAGGAGGGTCTAGGCCCTGCCCTGGATGAAATGACAGACTATGGACACCCCCATGGAGGACCTCACCCTCCCTGGGGAAATGAGGGGATATTGGTGGGGGGTTGGTGAGAGGATGCGGGAGGAGGGGAGGGAAAGGGAGAGAGACCTGGAATTGACATGTGAAGAAACCTTGTTTCTAATTTAAATTTAAAAATAAAATATAAAAAGAATATGATTAGCCAGTATATATATCTACTATACATGTTCAGAAGTAGAGGAAGACATCAACAAAAATACCAACAAAGACAGAGACAGAGGAGAGAGACAGACAGACAGACAACTAATCTGGAAAATCAAGTGACAAACATTTAAACCACATATCTCTATCCAGCATTCACATTATGCTTCATGGGGGATAAAGTGACAAGGCATCATAGGTACATCATGTTGGTGTGAGAGACGACATGCCTCAGAACTGGCAATAGCCTAGCACAACCAGGCACTATAACTGGGTGTGTCATGTTAGGACGTCCCGTTTTTCACAAACCAATGCGTGCACGTATAGTATTCTCCCCCTTTCTAGATAAGGCAGCTGAGGTTTGGAAGACCTTCCTAGAGAGAGGGCTATCCAATTGAATAGCTGCCAGAGGAGCCATTACAGAGGGATGGGAAACATTTGAAACTAATCTGGAATGAATTTAATTGTATGGCTTCCGCCATAACTGCTGAAGTGTAAATTGGTACCACTTCTGCTTAGCACATGTATTAATCTCTCATTTGAACTTAATCATATGACAGGAAAATTTGTGTGGGAATTTCCTCACTGCCTCCTGAAAATGACAGAATTGAGTACCAAACTCTGGTTCTTCCATTGGTTGAATTCAACAAAATGATTATTTTCAGGTAGATGATCTTTTACATAATTGAAAACTTTTATGATTTATGGAAGTTACACGTTTTGAGTTAACAGGCTAAGATAAAGTTAAGTTATTCTGCAAGAAAAAAGAGCAGTTTCAGGAGGTATGAAACCCAAGGATGAAGTTTCAGAGCCAGGACAGCTGAGCTCAGCAAGGAAGGGGGAGGGAGATAGGAGAGGGGAGGTATCCTGAAGAGGTTTCTCTGGCAACAATCCTCCTGGGATGCAGTATGATACAGTTCACATGAGCCTGATGGGATCCTCCCAGGATGCAGTATGATACAGTTCACGTGCGCCTGATGGGATGACCCGGATCACAAGGTAGGATGAAGTGCGTGTGCTGTAAAGCCAAGAAATTTGGGGTCTTTGCTGCTGGATCAGTCACTGTAGACCCTCACTAAATAAACAAAAATGCTTAAAGACATCAGATTGAAGATCATGGGCCCACTGCCCCCATCTCTACCACTCACTTAGGTGGAAATAAACACGGGAGGCAAGCAGCCATCAGCACAGCCCATGACTTCTTTGAGTGTGCAGTGGAATAACTCTGAACCCGAGGTTAGCCTGGTGTCAAGTCTCACACACTCTCCTTCTCAGGTTACTTCCGTGAGTCTAAATTAGCATTTGGGGGTCTGCTTCCCCCAGATGAGAGCTGCAAGTGATAAATCCTTCTAAGTCTGCCTCAGTGGACAGCCAAGGATCAAAAGTATCAGATGAGAAAATACATTGTAGACTTCACAGAGTCAGAAGTGATAGAGACAGCCAATCCCAGGAAAGAACCTGAGAAATCACATGCTTGCTCAGGAGGAGAGTTCTGATGTGGTGTAAACTGGTATCCCAAAAGGATTATTAATTTTATTAAATAACTAATGGGATTTGCTTGTGCCAAGATGACCAGGATACAAAATACACAGGCAGACAGACAAAGACACAGAGACAGACACACAGACACACAGACACACAGAGACAGACAGACAGACAGACAGACACACACACACACACACACACACACACACACACCCTTCCAATATCCTAAGCAAGCAACAAAATAACAAACAGAAGTATAAAAGAAATCATGATTCTGGTTTTTTTTAATCAGTGTTGAGGTTTGTCTTGTGACTCATGAAATTGTTTAACATTTAATTGCTGACTCCTTTGGCTTCTGGACTAGAGTGGGGGAAGGTTGGGAATTCAATAGAGTATTCATTGGAAGTGAGTTCATTGGTGGCACCCAATGCTAGGCATTCTGGAAGTAGTTCTGAACACTTCAAATATCAAGTACAGCAGTGAGCAATGTCTTATATGTCTTAGGCAAGAGGAACGGAATTTAGTGTCCTCAGTTGGAGAACAGTCCCAGCTATGATTGCTTCCATCCAACACCTGAAGACTTAATGTACTGTCTTTTGAGTTTGATCATGGGGAACCTTTTTCTCTGTGCTTTTGGAAGATTTTTCCAGGTATGCAAAATATGGGTCTAGTGTAGTTTTCATTTTTTCAAGACAGAGGGGAACACTGATGCCGATGAATTTGAATTATCCCTAGTGTGTCATATGTTTTTACTATTATTCATTTTATTGTATGAGTATTTTGCCTATATGTATATATGAATATATAGGTCTGCTTCATGCCTGCTTCATGTATTCAGAAGAGGGCTTTTGAGTCCCTGTAACTGGAGTTACAAATGGTTGTAAACTGTCATGTAGGTTCGAGGAATTGAACCTAGGCCCTCTGCAAGAGCCACATGTGCTGATGTTGAATCATCTCTGCCGGCCCTATTTTTGTTTTTATAGATGTGAAAGTCCATTAAATCAAATTAGTAACTAGTCTACTATTGCTCTTCAATGTCCTGACACTGAAATCATAACAGTTAAGAGGTAGAGAGAAGCTGCATTCACTACTGCATTCTTCAGGAGCCATTCATGATAGGAAACTCCGCATTTGTGTCTCTTCTAGGCCTGTATTTCTCTAACAGGCAATTGCAGATCACAGAATAAGCATGCCTCCCCTAAAACCTACACAAGGTAAGTGAATCAGCTGTTGGAATGGAGCTTGTCAGAGGAAGGCGTGGGTGACATCACCTCAGTTCCAGTCCCAGCTTACATCAGGGACCCACCTTGTATGTTGTGATATTTCCGCTGAGCACAAGCCTGGTACAAGGGTGAACAACTGTCAATTTGGATAGCGTTTAAAAACTGAATGATAACCTTCACTAACCACTTCCCAGAGCAGTGCGATGAGGACACGAAAGCCTTGTTAACATTTGCCTTGGAGAAAGTGCTTTGAGACAGCAGAAACGGGCATCTTCCTCCTCTTGAATCTCCCATAAGGCCCAAGCAATGCTGAAGAGTACAAGACATCACAAAGGTTCGACTGAATAAAGATTTCCCACAGAGTTGAGATGCAAGAGAAAAGCCAAGGCCAAAGACTGAGATGCAGAGGCTTGCAGAAACACAGGATACAGAAAAACAAACTGCTCTTTAGTGAGGCACAAAGGGGACCAATCAAAAGTCAATTCTGTTGAATCCATGTGGACAATTCTGCTCATGTATCCTGGTGTAGGCACTGTTAGCCCTGACCACCAATTAAACACTAACCCATTCTTTAGGCCTTTCTTCAAAATCTCTGTATGCAGGCTGTGGTGGTCTGAATAGGAATGGCCCCCATGGGCTCATGTGTTTGAATGCTTAGGACTGGCACAATTAGGAGGTGTTACCTTATTAGAGAAGGTGTGGCCTGAAGGCAGAGTATTAATGACTTCTCTAGGCCTAAGATAAAGGATAAATGGGTGTTTTATTGGGGAACAACTTAAACAGATAATAGTAAAGAATCACCACGGCATACCTGCTCCAGAAGCTGCAGACTCTGCCCTTCCACCCAGAGAGAGTCTGTCCCGGCTTCTCTACCTTCAGGTCATGTCTACACCTGAAGACACACCCAAAGGGCTGTGGCCACTAACACTGGCAAGGTGAGATGCTACTACAGTGGCCTTGTTGGAAAAAGCGCGTCACTGTGAGGGCAGGCTTTGAGGTCTCATATATGCTTACGCTATGCCCAACTCACAGACTCCTGCTGCCTGCAGATCAAGATGTAGAACTCTCAGCACTTTCTCTGGCACCATGTCTGCCTGCATGCTGTATTTCCCACCATAATGAGAATGTATTAAACCTCTGAAACTGTAAGCCAGTCCCAATGAAATGTTTTCCTTTATAAGAGTTGCCATGGCCATGGTGTCTTTTCAGAACTGTAGAGACCCTAACTAAGATGTAGGCTTTCTTCATTTGTCCAGTGAGCTGTTTCCTTCTCAGTGGAGTTTGTATTCTCCTAGTGCTTTGTCCTTAAATTTGTTTACCACTTACATAATCATGATTTGCTAACATATCTGTCTGTCTCCTTTCCTCCTCTCCAGGCCCAGACTATATTTTTCCTGGATATCTAACATTGCTTTTCCTGCTATTTGTGCATATTATCTGTGCAACCAGGTCCTGCCTTGCAGGAAGGTCTCAATAAATGTTTACTGACCCATATTCTGAGAAAATTTCATTTATGGGACTCATCAACTGTGTCAAGATGCAAAAGAAACAGGTTGAGACTATCCAAACGAACATCTTGTTTCCCTAAAGGTGTGAGCCATATCTAGGACACTTAGTGCGTCCCTTCCTTAGGAAGAAGCAAAGTCAACTCACATTCACAATGGAAAGAAGCAAAGTCAACTCACATTCACAATGGAAAGTTGTTCAGTTGCATCACATTAGGTTTCGAGGCAGAATTATTCTCTGTGCTGTTTTCTCAGAGGCCTACTGTAACTGGCTTTAAAATTAGCACTGCCAAGAGAGTTCCATGCATTCCCAGAGACGACTGTCTCCTGTGTTAACAGACTTCTAGGGATCTTGCACAAATAAACAGTCTGCAACAGTCAAGTAGGGCTTGGCTGCTTTGGGATTTCTTTGTGTGCAGCTTAACTGAAACATAGCTAGACTTGGAGTGTTTACCCAAACGAACTAATCCTACTAGATCATCTTGACCTGCAGTTACCCTCTGATTCCCAGCTGGTACTCAACTCATGCCCAACAAGCCTGTAGCTTCATAATGAGAAACACTTTTCATTCAAGAGATAGGTGAACTCCTGCATGGCTCCCCGGTGAGGCATCCTATTGTCCTTCATCTCAGCCACCCCCACTTGCCACAACCAAGAAGCTCCAACCTCCTAATGGCTGCTATAGTAAAAATGCAAGAAAGCTTCCCCCTGTTCCCAGCTGGATCAGAAGCTACACTGAGGCCCACCTCACCTCTCAAAGGTTGCCTGGTTGAAGGCTTGGGCTCTACATGATGGAAACCCTTAGAAGAGGCTGGCCACTAGGAAGAAGTTAGGACAACAAGGGCACTTGTAGACCTTATTGCCCTTTTCCTTCCTTTTTGCTTCTCATCCACCAACAACCCTGCAGTTTTCTTCACTGCACACTCCCTGCCTTGCCATGGGCCCATAAGCAGTGGGGCAGGAGGACCTTTGACTAAGCCATGAGCCAAAGTAAGCCCTCCTTCCTGAAAACTGCTTTTGACACAGCAATGGAACACTCGCCAATGCAGTGCTAGCCTGGTGCTTCCAAAGGACCTGTGGTCCCCAGGGCTTCAAGTCACTCTACTCCAGGTACTAAGTAATTCCTTAATGCAAACGATAGTGAAGTGATAGTCCAAGGGGCATGCAAGGAAAACCTTGGGCTCATGCGTATCTCGAAAATACTCTGCATTTGGAACCTGATGGAACCTCAACTACATTTTCCTCAAATGTCTCTTGTAAACTTTGAAACAGCCTGAGGATTCAGAGGCAGAGTATTAACCCACATGTTTTTGATTCATTTACACTCGTACTATTAAAATCCTATATTATAAGAACTAGCTGATGCTCAAGGAACCAGTTAAACTTCTAAATAATCTTTGTAAAAAATCTTTCTTCTTAACAACAGGAAGATGTGTTTGCCAGAAGAAAATGAATGCTCAAACACCAGAAAATCTGGGTTTGATTCAGAACAAACCCAAGAGGTTTAACAGGACTATAAATTTGGTGAGTGAACTGAGGTTAGTTTCCATAGACAACATGTCCATATGCCGTGTTGATATTTGGTGTACACATACCCAGCTTGCACGTGCTGGTACGTAGTGTTAACACTTGGAAAGGCAGAGCCTGTTGGCAGGGTAGGTTGAGATTAAATGTTAATGGGATCCAGATTCTAGGCTAAGTCTTCCTAGCATGGATGTCACATCTCTTAACCCACCCTGTCCTTTGATGAGCTCAATGACCTCAGACCACTCTTACTCAATCCAATTCATCAATTCACTGAAGCCTATAAAGCAAATTATGCTGAGCACAGGGTGACACAACACCCCTGCACTAAAGGAGCTCACTGTCTCCAGGAGAGACAAATGGTGAAGGTGGGAGGGCATCTGTGAAGTGCAGAGAAGAGGTAGGACACCTGGTCCTTGGGCTTCAAGGCTTGTGTCATCAAACCTTGATATCCTGTGTACATTTCCCTGATAAACATGGCTGTTTCTTTTCTCTTTAGGACTCAACCTCTACTGCATGACATTGGGATGCTTGGTGACTGAATGGTAGAGGTAACTGAGAGTCAGAGACAAGGCTTGCTAAGGAAGATGCATGATGGAAGGAACAGGAACCAGAGAACTGCAAGGTAGGTGAGCGAACCGCAGAATTGCAGAGAACAGTGGTTAGCAACCCTAAAAATGTCTGTACCTCTTGAAGCCTTTACATTCCCCAAATAAAAGCTTATATTTCATTTGTGAGCTTCTGAGTTATTGAGAGTTCGAGAAAGAGATTCACCTTTGTTTTAGAAAGACCATTTGCTTAGATGGGGAAGAAATAAATAAGGGAGCAGTGGAGCTGGTTGAAAGCCTACAAGAATGTCTTAGGCAGGAGCTCAAAATGGCCTGAACTTAAACTGTCCTGGGCATGGGAGAAGGTGGGTGTATGAAGCAGAGTCAGTGAAGGATGACAGAGTCATGTTGTACTAAGGTGTGCTCATTCTATCAAGCACTTTCTCTTCTGCATTCCTACTCTGTTCTCATACAGGAGCAGTAAATGTCAATAGTTACATGACTGCCTCAGCAGTGGGGATGGCAATGTGGGGAAGTGCGGAGACAACCAGGTAACACACTAGGTCACAGATCAACTTCAAGAGAAAACAGAGAACTCTCTGATCCTAAACTCAACCGTTCTAAAGGGTCCAAGGCAACAATAAAGAGTTGGTAAACTGAAAATGAAGAAAAAGTCAAAGGAAGGCAGAGGCAAAAATAGGTACAAATGTTTCTGTTCTTGTCGTTGGTGGTGGTCGTTCTCCACCCTTCCTGACTAACACTCATAGACGCTAGAAGAATGGAGCCTTTTCACTTGGTCACATTTACTGCCGTGTGGTTTCTCCTCCATCTATATTAATACATTTGACAATAATAGATGAAAGACAATAGATGACTGAGTTCTGAGGTTGAGTAAACTTTTTTCCACTCAGCTCAGATCGCCAAAAGACGGGGCCCCACGTGGGAAATGTAAAGGGTAAAGAAACAGCGTGAACTGAAAACAAAAGATAATCTCACAGTTTCCCTCAAGAGCTGCCCTTTTCTAGGACATGCTAGACTCCCTGGGGTCGAGTACAAAAAAAATCTACAAGAAATGTGACAGCCTTTCTCATAGCACAAGCCATGGAAAATGAAGTTACACTGACCCTTTTAACCTGAAAGGGTGCTCTGGGACACATACACCCTCTTCCAAAGCAGCTTTATTCAAACTCAGCAGCCCTAAGGAGAAGGAGCTAGCAATTCCTAGAAGGAAACTGTCTATAGGGCACAAGGATTATCCCAGCTAAAAGGAATGAAAATGGATATCCCCAGTGACTTTTTTTTTGACAAGGAGATTGTCACTGTTGACAGGGATGACTGGCAGGGTGGAAAATGGGGGAGATAAAACTTCACAGAAACACTTGGGAGGAAATTTGACACCATTGAAACCACAGGTGTGAGTGAAACCAGTAAAGTAAAAGTTGGGTTGTTTCCAGGGTCTGATGCTCTATACACTTCCAGTTCAAATTTAGGAGTCTAGGTGAACCGTATGAGAACGTTGAGACATGAGGGGCCAGAGGGTTCTTTCTGTCCCAATAAATGAACTCACAAACAATAACTATATCTGGGAGTGTTAACTATAGAGATGTAAGAAAGAGACTGCTTTTTTTCCCTGACAACACAGCCTGTTTCAAACTATAGGCTCTCTGGGCTTCCACTTACTGAGCTCTTGCCTTGTCTCTGATGCTGGGCCTAGTGTGTACCCATGAAAATGTTTTAATGCCTGGCCCTACTTTCAGAGATGTCATATTCAATGAAATGCTCAGACATAAGAATTCAGCCCAGAAAAGAATTATTCTTAAATAGATAAGCAATAAAAAGTAAAACATAAATTCCATATACATAATATATGCACTACATTTTGTAGGAATTCAGAGGCAGAAGAAGTCTTCTGGGGAGAGGTGAAATTGAGTCGCATCATTAGGCATTGAGTAAAATTCAGACAGTCTGGATGACAGAGTGGGGAATGGGGAAAAAGAAGAAAGATGTGAGGGTAGGAGGGACACTTTCCAAGGCAAAAGTAGCTACTGGAGCAGAAGGATAAAGGAATGGATTTAAGAACTTTGAGATATATGGCAAGCAGTAGAATTTACTACACCTAGTCTCAGTTCATTGTTGAAGCCAACCATTTGAGTTTACTGAGCATATATATGAGTTTTTAGGAGAAATAACCTGAAATGGATAATAAATAGTTGTCTGTGGACACTGAATCCAAGGTTGTGTCCCAGCATTGCTGTTTATTAGCTTGGCTTCTAATAATTTTATTTCTTATGCCTTGGGCTCCTGCTTTTTAATTGGACATAATATTTATAGATGATCGAAAACATAATTTTGAGATCAAAAGAGAAGAGGTATTAATATGCTTGCCCTAGTGCTTGGCACTTGGGAAGAACACCCAGAATCTTTTATATTGACAGAATCATATAACAGCAACATTAATGATAACAAAATTACAAAGGCAAGTAAGGATCTTTTTTTGACACAGGCTCTTAACTAAGTAGCCCAGGCTGGCCTTGAAATCTCAAGAGCTGGGACTCAAGGCATGAGCTGGCTTCACGAAATCGTCAGTGTGCACCTGCACAGAGAGGAGAGAATCTGCGAAGTAGACCTTCAGAATTTGCTATTATTTTCTGATCTCCAAGAAGGATAAATGAGAATCTTCCTTCTTCCTTCTTCCCTCCATCCCTCCATTCCTTTCCTTGTCACTTTTTGTTGTTCTCTGGTATGCCCTTGTACCCTACACCTATGGTCCAGAGTCTGTGAGTAGTCATGAGAGTTGCACGTTTGACTTTTACTGGTCTCCACTTTGCCTCTTCTACGGCTTGAAGGGGATTTATTGATTTATACACTGTGATCACAAGGGGACATGGATCCTGGATTAGAGAGATAGAGAGAGACAGAGAGAGGGAGGGAAGGAAGGAGTAAAGGAGGGAGTGAAGAAGGGGGGAAGGATGCTTTGTATTCTTTGAGCAGGCTTTCACCAGCACCCTCTACTTATAAGTAACATCAAGCTCTTTGTTTCTTGCTTCTCATTTAGTAGGGTAAGCAAGGCAAAGCGGGCCACTTTCTAGTAGATTGTGAGAAGATAGGCAGCAGCATTAGCTTGACTGTGGGTTTGATGTGGAGAACAGAGTCAAAAGGAGATATTCTTGTGGGTTTCTATATGACTGAAAGGCAGCAAGGCTGTTGCTGTAGCAGCCGATTAAAACGAATGACATTCTGGTCATCAAATGTTAATAGGTCCAAGTGGAAGTGTGGCAACCAAAGTTGAGTCATAACTTGAGAGGAAACCCGTCTTACCCGTGTTTTTTTGTTTTTTAGTGAAGACCCTTAGTAAGCTCTTCGAAGACCATGGCTTTCTACAAACGAGAGATCTAGTTATCGTTGGCCACAGCGAATGGCTCTTCTCAGTCTTGTGTCTGAACAAGAACCAGTTATGAGAAGGCAGGGTTTGACTAGCGTTTGGTGTGGTTAACGTTGGTGGAAAGGTTACTTACTGGTCTCTCCATTTCTTAACATCATTGATCTTCAGGGTTTTCTGTTGTTGGTATGGCTAGCTTGGTTAAGGCCAACATTCTTTTTACCATGGAGAAGCTTGCGAAGTCTATCCTCAATGCCCTGTGGCTAAGTGAGGGACAATTCTGAGGTTCTTCAAAGCCTTTTGTGACTTTGGGACATTCCTAAACAGCAATAGAAAACTTACAGTGTTTAGTGATTTTCCTAGGGTACTTAATTAAGGAACAACAGAAATATGGGAGACCTCTGTTCCAATGCTTGAACTTGACGCTTTGTCATCTTTTTACTTTAGGGGATATCTAGTATCCATGTCAGTGGGTATTCAATTTGAACTAACTGTAATAGGGGGAAATCAGATTTTATCTGGAATTTGAAATAAACAATTCCTAATACCTCTTTATCACAAAGTAAATAGTACAGTGTTGATATCATCTCAGAACAAACCTGCTACCCTAAAAGATTTTGACAATATTTCTCAAATTTTCCTTACATATTATTTTTTATGTGCAAAGAAACATCCTGTGTTGTTTCAGTTAGTCTGTAGACTGACGTACCATTTATGACACCTATTTTATTTTATCTTAGAATATTACAAGCCACACTTAGGTGTGGAAGGAGATACAAGAAGGCAAGGCATTCCTGAGTTCTTTGGGGGAGCTTCTTGCCCTTGCAGTGCAGAAGCATTGCCCATCCCTGGCATAGAGAGCATTCAATGAGGATGTTGCTGAGTACACAGGTATATGGCTATTTCCAGGAATACTTGCTCATCTTTCCAGACAGTAAAATAACTTCTCAGAGTAAAATACTGTAAAACAATGCCACTCTGTGTTCCCTGCACTTTCTGCTGTGAGAAGATGTGACAGAAGACAGTCTCCAAGGATTTCCAGGGCTCACTTGTTAAACAAGGTGGCAGCTCATTGGCCTTTCTTTACATAGAGTAAGATATTCTTTCCAGTAACTGAAATTCCTACTAGCAACAAAACACAGCTAGTATCCTCACTTCCCTACTTGAGGATGCCTGCAGTTCTTCACATATATGAGAAAAATTTGTGTGACTGAGGTTAAGTTCCACAATTTAAAAGAAAAAAAAGGGGTTTCTCACTACTTGTATTTCTAAAATTATCAGCTCATAACTGAGAATAACAAGGCCAATATAGAAGCTTAGGATAATGGGGGAGACAGAGTCCCAACGGGTCATCTCTTGTCACCAGATGAAGCTTCCAGTACTGAGACTGGGTTACATCTAATTGAGTTGTTGGCCAAAGGGGTCGTTTGGGAGTCCCCAACAACCCAGCTGTTGCCAGGACAATAGGTTGCTCTCCACAAACTGATAGCAAGGCCCCATTGCTAAGGACAATTCACTGAACATGGAGAAGTTAAGCTAGGGACTGCAAGGAGCTTGTGACCTCAAGTTCTAGGTACAGGAAGGTACTCTGCACACTACAAAAGGAGAAATATGAACATCAACTCAGCCACAAACCCTTTGTCTACAGTGGTGTCCTACCTGCAACACAGGCTAGGGCAATGGTAGCACTAATCTTGTGGGAGTAATCAACCAATATCTGAATTGACTTTAAGACCCACTCCATAAGAAGGAACCTATACCAGAACTTCCTGGTGACCAAGTAGAGAGATTAGATAGCTCAGGGACCCAGGGTAAAGCCAAACACTATTGTTAAAAAAGCAAAAAGCAAAATATAGCAATAAAGTGACTTCCAGTGACATTCTGTTATGCTCATAGGTCAGTGCCTTTCTCAGCCGTCATCAGAGAAGCTTTCTACTGCAGTAGGTGAAAACAAATTCAGAGACCTACAATCAGACAGACATTATATAGAGAACGAGAGGCCTTGGAACACTCAGCCCTAAACAGGAAGTCTCCATCAACCCCCTCCCCACCCGCCACCCTCGGGGCTTAGTGAACCACATGGATAAGGAGGCAGACAGAGTATAAGAGCCAAAGGGGATGGAGGACATCAAGAGAAGAAGGCCCTCTAAATTAACCATGCTCAAAGCACGTATAAACTCACAGCGACTGAGGCAGCAAGCACAAGGTCTGTAAAGGTCTGGACCAGGTCCTCTGTGTATATATTATGGCTTCCAATTTAGTGTTTTTATGGGACACCTGAGTATGTAAAAGAACTAATGAGTCTCTGATTCTCATGCATTCTCTTGTCCAACTCTAATGTCCTAGTTTTTTGTTTTATCTTATATGTTATTATTAAATATTCTAAAGGTATGAGAAATGTGTTGCTATTGTACAGGTAATGGAAATTAATGAAGCAAACATGATTAGCAAGTACCTGGGGAGGAGAAGAAAAAAAAAGGAAGAAATTTTGTATGTCCCACTCAGGAAAGCCAGAAGGAAGTACCATGTGACCAGGTATGTCACAAGTCCAAAGCATCGTGAGGTCAGTTTTATTGCCACCTCTGTGCTCATAAATAAGACCTGTTTGGTAAATAATTTCTCAAGTGAAATTTGATTTTTCTTTCTTACATCAAAACACACCATACAGATATACATCCTTTCTCAGAGTGTCACACAACTCCCTAAAGTAAAAGCTGTCTAGATAACCTCTCTGAAAGAATATTTGTAGTCATTTCCACACTGGTTCTGACTTGAAAATGAATCAAACAAAGAAAAGTCTTGATTCAATTTTTACCCTAAAATATTCTTAGCCAGATGAGGGTTAATGGGGAAGCAGAAAGTAGGGTGTAAGTCTAGTCATAAGAATGCTAATCAGAAAGTTTGTTTTTCTCTCACTCTTTATTAATATTTATTTTTCGGTATAAATGTTGAGACCATCATTAAACTATTGCATTTCAGCGTCACATACATCCTTTTATGTTTTTGTGATGTCAAATCCAGCAAAACATTTATTTCTCTGTTGCAACTAGTTCTGTTAGACTCTTCCAATAGAGGTACTAGCATGAGACTATATCCTGAGTAGGGAGAGATTTTATATTTTCTAAGTTATGTCTGGCTCTAGTTTTTCTGGACGTTACTTTCAGCATCATTCTGAAATATTTTCTCAAGCAAATGGCAGTAGCAAATTCCAACAACACCAGTTGTCAGCAATTAACATTTTTTTTCAAAAATTGTGTACCTCCATCTGATGGCACCACCCCAAAACACTTAGTTAGCAACACTCTCCTTTACAAGTCTGGACTAACCCACATACTCCCACTGGCTTGAGATACAGCAGCAGGAGGCAGCTGCTACCTCCCATCAGCAGGTGCTCCAAGGCCTGAGGCACCAATACCATCAGTATAGCTAGTCCTTTCCTTAAAACTGAGCATTCTGAAGACTCTGGAATCTCTCTCCAAATTCTCAGTTAAACACTTCCACTGTACCCCCTTTGCTCCCATTTATAAAGGTGGTGACTTGGTCCTGTTTCCGGGACAGCTTAGAGCTCTCATTTATATGTTCAATAATTCAGTACCCAGTAAAGAGTTATTTATATTAAAATATCCCCACTAGTATAGTTTGTCTTTTGACCAGATGTAGGCTGATACCGTCAATAGGAGTCTGTTATTTGACCTGGAAACCAATTCTGTTGAGACTGTGTAGATCATTCAGTATAGCTGGGACCAATGTGAAAATGGTATGACTTGGAAGGAGAGTTTGTTACTACTCGCTCTCTGGGCTTCAAAGACCAGGGTTGATTGTGAGTTCTTATCCAGCCCTGGAAAGACACTTAATTGTTAAGTTAGCCTTCACACAAGATTGTAGAGACAACATCTTCTGGTCTTTAATTGATTAGAAAGTCTAAGGAGACTTCATTTTCTTGTTCCAAGGCTTTAAGGGAAACTAACATGTCAGAGGGACCCTCTTCCTTCATCATCTGATATTAAGGAAATAATAAGCCTGAAAGATTTATGGGCATTAATGAAGGGAGAGGGCTGATGGGTTGAAGTGACATAATTAAGCTCTCAACATTAGAAACCCCTTGTGTAAGCTGGGACACTGAAAGGCTTGGCAAGTATCCATGCCTGTTAGCCAACTTCATCACTACTGAATGTGTATATTTTGAACAACTTAATGAATCAGACATATGATCATCTCATGGAAAAAGAAAAAGGTGTTGTGCCTAGCACACTCTTTTCCATAAAGAAAGAGTCATTGGGAAATGCAGGCATGTGGAAACAGGCCACAAAGAATCAGCAAATTAATTCTTCTTATCCATTCATCCATGGAGGAAAGTTTTAAAGGGTAGCAAAGTTCTAGATTCCTAAAATTTGTACTTTAGTCTGTTTTTAGAACAAAACATAGTGCTGGGTAACTGCGGAGCATCTAAATGTTAGTTTAGCTTTTAGTTACTTTTCAGTTCAGGAGGCACCTCAAGTCATGCTGTCACCTGTTCCCAGGTTTCCACTTCATGTTAACGTCCCAAACTACCTCATTAAAATAAACGAAAACAAAGAGGATTATCCAGTGATATACCACTAATGCTGTTATTAGTAAGAGTGTTTGGCACTATTCAGTAAAGCTACAGTTCTAAGCTGTAAATACAACCTGTGGAAAATCAGATGACACCTTACCTCATTAGTTCCTGAGTTCTGTATTTGTGCTTGCACGGGGACTAGATAATAACGTGGGTCTGTACAGTCCCAGCATCAGAGGGCATTGTTTGCTCTAATGAACACTTATGCAAGTCTCTGTTCCCATTGTCCGTGTTTTCAAATAGCTTACTTATTGCCATTTCTGAGCACAGTAGGTAACTCTATCATTTAAATTTGTGGATGCCAAATCCAAAAAATAAAGCCTGCATGCCTTTTAAAACTGTTGTCCAAATTTATTTTTCTAATTTCTCAGCATTTACTAGTAACCATCCTGTCTCAGGTTCCCAAGGTCTAAAATTACAGGTGCATGCCACTACATTCAGCCAAAATACATGTTTCTTGAAACTCAGAAATTATATAACTGTTTTTACTAGGAAAAAGATTGCCATCAATGTAAGAAACTCTCATATAGATTCAACTGAAGTCTTAGAAATAAAATTAAATGAATCTTTCAAATTTATTTCTTTCAAGTATGAGTCAATGATGTTTGTCTTCTTTCTTCTGTTGAGATCATTAGTAATTTCTCCTGCAATGATGAGCATCTATTGGTTGTATCTTAAAGTTTGTATCTGTATCTCTTGGAACTCTGAGTAGGGTGAAGCCAATACTAAAGCAAAGACTCTCAAGAGAAATTCAAAGACAATGGGATAGAAATATTTCCTTACCATCCTTTATTCTCTAAGATAGTAATCTCAATCAGTGGGTCATGTCCCCTTTAGAGGGTTGAATGATCCTTTCACAGGAGTCACCTAAGACCATCAAGAAACACAGATATGTGCATTACAATTCATAACTAGCAATATTATAGTTATGAAGTAGCAACAAAATAATTCTATAGCTGGGGGAGTTGCCACAACATAAGGAACTGTAGAAAAGGCTTCCAGCATTAGGAAGGCTGAGAACCACTGCTATAGGAGTTACTAGGCAATTTTCTAGGTGCTTTGAGTCTTAGTGTTTCCATTTTTTTTACAATGAGTGCATACACATGCTTGTGAGTGCACACATGTATATATATGCATACTCATTTTAAAGCCTACACTTGCTTTGAATGTTGCCTTCAGACTTTATATGTTAGAAATATAATCACCAATCTGACAGTGGTTAGAGGTAAGCCATCAGGGAAGTAATTAAATAATGATGGCTGAATCCTCAAGAATGGGTTAATAATGGAGAGTGGATTTGTTATAAAAGGTAGCGTGGCCTTCTCACTCTTTGTCTTTCTGCCATGGAAAATCTAAAACTCTGAAATAAACATGTCCATAATCCTTGAACCCAAACATAACATTCAGACCCACTCCAAACTAGTCCTGGGTCCTTGACAACTTTGGAAATTACAGTATTCTCAATGACTATAAAATTAGCATGAAGTTCTTGGCATTGTTATATTAATGACTGTGTGAATTGATTTACCCAGGATGTTCCAGAATTATGTGTGTTGTTTCAGTATAACACTCATCTTATCTGAAGTGTCACAATTTGAATGACAAACTACATAATTTTTTGTTATTACAAAGCACTTGAGAGGCTCTGCGTTTTCAAGTCTATGTCACTGATCACACATAAGAATTCATATTGGTCACAGTACTACCTGCCCTTATTGGTGCTTCTGATAACATTTCTAATAAGCTTATGTTTTCAGGAAGTTCGCTCTTTAATGTCACTGAAATGCAAAGTAAAGAATTGGAGAAAATTAGTGGTTTTACACTTTTGATGAATCACTACTTGGGGGTCATAATTAACATATATAACTCATTTTTTCTCAAGTTATATGTTTTTTCCATTTGCTTCTGAGCTTCCAATTAAATTAATTTTTTTGCCTGTGAACATGTTCACACACTTAATCTTTATAGCCTTATAGTATGTCATGATCTTAAAGAATATATTTTCCCACCTCTAACTTCATTTGTGTTTGTTAAAAATCACCGGACTATATTTGTAAATTCATGTGTAATCTGTGCTTTTGTCAAATATAGTCCTTTATTTACACTTTAAAGAGCAGGAATATTGCAGCTCCATAAAACTTTCCTCTTTCAGTTTAACCCGTTCCATCTGAGGATCTCAGGGTTAACTGTACACCTGTATCTGATTTTTCATATGTTTATACATGTCATGGATATGTGGGGAGATGTGCTTGTCTTTGGTGACATGTATTATGAAATAAAATTTCCTCATACTTCAGAGCAGACTATTAATATGATGGTACAATCAAGACATTCATGGAAACTAATGAACAAAACATTCCAAGAACTGCAGGAGGGCCCTTCCCTCATCTTTTCATTGCACACCCATTAAAACAAAATCTCTTTTTGGCACAAGCTAGGAAGAGTAAAGTAGAATGATTGGTTGGTTTGTACCAAGCCATAAAGGGCCTTTCTAAATCCTTTAAATTAGTGTAAACCAAGCTATTAAATATACAGAAAAATTGATGACATTTACGGCCATTGTTACAGCCATTGGACAGAAGCCTTCACATTAGGAGACAGGAGAGTGTTGATGTTTAACAAGTCTGTGCTGGTTGTTTCCAACCTTAGAAATGCCTCACATGTTGGTAGAACCTTAAAATTGCCAACATGTTAGGGATAAGCTGACTATAAGTCTGCTGGAATATGATGCCTACTGAGTTCCCCCAATCCCTACAAGATTTTGTACCAAGCTTTACAAGTTGAATTTACTAGGTACAATGGACTTGTTCAGAGAGATCTATCTCTCTGGGGTTTTCCTGTGAAATCTGCAGGTCTCACTATAAATAAATGGACTTGGGTAGACTAGTTATATGGCCTAAGAGCCTGCAGATGAAAGTTGAACATGAACATGATATCAATCAGAGTGTATATACAATGCTGCTCTTTATCACTGATGGTAGTGTTAGCTTGGTCATGAGCTTTTTTTTTTAGGTCAGAGAGGATATTCTTATTTGCTTCAGTTGCTTAATATCATACAAAGTCTTTATCAATATTGGTATGCTCTGGAAGTCCATATTTCTACCAAGACTTACCTCTCTGCTCACTGACCACAAACCTCACCAACCTACAAGAAGTTACTAGAACTAGGTGAAGGCATTTTCTTTTTATTCTCCAATTCTTCTCCAGAAAGAATAAAATATAACTTTGACAACCTTGAGTCTATGCCCCAAACATTAGCTAGTACTCAAAGTTTTATATTATGCTCTCCACCCTATCCTCATGCTTTGATCCTAAGGATTCCTCAGTTATACCTGCTCACCTGTCTCTGGAATGCTCAGTGAGTCCTTCTCCAATGTCTTCTTTGCTAGTAAGTCTGGGAGACCCCAGGCCAACTTTCATGACCTCATGTCCACTATGATCCACAGTTTACTTCAGTCAAAATGTATAGAGTGCCTACTGTGTGCTAGCGTCTGCACTAGACACTTGGGGCACATCTTTGAGCCATACAGAGATCCTCACCTGTATAATGCAAACCTTCTAGTTTCTTCCCAAAGGTCTGTCCCCCACCTTAGAGAGAGGCAGCGTAAATTGAAGATCTCGGTCAATGTTCTAACAGAAGCAGGCTTTAATCTCTTCATCTAAACCTTAATTGTAAATTCAAGCAGATGCACACATTAACTAACATGTGAAGAAAAATATTTAAAATAATACCATCCTAATTTCAGCCCTTACTTATTTTATTTATGCTACTTTGCTTTGGTGTTTTACACATTAGCCATCGCTATGGGAACTATGTTTCTTATACCTAACATCAATAATTGATGACATTTGTTATAAATGTTGGATTTTTCATCTGCCTGAAAGAACAGAAACTGTCAGATTATATCTCAGAGTCACATGACACAGAAAGAAGCTCCATTTAACTGTTTCATTTTCTCCATTTTCACTTCCATATCAGGAAGAGGGATGTTAACAGGTTTCTGTTTTGCAGGTAGGCAGTCAGTCAGTTTATGAGGTAACCCTTGGAACCAAAGAAAATGTCACTAACTATATATCCAATAGATTAATATCTAGGATACACAAAGGCCTAAAGAAAAAAGACACAGGCCAAAAAATAGATCAAAACGGTCTAGTTAATGAACAGAGTGTTCAAAAAATAAAACACAAATGGCCAATAAACATGTGGTAAAATGTTCAACCTCCCTGACAATCAGAGAAATGTAAATTAAAGCTTCATTAAGAAGTTAGACAATAAGTCAAATGAGACATTGACTCAGGATGGAACCCATATCCAGCACTGCTTAATGCTGCTTGGGTAGCCAAGAACCAGAGTCCAAATAGCCCAGAGACCTAGGGCCAAATAAAACCTATTGGTCTTTAAAAAAGTAGTGATAAAATGACTCCCAATGATGTTCTGTATATGCATAGATCAGTGCCTTCTTCAGCCATCACCAGAGGAGTTTCCTCCTACAGCAGATAGGAGTAAATACTCATGGACATACATTATACAGAAAAAGAGACCTTGGAACACACTTAGGCACAAGACTCAGAAAAGAGAGCAGAGGGATGTGAAAAACTGAACAAAGGCAATATCAAAACAAAAAGCCATTGCAGATGAGCCAATCCTCAGAGTGTAAAGGGCAATCTACAGAACATAAACCATATATCTCACCAAGGCCTAGAACCAATGCAGCTATGGAACTCATTAGAAAATAAAGCATCTAACTATGAAGTTTGCAAGGGATAGGAGTAGGCCTTTTTTTTTTTTTTAAGAGGACAGACCTTAGACATGAAAAATGCTCAAAAGTTCAATCCATCAGGCCTGTTAGGGCAATAATGAAATGCTACCCCATACTTGTTAAGGTAGCTGTTATTCTTTTCAAGTATCTTTTGTGGTTATAAAGCAATTAGAACTGCTGTACGCTGCCAATTAGAATGTAAAATAGTGCAGCCACGACGGAAAATTATATGGAGGTTCCTAAAAATAAAAATAAAAAAATTTAAAGGAGAAATGATGAGAATCCCTTGGTCTAACTTCTGGATATATATCTAGAATTTAAATTAGGATATTAGGAGAGATATGTACTACTCTTGTGTAATTCCTAATAGCATATTATATGTACCGTGCAATGTTAATGTAATATATGTTAGAAAAAAAGAGAAACAAGATGATTCATGCATGTGGTTGAAATTTTAGTTGCTTACCAATACCTATTTCTTTAAAAAAAATAGCATTTCATGTTTTGTTGCTAATTGGTCTTATTTGTGTGATCAACATTTCCATGGCCAATGAAATATGAATGGAATTGATAGGCACAACTCACAGGCTATACTTTAGCATGAGCATGTACTGAGATACAGATATGATGGCAGAAGCTGGGGTTGACATTTGGAGCCAGGAAACCAGTGTCTTTTGGTTCTCAGATTGTCTCCACTAGCCCTAAATGCTGGTCTTTTGTTTCTGCAGCACAGAGTGTACTCTGTCAGTTTATCAATTGAAGTGGAAGCCTTGATGGTCAGGCAACAGATGTTAGACAATGGTACTGAAACTTATAGAGGAACTAATACCTTTCATGCCATGGTACCACCAATGAGAGGTGATGTGATTTTCAGGCTTTAAAGTCCTGGTGGAAGGTGGCAGCTACAACCTGTCACACAATTTCTGCTGGAGAGAGCATCTTTCCCAAGGGCAATGTGGTGATTTGTTGCTTGCATGTGCTTTGAGTCTTATGTTTAATAGTCTTTGCCAAGACCTTTATCATGAAGTTTTTCTTATACTTCCTGTTAGGACCTCTGTGGTGTCCTTGGTACCTTTGTTGGAGATCAGTCAGTTCCATCTCACACTTATGAGTGGCTGCTGGGCTTTCTGCTCTGTTCCTTTCACTTCTATGCTACTTTTCGACCATCCTGCTTTATATGCAAAGGTGGAAAGACAAAGCTCAAGACCAGGAAGTGTGGTCAGGAAGTGTGCTGCCTTCTGCCCTGATTCCCTTCTGTGATTGCTTGGGCCATTTGAATTCATTGATGGTTACACATGAATTTCAGGATTGATTTTTATCTTTCTGTACTTGTAATATTTTAGTAGACTTTCTTCCTGTATGCTTGAGTTATGCTTTCATTTTCCTCAATTCCTTGGGCATGTATGTAAGCTGACTCAAATCCCTTCCAGAAAGGACTATGGTGTAGACAAACTGAGTACGAACATGAGTAATGAGAATTCTGGTAGAAGATACTCCTGAGGAACATTTGGCTTTGGTTCCCTGTCTGTTAAAAAAAAATGTTAGTCATTTCATGATACTGATCTTGAATTTTGTTTAGTTTTCACAGTGATGACTTCCCAGCCATTATCTGATACTTTACAGTTAGAGTGTTTGTTCCTTGGCTGAGGTTTTGCTATATTGATCTGTAAGTACTTCTGGGAGGAACAATTCTTTAAATAATTAGTCCTCACTACTATAGTGAAAGTGAACTAATCAGGTGGGTCTTAGTATAAGAGCTGCTAAGAAGAGCTACTTCTCAGAACGGCTGACACTACATACCAGTAAACATTCCTTCCTGCATGTGTGAGGCTCCAAAAAAGGTGTAAAGCTAACAGTTCAGGAACCATCAGCATCTGGATAACTTTTGAGGCACATGGGATATGTAGAGAAAAAGGCTTGATTCTCTTCAGCTTTTATCACATGCTTCTCTTTGCCAAACATCATTACAAGGGCTTCCTGCCAGTGTATTGCCTCATTTAAAACAGAGGCATCCTGTCAGTAAAACAGAAGACCAACTACGCTTGGCTGACCTTTCTGTTGTACTAAAGTACTTGAAAGCCAAGTGAAGGAGAGGAGATTTCTCTGAGCTTGTGGCTTCAGGCCATGACTACTTGTGGACATTACCATGGGCTTGGGTTGAGGCCAAACAGCAGAGGAGACGGGGCATGGTGTGGTGGGTAAATAGAGCTAGTCACCACAAGCAGCCAGGAGGTGGAACAGGAGATACAAGGTCCAAGGACAAAGTACTCCTTAAAAGATAAGCCTCAGTGACCTTCCTCAAACTGTACTGACATTTTGAGTAATCCACTCAGGTGTGAGCCTCTCGGTGAACTACTCCATTGATGAGGTTGGAGCCTTCATGATTCAGAAGCCCATTAACTAGAAATCAAAGCATTACCATTTGAGCCTTAGGGGGCATTTCTCCATGTTCCAGGAAACTCAGTGTAATTCTACCAGTGGGTTTACAGAATTCTGTTACATCAGTTGGGTGCTAGCAGAACTGGGGTTCTAAATAAGATCCCCACACCCAAAATTCTTCATTCCTTGGAATCATTCCTTCTAACTTCATACCATTTCATGAGGAATTGGCCTTGCCTCTAAAAACACAGTTTGAGGATGTTTTTAAGTGCAGACGTGAATAATGCTCTAACATTTGTCATATGACAACACTACAAGTACTTTATTCTGTAGACTGAGAAGAAAATGTATTTGAGTGGCATGATGGCAGGTACCTACCTAGGCCAATCACTCCCCTCTGTACTTGTTCCCTCCTTCACTTGAACATTCTATTTACTCTTTTCAAATGTTTTCTAATTTCCCGACTGAAGTATTTCAGAAATTGCACGCAGTGAAAGTCTCTATGTATGTCTGCCCAGCTTCTACACCATTGTTCTACCATGTCCTGTCTGCCCAGCTTCTACACCATTGTTCTACCATCTCCATGTCCTCCAGGGTCTACATCATTGTTCTACCATCTCCTATCTCAGCTCCTCAACAGCAGACCCTGTTCACACTTTGTTTTTCCCATCTCATTTATTTGAAGGAGCATAGTCTTGGCAAAGCCATCGATTGGTACCAATATCAAATCCAGTCTGCTCTTTTTAGTCCCTTCCTTCCTCAGTCTTCCTAGGACATCAGAAACGTTCGGTCACTCTCTTATCATCTTTGGTCTCTGCTGAGAGATCTTTCTACTGGTTTCCTTTTTCCCTTTCTAAACACTCTCCAAGTTCTTATTTGTTTTATTCTCTATCTGGCTTTTCTGCTTCATTCTTATTGTCTCTTCAGTCTAACTTCTCTCTCTCTCTCTCTCTCTCTCTCTCTCTCTCTCTCTCTCTCTCTCTCTCTCTCTCTCTCTCCCTCTCTCCCTCTCCTTCCCTCCATTCAGGTTTTCCTTCCTCCCTCATTCCTTCCCAGTCTCTCACCAAGTCTCATGATGTAGCTGACCTTGAACTCACAACCTTCTTAACTGAGTCACCAACACACATGGCTTGTGACCTGTATTTTTCTCCACTCCTATCCCTATCTTTATAGCATTTCATCACTGTGCCTTTATTTTCCATAGAGATAACCATAAGACGTTATAATCAAACTTTGCTGCATTTCTTCTCCTTCCTATGCTTCCTTTGCTGTTTCTCATGCTGACTGGAGACTTCATCATCCATCTAGTCTTCTCCCATAAGCCATTTAAACTCTGAGTCTCCAGAAACGAAACAGAGCACTTGTAAGTTAAGTAAGATAATCAACATAGGTCCAAAACCAGGTTCTTCTTACTGGGGTTAGGTCTTCTCTCAGCCAAAGTTAACGTACGAGAGGCTAGTGACTGGGAATAGCATGAACCAATGTCTTTTCATCCATACCAGTCAATGTCTGGGCTTATCCATGATAACAATATAAAACTAGTAATTCATCTTCAAGATATCTATTAGAACAAATATATATGGTTTTTATCCTTTGATTTCTGTCTCTTAAAATCAGTCAAGAGCAAGGCAGAAGTTCTATGTTCCTTTCTAAAGAGCAGAGAAATCCCCACCCAAGAATCAGACAACACACAGTACATATGACACACACTACATAGCATGTAAGCAAGATGGAGTGATGCAAACATGGGTCTTCTCAAGTGTCAGTTTCCTCTGCAGAGACACCATTTTGTTATGGTAGCTCCTAAGGGTGTTGTGAGAATGAACTGAGTGAATAAACAAACTTCTTTATAAACTTGAAAGCTACATAAAGATTAGCTCTGGTGTTATTACGTTACTCTTTTCATTAATTCTTATTGGTTTCATTCCTTTTTTGCAATCTACTTTTTATATGCACTAATGGATTTTTTTGAATATTGAAAAACCTTTTTTGTAGTTTGAATTTCATTCTCAATAGTCTGCAAAATACATCAGAAAAAAAGGCCAGGTCTTTCTTGTAAATATTCACGAATTCTTGCTTTTTCAGCTTTATATTTTAAAAGAACTATTATCCGGGTTTTCTTTTGAGAATTATTTTAAAACATCTGGGGCCACAAGAAAGGCACTGAGGTCTCTTCTCACCTGACTCAGGAGTGGAGGAACTTAATAGCACGTTACATCACACTGCATAGCATCCACACCCACCTTTCACTTGGTGATCTCAACACTCATTACAAAACCCTGCTACCTCAGCCACTGCCTCAGCACTCCTATTCTCATTGAAGTAGTTCGCAAAGGTCATGATTGAACACTTACTACTCTGTTAAAAATCTGCAAACCAAATGGGAGAAGGATGCTGCTTTGATTACAAGAGAAGGAAGGCCTTCAGCTTGGAGAAGCTGCTCTGGAAAGGGCAGAACACTGTAATGAACTCAGGACGCCCACTGTTGGCATCTGGAAAGTAACTCACGTAGTGTATTCTCCCTACCACCACCTGTATAACCATCCTTCAACCAACTAGAATCACATGGCACTGTCTCAAAGTTATCCTAATTATCTTCTACAAATATTTAATAAAATAATTAGATCTAATGTGTTCCATCTGGTGTGAGCATAGACGATTTGTATAATCCAACCCAAACACTTAATTTGGTTAAAATAAACCCAGACAATATAATCAAATTATTAACATCTCTCTTAACCTTTCATTTGATGTTGTGGCCTTGTACAGATATAGTTCTGTTTAGAAATGACCCCAACTAAAGCCACAAAGGAACTGTAGAAGTAATACTTTTTATCGACGATGACTCATTGTTTGGCAGCTGAGGCTAAACTTTTTACAGGAATGGTGACACTGTAAACCAGACTTTTAAGGAACTCAGGCGATAAACCCTGGTCAAAACACAAGGTGTAGAAAATATGGTGAGTTGTGAAATCATCTCTAGTAAGAGCTGACAGTGTGAAAATGTCAAGCAAAACCTTTTCTTGTAAATTGAACTGTCACCTCAAATTTAGAAATGGTAGGCTTTTATTGGGGATACAAAACTATTTACATAGAGAGAGGAAAAAGTTAATGACATTACCCAGTAAGTAAATGATCTAAGCTAAGTTACACAGTATCAATTCATTGATTCATTTTCTTATGACTAAACCATAGTGAATATTGATTATAGGAAACTGTTGTGTCCAGAATAGAAAAAAAATGGGAAATTTTAAAAAAAGAGATCAATAGGTAGAAAAACATGTTTCCTTTTAAGGAAAAGAGATTTTTCACAGCTTCTTTGAAAAGACAATATTATTAATCATTGCAGTTAAAGTCAGCTTTACTAATCTAGCCTTCAAAATTCAATGCTAAAAAAATAAAGACCAGAGATCATCAACGACAGCAAGCAAATAGCCTAAAACCACTCAGTTCTACTCTGTTGAGAGACAGAATGGCATAAAAATAACTGACTAGGGGGAACACACAAAGAGATGAAAAGGATAGCTGTTAAGAAACAATAAGATCCACACAAGAAAATGAAAATAAATAGAATAATTTTAGTGGAGAAATAAAATCAAACTCTCAGAACATTCTGAGTCTCTGAATCTGATTTGTAATTTAAGGTATTTGCTAAAACATAGTATTTTAGAAAAATGAGCTATTAGTCCAAATATTAGTCTCCAAATATTAAAAATAGCACACAGTAGTATGTCTACTATTCTATTTGAGCTATGTGACTAAGAGGTTACAATTGTGACTGAAGTGTCAAAAGACTATAGGGAAGCTTTCTGGAGCACTCAACCTCTAAAGATGAATCATGGTGCAGACCCTTTGGGTCTTGGTGAAAAGGTCTGCCATCATTGATAGATAACTAGTTTCCTTTTGAGAAGCAATTCTTAGTCTACCACTGGACCCCACTAGAGACCATTAAGTAACCATTAAGCCTAAACTGCGTATTCAGAACTAGGTGCCTGGTCCACCAAGAATGAAGCTGGTTACATACAGCAACACTCCATTCAAATGGGAATAGTTTACATGAGATCAGTCTTCAGAGAGCCCTGAAACATGAACTACATGAAGAAGTGACCCAAATGTCTACAATTACCCCTACTGCTTTGATGGTTTTTTCCCCAATCAATATAAACCTGCAATCTCAATGGACACTCAGTGGCTAGAAGAGAGATGACTTGGTCCTGGTTTCTAGATGGCTCTGTATTATATTCAAGTATCACCTGAAAGTAGACAGTTGTAGCACTACACACCCTTTCTAGGGCATTCTAGAGGATAGCGGTGAAAGTAAATGCTCCCAGAAGTGCATCTGATTGTTCATTTTGCTTGGAAGGACAAGCTATTACTTACCAATTCAGGAGCTATGAAAAATAATTCGCCAAATGATCATAGGCTTAGAAGGAACAGGATTGGAAGATTAGCAACATCATGATGTGGGTGAGACCTATCTGAATGGGAAAGAAATGTATTTGTGTCTTATATGAATTTTCACTGAAGGATGACTTCAGCATGGGGAGATTATTATTATTATTATTATTGTTGTTGTTGTTGTTGTTGTTATTTTTGGTTTTAGAGATAGGGTTTCTCTGTATTGTTTTGGAGGCTGTCCTGGAACTTGCTCTGTAGACCAGGGTGGCCATGCACTCACAGAGATCTGCCTGCCTCTGCCTCCCGAGCGCTGGGATTAAAGGTGTATGCCATCAATGCCCTGCTTATGGGGAGATTTTATAAATAATCACCTGGAGACGATGGCCTGTCCTTAGGATACCAACTGGATGCTTTTACCAACTCCCTTGTCATCAACCAATGAAATCATGAACAAAGTAGTCATGGAGATGAGAATGTAGGTTACACTTGGAACCAACAGCATGAGCTTCCATTAACCAAGACTACTCTGGGTTTGCCCCTGATGAGGGTTCAACCTGTCAGCAACAGAGAACAGCACTAATACAACAATATAGCACCATCCATTGTGATGAACAGCCTGTTGAGTCAGCTACCCAGTGAAACAATGATTATATTGGACCAGTTCCAACATTGAAAGGAAAGCATTTTGTCCCTACTGAAATATTATTCTGGATTATTATTATGAATTTGCCTTTTATAAATGTAATCCTTCTGACCAGTTATCTGTGGATTTATTGGCACCTTATTCATTGATATAGAGTTATGTATAGCATTGGTTTTCATCAAGGGACCAACCTTACAACAAAAGAAATGTATTAGTGTATTAGGAACTCACTGGTCTCATTACCATGTTTCCCACCATCCTAAAATAACTGCTACTGATAGAACAATGGAATAAACTTTGGGAGGCTCAGTCATCATACCAGCTAAGTCAGTGGCAATGTCTTACAGAACTGACACAATAGCCTTGAGAAAGTTTTATTTGCTCTGAATAGTATCCAATATAAGGTGCTGTTTCTTGTACAATTATGATCCAGAGATCTTGTACAATTAGAATTCAAAGATTCTTGAGGGTATAAATGACAGGGACATCTTACATTATTATTTCTAACAATTAATTTTGAAGTATTTGCACATGGCCTTATATTGCACTGGCCAAGAAGTCTTCATTCTAAAAATAGCAGTGCTTCAACTAAAAGGAAAATGATGATCTCATAGAATTAGAAACCCAGGTTCTTACTGTTACTCAACCAACGGAGGATGTTTCTGGGCTGGCTGGGGTGACATTAGCTCTTCTAGGATTATAGAATCTAAGAAGGCCTTTAGGCTAGAACTTATACAGTCAGATTTTCAATTTCTCAGGAATCTAGAATATACAATTGCTGCTGACTATAGGTCTTAAAGGTTTTATCTTTTACAATGATACAAGCCAAGTCCCTGTAGTAAATATAGATGGGTTAAGGAAGTATGTATGTATGTAGGTAGGTAGGTAGATAGATAAATAGATAGAAAAATGACATTCTTTGGGTCTTTTTCTGGATAAGTCAAAGGATGTATATTTTTATAGATTATTAAATTAAATTTGCTTTTTTTATCATTTTTATTTTAATTTTAAATAGCTTGTTTTACATGTCAATCCCAGTTCCCTCTCCCTCCCATCCTCCCGCACTCCCCTTCCCCCTCCCTCCCACCCTATTGCCAAATCCTTCCACATAGGGGATATCTAGAGTCTGTCATTTTACTCTTGGTAGGGTCCAGGCACTCCCCTAAGAGTCCAGGCTGAGAGAGCATCTCTCTTTGTGCTATAGGCACATGAAGACAGTTTGTATACCAGGGATAGACACTGATCCACAGCTCAGGGCCCCATAGGTTGCCCAGGCCTTCTCACTGACACTCACATTTGGGGGGTCCAGATCAGTCCCATGCTGGCCTCCCCACTGTCGGTCTGGGGTCCAAGAGCACTCCCCTGTTCAGATCAGCTGTCTCTGCTGGTTTTGCCA
This sequence comes from Mesocricetus auratus, assembly GCF_017639785.1. Classification (NCBI taxonomy): domain Eukaryota; kingdom Metazoa; phylum Chordata; class Mammalia; order Rodentia; family Cricetidae; genus Mesocricetus; species Mesocricetus auratus. The sequence continues at coordinate 696,237 of NW_024429210.1, read as the reverse complement.
GCCCATTCTTTGCCAATTTGCTCATCACTCCTCTCTCTCTGTCACTGGGTTCCTTGGGTTCAGTTCAGTGATTAATTGTGTGTTTGCCTCTGCTTCCATCAGTCACAGGATGAAGGCTCCCGGATGGTTATAGACATCAAGTTCATTATCAGGAATGGGCATTCGAGGTGGTCCCTCCACTATTGCTTAGCTGGCCAATTGGTGTTATACCTTTAGATCACTCGAGGTCACTCTGGTGCCTGATCTGTCTTCGATCCTATGATTCCCTCTTCCCCCTATTCTACCCCCACCCTCTCAACTTCCTGTTCCCCCATGACCAACTCCCTTCCTCTTTACCCCCTCTATTCTTCCCAGGTCCCACTCCCCCACCCCTCGCCGTGTTCCCCATCCATTCAGAGGATCTTGTCTCCATCCTCTTCTCTTGGGTACTATGCATATATGCATATCTTTTAGGTTCTTTCCTGTTTCCCAGACTCTCTATTTTGTTGAGGTTTTCTTTTTTTCCTATGATGTCTTTGTCTGGTTTTGATATCAGAGTGATTTTGTGCTACATACTTGGTTGAGAAATCCCTTCTATGTCTTACAGAGTTTTTGGAGAAGTAAAATTAAGTTTTAATAAATAAATTATACTCTTTTCTTAGTCTAAACTAGAAAAGCTAAACTAATTTATTGTATACACCACCTCACACTATTTCTGTATTATCCATGTTATTTCTTTAAGATTGGTAGCAGAACATTCCCTCTCAAACTGAGAAGCTTCTGTAAGGCAAAGGACTCATTCAATGAGACAAATAGCAGCCCACAGAATATTTTTATTATCATTTTTCATTCAGTTTTAATAACAACATTTCTCCTTCCTTTTCCTCCCTCCAACTCTTCCATGTGCCCATCTGTGATCACCTTCAAACTAATGGCCTCTTTTTTCATCAATTATATAGAATGCATATATGCCTTCATATATACATATATATTCCCAAATATACCATGCTGAGTCCATATGCTACCTATATGTATATTTTCAGGGATAATTGTTTGCCATCAGACAACCAATTTGTGTGCTCTTTCCTGGGGAGAGCCATCTCTCCTGCTCCCATCTTTCCTCAGTTGCCTGTTATTCTTGTGTATAGCTAACGACACATGGGCTTTCTCTCATGCAGCTTGGTATGTCATTGGTGTTGTTGTCCAGCTCCTATGTGCACAGCAGCTTCTGATGTTAATAGGGGACACAATCTCACAGCAAAGTCTCTGACCCTCTTTCTTCCCACCTCATCTTTGCAATGTTCCTTGAGTCTTAGGCACTGGAGTGTTTTATAGAGGTATCCACTGGGATTGGGTCTACAACTCTGCATATTGATTGGTTGTGGCTCTCTGTAGTTGTCTCTATCTGTTGCAAAGATAAGTGTCCCCTCATTTCTAATCTGAGCTTGAGTTGCGTTCTTGATCAGCTAACTAGTATTTTAGCCCTTGTGTTGTTCTTTACAAAAAACAATTTTAAGTTTTGTTGTTGTTTTTCTAATTTCTTTCCAGACATATTTGAATTTGTAAATTAAAGTCTTGGTCTACTTAAAAAAATAATTGTAGTTCTTAGTGCCTGAGGCTGTCCCATAGACTACACCATCCAATGTCTCTTGTACTCCAGGCCCTTGTTAGATTCAGAATCAAAAGTGAATGGGAGAGAATAAGGAAAACATTTTTTAAAGCAATTTCTTTGAACTGGGCCTGAAGGATGGTCCAATGTGGAAGGTGCCTGCTGCCAAGTTTGGCAATCTGAGTTTGATCCCCAATTCCCACATGGTGGATGGAAAAAAACTGAGACCACATGGACCCACAAAATTCACATACACAAAGCATTAAATACAAAGCAAAACGTTGGTAGATTTGCCTATATTAAACACCAAGGATAATATTGGTAAAAGAGCCATAGACTGAAGATATGCAGCATCTTAACATAAGGACACATAAAACTAGTGTCCTTTAGTACTCAGACCAGAAAAAATAACAAGAATCTGCATCTGATTATTCTATCTAAAACCCACAAAAGTGTGGTGACATACACCCACAATCCCAGCTCTCAGAAGACCGAGGCAGAAGGATGCTCAAAAACAGTTCTGGAATACAAAGTGAGTTAGAAATCAACCTCGAATGCATAACAAAGCCTTGCCTTTACAACAATAAAAATAATGTATTTGTTTTCATCTGCATTCTACTGCTGTAATAGAATACTACAGACTCAGTAATTTTGTAAAGAACAAAGCATTATTCAGCTTGAAATCCTGGATGAGGTGGAGAATCTGTATCTGGTGATATTTTTTCTTACAGATAAAGAAATACTGTAGAGTCTTGATGTAGCAATGACATCATATGGTAAGAGACAGGGCCAAGCTTGCTTTGGTAAGTGACCCACCCCTAGCTAACCCACTGACCTATTAATCTGTGAAGGCAGACTCCTCACAATCTAACCACCCCCTGAAAGCCCAATGGAGATTAAGTTTCAACTTGATATTTAGTGGAGTCATGCAAGTCATAGTCCTAAAAGCTAGAAGATCACTGTAAATGTCCAGATTACTATGGAAATATAGGAGATCCAACAGGAAAGGACAGTTCACAATCAGGAAAACTAGATGACTTAAATTACAGGCTTTTAAATGAAGCAAAAATTGGCTAAATGAAAGAAAACAGTTTGTATCTGTCAGCTTTGCAATCATTTTGAAATTATACAGCCTCAAGTGGTCTTCATGATGGAGGAAGTAAGAAACCTCAGATTTCTGGCAAGTATATAAACTAGATGCATGTTTGGAAGAGCAACATGACAGTTTTTTGTGAAATTAGATAAGTATATTCTATACATGACAGCAGTACTGTTTCTGAGTTTATACTGTAAGGGAGAGCAGCATGACAGTTTTTTTGTGAAATTAGACAAGTATATTCTATACATGACAGCAGTGCTGTTTCTGAGTTTATACTGTAAGGGGAGGGCATATGTCAGGATGCATGTTGAGGGAGGTAAGACAACGTGCATGTCCATTATGAAGGAATGAAGAAATCAAACACAGAGGATGCACACTATGGAACAGCATGAAACAACCAGGGATAATAAATCATACTAGACAATCATATATAGAGAGCAGGATCTTAAAAAAAAACCCAGATGACTTCTAACACACATTCAAAACAGCTGGCTATACAAATTTAAAACACATTAAAATATTCTTAAGCATTCGTGCACACATTCAAAGTGGTCTAGAGTGATGGCTGCAGAGGGGAAAGTAAACAAATACATCATAATTCCTAAATGTCTGTACTGATGATGATGGGTCTTGAACTGGTAAAATGACTAGCTTGGAAACCAAACCCAAAGCTCTCCTTTCTTACCTAACAGAAAATGACCTGAAATTTACAGGGTAAAAGATATGCGTCATGTAGGCAAAAGGATGGTCTTGGTGGCTAAGAGATGAAGGAAAGCACTTAAAGGTGTCTCAAATGTTAGCTCTAATTGCATTAAGATGGTTTGGAAACTTGAGAACAAAACAAACAGAACACTTGGACACCTTTGGTTTTGCAGAATGTGAGAAGCTCTGTAGGGTTTGGGGGTGAGCTTTCTGTTTTTATTGAGAAACACATGGAGTGGTTTGAAATGCTAAGCATGGCTTGCCACACTGCCCTATGCTATAATTAAGCCATGGGTTTAGAGGTCTGTTTGCCCTGCTTAATGTGCTTTGTGGAGCAGGGGATTTGTCTCCCGCTGCTGCTGGATCACTCTGAGAAGCAATTAGAAGAGGGGGAGTCTCCATGTATTTTCTTGCACACTACTTGGGCAATTGTGTACACAACCAGTAAAAAGAATGGCTCTGCGCAACTATTTGAGTTTAGTTACAAGTGTTGGCAAGAGCTGCTCAAAGAAAAAGCAAGAGGAATTAAGATGTGTGATCTTTGAGATACAGAATCATAAAGCTGCCACAGAAATGAGTCAGCCTGTGAAGTTACTCTATAACCACGGTCAGCCAGGATGGATGCTCCAGCTCCTTTAGCCATAAGATGCACACGGTACATGCAAGCCCCATTGCAGCTTCACGGCATCTAGAACCACTGGTCATCCCTTCTGCAATGGTGAATAAATCAGTTTAGTTCATTAGTTGTTAAATACATGAGTGCCTCATAGGCGCATTTACACACTATACAAATCGGAACCTCTATTCTGTACAAAAGTTAGACCATTTTTGGAGTTCTAGAAAATTAAGAGTTAGCTAACATATTTTCTTGTGGAGAAACAGCCTATGGGACTAGGTAGGTGGTCCATTCAGCACAGTGTTTGCTAACAAGATCACAAGGGAAGCAGAGGAACCTCTATTAGATCCATCTCTAAAACTTATGGTTAAAAAAACAGAAGTTAGTTGTGTCAACCTGAGTTTGTAACCCCAGTGCACAGGGAATCCCTGGCCTATTGGCAAGTTCCAGGCTAGTCTAAGAGCCCATCTCAAAAGGGGGCAGGTGGTACCTTTACATGCACAGGCACAAATGTGCACATGTTCTCCCTCAACTATAAAACATCACCCCAAACAAATATTTTTAATAATGCAAAAGACCACAGAATGATGGATGACAAGAAGAATGAAGCCCGAGAAAGGAATTTTTAAAAGCCTAATTGAATTGTGACTCAGGGGTGAGTAGCAAGAAAACTGTTGAGCCATCAGCAAATTGAGTGACTTAAAACTTGATAAGCAACAGTGGGAAGTGCAGTGCGCAGATCTTAGGCACAAGATGTTTGCTTTTACCTGTAATCTGAAACACCTCTCTGGCTCCGTACGCTCCTCTACGACATTGCTTCTCTGCTCAGCCCTGAACAGCGATCCTCCAAAGACTTGTCTATGCTTGTCTCACCATGGTCACTCCCCACCACCTCCTAAAACACTGACAGCAAATTGCAGTTCTCATTCCTCCATGCCGTTGCTAAGCCACATCCATAGTGGCAGCTACATCGTCAAACTGTGGACTGGATTCCAAGTGCTCTCCTGAGCTGACCTTTTAACAGCGTGTTTCGTAAGGCTGCTTTTAAATATGTCTACTTAAAAAAACTAATGTAGAAGTTACAAAACTACTCTGGGATGCTCCTATGCTCCTTTAACCTAACTTCCTGTAGTAGCAGTGTCTTCCATGACCACAGTAGACTTCTAAGCTTTTCAAACCCAATCATACCTTCATAAATTTTGCTCCCTAACTTTGTTTTGCATCACTTTGCTGGTTTTCATCCTACTCTGATTCTTATGTAGAACCTAGACCCTTCTCCTCTTCCCTATGCCACTTCCAGGGCCCAATCTGTTCATCTTTATTTAATTCATCTCTCACATGACCTTATCTGGTCTTGTGTATATGAAACAACTTCCCATAGTATTATCCGTAGTCCTGACACTCTGTTGAATTCATGGCTTGCATGCCAACTGCCTATTCAACATCTGCATTTTGATGCCTACAATCACTTTAATATATCATAACTGAATATTTTCAGACCATGTTGTCTGGCCCAGTTGTCCATCTTCCCATTCTCAGTAAGTAGTTCTCTATGTACTTGGCCTGAAAACTAAAATTGTTCTGGTATATTCTCTCCCACATGTAATTGTTTCAATACAATAGCATACCTTACTGCTTTAAGCTTCAGAATATGACCCATAGCTCTAGGCTATACTATGTTTATCTTCTTCCCACATTATTTCAGTAGCTTGCCCCTTGGTCTCAAGCTCCCATTTAGCTCTGCCTGCAAACTAGTGAGAGATTCTATTAAAATGCAAATTATGTTATTCTTCTCCTCAAAGCCTCTTCATGTCTTCCTATAATTGCAATCAATTATCTCCACATGCTTGGTATAACTTACAAGATCTAATATGGTCCACAGCATCATCCCCTAACTCTATGTTTACTTCTTCAGAAAGGGAAGCCCCCTAGCTGTACCCGGAATACTTGTCATGTATCAGCATTTGGAGCTGCTCTATAACTTATTAGATTGTGCTGTGTGTGTGTGTGTTTTATGTGTGCATGGAGTGTCCACATGTGTGTAGTATGTATGTGTGTAGGTATGTGTGCATGTGTGTGTGAGTATGTGTGCATGGACTATGTGTGCATGTACATCTTAGTCTTATCACACAGCCGTTGGTTATAAATATCCTGAATTATGAAACCACTGTCATTGGCTTACCTCGCATGATTTGTAGGTAACTTGAAATGATATATGTGGTTCAATAATTCTTCACAACATGAACTAAAGTTTGGCCTGAGTTCAAATTTCCTTCTGTAAGAACTCCTTTATGGGTCACTGCCCCAACAATAAGTAGATACACTTGAGAAATAAAGGTGTGAGGGTTTTAAATTATATCCTCTGTTAACTTAATGATGCTATAAATATTTCCTTTTTATCTCTAATGAAGATATGTATACATGCATTACATGTTTAGACTACTTTCTTATTATTTGTATTACTCACTCTTCAGAGGCAGTGTTCTGTCCTTAAATAATCCCTAAAGATAAAAACTGGACAGATCTATCTAACCCAAAATCTGAGCTCCCTGCCGTTTGCAGTTAGACTTTGTAACGCAGCTCATATTAGACTTTTAGCAAAGTGATTCTTAGTTATAATGGTACTTGTAGGTCACTGAGAATGTTGACAGGGCTGGCTGGCTTTTCTCTGCTCTGCTGTCTTCCCAAATGTTTGTCCTGTAACTTCTTCTTGCCTGAGTCTGAGTGAGTTCCCTTTGCTCCTTCATTGTCTCTCCCTTCAGACAATACATGTTTCCCTGTTCATTCCAGCCAAGAACTAGGAAAAGCCCCTTCTTCTTAGGTGACTATAACAGGTCTGTAGTCCACAAAGGGAATGTGTATTAAGAAACTAAGAGGAACAAAACACACTATATTTAGATAATAGGTTTCTTTATTCAACGATTACCAGCAATTTCCAGAAATAAAATGGATTTACTTATCAGTGTCGTGAATGACTTTTCTTAGACCATCAGTCTGGTTCTTTGTCCTCCCCACATTTATCTTTCCTTCCTGGAGTCTTTTGACCTGAAGTAAGTGCCAAACAGCCTATCTCAAGAGAACTCCAGACTCAGTATAACAGTATAAGAGTATACAAGTATAGAGTGTAGTAAGGACTTCTGCTATAGTATGTCTCTTGTAGGAAGTCATGGGATAAATAAAAGACAGGGGTGTATCTCAGAAAGACACACTGGAAATATAAATGTTATGCTCCATACTCATTTGGCTACAGTTCCAGAGAGTTAGGGTCTTCACAGTCAGGGTGGAGGCAGCAGGCAGGTATAGTAGCTAAAGCATGATATCGAGAGCTTACATCTTGAACAGAGAGGGCAAACAGCAATTACAGAATCTTTAAACTCTCAGAGTCCACCACCAATGATATGCTTCCCCCAAGGCCACAGCTCCTAAACCTCCCATGACAGTTCCAAGAACTGAGGACTGAGTAGTCAAACACATTTGCCTATGAGGGACATTCTCATTCAAACACCACAGTATGGCAGGGGAAAAAATGACATGTGACAAAATGAAATTAATCGTGAATCTCAAAGTATTGATGAGAATTTGATTTAAAAAATTACACTTATCAGAATGCACTATAGATAGGTATAAAATGTATCAAAAGAACAAATTTAATACAAAATCTTTTAGTTATTTTTAGTTATATTTAAGAGAAATCGTTATTGTCAAAAAATTCTAGACTTTCCCACATGGAAGCACAAATGAGTAACAGCTTCCCCCTTTCTCCAAACATTTTTAATGGGAGCAGTTACAGTGTCACCTCCAGATCAGCAGAGAACAGGGGAAGCTGGGAGTGCACTTCAAAGCCAGCTATTGGCAAGCAGAGTCTCTGAAGCCTGATATCGCTATGAAGAATTTTATACCAAAATGAAATAAAATATGTTCACTTCTCAAAAAGTTATTAAATATCACTTACATTACTTACAAGGCTCTCAGCAAAGTCTCTCTGGAATCACTTATAGACATGCCCCTGCCCCCAATTTGTAGCAGTAAAGTTAAGCAGTACACAGAACCGTGAGACCGTGGACCTCTAGTCCAAGCACTGTAGAGGCTGAGGGAAGAGCACCATGGGTTTCAGAACAACATGAAATAATGATAATGATAGTAATAATAATAATAATAATAGCACTCTGTTTCAAAAAAGTAAACAAAAATGAGAAATGCTGTGGGACTAGATCTTATTAGATGTAATTAATATATTATTCCAAATACAGATGGTCTAACATTCATAGGCTTAGAATCTCTTCTGGAGTGCTCACTTTGCCAGTCCCAAAAGTACTTCAATGACCGAGTACATGGAGTGTCTAGGAGGATGAATCTTGGTTTGTCGCAAACACGGCATGCATGCTCTTATATAGCTGTTATTGGAAAGAAAGTCAGTTTAGGCTCAGAGTTGATGAAACATTAACATGCAGTAATATAATTTGTACCTTATAATAAAAATAATGATTATCAAAAAATTATAATTGTCATTGCTCCTTTGCCTGATATGATATTGTTCCTCTCAGTTCCTTTCAAACACTTTGAAATTTTTTAGTCTTGTCTTATGTTTTAGTTAGGGTATTGAATGCTCTATTTCTCATAAGTCCAAAACTAGGATAAAGTCAAAGATGCTGCCCTTCCTTTCTCCCTCCCTTCCTCCCACCCCCCACTGCCTGTGTGTGTGTGTGTGTGTGTGCACTTGCACACATGACTTGTTTCCTAAGCTGAGGTCTTCACTTTGAACAAACTCTACCATAACATAAGGTCACCCTCTTCCTGCTACCTCCACAGACTCCTAACCCCCTGGGGTCTCTAATTGAAAGACTACACCTGGTGCCTGTCCATTCCCCGGGCCATTTCCCCAGGTCACATCCCACTCCTTTAGAAGATGAGTGTCTATGTCAGTGCACTGTGAGCATCCCAGCTCTTTTCTGATTGGATGGTACATGCATTGATCATTTCCTGTAATCCAGGTAGGAAGGGTAATGATGTCAGAGGATTGGTCATAGGTGGATTTGCTATCTTTAGGTGAGATGTGACATGGCATAAGAAAACTTAGACATCTGAGGCTTCCAACTTCCACTCTTCATGCTAAAATTACCTTATCTCCAAAAATTATTTTATTTTGAGGGCCTTAATACTCATTGTGAATGATTAGTGTGATAATATAATTACAAATGCTCTTCTTGGGAAAAACTAGATTGTGTTTTCATCATTGTAAGAACTCAGAGAGTTGGGTGGTGGTGGTACATGCCTTTAATACCAGCACTTAGGAGGCAGAAGCAGGCAGACCTCTGAGTTTGAGGCCAGCTTTGTCTACAGAGCAAGTTCAGGATAGCCAGTACTACACAGAGAAACCCTTTCTCAAAACAAAACAAACTAACCAACCAAATAAACAAACCAAAGAACTCAGGAACATTTATACTACATGATGCAGTAAAAAATTCAAAAATTGAGAGTTACTGGGATAGGATATAGAGTCTGTGGAATGGTTTGATTTTTTTCAAGGTTCATAATAATTAAAATGTCATACTATCTTCTCCCAACACAAAAGCAAAAGATTTCCAAAGAGTTGATGATTTATTTATTTCTGTATGGTTCCAATAGCTCTAACTGTAGCACAAAGCCTGTATGTTATGTAGAAAGCAGCATACATGCAACAAAAATGGAGGTGAGGTTCACCACAGTGTATTCATCCACTTATTTAGTGCCTGGATTTAATGCTCATGTGCTTTTGTTAGTAAGAATCATATGCTTGGTAAGAACAATATATATATATATGTATATAGATATAGATATAGATATCATAAAGAGGACAAAATTGCAAAGAATGACCAGCCAGTTCCCTGCACCACATGAACACATATTGTCAGCATAATATCAATGGGTGCACATGACAGCCAGACCCCCCCCCAAAAAAAACATGGCATGGCAAAGGGTATAGGAGGGAAGAACAAGGAGAAACACAGCTGTCATGTTCTAGGGGAAAATACATTTTCCTAAAAGATGACAATTAGATTTCTCAGGCCTAAGATCTCCATTATGGAAAGTTTTCTTCTAAAATAAATGACCTGGGTGTGGAACACTGAAAACCATTGGTCTCCTGGTGCTCTGTGAAGTTCTGGGGCACCTTATCCTGTGAGTGAGTAGCAGATACATCCAATTTCAACCACAAATCTCTGTCATAGTAACATAAAAGAGCAACAAGAAGGGTTTCGTGCCACCACAACTCTGATGTGGGCAGAGTTGCCTGGGGCTCCTAAGTAGGTACCACAGTGCATCCCTCCCCTTGAGGCTCTGTCAGTGTCTGCTGATCCATATCTGTCCAGATGGAGTCACTTGGGTACTTCTGAAAATGTATGTGTTTATATACTCATATTCTGTACCTAAAACCCATTGCATACAAATAATTCAGGGAGGGTGATATATAAGCATTTACACTTGCTCATCCTAATAGATTCAAATCAAGGTATACATTTTCCTGATTCTTTGTTTCTATGCAGAACAGAATTCTTTGCCTTTCAAAGTCAGACCAAAAGAGCCATTGGTTGGCTGGTCCCAGTAAAGTTGTATGCCATCATCAGATGTTTTTAGGTTATTCTTTCTGCCCTGGGTCAAAAGAGATCTCAAAGAATATTTAGCTATGTAAACGAGAAGGCAGAAAACATTTGGTGGGTAGACATCACAATTCAGCCCCAAATTTATAATTTAAATGAATCTTATTAAAATCACAGTTTGGGTCATCTATTATAGGAACATGTTTCTGACACTATTAACTTATATTTTCTAGTATATAATGTCTGTTCATGTATGTGATCAGACTGAGTCTATCTGAAGGCTCTGTAAGCAGTATGAGGAAGGGAAGAAGGGATACTAAAAATAAAAGTGGAGAAATATGAGCACCAGTGGGAGATGTATGACCTGGGTCTTTTCAACAGAATGGATTTGCTCTAAGGATATTTTGAATCTATTCATGTATAATCTGATCATAGTATAGAAATTAAATCACCTTTAGCTATAATGTCATAATTCTCTGACCCTGTAAAGGATAACATTTTCCAAAAGGTATTTCTAATTGTCTGGGTTTGGCACAAGACCTGTTTAGATTTAAATATTTATTTCAATAGTTATTCACTTTATAACAATAAGTGAAATAATTAATATACTCTATGCTTTGGTGTCATTATCTATTGAATGAGGATTATCTGAGTATTAAGGATAAAATTTATATACATAGAGGCCTAGCCCAGTATCTAGCAAATGAAGATTCCAAATATATCTCTTCCATTCTCCTGACTTTACTTTGTATGTGTTGGTTATATAAAACCACACACACACACACACACACACACACACACACACACACACAGCTCAGGAAAGCCAACACAGTCCAGGATATATAGAAATCTCAGTACTCCATTCAGTGTTGAATAACACCCATTCCTCTCATGAATCTCTTAGATTACAGCACCCCTTGTTGCTTTCTGTCTATTCTGCCTAGTTCCTCATTGCACAAATCTCTCTATCCTACTATTTCTGGTATTTTTGATGGGATGGTTATCTTTGCTTTCAAGTAAAACTGCTTTTTAAAAAAAAGTCTTTTGGGCTCCCTCTCTGTCCTTCCCAAGGCTATTTACAGAGTAAATTTTATCAGTATGATAGTGAGTACTCTGTTTAAGTTATTCTAATACTAAACATTGGGTTTCTTATGCAAAGATCCAAGACTTTGAAAATGAAGAGAATTCAGTAACATTATAATTGTAGATTTTCTGTAGTGTATGTGTGTGTGTGTGTGTACAGTCACAGATAAACACAGTTGTGTAACTTTGTATTAAGCATCACTTTTTTCTAGTTTAATCTGGTGCTGGCTAGTTTTATATCAACTTGATACAAGCTACAGTCATCTGAGAGAAGGGAACTTAAACTAAGAAAATGCTTCCTTAAAATCAAGTTGTAGGCAAGCCTGTAAAGACATTTACTTAGTGATTGATAGCAAAGGGTCCATCTCACTGTGGGTGGTACCATCCCTGGGCTGGTGGTCCTGGGTTCTATAAGACAGCAGGTTGAGCAAGTCATGGGGAGCAAGCCAGTGAGCAGCAGCCCTCCACAGCCTCTGCATCAGTTCCTGCATCCAGGTTCCTGCCCTGTGTGAGTTGCTGTCCTACTGTGATGTGGAAGTGTAAGTCAAATAAGCCTTAACTCCCCAACTTGACTTTTAGTAACAGTGTTTCATCACAGCAATAGAAATTCTTAACTAAACAAATACAATATGCCATAAATATGCCACACTATTAGCAAGTGCATCCTATAGGAAAATAGTATAGGCCATCAAAGACACACATTTATTTGAGAAAGTTTTAGGCTAGAAAACTGGCCATTATTCTTATTTTGAGGTTTGGGGTTTTTTTTGGTTTTTCGAGGCAGGGTTTCTCTGTGTTGTTTTGGAACCTGTCCTGGAACCCGCTCTGTAGACCAGGGAGTGTGGTCTCGAACTCACAGAGATCCTTCTGCCTCTGCCTCCCGAGTGCTGGGATTAAAGGCATGCACCACCAACGCCCGGCTGTATTTTGAGGTTTTAAAAGGTTCTTTGTTTCTGTTCCTTATTTCCACAGAGGATTAAAAAGTAGGCATCAAATAAACTGGTAAATATACAATCATGCCATGTTTTTCCAGGTAGCAAGTACTGGGTGATTATTCCTGAAGCAGTCTGTGCATTCATACACGTACATTTGTGTATATACATACAACTGTGGTATCTGTGTATGTGTAGGTATGCCTCAAGTGGCATTTTCCCTTTATTTTGCTATTTGAATAACTTATATGGACACACTTAGTTTCTGGATGACATTACAGTCTAGCAATAAAGAAACAAAATACAGTCGGGTTTGCCCCTGCAAACGCTGGGATACGGATAACGGTTCAGACAACACTGGGAAGGAAATGTGTCTAGACTGGGAAGGACTTTGGTGAGGACACCAGAGGTGGGCACTTGCTGGAGGAGCCCTGTGCTTCCTTCTGCCGGGCAGCTTGAACATGGTACAGAGCATAAATGCGGGCTCCAGTGCTGTGCGAGTCCACACCGCGAGCATGACCCAGTTTGGAGATCTTTGTGAATTTCCACACCTCTGTTTGTGAGTTAGTGTCCTGGGGCTCCCTTCTTCAGGCTTGTGAGAGCATCCAGAGAAAACCTACCATGCTCATACAAAAGTGCTATTGAGGGTGAACACGAGTCACCTGGAAAACATACACCACACCACACCACACGTTCTCAACGTGTTTCTTTCCATTGCTGCAAAACAGAATGTCTTTCAGTCTGGATCACCTTTCAGTGAAAGAAGGCATCGTATCGACAGACAAGCACTTACATGTGGGCCTTGGAGCAGGGAGGAAGCTAGTTCATTAGGAGAATTTCTAGTAAACATTTTAATAGACAGATTGTGTTCAGCAGGAGCAGGGTGTTAAGTGATACTCATTTTATGCCTGCATGACCTTTTGAGGAACACGGTGAGGATCAAGGCAGGTATGTGTAGAAAGGAGTCCTCACTCTGCCTTCAAAGGGAAATTTTCCACGAGCTTGTGAAGATAACTCTCATTCTTAATAGAAACTAATTTTATACTGCATGCTACACATAGTGTAAACCTATACTTGTAAGTCAGTGTTATTGGTTCAAAGAACCATGTATAAACAATGAGGGAATGCCCCCTGTCAGAGTGCAAAGGAAAATTTGCTTCTGGTTTATTCTCTAATTGAGCTGTGTAAAGAACATGAAAGGTTTCTCAAGTATCTCTCTCCCTTTCCCCCTTCTCTGCCTCCTTCCCCTGCAGTCTCTGAGCTGTCAATACACCATGAGAAACCCACTCCTTGACATGACAGAAAAAGCAGTCGTACAGCAGAAATGGTATGGTCTGTTGCAGCAAATTACAGGTTTCTCTTTCATGTTCAGCACAAGAGGCAGCCCTCGTGCAATTAGCTACAGCTGGCTAAAGAAAGCAGGCAGGCATCTGCAGAGACATCAGACCGGAAGCCAACTAGTGTTTCCTGGCATGTATCACTACAGGAGCAGAAAAGGGCCTGAGTTTTATCCCTGAGCTTGAGCCATTTTTAAAACTTGTACTTCCCCCTTCTGAGTCACCAAGACAGTATTTTTTGGGAGAAATTTGACCATAGTCATGGTCGAGCCTCCTGCTAAGGTCACTTGTTAGGACTAAATTGAAAAATGTGAAGCTAAGAGCCTTCCACTGGGTTCTTGTCTTAATCCCTGCAACTGTTTTCTTGAGAGGACCCTAATCGAATGCCTGCTCTGCATTGTGTGCCTGCCATGGTGCACAGTCCTCCGACTGGTGGGTCACACGGGTTCACTAGAGCACCGGCAGGAAGATGACTTGCTAGGTTTCGTAGCTTTGCTGTTATCACGGATGGCTTTCATGGTCCAGTTTCCAGCTTGTGCGTGAAACCATGTCAGAGCTCCCTGGAACTTTTCTAATTGCACATGACACAATCATGCTGCCCCACTAAATAAAAGATGTAAAAGTTCTTTGCTGTGTATGCCAATAAGGAAACTGGACCACCAACATACTAGCGCCTGTAAGATGGGCGAGAGTGTTCTCAGTAACACACAGCTGTTGGAGTGGTCCTCTTCTTCTTGAGACTTGGTGTGCTACTTCTATAAAGAGGGTTGGGCGCCAGAGCATCTTTGACTTCTTTCTTCCATGTATGATCCCAGGATGACAGAATTGTAACATCATGTCTGCATTCAGAAGCATCTATGGTGCTGCTGAAAGTTCGGGGAAGCCATTTATAAATGAGAGACAATGGCAGGAGATGGCAGCTATAGCACGAGGGTACAGCTGTCTACACTCATCTTCTGGAACTGTGGGAGTCTCTGCAGAATTATTAGCACTAGCACATTTTCAAATCTTAAGAAGGTAAAGATAGATTGATGTTTGGTGTATTTCCTTCTTTAATTTTTTAAAAAAAATTGTCATTGTTTTATTATTTTTACATGTATGGGAGTTTCTCCTGCACGGTGTGTGTGTGTGTGTGTGTGTGTGTGTGTGTGTGGTGCTGGACTGGGAGTTACAGATGGCTGTGAGCCCTCATGTGGGTGCTGGGAAGGAACCCTGGAAGAGCAACAAGTGCTTTTAGCCCCTGTGACATGGCTGTAGCTTTTCCTTTTTGTTGTTGTTCATTTGCTTTGATGTTTTTTCCTTTCCTTTTTTTCCTCTGTGTATACAATTATACACGGAGGCCAGAGGTCCATGTCAGGTGTCTTCCTCATTCTTTTCCCACTTCATGCTCTGAGCCAGGGTCTCTCGCTGAACCTGGTGCTCGTGGTCATGGAGCTACAATAATTGAGCAGAACACCTCCCGCAACCCACCTGCCTCCAGATTCTCTTCTCCGCCTCTCTAGTCAGGGAGTTTAGGAGTGTCTGAAAGTCTAGCGTTTTGCTGGGGATTGAACCCAGGACCCCATTCTTGCACTGCAAGCCCTTTTGCCAGCAAGCCAGTCCCCCAATACCCTCTCTTTTTTGTTTTATCTAACAGAGAAATAAAAATTACAATAGAAATATTCTGTAATTATTGATTCCTCCCAAACTGGCCTCTTTTTTTGCTTGTTGTTTTAAGAAGAAAAGCAGTTAAAACTACTGATGTTTAAAAGGGGAAAGAATAACTTGACAGTTCAGCTGAAGATCACAGGGTATTTGTTGAGATGTCTCCAGAGGATTTTTCTGAAGATTTATTTTTAAAGCTGTGCTTGAAAGTAAAAAGCCGCTTCCCAGTGTCCCTCCCTTGTGTCGCAACCAACCTTACTGTGCCATCAAAACAAAGGAAACGATTACCATATTTCTGTTTCATTAGGTTTAAGAGAGACACATAAAGAGAGAACACATTAAACATTTAAATGGCAAATCAGTATTACATGTTTAAAAGAAAGAGAAGGAACCAGAGTGTTGTGCCCAGACAACAAATTTCTATAACCTCAAACCTGTAATTTACTTAGAATGTGCTCTCCCTTGAACTGGACCTCCAGACTAGTGGTGTAATGAGCAGCTTAAGTATGGCCAGAAACAGGTTTGTGTGTGTGTGTGTGTGTGTGTGTGTGTGTGTGTGTGTTTAAAGGCAAAGTTTGCAAGTCTATTATAATGAACAACATGTCTTGAACCTTTCAAACTCTTCTTTGCTCTCATCAGAGATAAACTTTCCTCTTAAAGTAACAGGCTGGAAATCCCTTCCCTGTGCCAAAAATTACATCCAACAGGTACTATTTGGTAAGACTTACCTCCTGGTCAAACTACATCACTGCAGGGTAACAATAAGGAAAATTAAGCTGTAAACAATCCTAATGGGAACCATGGGTTTTCCATTTTTAGAGAAATAAGCAGTTCATTATTCCTGGGTAAGTCCAAACTAGATGCCAGTGGCACACTGTACTCACACCAGTTATGACAACCAAAATGTCACCAGACACTGTTAAAGAGTCTCCTGGTTGGAAAAGCCTGGTCTGGTTGGCAGGGGAGCATGCCTAGTAAGGTTGAGAAACAAAAGAAGCAGAAGTGTGTCCAGGGGGAGGGTGCAGACCACAGCACTGGGCTTCCTGAGACACTGCAGAGCCCTTTTCTTTTTTTGTGAATGAAATGTGAAGTCTGGAGATTCTGCAAGATTCACAGAGGTGAATGAGTAGACTGACTAGAAGAGGAGAGAGCCATTAACAGACTTCACGGAAGACGGCAGATAAGAACCTCATCTGTGAAATTAAACGGTCAGATAATACACAGATGTCTCTTTTCTAGAAAGAGATTGGAACTGCAGACGAACTCATTAAGCCAGGTAGGAAAGGATCAGGGAGGGGAACAGGGGAAGAGGGAGCAGGGAAAGAGGGGAGTAGGGGAGGAGAGGAGCAGGGGAGGGAGAGCAGGGGAGGCGGAGCAGGGGAGGCGGAGCAGGGGAGGAGAGGAGCAGGGAAAGAGGGGAGAAGGGAAGGAGGGGAGGAGGGGAAGAGGGGAGCAGGGGTAGGCAACTGTGAACTTATACCTGCTGAACCTAGTGCCTTCAAGACTCAGGACATCTTATAAAACGTGGCCAGGGAAAATGTAAGAGTCAGAGGAAGGGTTGAGTACTCTTGGGCTGTGCCTTCCTGTGTTCCCATATGCTGTAGCTGTGGATGCGGAGGTGTAGCAGCTGGGAGTAGCTACGCAACGTCTGCAGAAGACGGAACCTGTCAATATTCTGAGAAAGGGAGTGGGACTCATGAGGCTCCTGGGAAAGGGAGAGGATTTCTTTGGTGAGCTATGCAGGCTTCTGTAAACACCTTAATCTAACCTAACTAGTCGCACACAAAACTATGAAAGTGGAAGGACACCAGCCCGGGTGGGAGGGGCCAGAGATAATGTGGGTGGATATGATCAAAATGCATTGTGTATATGAATGGAAAGGTCATCGTGTGTAAGTAATGTATGCTAAGCAAACCATTTCTTAAAACAGGCTTTCACTGACCTTCAAGTCAGGGAGAATGGCTGTGTGTTGCTACTAAGGTAGTAAAAAGTGATCAGCTTCAAGATACAGTTTTAAGACAAGTGGGGTTTTCTATCACAGGACAGGACTTGAGAACGAGAGGCATCCAATATCCCACAGTGACCAGAAGCACTGAAGAAGCACCAACTGAGATGAGAACCCGAGCAGACACAGATGAGCGGTGAGGTAGATAAGAGATCCATTCTAAATCCCTCCTTAGCAAGAGCAAGACTCTTGAGAGACAACTGATTTTGTGTACTTCATTATGTTTTAAATCAAAGGCGTGGCAAAAGTTCACATGTAAATGTGGTATTAGGTAAGAGAGAGAGTGAAGACACTGTCTCTAATGTGGGATTTATTGGAAAGCTTCCAAATCTATTTAGTTGCACTAAAGAACAGTGAGTTTTCATAGTGAATTTTTTTCCACTTGTAGGCATCTCAATGTGAACATGTGACATGTCTCCTCTACCCATTGATTTTAAAGAAGCAATTCTCTATCTGGATACATTTCAAGGGGTACCTTTAGAGTTACACTTTTCCTCCAAATGGCACCTGTAATTGTTCTAAATCCCCGTGTCACTACTCTGAAATGAGTGTCACTACTGATGGAGAAGCTGGCGCAAGCGCTGTGTTCTTTCATGATTTTGTTCTCACTGCTCTCACAGCAGTAACTGCTGCATCGCCATTTGTCTGGGATCTCACCTGTCACCCTCACTGGTCTTCAGAATGTCCAGTGACATGGGCTAGAGCTTTTTATTGTTGTTTCTTGTTTGTTTTGTTTTTCCTCTGCGTTACTCTCTCATCTAAGCCCCTTTACCTCTTCAAACCATGGCAACTAGTGGTGGTTATTTTTGCTGTAAATAAGATTCCATCACCCACCTTCAGTTTATCCTTGCTAGCCAGTGTGCTGGTGCATGTTGCGTCTATGGGACTGGTGAGGTCACCAATTTATTGAGTTGTTATGGATTCTGTTATTCATTTGAAATTAGGCTAGACCTGGTAACACTGGTGTCTGCTTTTGGTTTGCTCTTAATGAAGCCTATAGACTAGAAACCCCTTTCAAAGATTTCCTCTTTTCTCTTTAGCTCAGAGGAAATGAAATGAAAGGGGGACTTCCCTTTATTTAAAGAATAATTAGAGATAAGTGGGCTCAACCAAATGAAGAAAATAAAACAAGAAGACCTACTCCAGAAGTTGAGTCTTCAATCCCTGATGCTTTCATGAGAACCCCTGTGGCTCATGCATTTATGTTAACTCTATCATAAAACGTGATCTTTATTGCAGCTTTCCATATAAAGTTTCAGCTCTGGGGCAAGTCTACCTCCCTCCTAAGCTGTACTTGCAAACTAGTCCCTTTATAAAATGCTTAAAATAATAAGGAAGATGCAACTGGTGACTTGTGTTCTACTCTATTCTTCCTCAAAGTCACTTTAAGGCTACTTTAAAAAAAAAAGTCTGGCGAGACTTAATTCATCTTAAGTTCCTATCACCATCTCTATATATTAAAAAGGCAATTGCCAAGGTATTTAGATATTTACAAGCTGTTTAAGTTCCTCCATGCTTCACACATTGTGTACATGCTGTGAGAAAGGTTTCATGTGATACCCATCTCTAAGGACAACATATCTGCAAGCTATTGGCTTTCTATGCTTCTCTCTATAATAAAATAACAAGAAAGTCTAAATATTGGGGGACAAGGAAGGGCCAAATGCAGGCAATGGACAGAAGTTATTAAAGAGGACATAAAGCTGATTGTTGTCTAGTTCTAACTCTGTCAGGGATTTTTTTCCTTTTAATAGTGAAAGTATAAAATCCAATATGAAATTCCATAGCTTCTTTTTTGAATGGCCATTATAACTATACAAAAGTTGATTGAGTAATATAGGCTTTGGGTCTTGTGTGTGTGTGTGTGTGTGTGTGTGTGTGTGTGTATAATATAAACTTTTACGAATAAAATAAAAAATTTAAACCTTGTATAATGACTCAGATCATACTGGAGGCTGGGCCTAGCATTTCATAAACAGAGCAAAGTAAAACTAAATAGGAAATCTGGAAACTATAGCCACGGAAGACCCACATTGTTTATTAATGACTTGTATGGCACTCGGTTGCAATAATAACCATATTAGATTTGGAAGCATATGGTATAACTGAAGTGCTATAACATACAGAGATACTGAATTACATTATAATACTTAATTGTCTCTGTGGAGGGTGACTAATCAGAAGAGCCCAGCCTTTGTCTGGGTCATTTCTGTACTCACATGAAAGGTGCACTTGCATTTATGTCCCATTGGCACAATAGCGCTGAGCTTTGGAAAGCATCCAGACTTGCTTGACTTGCATGTTTCAACAGCTCAGATCAAGATGTTCCCCTGATAATGAGCAGATTCCAGCCCCTCCTCCTCCCCCTCCTCCTCCTCCTCATCGTCTCCTCATCATCATCAAGTAGCCTTTATAGAGCACAACACATAGCCATAATGGAGGCTGTGCAGACTCAAAGGGGCTAACGAGTAAATGAAAAGCCTTAGAATCAGTATCTAAAAGTGTTCATGTCAATGACTCGGCTCAGAAAGTGGAAACGCATGGAACCTATGATGTTAGACATCTCCTGGGCAAGCAAGGTGCTCTGTACTCACTGAGGTGGAAAAGCACCCATGCTACTCTTAAAGGCTGTGCTTCTGAGAAGCGGGCCATCTCTGTGTGTGTGAGAATGCACAGCTGTCAGTGACATTGTCCATTATGCAATGGAGTTGACTTTACCTAGAGAAACGACAAAGAGGATGAACAATGAAGAAAACACACATTGTTTTCAGAAGCTAGTAGAGACATTGTTGGTTAACACTAATTTCAAATTGTAGACCCCTTAGTGGAAGATGAAGTCACCTCGGTTTTTAGCCTTTATAAAAAAGAGAAGAACAGGAAAGGAGATATGAGAAATAGAAGAGAAGAGATAGAACATAAAACAGACAAGGAAATCATCTATATAATAACCACCTCTTTGGCCCCCCCCCTCTTCTTTTCATGGCCAAGGAATTAGGAACACAAACCTGGACAGATGTCTCCTCTCTATATTATATTTTAAAAGGAGTTCTCTAAATTTTCCATCTAAAGGGTAACTGTAAATTTCCATAAGTCTGAGATCAACAGAACACAGTAATCCATGACGAGTGGGCTGAGGCTGTGCTCTGTAGACTGCTCATCTCTTAGACACAGCTCACATCAGAAAGCTTGACACAACTGGAAGAAAGTTTGGTTGATGAGCAAAAGCAAAGGGGTTGTAAAATCTGTTCTTTGCCTGTTGCATGCATTAGTGCTTTAAATTGGATCTAAAATTCAAACTGAAGCTCTGTCTTTAACTTTTCTCTATACCTTTATTCTTAGATCTGTCTGTCTATCTGTCTGTCTGTCTCTCTTGCAACTCTTTCAACTTCTGATTTTGTTTTGTAGGTATTTAGCAGATCTGCTTTACTTTAAAACAATGAAGCAGACAGAAGCCCCTGAGGGTACCTCGCTGAGAACCAGGGAGGTCCTGGTGACACAATTAAACCGGCAACAAATCAACAGAAAAGTAGGGAAGAAGAAAGAAAACAATAATTAAAACATTCTGTTAAAAAATAGAATCATAATTAAAAGATGCAAACTATTGTTTTGCTACACTAATTACATTTTAATTGTCAATAGGTTGCTGGTCATTAAAAGCCTTTTTACCACATTTTAGTGTTCTGGTGTCCTTGCTAGGGTGATAACACTCTGATTGTGTCACAACTGAATAGTAGAAATTTCCACTAAGATGAACCAGAAAAAAATAATTTGTTCCTCATAATATAATATGAATGGAACCCTTTGTGTGGACATCCTGATATGGACATCAGCACCTGCCACATGTGTATACAAGGAACATAAGATATTTATAATATATGATTATGACAGTGATGATGAGAAGGAGGGGTCAGTTGGTGACTGTTGTTTTCTTTGAAGTACCAGGGATAGGCCTCTTGCTAGGCACTTAACTGTATTTTCTGACTTAATTCTCATGACAAATATATTACTTAGGTATATTACTTGTTTCATTTCTATTTGTTGCTTCTCCTCCCTAGAGGGTCCTCAGCTTGGCTTTTCCTATCCTGTTTTGTAAATACTTTCTTTCTATAAAGACACTATCTGTAAAAACATAAACCCATAAACCTTTGATCTCCCAGCTGTGCTCTGGAAACCACTGTTGGGTGTGCAGGGATTGGTGAAGCTCTTTTCCCAAGCATGCCTGGTGCCTCCCTGTGAATGCTGGTCCTGAAAGCATCCTTGTCCTCTACCCTAGGCAACTGCTCAACTTTCTGTTCTGCTTTACGTTTTACTTAATTTCTTGGACATTACATAAACACAGGTCAAAAGGGAAATAATACAGATATCCACTCCAGGCAACTATTGGTAAAAACCACATTCAGCTGCAGGCAACATGACAGGATTGAAACAGCAATTAAGAGATTTTTGTTGGTATTTTCCTTTACATGCTTGGCCCTGTGTTGCCATCATAGAATTGGTGGTTTGGCCTCTGTCTACCACTCTAAATGGAATTCGTGGCCTGGCTCAGAAGCAGGGAATCTACTTCTGACTCATGAACCTGCAGAGTGAAGATGGAGGACAGATAGTGCAGAAACAACGTAGGCTAAAGCTGTGGAGGTGAGAACAAGTTTTCCATCCACAGACATAAAACAAGAAATGACTAACAAAAAGAAAATTGGGAACAAAACTTGCAAGGAGTGTCATATATTAGTTTGGAGTCCCATCCAAATTATTTTAATTCAAGTGACCCAAACAACAGAAATTCATCCTCTTACAGTTCTGGGGAATAGCTGAACATCACGATTTGCTTTATGATCATTGCTTCTTGAAGCATATGAGGGAAGAATCTAATGTAGTTCTTTCTCCTTGGCTTTGAAGATAACTATTTCCTCAGTTTCTTCATGCTGTCTTCCCTCTTCATGCTTCTCTGTGAGCAACCTGGACAAACTCTATGAAGATACTCCCTCTAAGAACAGTCAGCATCAGAGTTTATGACTTCAATGTATTAAATTTTGGGTGAGGAAGATAAGACACAACTCAACTCATAACGAGTTGAAACATGGAATTTTCCTTAAAAGGCCTCTCCAGACAGGCATCGTGAAGTAGGTAGCTTCCCTGAGAATCCCATCATCACACTAAAGACAGCCACAAAGGACCACAGGTAGCCAATTCACTTCCTTTCAAACGCTTCTTATGGCCACAATATCTGTCACTGTCATTTCCATCTGGGGACAGTTCTCTTTTGTCCAGTGAGCCTATTGCATACTTAGTGTAATAAGTTCATTTGTGTCCTAATACTTAACAAAACTTCAAATCATATAATTTATTTTAGCAACAGATCATTTATGTAGAGAGTCTACAATTCAGCCATCATATCAAGTCAGTCTTGTTATGTGGCAGCACAGATGAAGATCTGTACAACACTATAGTCAGGGCACAATACTGTTGGCAATAAAGCAAGAACACATAAAATTAATTCCTGGAATATGGAATGTGGATATCTATATGTAAAAGGGTTTTCTCATGGTTCTATAACTAGCTTTGATAGTGCTAAAGGAAACATTTTACAGCCTATTTCTTAATTTCTTGTCTATTTCCAAATTTTTAATGCTTTTACAAAGTACAAAGTATAAAAGTAGTACTAAAACCAAACACAAGGATAAAATTACCAAGAGTGCATGTCTGCTTCCTAATTTTATAGAGGGAGATCTCACTAATCATCACACATCATATAAAATAATAAGTGCCCCATAATAACAGGTAATAATATATAATGACAAATAATATTCAGTGTTAGGGGTTTTCTCCATGATTTCTAAGGTCATGGTTGGAAAATTCAAAAGGAAGTGTGAGTGTAATACACTTCCTCTTTCTTCCAATAACATTAGACACACTTTGAACACAAATTTGGCGAGCTCTACAAATCAAACCAAAATTTGCCTCTAGTTCAAAATAAGTTAATGTAAGTCTTAAATGGCAGGAAGTGGGTGTGGTACAGAAAGTGTCTGAAATCAGTTGAATTGACAAATCCCTTCTTATTGCCCTTGATGTGTAACTATCTACCCAGGAGAGAAGTCCAGAGCCTTGTTAAATGTTTTTAGCGGTGTCACTGCTGTCTTGGACAAAGGACTCGGCAAATGTTGGGCATCCTCCTTAGGAGGCATGTTCAGTAGGAGGCAAAGTCCTGGTACTGTGTATCACAGTAGCTGTGGCAACTATATCTGAATGGAGACAAAACAAAATAAGGCCCCCAAAGGGATGTGTAAGTTTGTTTGGTACTATCATGTTTTCCAGTTTTAAGAACTCTCAGATTTTAAGATGAAATCTAAGAAGCCATATGATGAGCATCTCTACAGTAGGATGGAAATGTAACTCAGTGATAGAATGCTTGCCACGTGTGTGTGAGGCCCTCAGGACCCTTTCCAAATCTCCCCACACACAAACACTCGCACTCACGCACATGAGCACACACATGCGCACATGTGCACATACACGCTATATATGAACGATGAATGTGACCATTCTGGTATCTGGAAGTTTAAACCTCTGTCATGTTCAAAGGAAAATTATTCTCAGAAACAAAATTGTGTTCTTCGCCAGACATTCCCTGAAAACATCTATCTCTTACTCTCCTAAATGTCTTTTTATATTATATTCATGAGGATAGTATTCAAATGGAACTAACATGGATTGCATATGAGCCCCACCTTTACATTTCTGGATCTAGTATTATTTTTAAAGGTTCTGAAGCTCTGGGTGACAGATTGGCCATTGGGAACTTTAAAAGCTATACTGGCTACTCCTGCTTCTGGCCCTACTCTCTCTGCTTCCAGGTCTGCTACCATGAGAGGAGCCTGCCACACTCCTGCTACCAAGATCCCAGCATGATTTCTCCACCACAGTGGATTTGACACACGTGTAAAGCTGTGCATCGAGAGAAGCATTTTCTCCTTATACAGATCGGTCTGATTTCATCAAAGCTAGCCTGGTAACTAACACAAAAATCATTGGGCTCTAGACAGCTTAATACTCTGCCAGGCCTTCTTTCGGTTTCTGCCAGCAACTGGAACATACTGGAATCCTTGAGCATCTTCTTGAAACACAGCAGCATCCCTTTCAACTACGAAAAGTTCTCTCAGACTTTACCTCCTTACTTTGCACTGTGAAAATGTACACTCCACATTATTTATATCACCTTTCATCCCCATTTCTTGACAAAGGTCTTGAAAGAATAATTTACATCAATACACTTACAAATTCTACAACTCACATTTAGCCCTCAACCCATGAAAGGGATGGTCTTTATCCCTCTAAAACTCACAGATTAAAATCTTCATCCCCAAAGTGACGTGGTTAACAGGTGGGCCTTGTTGGCAGTGATTAGGTCATGCGGATGGACCTCTTATCATGAATCAGGTATAAAATAAGATCCTCTGCCATGTGAGGATAAAACAAGAAGCCACCATATGTAAACCAGAAAGTGATCCCTATCAAACATCACATTTGCTGGCATTCTGATCTTGGACTACTCAGCCCTTAGAACTATGAATAATGAACTTATGCTGTTTATAAATGCAATATAAAATACTGATTTTATGTACAAATGAACTAACTACTATACAAACAACTGCCAGTTGGCTTCATTATTGTGCTCTTAAAATTGCAAATATAATATTACCAGTGACTTAATCACAAGTTCTGAAATCCTGTATTCAGACAATCTTATGTTCTTTTGATGTTCTATCTTGCTCTAGTTTGCTTTTCTGTTGCTCTGATAAAACATTGCAGTGAAAAGCAACTTAGGGGAGGAAAGAGTTTATTTGGCTTACCATTCTAGGTCATTGAGGGAGTAATGGAAAGTAACAAAACAGGAACTAAGGCAGAAACCCTGGAGAAATGCTGTTTACTGTGACTCATGTCAAGCAAGCCTTTGTGTACAGTGTGGGTCCAACTGTGAAAGATGGTACAAATGACAGTGGCCTGAGCCCTCCTCCATCAATTGTCAATCAAGACAGCCCCTCACAGCTATGACCAAAGGACAGTCTGATTGAGAACATTCTTAGGTTCCCTCTTCCCAAGTGACGCCAAGTTGTGTCAGGTTCATAATCAAAAATAACCAGGACATGCTTGCCTATTTTTTTCAGTTAGGTTTCTCTTTGCTCCTGTGTACACTCAGCCCTCAGTTTTAAATATTCTCTACATCCTCATAGTTCTAAAGTATTTATAATACACTCCCAACTCCCTGTGCTCTACTCCCACTTTTCTGGTTGGAATTATATTTTCAATTTTACCATAGCATTTATCACGCCCATCATAACTATCTAGGTATGTTCCTGTGGTACCCAACAGGTTCCAATCGCAAGAAGACAGGAACCATGTTGTCTCTCCTTCCATTGGTTCTCCCTTCATCATCCATCAGGTCTTCAGAAGGAGTCAGGATGCTCACTTAGAAAAGAGAACACTTGCCCAAACATCAAATGGTTGTAATGAAATAAGGCTTGTTGCTGTTGGGAAGGGCATTCTAAGCAGAGGTAACAGCATTCTAGTGTCTAATGTAACAGCAGTTTAAATGTGCCTAACATATTCACAGAATGCCAGAAACAGTGCTCCTGTAACAAACCCTAGTGAGTGAGGAGCAACGTAGAAGACACAGGAGTAGGGGTGACATATTATTGCACTATAGAAGGCTTTGGGTCTTTCTCTAAGCAAACTTGGAGTCATGTGGGGGCATTTAGGGTATTAAGGGACCATAATCTGATGTTTGTTTACTTTAATCACCGTGGCATTACACTGAGTATAGACTGTATGAAGACAAGAGCAGCAGCCGGATGGTCGGTTAGGAGGCTTTTGTAACTCTAGACAAATTTTTAAAAATGATAGCAAAACGGATGACATTAAATACAATTGGATTATCACTTAAAAACAGAATAAACAGATTTTTTTCTGATAGTTGCAAAAAAAAAGGAATCGAGGTTGTATAAAAATATTTATCTAGAGAACCCAAGCACGCCATTTCTTTGTTGAAGGGTTTTAAGGTGAAGAATACAATGATTAGAATTGTTGCCACTTAGCTCAGATGGAATGTATTTCAAAAGAGTAAGACTTGTGGTCAGATTTGACTAATTATAGGATCATTTCAATTGTCTTTGCAGGAGAGAATAATAATAATAGAGCAAAGATGCAGAGATGCCGGTAGTCGAACAGATTCAAAATATTTCTAGGACAAAACTAAGGTATGTACTTTTTTTAAAACAAAACTGCAAGAATCATGCCGAGTATACAAGTATGGCTGTTTTTCGACAGGCTCTTCATATATCCTAGGCTTTTCTTGAGCTGGCTATGGAGCTCAAACTGAACTCAAACTTAGGATTTCCATGTCACATCCTCCCAAGTCCTGAGATTATAAGTGTGTTACAGAAGCCAGCAAGTTTGAAATTGAATGTAGAAAAAAAATCAGATCAAATCTTCAGTTCAATGAAGTTTATCACCCCTGTCTGTTGAAGAGTTTATGCTCACGTATCACTTTGTACAATAGCCAACTGTAGTGACAACTTGGTCATTTTTGTCTAACTAGAACTCATGTTTAGATGGTGCTGATTATTTAACATGAATATTTATGTGTGTTCTTATATAATAAAAGGCTTCACAATATATATTCACTGAAAACTATGACCCAATAAAATGATAAGATAAAAATTTAAATAAACATGACCATTACAAAATACTCATTGAAAATTTAAAACATTTTTAAATGAACTGTGAAAACAGGGAATGGAATAGATTGAATTTTACTACTGAGTTTTAAGAGTAATTATTTGATTCAAATATAATGTCCATATAGTCTCACCATAGTGACCTCTGCAGTGTGAATCTACACATGTAACATGTTCCCAGGTCAAGAAACAGAATTTGGCCAGCAATACAGAAAATTCCTTGGGCATCTAGTCATGACACCAGAGAACAGTTAATCCCTGACTGTCAGCATCATGGAGGAATATTGCTGTTTTCAATCTTTATGTAAATAACAACAAAAACTTTTCCTTGATATTGTTATGAATATATATCCCCAGACTATGTCTGTCTTAGAGTTTCTATCATGATAAAACACCATTACCAAAAGCAACTTGTGGAGGAAAGGGTTTATTTCATCCTATAATTCCAGGTGTCAGTACATCACTGAAAAAAGTCAGGGCAAGAACTCAAACAGGGAAGGAACCGAGGCAAAAGCCATGGAGGAGTTTTGTCCACTGGCTTGCTTTCCCTGGCTTACTCAGTCTACTTTTGCATACATTCCAGGACCACCTGCCCAGTTGTGGCGCTGACCATAATAGGCTAAGCCCTGCCCACATCAACCACTAATAAGAAAAGGTCCCATAGGTTTGCCTACTGGCTTCCTTACCCTTGGGAGGCATTGTCTCAATTTTGGTTCTCTCTTCTCAGAAAGCTTGTGTCAAGTATACAAAAAAGAAGAAAACAAAAACAAACAAAAAAAGAACAACCCCTAACCAGAACAGTGTCAATTTAACTTTATCAGATACTAACAAACTTCCCTCTAAAGCGCTTATTAAATTCCTTTTCCATATGCACATGTTTAGGAAGTATTCTGTTCTCTAACTGATCTTTCCCTTATTAGGAAACTGTTTTATGTCATAAATTTTGTCATTGCAAAGCAAGGTAATTTGAGAAGTTAAAAATGGTTTTACACCTAAAAGGAACTATTTTTATTTTAAATTAATTTTTATTCTAATTAAAACCATCATATTTTACATACCAATCCCAGTTCCCTCTCCCTCCCGTCCTCCCATTCCCCCCACCATCTCCCCATCCAACCCCACATCCACTCCTCAAGGAGGGTGAGGCCTCCCTTAGGGGATCATCAAAGTCTGCCATATCACTTGGGGCAGGACCAAGACCCCCCCCCCGTATATAGGCTGGGGGAGTGTCCCATCAAAGGGAATGGGCTCCAAAACACATTTATGCACTAGGGATAAATACTGGTTCCACTGCCAGTGGCCCATAGACTGCCCAAGCCCCCAACTGACACCCATGTTCTGGGGGTCTAGTTAGGTCTTAGGTAGGTTCCCCAGCTGTCAGTCTGGAGTCCTGGAGCTCCCACTTGCTCAGGTCAGCTGTTTCTGTGGGTTTCCCCAGCCTGGTCTTGACTCCTTTGCTCATCACTCCTCCCTCTCTACATGTTCATAACAGCATTTATTTGTAATATCCAGAAACTGAAAACAACCTAGAAGCCACTCAACCAAAGAATGGATAAAGAAAATGTGGTACATCTGCACAATGGAGTACTACTCAGTGGTTAAAAAACAAAACAAAACAATGACATCTTGAAATTCATAGGCAAATGGAGGAACTAGAAGAAACCATCCTGAATGAGGTAACCCAGACACAGAAAGATACACATGGTATGTACTCACTGATAAGAGGATATTAGACATAGAACAAAGGATAACCAGCCTGTAATCCACAACCCCAGAGTAGCTAGGAAACAAGGAGGAACCTAAGAGAGACATACATGGTCCCCTGGAGAAGGGAAAAGGGACAAGAGCTCCTGAATAAATTGGGAGCATCGGGGAAGGAGAAAGAAGAGGACAGAAGAGGAAGGGGGAAGAGAACATGAGGGTTCAGTAAGGTCCAGTTGGAGGAAGAACAGAGAAGGAGAGCAAGGAAAGAGATACGTTAATAAAGGGAGCCATTATGGACTTAACGAGAAACCTGGCACTAGGGAAGTTCCCAGGAATCAACAAGAATGACCTCAACTTAGAATCTAAGCAATAGTGGAGAGGCTACCTTAAATGTCATTCCCCTATAATGAGATTGATGACTACCTTATATGCCATCCTAGAGCCTTCATCCAGTAGCTGATGGAAGCAGAAGCAGAGATTCACAGCTAAACACTGAGCCAAACTCCTAAAAGAAACTATTTTTATAAATTTTGTGTATGTAACACAGCAAGAAAACTCAGAAGGGTAAGAGAGAAATAAAGGCAACAAAATAATGATGGTGAAGTCAAGGTTCCTTTGAGCAGTGCTGGATTGTTCTGTCATGGACTCTCAGAAGCTTCTCCCACATAGGCTTAGTGATGTCAATGTGCTGAATTGAATGCCTTGCCATCTAACTACCAGTGTGGCCAAAGTAATTAGAATTGGGATAAATTATGCTATGTAAGCCCAATGTCTGGCACATAGTAGGTTTTTAGTGTATGCTTGTTAACTGAATGTGTAAATTAATTGATAATGAAAGTAACTGCTGGGAGACTATTTAGAAAGCCAAGCCTAAAAATGTGTGTTGCTGACATAGCTGCCTGCCCGAAGACTATTTGTGACTCCTCAGTTATATGTGTGACCTTAAGTCTAGGTCGCCCTGCCCTTTCAGATTCAAACTGATTGGCTCAAGTCGTCATTGTCCATGGGCTGGAAAGCCCAATGTTTATCCCAATGTTTATTCCCCCGAAAGTCATAGAAGAGTTTTGAGTTTTGCTCATCACTGACAGTTTCAGCTTCCAAAATGCACTAGATTAGCTCACCTTGTGAGTCATCTGGTGCTGTTTCATGAACTCTCCTTTTTCTAAACAACGCGGCCTTACTTTGGACAGCAGCCTGATTGTTTTTCTTCCTCCAAAGTACCACCAATACAGGACAGCACGTAATGCATGACAGTGTACATCACATTCTCCTACGATTTGGGGTCATAGAGGAAGCTTACATCACAGAACCGCAGACGATTAAAAGTGACTAGTACACAACTTTATTTTTAAACATCTCTCAGACTCACTGACATCGGGAATCTCCACAGTTACTCTTTCTCATTAGATTTTTTTCCCTCTAGCTATTTTTGTCATGAACTCAGCCTCCTGACTAATTGCCCAGATTTTCCTTCTTTGATTCATCTTCTCTTCCTCCCTCTCTCAAACATCTGGTAACTTTATGAGCAACGTTTCAATCTTCCAGACTGACCTATTGGAAATTTCTCCAAATGGTCTTCCATGGCTACTAGCCTGAAGTTTATCAACCATATAAAAGGCAACTACAATAAGAATTTTAAAAGGTAAACATGATTATATTATTCTTCTGCTCCAAACTCTCTGCTAGCACCCCTTCACAAACTCCTAAATATCTTAAGTGGCCATTCACAGACTAAATATTCCCTTTGCTGTCAGCCATCATCAGCATCCACTCTTCTTGTTCACTGTGACTTTCATGACTAAGTTTGCTCATCATTCCTTAGAAACATTTAAGTAGTGCTACTTCATATATGGGAAAGAAATTATAAGAGAAAAATCCAGCTAATGTGATCAAAGTCAAATTAGACCCTATCAAAAATTTTAAAAACACAAACAAATTTAATACACAATAGAAGCTTTCTAAAATGAAACACAAATATATATATGTGTTTACAAAGCACATATATGTATATATATGTATGTATTAAGAAAGTATCACTGACTACAGGAGCAATATCAAGAAGTCTAATGTATATTAAGTGCCACAAGGAAAGGATACAAAACCTGACTTTGTTCCTTTGTTTGTTTTTAGTCAAAGTCTCACCTATACTCACAGCTAACAATGAACTCAATAAAAACCAGGTTAGCCCCAAATTAGATGCAGTCCTTCTGCCTCTGCCTTCTGAGTGTTTTGATTACTGGTGTGTGTTTTTGAGAGAAAGAACATAAATAAGAGAATGAACATAAAGTTGTGTTAGTGGAGAGGTAGCAAGGTTCTGCGAGGAGTTTGGAGAGGAAAAACACATTATCAAAATATATTATACAAAAATTATGCATAAGAAAAGAAATACAGCATAGTGCTTGAGAAACTATGCAACCTAGAATGGAAAGCTTTCTTCCTGACTGGAGATAAAAACAAAAATGTTATTAATCTCAATTTCTTTAGAAATCAAAAATTGGAGAGAACCAATACTTACAAGCTGTTTTCTGAACACACATGCACCAATCTATCCACATACACACAAACTAACTAAATTAGTGCAAAGCTCAAAAACAGAATGGAGAACAAACTGAAGCGAATAAAATCTAAGTAAACCAAGTAAAATAACTAATAAAGCTGAGATCATAAATTAAAAACATAGGGAACCAGGAAGCATGTAGACTCGGAACTCTACCACTGATCACCTTCTGAGATTAAGGCTGCTCTCAACCTCTGTTGAACTTCTTTGTGCAGCAGGCTGTGATTAATGCAGACTCACAACTAGTCAAAGTGAACACAGTGAGTGACTGTGGATGCTCAGCCCAAAACAGGATATCTGTGTTAATCCCTCCAAGGGTCTGGGGATGCTGAAAGAATGTAAGCCCCAGAAGTTACAGAGTTGAGCTGTGGATGGCATTTTTGCTCATGAACACACCTACATAAGACACAGGTCTGATACACTGGATCTATTACCATTCCATTATAGATGGAAGAAGAACTCATGTGGCTCCAACCCTCACTGAAGGGCTATTCACATGCAATGGGTATACTGGAGAAGGAGATTATCACTTTCTTCAGTGGTGTAGCCATTAATATGTTACCCAAGTTCCAGTAAATAACTCCAACTCATGCTCAAACAAGCAATAATTAAACTCAATGGATCACACGAAAAAGTAGAGAAACAAAATGGATTTCAGCTACAGAGGAAGTGAGGTGAGACAGGGCAATAGGGATGGAAATGACCATAATTTAGTATACAGATTCATTATCTTGTCAAAAAATAAAAAGTGAAAATGTAAAATAATTAAAATTAAAAATAAATGAATAAATACAATATTGAAAGGACATATTCCCAGTTTAGGAGGAAGAAGAAGAGGAAGAAAATAAAGGATTTTGATAAAATGAAGCATAGGAAAGAATGTTACTTCTTGAATAAAATTTTCAAGTCAAGAACATTGTGATCTGAGCCAAGAATATGTCTTTTGAATTCCCTTGAGTAATTTTACATAGCTGTAGGAGCAAAGGTCACAGTCAAATCCAGGAGTTCAAGCCTGTATTGATTTGTTTCCTAGACAAGGCACCTGGGTCAGCATAACTCTGTTTCCTCACCTATAAAGTGAAGGCAATGACCTAACGTAAGGAGGACATTGTGAGCACTACATGAGTTCATGGATATTCAGCATCCGGCACAATGCCCAGCACATCACAAGCACTCAGTAATTGTCGGTTATCGCTCCATTTTGGTATTTGGAATTAGGAAAGGGCCATGGTTCAAAGTAGCCACATGAGAAATTGAACTGATTAGTGCTTCTCAGAATAAGCAATGACTCCTTCCAAACATGTAGGCACCTGCCTACTAACCTCTTCCCAGTGGCTGCATGTTTAAGGTATGTCTAGGCGGTAAAGTCAGAATACTCACAACCACAAAGAAAAAATGCATGCCTGCGGGGCTGTGAAGCTCCCTTCTGAACAAGATAGGAGCTCCGAGCTCTCTGTGCTAGCATGGCATTACAGAATAGAATGTACTTTCCAGCTAACCAGAAAGAGTTCAGAAGAGGGTAACTACCATAATAAGTGGCTTGAAAACAAAATCCCTGCGAGAGAAGATGCATAACATGGGTAGGTTCCATCTAGAAAACATATGGGGCACTGACCTAGATGAACATCATGGAGAAATGTGAGAGTCACAGTTCTCAGCAATGAATAAGGCTACTGGAGATGATGGGGAGTTTAGGTAAAGTCAGAAATATTTGGGCAAAACTTGATACACTACATGGCAAAATACAGAGCAACAGAGAAAATGTCTATGGTAACTACAAATGTACTTTCATAAGGCTCTATTTGATCAATTTCACAGTAATAGATTTATAGCAACAAATAAAGGATAAAGAAACCAATCATATAAGAATGCAAAGGATTGACTAGAGGCACCAAGTAAGTGTTTGGGGCTGTCAGTACTTACTCTACCCAATGTTTCACAGGAAATTTAATGGAAGGATATTAGCTTGTCAAGGAACCATATTTAAAGGGCAAATCAATACAAGCAACTTGAAATTTCAGTTATTCAAGCTTTGCACCAACACTCTGAAATGATCTTTGTGAGAAAATTCTTTCTTTCTACATACTGTGGCCAGTCAGCACTCTATAGAGAGACCATGCACAACTCCTCCATTTCATAGCCCATGTAAACACCAGATATTGTGTGGCTATAAATAAATTTGGTAAGAAGGCAAAGGCTTTGAGTTGGCAGCTTCATATTCATGATCTATAATCCTAAAGATTCATATTCTATTCAAATCAGAAGTCATGAATGAGGGAAGGAAAGGAAGAAGTAGAGAGAAGAAAGGAAGGGAGGAAGCAATGCGTATAGATAGTCAAGAAACATTGCATTTTCACTGAACCTTTACATGTTAGCATTGGGAGAATGGAAAAAGGCCAGCCAATCAGACTAATAGTTAAATCATAGACATTGAAGTTAACCAGACCTGGGCTTAAATCCCAGTTTAGCTACTTGCTAGCTATATGAACCTTTGCAAATTACCCTCTAACCTTTTGTGTCTTTATCAGTAAATACAGGGCCTAACAAATTTGTAGAGCAGATTAAGTATGATTATGTCCACAGAGCCCTTGCCTGGGCCCTTCCACTTAACAAGCCTCTGGGAATGTTAGTCATTATATTAATACTTTGTTACTTGTCTTTTTATCTATACTGTAATAGTGTGCTTGGAGTCTGGGACTGGGCAGGGCTTGATTTTATAGTTACTGGATACTAGAGGCTTTAGGCTAAGATTCTTATATATAAAATCATAAATTATGAAAAGCCTTCATGGTAAATATGTTTTATATCAGTCAGCGTACATAAATTCACATTCCATTGTAGTTGTTACTAAAGTTGTTTTTCAACGTGTGTGTTTGAAACATTTTACTGCACTATAAGTCAAAAAATGTTTATCACTCATGCCTTTGTGCAACCCTGAAGAAGGAACTGGAAATATAAAATGAGGAAAATCAGAAATACATCCTTGCTTATAAGTTGCTTGGAACCCAGATGAAGTAACAACAAACTGCAAATAGCAGAACAAACCTTGTCAACAATTAGAATATGTGCTTTAAAAAGTTATTCTACAACTGAATCATGCAAAATTAGGAAGATTAAAGATAAGAAGATTAAAGAATTCTACTGACATCTGTCACTTAGAGTGCAAACATTAAGTGGCAATTTCCACATTTCTGTCTTTAACTCACTTGGCATCCTTTTGGTGGCTTGTTGTTGATAATTTAACTGACAGGGCTGGGAGCATAGCTCAGTGGTAGATCACTTGCCTAGCTCATGCAAGGCAGTCCTGGGTTTGAGCCCCAGTACTGCAAAACTTAATAATAATAATAATAATAATAATAATAATAATAATAATAGTTTAACTCTCTACTTTTGCACATATTTAGATGATAGTCTTAACCAGCAGATAAATAATTGACCTTTCATTTAATGGCCAGAGATTCTAATGTTTTATATGTGAATATTTTATCTCTGATGACCATTTATATAGAATACTAGTGTGTCTGTATCCAATAAAAATAATAGTATTCTTTGATTTCCTGTCTGCTTGATTGATTTGCTGCCCTCGTTTTATTATATTGTATTGTTGCTGGAGGTTTCTGTTGTCCCTCCAGGTCCCACCACCCTTCTCAGCCCCAAATAAGCACACTGAGACACTATATTAAGTATAAACTGTTGGCCAGTTTATAGGGCTTCTTATTGACTAGCCCTGTCTTATTTATTAACCCATAGCTACTAATTTATGTATTTCTACATGGCCTTATCTTACCAGAGAATGCCTGGTGCGTCCTATCCTCCCAGTATCCACATGGCAACTCTCTTGGTGCCTCTCTGCCTACCTTTCTCAGAATTTTCCTTGTCTCCTTGTCCCACCCATCTTCCTGTCTCCATTGGCCAAACAGTGTTTTATTCATCAACCGATAAGAAAAACATATATACAGAAGTACATCCCCATAATCCTATTGTTCCTTTACATTAGTTATACTGTCCTTTTCAAAGATTATTCTTCATGTTTGTGTTATGTTAGTAACTGTTCTTGCATTGGTTCCTTTTATTGGTTCCTAAGTTGGCTGGTACATATTTTCAGTTTAAATATAAGAATGGATGAAATATTTTTCTGTTATTTCTCTGTGTATGCTCCAGGATAAATCAACTTAAAATTCCTTTATATATTAGAGACATTGGGGGTGAGTATAGCATTTGGGGGCTTTTCTTTTAGGAAATGAATGGATTCACACTAGTTTGTTTTCCTACTTCTCTCACAGGGATTTTCTTTTCTTTGGAGTTTAAAAGGTTAACTAAAGAAGATCACTTGATAAACTTCTCCATGTTTTATGCTTTACAACCTAAGAATCCAATTCTCCTCTTGGTTTAGGACGATCATCATCTTCTGCAGGTTCATATGCTAACTTTCTATGTGTACACATGAGCATACAGACGTACATCTTCTGTATGCTCATGTGTCAACTTTCCATTTGTTTGGTGAGTACATCATCTTGAAGGTTCGTGTGTTAGCTTTCTATTCTTTTAGGAACTACATCTTCTGCGGGTTTGTGTGTTAACCTTTTATTCACGTGTTTCCTTTTCATCAGAAAATTTCCCCTCTCCTTCTCTCCCTCCTCTGCCTCCCTACCGCCTTCCCCCACAGACACTGCAAGTAAATATGGAATAACACTCTCTGAAGGACAAACAGCCAAACAAAATTTTAATAGTGCCTATTCAAAAAAATCAGGACACAAACATTTGGGATATATTCTCTAATATCGTTTATTTCTTGAATCTTTTTCTCAGACTAAATATCACTTTGATGATATGGGGCACTAAGATTTTTTAAAAACTGCTTATTATTAATAATTGCAGTATTGATGTTTCTGGTCTTTGCTTGGCTCTCCTTAACAACTCACACTTACCTATAATCACTTTAGATACCTTCAAATGATACTAACTATAACAGAAACTAAGGGCAATTAAAAGTCAATGTAATTTCAAATTAGTTGTGTGTTTAATTTATAGCTTTACAATCAGGGCTCCTCACTTAGCGAATTTGCAGTAAATCAAATTTTACTATATGTATATGCATTTTTATTTAATACTATGTTGGTTTGGCAACTCAAAATGGTTTACATTTATCTTTCTTTCCCTTTTCAGGAATATGGGAAAACATGTCCTTTCCCTCAGCTGTCCTTTCTCCAATTTGGACAACTAGATTAATTAATTCCTCCTCTGAAAGATCCTGGGAGCGCCAGTCCAGCCTTGGTTTCTGGCCAGTTAAAGGTTACTGAGAAGGCAAGGGTCAGAACCAAGGTTAACTAAAAAAAGCACATATGCAATGAAAGAGGCCAGATCTAAAACTCCTATAAACTAAAGATCATCTGATTTTAATAAACTCAAAACCTACTTATTCAGAAAGGAATACTCACTATTAAGATTGCATAGATTCAGATTACCTCCAAAAAAACAAAAGAGCCAATGATCTGATATGTCCATGTTAGAAGCAAGAGGGGTGGATGTCATAACAAAATCAAGAGAACATAGGTAAATTTTCATAAAATAAGAATGTAGATCTGACCAGCCACCTCATCCATGAGTGGGTGGTTTCATGGAAATAGATATATTGCTGGAAATGAGACAGACAAGGAGATTAACATCAGAGTAAAGGACAAATCAGGTAACACAAGTGATAAAAAGAGAAGGCTTCTGCGTTAGGGTGCTCCTCTCAATTTTAGTTTTCTAACCTCTGTTAACCTGTGTACCTGTGTGTGTGTGTGTGTGTGTGTGTGTGTGTGTGTGTGTGTGAGTGTGCATGCGTGCGCACACGTGCATGTATGCCCTTGCATGTATGTCCTGGTTTGGGGTAGGTTGGGTATTTATTATTATTTATATTTTCTTTTGGAGATATAATATTCAACATGGGAAAGGGAAGGAAAGTTGAAAGGGTCTTACTTCTTAGTGGAAGGACATTAAACGTGCTAAATTCTATGTCACAGGTTGTTTTACCTATCATCCCCCCCCCACAATGCCAACAATTAGTTAACTTTATTATACAGACTAGCAGACACATTGACAGAGACTAATAAAAATATTTCCTGAGTTTATTATAAAGTAAATGTTTCAACTGCTCTCCATAGACCAGTATCTGTCCGCTCATATAAACAGTTCTTCTAAAGAGAACATCTTTTAAAGTTTTGTCATGAAACTTCAAATCTCTGAAAACCCCAGGCTTATCAAAGAAAAACACAAGTGTGAAGTCTGTGACTTGTTATGCAAAAGAAATAACTGGAGGGATGTCAGCAAATGTGTTCCAATAACAGCTTCAATAGAATGAAAGAATTCGTGAAAATAGACTATGCACATTTTAAGTTTCTTATTTCCTGCAACTATTGAAAAATTAGGAAAAATAATTTTCAGTCCTTTGATAATTTGATTAAATGTTTCTTCAGAATTGTATAAAATCTATTTCCTATATGAGACATAAAGATATTGAAGAGACAGATAATCTCTGCTCTTCTTTTTATATGAATTTACATGCATAAGAAACAATTCATGAGAGTTATTTGTCATATAATTGGGAAGATTATCTCATTGCTTTGACTTGTTCTTTTGTTTCTTAACTAGTATCTCTACCTACACAGAAATTACAGTCTACTTCTAAGACAGGCATTTAAGCGATGGAAAGGCCCCGGGGGTGACAAATTTGTGAATCCTAGGGTAGTTTTGTCATCATCCGTCAGCACACCGTCACCTACCTGAAGATGATAACTGAGTTACAGTGGGCCTTACTTAATGGCCATAATGCTTTTCACACAATGGGTACTATAAATTTTATATACCTTGATCTTTGTGGTATTGAGGCAATAAGGCAGTAGCCACTGAAGATAGAGCCCCATTGATTTTATTAAGAAACAGAAGCATACTGAAGCAGGTGAACAATTTCACCTGGAGAAAAGGATTTGTCCTTTCTGTGGTACACTTGTACTGTCCCTGTGAGCTAGCCACTAGAGGGCATCATGTTGCTATAGGCTTAACAACATGTGGGTATTGATCAGTATTGAGTTAATTACTCTCTTTTTGTTTTGTTTTTTTTCAGACAGAGTCTCTCTACAGAGCCTTGACTGTCTTGAAACTCAGTATATACAATGGCCTTTGCCTCCCAAGTGCTACCACGCACACCCTGAGTTAATTACTCTTAAGACACTGTTTGGGGTACTTATTATTAACATTTAAATGGTAAAATGGAGATCAAAAAAATAATTTGCATTCTGATCTGTTTACATTAAAAAGAATTCAGCATATTACCAGGTCCAATAACTCACACAACAAGACATCAAAGAAAAGTATAGACATATCCCTCAAAAATGGTAAGACACCAATACAGTCCTTGACAGTAAATAAACATCTTAACAATTCATAAGCCATTCCATCACTTTTTACTTCACAGTGCTGAGCCAAGAACCAATGTTTAACTAAGTGAACTCCCTAGGCAGTCATAGTCATTTTTCCACATATATTTCTTAAAAATACAATAAGGTGACTGAGTGTTCTAGAACTAAGACCTGTGGGCCTCAGCCAATGGTCCGCCCCTAACTGGCAGTTTAGGAGAGATTAAGAGTTAAAAACTGGACTTTGATACCTTGTTCAGCTTCTTTCACTTGGGTTTCATGAAAACCCACACCTCAAGATATTTGGCTTAACTGTTATTCTGGTTTTGGGTTATTGTTTTTAATTAATAAATTTATCTTCCAAAGTAGACTTATGTTCAGAGCAAAACTGAGCAGAATATGTTCCCTGTCCCCACAAACACATCCCTCACCAGTATTGCATTTTAATACAACCGATGAACTGATATCAACATATTAACCCAAAATATATGTGAGTAATCAGTCTTGGTGAAACTTGACAAACATAAGATGGCATGTATTTACCATTGTGATACAGAAAAGAGTTATTCTACTCTAGAAATCTTACATCCTACTTATTCATTCTTGCCTACCTCCCTACTAACAACAGCTAGCAACTAGTGATCATGTTGCTTTCTCTACTTTGTCTTTTCCAGAATGTTATCCAGTAAGATTTATACATTTGATAAGCTATGATTATATCTAGTCAATGAAACATTATTCCATGCTGAAGATGAGCAATCAGGCCAGCAAATGGTATAGAGAAAAGTGTTTGTTGACTAGATAGAATCTTAGCTTACCAATCTCCCTACCGAAGGAAATTCTGTTTGCTTCCAAGTTTAGGTAATTATTAACTAGTTGCTATGAATGTGTACCTCTTCTGTATAGGTATAAATTTGTAATGTATGTGCATGTTTTATTTTATTTCCAGCCTATCTGAGACCCCCCATAGGCTAATATTTCACCATTTGAGGTCTGATGATTCAGAACCGTGTGAGGTTAGAACTAGAAGGACATTCTGTTGCCTAACCCAACCTCGACTGGTTCTTTAGGAAACTGAGGTACTCACATGCTAACACTCCAATACTCTGTTCTTTTAAAAATGGCAAATCTTCTTGGGATTTGCTCTTGTTTTGTTTCATTCTTTGGCTTTTGCTTTGAGATGTTAAGAATCGTGTTTGTTTTTAAATGTCTAATACAATGTAAAGATCTCTTTCTTACCAGTTGGGTTCAGCCTGTGATTTTTTTCATTAACCTTTGGATATAAATCACAAAAATGAAATTTAAAAGACAGAAATCATTTTAAAACAGTAAAGTGCAGACTGGGACTAGATGTTGAGAAAAAAAACACGATGTTAAGAGTCACATTGTGGATCAGAACTTCAGAACTTTGCCCTGTATTGGTGGGTTTAAGCCAGAGCTGTGGAAACTCTCACCTTGCTAACTACAGGACCAACCCGCCCCCCCCCTCCAGGCATCCTTTAGAGAAGAGCCCTGGCATCTGGTCTGGAAAATTGGATGCCAAAGGAGACCTCCCCTGCTGCTCCCTGTCAACTGAGGTTCCAAAGCTGTGCACAGATCACAGCCACCTTGCTAACAAGACCATTGAAGCCCTTTCTGCTTTTCTAATTTTCTCAAGGAGATAATCTTTATTCACTTATCTTTGAGGGGCACTGGTCAAGGACAGGACTATGTCTTCTCACTTCAAAATGAAGAAAGCCTTTATAAGAACCACTTGTAAAACATGTAGATCTTGCCAGATCTTGCCCTGATCTTACTGCATCCTCTTCCACAAACAGGGATCCACAGCCCTCTCCTTGGTTAACTTCTTAGGAAAAGTTGGTCTGTGATGTCAGGTCCCAAAGAAACCCAGAACAAATGGCTGAGGTGCCTATTAGTCTAACAAAGAACACTCTGGCTGCCAGGTTACTCAGTACCTGTGGCTCTTCTCTGATCTTCTCATGACTACTCTATTAGTTTCCCTGGTCACGGCAGCCCACCTCTGTCACCAATGTAGTTACATCATCACCTGTCACCAGGTGCCTTTCACCATCAGCTATGTGACATGCGTACCCCTTCAAAGTGTCCACCAGGCACAGCTCGCTCTCTTGGCCTCTTCTCTCTCTTTGCCTTCTGTTTCTCCTTATCCCTCCTCTCCTGCCTTTGCTTTCTGCTCTTGTCTCTCTTCTTCCTCTTGTTCCTCATCTGTCTCTCTGTCTGTCTGTCTTCCAGGAATAACACAAAGAATGGTGCAGAAAGTTCTACTAGAGGTGTCTGAGCTGGAAGCTGTCACTTGAACGGCAAGCCAAGGCTCTTTTTGTTTAGGAAAACTGCAGGTGGATTCAGAAATCCCACTGTGGAAAGAACTGTGTCCTCCCTTCCCTCCCTCCCCCGCCCTCGCTCCTCTTACTAGTTTGAAATAATAGGCCGGACCCTTGAGCAGATGATGCCAACATGATTCCTGTCTACCAAAATGCCTGGTGAGAAATGCAATGGGCAGAAATGAATTGATATCTAGAACTGTTCCGCCTTTATGAGCCTACCTGGAATCCCTGTGAAAGAAAGGACAACAGTTGCAATCCTTCTGCAGAGGGTCTTGTTGCCTGACTTATTTTGTCATCTCGCCCCATGTCGCTTTCTATATGGGAAGGCAGTGATGATGCCACAGCCATGTGCTATGCTGCAGGCTTCTGAGACTATTAACATCCCAGACAACTCAACATTTTATAATAGTCTTCATGATAGATGACAGCTTTTGCACCAAAGACAACTTGAGGCTAGCAGCACTTGGATCAGTCCCCTGTCGAGCTGTTGTTCCTTTGAGAGGACTGGCAGAGCAATGGGTAATGGCGCATGAACGAGATGAGTCAGGCCTGAGTGCTTTAAAGAGGGGGCTTTGAATTAGTATCAAATTCAAGTTTGGAATTTTTACAGTCAGTATTTCTGAATGCTGAAAGTATATCTTAATGTTAATATTAGAAGGAGTTGGTGCATCCCACATGGAGGGATGCTCTCTCAGCCTGGACACACAGGGGAGGGCCTAGGCCCTGGCCCAGATCAAATGACAGACTTTGGAGATCCCCCATGGAGGGTCTCACCCTCCCTGGGGAGTGGAGTGAAGATTGGGTTGGGGGTTGATGGAGCTAATAGGAGGGGAGGGAGAGGGAACTGGGATTGACATGTGAAGCAAGCTTGTTTCTAATTTAAATAAAAAAAAGATTAAAAAAACGAAGGAGCTAGTGCTATTTAATTCAGTTCCCAATTAGTATAGCACAGACACTGGCCAATCAAAATATACCCTAGCCATAGGTGACTGTATAAATACAGTAGGTGCCACTCAGGCTAGACAATGGCCAAGCACAAAAGTGATCAAAACTGGTAAGGAATCTTCCCAAAGATATTGCTTGGAAGGAAAAGGAACAAACCCTACCCAATGCCAAAGTATGAAAGTCTGCTTGGTACTGTGAGGTGTGAAAAAGTGATAGCACCATTTTCTGCCTGTTTGAGGCCATGCTTGGCTCATCTGATTGTTTACAATAGATTTCTTTTCACTTGGGTTCATTTCTCCCATTCCTCATTGCCTCTGTACTCATGGCTGGAGTTTAACAAGGAGGTTTGAACATTTCCTTTTGGATTCTGAATTTGAGAGTTGGGTCCCTGTATATCTGCAGACTCACCTGACATGTGAATCAATCCCTGCCAGACATTCTAAATAAAACACACTGCACAAGGAGCTGGCATGCTTGTCTGTCTCTCATACTCTTTAGATACAGGAGTAATAGCCTAGAGTCCAGGAAACAACAGAGTCTATTTCTGTCTTAGATTTAAAAAAAAT
Organism: Mesocricetus auratus; assembly: GCF_017639785.1. Classification (NCBI taxonomy): domain Eukaryota; kingdom Metazoa; phylum Chordata; class Mammalia; order Rodentia; family Cricetidae; genus Mesocricetus; species Mesocricetus auratus. The sequence goes on along the minus strand of NW_024429210.1, from coordinate 653,414 downwards.
CTTACCATGGTCCCTTGTTCATATGTTCTAAGGTCCTTACATGCTTTGTGTTAAGACTGGCATTTTATACAACATCATTAAAATACTCACCTTTAAGCTTCTGAGAATTTTTCCTTTTTAAAAAATTTTGGTTGTATATAATACACATTTTATAAATAAGGGTCATGAAGTCACATGTCAAAAAGAAGCAAAATTTACATTTCAAACATTTTAAGCAAGGTCATTAATTTTGCTTATAGATAATTATATAGATAATTCCATTTGTCATTCAAATCTTCAGTAAAGTAAGAGTGTGTCTAAGTGTAAACATTGGGGTTAACCATTCTCCTTGGCTATGCTACTTGTATCCTAGTAGATCCCAGTGGTTTACAAATGCTCATGGGTAATAGAATCACTAAGCAAATGAGACTGTACTATAACACCATTTGTTCAGATTGGATCTCTCCTCTGACTAAAATGACACATCTGCTGTCTTTCCTGGGGGTCTGTGCATAGTGTGCAAAGTGACGGGATGCACAGTGTCTGCTTACTGCTGTTCTCCAAACACTGTTACCATAGGGTCTGAAGCACAAAATTCAAATACCTGTTTCTGCTATATATTTAAATAAATATTCAAGAATTAAACTTTTAACAAAGTTTTTAAAAATCTGTTTAATGCCAGTGAGATGATCAGTGGGTGAAGATATCTGTCCCCAGACCTGAGTTTAAACCCTGGGACCCATATGTCAGAGAGAACTGACTTTCCCAAGTTGTCCTCTGAAACAAGTATGTGCTCTCTCTCTCTCTCTCTCTCTCTCTCTCTCTCTCTCTCTCTCTCTCTCTCTCTCTCTCTCTCTCTGTGTGTGTGTGTGTGTGTATGTCTGTCTCTGTCTCTCTCATACACACACACACACATTCTTTCTATTGTAAAGTCAGTCTAACATTTTATGATTCTTTTTTTTTTTGTTTTATAATTATTGCCTGTCTTGAAACACAAAGCTAAATATTCAGTAGCTTCTTTTGTCATTATACTGGGCTTTTCCAATACTTGAACAGCATAGATATACTGGTGTGCATGTCCTAGATGAATTAAAGCAGAACACAGACTAATGATCAGGAGACAAATGAGTTAGTAACCAAACTCATCCTCAACCTGATCCAAGTTCAGCTATGAATCTCATGCAGACACTTCCTAAGGAAAGAAAGGAAATGAGTTCTTCCTCCTACTGCGTACAAACCTGAGGCCTCAGGATGTAGCTCCATGTAAGTAAGCATCCTTCCAACATCACATGTGCTCTGGCTCCATGCACCTGGTCATTGGCACTAGCCCGCAAAGCTGTGTCCCTCACACATCTCTTTATTCTTGCCAGATGCTCCTCCTCAGAGGGGACAACTTGGACTGTTCATTTCCCTCTGAGAAGAAATGAAAGCCTGAGGTGTGGAGGCCAAGAGAGAGATTTCTCTCTCAGAAACAGTCGGGTTCTTGCTGGAGGCAAGATGTTTGAAAAGTACCATATAAAACTAAACTCTTCTTTCTATTCCCAAATCAGCTTCATATGCCAGCCAGCCAAGAAGGAAGCAGGGCACTGTTAAAATTAAAGACAGTTTTGCCTTTCAATGCAACAGAGGAGTAGCTGACTCATCCTGGACACCCTAACCAGTGTCTCTCTTTGTCTCTCTTGGAAAGCCTGGCATAGAGAAGCATTTTCCATTGTGAGTGTTAGAGGATGCTTCAGAAACTACAACTTCTGTGGCCTCTGCAGTTTCACTGATAGATAAGACATGAGGACCCTCAAGAATGGAAGTAGCAAAACAGCCAAATCACTTTGGGTGGCTGCACAGAACAAAGCCATTGTGTTATGACACTTGGATTTAGGACCTATGATGCCACCCTGGGAAATCTGCAGTGTGAGCATTGCCCAGATCTTGCAAGCCTCCTGGGGCAATCCCCAGAAACTGGCCTTTATTCCTTGGTGCGTGCAGTGTCGCTTGTGAGAGCTCTGCCCACAAAGCCATCAGATGGTAACAATTTTCAGTCACTTCCAACATGAGTTGGTTTTGAACTTTAATATGCAACCTAATTATGACTGCAAACACTTTGTTAAGCAAACAAACTTCAAACCCTTAAAAAAAAAGGAACAGCTCTTCTCTGGTCATTTCGTCTTGTACAAAGGCTTTAAAAATAAAACTGTGTAGGGAATTAGAGAATCCAGGGATAAAAAAAACCTGCCCCAAATTAAATGGCTTTAATGTACTCACTACTTGAGCACTCAGTATCTGACTTTTTCCTTCAAATCAAAACCTGGAAACTACGGTTCTCACGCCCCATTTCCTCCCTTTAACCGTTCACCTTCTATCCCAGAACTACAAGTAATATCACTCTTGCTTTGGAATAAGTCAGAAGGGCTGACTTTTAATTTGTTCTGAAATTGTTCTTTGCTTATGAACTTCCTCTTCCCAGATTCTGAACCACGTACCATGTGAGGTCCTTGCCTGCCTCTCCCTCCTTTCGGATTCTCTCACAGGGATCTCTATTTTTGTCCTTTTTATGTATCAAGAGAAGAATCATTATGTAGCAAATGGAAATGATCAGATATGTTCCGTGGAGGTCACAACAAGAGGAACCCACACCATGTGAGGAGGTAGCAGGAATGAAAGCCCTGATCTCCAGACTCAGTCCATGTTCCTTCTTCTCCATATATTTCCTGCAGCCCAAGTTCCCGGCGTTCTCTATTTACCTGAATTAAGACCATTATTTGAAACTCTGTCTTGGAAAACAAAACAAAAAGATCATTATTTAAAAGATGCTTTCCTGCATTTTCCTTGGTATTGCTCCAGGAAGGAGTTCAAGGAATAGAGAACAGACTTCTGATTTATAGATTCACTTTTTAAGAGGGGAAATGACAGCACTCAAACACTGGGACCCCCTTACAAAAGATAAAGGTGTGAAAGGAACACGCTCCCTGTTGAGATTCACCTAAGGTAATCCTGAGGAAACCCTGAGGTAACCCTGAGGAAACCCATGTGAGTCAGTCCCCCACCTCCCTCCAGTCTCATCAATTCTGAAAGTAGAGAACTATTGAGGCCAAAATTATTTATGATCAAGAGTTTTGGGAAGCTGGGCTACAGTTTTGACAAGTAGTTGTTCTTGTCCACTAAATGCCTAGTCCCCCTTCTCTCCAACAGTCATTCAGAAGTGTGGTCAGAGTTCAGGGACACATTCATTGTTGAGACAACCTTCACATCAGAGGAAATGAAGCTATTGGTGCATCTGAGTGTGGCTGTGGTCAGCTGAGCCTAAGAACCATGCAGACACCCTGGGGCATGAGAAACTCAGCAGAGAGAAGCCGAATTGAATAGAGATGTGAAGAGAATTTGGGAATTAACGGTATCCTTTAAATATTAGTGTAGGTTAGTATTTCTTGTTACATGAGTTACAAATGTCACTGCTTACACAACTTTTAGTTGAGTTTCCTTTTTCTTTTCTTTTTCTTCCCTCCACTTCCTTTTCTCCTACCCCAATTGGCACAGCATCCTGCTGTGTACACAGGCTGGCACCTACAGTATGAAGTGGGCCCTCCTCGCATGTGCAGAGCTTCTCTGGCTTCTGTCTTCCAAGTACTGAGGTCACAGGGTTGTACCACCAAGTCTGCCTACAGTTTTCTCTATTTACGGCTAAAATATCTTGATATGGACAGTTGGATTAAAACTTTGAAAATAGAACAACGTGAATTTTTACTTCTCTTTAATAACCCAATTAGCAAAAGATGTTTGAAACTTGAATGATTTTTTGGTATATGAACCATAATCACCAAACGCCACTCTGCTCAGTCTCTGAATTAGGGCTGTATTCTAGATGAATCTAAGCATTTGTTCAGGTCTCCATCAGGCCGCTAGGCCTGTACCTCCACTGAAATTAGCAGGCTGTAAGCTCGGCTAATCAGTGGGATTTCAATCTATAACATTTCTGTCCTGGCCTAAAGAAAAAATATATATAATTTCATTTAGTAACATTTAAAATGATTTATTCAATGTACTATCATATCAGTTTTATTCCAAGAAATAATTTTGGGGAGTCTTTCCTTAATTTATTAGAGTTAAATAGAGTCAACCTCAACTGAACTTTCACAAATTAACTAAGACTAGTTTCTAAAGGAACTGTAGAATCTTTCAGGCGGGGTAGAAACCCATTTGAAGAGGAGCCATGGACTGAAGCTGTGAAAAGGTTCCTTCCTTTCTAAGTGGACCCAGACAGTGGTAGACATCCTCCCTACTCTCTTCTTCAACAATGAGTGAAATTATGCTGTTTCACAGATATTTGTCATGAGAAGCCCATCTGATGGAAAAATCCTAGTAACACTGAAAGAATCCACCAGGTCTCCAGCTTTTGTTAAGATGAACATTGAGTTAAAAATTAACTGCTATTACCTAGCCAGGCTTTCTGGGATTCCTGTCCTCACATACATGGATCTTAGAAACAGTGGGAATCTAATAATTAACCCGAGGACTGTCTTCCAGGGCGGGGGCTGCTGAGCTCTCCAGGGAGGTGGCATCAGAGGATGGAGATAGGCCTAGCTTGGAATCCTCATGAGAGCTGTCTGCCATTGTTTCGTCATCACTACGTGATCCTTGAGCAGTCTACCATCGACTTCAACCCGAGCCTAAACTCTGTAGCAGCTGAGACATTTGCATTTTCCTTCTTTTTTTTTAATTTTAATTTTGTTTTATTCATATTGGTGTTTTTTTTTTTATTTTAAATAGCTTGTTTTACATGTCAATCCCAGTTCCCTCCCCCTCCCCTCCTCCCGCACTCCCCTTCCACCCTCCCTCCCACCCTATTGCCAAATCCTTCCACATAGGGGATGTCTAGAGTCTATCATTTTACTCTTGGTAGGGTCAAGGCACTCCCCTAAGAGTCCAGGCTGAGAGAGCATCTCTCTTTGTGCTATAGGCACACGAAGACTATTTGTATACCAGGGATAGACACTGATCCACAGCTCAGAGCCCCATAGGTTGTCCAGGCCTTCTCACTGACACTCACCTTTGGGGGGGTCCAGATCAGTCCCATTCTGGTCTCCCCACTGTCGGTCTAGGGTCCAAGAGCACTCCCCTGTTCAGATCAGCTGTCTCTGCTGGTTTTGCCAGCCCATTCTTTGCCAATTTGCTCATCACTCCTCTCTCTCTGTCACTGGGTTCCTTGGGTTCAGTTCAGTGCTTAGTTGTGTGTTTGCCTCTGCTTCCATCAGTCCCAGGATGAAGGCTCCCGGATAGTTATAGACATCAAGTTCATTATCAGGAATGGGCATTCGAGGTGGTCCTTCCACTATTGCTTAGCTTGCCAATTGATGTTATACCTTTAGATCACTCGAGGTCACTCTGGTGCCTGATCTGTCTTCGATCCTATGATTCCCTCTTCCCCCTATTCTACCCCCACCCTCTCAACTTCCTGTTCCCCCATGACCAACTCCCTTCCTCTTTACCCCCTCTATTCTTCCCAGGTCCCACTACCCCCCTGCCCTGTTCCCCATCCATTCAGAGGATCTTGTCTCCATCCTCTTCTCTTGGGTACTATGCATATATGCATATCTTTTAGCATTTTCCTTCTTTTTAAAAACATATAAATGCTTTGTCACAGTCTAAAAGGGAATGTGCTTCTTTTTTCTTTCTTGTTCACCGCCATCCTTATGTTTATATATGCTACACAAAAATCTGCTTAGGATATTTGATTTTAATCAATGTTTTCAATTTCTATGAGGACCCTTAGAAAATGAATGTATTATTTGGCACTAAACATCAATGTCATGCAAGAGAAAAAAGAATGCTTTCCATTCTGAAAAACAAATAGAAATGTGTTGTTTGGTTTGGGGCAATTTGGTTGAGACTGTAGAGGTATGTTGTAAGTTTTAACACAGAGGTTTTTCTTATTAATGTTGAATGAACTGGTACGGATCTATGGCAAAGGGTCCATTCATGGAAATGGCTATTTGATGGGTCATAAAGCTAATTAAAACCAAATTTTGGCAACAGCATTCAGGATGTGCATGGCCAACTTTGTTTTGTTATATTACCCCAAATGACTCTTTCATGTGGGAAAATATTTTTACTTCAAAAAAAATACAGGAAAGTTTAATTGAAGTAGGCAAACAAAACAGTCAGACAAATTAGCACATGATCAACTCCTAGGATCTAAAGCAAATCAGGCTATAAAACCTAAAGGAAATGCAGCAAGCTTTACCTTTCATTTCAGTTTCAAAGTTGGATCTTGTGGAATTGGTATTAATGAACAAAACTTAACCATTGTGTGGCCATGACCTCTATGGTCAAGAGACAGTGACAAAAAACATGATTGGTGTTGGGATGCAGGAGGTAAGGGGGAGAGGAGAGGGCACCTATTTATACTCAAATAAATCTGCCCAGATTCAGCAATACTAAGACATCTCAAAGCCTCATTTCAAAGATAGTTGAAAGTATTATTCAAACATCTGAATCATAGATGTTATACAGCAAGAGTTATTTAGAGTCTGAAGAGTTGTAGAGAAAAATTCTGATTATTCTCATTATTTTGGCCCAAGCTTTTCCTCATGCCTTTACTGCACTAAATATTTATTAAAACTCTTATGTGAAGAAAACAGTAGTACTACGAATTCCCTAGCATCACACAGCCTACCATAAACCATTACATAAATAGTTATTTTACCAAAGTGATGACCAATGCAGAAAAGGAAACTCTGGTGTACTTTGAGAATCTATGAGAGGGATATCTAAATTTATCTGGAGGTATGAAGTCAAGGAAGTCACCGCAGACATGAAGTTATAACAGAGATTACCAGAGGAAGAGTAAATGAAGCTCTAAGTGGGACAAACCAGGAGACTTCCCAGCAGAAACATAAGGATGGGTGTGGATCAAGGCTTCCTGAAGCTTAACCCGTGCAAGGGAGCAAAGAAGGTCAGACTGTGACTGCTGGGCCAGGGAGCTGGAGATGAGTCCTAGAGGCAGCTAAGAACCAGGTCATAGAAGTATGGTGATGTTCTGAACACTCATCAATTTAAAGAGGACGGATCTGACCAACCAGAAGGGACAACAGCTGTCAACAACTTGCATGGCACAACTGGTATGACAGGCTCGCAGAAAGAAACAGCTTGTAGGGTACATTTTACACTCTCTACTTAATACCTAGAATAAGAAAAACAAAACACTGAAGTACTTTCAATAAGGCAGCATCGAAATCTAATATGAGTCATATATGCTTTCTAGAGCAACCAAGTTTCAGGGGATAGATATATTACTTCAGTTTGTCAGGAAGCTCCCCACGCCAGAAACAGGGTGCTCTTGGGAGTGGGGTATAAGATGAAGGGCACAGAATACAGCCCTTGCCCTAAGGGAGTTTATAGTAATCATTCAATTGCTCTACTTGAACAAAGAAAGTTCTAAATGTTCTCTAGACAAAAACAAGGAAAAAAGTATCCTGCCCAAAATCTCTCCATGTAAGAGAGAAAGACACAGTCTTGGCTGTGCATTACAACTGAAATACTGAACAGTAACAACACTTAATCACTCAGAAGTGTCTCCCTGGTCTTGCAGCTATGTAGGATGTGCTTCTGAAACAAAATGCAGGGGTCTGTGGTACCTTTATTTTCCACTAGGCTGTCAGCACACACTTCTATCTCCATAGGCCAATGGCACACACCTCCACCTCATAGGCCAATGGCACACACCTCCCCATAGGCCAATGGCACACACCCCCCCCATAGGCCAATGGCACACACCTCTATCTCATGGACCAGTGGCACACACCTCCACCTCCATAGGCCAATGGCACACACCTCCACCTCCACAGACTAGCTAGAATCAACTTGGCCTAAAGTCCCCATTTTCTCCTCAATCTCCTGTGAGTACCATCCTGTGTGTTGACCAAGAAATCAGTTTAAGAAATGACATACTGTAACATCAAGCTAGTTTCAAATCCTAAAGATCTACAGGAAGCTAATTTTTTCCCTAAATATTTCCTAAGTACAAACTTTATCAAAGGTGTGCAAATTATACAGACCCACAGACAAGACAAAGATGTTGTTTTAAACAAAGGAAAAGGTAGAATAATAACCTAAAATTTGACGTTACTGGCATTAACTGGAATCCTATTAGGAGATTGGTTGTGCATTCACTGTTGGAGACCTAATGGCTCTCCTAGGAGATGGACAAAGCAGAAACCGAACATGTCACTGCCGAGACACCTGAGAAGAGGAAGGCTAGCCCATTTGTACAAACCAGTGTAGGTGACAGGCACAGACCAAGAAACATAGAGCTTTGGTGTGCAGTCACCTGAGTTCAAATCTTGACTGTTTTATCTGAGTGATGTGGCCTTTACTTCTCTGTCATAGTAAATTTAATATGCCATTGTAGCTAAGTACAGCATCTAGATACAAGGTAAAACACCAGCCGAGACACTCTATAAAGGGATTTTTTTAAAGATATGACCAGTATTTTAAATTAGTAGCTTTGAGTGAAACACATCACCTGCCTATCATGTGAGTGGCCTCATCAATCAGCTGAAGAGCCATAAGAGCAAAAGACTGAGGTTCCCGTGGAAATGAGAAGTTCTATGCCCACACAACCTTTAGGACTCCACCCTCAACATTAACTATTCTGCAAGTCTTAAGGCTGACTGGCCAGGGGGGCCAGGCCTGTAGATTTCGTGTTTGCCAGCTCCCAGTTGTGAGTCAATCAGGTAGAGAGTGAAATGAGGGAAGAAAGAGGAGAAGAGAGAGATAGGAAAAAAAGGAAAAAGGAAGGGATGAGGAAGAAGAGGGGGCAGAAAAGAGAGAGAAGGGAAAGAGGGAAACCTTATTGTTTCTGTGTCTCTGGAGACACAAAACACTCTCTAAGCCTTTGCTTCCTCTTAGATGTTCATGGACTCACAACTAAATGAAATAATGCATATAAACTGTCCAGCTTAGTGCCAGACAAATGACCCACAGTCTATGAACTTTCATTATTAATTTGTGGGAAATGAGCTTGAACCCACTGCTCTGCTCATTACTCTATTACTTACGGTTTCCCCTGTCTACAATATGAATTTTCATTCTTTTTCATTCGCCCCCACCATTTCTCTCTTCCTGTCCCACATATTCCATGTACTGATGAGAAGTAGTAGCCTAACCTGTGAGAAGCTTTCTTCAGTATTATTGGGCAATGTAAAGACCAGTGTGTATTCCAACATCTGCATGGCAGTGCCCACTGAATTACTTCTCAGTAACCAACTGAGGCTGTTGCTTCACAAACCACATCAAGGTATGCATCTTGCCCTCTGTGTCATGCATTCATGGTGTCTTGAAATTTGTGTCTGATTCTGTGATGTGTCACCTCTGCTCCTTTCCCCTTGGTTTCACTTTAGGAAATCACAGTGGCAGAAGGGACTGAAAGAAGGAAACTGCTATTAATGACAAGTTTGTTGGGCCTTTTCCTTGTCCCAGGTAAGTCACTGTTCCAACTTCGCCAAAGGATACAGCAATCTTCCACTACTTCATTCCCAGAAACACTGGTCCTGTTAGCCAGTGATGGATCCTGGGCCACCTTTGATCATCTTTTCATTTCAAACACATTGTTTCTTGGTACATCCTGCTATTTTAGGAGCTTTAGACAAGTAGAACGAGGCAGAAACATCCAAAAACACATTTGTGGCTAAACTGTCAACTCAAAGTGACCTGTAAGATTGGTTCATATTAAAAGTTAGTCATAACTACTTCACAAGCATATCGTGGCTAATTGGAATGGCTTTTAGTATTTTATATTTAAAATAGCAGCTGGGCAATAGACAGCCTCCCCAACAATAGAAAATTCACTCCCTCATGTCTGTAACAGACCTACCAGAAAGCATCTTCTTGTGCAATTGCTGAGAGAAATTCAAGTCTGGGGATACAGAAATAATCAAGAGTTGTATTTATTGCTGTCAACAGTTCTAGAAAAATAAACTAAATTAGTGAATAAATGGTATGAATTGTGAGAGCTTAAAACTCTCCCCAAGGAATACATTTCTGTAACTAATATTGTAATTTTTAGTAAAATCTAATAAAGTTGTCTTTTGACGAAGATCATCTTTGTGACTGTGCATCAGTCAGCTAAAATCCTCAAGCAGACCACAGTGTGCTGGGATAAATCTGAGTTGGGTTAGATTCCAGACAGCTGGGTGTTTTGTTTGATACTATTTCATTTGCCATATATACACAATGTCAAAACCTATATGTGGCTAATCTCTCACCTATAAATTTCACTGTTATGACCTAATTCCAAAACTAGAAATGCACTGAAAGCAATATTCTTCTTATCATTTATCTGTAAATTTAGCTCTTTCTGGGAATCAGCCAGCTACCTCTTGAACAGTACCAAGTAAATTATCAGTAACTTCAGAAGCAAACACCAGCCCTGAGAACTGGGGTCACAAAGAGGGCCAGTCTGAGACTGCCCCTGCTTGCCTGGCCATTTTTTGCTTGTTGAGTCAAGGTTGCCCAGCCCAGTGATACAACTTTTCAGGTCCCTCCCTTTCAACTTACTGTCATGAACTGTCCCCAGAGCTTGTCCACAGTGACCAAGAGGTTTTAGGCACATGACTTCTCTGGAGCTGCTGTAACAAAGTACCACAAACTGTGTGGCTTAAACGACAGAAAGACATTGGGTCACTGATTTATTGTACTGAAAAGGAGAAGTTCCAGACAAGTATGTCAGCAAAGCTGGTTCCTTCAGGGGCCACAAGGAAAAATCAATTTCCTATTTGTTTCTAGCTTCTTGCCTCCAGTATCTATTGGCTTTTAGATACTATTTTTTTATGTCTTCACACCATATTCTCTGTGTTCCTGTCTCTAAACTTTCCCTTTTTGTAGGAGCATATGTCGTACTAGATTACAGTATACTCCACGAACCTTACTGTCTCTTGGTTCCCTCTGTATAGACACTATCATCAAAGCCAGGCATAGTAGCACAGGCATGTAATCTCAGTACTTGGGAAGCTAAGGTAGGAGGCTTGGGAGTTCAAGGTCAGCTTTGGCTACACAGTGAGAGAAAACCACACTACATGCATGGGATCCATCCATGAGGACATCAGTATCCTTGGGAAAAACACGATTCATTCCTACCCCTGGGTCAATGAACAGCTAGATTCACGTATGCCAAATACTAGAGTTTGTCAGTACTACAGGCCCATCTTACTAGCTCTTCCAGACCTGGGTTTCTTAGAAGCAGGACTTATGGACCCAACAACCCACTCCTCTGAGATAAGATATTGTGTGATTATCTCTACTATTTTGACAGTATTTAATATTTCATCCCTAAGCATGGTTATAATGATAAATTGAACATTTTCAAACCTGAGTGAGCTACCCAAGAGAGAGAACATCTGTCAACTTCTATCACCCATAAAAACTTCTACATAAAAAAGTAAGAGTTATTGTTTGGACCATCTCATGAAGTTACTATGAAAACCGCCTCAACTAGTAGAAACATACCAAACTTACCAATAGACACATGTACACATGCATGCACACATGTGCACACACAGGTACATTCACATGCATACACGTATAAGCATATGCACACATACACACAGAGACACATGTACACACACAGACACACAGAGACATATTGTGCATCAGATAAGAGATATTTTTGGCTTTGGTGGCCAGAAGGCAAAATCAATATTGCATAATTACTTTTATAGTTGGAGAAAGCTACATTCCCATTTTGAAACAAAATAATTGAAGATAAAATACTATTTGAGTACTTTTGTGGTGCAGTTCTATGAATGGAAAAATGATAATAGTTCTTGGGGAGAAGGGATGACATTATCCTTAACTGAGGCTTAAGATTTATGTATTTTGTAACCAAAATTGACTGAAAATGCTTGTCTGTTAATGATGCTCTGCATTAAGAGTTTAAATGTATTTGTCTGACAATGTCTTTTCACTCAGAAAGGTGTTGCTTGTTTGTGGCATTCAAAGGAGCAAGTTTCTAAGTGTGTCACTGGACTTGTTGGCTGGTGGAACAGCGGTGAAACTAGACGAGAGGACCACAGCTAGCTTCCTTTCTGGCTAGTCACCCTGCTATTATAGCACAAAACCTGTTGCAGACAACGTGTAAACAATCCAATCAGGTGTGGCTTGACCCCCCAAAAAAACCTTCATTACGAACACTGACATTTGAATTTCATGTAATTTTCCCTTGTTGTAAAGTACAATTCCTTTGATTTTTTTAAAAACACTGTCAAATACAAAAAAAAAATTCTTTAATCATAGGTCACACATAAACAAGAGATTGGCCTGAATTAGGACTACAGTTTCTTATTCCTACTATAACACAATCTTTGCTTGGTTGTGTTTGTGCAGATGCATGCACAGGAGTCTGTGCATGTGTGTATGTTATTGAAGGCTAGGTCTTGCTATGTACCTCAGATGGTCCAGGCCCTGGGATCTTCCTGTCTCTGATTCCCACATGCTGGGTTTATAGATGGATACCACCGTATGTAACTGAGAAAAATCATTAATACCCCTACTTGAGAACTGAGAAATTTCTTTATTTCGTTCCATCAGTCTGGGTAATAATTTCCTTTTATGAATATGACACACTTGCTTTATTTGAAAATTGAGTTATGTGCTTAAATTTGTCTCACATCAGCCTAGGAAAGAGCTGACTTTGCTTTGTCTCTTCAGCACTGTCTTCCAACAGGACAAATTAGTTGTTGGAAGTGGCTTATTCGTCCTGAATTCAAATTTCTCACACAGGACTTAACAATAAGGCATGTTTTCTGAGCTGATGTCAACCCCTGACTCTTCAGGAAGCCTTCTCTGCTTTGATGTTGACATTCTCTCTGCTTTCCCCTTGAACTCATATTATGTTTTTCATAACCCTTGATGAATGTTCATGGTAGCTTGGTCTCTTCAAGTACACAGTCAAAAGTATGTCAAGAAAGTGCTTGGTGTTAACCTTTATTTCTCTTTATCCTGGGAGCTAATGAACCCATATAGATGCCAGGCTGTGGAGCCCCTGATAGGCATGCATGGCTATTCCCTGACACCTCTGTGGAGAGTGTTAGCCACTATACACTCGCTTTTCTGGCCCCAAGTCTTTTGCTATGACCTTGACTTCATTGGATAAATAATGACACCATCTATGTGGGAACCAAAATGCCAGAACTCAAAAAGGGATCCTTTGAGTCTACCTATCACCTCTCCAGGCCTGGTTGCACACTAAAATCAATACCTAACTGAAACTGATAGATTAGAACATTTAATTATGGAAATATTTTTTCAAGGTTGCAAGTTTGGAACATTGACCAGATTTTCTTTCTAACCCTCTCTAAATACATGAATAATTATGGAAATATTTTTTCAAGGTTGCAAGTTTGGAACATTGACCAGATTTTCTTCCTAACCCTCTCTAAATACATGAATCTCTAAGGAAAAACAGAAAGACTCATGTCTTCCATTTTACTTAGCTCTCTTCCTGTGTATCTATATCTTTAAAACATTACAGTAATTGGTACAAATATTTGAAAACTGAAAGACTGCTCCTTGAGCCCTACAATAACCAGTATTTTGTCAACAAAATTGGGATCTAACTAATCAGAATATCAAAAATAACAAAACAACAGATGATGTGAAGAAAGGGAACACTTATTCAGTGTTGGTGGGATTTCAAACTAGTCCAGCCATCATGGAAATCTTTAAAAGGCTAAAAGTAAATCTGCCATATGACCAGCTATATTATTCCTTGGCATGTGTACAAAGGAACCAACGCCTACTCCACAGACACTTGCTAAGCCATCATCATTGCCATTCTAGTCATAATAAGTAGGAAATGGAAACAAACCTAAATGTCCTTCATCTAGTCAGTGGGCGATGAAAATGTGGCACATAGCCACTTCAGCTGTAAAGAAATTATGTATTTTGCAGGTAAATGGATGGAACTAGAAAAGATCGTATTAAGTTAGGCAACCCAGACCCACAAAGATAAATTCTGCATGTTCTCCTTCATATGTGGTTTCTAGCCCCAACTCTTCCAAAGTTAGTATATAATCTGGAGTACTACAAAACCTGGAAAAGTAAGAGAGGAAGTGGGGTCAATAGACAGGGGCATAATAGGAGACAAATGATTTTAAAGGAGAGAGTGGGGGGCTTTGATTTTGGAGGAAGAGGGAGATAAATATAGAAGAGAGAACAGTAAAAATAACAGATAGAATGTCTGAAAACATCATAAGGAAACACACTATTATCTAACTATTTAAAATTACATATAAACCAGTTTGAATGCAATTTCAACATCTGGATTAACACCTTCCCTCCAATGGCCATGGAGTACCTAACAAAAACCCCTTTGGAGTTGTTTTTTATGGTTGTCCAAGAGACTCCTAAAACAGCTACTGCTGTTTTCTTTGTTGTACCCCAGAAGTGGAAGGCAAATCCCTATTATTGGAGACACTGTGCACTTCAGACATAGAACCTGGAGGCCCCTAAGCAGAATCAGACATGAAAACCTCCCTCCTGAGAACTAGCTTTCATGGGATCAGAAGGTCTCATGGGAGTCATCAAGGGATGGAAACAACCAATAGTCCTACCTAGCTATGATTCCTGTGAACCACAACAATGACCACTATGAAATGATAACCCTAAGGGAACACTTATACCTTGGTGGTAACTAGCACCTCTCTAATTGGAATTATGGCCTGCTCAACAGGGGGAAATCATGCCTTGTATTAGAAAACTATCCAATGACCTGGGATTAATGAAGTGTCATGAATCTTGGAGGAGACCCTACAACTACCACTGTACTAAGCCAGCAGAATCCCTATCTACACTTTAAATATTCATTCTTACAACCATGGATAAGTGTAGTTGTTACTCCACATCAAAGAAACTTCTCTTTGCAACATATAAGAGACCATTACAGAATAACAAAACAGATCAAAATGCAGAGAACAGAGAGCATCTGGTACCTAGTCCCAACTGACAAATCTACTACACTATTCCTACACCTTAAGCTAAGAGAATCATTGCGAAGAAGACAGCAGAAAAATTGTAAGAGACAGGGAAATAGGAGGTCTATACTGAGATTGTTTCTCCTAGAAGTGTTTGAGAAGTTATACCCATGGAGTCTTATCAACAGGGCTGTCAGCTGGGCATTGGTGGCACATGCCTTTAATCCCAGCACTTGGGAGGCAGAGGCAGGTGGATCTCTGTGAGTTAGAGACCAGCCTGGTCTACAGAGCAAATTCCAAGACAGCCTCCAAAACAATACAGAGAAACCCTGTCTCAAAAAACCAAACCAAAACAAAACAAAAGAAAAAACAGCAAAAACAAAAAACAGGGCTGTCTAAACAAGACACAAACAGTGATACCAGTGGAGATGCTGACATGGAAAGGGACAGGCTTGAGGGGCCCCAACCCTAGACAAGGAACTATGGGAAAATGGGAAATGCTGAGAGCAGGAGAAATGATTTTCCCCAGGGAAGAGCTCCCCAATTGGTTAACCAATACCAAATGGTCTGTCCTGGGGTCATATACATACAGTCAACATTATATAGACTGAAGACATTGTATTTATGAATTTAGTAATATATATGTGCACACACACACACACACACACACCAATTAAAGAGAAAAGGCCTTAAATTTAAGACAGAGTAGGAGGATACATGGAAGAGGTTGGAGGGAGAAAAGGGAAGAGAAAAATAAAAGGATGAAATTATATTATAATTTCAAAGTTTCAATAAATGAAAAACATCAAGGTTTAAACCCTGTGGCCAGCTTGTTTTCTTTCTGGATGACTTGTAGTGAGAGACTAAACCACTCCAAGATGTGGCAAGAATAAGAGCTAGCGCCACACCTTGGGTGGGTGAAGCCACCTGGCACAGGCGTCCCATCTTGCCACACCCCTGAGGTGTGGAGAATACCAGAGTACCACACCCACTGATGTGTGTGGCTCAGTGGCAACCAAACACTCCTAAAGGCAAAGAAGCCAATCGACACAGATGTCTCAGGTGATGTTGGGAAGTGATACCACACAGGCGGATTTGCACTGCAAGTGAAATGGGGAATAGTTTAAAACTTAAAAGGGCACTTCCTTGAAGATGTGGAATGCCATTGAGGTTACCTGTGGACTCTGTTGCAGTCTTTCACTGCTGAGTTTTTAATTAGTATCTCCCTTGGGCAATCTCTGTCTTAAGACGTTTCCTAAGTTACTCGATCCTCTAAATACTATAAAGGTTTGGAGAGTAGGTTGAAACTTCAATTAGCATTAAGCAAACTGTGGGCTTCTGGTATTTCTAGTAAGCTCGGGACACTGCCAAATATTCCTGCCAAGCTTCCCTGAGCCTGGAAAGGCCTGTAAATGCTTACTCAAGAAAGTGACTGCCTGGAACAGTAACCACGATTATTCCTCTCATAGAATGAGAGAGAATGGTTCAGAGCTGGAGAATGGGGCTTCCTTTTATGAAGGAAAAGTAAGGTCCTGAGGCTGTTGGCATTTGCAAAAAGCTCAAGGGGGTACAGACAAGTCTTAGAGCAGTGTATAGATTGCACAGTCTTATAATGGGGGAGATTGTCCTTAAAGATACAAAAGCATGAACTCAAATCACCCAAAGTAAGGCCCATATCTTCCAGACCATAGTGAGTTCCTACGAAGCCCAGAGAAATCAATTCTATTCATTGTATTCTTTGGGAAGCTTAAAAGACATCAGGATTTTGGTAGATGATCAGGCTAGAAGGAAAATGCATCATATCCCTTTTTACGAAGGCATATATAGTAACATGTAGTTCCTTAACAATGCATCTGACCACATTTGTAAAACTTCTATTTCATTATTTTCTAGACTGACTAGCTTTTACAATGAACCTATTTTCCAAAAACTGAGTTTCAAGAATCATACATAGTTGATTTTTAAGAAGATTCAAAAAACAAAGCAAGTGTGTTAAATAGCCGGCATGTTGGCCAGACCTGGTGTGCATATGTTTAATCCCAGAACTGAGGGGACAGAGGCAGGCATACTACTGTGAATCTGGGGCCAGCCTGCTCTACACTGTGATTTTCAGATCAGTCAGAGCTACATAGAGGGCCTTGTCTGAAAAGAAAATCAATAAAATCATTAGCATGTACTAGGTTATGGGTTAATGTGTTTCATATTTGGTACCTTACTTCCCTAAGGAAAGAAAGTCTCTTTTTTGTTGCTTTTGTTTTTGTTTTGGAATTGACTACATATCACAAAAGTCAAAGTTCAGGGGATTGATGAATAAATGAATCATTAAGAGAAAGGTTTATCAGAAGGAATGATCCTTTAGCTCAACTTAGCTGTATAGAGGAATTACTTTTTTTTTAAGGAGACAGTCTCATCTCATGGTTTAGGCTGGCCTTGCCTTTATAATCCTCCTGTCATAGCCTCCTGAGTACTAGAATTACTGGCATTTGCCATCAGGCTAGCTTCGGCTACCTTGATTAGCCTGGTGGTAGATGCCAGCAGAGGCATTAATCCATTCTTCACACAACAATCACCCAGATTGCCTGCACCAGCCTCACCCCTGTGCCGCCACTAATGAGCTTCTCAGTAGACCTGAAACGGAATCTTAGTCACCTTTTGACTCTCAAATGGAAGCTCAGTCACCTTTTGACTCTTCTGGATTTCAGTTTTCATGTACAGTGTATTGTTGGCTGCTTATTATAGCTTCTGTCAATCATTTGTTCTGGGCCATCAATTATCATTCACTATGTGCCAGGTGCCTACTCCACAATAAAGCTACAATCCTTGCCCTCCAGAAGTCCACTGCCCATCCTCTTCTCCTTAGGCACTGAAAGCAGAGACATAGGTCAGACTGATGTCGAGTCCAGGGAACCAGTGCAGTGAGGAAGCACTCAGCACTTAACATACAAGTCAGTGGTCATTCTGTACCCCACCTGTGAGGCAACAATTTCTAGAAAGTTGAAAGAGAAAGCAGAAGTCTCTCTGACACAGAAGAGATATCCAGATGGTGACTAGATATAAAGGGAAGAAAGGGAAACGGATGCTCACACTTGGGGGGTGTGGAGGTCATATCGAGCTAATGTCCAGGCACTTTTATTAGTGCAAATGACTCCATGAGGCAGATCTTCCAGTGATGCTGTTCAGGGCACAGAGGCAGTGTAGAGATTCTAAATAGAAAGGGAAGGAAATTGCTTCCCACACTGAGAAAGAGCAAGACATATAGACAGACCACTATGGGTTACAGAATCCAGACATGGCCACTTCCTTAGATAAAAGGTAACTTCATCTCTGTGGACTAAGCTTCTTCATTTAACAGAAATTTTATTTTTGTTGTGAAGGTTAAATCAATCAGTCAAAGCCCCAGGTACATCCTATACATCTAATAAGTGACAGCAATTTGCATTTAAAAAATACAATGATAACTTTGGGTTTTGGTGTGTGTGTGTGTGTGTTAGTGGGAACTGAACATAGGGCCTTAGGCATGGCAGGCCAATGCTCTGCCAAGGACCTATATCCCCAATCATACTTCTCTGACAATATAAGAAAGCACCAGAAAGACATTGATTCTTCAGAAGAATGGAGTGTGGTCTCGCAGAATGGGAACAAGGTCAGTGAGGGTTTGTACAGAGAGGATCTAGACAGAAGTGTGGAGGAATCATGACATTGGATGAAATGTGTAATGGCACCTATGGACAAAACACGATGACAGAAGCAAGAGGAAAGAGGGGTCAGTGGTAAGCACCCCAAACACTCAGGTTCTAGGGACATGCATGCCACACCTAGGAGCTACATCTTTATCAGAAGATAGTAGGAATTATACACTGGATCTTATGAGGAAAAGCAATAATAACTCACACTTGGACAGCCAACACATAATCAGAGGTTCCATGGGGCAGGCTCTGTTTACAGCTCTTCATGTATAAATATCAATACACTCAATCCTCACATAATCCTTTGAACTAAGCAACAGCTAAGCAAGCTAAGACATGGGGGGGCTAGTGAATGGTCCCAAGGATAAGACAAATCATAAGATAGATGCTTTACTATGGAGGGCTAGCTAAAGAAAAGACAGATTAGAAAAAAGAAAACATTGAAAGTAGTTAGGGGAGAATCTCCTGTTGGGAGACATAGCTGCCAGAACTAGAGCTTTAAGGGAGAAAGAAAGAAGGGAGCATATTAGCAGAAAGCCTGAAATTCAGGGACCCTTATGACCAGTTGCATCTGTGGGTGACTTATTCCTCTGGGGGAAATGCCTTTGTGGATTCAATTGGTCTTTCAACTTCTTTGCCCAGTTCCCTAACATTGTCCTTTTTGAAAAGGATGGCTTTGCCAGAATGACAGGTTGAACTTTCACCAGTATCCAGTCAGCTCACCTTAACCCCCAACTTTAGACAACCAGGTATTAGGACTTCAAAAAGTCTCAGCTTGTGTTAGAGTTTTTGCACTGAAATGGAGACACTCTTCACCTAACAACAGATACATTGTTTTTCTCTTCTATGAGTTTCACTTTGATGTGTCAAAGGAAATGCCATGAGCTCGGGAGAGTCATCACAATGTGATGCAGGATCAGCAGCAGGTGTGGCTGGTGCTTTGGGAGAGTTGTCAGTCGTCCTATCCATTTTTAGGGATAAAAGGATGAATGTTTCAAATGCTTTAGCTTTTGAACATTCACATTGCCAGGGGTCCATGAATAGAAGCTTAACACTTTAGAGCTGTGTCAGAGAGAGCGAGGTGACAAGATTTGGAAGCTGAGGCCAGCATAGTCTTCTTTGTGTCACTTGGGTGAAGCATGTGGGAAGCGGGTGGACATCCTGAACACCTGGGAGCATTGGCAGCCACTCTTTAGCTTGCATATTGAGCAACTGCCTTCCCTTTTAGAAACTTGCAAAGGAAATTCTCTTCTACACGTGAGTAAACAGTTGGCCTGGCAATAACCAGGCTTTAAGGGAGCAGCAGAGATGGTAATAGTAAACATATATTTTTGTTGTGTCTACATTCTTCACACCATGGCCTCAATGAAATGATTGCTGCATAATCTTGTTTATATTGAAAAGCTAAGAGGTCAGGGTCATAGAAAGCCGCCTTACACAAAGTAATAGCAAAACGAAGGCAGAATGGGAACAGGTCTTCAGACACTAAACATAGGGCCTCTGCTCACAAGCCTTGATCATCTGGGCTGTGATGGTTTTGGATCTTCTAAGAAGAAAGCCTTTCTATTCCTTGGGAGTGGTCCCAATTCCCTACTTAGAAGTGAGCAGATTGTCTAGGGTGCAAACCTCCGTTGTCTTAAAGGATAGACAATTCAAGATGAGCCGGTCTTGCCTCCTTACCTAGCTTTCATTCCTGAAGAAAGGTGCTTTCTGCCTTCTAAGACTACCAAGCTTGAAGGCTGGCATCATCTGGACATAGATCAAGGAAGACAATTTCCAAAGAGATAGGGAATAACAAATCATAAGTAAGTCTCAGACTTCAGCCATATCAGAAATTAGTTAGCCAGGCTGTGGCACACACCTCTAACCTCAGTGCTTAGGAGGTGGATGAACATAGATCTCTGTGAGTTTGAAGCCAGACCTACATGGTGAGACCCTGTCTCAGAAGAAACAAAAAAGGAAATTAGTCCTAAGCTAGTCTGTTCAGTGAAGCTAGCATATCTCTTGGGTTGATTATGCTGGTTTGAATGTTTTGCTTTGTCTTTTGGTTTGCTCACATCAACCAAGAGTCCAGATCAAGAGATGCCCAATTAAAACAAAAGGCATTAGTCAGGCTTGTGACAGTGTGACAATATGCCTGAGGAAAGTCAATTTGAAGGAAAAAACGATTTCTTTTCAGTTTGCTGTTTCAGATGCTTCATTTAGCATAAGGCAAGCTGGTTGCATTGCTTTGGGCCTGATATGAGACACAATAGTATAACAATGGAGACCTTTGGCAAAGACGCCTTCTCTTTTCATGGTAGAGAGGAGGGACCTTGCAAAGACATGTTGAGAGAGTTCGAAAGGAGTAGGGGGTGATAAGAGAGGGTAATGGGGGTACAATCAGAATATATGATGTATGATCAGAATTCATAGATGAATTGTTAAATAGTAAAAAGCATAAAATATTAAATATAAAATAAAAGGTTATAAGTTCTAAACAAAAAAGACACACCCTTTAGTATCCTTTTCCTCCTTGTATCCAACATCCTGGAGTTCCCACTGCCTTTAAAAAGCACTACCAGCTTTTGGACACAAAGTCTTTGCACAACTCTTCAGGTCTAAAACAGAATAAAAAGGAAACTTCAGCGTGAGAGATTCAAACAGAAACTTCTAAACATACTCACTGGTACCTCACCTCATTTACCAGACCTGGCGGTAGCTAAAATAGCTCATCCAACATCATAAATAATCTATAATCTTGGGTTGGTGCACAGAACTGTAACTGTCCTTTCCATAAGCTGGATGGTTTCTTCCTTTCTCTGTATTGAATACTAGGTCGAATGGCTAGAATGTGTGTCCAGAAAGTCCGTCAGCTCTAAGAAGGATAGGTGTGTCTAAAGCAGGATGTGCCCAACCATGCTTATAGAATCACAGAGGGGAGCTGGGCTCTGTCCTACTGACTCTCGTGCACAGTCAGGTAGTTTTCAAGACACAGAATTAACAAAGTCGGGTCTTTCACAAACCTCCAAAGGCTCATGAGAACTTGTCCATTGCAAGCCAGAGCTCTTGTTCATGCCTGAAGGCCAGCCATGAAAACCCTTGTCCCTTCCTATCTCTTTCCCAGCTAAGTAGATAGCAAGGAGATACAAACGTGCCTTGCTTTTCTTATCTATGACAAGACACGGCATTTCCAAAGAAACACTTTTGTAAATACAACATTAGAACCTAAAAAGCGAAAATGAACAGGAAAGAAAACTGAAAGAATCTTGCTGCTTTGAGTAATGATAAATTCTGAGAAAACTGGAGCTGTTTGGATATATAAAATCCAGCCTCCCAAACCAAAACAAGCATCTTTGATATTTCTAAATAATGACATTTATGGGCTTCAGCCCACCCAACAAAAAGCAAAGGCTCACTTGTTGCCCCTTAAGAATGTGCACACAATAACAGTCATATTACCGGCATGTGTAGATTTGACTTGCATGATGTGGCCTCGAGAGCACTGCTGACATATTGTTGTTTGTTTTACTCAGGATTAGCAGAAAATTTTTGTGGGTGTTTTACGTCACTAGAATAGGAAGCACTGAAAAACTGTACCCGCCTGGTTGATATTTCTGGAAAGAGAACTCTAAATTATTAGAGGAAGGGGGTGGTGTAGTCAGGAAAGAAAAGAATGAGTAAGACTCAAGAAAGCCCCACCAGGAAAGTCCCAGTTGGAAAACTGAATTGATGGCAAATGGGTGCTTTTCGTGAAGCAGTGTTCGGCTCCCCTTGATGGGGAAACAGAAGGAGATCCAGTCCCCCAAGCAAAAACTTAAATTAAAAAAAACAAAGTGTTGGGCTCCCAAATCTATGCCATACAAACTGTTATTTTCTAAATGCTTTGCATACATTTATGCTTTAATCACACATATCCCCAAAAGATTTGAAACATGATACACGAGAAGCGGGGACATTTAGAGGTAAGAAAACTTAGAGAACATTGACATTAGAAAAAGTAAAAGTCCATAGCACCAGAAACATGGATTTTATTTTTACTCGAAGGCTGTCTCGACCTCAAGCCTTAGAACTCCAGTCAAATGAGGAAACAAGCTCCACTTCTAGTGAGCTGATGAGAGGAAACACAGAAGCTTGTCCGCAAAGACAGATGACGTCCACAAACTTCCAATTGAAATTCCCCACAGATATTTCTACATAAGAAATGTTGTACAGCAAATGAATATGGATCTTTGATAGGAATCAAAGACATCAAATTAAAGTAGTGCTTAGTGCTATTTCTGTAAGAAGCACAATAATGCAGTCTTCAGACTTGGCTTTCTGGGAAGCTCACTCAGTGGAATAAACTTAAACTTTTAGTCCAGAAAGGATTCAAGGAGACTGCAAACTACCTTCCCCTGGTGAATTTTGGGCTCAACAAAACAAAACAGAGGGTGTTTTATTAAAAATTTTAATTCAGAGCCAGGAAGATATCTCAGCAAGTAAACTGCTTGCCACCAAGCCTGATGACTTAACTCAGTTCTATTCCCAGGACCCACAGGGTGAGAAAACCAACACACACACACACACACACACACACACAGAGAGAGAGAGAGAGAGAGAGAGAGAGAGAGAGAGAGAGAGAGAGAGAGAGAGAGTTTAAATTCATTGTCAATATTTTTAAAAGCATAGGTGCTGTATACAGATGTAGCTTTCAGGCTTTGTTTAACTGACTATTATATTTGGTGAACTGAAACCAGTTTTAGCATAGTCACCAGCTGACCTTGGGGAGAGCCAGCTGTGTATCACAGTCATGGGCAGGGGGCTTCCTGTGTTGTTCCTGGTGCCTTTTGCCTGTGGAGATGTAGATCTAGACAAGTGAACAGATAACATCCTTTTGGGATTATTTTTGTTTTTCATTTTGAACTTTTGAAACAGAGCCATGTATGTCTCAAGCTGGCTTCAAACTCCAGGGTAGGCTTGAACTCATGATCTTTTGTCTTCACCTCCCAAGTGCTGAGATTACAGATCTGTGCCACTATACCCAGCAGGATTCCTTTTGAACATACATTGTTTCATTTGTACTAAATCTAGATAGCAGTCAATTTAGCATTGTGCTCTCAGATGGTTCTTTAGAAGGCAGGATAATTGATTCCAGGAATCAAAAAGCAGGTCATGAAATAGCTTACTTGCTGCGATCTGATACAGCTGGGCACCAATGAAGCAATTGTCTTGAAGAAGTCATGTGTTTCAGCTTGAGGGGCTTTGGAATTCCCACTTCCTCTGAAGACCATGGTGGTTGGCACACAATCAAGGGAGCACTGCCTATGTTCCTTTTCTTCCTTACCCAGGCCTCACTGTTGTGACAGTGCCCAGCACAGTCGTGAGGCATGTGCCTGACTTTTCCAGTAGTTGTAATGACATTTTACTGGTTCATGTGTACTCTCACAGGTTCTCTCAGCCTGAACCCCTCAAAAGGTTTCGATTCCTGCCATAAGCTTGTGAAAGGACAAATGGGCATTCAGACTTAGCTGACATTGTAGCAGCGGGACGTCTCAGCTACTTCATACATTTAACTCCAAAACGTAGTATTGACCTTCTTAGCCAGGGTTATAACACCATAACTGAGTGGTCTCCAGCACCAAGAATGAGGAGAAACTTGCCCACTAGACTATCTTTGCTGATAGCATGAAGATGCTATCTCTGGTTAAGCCAACTGTGCCAAGCACTGTTGGTTGCATGATCAGTAGCAACCTTTTCTCTTATTCAAGGTTTTCTAGGTCAGAAATTTAGGAGGATCAGCTGAAAGCTCTTGTTTGGTTATTTCTTATGTGGATGCAGAAAGGTGTTGACAAGAGACGCCATTGACTGAAGAATGGACATCCAAGGTGGCTCATTACTGTAGCTGAAATTGATATTGGCTACAGACTGGGAGTTCTTTTGGAGCTCTTATTCCAGTATATACACATAGTCTCTCCAGCATGCTGGCTTCAGAACAGTTAAGACTCCCTTCATGGAATCTGTCTTTCTTAGAGAGAGCACCCTAGGAGAACCAAGCAGAAAATTCAGGCATTAACTGGGTGTGGTGGCACACACCAGTAATCTCAGCATTTGGAGTGGTAAGACCAAAGGGTTGCTATGACTATAGGGCCAACCTGGGCTACATAGTGAGATGCTGTCTCAAAATGAAGAGGGAAAGGAAGATGGAGAAGAAAGAAGAGGAGTATGAGGAGGAGGAATATTTAACAACTATGCTTCTGAAGTCCTTACTCCCATAATGCTATGTCAGTTACAACCCTTCCAAGCATACTCTGGTATCAGTAGATGAAGCACAGCCTCACTTCCAATGAGACAAGAGGAAAACTTGTAAGCATGTCCTAATCTTGGACAGATTGTGTGTGATGCATCTACACATGGCCATCCTCAAGGACAGATCTATACTCACGAAATTTCATGTAGTTCATTTTAATGAAAGAAAAGATGACAGTTCACTTGATCCATTGCTATTATTACCTATGGGAATTTCTCTTTTTCAACTGGCCCAGGTTTTCTATGTCTCGTTTCTAGTCCTTTATACTCTCTCTGTCTCTCTCTCTCTCTCTCAACCCCAACTCTCCTTCTGTGTCCACATCCCCATATGCACACAATTTAGCTCAGATTTGCCATGCAGTTGCCCTGACTTAAACCATCTCAGACTGAGGACAGTCTCTGGATTTCAGTTCCAAATTCCATAAAGCTGAGAGTCATGTTGGTTCAGAAATAGAGGACATATGAGCTTCTCAGGCAGTCCTTTTTGAGGTCACCCTGTGGAAATGGGCATGGAAATTTAGCAAAGCTAATCTGGGTAGTGGAAGCACAATGTTAACTTTAAATTAGGGTCCAGATGATGTGGACCTGTTCCCTCTAAAGCATCGTTACCACCGTTACTAACCTCCTATTCCCTTAGACACAATGTTTGATTTCCAGTCCATCTACAAACGACCTTCTGAATCCGTATCTTAGATTTTTCACAACACCATATTTAAGCATCCTTCTTCCGCCACTTTCAAAACTCACTCACTCCTGACATGATTCTTACCAGAACACAGGATTTCTAGTCATGGAAAACTATTTCAAAAATTATTTCCTCTAGAAAAATAATTGCAAACAAATGGTCAGACTGATGACTGGACTTACATATTTTGACCTTACAGCAGAATCGTGTTCAATAGGGCCTACCCTCCTAGTGTCCATTTCCACTCAGTCACATAAGCTCACAGCTGTCCTCTATGACAAAGGCCCCATTTTACAGTTTTACTTTTTCATTTACATTAAAGAGCAATATACAAAACAATAATTAATCTAGCGTGTGTGACTCTACCATCACCAGCAAATACTACCTCAGTTGCATAGGGCTGTGCAATTTCTTTAGTCATGGAAGTCCACAGAATTTAAGAGCATGGTTTTATGCACACCATCACCAAGGTGTTTCCTTTACCACTTCCACCAAATAAAAACCCTTGATGCAGGTCAGCTTCAATTATGAAGACAAAGGACATACTTGCACTGGCTGTACCAGGCAGGCCAAGGTGAGGGGATGTGTGTTTTCTGGCGGGATTGAGGAACAACCCTAAAAAACAAAGAACAAGAGTCTGTGGGTGGCTTGTATTATCCTTTCCAAGGAAGATATGAAACCACGTAAGAACACCGGACATTTACTTGCTTTAGAATCAGCAGCCTAGCAGCTGCCGCTAAGTCTCAGCTAGAAAAGAAGGGCATGAGTGAAGGAAGAGAGAAGGGAAGGAAGGAAAAAAGGAAGAAAGGAAGGAAGGAAGGAAGGAAGGAAGGAAAGAAGGAAAGACCTAGTTCAAACTGTACTCTCTGGGACAAAGACAGGGCATTGAATTCAGTTGTTCCTTGTAGGTACATGAGAAACAGCTCAGTGATCCCACCCTGGAACATGTGAGAAGACATTTTTTTTTCTTTCATTGTGTTTTCAGTCATTACACCCCGGTCTCCTACCATTCAATCTAAATACTCAAAACTGTTTATCTTTAGTAATTTAGACACATTTAAACTAAAACATTTCCTTAGCCTTTCATAATCTCTTGAGTGAGAGTCAAGGAAACATGTGTGTGTGTGTGTGTGTGTGTGTGTGTGTGTGTGTGTGTGTGTGTGTATGTGTGTGTGTATGTATGTATGTACCCTCCAGTTTTTGGCTTATTCCTTCCCCCTTTATCAATGCAGACAGGTAAGTCTTCTTTTCAAGCACACCTTTAAGAGGGACCCAGCTACATAAACATAAAGACCCAAATATCTTGTGACTTATAGAATTTGTAGCAGTTGTTGAAATTGGGATTATCTGTGTTTTTGCTGTGACCTACAGGCACACTTGAATCCAACTTTAACCTTTTCAATATGTTATTATACCTATAATTTGTCTGTAAAGCTGTATAAATGTTACCTACTAAGTATATTAAGGAATGTTATCTTTTTCTATAGGCAGAACATTTTAAACATTGTTTTACAAGTCATTATTGCTTATTTCGTGGCATATCTTTTTTACTTTCAATATCTTATCTCATTGGTACACAAAGATCCGTTATTTTATTCTTGCCTCTGTTTGTTATTTTAAAAGCACAAATAATTGACCCAGTGCTTTTAGTTTTGGGATGAGGCTTTGGAATAATCTGCATTTGTTGGTTTATTGAGAGCTTTCTGAGTGTGTTGTCATTGTCATTGGTATTTCCACTTCTTTCTGAAGACAAGCCATGCTCTCCCATGTGAGCAAGCCACCAGGGAAAAGAGATATGTTTAGGGACAGGAAACTACCAACTGCTCAGAAGAGGGTGAACAAATAGTATATTAGCAATATGTGAAGATCAGGTGACATCCGAATGAAGTCACTAAGAGCAGAAATGAACACGTAGTGGTAAAGAGTTCACATTTTGTGACAAAACAAATCTGAATATAAATATCCATTGTGTAGTCCTGGATCTTAACAAAACCCTCTTTAAACCTCAGTGTCCTCTCCTATGGGTTAGGAACAAAAGAGTAAGTGCTGCATATAGCTACTGTAGAATTAGGAAAGCCGAACATTTCATGTGCACAGTAAGCATTTTTCAAATGGATGTGCTGTTGCACTACAAAGGCAGAGCAGATATTGCTTATTACCCCTCAGCTGAAAAACAGGAGCAAAGCGAAAGTAGTAACCACGTCATTCTAGAAGACTTTTGCCTTGACTGTTACATACCTACCTCCGCAGGCTGTTGCTTCATTTCTTTGCTCTCCTTTACAGGAAGACTTCTCAAAAACAATCTTCTGTGCTCATTGTTTCCATCCCTCGTTCTCCCCCCACACACCTTCAACTCCTCCCTATTAGCCTGTCATCTGCTCCCTTTAACAAAACATGATCGTATTCAACAGTGACTCCCACCCTGGGTCCCCATCTTCTTGCTTCTGCCTTACCATCTCAGCAGCCTTGAACATGCTTGGTGCCTTCCTACACTGTCTTTCTCACCTTGATAAGAACATCTTCTTTCTTGGTTTCCCTCACTCCATTGGCCAGTCCTTATCAAACACCTTATGTTCTTCTATATTTCAGCCCTCAAACTACTTACAATGCATCCATACTCTGATCTCATCTACTCTCATGGCTTTATATCTGGTCTATAACCCAAGGTTCCAATATTGACCATCTGAAAATACAGATGTATATTCTATCAAACAATTATACATCTCCATCCAACTATTTGACCAAAAAGCTCCAAACTCAAACTGTTTCTGACTAAATATATGACTGTCCACTTTCCTGAATAAAATGAAGCCTCCACCTTCTCTGGACTCATTTATCTGAGTAAACAACATTGCTGTTATCACCACCTTTGTAATTGCTCATGCTAATGCTGGAGCCAAGTGGTCCTTGACTTCAACCTTCCAAGCATAACTGGATTCTTCAGCAAATCCTGCAGATCTGTCTCTATGGTAAACACAAAGAACAGCTGCCTTTCGCCTCTTCCCATATGACCCTTACCCAAATCATCAGCCTCCAAGACCTACAGCCTAGGTTATTGTATCAATCTCCTGACTTTTCTTCTACCCGTTCCCTCACAGTGGCCAGAGAGAAATGTTAGAAGCCTATCAGATAATCTTCTGCACAAAACTCCTTAGAGAATTTTCACTTCACTGAGAGAGAAGGACCTCATGCTGGCCACCTATGCAAAATCACTCTCCTGCCCCTGACTTCTGTGCTGTATCATCTCCATTCCAATGACTTCCTGTGTCTCTGATGCTGGTTTGCTCTCCTTGGCCATGATACTGCTCTAATTTCACTGGTGTTCTCTTTGATTACTTTAAGGCTATGTTTTACTCTGTAATTATCATTGTCATTAGCACAAATCAATATTAAACTTGCTATAAACTGTCAGCCGGGTGGTGGTGGCGGTGGCGGCGGCGGCGGCAGTGCATGCCTTTAATCCCAGCACTTGGGAGGCAGAGGCAGGCAAATCTCTGTGAGTTCAACGTCAACCTGGTCTACAGAGTGAGTTCCAGAACAGCCAGGACTGTTTCACAGAGAAACACTGTCTTGAAAAAAATAACGATGCATTTTCTAGGTTCCCCACCAAATATGAGTCTTATGAAAGCAAATGCTTAATGTTAATCATTGTATTAATTTAAGGCCTGACAGAAACCCCTAGTCAATAGTAAATATGAATGGACTGGACTTTTATCCAATACAAAATTAGTGGCACACAACTAAAAGGTTTTTTATAATTTAAAGGAGTAGGCTAGACTTTGGAGAAATTGAAAAAATAATTTAAAAATCAATTAAATTAATGAATTGTTCTCTTGAAGCGATTAGCAGCTGGAGTTTCCGCCACTAGTGTTTCCAGTTGAAGATCACTCCCTTCATTGACTAAAGCCTGCCACTGGCCTGAGTCACAGCAATATGCTGCTGAGCCAGTTTTGCTCTGGTGCGTCCCGAGTGACTCACAGTGCCAATGACAATGTCAGTTCTATGTCCCAGAAACCCCACCTGGAAGTCCATGATCAACTCTCTGCTGTGTTCAAGCGCATCTTGCTCTACTTGGTGAACTGGAAATTGCTCACTCCCTGAACAAGATTCCTGCTGTATCTTTTCCAACCGCTTGTGCTGTGACTAATTTGAATGTTAACATTTTTAAGTGAAAACTCTTTGATACTAAATAAAACCATTTGAAGAGACTTTCAAATGTCTGGATATAATATATTTTTTCAGGAAAAAAGGCAATTTAAGACTTGCTAATCATAAACTAAATATACATGATTTTAATTGAGTGTCAGTAGTCCAAATCTATTATTTTAGTATAAAAGCATCTTTCCAAATGCTAAGTATGATGGCATGTTGTTTGAATTTGTGTTTCACGTATTAATGAACCATATGGTAAACTTACAAGGCATGAAAATTTCCTCCCCTCCTTGCACTACATGAGTAAGATGCCAACACAATAAAGCATACAAAAGTTTTTAAATTTTCCATATTGTCATTATTCATATTTTTGAGAAATATCTTTATTTTCATATTTCATTGACAAAAGGCTGTCACTATTTTCACAAAGGATTTAGAAATCTGTATGGCAATTAAGGGTCAAACAAGTCTTTTTGATAAAAAGGACAATGATTTCGTCATTGTAAACATCTTCAGGAAGACAAAAAGAGACAGAAGCAAGACCTTCAAGAAGAACACAAGGCACACCTAGATTTAGGAGATGAATGACATCTTTGGTTGTACATAAACTTTCAGTATAAGGTTTGCCAGGGAAGGCATCAGTTAGTTGACTGACTTCTCCCTGCCAGAGCCAGGGATGAGGGGAGAAGCTTGACATGCTCAGGTACATTTTCTAAGGCAATAATTCACTATGGCTTCCTTAATTTCCACTAACCTGAGCCACAGGCTTGTTGCTTCCTGGAACATTTGCTTTCAGAGATACACAAATCCAATCATGACTTCAACAGTGAGCAAAGAAAGAACTGTGGTAGGTTCCTTGATAGTCTTAAGAGAACCCTGAACGTGATGATGAATGGACAAAATGCTCCTGAATAGTGAGTGGGTGACTCAACAGTACCATTCCAGAGGTGGGAAGCAAAGACAAGGAAGACATCTACCAAGATGTGCTTACTGTTTAGCACCTTAGCTACACACTACCTATGCACGTTTAAATCAGTTCAAACTAAACAAATACACAGCACTGTTTCTCAGTCACACTTTGAGTGCTCAGAAGTCACAGGTAGCTGGTGTTTATCATGCTGAAGCATGCAAATAAGCATTTCATGTATCATCACAGAATGTCCTACTGGACACTTGACTGAACAATTGTAAACACAAATCAGCTAAAACACGGGACACATGAGCAAATGTTTGTGGAAATGGCTGCAGGTGTTTAATTCTGGCTGGAAGGCAGGATCTCAGGAGAGGGAGAGTGACAGGTGACAAAGCAGGAAGCAGGAGCTACCACAGGCACGTAGGCACAGTCAACTTCCTTGACGTTCAGAAAGATCTGAGTTCTGGCAAATTCTGCCTCCTTATTATCAAGCCATCATTAGAGCATTGGAAAGCTGTATGGCTGAACGTTTGAACTAGCATCCTTTCAATTGTTCACCAATTGTGTTTATGAAACCATATGTCTCATGCTAATGAAAGCAATTTACCACATCATGGATTGGTTATTTTTCTTTGAAAAGGGGTGGATGAAGTTTTATTTGGGCATCTTATTCCTCTTTTACTTTTTATACATTGAAAAAAAACCCTGTGCGACATTTTGCACTGAGACTGTTTTTCTCAACACTTTGTTGGTTCTACAGCACAGACATTGGTACAGCCAAGTGCCTGTTACAGAGTGCTAAGGAAGCCGTGATGGTGGTAGCTAAGTGCTGTGGAAACCTATCTAGAAGTTTTGTCCTCAGATAACTGAAAAGGTGTTGACTTAAAATATAGAGGAGTGTATTGATGATTTATCATTCTTTTACATCTCTCGGCTTCCAGAGCATGGAGGTGCATGGTGCGTGAGGGATGTTCATTGAACACCAGTCACCTAGCTGTATGTTC
Organism: Mesocricetus auratus; assembly: GCF_017639785.1. Lineage (NCBI taxonomy): Eukaryota > Metazoa > Chordata > Mammalia > Rodentia > Cricetidae > Mesocricetus > Mesocricetus auratus. The sequence goes on along the minus strand of NW_024429210.1, from coordinate 621,768 downwards.
CCAGTTGAGAATCTTAGTCTCTTCAGCCTGTCTGCTCATCTATACCAAGTTAAGAAGACTTCTCTAGAGAAGTGGTGAAGACTAGGTTAGGAAGCATGGAGGACAAATCACAAACATGCAGTGTACTGAGCAAATAAAATGGGTCTCTATGTTTGTGGAAGATGTGTGGACAGAAGCGTGGAAGTCTGGCAGGTGGCTGTTATTTCTGACTGCTACAAGTTTCCTGGGATGGGTTCAAATCATTTAAAGCATCATATAAAAGACTAAAAACTAAAAGTAACACAAGTATTTATGTGGCAGCTTCCATGGAATGAGGGTTTGTCATGCAGTGTTCCAATTCACAATAACCTTAGTGACTCAGTAGCTGTTTTTACAGGGCCCTATACTACATTCTTATGTATTCTGTAGTTATAGCCAAACAACTTAAAGGCAATAATCCATGCTTTGTCCAGGAGATACTTTTATGCTTCTAAAGAAAGGTTAAAAGACATTGTATGCCTTTCAACTCCATGTAGCACCCCAGAGTCCTCACTACAGAATTTGAGTTTAGTGTTCTAAGCTTTATAGAGTACTTCATGACTACTAGCGTCTGTGTCTCTACTTCAACCACTGAGAGACCCCCAATAGCTGAGGCATCTGTAACTACTAAGGGTGCATTAAAGTTTTGTAGCTTAGAAATCACAAATCTAGACACAATGTACTGAGACTCAATCCATTCCTCCTACTACTGAAAGCTGCAGCTTCATCTTCTATCCGAGGTACCAAAAACATCTTTTATTAACTTTCAATGTTTCCTGCTGCCACTACCAACAAAAATTATTAAATAGAAATTGCAATAAACATTTCTATTCTCCCTTTCAAATTCGTATTTTAATTCCTTACTGTACTATTCTGAAATACTTTTATAATATTTTAGCCTACACACACACACACACACACACACACAAATAGGGAGAAAACCCATATCCCCTCCCCCTTCATGCCTCCTCTCAACCCTCCTCCATCTTTTGTAAGCCACTGAGTCTAAACTGAACTACTGTCTTTTGAAGAGATGACTCATCCCCTTAGCACAATCTTGGGCCTTTCATGTGCAGGTAATGCTCATTGCACTGAGTTCATGAGTTCAATGGCATGTCAGATCCAGAGGACAGCCTTTCCACATCCCTCCTCCCCATTTGCCAGCCCCTAAATTCTTTCTGCTCCCTCTTCAGACATGTTCCCTGAAGCTTCAAGTAAACATTGATTCTAATATCCCACTTAGAGATTAACACTGAATAGTCACTTATTCTCAGTAGTTAGAACACTTAGGAGTCTGAATTAAATCCTGATCACTGCAGAGAGAAGCTTCTCTAGCCAAGGATGACTGCAGTACTAATCTGTTTGTAGGAACATTAATATTTACAAGGAAGCTTGACAACAGGCCCAGGTCTTACACATGTTAGCAAGACAACAGTAGTAGATTCCTCCCCAGAGCTTCTAGCCATGAGCTTTTGATAAGCATGACTAAATCCAAACATGGCTGGTTACTCCAGTAACATTAATGCCACTACTAAGCATATGCTGTCTTCTAGGATCAGATTCACTGTGTAGGATCCTTCTGTAAGCAAGAGCATTAATGGTTTCTCTCCCCCAGAATCCATCACAGCACTGCCTCTTACTATGAAAGCTAGCTAACAGGGAGGATGTTTTAGAATCATTTCCAACTTGATTTTTCTGTGATGAAATTCAGGTTGTCAGGCTTGACAACAAATATCCTTGGGCACTCAGCCATATCCTGGTCCCTAAAATGGCTTTAGTTTTCTTTAGACTCAACTTTATGAAGCCATACTGTTGTCATATTGTTATGTAGACTGCAACTTGCATTTTTATAGTTTTTATTTCCCAGTCTCATCTTACAGAATACACGGGAGTCTCATCTGGCCTATGCCTGATGAATGTTCTGGTCTCTGTGGTAGGAGTCAGCAGACATGACCATCATCAGTATCAGCACCAATAGACTTTGCTGATGTCATCCTTCAGGTTTTGATTTTTTGCCAGTTTCACTTACCTTAGATGTGTCTTCAAATTCTGACAAAATCCCAAACTGGGAAAAATTTGGGGAAAAGTGTAAGACAGAATTCCTACTACTAACTTAAGTATTCTTGGGTAGGAACCACAGGATGTGAGGGTTGACTTTAAGTCTGTGCTTCCACAGTCTGGAGGGAGAAAAGAGAATGTTGAAAGGGGAGAAAGTTCTGTTACCTTACATAAGATTCTTTGTGCTCAAATTCTCTGTATCAGGACCCGTATGTTTTAAAAACGATGCCTGACTGTGATAAAAACAAAACAACAGATGCACATGCAGGAAACACAGCACAGCTAGCTAAAAGGACTGTTGGGCAATTCAGTTTATTAATGACACGTTCAATATAGTAACCATTTGCAGATGATCATTAAAACATATTGCCAACAGTCATTTCTTCTGGTTGTTATTGTTTTCAAGTTTCATCTCCAAAATCCCTTAAAAAGCTTACCCAGCTGGGCTGAAAACAAGTTACATTTAAGCAATTGTTTAACCTGGAATGAGTAGAAGGAGGGGAGATTATGTGGTTTGGAGACCTTTGTTACTTGGTGAAATGTAGCACAAAGAAGAAGCCCACACTAACACTTTGCACCAAGCTGAGGTTGTCTTGAATGGTTATGTCTGGCTTTATAGCTGGATAGAGATTTTAACCTAACAACCTTGACATGACAGGAGAGCATCCTTAAGGACGATTCCTTTGTAGCATGGTACTTGTCAAATCCAGCTGAACTGGTATTGAGCAGAAGCAAAAATACACAGTAACAAAGATCATATTCAACTTTGCCTGAATCTCAGTGTCAGTAGAAGGCCCAAAGGCCCTACAGGGAAAATCTATACTGCCAATGTAGAAATAAATCCAGAATGAGATTTTTAAGGAACCTTAAAGTACCAGGAGTCAACAAGTTGTCTTAAGGTATGCAGTGTGTTATAATTAGTAGTCACTCTATAGCTGAACCAACTAAACCAAAAAAGTAAAAAGCAAATAAAAAGATTAAGTAACTAGGTTCATGTAGCTGATCAAAGACAAAGAAAACTGACTTGAGTGTTGCATAGTGTTCTTGGTGCTGTGTTGCTTGGAGTAGTATCTATCTTCATTTTCATTATTTGAAAATATAGTATGTTTTACAAGTAAAGTATGAGATGTGGACACACATATTTGGTCTGACTGCGAGATGTACTAATTACCTGGAGGGCAAATTACTTGACTTACAGCCCATGAAACTGAATCTATTGGTGTCAGTGTAAACTGATTGAACATTTCACACAAAAGCCTGACAATGGTAGAAAATACTTTCCTCAGATTTCCTGGTGAGTCAGACAGTAAACACCTAGCCAACCCCTGGTTTGGAAAGATGAACAACAGGTTTGTTAACATTGTGTTTCATAGAGTGTCAGTCACAAGGTGCTCATGGAGGAGCAAGTTGTTTTCGTTTTCTTTTTTTTAATGACATATTTCCATGTTGTTAGGAAGGGGTGTGCCCATTCAGACCTGTGGGTATGACACTAGGAAGGCTAGCATTAGAGTGAAACCCATGGGGCAATGATCTTAAGCACAGGTGGTTGCCACAATGCCTATTATTAGATTCATGAGATACAGTAAGACATCCTATTGCAAAATGGCAGGATGGAAGGCCAGTTTCCCTGACGAAGTGCAAAGGCATGCTATAAACACTTACATGAACAAACAGCCTTAGCAGCAACCACAACCAGGAGAAAAATTAGAGGAGATTTTCCACAACAAAGGAAGTATTGTTCTCCTGTGGTCATCCTTAAATTCATCCTTTGTTGTACAAGACACTTAGGCTCCACCATGGAACTGTGGTGTCCCACCCAGCAGCATTCTCCCTGTGGGCCAAAGTGATGGAATAAATAGAGTCACAGTGAGTTGTTTCTTCTGAGGATCCCACTACTTTAGTTCTATAGCAAAGAGTTCTCCAAAGAACAAAGAGGTACCATGGACCAGGCTGAGAGCCATAAAGCAGACATGGACAGATTCAGTTCTCTGAAAGGCTGGTACCCTGTGTGACTTGGGGCAAGACAGGCCCCTCCAGGCTCCCATTTCTACATCAAATGGTGGGGCTGTCTGTGCCGGGCCTTGATGATTATTACCATATACAAATCTACCTTTCTCCTATGAGACTGCCAGTTTGTTTTCCTTCAAGGTATGGAAAGCCAAAACCTGTCTGCTCGGGGAAATTAAAAGCTTGCATGAAAATGTATCTTGGTTGTGTAACAGACAAGGATGGTGCCAGACAACTGTCTGGTTTTGTGTAAAGTCAGAAGGGGAATTACATGAATAAGGATAACAGGGAATTTGGGTAAGCCCTCCTACCGCGGAGGCTTCTACCATCCTATGACTCTCCAAATGTTCTCTCTCCACCCACTCCCACCCCCAGCTGACACATTGCTCATCTCTGCCATCTCATCAAGGTGTGCCCAGACTGATTTTTGCCTTCTTGGTATCAAAGTATATGAGATTTAAAAATATTTGTTAATTCAACAGAGATGAATTTCTTTGACAGTATAATACAGAATACAGAAAATGAAGGATATAGTAATTTGGAAAGTTCCAACACCAGTGCTAGACATGGAGGATATAAAAGTTGAATAGACAGGATCCCAGACTTCAAGGGGCTCAGCCAATAAGCCCAACAAATGAGCAGGTAATACAAGCTCCACATGACGAAGGAAGTAAACATACATGGTAAGTGGAGGCCACGGAATTCACCTGAGATGCCCTGGCGTGTTTACGACACTACTCCAGATTATTTTTAAGCTGAAAGAAGCCTCAAGAATGGTGTATGGTTCCCCAGAGCACTAGCCCCACCTTACTCCTTACCTGGTCAGGGAAGAATGAAAGAAAATAGTTATAGGTGGGGTTCTGAGTGATACAATTTGGTGTTAAGTTCACTTAAGCTTGTAAAGCTTGTTTCTGAAAGAACTTCCTGTAAACAACGTACTGTGACTGTCCCAGCTCATGATGAATAAATGAAATAATTGATGAACAGACACACTTCTGAAGGAAAGTGCCTTACACAACATGTCTTTTAGTTTTCCTGTTGTGGGGTGTGGTTAGGTGACTTTCCCTTGGTCAAGGGACTTTTGGGCTGACTAAATGATGTTGCAAAGTTTAAAGGGGCAAACCAGGAATTAGTTACTCTTTGATGGGGAAAAATATAATACCTTGATGCTACCAATGAAAACTTCATTTTTAAACATATGTCAGCCGCTTGAATTTTAAATGTTGTGATTGGTTCGGCTTTCCTGGATCCTTGATCCTTTCTAATTAGCAGATTCTTTGTAACACGGTGATCACAGTGAAGGCTAATCCTTCACGTGTCCTGCCCCCCCCCAAGAATCCAGTCTTTTACAGCCTGAAAATGTTTTTCTTTCTTATGGCTCATCCTTCTGCTTCTATTTTCCTTCTTTTTCAGATTTTAATCATTTCAAGACTAAATCTGGATTCCTTGGGAAACCAAAGGCCACTTGAGCCAGGGAAGCAGGAAGGCTAACTGCAGATGTTCACCTCTCCCTCCTCTCCTCCAGATCCGGGCCCCCAGTCTCATGCCCAGCTCTGTAGCAGATCTCCTGCCGTAGCCTCTCCTCACTCTCTGCCCCCGTTCTCAGGGGACGAAGCAGATCCCAGTAGAAACCCGCTTTCCTTCCACCTGTGGGCACCCTCAGATCCCCTCACCTAGCCCATCCTCATTTCTAAGTGTCCCAATATCTAGAACACGTTTTACCCCAGTGGCCACACCTAGATGGATCACATAAGAATTCCCTACCAGGTAATACATAGCTACCACACACTCCTAAAACTCGGAGAGGAAAACAGAAACCAAGGGAAAAAGTACCCACCCAACAAAGACAAAACCAGATAACAGAATCTAGAATTTAAATCTTCTAACCCAGATACCTAGACACCAGTATAAAAATACAATCACCAACATCCAGGACAATAGGTCTCCACTAGAGCCCAGTGACCCTATTACAGTATACCCTGGGGACTACAACATAGCTGAAGCACAAGACAAGGATCTTAAAATAGCCTTGATAAATAAATATAATAGAGGTCTTAAAGAGGAAATCAATAAATCCCTTAAAGAAATCTATGAAAACACAAAGAGTGAAAGGAAATAAAACAGTTCAAGACCTGAAAGTAGAAATAAGATCAATAAAGAAAACCAAACTGAGGGAAATTTGGAAACGAAAAATGTAGCAACTCCAACAGGAACCTCAGAGGCAAGTCTCACCAACAGGATGTAAGAGATGGATGAGAGTCACTTGAAGACACTATGGAAGAAATGGCTATCTAGGTCAAAGAAGACATTAATTCTAAAAAAAACTCCTGGCACAAAACACCCATGTAATCTGGGACACTATGGAAAGAGAAAATCTAAGAATTAGGGGAATAGAGGAGAAGATTCCCAGCTCAAAGACCCAGAAAGTATTTTCAATAAAATTATAGAAAATTTACCTAACCTAAAGAAGGATATGCCCACCACGGTACATGAAGCATATATACCAAATAGCCTAGAACAGAATTGAAATTCGCGTAAGCATGCAATAGTAAAAGCACTAAATGTATAGAACAAAGAAAGAATATTAAAAGTTGTAAGGGAAAAAAACAAATAATGTATAAAGGCAGATCTCTTAGAATTGCACCTGACTTCTCAGTGGAAAATCTAAAAGCCAAAAGGCCCGGACAGATATGCTGCAGACTATAAGAGACCACAAATGCCATCCAAGACTACTATACCCAGCAAAACTTCCAATCACAATAGATGGAGAAAATAAGATATTCCATGATAAAACCAAACTTAAGCAATATCTACAAATCTACAGAAAGTGCTAGAAGGAAAACCCCAACCTGAAGAGGTTAACCATATGGAAGAAAATCCCAGAGCAGCAAATCAAAAGAGAGGAAGTGTGCACATACACACCACTACCACCACAACAACAACAAAATAACAGAAATCAACAATCACTGGTCATAAATATCTCTCAACAGCGGTGGTCTCAATTGCCCAATAAAGAGACACAGACTAACAGAATGGATGTGAAAAGGGATCCATTATTCTGCTGCATTCAAGAAATGCACTGTAGCATCAGAGATAGACATTACCTCAGGGTAAAAGGATGGAAAAAATATTCCAATAAAATGAACCTAAGAAGCAATCTGGTATAGTCAATTTAATATCTAACAGACATCAAACCTAAACAAATCAGAAAAGATAGGTAAGGACACTACATGTTCATCAAAGGAAATATTAATTCAAAGGATATTGTAATGCTTAACATCTCTGCCCCAAACACAAGGGCACACAAGTTCAGAAAGAAAAACAGTACTACAGCTTAAATCACATATTGACCCTTCAGTTGCTGATAGTGGGAGATTTCAATAGCCACTCCCTCTCACCATCTAGGCAAAAACCACACAGAGAAATGGTGAAGCTAAGAGACTGTATAAACCAAATGTGAACCTCACAGATATTTACAGGACATTTCACCCAAACATAAAAGAATGTAGCCTTTCAGCATGTCATGAATGTTCTCCAAAATTAACCACACTCAGACACAAAGCAAGTCTCAGCAGACACAGAAACTGAAATAGTTCTCTGCATTCTATTATACCACAGTGGATTAAAGACGGATACCATCAGCAGAAAGCTTACAAACTCACGGAAACTGAATAGTTCTCTACTGTGTAAAAATTGGTCAAGACAGAAATTAGGAAAATTAAAGGTCTTCTAAAAATGAATACACATCATCTCCAAACATGTGGGATACAATGAAGAGAGAATATCCAAATGAACAAAATTAGAATGAAAGGGTTAACAGCAAGCATGGAGGAAATCTAGAAAACTGTAAGGATATACGTTTAAAATCTCTACCCCACCAAACTGAAAAATCTAAAAAAAAAAAAAAAGGATACTTTTCTTGATAGGTATCAATTACCAAAGTTAAATCATTCAAGATCAGATAAATAATTTAAATAGACCTATAACCCCCACTAGAGGGAATCAGTCATGAAAAGTGTCCACCACCCAAAAAAAAGCCAGAGTTAGATGTCTTTAATACAGAATAATGCCAGACGTTCAAAGAAGGGTTAATGAAAATACTCCTCAAATTATACCACAAAACAGAAGCAGAAGGAACAATGCCCAATCCAGTTACCCTGATACCCACATCACACAAAGATTCAACAAAGAAAGAGAAACACAGACCAATTTTCCTTATGAACATTGATGCAAAAATGCTCAATAAAGACTTGCAACCTGAACCCAAGAACACATCAAGAAGATCATCCACCATGATCAAGTAGGCTTCATCCCAGAGATGAAGGGATGGTTCAGCATGCTAAAATCTGTCAGTGCAATCCACCATATAAACAAACTGAAAGAAAAAAAAAACACACGATTATCTCATTAGATGCAGAAAAGGTCTTTGACAAAATCTAGCACTCTTTCGCGATAAAAGTCCTGGAGAGAATAGGGATACAAAGGACATACCAAAACATAATAAGGGTAGTTTATAGCAGCCCATAGTTAACATTAAGTTCAAATGGAGAAAAATTTTTAAAAATTCTACTAAAATCAGAAATGTCAACTCTCTCCATACTTATTCAATAAAGTACTTGAAGTTCTAGCTAGAGCAATAAGGCAACTGAAGGAGATTAGGGGAATACAACTTGGAAAATAAGTCAAAGTAACTTTATTTGAAGATGATATGATAGCATACATAAGTAACTTGAAAAATTCCACTGGGAAACTCCTACAGCTTATAAATATTTTCAGGAAAGTAGCTGGATGCAAAATTAACTTGCAAAAATCAATAATAGCCTTAGCATAAACAAATGATAAACTGGCTGAGAAATCAGAAAAACAATGCATTTTATAATATCCACCAAAAATATAAAATATCTTGGGGCAATTGTTTGTATCATAAAAATGTTAAGATACTAAAGAAAGAAATTTATGTAAAAATTTCCCATGCTCATGGATCAGTAGGACTAATATAGTAAAACTAGCTATTCTTCCAAGAGCAATCTAAGGATTCAGTGCAATCCCATCAAAATTCCAACACATTCTTCACAGATCTTGAAAGGAAAATCTTCAGTTTCATAAGAAAACACACACATATAACAGAATAGCTAAAATAATCCTTAATAATAAAAGAAATGCTGGAGGTATCACCATTCCCAACTTCAAATTGCACTAAAGGGCTACGGAATTTTTTTAAAGCATATTGTTGGCACAAAGACAGATATGCCAATCAATGGAATCAAAATAAAGACCCAGAGATGGATCCACATACATAAGAAAACCTGATTTTAGATAAAGAGGCCAGAAACAGACACTGGAAAGAAAGAAGAGTACAAACATATGTGTCACCTTACATAAAACTCAACTCCACATGGCTCAAGGACCTCACCTAAAACCAGATGTGCTGAACCTAACAGAAGAGAAAGTGGGGAGTAGCCTTCAACTTATTGGCAAAGGAAAGACTTGATGAATGGAACACCATTAGTTAGCACAGGTGCTAAGATCAATAATTAAAATATGGAACCTCAAGAAACTAAAATGCTTTTATATGGCAAAGGATATCATCATTTGGACAAAGTGGCACTCCCCAAAATAGAAATATATTTTTACCTACTTCACATCCTATAAAGGGCTAGACTATATAAAATACAAAAGAAAACAACTAGATATCAAGAAAACAAATAGTTCAATTTTTAAAAAATGGGGTACAGATCTAAACAAAAACCATGCTGAATGAGGTAATCCAGACCCAGAAAGACAAACATGAACCTACAACTAGTAACTGATGGAAGCAGATGCAGTGACCCACAGCCAAGCACTGGGCCGAGCTCCTCTAGGTCAGCTGAAGAGAGGGAGGAGGGATCATATGAACAAGGAGGGGGCGGTTAAGAGCATAATGGGGAAAACCACAGAGACAGCTGCCCAAGCTAGTTGAAGCTCAGGAACTATGGACTGACAGCTGGGGAACATGCATGGGGCTGGACTAGACACTCTGAATGCGGGTGACATTTATGTGACTTGATCTATTGGGGGGTGGTAGGGGTGCTGACAATGGCACCAGAATTTTCCCTGGGTTCATGAACTGTCTTTCTGGAGCCCATTGTCTGTGGTGGGATACCTTGCTCAGCCTTGATACAGCAGGGAGGGCCTTGGTCCTGCCTCAACTTGGTATGCCAGATTTTGTTGACTCCCCAAGGAAGGCCTTACCCCCTCTGAGGAGTGGATGGGGGAATGGAAAGGGGGAAGGTAGGGGGTCAGGAGAAGGGGAGGGAAGAACTGGGGTTGGTATGTAAAACAAAAAATAAAAAGAGGAAACTCAAATGTCAGAAACACTTGGAATCTCTTTAGGTTAGAGTTTATCTTCTAGCACTTTCTGTCTGATGGGTTTGTAAATTGATGTTGCTTAAATTTGGTTATATTATAGAATGTTTAATTTTCTCCATCTATTGTGATTTGCCTCAAGATAGAGCATCCAAGACCTTACTCCCTTGGAACTGGAGACTCACAGGATCCTCGCAGGTTCTCCCTAGGGAATAAATGACTGGGTGCAAGTGGGCATTCCCTGCTCTCCTTTAGCTCCTGAGCTGATCCATATAGAATTTGACTGTCTCCACTCTAACTCGAGTTATTGCCCTCAGAAACACCAGGACAACACCCAAGACCAATTTCACCCTGTCTCAGTGAGCTCCTGGCCATAGTCTAGCTTGGCATTCTCCACTGGGCCTTGGAGTTATTGAAAAGACACTTTCTCTAAATTGGAAAAGAGAGAGCCACAGGGGACACTGATCTCTAGAACGGATAGTCTGGCTCAGCACTTTCCATTGCATAGTAGAAGGGCTGAGGTTCATAAGGGCTAACGTGACTCAGTGTGGGTCCTGGACCAAGGATAAGTCAGTGGGTGAGTCAAGCCCCATACCTGCCGCCTCTGTGTCTCACTGTAGCTGTTCCCCTCCTTTGGAAGGACAACATTAGAGTGCGTGGTCTGCAGACCCTCTTATTAGGAACCCTTTAGGGAATGTCATCAGGGAGCATCTTCACAGAATTCTGTCTTAACCACTCACTCCCTCAGGCCACAAATGACATATGACCAGCTAAAAGACCAGAAACCACTGTCACTGTCCCACCTTTCAGAGTCACATTCTTTTACCCCCCACATCTCTCTGTTCCTCCCCATGTAGACACTGGTTGTCTTCCTATCCACTTCCTCACTGTCCCCTCTAATTGGGGCATTTAGCTCTGGGGAGTTCTCAGGAAGTCTGTGGGGATTTGTGCTACATGTATGGCCATACACTTGCTCCTTCACAGTCACACCCGGTTCTTGCCAGTTGGTACGCTAAGTGACTTACATATAATATCCACTCTTTTATCCCAAATCAATGTTCCTTACAAACATGCTCCCCCCCCCCGAGTTACTGGTGTTGGCAGCAGTCCTGTTTTGACCCTGAGGTAGAGAAAGATGTGGGTGTTTGGTTATGAATCTCTCATCTGGAAGGTGCACTTCCCTTACCAGGACAAGCTACTTGGTTACATCCCAAACTGAAGCCAGCACTTCAGGCAAGGAGGCACCGCTCACTGCAGGGTCCTGGCATGTTTGGAAGAATTGTGACTCCTGTTAAAGACCTTGGGGGCAGTGTACTGGGTGTTGCTTACAAACTTCCAGTAGGAAAAAAGAGGAAGTGAAAACTTACCTTAATTTCAGAGAGAAAGAAGGCTACAGAACTATAATGGCCATTTTTTTTTTGGTCCAAAAGATCCCACAATAAAGGCACTCATTGGAGCATGGCAATCCTCACTCTTGGTCCTGCACCTCTGGAATACATTGCTGAATAAATTTTTAATGCAGCTTGTCCAAGCGCAAGAAATACAGAATGTATTTTGAACATGCAGATTTTATTAGGAAACGTGTGCCAGAAGACGCAGACTAACAGCTCTTGGAAAAACTAGTAAAGGAGAATTTAGGAGGAAAACAGAACCACAGTAGTACACATATGTAGGAAAGAAGGCTGCCCTACGTGAGGTGGGGAGAGCATGCGCAGGTGTCACCTCCTCCTGAGCCAACATCTGCTGGAGCAGCCAGATACTGTTGCCACGGGATCATCCAATATTGATGCACCAATGAGAAGAGACAGTACAACACTGGATGACAAGACAGGCCAATGGGACCTTGGGAGGGGGTATATAGGCATACCTAAATCTTGCAATAAAAAGTCTGATTTGCCACCTGCCCAACTCCCTCCTGGAGTCTGTGTAGTTGACTCTGCCTCATCTTACCTCCACCCCCAGGGTATGGTAGCGAGAGGCAAGCGACACACATAGTCACCAACTCCTCCAAACAGGCAGAGCTTTAGTCTTTAAAGAATAACTTCAGTGTTGCCTTTAATGCCGGCACTTGGGAGGCAGAGGCAGATGAGTCTCTCTCAATTTGAAGCCACTACAGAGTGAGTTCCAGGACAGCCAAGGCTACACAGAGAAACCCTGTCTTGGGGAGAAACAATAAATTCAGTACAAAAACAGTGGTATGTTTGGGACATTCTTACTTGAAAATCTTGCTATTAAATGTTATAATTGGAATGCCATCTAAATTTGCAGCTTGTTTCCAAGCGTCCTAAAACACATTCAGAAGATTAGCATACAGAGAAAGTTCAAATTACATAGTGACTCCCTAGCTATATGACACCTGAACATTTGATAGCTATAAATACATGTCTCAATTCACTTCCTGTTTTTATCAGTGTAACTATGGTTTATAGCATATAAGTATTAAATAATATTAGAAATATGTGATAATAGATAAGGTTCCAGCACTGATTTTTAATTTCCTTGTTATTTGGAATTAAATTAAACTCAAATTTAGGCCAAAAGAAACTGATTTTTTATTTACCTTTTATTTTACATACCAATCTAAGTTCCCTCTCCCTCCTGTCCTCCCATGCTCCCCAGCAACCCTGATCCCATGCCCCATCTACTCCTAAGAGAGGGTGAGGCCTCCCATGGGGGATCATCAAAGTCTGACACACCATTTGGGGCAGGGCCTAGGCATTCCCCCATGTATATAGGCTGAGATAGTATCCCTCTATAGGGAATGGGCTCCCAAAGTCTGTGCACTAGGGATAAATTCTGGTTCCACTGCCAGAGGCCTCATAGACTGCCCTGACCTCCCAACTGACACCCACATTCTGGGGGCCTGGTTCAGTCCTATGCTGGTTCCCCAGCTGTCAGTCTGGGGTCTATGTGCTCTCCCTTGCTCAGGTCAGCCAAAACTAAATTTTTTTAAATACAATTTTTTTCTTGGGATTAGTATGTGTTATTTCTCCTTTGGGGGAAAAAGGCATTTCATTCTAAAGAAAAATTCAATACAGATTATGTAAATCATATCCACTAATGAAAATATCATTTACAGTTTGTATTTATCTCATAATCCAACTGGGGGAAAATAGGATTTCTGGCAATTAGTGGCAACATAATGAAAACTGTGTTTGGACAGATTTTATAATTATAATTTCTTAAATTAAAACAACCAAGCATGACTATAATTTAGCCATCACATCTATAAACAAATGATAACAGTTGCAGTATAATATTCCAAATGTGACAAGGATGATGATGTGTCCTTTACACACAACAACAGAGTCCACAAGCAACCTGCAAGACATGGTTACTATCACCGCTTTTCAGATTAGGAAGCTAGCATTGATACTGGAGCCCAGGTCTGTTGGGCACAGTCCGGGGTACAGCATCACAGTAGCCATGTCTATGACCTAGTGCTGGGATCACCCTAACCACAGGCACTGTCCTTGAAGAACCTTGCAGTGAGTTAATCTGTGACATCTGTAGGAGGAAGCCTGTATGCCGCCATTAACCATGTGACTTACTAGAGGCGCATACAGATGAGGTAATAAAAGGGCAGTTTACCACACCGCTAACCACACCCACTTTAGGCATGACTAAAGACGTATACTGACGGACGTAAAGACATATGGAGGTGTTCTGATTTGGGTGTTTCTTTCAGATAAGTTTAGGTTTAGATAGAATAGATGTTTGATACAATTTGTTCATTGACACAAGTTAGTTATCCTTTTTAGACTAAAAGGAGAATTGTAGGAGGAAGCCTGTATGAGCCTCTAGTAAGTCACATGGTTAATGGCGGCATACAGGCTTCCTCCTACAGACATCATTTCTATATGATGCTCAGCTTCTTTTTTTTCTTGGTGGAGTCTGTCCTCCAGGCTTTTCACAGTTCTGGTCCTTGCTATTAAACAGAGAGAGAGTTTTATCTAATGGTATATCCCCTAACAATAAATTGGCTGTGCTGTAGTGGAAGACTACACACCCAACAATATTTTGGCAACACAAATTGCTCTTATTTTTTTTAAAGGACATAAAAGTGGATGGGAAAAGGAGAGGTGGATCTGGGAAGGGGAGCTTAGTATGATCAAAACACATTGCACAAGACTCAAAATTCTCAGACTTACTTTTAACAGCATTATTCTCTGAATATCAAGAAACAAAATCTGAATTGAGTACCTAAAATAATTATTCATAGAAGAATATTTACAAATAAGTCTTTATATATGCATTTTTATTTGGGGATTTTTAAAATTGATATATAAAAATACTTCCTAAAATACAATTTATAACATTAATACTTAATCTTAATGGACTTTCCCATTAGGTCCATGAGGCTGGATTTCCTAAAGCGAGTGTGGTTGAGAGGAGGACCTGAGTGAGTTATGTGTATCTTCTCTAGAAAATTCAAACACAAGATCAGCCTCAGGCCATTTGGATTGGAGTGCCTTCTCTGGCTGCCAAGAATTTTGGAACTTTCTTTCCATTTGCAGGGAAGCACAAGGAGGGTGGGAGTGTTGGGGGCGAGGTGCTGGTCATGAGAGAAGATAGCCAGGAGGAACCTTGGTAGTGAAAGGTGGTCAGGGGTGGCTACCCACAGACTACAGCTCTTCTTGCATTCCCTCCTCCTGCAGAGTTTAATATTACTTCTGCTCAACATGTCTTCTTCTTTTCTCACACTAGGTCTCTCTCAATGAAGGGTTTTTGTTGTTGGTGGTGGTTTTTGTTTTTGTTTTTTGTGTTTTTAAGCTCCCACTCACAGAAACCTCAGGCTGTTTCCTGAGAGGAAAGAGGCAGTATGTCTCTGTGATGGGTCTCAAGTCCCAAGCTTTCAGGGAAGGACAGACATTCTGGTCACTACAGTTTACTCTTCTACTTGTTTCCCATGATACTAACACCCTTGAAATCGAGAGAGAACAGCTGTCCCGGCACATGGCACTTGAACATGTTTTGGGTGTACCTCACAGTGACAGCAATAATGAAAACAGTCAGGAAGTGGGCACTTGGGCTCTGGGTTCAGCAATGGAAAGGCACTCTTCCACCTGGTAGAGGAGCTACTCCTGCTCAGGCTTCACTGTGAGGCTGTCTCCTGCCTTGCTGAACCCAGTCGTAAAACTACTTGATAGCAAAGTATCTCCTCCTTCGGATATATGAAAAACAAGAAAGGTCACCCACTAATTTCAAGAGTGAAACCTTTGCTCATGGAAGGCCAGACATGTGGTGTGGTGGGGAGTGTACAGACAAGCAGGAAGCCACATGTTGTAGAATTACTTGCCTTTCACAAAGGCAAAGATAGATACACGGATAGACACACGGTCATTTGCCTTGGTGGTATAGTCTTCCCGCAACAAAACTTAATCATTGGGCAAAGCAACGCCCATGAAGGGTGATGTTTCTTGTATGTGGCATAAGCATTGCAGCTTAGTTTAGTTCTTAGAGGAAGAAATAACTAAAAACCCAAAAGCAACAACTAATAGATAGCAGAGCAGAGCACAGCCCTGCTAGCATGTGTGAGAACTACCTCACCAACTGTCACCCACATGCATCAGCTTGTACTGTGATGTTATGGATCCATACTGGGGTCAAAGTCTCAAGATTTATAAGCTAAACCCAGCTGGTTGGTATGGGCAGGAGTGTTTAACAGCCACTTGCTCGGTTGACTTGATCTTTTGAGCATTTTGCACAAAGCCTCACTAAAAGTGGCCTGCCTCACGGAAAACAAGCTGCTTCTGAGTACACACTAAGACAGGAACCAGTGTGGCTCCTAAGGATGAAGGCTCTTCAGCTGTCAAGAAGCCCCAGCTCATACCCTCACTGGGATGGGGCAGATCATGGGCACAAAGGACTGTCAGCCACTCAAGTCGTCAGCCCCGAGACAAATGACTTTTGCCCTCCAGAACATCCTCACTGTAAGACGCAGCATTTGCTTCACTAGACAGTCCTAGACCTCCATCAAGCTTTAAATATGGTTAAGTTTGGGGTGTATTTATTAATTGCATCTGAACTCAGTTTGTACTAATCTGTTCTTTCCATACACAAAGTAGAAACAAAATATAATATCCAAAAGATGCACTGTATATGTTTTCAGAGGTGAAGATGCCAGAATAGTAAGGCTCCTTGTAGCTACACTCCATCTTGGGTGTCTGAGTTGAAGCATACATAGTAAGTCTGGTTAAGGCATGCACCGGGGAAAGACCTTGGGAGGCCTGGCCTATACCATCATGCCAAAGAATGATGTCTTCCAAGGAAGGGACCTGTGGCCAGACCATACTCAGGACCTGGGTGTGGTGTACTAACGAAGCCCCGCTAAGCTCCTCCTGATGGAATTCCCTCAAGAAATGACTAAAGAATGTGCACTTCCTGTGGCAGACTTCACTGGTGGGGTTCCCAGCTACACTTAATCTACATACCAATACGAACAGACCTGCCGTCCATCTTCCAGCCCACAGTGAAGGGACATGATGGAGTGATCCTGGAAGTCCCAGGAATTTAAGATTTGCAAAAGTAAGGCTGGCAGTTCACCATCCTGTCCAAACATATTTATTTCCTTTCTGACCAATTTCATTTGTAGAAAGAATAACTGCATTACTTCTGTTACTACTTTTGGGCAAATAATTAAAGGTTGGCTCTATCCATTTATAGTATTTATATACTTGAGTATCTACTTAAAATGTTCATGATACATAGATGATAGGTAGATAGAAAGAATAGATACACACATATGTGTATGTCTGTGTGTGTACTTATATATAAAGTTTTAATGGGAACTGATGTCATCAACATCAGCCAATTATTTTACTGAGCACATATCACACTCTCTGCTCTCGAGGAATTTATTAATTAGTAAGAGAAAGGAAAAGTGAATGAGGATATTCACACAAAGAGATGAGTGAGTGGTTGCAAAGATGGCTCAGCAGGTGATAGTCTCTGCAGCTCTTCCAGAGAGCTGTGTGGCTCCCAGCACCACCGTCTGATGGCTCCCAGCCCCCTGTAACTCCAACTCCCCGGATCCAGCGCCTTGACCTCCATGGGCACCTGCACTCACTTGCATACATTCACACAGACACAGACACATGGTTCAAAAATAAAATTGTTTTTACAGAGATGGGTGACCTTATGTAGTAAAATGTGGTGGTCCTGACTTTGAGGTTCACAGACCTCAGGGGACCCTGAGGCTTTCTTAGGTATCTAAACAAGGAGAGTCTGTGTCCATCCAGAAACTAATGTGTTATTTGCATTTTTCATTCTCATTTTCCCCAAATAAACAGTAGAGTTTCTAGGGGTAAATGGTCTGTGTTATTGCCGCAGACTGAATGCAGAAGCAGATAAGGAATTCTGCCTCCTTCTATTAAACCAGATGCTAAAGAAACTGGCAAAATTTTCTTCACACTAAATATTATGGTTTTGGAATATATATTTCCACTAAAAATGTTAGTAATGCTAGCCTGTGGTAAGTTTATGACTATTTTTAAAAGAAATCAGTAGGAATCCATTTCTTAGCTTGAATTCATTTAAGATTTATCTTTTTATTTATATACGTGTGTGTGTGTGTGTGTGGTGTGTGTGTGTGTGTGTATGTGTATATGTGCGTGTGTGTGCTTGAAGGTATGTATGCGTACCACACTCAAACAGGTACCCATGAAGGCCGGAAGAGGTCATCAGATCCTCCAGAACTAGAGTTACAGAACGTTGTAAGCTGCCTGCTGTGGATACTGTTGACCACACCATGGCCCTCTGCATGAGCAACAAGTGCTCTTAACTGCTTGGCCATTTCTCTAGCCCTTCCCTTCATTTCTAAATTATATTACATGTAATTTATATATTGATGCATACAGATCAATAAAATCTACTTAATCAGAGTCTTCAGAGAGCTGTTGATACAACTGAAGCACATGCAGAGTCCTACATTTGAGACATACTAAGCAAGACTAAGCTACTTTGCCCAGAAATCTCTTAGGCTCACTTCGTTCATTTATATTTGACCTATTTGATCATAACTAACGGTCACTTCTTCCATGAGGCCTTTGCTGATTCCCTTCATGTTTATCAGCCACGTAGAAAGAGTCCGGCATTCAGGGACATGGATGTGCCAAGTATGCCAAGTCTAGGATGTGCCTAGACACTTATAAATATATGAATAATACATTATATATACATATATATATGATACTACCTCTTAATCATGAACCTACTAATTTTCTACTTCTCATAGAATATTCTTACTTTGTAATATTGCTCATATAATATAAGCTATTAACTCTATTGTTATATAAGTTCATTGAAAAATCTGCCCTTGCTTGAAAGGCAGTAGACTTGACCTTAATTTAAACTAGCAATAGCATGACCAAAGGCACAAAATTAGGGATCCTCAAGGTATACCCAGAAACAATAGCCTAACTAATGCCACAGTGAACATTAATAAGATTTTTAAGAAGAGAAACAAAGGAGAATATAAACAAAAGGAGACTGGATATTCTGGGAGTTTCTTTGTAGATTTAATGAGAAAAAATTAACATATCGGTGCTGGAGAGACGATTCAGCATTAAAAGCAGAGGCTGGTCTTCTAGAAGACATAGGTTTGAGTTCCAGCATCTACATGGTGCCTCACAACCATCTCTACCTCCAATTTCAGGAGATCCAATGCTCTCTTCTGACCTCTCTGAATACCAGGTAGGGACATGGTACATCCACGTATACACATGCACGCGAACACACACACACACAGAACATTCATAGTCATAAAATAATAAACAAAATACTTTTTAACAAGAAAGGAATGATGAATATCTGAAGTTCAGGTTTCTTGACAAGGAAGGGAGGGGCCCTGGCTCTCTGCAGCTCACCTCCCATTGCTCAGCTCAGGTGAAGCCACACCCCCATGAGGGCCAAGCTCACCTCCCATTGCTCAGCTCAGGTGAAGCCACACCTCCTTGAGGGCCAAGCTCACCCTGGCCTGTGTTAAAAGTGACACTTTGACTGAAAGTGCCATAACTTCACATATTGAGATGCTCATGACTTTTGAGTCATTCTTACTTCATAAAACTGAATTTTCAAAAACCACTGAATCCCACAGCATCTAATTGCTTTATAAAAATAAGTATTTGAAATAGATGCTTTAGTGATTTCAAAAGAATTTTTATTCTAAGTGAGCACCTCTTTATAAACAAGAATAGCATTTTCCTAAGAAATATGCCATGGTTTACAGAAACACAGGAAGTTCTAAAAAATTCAACACAAAATTCAAAATATTTAAAACTGCATAACCAATTCTATAGAACAGTTAGGATTGTGTTTCTAAGTGCCCCAAGGCCCACTACACACACACACACACACACACACACACACACACACACACACACACAATGAAAGTAACAGAAGGACAAGAAAACCAGCACCTGGCATCCCCTCTGCAGCAGACTCAGGGAAGAAGAGGAAAAGCACCACCCCAGACAGGGGCAAAGCCTGTCATGTCACCTGTCTCCTTGGGCTGCACCAAGCCAGGAATCTGTTTTTCATATTTTCCTTTGATAACACAATAATAACAACAGCCATAGAAAGACATGTGGGACAGTTTAGGTGACATACAAAGGCTTGGGGAAGATGTTGATATTTCCTATCAGCAGCTGAAATTATGGATTCTCTTTCCTTTGTTTTCTTTTTCTTTTTTTCTTTGTGGTATTTTCGTGACAGGGTTTCTCTCTGCAGTTTTGGAGCCTGTCCAGGCTGGTCTCAAACTCACAGAAATCCACCTGCCTCTGCCTCCTGGGTGTTGGCACTAAAGGCATACGCCACCACCACCTGGTGAAATTATGGGTTTTCTAAAGCACATTTTAGATAAAGAGAATAGCCAGGACATATGTCACAATTAAGGAAAGCATTTCCCGCATGGTGTCATCCATCATACATGTTTTCTTTAACCAGTCATTAAAACACTGTGTATAGAGGCCCATGGACCCATAAAGGAAAATAAGCTCTTTTGTATTGACTCCCGGCCCCTAAATGTAGGAAAATCTTAAAGAGAGCTTCACAGTATGTTTTATTTTTTCTTAAAAACTGTATGTATTCTGTAAGACGTTTGCATTTTCCTAAGCAAGCACTTTAAAAGTCCTTAGGTTAAAAAAGAATAATCTTTGCCTCTCTGCACTGGCGTCCAGTGTCTGGGTGTGTGAACATCCAACAGATGCACACACCATGGTACTGGTGCCCAGTGTCTGGGTATATGAACATCCACACAGACACCCACACACACACAGACACACACACACACACACACACACACACACATGCACGCACACACCACTGTATTGACACCAAGTGTCTGAGTGTGTGAACATGGTACTGGTGCCCGGTGTCTGGATATATGACATCCACACAGACACACACAGATACACACACACACAAACACACACACACACACACACACACACACACACACACACCAATGTATTGGCCCCCAGCGTCTGGTTGTGTGAATATCCACACAGATGCATACACATGACAGAAAGGCAGGGATGTAGTAGACTCATGTCAGGAATCGATTTTGATTCTGTTCCTTAATTATCAGAGATTAACAAAATCACTTCATTTTCTTAAGTCCCCATTTCCTTTTGTTAACAATTAGTTATAATAACAGCATCCCCATCAACTTCAGTGTCACAATGATAACTCAAGATGCATAGGAAAATATCTTGCACAAAGATACAATTTTCATGAAACATTTTAATGCATGCCTTATGCTACAAGGGCTGTTTCAGTAAGTACCTTTGTTGGGCAAAAGTTGAGTTATGAAACTAAAAGTACAACTTTCCATATGATGTGGCATTTCCTGCCCTGTTTTACAAGGCCGTGTCCCAGATGGGTGCCTATTTATTACCATATGACCAACCCAAGTGCTGATTGCTGTTATTAGGGCATGAAAACATTAGCCAAGCCAAGATCCTTGTTGTGAAATGTAAGTACCACGCAAATCTGAGATAGTATAAGTTCTTATGCTTCATTATAATAGCTAAGGGGTCTAGGGATCATTTCAACAAAGGACTGGGGTTGGAAATAGAGACTAAGTATTACCTTACTGACAAATATTTCTACTGGCATTAGGAGGTCATGGTAAGAACACCTCAGGGCTGATCCAAGGAGAGTTGGAAGGAAAGCAGGCCCTCCACCCTGAGGCACCACCCTTTCATCCTGCTGATGTCAGGACCAGGTGTCTACCTGCCCACTGGCCTAGCTTAGAACCTCTGTGCTACCTTGAGCCTACGGTGGGAAGTTCTTTGGCCCCTGCTTCATACTCTGTTTCACACCAAGGAGTCTCTCACAGTTACTGCCTCCAGATTCCAGCTTCTTTTGCCTGGTACATGTGACACAGAACTTGGTTATTAACTCCATTGAAGAGGCATGCTGAAGTGTCCAAAGGAGCCAGGCCAACAAGGTAAAATGTAAAATAGGCCTGGCCTGTCACTGTGGAAGTACCCAAACTACCACCTGGGACAGTGACCTCTGAGCTCTGCCTGCTTGTTATCATAGAGAAACATACCTCCAAACATGGCCAGAAGTTTTCAGAGAAGAGAAAGCTTGAAACTAGGATTTTCATTTGGAATCTTAACTTCATAAATATTAACAAATAAATGGAAGTTACCTTGTAAGTTTAAAAATGATTTGATTTCAAGTCAAAGATGACAAAATAATAGACCAACAGGGCATGTTTGAGGAAAGACAGTATGCCTGTACCTGAGAGCCAAGGGGGGCTAACCTGCATGCTTTAGGACCTGCCTGCTGCTCGTGGACCATTGCTTTGCAGTACAGCAGAAGGCCCTGTCAATGGCAAGACTACACCAGGAGTTGACCAAAGGCACAAAGGAAGAAAGGTAGCTGGGAAGGGTCCTTGTGATGTTGCCACTGTTAAAACATCCTTATGAACAGAAGACACAGCACATCTCATGTCTACAGGATGCTCTGTAGCCCCTCCCCCAGGCATGCTGACAGTTGAGTCTCTGGGCAAAGGGAGAAGAATGCACAGCGGAGGGCAGGAAGCTAGCACACTGCACTGTGCCCAGATGCGGAAGGCAATGGCTTTCTGGCAGGTTACAAGCAAAGGCAGAATATAGGATGAGTTTATCATTTCCAGTTATTTCAGAAGATTGACTCTAAATCAGAGTGTTACATTTACCCTAGAAGGGTTTTTGAGATAATCTTGTTCTGCCTTTCTGTTTTTGTTTGTTTGTTTTTGCTTCAGATTTTAAAAAAATCAGTGCACAGAGGGTCTTCTTTTTTTTATTTAGAAACAATCTTAGTTTACATGTCAATCCCAGTTCCTTCTCCCTCTCATCCTCCCATGCCCCCACACCAACCCCTCCCATCCCATCTCCTGTCCACTCCCCAGAGAGGGTGAGGCCTTCCATGGGTGATCATCAAAGTCTGTCCTATCATATGCGGGAGGGCCTAGGCCTTCCTCATGGAGGATCTTCTAAACAAACAACATCAGAACCACTTGTACTGCCTACAGTCCCAGACAAATGCCTTAGAGTAAATATGTGCTCCTGATACCCCATCTCCTGCCTGTTCATCTCAGGCAATTCTTGGAAATGGCAAGGGTCAAGAGTATTATCAATGCTCAAGACATTCTCTGTCACACACTTTACTGCCAGCACTCAATGACTGTCTCCATTTCACTGGGGACTGGTAGCATATGTCCTTGTTACTCAAAACGTCTCTAGAAAGTCTGGCTCTACTGTTTGCAACTTCAAAACAAACCTAAAACATGACTCAGATGAATTTGATCTAATAACCTTATAGAAACCACTTTGAAACCAGTGAGCAAATGAGAACTCTACCGTCTAGGCCATAATAGGCTTTCTGTCTCCTGCCGTGGAGAAAACAAGGTCCAAAGTTCAGAGGGCAGTCTGTGAGATCTGTCTGGCAGCTCCGCCACGGCTAAGGAAGAAGTCACTCTTCTTACGTAATAGGAAACGATCTTGCAACACAGCAAAAGTGGTTCTCAGTGAAAGCGCCCGTGCTGCTCAGTCCTGCACAGAAACTGGTGGAACAGCCATGCCCTGTGGTGTTGGTATCACATGTCACTGGCAGGGCCTTCGAGACACTCCACTGCTGCTCCAGGAAAAACAAAAGGTTACTGATTGGGTTCCCCAACTCAGCTGTTGAGTGATTAGGGCATGTACCCTTTCCAGGCCATTCTAAGACGAGACTTTTAGAGACATCATACCTAGGGTGCTATAGTCCAGCCCTCTGTTCTCCCCCAGCCATTGTGTTCCATAGCAGGTCAGAAGTGAAAGAAAGACTCAGATCTGCAATAAATTAATCTGATGATTTGGGTAGTTTTTTGTTACTGTTGTTTTGGTAGAATTGGTAGTCTCTACCATTTCAAAAATGTGGCTTTTGGCCTTAGATGGTATCACTCTTAAGCATTTGTTTACTCTCTGGCTGGTCTAGGACTGAACTCTGCACAGTAAAGTGTCTTGAGATTGACGCCGACTAGAAACTGGATCAGGTCACTCAGGCACACGCTGGTGTCAGTTAGCAAACATCGTTTCACTGCAGTAAACAGGTACTTACAGGGCACCCTGTGACTAATGCATTCATGGGCTTTAACTTCTCACACAGGGAGCTGGAGCATGTCCCATTATCACATACTCAGAAGAAAAGTAGCAAAAGTCAGCAGAACCACACTTTCCAGAGATGTTTGCAGTCACAAGGGCATAAGCAACTAGTTCCTGGTGAAATGCAGATAGTCATTGCTGCTGGCAATATAGCCTGAGATGAAGTAATGTCTTGGGAAGGGGACAGTGAAACTTATCCTAAAATAAGTCACATTTATAAAATAAAAATCTAATTTTTCATTTACCCCAAGGATAATAATAGGGATAATATTAACCACAGTCAAATACTTGCTGAATATTAGGAAGCATTTTCCTGTGCTATCCTCAAAATCACCCTTGGTTTCAGATGAAGTGCCCATGGAGAGGTTGTTGTAACTAACTTCCTAGAGATTTCTAAAACCCTCACAACTAGAGCCTCAATATACCTAGCACCCACTATTGCCTCAGACACCTGCTCCCTTCTTCCTGGTTCTGGTGAAGGAAATCCAGAGTATCTCCAATTAGTACTCTTCTGTAATTGGAGACAAAATGTCTCTGTCTCCCCTTTCTCATTCAAGACACTGGTGAAGTCATAACTCCACAATGGCGGATCCCAACTTCAGCTCTTTCTCCTCAAACATATTGTCACAGCATATATTTGGGAAATAGAGAGGGAGGGAAGGAGGAGGTGGGGAAGGAGGAAGAAAATGAGGGAGGAAGAGAGAGAGGGTTAGCTGGTGCCCTTCTCTCACTAATGAGTCAGCTATCCACTGAGTCAGCCATCAGCTCTAAGTGTGAACATATGCGTGCCCTGTGCCAAACACAAGTGCCCACCAGGGATCCCACCATGGAAAAGATGGCAGCAAAAGCTAGGAAACGTGGATCAAGCAGAGAGGACAGTGTGGTGGTGGTGTGCACCCCCACAGTGGTGCGTTTCCAAGTAGAGCATCAGGGAAAGTTCTGTAAAGCAGAGGGGCCTGGAGACCCCAGAATTACCAAGGTCCTGATTAGGGGACAGGAGATTTCAGGCTGACACAGAAATTTGATTCCTCAGGCTTTACGTGCTGTACGTGCCCTACATGAAAACCTCAGAAGGTGACACTGGCTACTCTGTGGGCATGTGTGACTCCATGAGTCATTGCTAGAATATCAAAGGGATTCTTAGTCAGGAAATAGTCTGTGCCTTGGTGTTTATGATCAACAACTTAGGAAAATGCAGTCTGACGGGCAAACAAACCAGTGCAGAGTCAGAGAGCCCCTTCCACGTGGAGCCCATGCCCCATTTACAGTAAATGCCCTTGGCTGCCCCAGGCCTTTCATCATTGCAACGGAGCATGCAACTTCTTGATAGGCAAAGCCCCGTTCTGCACTTTGCTCAGCATTTCCTTCAAGGGGGAATCCAATAGGACTCACCCAAAACACAGCATGTACACAATAAAATGCCTTAGAAGTGATCATTTGTAGGGGGGATTTGGCATTTCCAGACAAAAACTGTCTCAAAAGAAATTCTAAATTAAAATCATTTTGCATCATTCCCATCGGGCAGCTCTGACATACAGAACATGAGATTTACAGTGTATTCTCTCTCTCTCTTTCTCTTTCTCTCTCCCTCTCTCTCCCTCTCTCTCCTCTCTCTCTCTCTCTCTCTCTCTCCCTCTCTCTCCCTCTCTCTCCCTCTCTCTCCCTCTCTCTCTCTCTCTCTCTCTCTCTCTGTGTCTCTCTCTCTCTGTGTCTCTCTCTCTGTCTCTCTCTCTCCAGTGTTTCTCTGTATTGTTTTAGAGGCTGTCCTGGAACTTGCTCTGTAGACCAGGCTGACCTTAAACTCACAGAGATCCACCTGCTCTTGCCTCCCTGGTGCTAGGATTAAAGGCGTGCGCCACCACCACCACCTGGCTACAATGTATTCTTCACTAGAGCAAAGGATGTTTTTTATTGATTAGATGGAAATGGCTTGTGAAGCTAAGGTTTCTCCCTTGATGGACACACCTGTAACCTGTAGTAAATCACATTGTAGTTTTGGCCTCAGTTTCCTCATGAGCAGAGAACACTTAAAAAGAGGGCAAAGTGACCTTTCCGGGCATCCTTTATGCTTCTGAAAGTGACTGACCTAAACTCTGTGTCCCTAACGCAGAAGACAACATTAAGAGGCTTCCAGTCTAGTCTTCAGGAGAATTTGGGTCCTCAAATATTTGAATGGTTAATAAAGCAGCATCAGCTAGTCCTCAGAGAACTATTCACAACCTCTTTCCCTGTAACTGAGATCAATAGAAACACCAGAAGATTTGGAGACATTCTCAGTGGGTTGTGTCTGTGATGTTCACTCAGCTGAAGTATTATCAAGTCCTTTAATTTTTGTGTTTGTTTACTGGGGACACTAGTACCACAGGGCATGTGTAAGTCAGAAGACAACTTGAAGGATTTAGTTCTTTATTTCCACATGCGGCCTCAGCCTCAGGTCATCAGGCTTGGTGGCAAGGTCCCTCACCTCTGAGCCATCTCATCAGCCATCAAGTCATTGGTGCCCTAAAAGCATCATCAAACACTTTTAGAGCCAAAAAACCCAAAGTGTTGGTAAAGACAAAATAGTGAGAGAAGGAAAGAAGGAGGAAGGAAAGGAGGGAGAAGAGAGAGAGGGACAATGTGAGGAAGAAGAAGAAAATTGAAACAAAAGATAAGATTTTAAGCTTATTTCTTAGGCAGTCTGTGATGCTGGACAGTCCTTGGCTGGACAGGGCCTTGACAAGTAGGTTTTTCTTCAATATCTAGCTCACAGGCTTGTCCAAGGGAGGAAGGAGCCTTGGAAAGGCAAAACTTAATGTGCACTACAAAAGAATGAAACCCCTCCCCCTTTAATGTGAACCACTGTTCTTGTGAATGGAGTTAACCGTATCTACAAGCGCACCAGTGGCCTAAACATATCATACACTTCAGTTCAAAAGCTAATGCCTTTAGAAGAGGAAGCATATTTTTATTATCCTTATTGAGAACACAAACAGAATCCAATGTTAACAATCTAAGGGCAGCTCATCAGAGGGTGCTCCACCCTATAAAGGTCGTTAAATCTTGTGACAGCATAGTAACCAGGCAACTGGAGTACCTCCCACTTCGAAGCAAGACCGGTGATAGTGGCATAAGTCACCCTTTCCTTAGTATCGGGTGCAACTGCACCAGAACAACGCCCATACCCAGGTGATAACTGTGCCAGTGTGGGTCAACATGTCACCTCCTCAAGATGAACAATCATTCACAAGACAGACCAGAAATGCTATGTTGAAACTTGCAGCTGAGGGGTCGCAATTGACAGCAAAGATGAGCAGATGACCTGAACTCCAAAAGCTCTTGGCTCCTCTTCTCAGAAAGGAGCTATGTGTTCAAAAAGGAATGCCTTACTTACCTGTGCTGAGACAATCATGACAAGTAGTCTGAGAGTCGTCAGACAAAAACAGTCATTAAGCTGGGCTATTCTTAACTTCTGCATGGATTGCAGGGCAGAGCTTTTCCTGAAAATCCTCAGTTCAGATGTTTACAATTACAGGCAATGAGGCTCAAAGAGACAGCCTCATGGATCACTTGTGTTTTATTTTTGGTTTTGTTTTCATTAGATGCAACACTGAGCTGAGCCATGAGCCTTCCAGGAGTTGCACAACCTCAGTTTTTAGAGATTGTGTTTCATAGTCACGGAAAAAAAATAATTGGATTTAATAGGTTTTCACAATCATATTATCTACTTAACCTTCCAAGATCATTACTCATTTAATTGCAAGCCCCAAGGAAAGATCATAGGGTAAGGACTATACTAGACAGTCATAACAATAAAGGAGACAGGTTCTTCACAATGAGGTGAAATCTGTAGCATTTCAAACGTTATAAATGAAGTTTCTAGATCTGAAATAGTTGTGTCCCTTTGATATTTCCATTACAAAATGAAGACTTGAATGTTAAAATTATATTTATTGATATAGAAATGTATGTACATATCTGCTTACAAACCAAAAAAAACAGCAAAATAGCGATAAAATGCAATCCTCAAGCTGGGAGTGACAAGCATTTAGTTATTCAGGCTCTGTTGCAAATACTCTCATCTCTTATAGAGGACTTACTACAGCTATAGATGTCAAAGTCATTGGAACAGTGTGGCCCTGTATGGCAGAGTACCAGAGGAGGTAAATCATGGTGTAAGCTTTAATTTGATGTTCTACAAATTAGAGCTTTCTACAAACTCCAAATGATGTTTTCCGTGTTGATGACCTCTAAGGAAAACTCCTGAGTGAAAGGCTTACTCTCAGTCTGGTTTTTATTCTCTCGTTTATTTCTATGGGATTAAATCAAAGCAAAAGCACTTAACAAACCAACCAACCTGTATACAGAGCACTGTAAGTGGACTCCTTATTCTGGTTGAAAGCCAAGGCACTTAGATCCATGGTGCTTTTGTCAAGTCTGTTCTTCAAGTTGCAATGGCCTTGTTTGTGTTCACTCCCAGTATTCCAGGTTACTCTGTCAACCCAGGCTCCCATTGTCCCACACCCTCCCACAGAGGTCATATTTTACTATTGAGAAAGGCTCAGCAGGAGGATGAAGTACTATGTATCCACAAAGCAACCAAAACACGGAGACACCGCCCGGGAAGATGAAAGCACGTGGTCAGATGACAGAGGGTTGACAGCTGAGCTCCCAGCTGAGCAGGAGGCTGGCTGATGAAAGACAATCACAACAATCTACCAAACACATAGTCCCTCTAGGCTTCCAGCAGACCTATAAACCCAGCTGAGAAGGACTTTCCCAATCTAGGCCTGGGCCAGGGCTTGAAAGTGAACAAAGTCACAGGCCTCAGGATCCTCTACAGTGACTTGCTCAGTAGGTGGATGAGGAAAACACCCAGCACTTTGGTAAATGGGTCAGTTCCATGGAACAAAGGAAAAGAATCTGCTCCTCAGCAGCCATTTATTTCAAAAGTATATAAATGAAGGAATCAGTGTTGTAACAAAATTAAAACAGCATATATTTTGGGAAATGTGAAAAATCCATTTTATATTAGGTGTCTTCTTGATAGAAGGCTAACACAAATAAGATTTGGTGCCCAGTAGTAATGGTGCATACCTTTAATCCCAACACTTGGGAGGCAGAAACAGGTGAATCTCTGCGAGTTCAAGGCCAGCCTGATCTAGAGAGTGAGTTCTAGGACAGCCAGGACTATTACACAAAGAAACCCTGCCTCAAAACCACACCCCCCCCCCAGATTTGGTTAAATTTGCTATTCTGATTGGCAAAAGGATGTTTTCAATGAAAAACCTTTATGAACACAAATAAAATTGGTTTGGTTATTCGATTGGTAAAACTGAAAGAGCACACCAGAAAATTCTGCGCATTCTAAACCTGTGACCACTCCAGGCCACAGGCACAGGAAGGCACAGGAAGCTATGCTCTCTACCCATTGTCATCTCCTCCCTATCCCACTGCCCTCTCCCCATCTCTGGTCAATGACGGCATGGCTCATTTCTCAGTCTCTTATCCAACCACCCAGTCTTCTCAGTGGGGCTCCCACAGTCCCAGTTCAAGTATTGGAGGCTTTCCACAGAGTACCTGGGCATTACAGTCCCACTAACAGAGTCACAGTATAGAACCTTCACCAGGACTATCTGCTCCATAGATGATGTCAACTGCTCCTGGCAGGCTAGTGCGCGGAAGCCCAGAAGCTTCTTACCCATTACATGCTCCAGAGACCCCTAGCAAGAGGAACAAGCTCCATCTATTCATTCCCCTCCTTCAACAACATCCACATTCACATGAAGTACTCTGCAACCATTTCCTTCTTACTCCCCCCAAGAAAGCACCGAAATGAGATGAAAACTGGTTTTATTGGCATTCTATGAAAAAGCAAAAAGCTACTGAAAGCCTGCCTGTGATCCTCTGTGCTGGGTGCTGAGGACGTAGTGATGAAAAGGCAGCAGACCACAAGGGGAGTTACAACATCACTGGGCCATCCTGCCTCCTCTGTTCTATGGCCACGTGTAAACTCCGCCTTTTACACACAGCTTTAAAACACACCAGCATCTTGATCTCAGCTGATGTCTCAACAACTATGATGGATACGGGTTGTTCACATTGAAGATGAAGAAACTACTGTTGAGGGTTAGTGAACAGTTGAACCCCAGTCATAGATCTAGCAATTGGTGGACTCAGGATTCAAACTGAAAGCTTTCATGAAAACATCTCCTGCTTGCTGGATGGATCACACAGCCTCCTGAGGATGAAGATGGAAAATGCTTTTCCAAGAAGCCTTCTAGTTGTAACACAACACCAAAATTTCCTGAACACCTGCCATTTGCAAAACCTGCCCTGGCCTCTGGGAAGACAATGTAGCAATGCAGGTGTGAACGCAATATTGTCCTGACTCAAAGGAAGTCAAGAAGAGGAGAGAAAGCGCCAGATAGCAACAACCAATGGAGGGAAATGGATGAGATAGGGAACGGGGCTGAGAGGGGCACCAGGTAGAAGCTCGCACCTAAGGGATGCAGCCTGAACCTTTAGATTCCATTTGGAATGTGTTTGCATTCCACCCAGTGACCGCCAGGCCAGAAGAAGAGGCAGGCATATGACACTTCTCTGCAGCTCTTGAGTTTCTCCTCAGACAGCACAAGTATTCTGACTCCTAGGATTAATTCTTTTTAAATTAATGAATTAGAAGATTTTAACAGCATCAAAAGTCTCTTGGAGTTTGATGAGCATGAGTCCTTAAGAAAATGAAAGCTTTCAGAGATAGATGAACTCAAGTGCTCCTTAACACGATAATATCAGAATAGCTGTTGTGCAAGGAAGAGTGTGAAAAAAAATGTGTCTTCTTGATACAGAACTCCAGTGTGCTAGCTCTGTCAACATCAGTTCTTCCTTTGAGTATAGGTACTGGCCTTCTGAAAACATTGCTACAAGCTGCTTGAGAGACCACTCAATCAATCCTGTTTACTACTCAGACTCTAGCCTGATGTAGCTCCAAAAGTCGGATGAAGAGGAGCCTTGTCGCCATGTGGCACTTTCTGACCAGGTGCCTGGAAACAGATGTCCCACTTCCTGAGGAAGAGCCCAGAACACAGCCTCTGGGAAGCTTTGGACACTGAACAGAGGGAGGAGAGCAAGTGAGTGAGAGGAGGAGACATGTGACTCCCACTTTATCGAGACTTCTCACCTCTGGACAGTGAAGGGACCAGGAAATTCTTGACCCCATTATGCTACTGTGATCTTGGAGGCAGGCTAGATCTTTGGATAAACTGCATTTACTTACCTGTTTCTGTGTCCAAAGAACTGGGGTGGAGTCAAGTCCCTTTGTGTGTTGAGAGGATCATCACTGGGTAATAGTGGATTTTTTATTTGTTTTTCAACTGCCCGTAACTCAGCCAACACAGTATTCTTTCTCTTAAATTAGCCACAGATACATATCATCTACTGCTTACAAGCAAAGGATTATAGTTATTCCCAATGCTATACATTGAATTCTATCTGGGTCAGCAGCCACATTCATACTACCCCTCTGATTTCTGTGAAAGAACTATCCCTTATATCAAAAGGCGATTCCTCTGGTAGGCTCTAGAATCTACCTCCTTTCTCACTTCGGGGGACTCCTTAGATTATCTTCCTTTTTCAATATCACTAGTGTCTTCCTACCTTCTGAGTCAGTCAGTCATGTCAACCTATGAACAGACTCTATGATCAGCCACCTTAAATGTCACCCCTTTGTACCCATAATTATCACTTTTTCAGTTCATTCGCCAACTTCTCCACTGTAGAGAGTCATCTAGGTCTGCTCCTTCTGTTTCCTCAAATCCCATTTCTCTCTTCAATCCCCTCTTGTCTGGCTTCTGTTCCCAACAGGCAACTAACATTGACACTGTTTTTACTATGTCACTGGTGACTTTCAGGCTGCCGAGTCTGTTAGCCATCCACGTGCTCTTGTTATTACAAACATTTTTGTCATATCGGCCTAGTTGTTCACCTTTAAAGTAGATGCAGGATATGTTCCGTGCCTATTCTCCACTTCATTTTATTGAGTCAGGGTCTGTCATTGAACCCAGATTTGTAAACATAACAGCAGTGCTGCTATGTATGGTTCAGTATGTTATTCAAGCACCCCCACATTATTAGACCCTTGTGAAAAAAAGAAACAAGGATTTTCTATGAGCACGAATGGTAGGTCAAGGGTAATGGTATTCAACAGAATAGCAATAATAACAGAGTTAAAAAGTCCTTGCTTTTCCTACTTGTACCTATAATTTATAGCGGGTTTTGGTAGGGACACACAGTGGATAGCCTTTTTCTGGATGGACACCATTTGACAAAGCTATCCAGAAAGTTAATGTAGCCAAATGCTCATCTGGATTTTATCAGTTTGGTGTGGTTAGGAAAACAAAAGTGATTTTCAGAACAAAGTACAAAGTCACACACCAGCTCTCTTCTTAAATAAAAATAGATTCTTAAAGACGTTCTTGAGCCTCTCTTTCCTTTCTTAAGTCAATTTGTTTAGTTATTTTATCTTCTTCCAACATCTTCTTTCCTAACATCTGCTTTAGCTGAATTGAAATATTCTTTCTTGGTTCCTTTTTCTGAAGAAAGTGTGTGTATGGGCCTGGCCAAGTACAGCCTAAAACAAGGCCTCGAGCCTTCGCTGATACTGCATAAAAATTTACCTTCAGGTCACTTGAGCTTGGAGTTAGTGATTTTCTGCGTCACGTAAGTCACAAAGAGTCAACAACAATTTTTAAAAGTCCATCAAAACAAAAACGAACCAATAAGAATTGACTAAAAAGTCCCTGGGTTTCATGGATTATTCCAACACTGTGAAATTTACAGCAGAGCCCCCCCCCCCCCCGATCTAGCCCCTTTACAGACATGGTGAGCAGAGAGGGAGACCTGACTGATGAGCTCGCTTCATGTCTTTCCCCTGACCAATTACTGGTCCCCGCTTCCCAGGAAAGCTCATCACCATTGAGCCTTAAGATGAGCAGAGTTAAGAATTACATAAACCCAAGACTTGGCTTTCTGGTCTTCTTGTTCCATGCCAGGCACACACAGAGATAATTTTGTCATTAACTCCCATTTATCCTATTACTTGGACACCGATCTAGTTTTTCTACATGGATGGTGGAGGCTTTTCCTCCATCGGGTAGAATTTAGCTTGCTATCCAGCACCTGTAGGAACCCAAAGAACAATTTGCTTTAAAATCTGCAATCAAGAAAGAACAATAAATAATATTGAAGGGTCAAAGGCTGGCTATAGGGAAATGGTGGGGAAATATCATTTCAGGGGACTGTGGAGGGACAGTGTGTGATCAGGCTGGCAGATGGGAAGTCGAAGCCAGAGAAGTTGGCTGGAAGGCAGAATAAATGACCAGGCTCTGCTAAAATGAAAACCCAAGGAAGGAAATGGAAAGAGACTCAAGAAGGTGAGAGGTGTTTGGAAGAAAGAAATCAGTAGTACTGGCGTGTCCCATACGATGGGGATGCTCCAGGTGAGCATAGATAAGCATGAACGACACTTGGGAGATGACTTCGATGTTTGAAGCAGGAATGACTGTGAGACAGGGACTGCAGGGCAGAAACAAGGAACTGGGAAAGAGAACTGGTTTCTGTGGGGGAGAGGGCAAACTCCACTAGAGACTGTTGAATTTGAGACACTGGGAAGAGTTTCAAGCGAAAATGACCAGTGGTCAGTCAGAGACATGGGAATAAACCTTGAGCAAGGGACAGGACGTGAGCTGTAAATCTGTGAGTCACCAGCTCTGCACGCTTGCAGCCATGAGAACAGGGAAGATCTCTGTACACTGTTAGACAGGCGGGGAGTCTAGGTCCAAACCTCAGGTGGGAGGGGGCCGAAGGAGTCGTCTGGGAAACTCTGGGATGAGCAGAACGTTAGCAGGGAAACAGAGCACAATGCCAGGAGTGTAAGAAAAGGGAAGTCTTCAGAAGCAGGAAGAGCAATGATGAGAAGAGACAGTGAGGATTCATTGAAGGAAGACACGCTAGAGTGGAAATGGCAAGTGGGGATTTCCAGGAGCTGATTTGAATAAAGGGTTAAAGGTGAGATGGAGATTAGGTAGCAAGGAGTTAAAGGGGGATTAAGTGAAAAAGAAACAGAGGCAAGATATGGACCATAGATTTAAATTTTTACCAGTGACAAAAGACAGTAAAATGACTCCAGAGGATAAGAATCTTCACTTATTATTTGTAGGACTTTTTGTTGGAGCTTGTTTTTTGCGACAGGGTCTTGATAGGTACATAGCCTTAGCTAGCCTAGAAGTCAATATACATCCCAGGCTGGCCTTGAACCTGTGGTGAGCATCCTGATCACCTCCTGTGCTTACGAATGTGCACTTTGGTTACAGATGTACACTACCACACATAACTTTTATGTGTGGGAATTTTTTATATATACTTTGTCATATAACAATGGAAGCTCAGGTGAACTTTTATTACCCTTGAAGTAGAGGTTAGTATCTTTCCCTCTTCCATTCATTACAAGCAAACATGTCCCCACACATACATGCATACTACACAAACACAGGTATATACATATAAACACTCTTTTTAAAAGTTCACAGACCTCTTCCCATGCTCCAAGAGTGACATTCCTCAGAATCCCAGCTTTGAGATCAAACCAGGCGCCACTTCCTTCAAATGGGTCATTTGTGCCTCTGGGGATATTAAAACTAGGTAGCACTTGCCGGGTGGTGGTGGCAGTGCACACCTTTAATCCCAGCACTCGGGAGGCAGAGGCAGGCGGATCTCTGTGAGTTCGAGGCCGGGCTGGACTGACAGCCTCCAAAACAATACAGAGAAATCCTGTCTCGTAAAACCCAAAAAAAAAAAAAAAAAAAAAAAAAAAAAACTGGTTAGCACCAACCTGGAATTGCCTGTCCATCACAAGAATGCTCTTGCTTGGGTTTTGAGCCTTTTGATCTAATTTGCAGTCCCCCTATTGTGTAAACAGGACTTCACGTTCTAGTTCTATGTGAATGTTTATCAACTAATGTAACCATATTAGGAGTTTTTAAGAAAATGACTAATTCTATCATTCTTGAACAGTCAGTCTTATGGTGGCTTCCACACAGTCCTGAAGAAAACCATGAAATCCAAAAAAAACAGACTTCTAAGCCTGTGCTGAGAAACAGCAAGAACACTTGACCAAGTTTGGCATGTCTCAACAGTCACCCATTGTCCCCTGACATCCTACCCTTGCCTTGCCCAAAATTTAAATGCTCCATTTATTGCCAATATTAAGGAAAATGTGATGTTGAACAGTATGGACAATGGTATAAATATTCAATATCATTTCAAGTCTGGTAATTTATAATGTCATTTCATACTAAATTAAATTTAGATTTGAATAGAGAAGGTAAACTTTTGTAAAGTTTGGATTGGAAAAGAAAAGTAATTTTTCCCTAAATCTGAGAATAGTTCAAAATCAAATGCTTTGGGACATAGAAACAAAATTAAGCCCTAATTATTTTTTCAGGAGTTAAAAAGAAAATCTCATGAATTATAATTTGTACATAGAAAAGTACACAAATACTAGCTTGGAACTCAGGGAAACTTCACAGAAGATGCCAATGTTCCAGGACCCACTAGAGCACACAGCTTCTTAAAAGGGACTTTGGGGGAAGCCAGAGGAAGGCACTCTGGGGGGGGAGGGGGGCCTCCTCTACAGGGGGTAGTAGGAAACAGGTGCTATGAAAGGGGAAAAGGAAAAAACAAAATGGGTGGGGATTTGAACTGGGGAAGGGAGAGGATAATACAGAGAGAGTGAGGAAGAGGAAATAAATAATAGTAAGGATGTTTATAAAGGTCATAGAGAAGCAGTAACGTAAGCCTACTTAAAAATACACACACCATGTGTGGGTGTGCGCGCACACAGCTAGTCAGCTGCTAGTGAGTGTCTTCTAGACACGGACGGGAAAGTATACATGTACGATCTTAACAGTATGGTTACTGAAAGAAGACCTGCATAGTGATAACTCCAGTTGGCAGAGCAACACTGGCAGGGGATATTTAGCATGGTCTCAGCCCCTAGAAAAAGAGCTTCAGTGACTGCTGAAAGAGGAGCCAAGACCTTCTCCCCCACCCCCCCAGGGCCAAGCTCCCTGTTAAATTACCAATATGTAACAATAATTAAAGAAAATGAGGTTATAAATTTGAGCGGGAGTGAGGAAGTTAGAGGGGGAGATGGAGTGGTAGAAATGACGTAAGGAAAGCATAAATGAAATTCTGCGCATGAAATTCTCAAAACTTTAAATTTACATTAAAAGCAAAGCCCCTTGCCATTCAGGCCCACTACTTCCCTGTAGAGGGAACTGTGGCTGCTAACAGTGCCTGCTAATTTTGCAGAAATAAATTTGAATCATTTTTTTGTGTCCAGGCTCAGTTTGTTTGTGAGATTCAGATCCATTTATAAAGTAGTTTGTCATAATTAGTTCATCACGTAACTACACTGTAATTTTTATCTACTTCTCATGATGGTGGGGACCATTACAAACAGTGCTGCTTGGAGACCCCTGTATGCGTCAGGAGTGGGCATGCCTTCATTTCCCTTATGTTTGCACGCAGGAGAGGAACTGCTGGGTCATGGGGTGTTCATATGTTCAGCTTCAGCAGAAAGTACCAAACAGTCCTCCAGGGTGCTGCATGGTTTTTGCCTTCCACTAACATGTTCTTGAGCTGTAGCTGGTTTGTGTCAACACCAGAACTTGGTACTGTCGGGTGCTGGGCTTTTGTTGTTTGGCTTTTCCCCTTCTGATAGTTGGTGCTGGTGCTTGTCTTTGTTTTTAAGTCTACAGATACCCCAGCGTAGGGAACAACAGTCTTAGTTTTAAGTGAGCATTACTAATATTGATAGCTTCCCATTTAAAATTTTACAATTATGAAAATTTTCTTTTCTACTGTCTTAAACTTACTTTGCATTGACATTGAAGGGGATTCTTTTTCTTGACTCCACTTCATAAAGACAAATTGATGTGCTAGATTTCCTCAACTTTACTTTTATATGTCTTCAAAAATAAAAATACTAAACAAAAGCTACGAGGGATGAAAGGAGAAGGGGTGGAGGGAGAGGGAAATTAGGAATTAGAAGGAACAAACAGAGGAAACCATGGAGAAGCGGGGAAAACCATGGAGAAGCAGGGGTGGGACAGAATCCACCATACTTGACTATCGCTAGCCACAGTCATGAGCATGACTGCTTCCAAGAACAAAAAGATGAATTCGGTAGGAAAAATGTTAGTTGATTTTAATTCTCCTGCAAATATATTAATTTGGAGGGACAATATGCATGTATTCAATGACTCATTTAAATATGTACAACTGTGTACATACAGACATATTTTATATGTGTGAAATAAGGTATTGATATAAACAAACATAAATGAAGTAAAATGCTGACATGTAGATATCTGCAGTCAGGATGAAGCATGTCTCCAACATTTTGAAAATAATGGTTTAGATATCCATTGCTTGGAATACCCCCAAAGTGCCCTCAGCTCAGTCATCATATGAGTTAACTCCTCAGAAGTCTCCCGAAAACTCCAGGAGGAAAAGGCAGCTGGATAAGCCACAAGCTACCCATTATCTAGCCCTTCCTTTGGCTCTAATGTCAATGTAGGCACTCCTAAAAAGCTCATTTTATAGCCAAACCCAAGAGGACTCTTGGGTGGCTTTACAACAGCTCCTCAAGTTCTAACAATGCAGGGAAAACTCAGATTCCCTGAGTAAGTCATGGCCCACTTCAGCCCTCCCAAGCCGAGCTGCTCAAGTTCACGTAAAAAGGCTGTGGAATTTAAAAGGATCGAGATGAAGTTTTCCCCATCTTTTGATTGTCTAGTCACAAGCGTTTTGGAGGCACAAGAACAATGTCTATAAAGCTCACTGAATTGAACTCTCTGCAGGCCAGCCTCATGATACTGAGAGTGGTGGGTCGTCTACAATTTAAGGACAATAGCTGTGTAAAAATCTTGAACCACCTAGATCATTCTCTATTAATCTACAGCATTCACAGACACACAGACACAGACACACACACACACACACTGCCATTCTCTATTGGAACAAATCACTCTGTTTTCATTAATTAATCACGACTCAGGTAGCTGTACCCGGTTAGGAATGAGAGCATGGCAGGAAGTGAAAGCCAGGCTAAAACTCTGTTCCCATCCATTGTTAAGCAGCTGTGTGGCCTTGCCTTCAGGGCATTGCTATGCTCATGCTGAGATGCTCTCCTAGTGTCCTCAATGACTGCAAAGGTTCATTCGTCCCTAATTCATACCAAGGAAGAAGTTTCCATTGTTTTTCTCCCAGGCTCTAGAGGGACACTAGCAAAGCCAGGGGGAGATCTGAACTCTTTAATTAGAAGTAAGTTACAAACAAGACCACTTTTATTAAATAAGAGTAAGAGAAATAAGTTTGGGGTTGCACAGAAAGAGACCAGCACTCCAACGGAAGTGTCTGGACTAGGCAAACTTTACTCTTGGTTAAGAGGGAGGGCTTCAGAAGTGAACACACAGACAGGAAGTGTATTCGGGTTGTCTACTAACCCTGGTGGTGACTGTGCTTTTCCCCCATTGGCTGTAGTCCGATGACCTCACTGTCTATTCAATTGGCTAGTCTCAAAATAACTGGTGCACAGGAAATGAAGAAAGAGGGAAAGTGTCACTAGATTGGAGGAGCAGACCATTCTATAAAAAAAGGTTTTCTTGGGGTGAGGGGAATTAAAACATTTGCATCAATGTCTTACAAGGTAGGGAGGGGGATTAAAAAGATTTGAATTGCTTGTCCTTAACACAAGTTTTATAGTATTTGATAGAAAAGACTCATATTTGATATTTTTACAAGAGCATGATGGGAGTACTGCCTGTCTGTTTTAGCTACAAGATGACTGGAAATAATAATCCAGCTTCTGGATTTTTTAGCATCCAGTTCTCACTGAGCTTTCTAACCTGAGTCTGCTTTTGATCAGGGAAGGGAGATGCCATGTCAAGCAAGATGGAAACCAGCACAACAGACCCAACAGATAAAAGGGTGAGAGCTCAACTGTCCTTGCTCCTTTGTAGGCTGGAGAACTGCAGCTTCCAGGTTAGGT
Organism: Mesocricetus auratus; assembly: GCF_017639785.1. NCBI lineage: Eukaryota > Metazoa > Chordata > Mammalia > Rodentia > Cricetidae > Mesocricetus > Mesocricetus auratus. Next base: position 582,612 of record NW_024429210.1, on the reverse strand, counting down.
TTTTACCAGGTTGATGACTGCAAAGGCTGCTGAGGATGAGGCTTTTTCCCACTCTTAACCCAGAGGAGCTAAATAGCTTGCCTCTTCAGAACTGCCTGAACCGCAAGGAGGTCTGTAGCAGCCCCTCATTAACACTGTTTGTCCTTTCCCTAAGAGCCGAGACAAAAACTGTCATGGTGCTAGCAACGGACACCCTACTGGTTTATTTCCCCATGCAAAATGAAAAATCTGAATACAGAACAGAAAGAATATTGACTAAACAACAAGATTACTAAACTTGGGTCCATTCCCCAAAGAATGGAAAGAAAGGTATGCCTTTAAGTTTTAACAAGTTACCAAAGAAGAATGTTAATATGCTTCCTCTTCTAGAAGAACAAAGGAGATGATTCTGGCTCTCCTCTCTCTGCTGTCTTCTTCTGTCCTCTCCAGACAACATCTGCCATGTACCAGATGTTCAAATTGTTGGGGTTCTCTGAAGGAGCTATCTGTGTATGCACTTGGATGGTAGTTATTGCTGTTGTTCTAACCTCTCCCCCAACACACACACACACAATGCATGTACAACATTGTACACATTGTATACACATACTGCACACATTGCACTCACACATACTGAACACACACTACATTCACATACTGCACACTGTTGTTCAAATGTTCGTGTACACACATACACACACTCTCATACACTGCACACATGCATACTGCACACAAATTAACACACACACTCACATTCATACACTAACACACACTCTCATTCATACCACACACACTGCACACATTCTGCACACACACTAACACACTCACACACAATCACACACACACCACACACCCCCACACACTGTTGTTCTTTTAATGTTCTAGCTAAGCTCCAGCTAAAACGGCATTTAGAAAGTGGGAGTCACGTCTGGCCACAGAGCAGAAGGGGTTGGAGAGGGTGACTTTCTCTGTAGTTGTATGTCCTAGATCTTCTGAGATGATTGCCTTCTGAGGTCTCAGAAGCAGATCACACTTTCAAGCCGAAGTGCTGACTCATGTCCGCCCTCCAGGGCCACAGAAAGAAAGGGTGGGGTTGGAGAACCTGACACTGAAGAGAGGGTCTGAACTGGCAAGGGCTTGGTGGGGAACAGTAAAGGTACAGGGACCCCAGCCAGATTCCTTTGCTTTCTGATTGTTTTCAAGACTCATGATTCTTGATGGATGAGTCTGTAAAAACCTCCCAGAGGGACTTTATCATGCTTTCAGGCTGTTCCTTTTCCTTTGAGACCTCCAGGGCCCATGGAGTTTATAAATGAGAAGAGGAAATGTCAAAAGGCCATTTCTGTCATGTCTACAAGGATAGGTGAAGTGAGTCAAACAAATTGAGGAAAACAGAAAAGCAAAGAAAGAGGGGGCTCTATGAGTGTGTGTCTCTGTCACTGTGTCTCTGCCTCTGTCTCTCTCTGTCTCTGTCTCTCTCTGTCTCTGTCTCTCTCTGCCTCTGTATATCTCTGTCTCTGTCTCTCTCACTCTCTCTCTGTCTCTCTCTGTCTCTCTGTCTCTCTCTGTCTCTCTCTCTGTCTCTCTGTCTCTGTCTCTGTCTCTGTCTCTCTCTCTCTCTCTCTCTCTCTCACCCTGGTCACTCTGGGTAAACCAGGAAGACATCTCTGCTGAGACTTGTCCTCCCATGACTTAAATTGTTCATAGGAGTTTGAGTCACTTGAAAACTATCTATTCACAGACACTTGGATGAGTTTGATATTTTAAGTAGTCAACAGCTTGGCAGTGTCCTGTATCTAGTGACTGAGGGAAAGCTCTCACTCTGTCCTAGTTTCACCATTTATCAGGAGCCCAGTCATAACTCACTTCTGGTGGCTCCAGACAAGGTTAAAGCCAGCACTTTATGTCTGTGGTACGTGTATGTGTACCTGTGGATTCATTTGCTTAATAAATATTATTGGCTTATAAAGTGTCAGGTACCTTTATGGGTACTCAAGATATATGTACAGTCCATGTCTACAGAGAAGTCTTGGAATGAGCACTTATATTCATATGTATCATATATATATATATATATCCTAATTTCTATATTCAAGCATACTTAATGGAGACAGCATAGAAAACCACTTCATTTAGGTTGGTTAGTCTTTATTTCAGTTTGATTGCATTGAAAAGAACCTAAGAGATTAACGTACAACCCTGTAGAGGGTGTTTCAAGGCAGGATTAATTCAGGGGGGAAACTCCAAATCTTAGTGATGCCATCTAACAGTCTGGAGGCCTGGATAGAAGAAAAGGAAAAACAAGAAGAAAGCCAAGAATGTCTCTTCTGTTTCCCGGTTGTCATGATGAAAACTGGTCTGTTCCACATGTTATCTCTCCATGATGAGCTAACATCTCTGATGTTGTGAGTGAAAGTAAGTAATTCTTCCTCTCAAGGTATTTCACTAGGGCATTTTGTCACATAATGAGAAAATGAGCAACTTTATAAGGAATTAAAGGATAGTTGGGGTCAGTGGTAGAAGGAAAAAAGGAGAGAGAGAGAGAGAGAGAGAGAGAGAGAGAGAGAGAGAGAGAGAGAGAGAGAGAGAGAGAATCACTATACTGGCTAGAATAGAGGCCTAAGGTAGACTAGGTAGACTCTTTTTCATCTTTAGACCTCCAGTTACACATGTTCCTCAGAGTAAATATTTAACTGTGTGGTCCTAAGTTCAAACTTCACCCACTACAGGTGTTCTTTGGGCACAACTATGGACTGGTTACCTCAATTTCTCATTTGCTACTGCTTAGTGACTCTGAAATGTACCCCATGCATCTCCCAGCCTAGTCCAGGGCCTCTCCCACAATTCAACAAAGAAAGAAAGCATCCGAGTCTTCAAGATCCTATTCTATCAGTTCCACTGACTTTCATTTCAATTTGAGAGTACTAAAATTGTCCTGACCATTACATGTCCCAGGATCGATCTTTATTTTTTAAATGGGAGAGAAAGAGAGTGCCTACTATGCTAGCTTATAAACAGCCAGCCACATGGAGAAACTGGCTAGGACATTAAAAGTTCATCAGTCTCATTACAACTATTAAAAAATAAATCATAGTACCCCCCCATCCAAGTGACAGAATAGAAAGGTAGAAAGATAGAGACATTAAATAGATATAATCAGCGCTTTTTATTTTAAATGCCTAAAATGTATAATAAGGTAAATCATGTACAAAAGAGTAGCATTGGGTGAGAGGGAATGAGACAGGTACTTCAGTGAGGTTATTTCAGACAAGAACAGTCATATCAAAGAGAAGTGTTTTCTCCTGGGAACTCCACCCTGCAGTCTTTCATCTGTGTGCTAAGCCAGACAAATAGTAAATTCTCTTCAACTGAAGAAGCCTAGAGCAGATGAACAGTCCTTTTCCAGTTTTAATACCTGTGTTTGTCCACTTTCCATTGCTGTAACAAATCACTTGAGAATACCAACCTAAAACCAACCTAAATAAAGAATTTATTTTGGTTTATAGCTCCAGAGTTTTCAGTCCATGGTCACTCGGTTCTGCTGTGAGTCTATGGCAAGGCAAAAGATCATGGTAGGGAGGCTACAGCAGAGCGAGGCGCTCACACCATCTTAAGGGAGAATAGAGAGAGACATCGTGGTTAAGATGAAGTAGTTAAGAGCATAACCCCTAGAATTACTCCCTTCAACGAGGCCCCACTCCTAACTTTCCATCACCTTCCAGTAGTCCATCAAGTTGTTGACTAGGCCAGGGATCTCATGATTTCATTTCTGAAAGTCCCACCTCAGATCATTTCTGGCTTGAACATCAACAAGCCTTCAATGCATGAGATCTGGGAGACCCTTCAGATTCAAGCCATAACAATAGAGAGAATATATACAGTAATAGAAAAATTTATCCTTGAATTCAGGGGCTCACGATATAATCTAGAGTTGATTTTGAAAACCTCTTAAAGATTATATATAATCTTGCTTTTTTGAGAACCATCTCTATAGAACTAAAATATCGCTTTCCTCCCTTTGGTTTTCTTTGTTAAAAAAGTTCTTTCCAGAGCTAAAGAGAGGGCTCAGCAGTGAAGAGCACTTGAGTTCAATTCTCAACACCCACAGGGCAGCTCAAAAATGTCTGTAACTCCAGTTGCAGGTGACCAGATACCCTTACACAGAGATACACACAGGCAAGACACCAATGCACATAAACAGTAAAAATAAATAAATAATTCACAAAGTTCTTTTCAATCTCTCATTTCTTCTTCCTCTTCCCCTTATTTCTCCTCCTCCTCCTCCTCCTCCTCCTCCTCCTCCTCCTCCTCCTCTGGTTAAAGGCTTCCCAGTTTTGTTGGACTTCAGGGGCCTCTGGGCACAGCCGTCCCATTTCCGTTCTGCTGCCTCCCCTGCATAGCCGTGCTGTACGTCTCTCATTTTGTGTGGTTTTACTTAAAACCCATTCTCAATAGAAAGAGAACCACAACAAAGCTTTGGGTTTGCCCATGATGGCAGTTCTTCCTCCTGGTGTCTTTTTTTCCAAAATTTAACACATTTATTATATATACCAATGGGATTCAATGTGATATTGCCATATACACAAGTATAGAACATGTTTGGACCATATCCAACCACCCCTTCTTCTGTCCTTGCCCTTCTTATATCTGCCCATCATCTTTCCCAGTCTCTTTTTATCAATATTCTACATTTAGGTGACCTTTCTCTACATCCAACAGAGAACATGCTATTTTTTTTTGTTTTTGTGTGTCTGGCTTATCTTACTTATGATGTGATCCAGTTCAGTCACTTTTGCTGTAAATGACAGAGTTTCCTTTGTATTATGGCTAAAGAATGCTCTGCTGTATATAACATATAAACCCTATTTTCTCTATCCAGTCTAGGCTTATTTGGTGTTTGGTTATTGTGAAAAGCATCTCAGTAAACACAGGCATGCAGCTGTCTTTTTTATAAGATGGCTTCATTTTTTTGCATATATACATGGTAATAAGATGGTTAGAGCATATGGTAGCATCTTTCTTATCACACACACATACACACGCATGCATGCACACAAGAACACATTCACACACATGCAGATGCACACAAGAAAAAGCTTCTCTTCATCTGCAAGTCTTCAGCTGTAGAGCAGTCATCCAGTGAGCATAATGTAGGAGCAACTTTATGTGGCATGAGAGCGCATTGTCTTGGAGTAAGAACAAGACATCCAAGGAAGCCTGTGTCCCCATAGAGAGTTGTGACTAGCCATCTGAGCCTGTATCCCCTTAGAGGCCTGTGGGTAGCCATCCAAGTCTGTGTAGCCATTATCTTGGTCTATGTGCTTTAATAACATTAATTTTTGAATAACTTAGTCTAACTTTCTTTCTTACCTTCTACCTTGGCTTCTATCCCCTAACAGGATTTCTCAATTCAGTTATTTGAATTAATTTCAATTCCAGTCAGATAATTTAGTAGAAAGAAATCTGGGGGGCACCTTGTAACATGTAAGGTGTTTTACAAATAGAAGTTATAACTAAGTACTAATTATATAGTACTGTTCTCTCTGCTGATGTATAGGTGGGAGTGAAAATAAAAGATGAAAAGCCTTGGCCCTGATGTTCAGGGGCTCTGTGCTAAATAGAAGAGGTAGAAAAGGCTTTTAACAAATGAGGATGACTGGATCAGTAATTACAGACTAGGATCATGAAAGGGTCTTCCTAAAGATGGTAGAGCATGGAACATTTGAATGAACTTGGAAGGACATGGAATTCTTCAGCTGTTGAACAGTATGAGAAATATGGGGAACCTCTCCCTCAAGAGTTCACCTGGCATTACAGAGCAGAGTCCTCCCAAACAGGAAGCAATCCTGTCAGATCAATGCAGATGCTGGGATGGGAAAAAGATGAGTGAGGGCCTTGATCATTCAGTCACACCCCCGGTTTTCCACATTAAATAAGAATTCTTTCTTGGAGAAAAAAATTTGCAGTGAATTTTTAAAGCTTTAATTGAAGCCAGCATCAGGTTAGCCTCATAGATGCCCATCTTTATTTTTAATTATTCTTTGTCACATGTTTTCTTCAAAGGGCAGCAATAAACATATACAAGTTATTTTTGACTCTAGAAAGTTGGCCTGCAAAGATAAGATCATGGTTCCAACTCCCTGCTGTATATAAAGATGCACAAGTCTCATCACCCCATTTCTGACCCAGGGCAACTTGAGGTCTGCACATGGCTTTCCTCTTAGTAATGCACAAGGTGAATGGTTGGTACATACAGAACATCTGTGAAAACCGAATTCAGCACTCGGTGTCATTGCACTGAACTTGTCAATTAAAATTTGGGATATACAGTATTTTAGTCAAGTTTCTATATTTGACTTCTAAAAAAGAATTAAATGTTCAAGTTGCAACCATTTGAAAGATGTTGTTACACATAAAGACCTTGAGTAAACAGTACAAAAATTCACCTATGCACAGAAAGGTGACTGCCCTTGTCAATCTACTTAAAGACTTGAAGAATCTATTCTAAAGTTTTCTTTTAGCCACAGAGAGTAGCCTGAGAGAAGGGCTACAAAGTGGCATTCTTTTCTACCCAAAGGTGCAAACACTCAATTAAAATGAAAGGCGCATTTAAAAGGAATGTGTTCCCATATATCACCTGTGATTAGATTTGTGACAACTTTTACGGACAGGAAGGCTTCCCATTCAGGAGCAGACAATTCGTTACTTGTGGGTTTAAGGTCATGCCCTGACAATGGGAACAATGACTCTCAAACCTATGGAAGAAACTCCGTCAACCAGTTCAGGTGTTCAATGGAGCGTTTGAAGAAGAGGAGGTGACGATGCTCTTTACTCTCATTGGGTCCTTTGTCTTCTTCTGGATGGAGGTAGATAACGTGATGGCTTTCCCTAGAACCCATCCATGGGAGATTCTTCTTTACTGTTTGGGGCTTTTACCAGTTTTGTATTCAAAAACCAACCTAAAACTCCTATTTACTTTCTGTCCTGAAGATTGTTGTCAGCTCTGAATTGAACTCTTCCTGGAAGATCTTCCTTCTCCTCCCACCCCAGCAAATCCCTTCTGATTGGCTGAGGGGGATGATAAACCCTGACCTTTAGCATCAGGTCATATCTGGTGAACCTTTTACCAGCCCTCAACACATGAAACCACAGTCTCTGAAGAGATCAATGATTTTCGGGCTGCATGGCAGTGCTTCCCCCATAACTTTTACATTTGGAAAATTCCAGAAAACCGGAACTTATGCTTGCTTGGAAACAATTTTGTCAGCTGTTATTTTCCTATAGCATGAATCTATATTCAAATATGAGATCAAGAGGAAATTTTAGCCTAGACACTAAAGAAAAGAAACGAGAAGGAATGAACAGGTTGGAAAATGCTACAATGCTTTAGTTTTTTCCAAGGGAGTGTAAGGACAGATTCCAACTATGTGTCCCCCTTTGACATTTATTCAGAACCACTACTTTTTCAATAAAGTTCAAACTCTGAATATTTCTGGTATATACTTTCACTGAGTGATAGAATATATAAGCCAGAAGAGAAAAATACTCTAATTTATCCTAAGAGAAAAAGTAGCCACAAGATACATGGAAGAAAAAAAAACAAAGAAATAAGTGTTGGGAAGATATAAAAGTGAGGGGGGACAGTTTTAAAACTTCTCTTCAGTTGCATAGCTGGCTATTTACTGATGACATTAAATCACAAAAGACAGAACCAAGAGGACAAACAGATAAATCAGGAAATGTGGACAGACTTTTTGTGTCAAAGACTTTGATGGTAGAAAATGTTTACCATGCTCAGGTGAAAGGTGAGGCATGGAAAGAGAAAAAGACAACTCTCCTGCCATCTACGCACAGACAAAACATTTGTACTTCTTTCCATGGAAACACTAACTTAGAGAAAGGGAACAGACCCTTGGGGACTTCCATCCTGATAACTTTGAGAGGGAAATACCCAGAAGTACATCCCAAAATCAAGAGAGGGCAAATGAAGAAATGGCATCAGAAGCAGGATACTAGGTGTGACTGTGTAAGACAGACTAGGCACTCAGCAGGGAGGTGGGCAGCATCCCAAACACATCTGTCCTGACCATCGTACATCAGTGCCCACAGTGGGCTCAGACACCATCCTACTCAGAATGCTTAAATACCCTCTCATATCCTCAGTAACCCATCTTACTTCCAACATTTAACATCCTCGTCGACACCATGGGAACAAAGACCAAGTACTAGAACCATTTGGAGAACTAGGTATTCTGAAGCCAAATCCCTTCACCACACATTAAATCTAGGACTTGCAATCTCTAGTTTCAAGAAACTGCTCCCATTTGATAGGTAACTTTGAAGGACTGCTAGTGAATTTGGCATGTGTGTAATATCTCCCTACTGCTATTTCCTTGAAGGACAGTTCATAAGTGAATTTATAAAAGGTCACATGGAAAATAACAAATTCCTTATCTATTCCTCCTAAACATGATTGCTACGTGTTGATGACAGGGATACCCTGCTGGATCAGTGAGTTTAATTTTTTTCTTTAAGTCACATGCACCTAAAGAAGGCATCAAGTTAAAGCAGTGGAGACTGGGAAAGAAACTATAAAATAGGTATGGTTTCTCCTGTTCCAGGAATGCTCATGGGTTTAGGACCAAAGTCATGTAAATAGTCACTTACATATGGAGATGAATAATTTTGGCCATTTTACGCATAATAATTGAGAAGTTGTTGGGTTTTTGTTTTGCTAAAATGAAAAGCACTGAAGGAATAAAATGTTTAAAATCTTAACTTCCAAGTTCAACTGGTTCCATCAGTGAGACTTTCCTGGACACAGGGATCTCTTGTGAAACATAAAGAGTACAAACTACTCTGTTAGCCACAGCTAGCCTTCCCCTGCTGCCCTGCCCACTGCATCCACAGCCCAGCCAGATGCTCAGCCCAGATGGCTTCCCAGCCTCTACTCTGCTTCTTTCATTTTCAGTTGTCTGCACTTCTTTTTCCTATTAATACAGATGGTCCAGAGCTAACTCTATAGATGATTCAGCCAAAAATCACCTGGCAGCGATACATCCTAAGTGGTGTACCACACACATAACATTACCACCAGCGAACCCTCAAAACGATCAAGATGAGTGGCCTCCAAAGTCCCATAGGAATTTACAAGAGCCAAGAGGATGTGCAGGGAAAAACAGATCATCTGCTTTCATTTATTTTGTTATGTTCCTTTTAAACTTATTTTTATGGCCATGTTTTGTAGTACATATAATAGAGCAGAACCTTGTTGATATACATTTATAAATTAGTATATATCCAATAAATCATTGTACAAAAATAACTGGCATTATTACTTCTAGGAGTATGTGATCAAAAACAAGAAGTTCATGTGAGAGGTCTTGGCTAGTATTTCAATCACAAAAAAAAAACAAAAAACATAAACAAAAACAAACAAACAAAAACCTAACAATAAAAAATAAATAAAACACATGGAATATTGAAATTCACAGGCAAATAGATGGAACTAGAAGAAACCATCCTGAGTAAGGTAACCCAGTCTCAAAAGGACAAAAATGGTATGTACTCATTCATATACGGATTTTAGACATAGAGCAAAGGATTACCAGCCTACAATTCCCACCACCAGAGAAGCTAGGAAACAAGGAGGACCCTAAGAGAGACATACATGGTCCCCCAGAGAAGGAGAAAGGAACAGGGTCTCCTGAACTAATTGGGAGCATGAGGGAGAGGAAAGGGAGTTAGAAGCAAGAGAAGGGGAGCAGAGGAGGGGAGAGGAGGACAGAAGAATAGAGGAGAGCAAGAAAAGAGATACCATAACAGAGGGAGCCATTATAGGTTTAAAGAGAAATCTAGCACTAGAGAAATGTCCAGAGATCTATAAGGATGACCTCAACTAACAATCTAAGCAATAGCTGAGAGGCTACCTTAAATGCCCTTCCCCAATAATGAGATTGATGACTACCTTATATGCCATCCTAGAGTCTTCATTCAGTAGTTGTTGGAAGCAGAATCAGACACCCACAGCTAAACACTAAGCTGAACTCTGGAATCCACTTGCAGAGAGGGAGGAGTGATGAGCAAAGGGGTCAAGACCTGGTTGGAGAAACCCACAAAAACAACTGACCTAAACAAGGGGTTGCTCATGGACCCCAGATTGATAGCTGGGAAACCAGCATGAGACTGTTCCAGACTCTCTGAACGAGGATGTCAGTTTGGAAGTCTGGTTAATTTATGGGGTCTCTGGTAGTGGATCCGTATTTATCCTTAGTACATGAATGGACTTTGGGTACCCAGTCAACACAGAGGGATACTCTCTCAGCCTAGACACACAGGGGAGGGTATAGGCCCTGCTCCAAATGATATTACCCACTTTGAAGATCCTCCATGCAAGGCCTCACCCTCCCTGGGGGGCAGGGGAGGAGAGAAAGGAAAGGGATCTGGGATTGACATATAAAAGAAGCTTGTTTGTAATTTAAATTTTAAAAAAGGAAAAATAAATAAAACACTGATTACCTATGACCTAGTACTGGGTGTGACTACCTCCTGGCTTTATGCATAAAACTTTATTAGTACAAGGCCACATACATTCATTTAAACAGTATCTAGGGCTGGTTCAGAAGATGCCTCAGAAGCAGAATGACCCACAAGTCCTAAAATATTTACTGTCTCTAGCCTTATAGAGGAAAAAAAACTGTTAACCCTTGATCTAAACCAATGGTTCTCAACCTTCCTAACACTGTGACCCTTTAATGCAGCTCCTCATGTTGTGGTGACCCCAACCATAAAATCATTTCATTGCTACTTCATAACTATATTTTTGCTACTGCTGTGAATCATAATGTAAATATCTGAGATGCTGGATATCTGATATGCGATCCCTGTGAGGTTGCGACCTCAGGCAGAAAACAACTGATCTAGACTAACTTCATTTTTATGGGTAAGGGGAATTTAAATCTGGAGATGTTGAGCAAATTTGGCAAAATAGAACTAAAAGCAGTTCTAGCGATCCTAATATCTGACCTCAATCATACTCTCTTTGGGATGCTCACTGTATCTTGCTTCATGTTTATCAGGATCCTAGTATTACAACTCAGTGTCAAAATGGATCCTGTGTATCTATTCTAGTGAACATTTAACCAATACTATGGTGTTATAGTCTGATAAAGGATATAAATTTTCAGCTAAAAAATCACCAACAAACATTTATCATGAAGATGCGAATCAAGCACTTTGCAAGAAAAGGTTGCTATGTGTATATATCATTGAGAAATTTAAGTGGTGGGAGAGTTCAGGGCACTTTATTGGAGAACTGGTGTTTGAGCAAATGTAGCTGCAGAATAACATTTCTAAAAACTGGATGAAAGCCTTGTCCAATTAAAGAAATTATATACAAAAGCACCGTAGCAGTAGAGTGCCGTTCTGAAGAGCTGGAAGCAGACTGCTGGGCTGGAGCACAGATCTGGATGAGTGTGACATAGAGGAAGTAGGGGGGAGCAGGGTGCACCCCCAGTGATTCATTCATCATTGGAACAGATCACTATAGCTATTGTGTGCTAGACTTTAGTCAGTAGAGAGCCACTACTGTGGTTGTTCAGTCACGACGTAAACGTAATCAGAACGGCAAAGGTGGAAAGAAACAGATTTTGTGATATGGAGTTTAGAGATGCAAAGTGGTCAAGGCTGATTCCTTAGTCTCTGCTGTAGGGAATTCGTTAGTGCTCACACATAACACCAGTTTTCCTCTTAAAGAAAGCCAAAAAGAAGCAGGTAGAAACAAAAGAAAAGGGTGTTGTAAAAGCTAATGGAAGACAACATTTTAAGAACAGAATGTCCAAATTTCTGCTCATAAAGAACTCAGGAAGATCTGGGCAGGGGTGGTGTATGCCTTTAATCCAGCACTGGGGAGACAGAGACAGGTGGATCTCTGTGAGTTCAAGGTCAACCTGGTGTGCAAAGCAAGTTCCAGGACAGCAAGGGCTGTTACACAGAGAGACCCTGTCTTGGCAAGGAATGTGTTGTAGCTAGAAAAAAATCCCCAAATTTTTCTTCAGAAGAAAATTTACCCTTTCAACCCTTATTTCCAATTGTAGAGATTTCCATTTCTTCTAAGGGTTAATGAAGTCATTAAAATGTAATCAAACAAATAGTATTTGACCAAATTCATTCATGTTTATATAGTGGATGACAGAAGTTTCTGCTTCCTGAGATTCGTTCCCAGGGTCCCAACACACTTTAGACTTTCTGACAGCATTGTAAGCATCTTAGCTCTGAGCAACTGGTCTCAAAGCTTCCCTTGCCATTTGTCAAATATCGCCTAGCATAAAAACCTACTTCCCACTGGAGGATCCACACAGTTGGTCACCACAACAGAAGTGAGGAAGCACTGCAGGGGAGAGCCCAGCTGCCAGGGCCAGAGCCTACATATACCATATCCTTCATGTTCCTCACCAATGCAAGTGAAAGACGAACTCCACAGTAGCTACGGACTGAGAAGCAATGCAAAGGAGAAGAGTGTACATAGAAAACCTCATCGTGCTGTGCACTTGAGAGCTGTACACTTTCCGCAGGGTCATGGTTACACTTTACCAACAATAAAATAGACAGCCGAAATCTTTGGTGTCAAGATATTTACCCCAAGTTACCAGGCTGAAGCTGCTACAAATTCTGACAAACTGAAACTTCATTTTAATTTTATTCAGAATGATTCTTTGGCAAGAATGGGGAGTAGTGGGCATGGTTGGTCCTCACGCATGAACCCATAAATCCCATCTCCCATGGACTGTACTAGGCACTACAGAGACATCAGCTGCCCGTGATCATCACAGACATCCAGTGAGTTAGTTACTAACCCTCTCAGTTCACAGATGAGGAGACTGAGACACCAGTGACCTTTTAGCAAGCACAACATTCAACAAAGCATCACTGCCCAAGGAGAAATGTGACCACATACCAATCCCTGCCATTAGTCAAAGTCAAAACAAAAAGTCAAAGAGGAGGGAAGAGAAAGAGAGAGGGCTCAGACTACAGAAGCAAAGCTTTCACTGAGTGCAAAGCTTGGCCAAAGTTGTTACATACAGGGTATTTTGTGGAAGTGAAGCTTGTGGAAAGAGCACATCATTTGGTTATGTAAAGATTAGAAGCTGGCATAATGTTTAGCCATTGCTTTTTATTTTGCTCCTTTTTACTGTTTGATAACTCCATGGGTGCATATAATGTGTTTCTGATCAAATCCACCCCAATCCCATCTCTCCAGTTCCTCCCCTATTTTCCCACTGTTTCTCCCTCCCAACATCATGCGTTTTGTTGTTAAGATGGCCGAGTCCACTCACTGCTGTCTGTATAGATGTGGCTTGGGATATCTACTGGAGATGTGTATCTTCTCTGGGATCACATCCCTGAAGAAACTGGCGCTTGCTCCACCAGCAGTCATCAACATTAAGTATGTAGTCACAGCTGCTATGACATCGCTGTCATGCCCAGAAAGTACTGTCTCACTGCAGATGCCCTCTGCCTCTTACAATCTTTCTGTCCCCTCCTGCATGGTGATCCCCGAGCCTTGAGGGGGAGGAGTGTCATGTAGATACCCCATTTACAACTGAACTGTTCAGTCTTTTCTTATCTTCCTGTTGACCAGGCATGGTCCGGTATTAATCATATCCTTCTGCAAAAGGAAGCCCTCTAATGAGGGTTGAAAGATGCCATAGACTAGGGGTCCAATGATTAGAACTCTGGGTTGTCTGTTATTATGTTTATTTAACAAATTGGTAGTCCTAGGTTGTCCCTGTGACTTAAGAATACATGTGTCTTGGTCCAGTTGATGGTACCAAGCATTAGTTCTATCTTGTGGAATGAGCCTCTTCCATAGCATTCCACTATTACAACAGTGGGCTTATCTTGCCATGATAGTCATTAACATAGATATCTAGGTACACAGCTAAGTATAAAGTACTTGACTTTTTTATTCTTTGAAAATTCTATGTACATAAAATTTACTTTGAACTGAAAAGAAAGTCACTCATAATTTGCTAATTATCCATAAAACAATCCAAGTGTGCCCCTTTTCTGTGCAGAGTCCATATAGCAAGTGACAAATAAAAAGCACAACTTGTGAGCGAGTTTGGATGCTTGCTGTGAGACAAACTGAAGTCCCACAGAAGCTAGCATTTCCAAAGGAAACTGTTATGGGAAACGTAAGGAAACAACAACAACAAAAACGCAAACTGAAATCATGTAGGAGTTCAATGGAACCCTAATGTATTTTTCCTAGAAGGTTCTCGGTTCCTTTTTCTAATGAAGCACACAGCTCTGTTCCATAAATTACAGTGACTGCCAATTCAAGAATGAAGCCACCATTACCGTATTTTCTCATCTGCAGAAAAAGCACCTAAAGGAGAAAGTTCAGGCAGAAACACAATCTACCAATCCTAATTGTCACGTCATCACTGCATCTCAGGGAACTGAGTATAGAACTACTCACACATTCGTGACAATAGGATGAGCAAAAGAAATTCACAGGAAACTGGACACTTCTGGAGAGAGAGTGAAACTGACATACTTCTCTGAAAACACACCCACAGAACTGACTAAGGGCTAACAGGGTATTCTAATACCCATATTTACTGTGGTCAAGAGGATACTTTAAGGGAGAAGAACAGAGTGAGGAGAGAATGTGTATGATTGTCTGCCTGTGGGAACTTGTGTGTCTGTACTGTAACAACCCTGTTTGTGTAGGAACCAAGGTCTCAGCCAAGCCAGTGTTCAGCCTCTCACAGAATTGTCTTCACTGTCAATGCCATTTATTTGGGTCTAGGGAGGTAGCTCCAGGGTAGAAAACTTGCCTAATGCATGCACGCACGCCAATGTGTTCATTTTAAAAAGCATCCATGTGTCAGGCATGGTGGCACATGCTTTTAGTTCCAGCACAGGAGGCAGAGGAAGGCAGATCTCTGTGAATCTGAGGCCAGCCTGATCTACAAAACAAGTTCTGGGACAGCCAGAGCTATACCCTGTCTCAGAAAGCCAAAAAGGAAAAAAAAAGCACCCACTCAAGTGAGAGTTTCTCAGAGTTTTAGAAATTTAAGGAAAAATACCAAAAGAAAAGGATAATTCAGGTCTGTTAGGTGGGCTCTTCCATCTTAGAAGGACTTACAGCCAACAGTTCCACACTGTCTCCACCTTCCTCTCAAGCCTATGTCAGGGAAGGAAAGAGGCAGGCAAGGTCTGCTCTCCCTCATAGACCATGCACTTTCACCAGCAACCGGGGGAAGGGTTTCCCAATGTACCATGGGCCCTTTGGCAATTCCCCTTTAAAAGCACACTTCTGAGCTTACACATAACTTAAGGGTTCATGCACTTAATAATCCTGTTTTCTGAAGCTAATTGCCTCTGTAGCTATTTTATGCCCTTAGGTGCCATGGCACGCTATTAGAAATGCCAGTGCTCACTCAAAACTACCTCAGATCTATAATTTATGGAACGCACTGAGTCACAGATCTCAGTCGGCTGCCTTTGTCATGAACTCTTCCTTCTTTCTACAGGGTTTTCTTTAAAGAGGAAAAACTCACTTTAGATTACTTGATGCAGAAAATTTCTAAGGGAGTTTTCCTGGGAAATTATGTGAACCCAAAGTTGAGTTCTCAGAGAGCAAGCGTTCTACTCTGCACATGGTGCGAATGCTTCCAACGGGCTACAGGGAGCTGTCTTGTACTCTTAAGATACTTAACAGCAGAAACTGACTCAATAAACTTGAAGTGGTCGACAGCCATGGCCTACCTCTCACCATTTAACCTCCCCAGGTCTCCTCGGCCTCGTATCATAAATTATAAAACAGCCATTTTATCACACACAATGAACATAAATAAAATTTTTATTTCTAACATTAATCTATCATTAATATTATGTGTTCTACTAAGACAAAGCCCTGATCTACAACCTTTTATCAATCAGCAAATAGTAAGTATCATAGGATGATTATGTAAAGATCTTTTTCATAGTCAATTGACAAAAAGCTTATGGATACCACCATGCTGGAGCCCTCAAATATTTGAATATAATGTCTACAGCATGCATGAATCAACCGAATAACATCTAACAAACACACTGATTTCTGAAAATTTCACAGAAAATGTAAAAACTTCATCTTCAGAGACCTTGAATTTAGAAGTAAGAAAATGAAGGCTGACTCTGTGACCTCTGCACACAGGAGAGAGTTGGGGCTGGCGCTTGAGCTCACACAGCTCTCTCTGAAGGAAGAACTTGCACATTTTGCTTTAAAGAATTTTGTTCCAATAAATCCTGATTTTGTCACAAAAAGAGACCTAGTTGAGTATGATCGCTCCTTAAAATACAGAATTCCTGTTCCACCAACACCTGCTCAGCGATGGCCACAGGTGCTGTATTTCTGGTGCCAGGAAATAGAAGCAGCCTAGATGGCCCTCAGCTGAAGGATGGATAATGAAACTGTGGTAATCCACACAATGGAATCCTAATTCTGCTGGAAAGAAAAATGAGAGGAAATGGACGGCTAATCTTAGACTGAGTAAGGGAACTCAGACCAAGACGGGTAAGTGCTGTGCGTTCTCTTGCTTATGATCCCCACTTTGAAGCTTAAGATTTGAGTATTTAGCCTGGAGTAAAGAAGCCAGGGAGGTGGAATGAGATGGGGGAGGGAATGGGACATTGGTGCTATGAAGAAGAAAGGGGAAAACAGGGCTGGGGAACTTAACTGGGAATGGGAGAAGGAGACGGAGGAACGAGACTTAAATAGCACTAAGGTTGTTTGAAAAACATGTACGGAAACAACATTTATAAGATTATTTAAAATACATATATGTTTTATGCAGATACACATGTATATTTTTTCAGTGGATTACATCACATGGAGCTATAATGCTGTACCAGGTCTACCCCAGGAAAGACCCATAGATTATCCAAAAAATAACCATGGTGGCAAGCAAATGAAATCTCCCTTCCTGTTGTTTATCGTGGGATTCCTGAGAGACTCCCCAAACAATAAAAGCTAATACCTTTGCCCACCCTCCCAGAAGTTGAAGGTAAAACACTGAGGACCCCATGTACTTCAGACATAGTACTTAGAGGAATTAACTGGAACGTATCTGGAAGCCTCCTCTCATAGTATTGAAAGGTGCGATGCAGAGTGCCAAGAGGGAAAAGCCACCAATCCTCCCTGCTAACAAAAAAGCCTGCAAGCCACAGCAATGACTGGCTCAGCAAGCCCCAGTGGTGCAGTATTGGCACGCATATCCTGGGGGCAACCAACAGTTGTCTAATTGAATGTAAAGCCCTCTCAGTGAGAAGTAATTCATGCTTGGCTGTAAACACTGTGGCTGGAACAATTATAGACCGTAAAGAAGAACTGACTACTACAATTTTCCTAAATCAATATAGTTTCTAACTATATTCTAAATACTTATCCTTATACCCACAGTTAAGTAGAGCACTCACCCCTCATCGGAGACGTTTCCTTTTGAAGTAGACGCCGAGAACAAGTGACTTTAGGGGGCCAATTGGTACATCTACAACACAACCACTACACTCAGGAAAGTGGAGGCAAGAAAACCTGCAAAAAACAGAGATGTGGAATAAGCAATGCCACACTCATGAAATCTCAACAACATGGTTACCTGAACAAGACCTGCATAATGACCATAGCAATTGACATGTCAACACAGAGGGAGCCATTTTCACAAGGCCTCTCTCCTACATGAAAACTACAGCCAGTCAGTGACTGATGAGAGATGGAGAATCAGTTTTCCTTAAAGAGGAGCCCCCGATAGGTTATCCAATCAAAATGGGTCAGCTCTAAACACATGTACATATGAGCAATACTAAATGGAGCAGGTGAGCTGTGTGTGTATACATATATGTCACAGTAATTGTAAGAGGTCATGAATTCAAGGGGAGTTGGGAGGACTTGGGAAGAGTTAGAATGGGGAGAGGTGGAAATGAGGTAAATCCTCATGTATGAAATTCTCAAAATAAATTTTTACATGAAAAAGAAAACTTGGAGTTTAGTTCTTTTTCCTTCTGCTCCTCTCATGCCCAAACTCTCAGTTTTAATTGTTTTTTGTTGTCATTGTTCTCTGTGGCTATGTCTGATTTTTTTTATTTCTCTATTTTTTAAAAAATGTGTACTTTATAAGTTAAAACATGGGAGGACAGAAGAGTACCTGCTGTGACCCAATAGTTCATCCAGAGCTCTTCAGGTTGCAAGTTTCTGCCATTCACTTCAAGCATGATTTTGAAACTTTGTGATTTTACTTTTAAATGAAAACTCCTTGCTCTTTTTGATATGCTGATTATCACACGTCTCATTCAGATTTTTAGTTCATACTTCTGCCTAGTCTACTTTTGCCTTTCTTTTTCTTTTTTTTATTTTATTTAAATTAGAAACAAGCTTGCTTGACATGTCAATCCCAGGTCTCTCACCCTTCCCTCCTCTCCTGCCTCCCAGCTCCCCGAAACCCCAACCCCATTCTCCCTCCGCAGGGAGGGTGAGGCCCTCCATGGGAAATCTTCAAAATCTGTCATATTATCCCGGGCAGGGCCTAGGCTCTCCCCCATGTCTCCAGGCTGAGAGAGCATCCCTCCATGTGGAATGGGCTCCCAAAGTCCCTTTGTATGCCAAGGATAAATACTGGTCTACTATCCAAGGCCCCATAGATTGCCGAAGCCTCCTCACTGACACCCACATTCAGGAGTCTGGATCAGTCCCATGCTGGCCTCTCAGTCACCAGTCTGTGGTCCAATGGCTCCCCCTTGTTCAGGTCAACTGCCTCTGAGGGTTTCACCAGACAGGTCTTGACTCCTTTGCTCATCACTCCTCCCTCTCTGCAACTGAGTTCCAGGAGTTCAATTCAGTGTTCAGCTGTGGGTGTCTGCCTCTGCTTCCATCAGTCACTGGATGAAGGCTCTAGGATGGCATAATAAGGTAGTCATCAGTCTCATTATTGGGGTAGGGCATTTAAGGTAGTCTCTCCACTATTGGTTAGTTTGCCAGTTGGTGTAATCCTTGTAGATCTCTGAAAATTTCCCTAGTGCCAGATCTCTTCGCAAACCTATAGTTGCTCCTTGGCTCAACCTTCCTGCTCCTCATGTCCTCCTCTCCTCTCCTCTTCTCCCCCTCTCTTTCTCCAAGCTTCCTCTCCCTTCCTCTCACCCCACACTGATCATCAAACAGTTTTGTTCTTATTTAGTTGTGTTGGCAAACTGGAGTGTCGAAGAGCTTCCTAAGTGAAATAGGTGTCCTACTTGATGATGGTGGCTCTTGAAAGGGGGAGGTCCACTTCAGCAGGTGCTGAGAGATGTGATGTCACGCTGTCCTCTTTTGCTAATAAAAACATCCATGGATGTAGTTCTCACTTTTACAGGAAATGACAAGGGTCTTGCCTCCATTTCCTCTCAGTTTAAACAATAACTAAAAGATTCCAAGTCACCCTGCAAAAGCAATGAATCCAAATCGTTGTTTCCCAGTTGCTATTTTCTCTAAGACCTGCTAAGCACTGGCCTTCTCATGTATTTTTCCTGTAGGCGTAACTCATGGCATGACACTTGAACTTGATAACAAACAGCACAAAGACAAAGCCTTGAGAGGCCACTTCCAACCCTTCCCACACTCTAGTCCCATCCCGCCACACATAGAGTCATAGACTTTTGAGAGGTTTCTGTTCTAGATCAGGTTTTTGCAAGGAGAGAAATTGGCAGGAAGAGATTCATTTGAAGGGTATTTATTTAAAACTGATTTTCTTTTCCTATTGACTATGTTAGACTTCTGATTCAGTGGTGTCTTGTCATGTCTTGGATCCCAGAGATAGGCATGCCTTCTCTATGGCTCACAGTTTTTCAAGGGCACGGGCAGGTGCTGCTTTTACTTCTAGAAGTTGACAACAGTTCTACAAGGTTCCTTCACCAGCCTATACAATCAACCTCGTCCTCTGATGGGTTCTTCATATGGGGACAGATTATCTTGACTGAAAATGCTTTGCATGGCTGGTAATACATTTACTTCAATAAATCACTTCATTGATAAACAAGCCTTCACCTGCTCCAGCGGGAAACAGAAGAAAAAAACTTTTCAGAAATTGTCTTTCTCTGGCACAGAAAAAGAAGAGGGCACACCCAGAGGTTTGAAGCAGGCACCATTTTGTGAAGTTCGTCCTCAGCAGCACTGGGAAATCCACAATATCTTGGGAAACAGGTGTGAAGTCAAAAATAGCCGCTTTCATTTCTATAATACTTAAGGCAACAAAACTCATTTACATGCATTATTTCATTTCATTCTAACAATAATCCTGTAAAGTAGGCAGGACCGAAACCATGGTTAGTGTTGTTAATCTAAGGAAACCAAGATTCAAATAGGCCAGCATTTACAAAGCCCTGAGTTCAATCCACGGCACCTCAAAAAATGGTACAACTAATAAAACTTTGAAGTAAAACACTAGTGGCCAATAGTGACTAAGATATCAGTGCACTGTGTGTTTAAATATGCACTCCCTCAATTTGCTGGCACCACAACAGGAAAGCAAGACAAACATTCTCTATTTCAGATGAGCAAAGGTGAACTATGGTTAGGATTTCTGCTAAACAGTATTTCTAAAAGACTTTAACACAATGCTTTCCCCTCAGCGACCGCCCCTTCTGCTGGGTGGCTTCATGGAGGGCTTGCTGTGGCACGGTCTGTTTGCTGGCTCTAAGTCCTCCCACTCCTTCCCTCCCACTCACTCCCAAACTCACCATCAAGCTTCAACACAGCTGTGGAGGACAACTCAATTAGATATATTTTTATTGATAATTTGAATAAAGGCAACATAAATAACATCACTGAACTTTTGGAAAATAGAAAAATAACATGAAGTCCCATGATCTCAACCTCTGTTATGCAGTCAAGTTTCCCCTCAAGCACCATCTGCTGTCTCCAACTTTGATCACATGGCGATTCGTAAACACTTTGATTTTGCATTTTCAGTTGACTCTGTTTTAAGCCCATTAACTTATCATGACTTTGAATGGCCATTAACTCTATGAAGCAAATAAGATATAACGAGTGCATCCCTTGTAGCATATTGTATCTGTTCTCTCTGCTTTTCTCTAGCACATCTTCCACATATCTTAGGCCACGAAGGACCTGTCCCAACGTAAACATCCACTGGCAAACTGTAAGACACACTTCGCTAGGGCAATTAAAGAATTCTAACTTTGGCCATTTTGCTATTTACTACTTTCTTACTTGCAACTGCATTTTGCTGATTGCTTGTATATCAACACATTCTATATTTTCATATGTTCTTGGGAATCACCTGTTCATGACAAGTGTATAGTTAACACAGATAAGACAGTTAAAACTGGAATTTCTAGAAAGTGAAGGAAAAGCACATTCTATGGTGTGTTTTAATCATTTTTAAGGTTTTTTTTCCTGTGGTGCTCCTCTTACATATCATGTCAGAGGTTAGTTTATGAGCATGAATGCAGAAAACATAGTTAAAAACAACTTCAATGTCCACAAATGATCCTCAGCTAACACATGTTCACTGTCATTATGCATGACTGCTATCTTCATTAACTAGCAGAGAAAGGATAAGGAAATTATATCATTGGATCAAACCCCAACCCTACCTAGCAACTAAATGAACTTCTTCAGGCACATTAAAGAAATTGCTAGGCCGTGTCTTCACTTACAAAAAATAAATAACACTACTAATCCCTATGAAAAAATGTCAGGGAGAACAAATTTGTATTAAGAATTAATAGATAATAACTTTGACTTAGTTTGGAAACACAAGCCAGAAGCTAAGCATCACCTGTAAAGTTTCACTTGTAATAGAACTGTCAACAGATACCACTTCCTTGTTTTGTAATCACTGATGATAGATAACTCAGACATATGAGGAATAGATTATTAAGAAAAACTTAAAATCTCCCATCCTCTATAGAAATAACCCATGAAAAAAACTACAAATACTGGTTTCAAATTATAAATGTTGATTTTTGACTCAAGACTCTCACAGGAACACAAGTCATTGACATCTACTGCTGAGTCTCCAAAGCCCTTTGCAATGGTAGCATAGTACATGTTCAGTGAACATACTTTGACTGAGTATAGAAACTACATTAGAGTTACTAGAAGTTACAGAGCTAGTCTAAAATAAGCACTCATTTAACAGGAGGTAGCAGTTAACAGACATAAATTACCCCGTACCAAAGAGATACACAAACATAAATATCAATGTACAGAGTTGGCTTCACAATGGCATTAAATGGCCTCACTCCCAGGTGCTCCAAAGTGTACTAACAAGAAACAAGAGCATGACTTACAACACCGTCATTGTATCCTCCTCCTTCAAGAAACAAATCTACTGAGCTCTGTTAGAAAAGACAGATTTTTTTTAATGTTAAGAACCAAAGACAGTGAGAGGAGTTACTTTATTAATGTGTTCGGACACTGTGAAGGAAGCTAGTGTTAGAAGCACATGTTGAAGGATGGGAAAGAGGGTGTAATGAATTACAGAGTAACTGCTGTTTATTCGTGAGTGGTCCCTGGGCTGGTCTGTACCTCCTGGAAACTGTTTATGTGCACAGATCCTGTGATCACGGGCTATGATTAGCAGATGCTGACAGTGTGACAGCGGAGGAAGGCATGAATCACTGCTGCTCCATACAGGAGAAGACTGAACACCATCCACTGTGCCTTAGAAGGAGGCTTCTCCATTTCTAAGCTGTGGAGACTTGTTCCTACAGGGCAGGGTAGGGAATGAGAAGGAAAGAGACTGATGAGGAATCTACTTTCTAGTTGGAAATTCCACTTATGAAAACACTCATGATTTGTGAGAATGTAAGTTCTTAATTTGTAATAAAAAGTTAATGATCCTCCATCTTTTCCTCACAGATCCTGTAATAAATGTGTTTAACTACTGAGCCTCCCAAGTATCCAGCACTGTGTTTCTAGAGGGGTCACAGCAATAGGGACACATTCACTATATTTCAATCCAAGCTGTTGAGAACCAAGATAGAAGGGGTACATGGAAGGCAAATAAAATCGACGACTCCTCCAAATTTCTAAAAATTATGTCAATGAATTTGACTGGATGACTGAGCCTTTAACTATATGCCAAAGGACTAGCAGTATTTTGCTTTCACCTAGCAATAGCAGGGGGAACAGGTGGGAAAGTATCTTTCTTGAGTGCTCATGAGAAACCCACCTTGACGGTGTCTACAACACTGCATAGGTAAGATGCTTGACCCATCTTCAGCTTTAAAACGAAATATTAATCTCCAGTGAAGTACCTTACCCGAGAGCAAGGCAGCTTTGTACAAGTTTCTAAGGCAATAGCATACATCACATATGGGCACTGCTGGAGAAAATCTTCCTAACTTGGAAAGTTGGAGTGTCTTGAGCCCATGGTGTGTGAGCTTTGAGTGAGATACAGCCATCCCATACCTTGAGTGTCCATTCAAAGACAGCTCTTAATTAAAAGCACATTCACTCCCTGTTGCAGAAGCAGGTTAGAACATGGCCTCCTTTCATCTTCCTGTGGGCCCTCTCAAGTCTGGATCTGAAATGCTGACTGACCCCCAATCACTAATAGAAAGTAGGCCAGGGAAAACCAGTTACCTACAGGCAATGAAGAAAAAAATATCCTCAAAACTCTACGTAAGGTAGACAGTTCTAAGACAATTGATGTCACCTTTTGATGTATGCCAGTGTTTTTTGCTTTGTTTTGTTTTTTAATCTGCCAATGATCACTCACATAGGAGAACAGAAAAGCCCCAGGGTTAGACGAGGCCTTTATCCACAGCTGAGACTGATGAGGGCTCCTGGCAACACCCCAAAGCCAAAAGACTTTGTTTCCCGTCTTCTCAAAGTCCTGACCTCCAGGATTTAAGGAACCAATAACAGTTTCTCATTTCTTGAGTTATTTTTCTCATGCAACCCATGGCATCTGTTTGCCAGCTCAGCATTCAGACTAATTTGTTACAGAAAAGGGGTAAATGCATGTTTATCAAGGTCTAAAGATTACTCAGAGGCCTAAGTGCACGTTACATGGGACCAAGTGAGGCATGTGAGACTTCCATTAGCTTTGTGTGCTGTAGAATTGGAACTTGAGGTTTAGAACACTTCATTTGGAGATGTATTTGGTGTCTCATATTTGTTGCTTTATTTTGGTTTGGTTTGAGAAAACAGAGGAGAAAACAGTTCAAAAATACTGAAGACTGTAACTTCTGTATTAGCTATATGCTAATACAGTTAAAAACAGATTTCATCTGGACATACAGGAACCATGAAATTCATGTGTACATAGGCATGCTCATTTTGTAGACTAAAAATTCTGCCCAGCTAGTGAAGGGAGAGCATATAGTGCCTGAGTCGCTTCAAACATTAAATCTTGTAAATGTTCAAGTCCATATATAGTTACCATTTGCCTTCACTTGAAACAATAGTAACATTTAATTTCAGAAAGAAAAACCGCTGTTTGGTTGTCCAGTCTGTAGCTAACAGCTCTTAGAAACCACATTCGCTCACTTCCTTAAAAGATAGTTTCCAGGAACTCTCCAAACAATGAGCCAGTGCTTCCCAAGACAGTGCCAGCACATCGCCGCTTTGTCTTCTCTGGATTTCTGGGCACCAGTTGGTGAGAAGAAAGGCACTGAATTGAGGCAACATTTTTTTGATGTTTAAAGCCTGCTCAAACACTGGAGTTCTATGTATGTTGGTGCATGATGTTATGTATCGATCCTTGCCCAGTGCAACTTCCTGTTGCTAAGACAGGAGAGAGGCTGGTGCAGCACAGAAACAAAGACACAGTAGTCAAAAGGCTTCTTGGATATCAAAGACTCTTCCAAACCACATCATGGTGAGCTCAGTGTGAATGAATCAAAAACTTATGACTTGTATTTCCCTAAAAGCACACATGGATTTGTAAAAGAAATGAATGAAAAAAGTACCAACACAATAAGGTTGGCATATTGTTCACCAGTGCTTAAAAGAAAATAATTAAGTACTTACAAAACACATAAAAGGGATTTGTCCAACTGAATCTGAGAGTGTGGGCACATTTCTCAGCTGTTCCCAGCCCAGTGTATCTATGTTCAGGGACCTATCTCCCATGACTAAAACCAATTTAGACACAAAAGCACACACTCTTATTCAACTTAAAATGAAAAACAGACTCAGGAATGGTAGCAACACCCCTTTATTCCCAGCACCCAGTAGCCAGAAGCAGGTGGATCTCTGTGAGTTTGAGGACACTCTGCTTTATACAGTGAGTACTAAGACAGTTGGGGTTACATAGAGACATCCCATCTCAAAAAAACTTTAAGTAAAGAGAAAAGAAAAACAGTATATTTAATTTACAGAATAAAGTCTGTGGTATAACCTAATCTCAAAGGACAGTACAAAATGTAATATATTATTCTCCATCTTTAAAATGGAAACATTGCTTATTTGTTCAATAAAAGTTTATTGAGCATCTCTTATATAACAGGTTCTATTCTAGGCTGAGAGGATACAGTGGTAAATGAGACAGAAACTGATCAATATTTATGAAGTATATCATAACAAGAGACTTTCCTGTTATGTGACAAGGTTCATCAATTATTATCAGAAACTTGGGTTTAGTTATCTAGATGACTGATTTTGTGAGCCTCCTGAACATCTGAGGAAGAGGAAAGAATAAAATATTAACGAGAGCACCAACTAGATGCTATGTGAGGTAGGTCTCAAGCTGAATTGGTTTAGATTTTTAGCAAGGAGTATATGTAAAAATATGTAAATTGATTCGATCTTTAAGAAACAGCTGCTGTTATAAGAGAAAATTATGGCCTCCTACAAGCATCTCATTTTAATCAGTCATGGGTGACACAATTACACCCCATCTTTAATAAAATACAAATCAATTCCATGGGACAATAATTCAGATATAGCTTCATACAGTTCCAGTTCAAGAGAGGTATTGTAAGGGACAGGGAAGACACCCTAGAGTCTAAGGAACAGACCAATGCTCCAGAGAAGCATTGAAAGGGACAGGAAATGGATTTCAGAGTCTAAGGAATAGGCCGAGACCCAGCATTCAGTTGCTCTGAGCTGCTTGTGCACCATGTAAATAGGGAGACATTAAGGTAAAACTAAGCTATCCACAAACTGTACCCTAAATAATGCACTCCAACTGAGTAACCTGCTCTTCTAAACTCTGACCCCCCAACCCCATCTCCCTCATGGTACAGCTTTTCCTGTAGCTTTAGAACTCCCTATCCAAGTAGAAACTTTACTCCCTCGTTCTCAACTTCTTTGCCACAGCTTCTCATGTGTCTTCCCCTTGTGATATCCTCAGTGTCTACCCCAATGCCTTGGTCATAACAATAGTACAATTTCTTATGATGGATGGATGGATGGATGGATGGATGGATGAATAGATGGGTAGGTGGATTTGTGGGTGGGCATATGGATATATGGATGGATGGATGTTGGGTGCGTGAATAGATGAATGGGTGGATGGGTGAATGGATGGATGGATGGATGGATAGATGTTGGTTGGGTGTGAGAATGGATGGGTGGGTGGGCAAACAGATGATGTTGAGGGGTGAATGGGTAGATGGATAGGCAGATTTCCTTGGAACAATTTCTGATCTGAAAGTCTTGTCTCACAGAGACTCTTACTTCCATGACAGACCCTGGGGTAAGTGTTTCCAATCCATGAATCCTGACACAAGATGACAGAGACTTTTTTATTAAAAAGGACCATATTAAGATTCCTGTTCTATCACCTGTATCTCACTGGCCATCCTTAAAAGACCTCTCAGCTTCAAGTAAGGCCTCAGCAGGTTTGAAGACATGATAAGCACTCCAAAAAGCATCAGGCATAACCTTAAACACACATCCATTTTCTAAGATAAATTCAAACCTATAAGCTGAGAACAAAATGATCACTTGCATACAATTAAATTTTATCTGTGTGCTCCTGAGGATAGGATATGGTCTACAGAAGAAGATAGCTGGCTTAAAGAAAACTGTTGCCCATGTTTTCTTGAGAACACCCATGTCTAAGAACTATCCGCACGGAGACCACTCAAAGGGAACTGGAGACAAAGATGGATTATCTTAAAAGATGTCAAGCCCAGAATATATCACAAGAAGCAGTTGTAAAGTTGATGGTCTTCAAAGAGCACAAAATGACCCCTCAGGGTTTAAAAAGAAAGTATTAAAATATTGGACCTAAAAAAGGCACTGGCATGAAAAGAAAGTCTTTTATAATCAGCTTTACCTGCTGTGTAAGTTGCCACTGACCTCTGCAACCTGCCTGCAAGTCAGGAGTCTAGGGCCTCAGTGATAATGCAGGCAGAAGAGGATCCTAGAGAAAGGGTCACTCAGTAAGCAGTGACAGAGAC
Source organism: Mesocricetus auratus (assembly GCF_017639785.1). Classification (NCBI taxonomy): domain Eukaryota; kingdom Metazoa; phylum Chordata; class Mammalia; order Rodentia; family Cricetidae; genus Mesocricetus; species Mesocricetus auratus. The sequence goes on along the minus strand of NW_024429210.1, from coordinate 555,231 downwards.
ACCGGGCACTTGCCACATACTGCATCTCATAGGCACACGGTCTTGGGGGTGGGCTTACAATCCAGACAATTCATTTTTAACTAAATTAGTCTTCCCAAAATGCCAGGTAATCCAAAACATTTCCTTGGGGGAAAGAAGTGGAATAAAAAGTATACTAATGATACAAAAATTAACAAACAGCAAGAAATCATCAAAATGAACACACTATAGATAAGAACTGGTCACCTGTATTATAGTATAAAAGTATGATAATCTCCTGTAACTGAAATATTAAATTATCTGCCCACATCAAAAATATTACCAAAAATATTTATCTCAGTGAAAGGAAAGTGTCATTTGCATGTAATTTTTAAAAAGTGCTTAAAGCATCACTCATTGCAACCTTAGTTCATGTCTTTAAAAGTCATTTTATATATGCTTTATCAAATGTATCATATTCGGAGGTGTTTTATCCATGATAAGGGTATAAAGTGAGAGCACATTTGTCAGTTTTGAACTGACATGAGTTTCCCCAGTGAGTTTGGAGTCCCTGCCCTAGAAAGCAGCCTGTGCACACACACTACAGGCCCTAACCACTTACAATCAGCAAGTAGCAAGAGTGAGCCAAGTTCCGCCTGGGCTCCTGCAGACCACCAACAGTCAGCCAGAAGACAAGATGTACACTGGCAGAGCTCCCAGAGCCTTTCCATTTATATCTCAGGGAAGCCACCTCACGCTGGGCAGTCAGAAGGAAGGCCCAGCAGGAACATCAGCCCACACATACCCACTAACATTAGCAGACATCCCTGGCCCTGCTTATACCCTTTGCTCGTGAACAGTATCAAGTGAAGATTTTGAAGAGGTTTTAAAGAGGAAGCTGAAAGACAATTTGACTTTTTAGATAGAAAAGAGGAGACTTTATGTGGTTATAAGCAGTCTAGGGGCATGCAGTAGTCCAAAAGTTCCTTCTTCATCTTCAGTAGCATTATAGGGGTGAGATTTGACTTTACAACATAGTGTGATTCTGGCTGACTTATTTACATTTTAAATTCATATTTCCTTACATGTAATTCTATTAGCTTCCATAGTTTTATTTTCCCTTCTTAGTTTTTTTTTTTTTTTACTGTGCAAAGGGTAGTAGCTAAATTTACCCTGGAATGGAAGAGGAAATCACACTACTGCTTTTGGATTGGATGGCTTTGGTGGAGGCAAAGGGGACCTACATCTTTTGCAGGATCTGGTGTCCTGTACACAAGTCAGTTGTGAGCAAGACACACGAAAACATTATCAAGGTCATTTTGACAAAATAAGGCCTGAAATCCTGGGGTGAATCTAAAATTCAGCTTCAAGTTCCAGAGATCCCTTATTTTCAGCCATTTCTCTTCATTTCTATTATGTTTGGAAAATGGTACAGTTATTCCAAAACATAAATTACATAGAAATGCTAAATGTGATGCCTCCGTGTAGAAGAGTTCAGGAATCAAGAGACATTGAAAATGCCAAAGGCTTCTTGGGTGAAGGGTTGTTTATCATTGCGGTGTTTTTGTGTTGCGCTCCACAGCTGTCCAAGGAAGCTATCTTCCCACCTGTGACGGGGAACCAACTTACCTCCATTGGTGGCATCAATGTTTTAACCTGTGGTTTCCAGGTCACCTTGGCAAGGAGTAAATGCTTCCCTATCACCAAATGGCTTCCCACCTGCATGTGACTCACCACACATCACTTCTGTTCACCAACTACTAGCTAGAAATGGCTTAGAAAAAGACAGTCTCTTATGTTCAGGAAACAGGAGAAAGGGGTATTGGTGAGTGTCCAAATGATCTAAAATACACAACACTCTTTTTGAATTAAATTATGAGGCCAGGAATCAGTAAGAAAATTTGAAAATGTAACTGAAAGCATGAAATAAGCAGCAACATTTTCCAGGGTTTTTTAACCCCATCAAAGGTAACTAAGTTCACATTGTTACATCTCTAGACAAAGTCCCATATACTAGCAGGTTCTTCACATGTAAGTCATCTATTGTAATTGTGAACCTTTCCCTGAATGAGAGACACTTCAATTCTTATAAAGACTGATAATATCTAAGAACAATAAAACTGTTTCCTCTCCAAATTTTAAAATTTTGCTTCATATTGTAGGTTGACTTGTCCTGATAACTGATGGTTTTATGTTGGTCATCATTTCTTTAATGTCTATATTTTCATTCCAAAACTTCATTGTTACTGAACATGGGTGGTTTGGGCTACAAAGTATCCTTGTGTTCTCTCTTGCAACCTTTAATCTTAGTTAAAAGCCTGTAAGACCCACTGAGACCTTTATCAAAATAATATACTGTCAACATTCTCCAGGCTCCTGTGGGAATGACTGAGGTCCTAGTCACAAGAGGGGCAGTACTAGTATGGCTGATGATGATCATAGCTTCTATCTGCCCCGTGTTTCAGTGAGCACAGAGGGAAGACACACATCAGCAGGAATTACTGCCCCAGAAAAACCGGACTCCTCCTCCTTAGCTGTTCTTTGACTTTGCCTAAGCAGTTTGGAGGTAAAAGCACAGAAGTCTTTCTGGTCCAGATTTCACTAGAACTGTCTACATTGTTGAAGACTTCATGGGAAAGGGCACTGTGAAGATTGTGGGGACATCAATCATTTGATGGCACAGAATAAGTGGGGACAGTTTGGGACTGACAATGCTTATGATTAAGTGTCCAGTGCAGTGACCCTCAAATGACTTTCCACAACCTCGCGGAAGGTCCTCAAATCAACGCCCTCATCCAAAGGGTATAAAATGATCCATACTTTGGCTACTCTGCAATCCTCTTCCTCACCTATGAACTAGGGTAAAAATTACACCTGGTTGGAATGGTGGCCACCATGATTCAATAAGATGGCCTAAAGCTCTCTGTAGGTTTTGGTGAGCTCACTCTCCTCTCAGGAAAGCTCAGCACTCTCTATGAGTTGCATGATACAGTACAAGGATTCCACTGAGGCACGGTTGGTGTTTTGTCTTTTGTTACCTTTGTTCCTACCTTTTTTTTTCATCTTAGATATAGCCTTCTCATCCCCACTGACTGTTCTTAAACTTCGATCATTCTACTGAGAGCAGTGAGCATCTTCATTGGCCAAAATGAAAAGAAGCAAATAAGGGGGTGCGGTGGTAAAGAAAACTCTACTCCACCCAGACAGAAGTGAAGCCGTGATCCAGTACTTACGGAGATGAATCCCTGTCCTTGCTGCAATCTTTGCCTTTTGCAAAGAGGACCCTATCGCGGCACACCATGGGCAGTTTTGAACGGTGTGTACAATGAGAGGCAGAGACCACAATCATGTCCACACATGAGCTGAATTTTGTGTTTGACCCAACATCTTCAGAGAAAAGACTATTGCATCAAACTAAGTATGCGCTGGAGACTAACCCTTTAATTACAGCTTCACCAACCTGAAGGAGGCAGTCACTAATTTAAATTCATCTGGCTACTGCTGCACAAGTAAAGGAACAGGACAATCCCAAACTGGGTCATAATGACCAAGTTATGTGCCACTTAACTCCACCAAGTAAGTAACCAAGCCATGAATCACCTTGCTTCCATTGCAAGGCATTATGACATATTCTATTACGTAATTCTCTTTGATGAAGATTGCAGGCAAACAAGGCATCCTTGTAACTAGCTGCCCACTGGTTACTTCTATTCTAATTGCATTTATAGGTATTGATTCCAAGTGAAATCATGTAAAGCACAATTCATTCTGAAATCCTAGCAAGAATCATATGATAATAATGCCTCTATTTTAACCAGTAATTTTGTTTCATTTATATTTACTGAACTTTTTTGGAAATTCTTGGTGTCCTTGGCAACTTTGGGGTAAAAATGTAACAACTTGTTCCTTTTGGTAGAGAGATCAGTGGTAGGGTGTTGCCTTGGGTTGTACATAGCCTTGGGTTTTATTCCCAGCAGAAATAAATCAAATAAAGAACAGTAAATGGACCAATGGCACAGTACCTGCTATGATTTTTATAACCTCTTATTATCAAAATAAACAAAGGTAGTAAAGTTGACCAGCATACAATGTGGTATACTGCTTTTTATAGTTTACATTATCAGCATCAATGACCCCTTAGTCTACTGGACAATCAGCTTCACTCTTTTGTTTTTGGAAGGCTGTCCTACCATTTACTTAATTCTTTTGAACTGGACATTTAGGGTTGTCTATTTGGGTTTTTTGGTGTATTGTGTTTGTATTACAGTGATATCTTGAACACTTTTATGCATACATTTCTATTGGCATTTTAAATTACTTCACTGAACAAAATCCGGATGCTAAGTTATTGAGCATACTCTGAACACTGAGCAAATAAACTTTAGCATTAACGTAATATAGGTTTATACTTGTCCCATGTTATAATTTTTAAATTATATTTGCCTACTCTTAACACAAAAATATACATTTAAAATTAAATTTTAATTCCACATGAAACAAATAAATTATCATATAAATGATTTTAGATATTACTTTGGTAACAAAAACCAGTTGCTTATATACTTAATATGGGTTATAACTAAAGACCTACCTGATGATGCATCTGGGACTGAGGGGGAATTAAGGGCTAAAGCAGACTTAGGGAGAAGAGAAAGAAGCAACGACAAGGCATAGAGTTCCATGGTTGACAACACTGCCATCACAGCTAACCCTGTCTTCTGACCCAGCATAACTAGTCCACATTTTTGATCTACCTTTTCAAACTCTATAGATACATGCATATACATTTTTAGTTTTCTATTACTACTTTATTCTATGTTTCTCCTCATAGAGTGTTCGGGTATCTACACTAGTGAACCAGTTTCTACCCACCTGGTTCCTGGTGTGTTAAATGTCTTCATGGATTGACAGGAGAGAAAGTATAAGCTAATTTTCTCTACACAGAAGGTTACTAGATGAGGAGGCATGGGCTACCTTTTGGGCTCTGTGACTCCATGAACACACTGCTCCACACAGCCCCTCCTCTTCTACATGAGAGAATTCTGGCTTCTAAGACCCACACTCTGCTGAGGGAGCTCATGCAGCTCTCACCTCTGTTCCCACCCCACACTCTTCTTGTCTTTAATTCTTGATGAGATAATCATGTGGGTAATTTTAAACATCGGCTCAAGTCCTGTGCAAGGTGAGCAGCTGTGTTAAGGAGAAGCAGTGATCTTTCCCTTGGGATTCCCTAACCTCCTCACCTCTTAGGAATGCTTATGTCAGCTCATCCATTCCTTCCTTTAACCCATGCATTTATTTCTCAGGTTTTCTTCTTTATTTAAAAAAGTAGATATTAATATTAGATCCTGTCTGCCACAAGATGGTCACTTCTGGGACAAACATGGAGTGCTCGGTAGACAGGACAAAGGAGGCAAGGAATGAAGCAAGCAATGACAAGCAGAGCAGATGAAGGGACCTAGAAGAAGAGATGCTACATACAAGGAGGTGATCCATGCGGCAGTACAGGTCTGGAGGGTGCCGAGAGTCAGGAGAAAAGGTGGAGTAAACGGAGAAGCATGTACTGGAGGGCCAACGGGCATTACTGCTCTCAGAGTAACTTCCCAGAGACCAGGCTCAGTGTCACTCTGCCCCCGTAAACAACCAGACAATGATACTGCATGAGACCATGAGCCCCAAAAGTGTGACTCAGACATCTGACATTGGTACAAAGTGCTACTCAAAAAGGAGATGGGCTTACCCCAAATCCTAAATGCCAGACATTAGGGTTTTCCTCAAAGAACTTTTCCATGAGGACTCCACATATATATAATCTATTTTGAGAATTTCTTCCCTTAGAAGAGGTAAATAATTTCTACCCCTTCCTTATAAGGTCCCAACAACAGACTGAAATATGATGCAGCTAAAATTCAACCTGGGGAAGCAATGAGCATTTTGGGCATACTTACAGAGTATGGGTGAGATGTTGCCTACATGAGCGTGAACAGCCCCACTGGAAAGGCTTCACCCAGCATGAATGATGGCATCTCAGTAGCCACATAGATGGAATGCCCCCTCAGTTAACCCCCTCCATCCCAAGTACTCTCCCTAACACCTTCTATGGATGATTAACTGATTTTGAAGAGCAGCTAGACTCCCAGGTGAGGATCCTAAGTGATTCCCTCTGTCTATAAGGGAATGTTAATGGTTAACAAACCACATCGTGATAGACGCTTGCAAACAGCACTGCTGATGTGATCAAAGAACAAAAAGTGATGGTTCTTGTTCAGAAGGCTGAATTCTACAACATATTCTCGTGTGCAAATATATGTGTTATGGATAATACTACTATAGACAAAATTAGAACAGTAACCTTTGAGTTTAGTGAAAGAATCTTGGTTCATTCGCTGCTGTTAGCACAAAATAGGCTGAAGTTTGCTGTTGGAACTGCAAACGCAAGAAGAAAAGTGGTTGCGTTCAAAGCTCTGCCTCACAGTCAAGCTTCCTATTGCATCGATTTAACATTGGCTGGCAAATCCCACTATTTGTGAGCATCGTGTGAATATGTGTGCGAAGACAGTGAATTAAAGAAATCATGATAAAAATAAAATGCTACTATTAAGTAGCAACAAGCTGAAGCCCTCAGTCGGCAACGGGGACAGTCCCCAAATGAGAATCCTAAATAAAGATGATACATAATGTGATTATCCCTTTACTATGTTACCTTAACTCTCTGGAGACTTCCAAATGTCCTTCCTTTGCATCTTGCTTTCCATCCTGCTAGCTGAGGCATGTTAATGGATGTCAGAACAGTCCTTGCATTTTTTCCTATCAAGTCTGCTAAGAGCGGAGAAGGTTCCTGTTGTTAATTGCGGGGGATCTCCCACTCTTTGTTTTAAGGAAAGTTTAAACAAAATGATCACCCACTCTGGGGCTTTAAACAAAGTTCAAACAGAACAAAGTTCTCTTGCCAAGGTTTAAGGCGAATTTCCTCTGTCCAGATGGCTTCCTCAGGCAGGCCAAAGCAAGAACCAAGGCCTCACCCCTGCTGCCTTTTAATGCTGCTCCTTGATTGTTGCTAACGATCCCCAGCTGTCCTGCCTTGCTAGCTCCTTAACCTCTCTTTGCTGGCCACATCTGCAGGGAACTCTGAAAAGCAGGGAACGATGCTTCGGCTGCCCCCAAAGCAGCACAGGTTGGGCCGTGTATGGTGGGACCATACACTGGGGATTGATCAAAAACTAGTGTACAAGAGAACCTTCATGGGAAAACTTGGGGGAGTGTGTGTGTGTGTGTGTGTGTGTGTGTGTGTGTGTGCCTGAAGCATGATAATGGGAAATTCTACTAGCTATAGCAAACTCACCAAGAACCCAGAAATGTAGCCATTGTTTCCGGCAGACCATACTCCTTATTGACTAGGGCACCCATTTTCTAGGCAGCAACCTGGATTGGGGTGGTAGCCTTGGAGACTCTGTTCCAGTAACATGTGTATACTTTCTGCTTTGTCCTCCCAGCTGTGCACTTAAGTCTATCACCCGTAAGGCACACTCACTTTTGATCTGTACCAGATATAAGTGGGTCGCATCCATGTCCTGTATTGATTTAATGTTTTCCCCTGTTTTCTGTGTGGGCTACAACCATCTAGTTATGTCAGCGGTATACCCAGAGGCAAGGACAGAATCATAATGTGCAACCCAGCCAGAAGTCCACCGACATACACACAAGAAACGCATTTTCAAAATATTGCCCCATAAAGCACACGACACTTTAGCATCAAATCTACTTTATTTATGTCAGTCTGCATTCTCCTTCTGTACAGTGTGCCCTGCTTTCTTCACATCCGTTTATAGAATTAAAAGTTTATTTTTAGTTTATACACAGGAATATTCAGCTTGTATGGATGCACACCTCATGTGTTCTTGGTACCTGTGGAGGCCAGAAGAGAAAGCTGGGACCCCCAGAACTGGGGTTACAGGTAGTTGTGAGCCTCCCCGTGTGCACCAAGAACCAAAGCCAGCTCCTCTGTAAGAGTAGCAAGTACTCTTAACTTCTAGCCATCTCTCCAGACACTCACTCCCTGGCTTTGTGTTTTGTTTGGTTTTGATAAGAGTCAGCCCCAGGGCTTACTATCTTTGAGCTACATCCTGGGGTCCCCCAGATCCTATTTTCTTTGTTTCTTTTTTTTTTTTAAACTTTGATTGGATGATTTGACTGACTGATTTGGGGGAGGAGGAACATGTCACGGTGTGATCCGGTGTGATCCGGTGTGATCCGTATGGTTCAGGGAATCGAATGGAACTCAGGTCGTCAGGCTTGGAGGCTGAGATTCTATCTACAGAGAAGCAAGCACAATGTGTTTAACTTAAAACCCAAACATTTCTCTGACTCAACAAAGATTTATTTTTTCCCTTGTATCTTTGGGTTAGCTCATATTAAGACAGTTCAAGTCTTCTCTTTTATTTTAGAATATTGGAAAAGAAATTTGAACTCCCTGGCTAGCTGGTAAAACCAGAGGCTGAGGATAGGAATGGTATAATAGCAAGAGATGGCAGACTTTGCTCTCAGGCCCAGTTCTGCTCCTGAGGCATCCGTAAGTATGTGCTGTGAGCCTGTCCACATATGTGTGTGCTTGAACCTTTGCCTCTTTGTTCTGAGATGGACAGGGGGCATGCTCTAGCTTTGGGGTTCACTGTGAGAATTAAAGATAACAGATATAAAACTTTTTACCCACCATCTGATATATAATTGACACTACTTATCAAAACTCTTTTACATTTAGTCAAAATGTGAGCCAATTTCTTTCCAATAAGGGACACTTTTGTCCTTGAAGAGATAATACGCAGAGTGGTGGGTGTCTCGGTTTAAAAGCAAACTACACATAGACATGAAGTCACTGGGACTGGGTCCTGTTACATCTAGTGGCCCCACATTCTCTCCAACCTTCAGGGGTATTTTTGTGCGTAGAACCAGCCGTGTATCCAACTTCAAATCCACACCTATGTTTAATTACAATATCCACTATTGGTTGGCTTGGCAAATGTAAAATACCACTTTTCAAACTTCACAGTCCAAACCTAGATGACACCTGGCTACAAGTGCAACATTCAAATATCTTCACCAGAAAAGGAAATCCTAAAATGAGGCTCCCCAATGCATGCCTCCATTTTCATATTGATATTTCAATTCCCATTTTGACTGTTGCTCTCTAGCAGAAACTCCCTGTAAATTATGTAAATACTTGAGTGTCTTTCCCCTCGAAGGAATGCCATTCCTACATTGTCGGTCCTTTACGTATGTTCTAGAGTGTTCACACTGTCCCAGGGACCGAATGGTGAGATCCTTTAAGAAATGCAGACCTCAGAGGGAGATTTGACAAAGGTGAGGGCAATGTGGGGATAGAGCGCTATCTCACAGTGTCTTTAGCAACACAAGATACGCTCTCTTAAATCAATGCTACATCAATGAAAGGTGTTGCAAAATATTAAGGGCAGGTCTGAAAGAAGCATTTGGTTTACTTACTCATTTTTGATAAATGTTTGCTGAACAGTCATTTCCAGAGTGCCATGAGGTCCACAGGAACAGGCAGGCCGGGTTTAAAAGCTGCTCACTCTTCACACAGTATGACCCGCCCTACGGATGTGAGCACTATCAACTGCATTCTGAATTTCCCTTGCATACATTTTCCGGATGTTCTTCAAGTTCCCGACATCACTTATCTTTAAAGAGACTTCCAATAACCCTGGAACCAGCCATCCCATGCATGCTATACTTCCCTTCTTAAACGTAAAGCTGAATAACCACTGGTCCCTTACCCCAACAATGGGAGCATCCCTCTCCAGGACCCTACCCTACTAATTTGTTTCTATTCAAAAGAACAACAACGTGATATTATGTTTTTGTGAATATAAATAAAACATTATGTAATGATGAATCAACAATAGTAATAAGTCCTATAACAAAATAAAACAATAGCAGCTGCAGCCTGGAACAGATGGTGAGGAGCCATGCCCAGAAATCAGAAACAGCCTTTGTGCTGAATCAAGGAAATAGGGGCACACTGGGCACTCCATGAGAAACCCAGTTGGACTTCTGTGGCTTGGCCAGCAGGAGGTCTTCTCTCTATACAGCAAACTAACAATCAAATAGACATGATGGTGGTATGAGACTTTGCATCATTTTTCCATTCCAATTTTGCCAGCTGTAGTGGGAGACATCCTTCCCAAAGTAACCTATTTGTGGATTCTGGCACCATCAAAGAGGGCCACGGAGGCCATAGAGCACATATTTGTGCACATCTGCAGGCCTTAGCTGAGGTGTTTCCAGACATCTATGTTGGTCTGAAATTACCAGGACCCAAGCTGGTGCCGGTGTACCAAAGAGAGCACCACAGCATTGACTATCTATGGGATGATATCCTAGACATGTTTATCAAAGCCACAATGTCACAGCTCAGTCCTTTTCTACCAAAGGACATGAGATATCAAATTGATCTTCTCTTTGGATATTTACATGAGATCCTTAGATGGCATGTACAAATAAAATTAATTAGGTCTGAAAGGATTTAAGCATGAATATTCTCTACCTGCCTGGAAAGGACTCTAGTCCCAGGCTGTGGCTAGCACAGATACATTACAAAGGGCATTGTTTTCTTCATTTGATGTATTTCAACAAATTTTAAGACAACTACAAAGACAGATTTATTATAGATAAATTTAATATTATCAAAAACAAACTTTTGTGGCTAGGCATAGAGGCACATGCTTTTAATCCTAGCACACAGGAGGCAAAAGCAAGTGGATCTGTGAATTTGAGGCTTCTCTGGGCTATGTAGTTGCAGGTCAGCCAAGGCTACATAGTGAGACCCTGACTCAAAATAATACTTTAACAGAAAGGAAAGGAATTGATTAGGAAACACTTAATGAATATGACTAAAGCATTTGTAAATGTTTATATTTAATATGCTGAGATGCTAAATAAGTAAAACATTTCATTACTCAAAAATTCCAGTAATTTTTAAAAGATTGTATTAGTGCACAGACAGGCAAGAAACAGCATTCTTAATGTAATGTCTAAGACGTTTTTGCTTACAAAATAATAGTTACAAGACAAGAGTAATGGCTTAGGCTGACTTTTGAGGGCAGAAGAAGCAGACTGCACTGGGCAATACCCTGTGCTTATACCTGGGCTGGGAAGTGAGCACAGAGAATGAATTACAGACTCTGACCCCAAGAAGAAAAATGTTTTCCACCACTAGAAGACCTGGGAGTTCTAACACAGCCAGTTTCTTTCCTCTTTGCCCCACCCAAGGATTCTCTTGGTCATTTGAGACATGTGCCTCGGCATCCCAAGTGATAGGCTTACAAATGTACTATCTTCCCTCTTCTTTTGATTTCTCTTCATGCATTTTCTCATGTTTCTTTCCTTCAGAATCACCCAACATACATAAAACGGCCTGAAAGAAGTCAGAAATTTAAATTTAAATATATGAATTACATTAGCAATTCAGAGGTAGATAATATGACTGATTTAGAATGTAATTACACAGACTGCACAATTATAAAAAGCTAAAGTCCAGACTTTTCTATGAATTCCTTGGTAATTGTGCCCACACTGCTTGTCAGCTTGACAGAATCTAGAGTCACCTAGAACACAAGACCAGCCATTTCTATAGGGGTTATATAAAGCAGATTGGCCTCTGGGAACATCTGTGAGGGGTTATTTTAGACCCACTCTGAGTGTCTTCTGATGTCTCAGACTGCACACAAAGTGGACATGAAGCTGAGCACAGCACTCATGTCCCGTTTCCTAACTGTACATAAAATGTGGCTGACTTCTTCAAGCTCGGCCAGGACTGCCCCACCATACTGGACTGTACCCTGGCACCGTGAGCCCAAATCAACCCTCCCTTCCTTCTGCTTCTCTTGACATGGTTTTCATCACACCAACAAGACAAGTAACTAATATAGTAGCCAAAGTGCAAAGCGTAATACAAGCATCTACTTTTGGAGTTTATGCTGAATTAGGAGAGATGGGAAACTCATTCTAATCTTTAGGCTGTGGTTGACTGCCTCTATGTTCTTCAGGAAAAGTATGGCTTCCCATCAGTCAGGTAAGAATTTTACTTGCTTTTCTATTTTATAGTAATGTGCATAGTGAGATATTTTATACATAAGCTCATAAAATAGACAGTAGACAGTTTTCATACTGGTTTGAAATTTAATAGTATAAAGGTTTGAGAGTTGCACTAATCTATGGTATAAAGATAAGTATTTAGAGGGCAGTTTGATTTTTACTCATTTAGAAGATTAACAGTAGTGGTTTCACTTGTATTACCTGTGACCTATTCAGACACAAATTCTTGACCAGTTAGTAGTACCAGACATGAGTTCCATTTTGTGGAGTGGGCCTTAAATCCTGTCAGGAATTAGTTGGTTATCCAATTAGCACCCTCATCAGGAAATCTTCTACTTGCAGTATATAGTGATTAATACAGAAACTCACAACTGATTAAAGAGCAAAAAGAAAAATAAGAGATGTTGGAGTATTTAGTCCTAAATAAGACATCTCTGTCACAGTTGTCTTAGGCTTAGAGATCACCACAGAAGGGAGGGGTATTGTAAATGCCAGAGATCATAGAGCATTGTGACAAAATTGTATATTTAGACATGACAGGGCTGTTGCTATGACAGTAGCTATGACTGCATGTACATGACCTCACAAAATCAAGACAGCTGAAATTTCTGTACAGATAGGGGAGGAACTCACAAAGCCCCACCTCTAGCTAAGGATTTATTGGCAACTGATGGATGCTGGGAGAAACAGTTGACACTGTTGAAATTTCTTCAGTGGTGTAGCCCCTGAGACTACCCATGTTTCAGTGTATGAACCTATACATAATACTGCGAGGACTAAGTGGATTCAGTGGGTAAAATAAAAGAGTACATGAAGATGAGGGGAATGGGGATGGCACGGGAGAAGTTGGAGGGGAGATGGGGAAGATTTAAGCACTCCGTATACATCCATGAAACCCTCAAACAATAAATAAAATACATATAATAAAAAATAAAACATATTACCTATTCACAAAACAAGCCCTAGGTTCTATCTCATTAAAAACTGGCCACTTTTTGCTGAGATCTTATATTCATTTTGCTGGTTTGTTTTGCTGTAGTTATTTGATGAAGCAGAATTGCCATGCCATCTAATATCTTTTTCAAAGATGTGATAGAAATAAATTATTCATCAGTGACTTGGGGGCCACTTACAATCATTTCACCTTTTGAAGGCCAGTAACACTAAAAAAAGAATATTTCAAAAAATGAAAAGACGCCATTTCAGATTCCCACCTTAGAATCACATATTTCAAGAGGTAATTTTCTATTATCAGCAATTTCATAAAAAAAACCCATAGAACTATTTTATGGCATCATTTCTATGTCAGCCTTATCCAGAAGAGCAAAATTCAATGGAGAATTACTAATCTGGGTCCTTAACCATTTAAGCATCATTTATTTCTGCTGCTGTTCAATATTAGAGAATTAGTATTACTAATATACTAATGTATATAGCTTGCCTATAAAATATGCAGATTACCTGCAAGAAATGCAAATCATTAGGACACTAGACGCCTCACTATCACACTAAGTTCCAGAAGAAGCAACAATGCTAGTAATTTCCTAAGAGAAGCTGTTCAAACTTAAAATACCTATATGCAACAATTCACCAACTCAGTATTAGGAAGACATTTTTAAACACCCAAAAAAGTAGAAATATTATCATAATGATTGAAGAATTTAATATAAATATACTAATTGGGGAAGTAAAAATACAATCCTTACATAAGAAGAAAATAATAATTTTGAAAGAACGAGAAGGACATTGAAAATCCAAAACCACTAACATCTTATGACCCAGAAGGAAGAAAAGAGGCTGGATTTAACTAACAGGAGTCACCAGACCTTGACAGCTAGGACCACCGATTGTGAACGACAGGGTTGTCAGTGACACAGCATTGCTTTCAAATGTGCACAGCTAACTGACTTTCTGTTTGGAAGACTTTAATTTTTAGAAGATGTCTATGAAGCAAAAATGGAAATATTTAATTTTATTAAAGGAAAAATGTAAATCACATAAACCTAGACAATTTAGAAATGATAAATATCAGAAGTTGAAGCAGGAAAGGGAAGTGAGAGGTGGCGTGATGCTCATGATCCCTCATGAGTTCATGTACCAGAATCTGGTAAAGCAAAACAATGTTTTAGTGTGAGTGTTTGGGATGAAACAATACATTGACTTGATCAGAATGGCCGAATGAGAACGCATCTGTCTTTTTTCCTCCAATGCAATAAAACATATAGGAAAATGAAAATGTACAAACCAAGAACACCATAGAAAACTAACAAAGTGTCACAGGTTTCAAAAGGTTTCTGGAGAAGGGTGGAGAAGTGACCAATAAAACAGACTGAAAGGTTCCTTGATCTAGAATCTCTGAGGCAGATGCAGAGCATCACAGGTCAATAAGTGACAGATTGGGATGAGGAAGTGGCCTAGCCAGGTGTTAGTCTGGAAGAGTCACTCACTCTTACAATCCAATCTCGACCCTGTTCCTAGACTGACAGGCAGCCATGCATTGCATCTAAGCTCTCCCCAATAAGGTCATGAGGCCTTTTTCTGAAGAAATCAAATCTGGTCTCTGAAGAGAACTAGGGAGTTAATGTGCCGTCTCCCTCAGTCTGATATTAGAGAAATGTCTTCGGTAAAAGCAGCTCCCCTTCCTATCTAAACTAAACAAGCCCCTTAGCACCACCAAATAGCCATTCTCCACTGACCAATGCTGCCACAGTAGATAGGAGATAAATCAAAGGGATTTTGGAAACTTGATCCCAGGGGAAACATTATCCAAACAACCATTATGACTATTAACAGTATTTTCAATGAGTAGTCTTAGAGTGTTAATGTTTTGTTGAAGCCAACAGAAACATGAAGAGGTTATAAGCACACAGCTTGATCAGCTTGATGTAGCAGCAACAAGCATCACCTACACCACCTGGATTTATTAAAAAAAAAAATAAAGACATGGCTAGCACCTCCATCCCTTCAGAATACAGTCCCACCTCTATTCCCCATCTCTCCCCTGCAGAAACCTGACTCCCAGCACAACACAAGCTCATATGTGCTTAAATATTACAGGTTGTTGTGCATGTTTCTGTCTGCTTTTATGCCATGATATTCTTCTCTTCTACTATGTGTAACAAAAGTTCATTCATTATTATCATAGCATGGTTTTCCATCATAGAATATCCTGCGATTTACTTATTCTACATTGCTGGTCATTTAGTTATTTCTAGTTTTAGTCTTTTACAAAGAGAGCTACTGTAAGACTGTATCTTTTGGATGTGTCTATAACACATTTAGACATAGAAATTTTTGGGTCACAGGATATGTTGAATTCAAGTTTAGTAAAGTCCAGCAAACACTCGCTTAATAGGTGTTTAAGACTACGTGTCATTTATGGAACTTTGGACTTTAACTTGGGAGGAAAGACCCACATGGAATATGGAGATGCCATCCCATGGACTAAGAAGACTAAAAAGAAAAAAGCAAGCTGAATAGCAGCATTTATTTTTCTCTGCTTCCTGACGTCAGACACAATGGAACCTCCTACCTTACACTTCTGCTGCCATGACTTACACGCAATCATGGACTGTCCCCTCAAAATGTGAGCCAAAATGAATACTTTCTTCCTTAACTTGCTTTTTGCCATATATTTTGCCACAGCAGCGAGAAAGTACTTAATACAAGGTCTGACATCAATATGCCTTGAAAAGACCCTGTTTGCTGTGGGACAACATGACAGAGGGTGTAACATTGCAGAAGAGCATGTAAGAGAGGGTAGTGGGAGCAAGCCGGGGTGCCCAGGTTGCTTTCTTACAGCCCACTCTTTTAAAAACAAGCCCATCTCTGAAGTATTACCTTCAGTCTGTTAGGAGGAAGGTGCCTTCATAACTTAGTCACCTCCTCCAGGTCCCTACCCTCAGGCCCAGTACCACTACAGTGCCAATTAAATTCCAACATGAGTTTGGGGCAACACTGAAGCCATACTACGACCATGGTAAAACAGAGCTCTAGTCTTAGTTCTCTGTGCCAATAGCACCTGTGCTCAAAATAAAATCAAATCTCTGCTTGAAGCTCTGTTGGACTCATAACCTCATCCCTGTCTCCCTGCTCCCAAGTCTCCCTTCACTGGCCTTCTTTCTGCTTACTCACTCTAATTATACTTCTCCCCAACATTCCTGGCTCCTTCTTGTCATTTTATCAGAGAAGGTTTCTGACAGCAGGCAGAAGGAGCTCCAGGTGCTCTCTCTACCACAAACTCAACTCTGTTGGTGTTGAGTCTCTCTGATGTCTTCTTCACTGCCATAAATGTCTGTAAGTGAAGAAATGGACATTTATTGTTGTCCATGGGAGATGGGGGGGTGTCTATAGAAATGTAACATTTGGGATACATTCTATAAGAGGTTAATTTCATATAATGTTTGTCACATTATGTTTTTTATCTCCTATTTAGTTTTAAGTTTTTCATGGTAGTATAAGCACCTTGCCTTTCCTAGACAAAAATGAATCTAAGTTGAGTTTACCTAGTTGGGACTTACTGATGGAAACCTCTCACAGTTCTTCTTAGAAAGACACTCATGGGCCTTTAAATTCAGGCAACCTAAAGACTGGGGAGTTCTTACTCCTACAAGACACTTGTCTTAGTTAGGGTTTCTATTGCTGTGAAGAGACACCATGACCATGGCAACTCTTATAAAGGAAACATTTAATTGGGGAAGCTCACTTACAGTTTCAGAGGTTCAGTCCATTATCATGACAGCATTCAGGAAGATGCAGTGTTGGAGCAGCTGAGAGTCCTACATGTTGCAGGCAACAGGAAGATGACTGACATGCTCGGTGGTATCTTGAGCATAGGAAACCTCAAAGCCCATCCCCATAGTGACATACTTCCTCCAATAAGACCTATCCCCTCCAACAAAGCCATATCTAATAGTGCCATTCTATGAGATTATGGGGTCAATTACATCCAAACTACGACAGTACTCTTATCTCTTAAGTTTTGGTCTTTGCTTTTGTGCAAAGCAAATAGTGTTAAACACATTAAGGATCAAAATAAGTTCAAAGAAATAAACATCCCAGGAAGTATAACTTGTGAAAAGACTTAAATAAAGATAGACTATTAAAAAGGTGATATCACTTTTGGCCCATGGTTAAGGATAGTTGTGTAATTTACATACAAACACAAATATTTCCAATAATATCTAACAGCTACTATATATTAAAATTTTATTTAGTGCCAATCAGTATGTTAATGTTTATCTGGTAAACAGAATAAATGTATCTTATTAGGGAAATGAAAATGACTGTTTTCCCCTTGTCTCTGCTAAAATTCCATTGCCACGAAAATGGCTACTGTAAGTTTATAGGATAATGATGCTCAACAATCTCAGGAGATGCAAATTGAATATAAAATACAGTGCCTGCCTCTCAGGTGCTTACCTTCCTGTGTGGACAAGACAATAACAAATTCAATTCAGAATTCCCAGTTAAATAGAAAGCAATATGGAAATATGCATATATCCAGAGAGATGATTTTTAAACTGAGTCCCTAAAGGATCAGAGTTGTGAGGAGGCTGCTTATACAGAAGACCAGTGCATGGCCACGAGGAACTGTGGGAAAGAAGGCTGTTCACTAAGGGAACTGAAAATAATTCAACGCCGGCCAGAGCAGAAAGTGTATGTGGATACTGAAAGACTTGTCAACAAGTGGCCATGAAAGCTGCAAGCCACACAGGGCAGTTCAAACCCGGGGTATCACTGAACAATGAAGAGAAGGGAATGAGTTTACAACAATAGCCTTTCAGGTGTAGCTGGAGGTAGGGGTGGGATTGGTTGCACCAAGACTATGTTGATAGTATCATAAGTCAAATTAGAGATAGTAGAAAAGAATAAAGGACAATATTATCCTACACAGGAGATAATGATCCTCTAAGAGGCCATGGAATGACAAACGAGAAGCCCAGTTCCAGTTGTGGGCCTCCTCCTGTGAGCAGGACGGGAATCTTAGCCACAAATGGGACATCTATATCACACCTCATCCCTCCAAGGCTCAGAGACCATTTTAAGGGCTAGAAATCAGGGAGGATCAGAAAGAAATACTGTCTTTTAACATGACAGGACTGCTGCACTCACCAATTTACATCACGAACTTACAGCATCTGTGGGTGCCTGTACAACAGTAAGTCAGGAAGCATTCGAGCACGGAGGCCAGGGAGAGGCTCTTGAGTCCCCACTGCAGCTTAGGGACTATTAAGAGCTGAGGGCTTCTGGGAAAGAGTGTCAGTCTCCTTTAAGGATGTGGTCCCTGGCAGGTTGACCATGCTCCAGTGGATGCACCCACACCCGTGAATATACGGGCAGTATGAATTGGAACCAGTGGGTTAGTTTTTAAAGGGACATAAAATTGGGAGGGGTGGAGTGGATCTGGGAGGAACTTAGGTGAATATAATCAAAATACTTTGTATGCATTCATGAAAATCTGAAAAATTAATAAAAATATTTAAGAGTAGAAGAATAAAGAGGTGCACGCCTTTAATCCCAGCACTTGGGAGGCAGAGGCAGGCAGATCTCTGTGAGTTTGAGACTATTCTGGTCTACAAGAACTAGTTCCAGGACAGCCTCCAAAACCACAGAGAAACCCTGTCTTGAAAAAAAAGAAAAGAAAAAAAAAAGAAGAGGAGAAGAGAATTAGAACCTAAAGCTGACTTCTTGGTTGCATGACTAGTCAGAAGAAAACACTGAAATTCATGCTAAAGGGTACTTCCAAGTCAGGAAACCATGTGCATTTGTTTCTTGGGATCCTGAATTTTGCTAGTGCACAATTACATAATACTAACAATGGCAGGGCAGTGGACCACTTCCTTGTAGTGGGGGAATTCATTTCATCTAAGGAGGAAAGGTACTTAGAAGAAAGTTAGCTAGACTCACCAGTGATTAGAGTCTGAGAACAGGACTCTAGAGAGAAAAATTAGATACTGGTCAAGCTAAGAAACAGAGCCTCCTGGCTAGCAAGAAAGCTAATAGTTGTCACTGAGTGAGTCGCCCTAGATGGGTAAGATTCCCAAACAGCTGTGAGCCCAGAATATCCACAGACAGCATCATATGTGACAGCCTAGGCTGACAGGTTGAGAAATTTGTCATGGATAGGTATGAAGAGGACAGAGTTAAAACTTAGATAGACAGTAGTAGGCTTCTTCAGAAATATCTTACAGGTGATCACAACTGCTTCCTGTTTATTGTTGGATTGAAAACTAGAAAGTCTGCATCCTCTTCAATCAACTTGAGAACTCACTGAAGCCTCCAGGAAGCTGAAGCCTTGCATCAGCAGTGGTTTTGCTGCAATGTGACAAGGCCCAAGAACTACGCGTTATGAACCAAGATGACCTTACAAGAAGTTAACAAGAAAAGGTGGGGGAGAAAACCACCACCAGATAAACACCATGGTCCATGGGCTTCTGTCTAATGGTCCTGGTTGAGTGTCTTGTGAGAATGCCTCAAAGTTGCTCACTCAACTCTAAAAGCCTTCCCCCTGTCCTCTGCCAGGCTTTAGAAATCTCTGGGGTCTGAATTATAGTCTTAGAGGTCTTCAAGTTATCCCCAAGAGTTTTTCACTCCATGCTTATACTTCAATGATACTATAAAATCAATGTAAACATGTATTGAATTGTCATCATGACTCTTTTAAGTCCAGCCCTGCCATGTAAAGTCAGAGCTGACTTTATCTCCAGTTCAGTTGCATTTGTGACAAGAAGTTCTTTGTTGTTATGGACTAGCAATGAGGGGAAACCAGAAAGCAATAGCCTTCAAAAGTAATTCTGCAAGTAGGGTACTAAGCGAGAGTACCAAGACACGGTTGCAGTTTGCTAAGTGACTAAACATTTTATACTTAAGAAAATACTAAAGAAAGTCTAAAGCAATACTAAGGTGACAGTCAGGAAGCAAAACGTACATCCTGCTTCAGTAAGTGACAGAAACATCTTCTGACATGGTTAGAAAAGCCCCAGGGGATGACTTGGGTCACACAAGCAAGGCAAGCAGGGGAAAAGGTTGAGAGCACGATAAAGGTGTTGCTGGGCCATGGTTGAAAGTTTAGAGGCTCATGGCTGCTATAATAATGCAAGCCCGTCTTCCTGGGAATGCTTTTGAGCGACGGGTAAGATTGAATTGGGTCGTGTGTCTCCTGAGCCTCTTCAGTCTTAGTTCTGATGGATATCCAACAATGGCAGGGCTTGAGTTACAGTTCCTACTTATGCTCCTAAAGCCAGGAGGAGGTTCTATCTATGGAATGATGAGAAAAGACATATGGCTAAATGGTACCACAGGCCAACCTTAAATACAGACTCAACAACAATTTGCTGAGAATGTCTTCTGTGCTTGTCACTCGGGTGCTTCAGATAACAGAACTGGTACAGTCCCTGCCCACAGGAAGCCTTCTATAATCTAGTGATGTAAGGAATGGCCCAAATTGTTGGACCACGCTAAATCTATAAAGGGCCCACCCTACCCTACTCCTGCATTATTTTTTAATAAAATAAACATCAGTGCCTAAAGCCCCGGGAAGAAGTTATTTATGCTCCCTTGTGCCCCTCTATTAAGGGTGTGACTCACATTCTAGCAGGAATAGCAAAGCCTGTCACTCCACCTAAGAAATGCAGAATCCAGGCCCCAAATCCTGTATTTAACCACATACCACTGACATTTCAGAAGCTCCATTCTCTCAAGGTATAAACACAATCTAATCATTAAGAGAAATAGCTTGTTCTACCCATGATCACACACAGACAAATATCTCATATGTATTATTTGTAAGAAATAATTTGGATTTTATTACAGTTTCTCTGGATGCACACTTATGCCAAGAGGTTTGCAGCTGGCCAAGAAAAGTGTGTCTGGCTAATAACCTAAAAATAAATTCTCAAGTTCCCTTTATAACTTCTGCATTTCTCATACTTAGTTTTTAACTTTTACTTCCAAATGGCCTATTGAAAAGGGAAAAGCCTTGATTGCTTTGACTTTTCTTGGGAATGTTATGAAACCTTTTAATGTGCCACTCACTTACTTAGACTATTTAAGATTTTTAAACGAAATCACAAATCTAATCATTTACCAGCAAAAAATATCAATTTCAGTCTTAAATAATTCAGCTATCATGAAAGTTTTCCAACAACTAAAATATGGAGTTCTTAGTACTAGCTACAAAGAGGCATAAGAAAATATGTTTTGTACTTGTTCAAAAGCACATGTGTGTAGGACACATGTGCAGAGCAGTGTGCAGAAAGGAGGAATATTTTGGACATTACATGAAAGTATTCCAGGGTTCTTGTTGCACCCATAAACGAGCAAAATGAAAACTGTTTGGAAACACTATCAGCTCCAGTCCTGTCACTTCCTCACACCACTCTGCACCCTCAGGGTTTTGTCGCTACCTTTCCCATCACCTGTCAGGCCTTCGGGGCTCCTCACTGTCCATCTAAGTCTCCAGCCATACCAGGTGTCTTCCCTCTTTCTTAACAACTGCTATCAGCACTCACACACAGCACTCTTTATCACCACTTTACTGCATGCAGTCCTTAGCTTCCTTGTTAATTTCACCTCTACAAGGAGAACTTCCACTCTGTATCTATAATAAAATTCTGATCGCAGAGTAGCTATGCAATAAATACTCATTAATTGATCTACTATCTAAAACTACACTCTGTCAAATTGAATAACAAGGATATGAAAAGTCCTCATGTTACTTAATTTAAATAAGGCTAAAAATGATTAGAATTGATAAGATTTACCAGACACCTGGCCTGAGCACAGAAATTTGGGGGTTTCACAATATTTGGTTACTCTTTTTTTGTTCAGTTTCCCCTTCCAATTAGCTGAAGAACTAAAAACACATAAAATGTCCTTCGCAGGGTGTTTCTGAACCCACAGAATTTATCGTTATTAGTAACAATCTACTGAGCACAATCAAATGGGAGCTATAAATAAAGGCCATGCGGGCTAATAAGAATTCACAGGCACATGTCTGTTCTCTAAGAAGATATAGCTCAATGTGAAACTGATTCTACACATGACTCCATGACTGACCACCAGGAAACCCAAAATGAACTGCAGAATTTCCCACCTTCTGTTGTTTTGATATTTTCTAAACTTTATCCTGTCTTCAAACCCCACTACAAATTCCTTCTCTTCCATAAAGCTTTCTTCTACACCCACAGTGAACTACCATTCCTCTTTTCTATAAACTGCAATTAAAATAAGACTTCAAGTCATATCAAAGAGTAGCTGTTCTCATAAATGTTCTGTGTTCACGCCTTATCTTCTCCGCCAGGTTAAATGTATTGCTGTCTCCACCAAGCTGACACACAGCCAGGGGAGAGCTGCCAACCAAGCTGAATAAGTCTAGTTACTACAAAAGATGATCCATTGCTCAATGTTAGCAGGACTGAAAGCTGTAGAGGTGAATTCATGTCCTTCATGAAAAAGACGAGTGATTGAGAAATATTAAATAAAAATTATCAAATAATTAAACCAAAAATGTTTAGGCCCACAAACTTTTCTTAAACTATTTTAGAGAGAGAGAGAGGATGTGGTGTGTGCGTGCGTGCGTGCGTGTGTGTGTGTGTGTGTGTGTGTGCTAGAGCATATGGGCACAGGTCAGGGTCACAGCTCTCTCTTAACACCATGGGGCCATGAAGAATGAACTCAGGTTGTCAGGTTTGGTGGCAAGTCATTTTGCCCACTGATCCACCCCATTACCCCTGAAAGCACTGTAATTTATGATGTAGATGCTTATGTACATGACATCAGCTATACTGAAGCATCAACCCAGAAGAAACATGTTATATCCACTTACAGATCGGCCTCAGGAAGTCTAATAAGTTCAGCTCAGTTATGGTTTTTCAAAACAAAATACCAAATCTTTTAACACTGGCCAGTCCTCATAAACCATAAAACAGCCATCAGTCTATCAAATATAACCAGAGGATTTTAAAAGTTCCTGGAATAAATGTCATTCTGAGTACATTTTTTTCTTGCCTTATAGGAAAATAATAGAAACCTCAATTTTATTAGACAACTGCAACATTCCAAATGGCGTCATAGTCGGCTCACCCTTAGCACCCAGGTCCAATCCATATGCTTCAGACCCCCCACCCCTCACCCCCATTCCCAGAGATAGGAGGAAAAAAAGAACTTCACACAATATCTGCTGATGTCAAACAGTGCTTGCATGCAGAGTCCTGTGGATGTTTACACAGTGTGTTGTAACTTTTCTTAAGGCCTCAATTATTCAAAGAAACATCACTTCTAAGGCGGGTACGGGGTGGGGGGATGCAGCACTGTCTTTCAAGAAAAAAAAAGGCAACTAAATCATGAACTAGCTGAATGCGCTTCAAAGTGTCCTTCAACTAAAAGTCTGCCTTCTGATCTTGGCACCATCTTAAACTTCAAGTTGATGTCAAGCTGTGTCACACATATTCAGGAGAGAAGTAATGGAAAGGAAATGAGGCACAGGAGGAGAGTGACAAAGACCTCCAGCTCCTTGAATCTCCAGCCTTTTCTTCTTTCTTTCTTTCTTTCCAGATTTTTACTGATGCCAAATACCACTATGGTTTTCTCATCCTGGGATGGCTATTACAAAACCTACAGCAAACTACTTGCTCAACACCAAAAGAAATAAAAATGTTGTTGTTGTTGTTGTTGTTGTTGTTTTGGTGTGTGTGCTATGTAGTACAGAACAGTGAGAATCAAATAAATAAATAACCGTAAATCAAAGAGAGCTTGTTTGGCTCTTGATCATCTATAATCAAGGCAGGATAACTGGTTCTATCACCTTTCTTATTAATGCAACAAAGACTGCTCATAACTTGATATATCTATGTGAAGCAATTTAATAAAGCTTTAAAAACACTCATAAAAGATAGGAGGCTTCCTGCATCCCATTCAAGCACCAGTAACCCAAGCACACCCGAAGGACTAGAAGCCTGCAGCAGTGAGTATCCGGGGACAGGGTGAGCAGCCCCTAAGGAAACGTTTGGTTTGTCTAGTCCTCACGATTGTCTATTTCCTGTAGTCTGCCTCTTCCTCCCAGACAGTAAGCAGACTGGGAAAACATTGTGGTGGAGCTGTTCTTGTTTGTAAAGCTGAATCAATTAGAAGTTCAAAATAAGGGCAGACTCCTTTTTCAATACCTATATGAAAAGAAATCTTTTCATTCCAAGAAAGAAAGCATCCCCCAAATGAATCACAACGCTGCTCATTTGACACACTCCAGATCTGTTAAAAACAACGTTCAGAAGAAGGTGCTGCCTAATTGTCAAGAACCTCGTTCTCCTGACTCTTTTATGAAGTGATGGGGAGAGATCAGCTGACAAGCTATTTTGATCTGTTTCAGTTCCATAAACCGCGTATACAGATCTGTTCTCAGGGCTGAAGTGATAAAAAAAAATTAAAGATGACAGACTTTCTGCCCCACTTCCCTAGTAGACTTTCATAAAACCACTTTAATATCCTCAGAGCAACGGGGCCAGAGCATGCTGGGTCTGTGATGTCCCCAGAGCAACGGGGCCAGAACACACTGGGTCTATGATGTCCCCAGAGCAACAGCCCCAGAACACACTGGGTCTGGCCATCTCAGCCCCTACTGCTGATTTTGCTGCTGCTGCTGCTGTTGTTTTTAATGTTAGCTGAGTGAAGAATTTTATTCCACATCTGAATCTTGCTGCTTCTGTTTTATTAGTGAGTTTTTTCTTTACTTTGAACTCCTAGAGGACTTACTCAGAGCCTCCATAAGACACTTATGCTCCTTCCCATCTGATACTTGTTTTCAGGTAAATGATATGCTTGTGTGTTCATGAATAGCACAGAATTAGATGTATACAAAGAGATAGACTGCCTATTTCTTTTTCATAACAGGGAGAAAAGAGACATAACTTTTTCCCTTCATAAATATATGTATACAGGTACATATACATACACACAGACACATATATATACATATACATATGTGTGTGTGTTCATATTTGGTCTATGAATACATTTAAAGGCATGATCCCCCAACACACACACAGAGGAGTGCTCTTTGGGACACCAGGTGCCTCTTATACGCTGTTTTACCTGTCTCACTTCCCACTTTGCCCAGAGCACTAGGTAGGATTGTAAGGGGAATGCGGCCTCTTCCTTTGTTCTGGTTACAGCTGTGTCTGTCTGAATGAGCTTTCCAAGGGCCCAGGGTAACGGTCTTGACCATAACTGCTCACAAGAAGCCATGAAAGGATAAGCAGGCAGCCACACGAACACCATGCTCTTTAATTATGAGTGCCTATCGTGGAAGGAAGGCTGGCAGACAGGCAGACACATTCCAATTACGCTAATACACCTTGTAAACATCAAATATTTTTAATCTGAGATTAAAGAGAGCCCTGTATCCTCACAACACTCCTGAGACTGCATCTCGGGGTTGCTGCCCGTGCTGCTGGTGAAACAGGATTTCCTTTGGTCAAAATAGACTTTCACAAAAATAACAGCCTCAAGTCTGGAGGAGGTCACATGCAACTTCCACCTCAAGCTGTCCAAAATTTCAGATGCAGTTCTTAGACTTCAGAAAAGACGGCTCAGAGGAAACTGATTAATGCCTTTGTTTTCCAGAGACTGTGGTCAGTTCTGGACCTTTGGTCAGGGCTGGGTGGTTGTAGGCCTTGGTCTTAAATTTGGTTCCTGTGCAGGTTACCTGCCTTTGCTTGGTGTCAATTCCTGAGCTACAGACTGAGACAGAACTATCCCAGCCACATTCAGTCACTCAGACCAGCTAGGGAGAGTGATTCCAAGGCAATCTGAGGGGAAGCAGTGATTAAATTGAATGAAACCACATATGTGCCATGTAATAGTAGGCCTTCTGGTAGGCTATCATGACATGGGATGCACACACACATATACATACACATACACACATATACACAGGGAAACATATATACACATGCACACACATACATACACATGTACATATACATGCATATATATGTTCACCGGCACATATGAAGTTCCTGATTCTGTATCACACAGGTTAGAATTGCTAAAGTAGTGTTCATAGGACTAAAAGCTGCTGTTTTCATGCCTCCAGGCTGTAATAACAAGTCACCATCAGCTGGGTAGCTCAAAGACAACAGCCGTCTCTCCCAGCTCCAGCAGTGAGGGTGTTTCAGGAGATGGCTCAGATGACTGTCTGTGAGAGGCTACTTTCAGTGCACACACGGTGCCATTGTGTCTTCACATGGCAGAAGTGCTGAGAATGCCTTTCTAGCCAAATTCAAGATCAAGGCCTACAACTACCAGCCCTAACCAAGGATACAGAACTGACCAAGTCTCTGGAAGAATATAAAGACATTAGTGTTCTTACTAGAACACTAACCCCATTCGTGAAGGCTCCACCCTTATCAGTTTAGCTCCTAATAACAACACCTCAGGAATCAGGATTTCAACATAAGAATTTGGGAGTGGGGCTAGCTCAGTTGTTAAGAGAACTTGCTGCTCTTGCAAAGGACCCGGGTTCAGTTCCCAATACCCACACAATGACTCACCACCATCCATAATTCCAGTTCCAGGGGATCCTCATGGGCACCAAACAAAACACTCACACACATAAAATAAAATAAATGAATCGAAAATAAAATAAACTCCAAGACAGTCAGAGCAAATCTACAAAAAAAAGAGAGAGAAAGAGATTTTGAGGTAGACACAAATATTTAGACCACAACATCTTCACCTTCTTAGACAAATCAACCATACATGTCAGCAGTAATATTTGTATATAATCTTATGAAAGTTGTGGGAGCAAAATAATTTTTATACAAGCATTACAGTTTCGGAATTTAGAGAATCTGATATGTAGAAAAGGCCTATGGGTTCTTTATCATAATCTTCTAATTTTCAGTCATATGATTCTTAAGTTTTGTGTATCATTTCCTCAACATAAATGGTGTGTGTGTGTGTGTATGAGTGCACACGTGTGCTTGTGTTCACGTATATGCAGGTGCACTGGAAGGCAGAAGACAACTTAAAATATCATTCCTAAGGTTTCCCCCACTTCTTCCCCTGTAAGATGGAGTCCCTCTCTAACCTAGGACTGTCAATTTGGCTAGTGTGAGTTGCTGGCCACCCCAGGAATCTGCCCATCTCCATCTCCCACAGACTGGGAGTACAAGCATGCATCCCATGCCAGCTTTTTTTGTGGCTCTGAGGGACAGAACTCAGATCTTTGCATGTTCAGGGCAAGCACTTTGCTGACTGAGCTACCTCCCTAGTCTCTAGAGTAAATTTTGATGCTACAAGTTGAGGGGAATTGAGCTTTATGGGTGTCTTTACAAAGGACAAGCTCTATGACCCTGGGTAAGGTAAACAATCTACAATGCAGACACCATGATTTCCCTGACCTAGTTGCATTTTATAATTGGAGACCATTTGAAAGGCAAGACGTGGACAATGTAAAACTATAAGGCCTTCCACATCCTCATGCTTATACACGGCAGCCTGTCTCATCCCTGGACTAGTACAGATGAGTGTGAGCATCCACAGCAGTACTTAGGAGAAGGTGCTGTCAAAGAGGGTCACTACTTCCTAACTGGAAGAAGAAAACAAACACCTTTACTTACCATTTATGTAACTGGCCATTGATATTTAAGAAGAACATTCACTGCTGCTTTTACTTGACAAACACTCGGACAACTCGTCTTAGTTAGAACTTTTATTGCTATGAAGAGACACCATGACCACAGCAACATTTAACTGAGGGGGTCAGCTTACAGTTTCAGTCCATTATCATCATGGAAGGGAGCCTGGCAGTGTCCAGGCAGATGTGGTGCTAGCTACATCTTGGCTGGCAGGCAACAGGAAGTTGACTGATACACTGGGTAGTGTCCTGAGCATAGGAAACCTCAAAGCCCACCCTGCAGTGACACAGTTCCTCCAACAAGGCCATACCTACTCCAACAAAGCCACACTTCCTAATAGTGCCACTCCCTATGAGATCATGGGGGCCAATCACATTCAAACTAGCACACAGCTTCACTACTTAGAAGGCACTGTAGTGAGCACTTGAAATGGAAACACAAATTAGACAAAGACCCCAAGCTCAGACTGACAGTAGCTCAGTACAGGAAAGAGACCAGTAAAGATAAAAACAAACACAAAAACTTAAAATCGACAAAAGAGAAATATAGCACACAGTACACAACCAGCATAAAGGAAGAAATTATTTCAATTACCTAATTTATCCAGGTAGAGACGTGTTGGTGGGGAGGGATGAGGGGAAATGGTTGTCTTGGCTTTGTTGATATTAGCCAAGTCTGTGAAAAATAAAAAGAGAGCCAGGGTGATGATTCTGTGATCAAAGTACTTGCAATGCAAGCAAGAGAGCACTTGACTAATTCCAGCCTCAGAAGGCAGAGATGGGATCTCTATCTGCTTATGGGCCTGGCCACATTGGTAAGGTAAGCTCTTGATTTGATTAACTGTGCCTCAGAGGATAAAGAGGAAGAAATGATGATGAGGAAGATCCCAGACATGAACTTCAGGCCTCAACATGCATGCATACACAGGTGCACTAACACACATGCCAACAAGTATGCACCCATGCGTGTTTACGCGTGTACATGAAAAGAAGAAAACTGAACTAAAAAGAAGTTCATCTAGAAAAGTGAAAAAGTATTCTAAGCAGATAGAATTGTCAATGGAAAGCCAGGTGGCAACCAATGGCATAGATTAATAGGAAGTATCAGAGATTTAAGGTGGTAGAAACGCCAAAGAAAAGAGCAGGGAGCCAGGCCACAGAGGCCCCTAAATACCATGTTAAAGAATTTCTACTTCATCCCATGCCTTTGCGGGATCGCAGAAACTCAGAAAACAACAGAGTCACTGCATCTGAACTGTGCTTCAGAAACATGGAATTGGAGAGGAGGAGAAGGCTAATTCCAGGGAAGCCAAACAGAAAGCTGGGAGATCAGGTAGAGGGGTACTGCTCAAGTGCAGGGGAAGACAGAGGGCAGTGGCCATGAGAATGGAGAAGATGGAAACCAGAGCCAAGCTTCTAAGGCTCAATTATCATCATGGTAGTTAAGAAAAAAAAGAGCTCCTGTGCCCAGGGTAGCTCCTTGGCTCTCCAGTGCTGGGAGACAATGTGGGGAACACATTGGTATGTAGCAATGACATGACGTTGAGGCAGCTGTTACACACCCAGGTTTAAGGTGCAGGAAAGAGGCTCATGAGGAATAAAGACGTGTCAGGTTCATCAGAAGGAAAGACAGAGAGAAGGAATGAGGTCAGCAAGGGAGAAAACGTGAAGTGGGAAGACGATTCAAGGGTTAGGGGTGTGGGTGGTGATGGCCAGAGGATCACCTCTCATCACTGGGCACAGCCTCGACGCTGAGTCACCCTAGATGTGTGAACTGGGAATGAGAATATTAAAGGAATAGTTTAAATGGTGAAATTGCCTTAGAATAAGCATAGTAAAATTTGGCTAACATTTGCTGTATCTGACTATAAATAACCAGTTGCCACTAGCTCATAAATTTAATGAATTTCTTCTGGTTTAAACCTTTTTAGTTTCCTGAAACTTCATGTGAAAACTGCTGCATCACAAGTGACCTCATTTCCAATTCCAAAGTTGGTTTTACTTTTCATAAAATGCGAAAGTGATGCATCAGGGAAGAAATGGGTGTTTTTAAAGATCACAATCTTTTAAGGGAATTGTTTCTATTAAATATTTTCACTAGAATTACTAATGCATTTCCAAAATCTACATTTCTTTAACTAGAAATGAAAAGTCCACTTTCCCATAACTTAGATTAGAAAGTCTGCTTCTCTTTTGCTAGGGACTTTTTATAGTTGCAGCTTAAATTCAGGATGCTTTCTACAAGGCAAAGATGTAAATCCTTCTGCAAAAGAGGAACTTTCACAATTACTGAAAACCAAGAGTGCTGACAAGAGGGACTTTGGGAAGAGGATCTTGCACAGTGCCTAATGGAGAGAAGCCGGGTCCCTGAAGCTACTTTCCCAGGTTGAATGTCCATGTGTCCCAGGCTTGCTAATGCTCCTCATGTGTTTAATCTGTTTTAGTCCAAAGAAAGGTACCACACGAAAGAGCAAACCTCTAATATTGAAGCCAGCTGTGTCTATTCCTCTCTGACTGCCTCTCCCTCTACCTCCCATAGGTAGTTTTCACAGACAAAGTGTGTTTAGGCCAAAGGAGCAACCTTTCAACTTCATGGTGCATGTGACTTATTAGCAAAGTCCTTTTGTAGGCTTGTTTTGAAAACCTGCAAGGACCCACTATGAGTCAGGGTGATGTATAAAAGGGCCTCCTCTTAGAAGGAGGAACTTCAAAGCAATCCCCACGTCCCAGAATTCACTGCTTTTCTAGTAAATATGATCTGTTTGGGCCAGAGAATTTTAAGGCTTTGGCAAAACTAATAGATGAAGAGCCTGTGTCCAGTTCAATGTACCTTTTTTTTGTTATAAGCCAGAAAATGTCATCAACTGGACAGGGCTGATGTCACAAGCTGGTTTCTCAAAGAAGGGGTACAAGAGTTCACTTTGCTTTCCTTTGGGCGCTATCCAGCCGGCTAACGGCAGCATCTTGCAGCAGGTGTGTGACAATGAACACAAGCAGTCGAGCCAGAAGAGGACCTCCATCTGGAGTGTCCTTTGAAAATGAACAGCGCAGGAGACAGCATAGAAAGGAGGGTTTAAAGTATCTGATTCACAACTTCTTAAAACATAGAACAACGCCACAGCAATTATACATAATTAAATGAATTCCTTAAAAATATTTCACCAAGAAAATTGCCAGGGTTTTCCAGTTTGGGGTGGGTGGTATAAGTTAAGTCCGCTGCCCTCATTAACAAAATGCTAGTTCCATGCCCATCTCCTGTTCCAATGCCTGCTCTATCACACATTTACTACACTCCCCCCCCCCCCCCATGCTTCACAGCTGATTTGGACCATTAAGATTTGTGCTGCTACAAACTGCCTTCCATTTAGAAACTCATGAATCCTTGAAGTATGGGGAGTTGTTATCTCTGTCACTAGAAGCTGCCACCATGAGACCTCTAGCTCTCGACACATCTTTGGGCAACAAGGGCATTATGGAGACTCGCTTCCGATGATAAACAAAATCTCAACGTCTTTAGGAATTTGTGACCCAACCAAACCAATCCAGGAAAAGGGTGTTGTCTTTGCTTTGTTTTGTAAGTTATTTTTAGTTACTTGTTTCTACAAGCCTCAGCAAGGGGGGTGTGTTATAGAGAGCAACAGCCAAGATTCAAGAGTCAGTTCAGCCTCTAACAGTGAAGACAGGACACTCCAAAATGACAAAGGAAGCTCTCACCCCATGACCAGACATCTGGGTCAAGACCCCAAGCTGTCCCCAGTTCAGGGGCATGTGAAAGATACTGACACTTAATCAAACTATGCAGTGTATGGAAAAATCAGAAATAAATCCTAACCCACTGACTCACTGGACAGAGGTTCATTCCGTCTTTCTTGAATCCCCATTGTACAATTTTAACCATCTACTCACCTAACTGGAATAATTACCTGTTTTGTTATCTCAAATACATATTTGATGCAGTTTTAAGACATTTTGTAAGTATCTACTCCTTAGGAGGGAAAAAAGCCTCCAAACTGCCCAGTTTCTAAGGAATAGGGTTACCCAGAAATTAGCAGCCTCCTGTGCTGGATGAATGAAAATTTTTTTCCAGCTAAGAAAGCCTGTGTTCTAGCTGGGTGCAGTCCTGAAAACATGTACATACAAGTAACATTGTACATTGAACACACTGAGCAGGTTATATTTATGTATTTAAAATTAGTAATATATATATATGTCAACAATTAAAGAAAAAGAGGCCATGAGGCGGAATATGAAAGGAGGAGAGAGAATAGAGTTCTTAATTAGTCTAAATAATAAAACCTGGAGTCAGATATAGAAGAAAATGCTGAGAGATCAGAGAGAAGAAGGAGCAAAACAAAGCCACCCTATTAGCTCCCCAGGAGGAAAGAGAGCAAGTTCCTGTTTCTTCCCACTAATATCTCTCCACCCAGACATCTCACTTCCTGTCTATCTGTACAGACCTCCAGACCTCTATGGTTAGCTAGTGCCAAGCTCCATCCTCTAATCTTCAGACAAGCTTTATTTGTATAAGCAAGGTATCACCACAGTTATATACAAGAGTTTACTAATTTATAGACATTTCAGATTTATGCATTTCACAAACACTGTCCTCCTTAACTCTCTTTTGTATTCTGGCCCCAAGTTACACTTTGAACAATTTAAATAGAATCAGGAGGCTGCAAGTCCGACCACTTAAGCAGATAGGAGATTAGAAAAGATATTATGTACTGCCAGAATTATTTTAAGTGTACCAGCATTGCTCTTTATTTATTTATTTATTTATTTATTTATTTATTTTGAGTAATTATTACCCAGTCTCATCTTGCCCACCTGACCGAATCATGTATTTCCTTGTAAGAGACTTAATTATGGTTGAGACCCTGTGCTGCCCCCTATCACTCAATAAAGCAGTGATTCTCAACCTTCCTAAAGTGATCCTTTAATACAGTTCCTTCGTGTTGTGGTGACCCCAACCATAAAATTATTTTCATTGCTATTTCATAACTAATTTTCTCATTGTTATGAATCATGATATAAATATCTGTGTTTTTCTTATAGAAGGTGACCCCTGTGAAACGGTTGTTCAGTCCCCCAGAGGAGTTGGGACCCACTGTATTAGAGGCTTGCTTTTGGTGATGGGCCTAACGACTGGTTAGTTCTGGTGAATAAACATTTACATATTTACATCCTATCTTAGCATCCTAAATTTTACTTGTCTCTAACAGGCCTGGTTAGCACACTGTTTATCTTTGAGATGTCTGTGGATGGAGCACCTTTAGTTTAATTCTGCTTTGTGTGATTTAATATCTCCTAGGCAAATCTATTAACAAATACTTTATAACATCAATTCTGTGACTTTGAGTTTCTTCTATATCAACAACCATCTCCATAGGCTCATAATTTTAATTCTTGAAACCCAGTCGATGGAACTGTTTTAAGAAGGGATTATGAGGTGTGGCACTGGTGGAGGAAGTGTGGCCTTGATGGAGAAGGTCTGTCACTCTGTGTTTCAAAGTCTTTTCTGCCTCCTTCTAGTGGGTCAGATGTAAACTTTCAGCTACTTCTTTCTCTAGTGACAAGCCTACTCGCCTACCATCATGCCTCCTGCCACAATAGCTGTGATTATTTCAATAGAAATGGCCCCCACAAGCTTGTATATTTTAATGTGTGGTCATAGGAGGGGATTAGGAGGTGTGACCTTATTTGGAGGAAGTGTTTTAGAAACTCAAGCCAGGCCTGGAGTCTTTCTCTTCCTAATGCCTGCAGATATGGACATAAAACTCTCAGCTACCTCTCCACCACCATGTTTGCCTGTGTGTTGCCATGTTTCCCACCATGATGATAATGGACTAATCTTCTGGAACTGTAAGCAAGCCCCCGTTAAATGCTTTCTTTTTTAAGAGTTGCCATGATCATGGTGTCTCTTCCCGTCAATAGAACACCGACTTAGACAATGGTCATGGACTAACTCTCTGAAACTATAAGTAACTCACCCATCCCAATTAAGTGCTTTCTTTTATAGGATGCCTTCATAGCAACAGAAAAGTAACTAAGACAAGGACCTATGCTGGAGAAGTTACTAAATCTCTCTGAGCCTTAATGTATCCACCTGTAAAATACACATATGCTTGCTCTGAGGATTTTTGTGAGGAATAAGTAAGGGAATATGGGGGACTTCTGGGTACACAGCAGCTTCAGTTGGGTAGCCAGCAACAGCCACAGTAAAGTAGCGATACACATGAGAATGGTCCTGTAAATGGAGCACAAAGGACAACAGTAGGCAACACGGGGAGGGGCAGGCACAGTGAAAAGTGCTAAAGGGTCATTGGAATTGACAGAAAGTGTCATCCTTGTTGGAAAAGTCAAGTAAGGGCATGAGGATACAGAAGAGGCTATGTGAGTAGGTAGAATACTATCATGGGGAAAATCGAAACCTCCTCTTTGACTTATTAATAGAGCCATATGCATATTTCTTGCTTGGCATCTTTCTCTGTCTCCATTACCTAGTGAGTAAAGACCAAATCTAACATCAAACTGGCTATGTGACAAACTGTTAAGATTGTTCTTGCAGAACACATTGGTAGACACAAGGGAGACAGGGGAGAGGACCAGAATGAGACAGCGGGTACCACCTGAATGTGATTGTCTTTAGGGGAGGGTAGTAGAATAGAGGCTCTCTCAGATTGGGGAGTTTTCTAGAGAAGAGGGTATTTCTGTGAATTGCATCCTGTAAAACCCTCAAAGGTTAGCAGATCTGGTGGAAAGGGAACTGCTGTCTGTACCGAGCTGATAGGTGCAGTCCTTTATGACTGAACTGCATGGGTCGCAGCGGTCAGGCAGCTAAAGTTAGCAGGAAGTGCAGCGCTGGGAAAGCAGTGTACCCTTACAAGGCTTCCTTCATTATCATATGTAGACAGTAAAACAGTACTGCCTAATCAAGTTTTCAGAAGCTAGGATGAGAGAATACTAAAGATTGTCATCCAAAAGAAACTCAATTAAGACCTGATCATAAATAAATAGTAAATGTATGTAAAAAATCAAGGCAGAAAAATGAAGGTGAACTGTACCAAAAAGCCAGACAAAATCAATCTGGAATGGAAAAGGAGAGAGTTAAGGAGACAAGAGTCCTGTGTTCTCAATTGGACCTCACACACCGTGTTTGACACAATCAGGGTTATTCTAGGTCTTATGTCCTGAGCAGCAGAGGCATTGTTCATCTCTGTAAAATACCTCCTAACAGAACAGTTCAAATCCTCAATACAGAACCTTTGAGTTGCAGACTCGCAAATTCATGAAGCATTTCATATTAAAAAAGAAACAGCTGTGATGGACAAAGAAAACTGGAATTAAGAAGAGGATGAAATGTTTCTTAGGTGGTTACTAAATGGTTATAACAACTCTAGGGAGCACTGTCTCCATTTTAGAGTCTAAGGTAGCTGAGGCTTGCTCTCATAACATTCGCCTAATTCCTGGCTGGTTTTACAGCCAGACACTGGCACATCTGACACTAAAACCTGGGGTTGTTACCACAGCACTAGTGACCATGGAGCATATCCCGCCGGGCAACAGAAAACAGTAACAAAACTATGTCATTCATAAAAGCAAACAGCATATGGATCCCATGTCAAAATAATCTGAGTCAGGGACCAGATAAACCAGACTATTCATGAAGGTTGGGGCTGGAGAAATGCTGAGTCTAGGGTTCCATGAGCAAGTGATCTACATGTGTTCTGCCTGTGACTTCTCATATGACAAAGGACACTCTTTTCAATGCACCCATTTGAACAGTCAAATAAAAACACATTCCATCTGCTGATTTTACCAGTCACATAAAAATATTCTTGGCTTCTGGAACTTTGGTTATTGTCTTAATTGGGATTACTATTGCTGTGATGAAACACCATGACTCAAAGCAAGTAAGGGAGGAAATGGTTTATTTCACTCAAAGTTCTATATAACAGTTCATCATCAAATTCAGTGAGGGTAGGAACTCAAGCAGGGCAGGATCCTGGAGACAGGAGCTGATGCAGTGGCCATGGAGGGTACTGCTTACTGGTTTCTTTCTCATAGCTTGCTTTCTTATAGAATCCAAGAACACCAACCCAAGAGGCGAACCACCCACAATGGGCTGGGCCCTTCCGCATCAATAACTAATTAAGAAAATGCCCTTCAGTTAGATCTTACGGAGGATTTTCCCAATTGAGACTCCCTCCTTTCAGCTAACTCTAGCTTGTGCCAAGGTGACATAAAATTAACTAGCACAGTTATAAAACTGAATAGTTGGCAAAGAATTCTTACATTTTTTCTAGGAATCAGCTTTTATGTTGGGTAAATTGGTATATAGTTTCATCAAAGAGAGCATAGTGCCCAGCCATCAGTGATCTTGCTATACTTTGGGAGCATTAGTGACAGCTATCACATGACAGTCAATACACAGGCTATTTCCAATAAAATAGATTGAATGTTTTTAATTCTTATTTTATTGGTGACAAATGGAAGCTCGGAGGAGTTGAAAAGCTTGATCACAGCACAGTGACTTTTGATTCATTTGTCAACTCCATCAGCTCTTCATCATTTACTTTCCAGGCTAGAGAAGCAGCACTTGGAGCAGAGATCTGGAAGAAGGCAACTCTAAGGTTTTTCATCTCTGACTTTGTTCTGGGTTTCTCAGTACTGTCCTGATTCATATGGCCCAGGTTTCAGGGTTTGGCCAAGGTAGAAAGCATTAATAATCAAGATAGGTTAACTTTCTTTCCCTTCCCCTGAACTACCAAATGAATTCTAGTACTTGCTATTCTGTTTATTGCCTCTGACTTACACTGCAATGTGACTCTTGTTTCAAAGTAATTCTCATACAACTATTAGTGACTTTTGTCATGGGTCTTGGAGGGGAGAAGCCTTCCTGGAAAAATGGACCAAGATTACCTCCCTGACCCTCTGAAGCTACCATAATTATCCTGGTAACCCTAAGTACAAAGTGTGGAAGGTGGGTTGGAGTCTCCAAGAAGTCTAAAGACGGATAAGCTGGGAAAAAGCCAGAAATCTGGCCCAATGAGTAAGAAGTTTTCTAAACAATCACCTGGACAGGCTACTCCTGTTGGCAGCCTCTTAAGCAGGCAAGTTGCCCAGTTCATGATTAGACACAAAGTATGTTCCAATCAGCAAGGTCTGAAAACGGACAGGCCATTGGAGGTTCTGAATAACTCATCCCACGGTTGAGATCTACAGTCATGGCTCCTGGTTCAGTAGAGTGCTTCTTCTGTGAAGTGTGTTGAACAACTGAGTAGGTGGTATTATATAGAAAGTTCTATTTTACAACAAATTCCCCCCAGAAAGGGCCAAACCATTTCCCATGGTGACTAATGTTGCCCGCCACATATCAATTCCCCCATGGTAGGTTAACCACTGTGGTGACACAGCTGTGTACAAGTCCTGTGGCTTCTACACCCTGCACCCAAACAGAGCCCAGTGGGGTACTCAGTTCATTCTGTGTTCTACACAGTTGGGGTCTGGGCTGTTGATCAGTGAATACTACCTACACTTGGCCTCTTCTTCACTTATATAATTTACAACAGTCCCAAACCCTCCCCCTTAGAGCCTATAATTTTCAGGCCTTGCTGACTGGATAGTATTTAGTAGTCAGTTACAAATTGGCCAATGCCTCCCAGCATCCTCAGTTAGATCAAGAGTAGGTAAGAATTGAGCTTCAACAATGGGGGCACCCACAAAAATGTCTGAGATCATTTTCTTCACACAAGTGAAATATAAGTAGGAGACTCTCTGCAAGACACAAATCATCTACCTTTGCTAAACAAGAATAAAGCAGGAAAAGACAGAACTCATGCTTCAAACACTCAATGCTAAGGAAATTATGACCCAATCATCTGATGGTGGTCACGTGTAAAACCCCAGCCAAAGACGACAGGAACTCACGGCTTGTTGCTAAATAGGATCCTTGGTTTCTTAAACTTCAGTCACTTAGCCTGGGACTTCAGTAAGTCATTGTGCCTGTCTGGCTACACTAACAGGGTTCCCAATTACCACAGTGACTTCCATTCACTTTGGGCCACTTAAATTTGGTCCCTTCACCCAAGCTCATAAACACTAATACTGAAATCTACAGGCAGTTAAAATATGGAAGAGTTCATTTTGAACTTCGGAAATTTTCAGAGAATTTCTTCTTTCAGATATTTTTGGCCAAATAAAACACTTTTCAATACCGTTAAATAGGTAGAGCATTTTTTGGGAAAAAGCTTAAATTACATAAAGAATTAAACCCCAGTTAATGGTTCAATTGTGTGTGTGGGAATGCATGTATGTGCGTGGTGTGTGTATACAGTATGCATGCGTGAGTACGTGTGTGTGTGTGTGTGTGTGTGTGTGTGTGTGTGTGTGTGTGTGTGTGTGTAAGGTAAGGGATTTGCTGGAGTCACTTCTTCCACTACATAGGTTCCAAAGATCACACTCAGGCCATCAAGTTTGGCCACAAGTGCCTTTTCCCACCTCACCATCTGGCCTGCCAAATTTTATGTCTTAACAATTACAAAATTAGTAATTCTGTATAAATGAACTTACATTCAAAAACACCTGGTCTTTGACTATACAAGGTCTGGGGTTGTGTGGGGTTTTTTTGGTTTTGGTTTTTAGTTATTATTTTTTGTTCTTTCTTGGTATAAATGGAAAATGGTTGGAGGAACACATAATGTGTTTTATCAAAGACGACTGGCATAGCTGCAGCTGGGTTCACTGAAGCCTGGCTAATACAGCAGCAATGTGTGGTCTGCCCAGAAGTGCTGGCTGTCAGAGGGCAGGGCTGTGTCCATTCTCCTTGTGCAGTATTACTAATGATGATAGGTGGAGCACTATCAGAAATCAGTGAAGCACTAAAACTATGTTTCAAGGTATAAACAGTCTACGTGGTTTCTCCCAAAAAACTAATAGGGAATCCAGGCTTAATTACAGAAAAAAATCAGAAACCATCAGATGAACATGAGACTCACACAGCTGGACTCCCAAGTCACTATACCTCAACCCTTCACCCATTTTTTAGCAATATTCCAAGGACTGTAGCTGGAGATGAAAAATTAGATAAGGTTATAATCCAAAGGGATAAGAGCAAGTCAAGAGAAACAGGAAACATCGAGAGAGGGAGAGAGAGAGACAGACAGAAACAGAGAGAAACAGAGAACAGAGAGTCTGCCCAGAGGTGGTGGCATATACCTTTATTCCCAGCACTTGGGAGGCAGAGACTGGCAGATCTCTTTGAGTTTGAGGCCATCCTGGTCTACTGAGCAAATTCCAGGGCAGCTAGGGCTACATAAAGAAACCCTGTCTTGAAAAATCAAAACAACAACAACAACAAAAAGAAACAGGGATCAGTCTGAAAGAGCTGCTAATGCTCAAGCCTCTTAGCAATTTTAGCAACAAAATAAACAATGGCCTACAGGAGTATTAGTCAACGTACAATATAAACTTACGTAAGTCGGTACTAACATAAGTACATAAATATAGAATCAAATGGAGATCAATCTTCCTTATGAAAGAATTCTAAATTATATATAACATTACATTATATAGTTATATTATGTATGCACATAGATAAAGATTCCATCTTAGGGGTTAGACCTTGCCTTTTCCTTGTTCAGGAATGAGTTAAACTTAGTGACTCACTTTCAAAGAACACAATATGGAAAAGAAAATTCAATGCCTTTATAGTGGAGTAAACTGCCTGGCAAGTGCTGCCCTCAAATGAATGGCAAGGTTACCATCAGTGACAATATATGACTGAAGTGCACCCTGTCATCTGGTATGATAAGAGGCATGTTCCAATCTTGTGGATTTTCCCCAAAAGCCCACACCATTGTCTGTTCATGAGAAAATATCAGACAAACCTAGACTGTGGGACATTGTACAGGATATTTAGTCAATCCTGTTTGAGACTGTCACAAGGATGAACAGATATGAGATTGTCACAAGCGGCAGGAGATTGGAAGACAGGATAACTAATACAATTTGGCCTAAGAAGGTACTAATGGGAAAACCTGGTGAAAGAAAATACCACCTGCTCTTCAGTTGACAGCAACATACATATGTTAATTTCTTTGTTTTTATACTGCAGTACAGTAATACAAAATGTTGGTGTCGGGGGACCTGGCATATAGCAACTTCCTGCACTATCTCTGCAACTTTTCTGTAAATCTAAACTTGTTCAAAAATTAAAAGTTTGTAAAAACAAATCATCATACTCAAAAATTGACCATCTATAAGAAATACAAAAAACGAGCAACTATACACTGAGAAGAAACTAGATGTAAGGGTATAACAGCTTTTATAATAGTTTTCTGATAGGATTAATATTGTATAATTTTCTTTTATCTGTCTCGTGGTGTGTGTGTGTGTGTGTGTGTGTGTGTGTGTGTGTGTGTGTGTATACAGTGTGGAGGTCAGAGAATAGCTCTCAGTTGTCAGTTTTCTTCTGCCACTTTGTCGAGGAGGGGTATCTTTTGTTTCTGCCACATTGTATAGTTCAATTGAGCTGGCCAACCAGATTTCAGGAGATCTTCCGTCTCAGACTCCCATTTCCTTGTGGGTGTGCTGGGGTAACAAACACATCCCACCACATCTGACAATTTCTCATGAACTAAGGTTGCCAGGCTTGCCCCTTTATGCACTGAGCCACCTCACCAGCCCTCATGCTTAATTCTTCTTAAGTCATTTTGGAAGGAGTACTGAACTATTCACGTGTTCATCTGCAAATGCTTACTGGATGTATGTCACATGCCAAAAACTGTTCGAGGCACTACTATGCACCAGAGATCAAGATACAGTTTCTGTCTCCAAAACACTTCAAATAGGGTTGGAAAAAGACACAGCAACACAAAGTAAAACACAGAGTGATGTGTGCTATGTAAGAAGTCATTTGAAGATCACAGGTATTCACCTAAGAGACAAATCCATGTGTGATAGAGATAGTCCTATCAGGGAAGCATTCAGGAGTGTTCCAAAGTGTCTTATGAAAGACATACTCAACCACTTTCTAACAGTGTCATGGACATTTGAGAAACATGAGTCTAATCACATGATCCCTCTGAATCACCTTCAGAACTTTCCATGACTCTTAGGCTCAAGATAAAATGCTTACATGCATAACAGCTAATTTTATGTCACTTTTCTAGGCTATAACCCAAAGTTACTTAATCAAATACTAATCTGGATCACCCTTCTGTCCCTGCTTAACACCTATTCATCTCTGGGCTCTTAGCTTGCTTATTGCTTCCTCGGGGAACCTTCTCAGGCTCCCGGCCCAACCGCACTCAGAATTACCTTTCAAGCTACCTCACAACTCTCCTGTACGGTTAGACAAGGTGCAGTCCAGCGCTCCAGCATGGAAGTTCCATGAAGGACTCATTTGTTTCTAATTCTATTCTTTGGCATAGTGCTTGGAGCATAATAGTCTTTCAGTGAGCATTTGTTTAATGAATGTCAGCAAGATGAGATAAGGGTAGAAAGCAGCCCTGCTGAACAGCCACAGCTTCTGAAGTTCTTGCCAGATAGAATTCAGTGACCCAGGCCTTTTGATGACTCATCAAGTTGAAACTCAAGGTTGAAAAAGGGGAACCTGGGGAGGCAGTCAAAGCAAGTGGGCAGAGGGAGGGGGTGTACTTACTGGAGACAGAAATGTCCCTGCAGATGGGCTGGAGGCGGTCAGTGTGGCTACAGCCTCATGTTGACATTGACTTCAAAAATACCACCTGTCTCTCACCCCAAACTGGGGTTTATGTAATAACATTTCCCACATTATTTGCAGCTGCCCAGTGGTGAAACTCCCTGAAGTACCTTTTCTGAGGTATTAAACACTGACGCTAGCCTATTAAAATGGGGGAAATGAAACAAAGGTGTATTCTTACCACGTGTATTTATTTTTCCTGAGTTAATTTTCTACTTACTCTTTGAGAACCTCATACATGCATACAGTATATTCCAATCATATTCACCTGCACTCCTCTGTCCAACTTCTCCAGATCTGTCCTCCTTTGCCCCCTCCCAACTTTACATTCTCCCTTTTTTAAAATAAGCCACTGACACCAATTAGTGCTTCCTGTATATGCACATTCATAGGGACAACCACAAGAGCATGGACAACTTACCAGGGACCACTTTCTCTATATCAGCAAACATCAACTGCTGATAGGCTTTCCGTTAGGGGTAGGGTCTCACAGACCCCATTCCAGCCATGATGGAATGCTGACTGTGTTAATCTTATATAGATCTTGTGCAGGCGACCACAGCTGCTGTGAATTCATGAGTCATGTCCAGAAGATGCTGGTTCACTCCAGTCCTCCCTGGCCTCTGGCTCTTACAATCATTCTACTCCCTTTTTCCAGGATGTTCCCTGAGCGTCACAGGGTGAGGGGCTATGGCATAAATGTCCTCTGTGTGGCTGAACACTCTACACAAACTTATCCTCTATACTTTGACAGGTTGTGAATTGCTGTACTAACCATCATCTACTGAACAAGGTTTTCTCTGTTGAGGTCCCATAGCTGCACTGATGTGTGAGAAAAGGGAAATATATTTAGAAGGTAGTTTGACACAATGTTCAATTAGTAAAATGATAGAACTCTTGAGCAAGTGTGCTGTCCTATGGCCTCTGAGTTCCCCAGACACGATGTTGGACCATATTGACAATCTCACATGTGTTGTCTTTGGCAGAGTGGATCTCAAATAAAACAAAAGCAGTTGGCTGCCCTGTAACAAGTTACTATTACACCCAGGGGCTTATCTTGCCAGATTAATCATTATTGTAACTTCAGAAGGCTAATTGAATATCTCTATTGATGTATTCGAGGGAGAATGTCTAGAAGAGAGGCCATTAAGCACTTAAGAAATGTTTACACTCCTATGTCAGTAAAATATGTAATGTAGGGTCTTCTACCACAGAGTGGGGGAGAAAGGCAGAGACAACTTGTTTGCCTGGTCAGCAAGCATAATCAGGCAAACTAGGGAAATAAATCTCAAAGAAAACCATGAGAACTCTTGAGCAAGTGGTTGGGACAGTTTAGAGATACAACAGAAATAGGAAATGTAATTTTATTAGGAAAGGGGGAAATGCTCAAAAGGAATCTATCAGCACTGAGATAATACCATCCAAATGTTAACTAAAACTAGCCAGAGGGTGACTGGAGACCTTGGGTTATACTTTAGGAAGGAAAATGGGCTTAGAAAGAAGATTGGAGCTCATCAGCCTAGGGGTATACCTGCAGCCATGAGTACATCCTGTGCGGTTCCTTCCATGTTACGTTCTACCATAACCTTTAACCTTCATGGTGCTTTCAGGATGATTTTTTAAAAATACACTAATTTTTTTTCATGTACTGAGCTGTATAGTTAATAGTATCATGGCTCATCCATATTATTGATAGTATGATCACTAAAAGTGAAACAGAAATTGTTAGCACTGTATGTATTTATTTGGATTTTCCCTCTATTGTTGAGTACTGATCCCATTCACTTCAAGTGACGAGCCTGTCCACAGAATTATAGAACCATTTTCAGTGTTTTTAGAGACTACCTAGGTAGGTGGTTCTCACCCTATGGGTGATAACCCCTTGCTAGGGTGGGGAGGTGGGGGGTGTCAAACAACCCTTTCACAGGGGTCACCTATGACCATTGGAAAACTCAGATATTTACATTGCAATTTAAAACAGTAGCAAAATTACATTTATTAAGTATCAGTGAAATAATTTTGTGGTTAGGGGTCACCACAACATAAAGAAACTGTATTAAAGAGTTGCAGCTTTAGGAAGGCTGAGAATCACTGATCTGTGTGGACTACTGTCCTTGCTATTGGTCATCTAGTGAATTTTCAAAACACCAAGAATGTTTGTAGAGCCAGAAAGAACCAAAGAATGTGCAGCTGCAGATATCATCTGTGCATCCAATTTTGACCAAAATAACTCCCTGGAGTCTCTAGCTATAGAAAGAGAAAGACAGGGAAGACAAGGAAGTTAGCAGTGGTTTAAGGGACAAACGACACAATATGCCATAGCAGCTGGGGCCAGGGAGGCACAAGGTGTACAGCTGTCCCTAACTATACCTAAAGTCAAGCTGGGGCCAGAGGCAGAGTGAAATACAATGACCTGAAAATGGAATGAGATAAGGAAGCAAGGAAAGTACAGAAAGAAACTGGTAGATTCTTCCCTGAAAGTGACACCAAGTTGCAAAACAAGTGTGGAACTGGGGACAGTTGCTCTAAGTAAATTATGACTTGGCAAGCACCATTTCATGTGCCTCAGAAAGAAATTTCCTGAATTGTGATGGTCTGGAAGAGTGACAGGGGTTGCTCACCAATGAGGGGAGTGCCATATGACCCCATCCTGGCATGACCTGCACTGACTTCCATCAGGTGCAAACCGTAGTTATCACCAGGATCATTTCCAGACATAGTGAAGCTGGCTTCTGTTACCTGCCATACTCCATGGCTGACTTCCTTCCTCCCAACCACTGGTCAGGGGATTGCACAGGCTTCCCTTCCTCAGCTGGTTTCTTATACAGGAGGAGCTCTGGGCTCACAGTCCTGCTCACAGCCATTCTCCAAGGACATCTCATGTGCTGCTCTGGCGTCATCACTTTCCACATATTGATGACTGTCAAATATTTCCTTTCACCACATCTGAGCTCAGATGTGCATGGCAACTTTATCACCTTTTCGGTGGTTTACACATCCAACTTACCTTGAATAGAACTAATTCTCTCCTGTGGACACATGCCTCTACCATTTCCTATCAATGAATTCACCTCCATTCTGCCTTGTGTTCTCTTTTCTTCTGTGTCAAACAATGGCTGATCATCCATTAGGTACCAGTTGAAGCTACCTCACAATCTTTTAGCAACCCAGTATTGGTTAGTCACCCTTCCACAGAACACTGACTTCTCCACCACCACCAAATCACATC
This sequence comes from Mesocricetus auratus, assembly GCF_017639785.1. Classification (NCBI taxonomy): domain Eukaryota; kingdom Metazoa; phylum Chordata; class Mammalia; order Rodentia; family Cricetidae; genus Mesocricetus; species Mesocricetus auratus. The sequence goes on along the minus strand of NW_024429210.1, from coordinate 510,573 downwards.
TTACTGTTAATTCTTATTTACATATTTTCTTCTTCCACTAGACCTTTAACTCCAAATAGAAAATACGTCTGTTTCGTGGGTCAGTGTATTTCTAAAACCACAGCCTGGTATTTACATGTTGAATAAATGACTAACAATAATGGGTTGTAGCTCTGTCTCAGCAGAAGAACTCATCAAATCCATGTCAATGACATCTCCTTGGAGAATTAGAAGGACCTCCGAAGGTTCTTCATCTTAGAGCTGCAGGGTTCAACTTTCCTAATGCTGTGACCTTTTAATACAGTTCCTCATGTGGGGACGACCCCCAACCATAAAATTACTTCATTGCTACTTCATAACTATAATGGTGCTACTGTTATGTATTGTAGTATAAATATCTGTGTTTTCTGATGTGTCTTAGGTGACTCCTCGTGAAAGAGTCATTTGACCCCAAAGTGGTTGCCACCCACAGGTTGAGAGTCTTAGATGACCGTGACAGCTGCAGGATCTCCAGGAATGTTCAATTCCTAGGAATGACCACACAGAGTCTTTCCCTAAATGCAAAGCTCCTACTTCAAGCACAAAACAATCTCATCATTCCCAACAAGCAGCATCAACAATCAGTTGTGGCTGGAGCCATGGCTCAGAAGTTAATAGCACTTGTTGCTCTTGCAGATGACCTGGGTTCAGTTCCCAGCACCCACACCATGGCTTGCAACTGTCTGTAACTCTAGTTCCAAGTAATATGAGGCCCTCTTCTGGCCTCTGGGGACATCAAGGACCTGGTGCACATCATGCATGCAAGTAAACACTCATTCACATAAAAAATAAATATCTAGGAAAATGGATCAATGAATCTTTCTTTTGGTTTCTATGTGTTTGGAGATGCAGAATATAAAAATTTAAAGTTAAATCTTCATGAAATAGACCATATCAGACTATTCCCTGAATCAGTATTTTCAAAACTTGAGAATTAAATTAGTGGAAATCATCTGGAAGGCTTATGGAAGCACAGATGTCTAGACCTGACCCCAGGGTTTCTGACTCAGTCTGTCTGGGATAAGGCTGCAGAATTCACATTTCTAACAAGTGTCCAGGTGCTAACGATGATGATCAAGGCATCACAACCATGGGAACCACTGCCCCGAACATCTGAGTCACCCTCTTACTCAAGCAAACACAAAGTATGCTGGGGTAGGGGCAGTTCTCCGAAGCTGGGAGAGGAAGGTCTCACCACTGAGCAGGAAATTCACATCCGGGACACTCGCAAATGGATCAAAGAACCTCTGAGAAACAAGAAAACGGAACACTGGAAGCTAGCCCCTTGTATGGAGGCTGAAGTCTACCCGGGCAACTCTGATCAGTAGGAACATCCAATTGATGCAGTTCTGCATGAAAAGGACACCATGGGCCCCTCTAGGGGTACAAGTCCTAACCAGTATCTTCATTCTTCCACCAACAGTTCTTCATTCTCCCTTTGGGCACTCAGCTCCTGACCCCAACCCTTTGATTCCAGAAATTCCACCCTCTAAAGTCCAAGAAGAGTCCCAAACTTAGATCTGCTCAATACGCATGTGCCATGCACACAATGATTGGTGCAGAACCAATATGTAACTTTATCCAATGAGAATAGTTCCTAGATGCTAGTCAGGCTGTTGAGAATCATTCCTTTCCTCTGGGGTTGCCAAGATATTAAAATCTGAGGGGGGTTTAGCTACCATTGCCGTTATAGGAAGTGGGGGGAGAAGGAGATGGGGAGGGGAGAGAGAGGGCAGGGGGAGAAAGGAAGAGAGAGACAGGGGAGATGAGAAAGAGAGAGACAAAGAGAGAGAGAGAGAGAGAGAAACAGTTTCCCTGCAGAGATGTACAGTAAGTAACTCATAAGTGACCATGTACAAACAGCATATTCTCAAAATTATCGAAAAGTATCCTCATTAGTGTTTACCCCAAAACAAGGGAGTTTTAAAAGAAAGCTCCGGTGCAGAGCACACAGGAACTAACACTATACCAGTAGTCACTCTCAGAGTCAAGTAAACCACTCCACTCTAGAATGAGTGTTTCTAGCCAGATCCTAACTCCCACAAGAAGGTTTGCCATTTCTCTTTTCTTTGAGAAATCATTACGAGGCAGGGGATACCAGCGAATGACGGCTGAGCTGATGACTCCCGCATAAGTCAGTTTCCTCTTCCCCAAATTAATTTCCAGAAACTCTGCCACATCATGCAGCAAGAACCCCCTGGTTCTAACTCAAAGGACAGTCCAGAGGACTTGGGCACAGCCATCCTTTGAAGACTCCCAGTGATGACGAGCTTCCTGCCAGAGCACCCCCAAATCCTGAACTCACGGAAAACAATTGCTACTTGGGAAACAAAACCCCGCAAGGATTTTTAAATTGTATCTAATGCCAGTTTGTCACTGAAATCTTGTCCTGTTGGCTCCTTAAGAGTCTATCAGACTCTTGAGGCACAGCTGCATCTAACAACAGTACGCAGAAAGTGCACCTTTCTGCCATCAGAGACCTGCCCTGGAAGACAAACAAAAACAGATGTCTCTCCAGTCCTTGTGGATGTCCTAAGATTAGCAGCTTTCCTCAGAGTCTGCCTCAAAGACTTGACTTTCTTTACGGTGGTTTTATATTCTAGCTCACGGGATAGGCGGTGAAGTTCTCTAAAACAAAAACATAACCTCAAACGTCCAAGACAGCTGGTGGAAACTGTGAGTGTTTCAGAGGAGCTGACTTATCTAGCTGAGTCAAAACAAGTGTGAGTGCTCCAACCAGGCATAAGATCAGAAACAAAATTAGGTGTTTATTGAGTGCTGTCCCTCTTGATTTTTTTTCCTCCTTTGCTGGACATGAATATCCTCCTTAGCTTTATCTTGACAAGAAATAAAGTCACAAATAACAGAAAATTGGTTTTCTGTGAAATTCATTATAAAGTAAGTTTGTTTTCCTAAGTAAAAAAATCATATTTGTGTTTCACAGGACATTTAGGAAAATGACAAATTATAAAATAATCACCTATAACCTCAGCACTGTTGCTTCTATGTTGTTCATTAACTCTGTTTACACACACACACACACACACACACACACACACACACACACACACACAAAGTCTATCAGATCTAGGTCTAGAGAAGTAGATATCCAGGCAAAGATATCCATTAAAATGATGATTGGTTTATGTCCCATTTTCCACCTAGTACATTACTATAGCAGAGACAGGCAGATCTCTGTGAGTTGGAGACCAGCCTGGTCTAAAGAGTGAGCTCCGGGACAGGCTCCAAAGCTACAGAGAAACTCTTTCTGGAAAAACAAAAACAAAAACAAAACAAAACAAAATGAAAAGATTGTACTATATGGATACCATAAAGTATTTAGCCATTCCCAATTGTAAGCATTATGGGCATTTCTAATTTTGTACTATTAACAACATTTGTGATGATTCTTTTGATAAACCTTTGCACATAATGGGAATTTTCTTTCACACATTTCTGGCTAGTTAGGCAGCAACTGAAGGAACACAAGTTTACTAGTTTCATAGAAGTTGCTTTCCATCAACTTAATGGTTTCTTCAGTTCACAGTACAGAAACATTAAAATAACTGTTTTAAAATACATGTCAAGAAATGAAGTCTAATAAAGATAAGTGAGTAGGAAAGATGAATAATCTTTTGGAGAAGATAAAATATAAAAATAAAGAAAATTTACGTAATGAGGTATTAAGCTTGGTGAACTTGGATACTCAAAACTTTATCTTCCAGAAGTTCTTAAACTTAGATCATTTGTAGCAGGTTTTGTAATTATAGCGGGCTAGTTAAAATATTTCTATTCTTTCCCATTTTCTAATTTTAAAAATGAACGATCCAAGAAGGCTCTTAAAAGACGTTATTACCTTTCATTCTAGATTCACTGCCCCAACGGAAAACTATTGCTTCTGAACTGGCAAGATGTATCTAGCTCCTCACTTCTGCCTGATGAATCATCCCCCTAAATAATTCTGGAATATGGATAACAGGGAAGCTTGCCTCCCACCAAAAACTCAAGAAATGCTAGCAAGATTTAGGAAAATCATTATCATAGGGGTCTGCAGTGGCTTTAGAGAGCGTCTCTTAGTAGTTACTGCACTTCGTGACCTCTGAAAAAAAGTGTAAGCAACCCCATGCATACACACAGCCCTGCCAGTTTCCCTTACAGTCTCCTGTCTTCATCACCACTGAGAGAATTGGAAACAGTTGGGCAAGCTCCACTAATCGGCAGCTGCTTGCAATTAGACGAAGCATTTAAAACCATTCTTTAACTGCTTTCCCAACTGCCCCAACCCTTCTGCATGAGCAATACACCGTGACAATTTGCCAGAATGTTTAACTTATCTCCATCTCTAGCGGTTTCTATACCTTCCTTATTTTCTCCAATCTTCCCACACAGTGTCTGACTCTTCCAGTTCCTCTTGTTAAATTAGAGGAATACAAAAAAAGGGATTAGTTAAAACCAGGTTGAGCTGCTTTGGGCTAAGATGGAAAATTCTACCCAGGCGATTATTAGAGGCAGAGATATCTTGATGTTTCTCAAAGAGATGTCGAGGGAATGCCCTATTCTTTTCTTTCTTCTTCAGTTTTTAAACAACAAATTGGAAAGTTCATAATAATTTCCTCTATTAGAATGATAAAGCAAAGCAAGAGGTACTGGGTTTTGTCAACTATTTCCAGTTTCCTTAACTTAAAAGCAGTCACTTTGGAGAAATGAAGAAATGGCTGGAACAGTCGTCCATGTCTCCTTCACCAGTCAAGAATCTAGTCACAATTTCAAATGCCGTGCAAACAGTGGATGAGCATGAACTGAACCCATGTCTCTGGGTTCTCAGTCCAGAGCACTTCCTGAATGCCAGTTGCTTCTCTAGAGGAAAACAAAATAAAAAAACAAAAACAAAAACAAAAAACCTTCCTCTCCAAACAACTGCGTGTAAGCCAATGGATGGAAGGCATTTCTCTCCGGCCTCTCTTCCTGTGGAGAAGTCGGCACACCCTCATTCCTTCCCATCATGAGACTCGAGTTGAAACTGGTCAAAAAGGTGAAAAGTTACTTCTCCTTTGCCATTGGTTTTCCCATTGTCTCATTTATCCACTTGCAGACGATGCTCCGTGCACACATCCATCTCTGCTAGACTTCTCTATTTCACCCCGTGATACTAATCACTCACGTGGTCTCCGTGTTGCACAAGGGCCAGACAGGGAGGAGAGAAGGAAAACAGTGAGAGTGAGAGAAAAGTGAAGTGGGCGGAAGGAAGCAATAGTGCCTTCTCCAATCTGAAGCAGGAGGAGCTGAGGCAGGACACACACACACACACACACACACACACACACACAAGACACGCACGCACGCACACATGCACAATCATGCACACGTGCATGTGCACACACATGCATGCGCACACACACGTGCACACACGTTCACTCTCCAGCTCTCCCACTCACACAGCGAGTCTGTTCCCCAACTTGCTACTTCCTGGAGCAAACTCCTGCTTCCTCCTAACTCAATGGCTCTCTTCATAGAATTGGGAGTATATGTAGTTATTTTACATGGAAGTAGAAGGGAGGAAGACCATGGAAAAGAGAGGGAGGCTTTAAATATGATCGAAGAACAATTACATATGTACAATAGCGTCATAATGAAAATTAAAATAAATATTTTCAAATGAAATTCCCACCAACAATCCTCTTATTCCTCTAATCTGAAATTCCGCCTCCCCTCTTTTCCCTAAATCCCACTGATTCTTTAATATTTACCTGTTTTTTGTGTGTTTGTTTTCTTCTGGACAGGGTCTCTCTATGTAGCTCTGACTGTCCTGGAACTCACAATGTAGATAAGACTGACCTCGAACTCACGGAGCTTTGCCTACCTCTGTCTCCCAAGTGCAGGAATTAAAGGTGATGCAGTTATTCTGAGCTAAGAGCCACTTATGGGGGTTTCAGCTATGACATCCATCTTCGCTCCACTACATCCCTACAACTTTGCCATCCCACTTACAGCTTTTATTGCTTTTCTCCTTTTAATATAGTATGCATAATACCTCTTTTCTTATTGCTGAAGTTAATCTTTCACGTACGGTAGTCTTGTCACATCCAGAAAACACCGTTTTGCCATGGTCCTCCTCTACCTCTGGCTCTTACAATCTTTCTAACCCCCTTTTCCATGATAATCAATGAGCTTTGACGGGAGGAGCTCCATTTCGAGTTGACACTTCACAATACCTCGTTATGCATGGATTCATGGTGGCTGTGAGTACATGCACAAAACCTGCACAAGGTCAAGCTAGCTAAAAACCCAGCATGGAAGGGGAAGTGGCTCACAAAGTCTTACCCCTCGCTGAGGAGCTACTGACAGTCAATGGCGGCTGGAAGACGGAGAGTGTCAGTTTATTTCAGGGGTGTGGGTCCTGATAGATTTGCCCATGCTTCTGTGGATGTCCCTGTAGACCTACACACACACTGGCGGTAATAAATGAACTTGATGGGTTTTTTAAAAGTATCCATTAAGCTAGGAGGGGAAAGTGATGGGTATTTGAAAATTGGAAGAAGTTAGAGGAGAGGCAATCAGGATGAAGTTGCTCAAAACACATTATATATGAGAAACGTGTATAAAATTCCCAAACACAATAAAATAAAACTGTAAAAATAATCCTTCAGGGAAGAACCCATATCTGAACTATTTTCATATTTTTCTTGATATTCAATATATAATTTCAAATAATGTTTCCTTAGTAAAGTAGATTTTCAAGGAGGAATATGGCTGTTTTGCTTATAATTCAGTGGAGAAATGTTTTAAATGTGGGTAGCATTTAAATGGGTGACTACTAAAGTTAGCCATGTGGTCGAAATGCCCATTGTGGGGATCACAGACCCTGGCCGGAAACCCGTCTGCTCCCAGGCTGATGGAGGGGTGGGTTTCCGTCCAGGGTCTGTGATCCCCACAACCCATGACAGAAAAGTATAGAGCACATTCAGGGAACACTACTATTGACGACATAGGTTAGATAGCGAGAGCCATAATGACCTGGACTTTGCTACTGGGAAGGAAGAACCATACTGCCATGGTGGATTGAAAGTGGTGATTTTATGGAGATTCTTGCTGGTTTTCTCTTTTGTAAATCATGTCATGGGATGGTTATGTGGCCCAGTGGTTGAGAGCCAGGTAACTGCTCTTGCGGAGAAACCAAATTATGGCCCAGCACACATCAAATGGCTCATCTGTAACTGCAGCTCAAGGGGATCCTCTGGCCTCTGAGGGCACCTGAACTCATGTGCACATATGTACACACATGATTTTAAAATAAAACACTAAATCTCTGGGGCTAGGGAGATGGCTCAGCAGTTAACAGACTGTGCAGATGTTTGCTTTGGCAGTGCATACATTAAAATTGGAATGATACAGAAATCAGCATGGCCCCTACACACAAATTCAGAAAGTGTTCCATATGTTTTACAACACAACTCCTGCACTTAAGGCTCAGAAAGGGGGGAATAGACATGCTAACATGGAAGTGGGAAGGGTCATGGACTTCAACCAAAAACAAAAGCTACAGGTGACTAAGGAATGCAGAAAGCAGGAGAAATGGTCTTCCCCTGGGATGGACCCCATAATTGGTTATCCAATATCAAATAGTTATCCCTGAAATCAAATCAGACACATACAAGTAACGCTAACCAGACTGATGACAGTGTGTGTGTGTCTGTGTGTGTGTGTAACAACAAAGAAAAAACACCATAATTTTAAGAGGGAGCACAGAGAACACATAGGAAGGCCTGGAGAAAGGAAAGAGATGGGAGAATTGTGTAACTGTATTTTAAAAAATAAATTATACACAGAGAATTCCTGTCTGGAAAAATAAAATAAATAAAATTTTGAAACAGCAGGTCTTGGGGGGAAAAGATCATGTGTTGTTCTTGCAGAGGTATGGTTCAATTCTGAAGACCCACATTTGGGGAAGGGGTCTCATAACCACCTGAAACCAACTCCATGAGAGCCTCTGGTCTCCAGGGCACCTTCACTCACATGCATATACAACACACAACAAAAACTAAAACTAAACTTTCTTAATGTGCATCATCATATTGAGGGTGTAGCTCGCTGGCAGAATGATTGCATGGTCTGCAAAAAGTCCAGAGTTCAAATTCAAGCTCTTTTTTTTTTTTTTTTTTGGTTTTTATGAGACAGGGTTTCTCTGTGTTGTTTTGGAGGCTATCAGTCCAGCCCAGCCTCGAACTCACAGAGATCTGCCTGCCTCTGCCTCCTGAGTGCTGGGATTAAAGGCGTGCGCCACCAACGCCCGGCTCAAATCCAAGCTCTGCAATAACAAAATGTCTATATCTTTGGTGGAAAGATACAAGAGAATACAGTGATGAAAACACAACACTCAGTTTTCTGCTGCAAGTAGCATTCTAAGAAGCTGCTTTTTGTAGTCTGGAGTTTTGTATGGTCCCACCCAAAGTGAATGTCCTGGGAGCTCGGACCCAGATGGTGGCATTAGGATGGTGGTATTAGTAGGAAATGATGAGAACTTGATAGGACTGAGAAGCACCTAGGTACTTGTTCCCAGGAAGGAATTCCTAAGGGATGGAGGATGTGAGTGACACCATCTAATAGGCTGTGACCTCTGTTGGAATAAAGGAGGAGACAGCTTTGGATGTGTGACATTCTCTGTCTCCCAGGCCCCAATCCTCTTTAACAATGGAGGGCTCTACCATGCACTACCTTCACTCCCTTCCATAACACACTGAAACCTCTGGAAACAGGAACTCAACAAAACTCTTCTCTCTTAAATCCAATGTGATGAAAAGTGAGTAACACAAACGTTTAAGGAGACACAGTCCTCCCTCTGTCTTGATTCCTAGTCACCGTTAGATGAGCAGCTGCCTCTACCATGTGCTTCCCCAAGATATACTGTCTTGCCACAATCCCAAAGGCAACAAAGGCCAAAAAAAAAGACTGAAAACTCTTAAACCATGAAGCAAAATAAATATTTAATGAATTTATCTCAAGGATTTTGTCACAGCAACATAAAGCTAGCCAGCATATCTCCCAGCTGCTGCTCTATGAATTCATAACCATATAGAGGGTACACTTCCCCAGCTGCCTCCATCAAAGACATCAATGTTAGCACCAGCCCATTCCCATGTGACCTAGAATTCTTCCAGTTTGGACTCAAAGACTTCTATCAACTCACCCATATCCTGACTTGAACTGCATTTTAATCTAAGGTTGCCTAAGCAGCCTCATTCTTTCTTTGGTGTGGCCTTCAATGCAGTGTAAAGACTCTCTTAACTACTCCTGCTTCTCATCTTTATCCTTCACAGGGATTTCCCCTTCCCGATAAACTCTTGCGCTTCTCATCATGTCATGGTACCAGCTTCTCTGAGGATGAACCCAATAGAGAGAAAGAGTAGATGAGCAGGAGGAAAGAGGAAGACGGGCACACCTGACTAAAACGCACGGGTTCCTGGCCTCAAAAAATCAAAACTATTCCCTAAGGCACTGAGAGTGAGAGCTCAGACAGACCTTTGTTCACCCAAGCTCATGGTAACATAATTCACAGAAACAACACAAGTGCCTACCAGTGGATGAACATTTACCCAACAAAACGTGGCATGTGCTCATGCACACATACATGTATAAAATAAGATGCTATTTATTCAGTCTTTAAAAAGACAAATAATTGTGCGGCTAAGGGATCATCTCAGTGGTAGAATGTTTGCTTAGCCTGGGCAGCCAGCTGTAGTGGCATGAATCCTTTATGCAGCCACAGAGACCTTCATGAGTTCAAGAGCAGTCTTTTCTACATAGTGTGTCCCAGGAGAGCCAGGGCTACAAAGCCGCAGAGAGATTCTGTCTCAAAAGTCAAAAAAAGAAAGAAAGAAAGAAAGAAAGAAAGAAAGAAAGAAAGAAAGAAAAGAGAAAGATAAAAAGAAAGAAAATGACATTCTAATATGGATATGGATTGAAAATTGAAAACATGCTAAATTAGTCTCCCATAAAATGACAGATACTGAATGGTGACTCCAGTCAATAAGAGGGAATGTTCACAAGGCTCCCACCCTAGAAGAAGAACTACAAGTAATCAATGACTGCTGAGAACAGAAGAATCAGCCTACTCCAAGGACGAACGCACTGATAGATAGGCTATCCAATCCCAAAGGATCATCTCTAAACACATGGACTGAAGAGCAATGCAAACTGGATTTAGTAAGGTTTACATATGTGTGTGTGTGTCTATACATACATATATGTACATATAGAGAGCAATAACAATTCAGGAAGAGGTCATGAACTTGAGAGGGAGAGGCAGGAGACATAAGAGGAGTTGAATGGGGGAAAGAGAGGGGTAAAAGTATGTAAATACAGTACTCATGTATGAAATTCTCAAAAAAACAAATCAACCAAATTTTAAAAAGACAGACACTACTTGACTCCACTTATGTTGGGTGACCCTCAAAGACTTAAAGAGACAGATGCAGAATGGTGAATCCAGGGCCTGTGGGGGTTTGGCGATAACAGGACATTTTTCAGGAGGTACACAGAAAGCTAAGAATTGTACTGAGAGTGTGGATTTACTTCATGTTAGTGAATTATGATTAAGAATAGATAGGATGGTAAGTTTTTTTACATATATTTTGTCAAAGTCTAAGCATATAACTGAAAAATATATGTATATATGTACATACATATATATCAGTATTAAATGTCAGAGACTCAAGTTCAATATAGTTAGTAAAACTGGAAAAAGAGCTATTTAAAGAGCTATTATGCAGGCAAATATTTCCTACCTAGGTGCCTTTCTTCATGGACATAACTCCAGCCAAGGTCAGATAACAACAGACAGTCTTCCACAACATGCGAGCTAGCTAGCCAGCCAGAGCACTTTCACCATTTCATAATCTGCCAGAGAAGTTGGGGCTACAAAGTACAAGCAGATGTCAATACTTTCTCCTTCCACTTTCTCAACACTGCTGATCATGCCAAGTTTCATTTCACTTATTGGGCCATTTTCCAAGTGGGGGAGAGGAGGGTTAAGAGAGGCTGAAGAAAGAATTAGGATCCGAGTTTCATATCTGCAAAAGTAAACTGATGTTGCTTACTGCTGGGTTTCAAAACCAAAGCTTCCCTAAATTGGCCAAGACTTTTGTCAAGGGCTGTACAAACCCCAGGGTCAGCAGATATTTTCTGCAAAGGGACAGATAGCTAATATTGTAGGCTTTACAGGCACACAGCCCCTTACCTTCAGAGGTAAGGTTCAATTCCTTACCTCTGCTATGACAGCCCCAAAACAGTCATCAGCAATACGTGGTGAATGTGCATGATTCTGTCTCAATAAAACTTTATTTATAAAACTATAGAGTCAAATGTTGCCATCTCCTGATACAGAGCACTAAAAATTCTCCTTTCTGGTTTGGGCATGGATACCTGCTTGGGTCTGCAGAAAACATATGCTGACCCTATTGTGATAGATGACTCTGATAAGCTTCCTGTGCTTCAAATTCTCCAGCAGCAATGTAGGAATATTGAAATCACTCAACTAATTTAAAACTACTAATGTGTTTGAGGCATGTGGTGAAAGCCTTTAATCCCAGCACTCAAGGCAGAGGCAGGTGAATCTTTGTCAGTTTGAGACCAGCCTGGTCATCACAGGAAATTGTAGGACACCCAAGGATACGCAGTAAGACCTTGTCTCAAACAACGATAGCTGCTAATATTTAAGTTGAAATACATACTTGTGGTCCCAGCTCTGGGAAGATGTAGAAAGTAGAATCCATAGAGCTTACTGGTCAGCAATCTAAACAAACTTTTAAGCTCTAGATTCAATGAGAGACTCTCAAAAAACAAGATAGAAAGATTTCAGGCCTACACACAACTCCCCACCAGTTTCCTTCCTTCTCTTTTGCACATGGCCACCCCACACACCTTCTTCCGTATGCCAGGAATGCTAGTACCCAGGCCATCGAACTTAAATTTCATCTGCTTTGACCTAAGAACTCTTCAAGTAAGAAAATGAAGCTTCTTCAGAGACAAATCTGTTTTAAATATTCCTCAAGAATTTTTGTTATTACTAGTTCAGATTCTTAACTCAGACAATTTCTGGGAATTATTTTCCAAAGGATATCACAAATTGGCCATATGGTCCTTTGGCCCTAAACACACTGTCTTAGTTGGAGTTTCTATTGCTGTGAAGAGACACCATGACTATGGCAACTATTATAAAGGAAAACATTTAATTGTGTGGTTTACAGTTTCAGAGATTTGCTCCATTATCACCATAGTGTGTGACATGGTGGTTTTCAGGGAAACAAGGCACTGGAGAAGGTCATACCTACTCCAAAAATGTTACTCACTTTGGGGGCCGTTTTCTTTCAAACCACTAAGATTTTATAAGTTCACTGGGATCATCCTAGGAAAAAATATGCTAATATGATATGACCTCAGCATAGGGTTCAATGAGTTCACTGATCAAAGGTTATGTTAAGAAGTTACCAAAGTCACCTTTTGTCCCCAGCAAATGCCTCTAATAATTACCCAGGCCTCACAGATTTGAGTTAGGAACCTTCAACTCAGTTGAATATTCCCAACAAGGAGAAATGGTTGAAACAAATAAGCTACTTGAAAAATCAAAAGTAAACAATATTATATTTCTCAGGCTCAAGTATGGCTATGTAATAGCTAATAAAATATAAAAATACAAACACTATCTTTATAATGTTGTCTTTTCTCCCCAAATTACAGCTAAAAATGTAATATGATCTCCACAAAATTCCATCCACTGTTTACTTGGATTTGTTTGTTTGGGTTTTTGTTTTGTTTTTGTTTATTTTGTTTTGCTGTCCTGAAGTTTAACATGTCCATTATCAATTATTGGCTCTTCTAGATCAGGTTGTTGAAGAAGCTCCCCTCCCCTCCCTGGTCCACTTCGGTATTAGAAAGGGAGAAGGTTGGATGGAGACATGGCAGCTATTTTAGTGCAGGACAAGACTCTCAAATGAATACTACAGGTTGGGATAGTGGATCACAAAAGAAGAAAGTGCTTAAAGCATAGATGATGTTAAACCACCTCAAATTCCTACCTTCAACATTCTTTTAGCAGAGAAAACAAACTCTTAAACACAGCAAGGGTTGGAGGACAGCAGTACATGGTACAGCATGTGCTTACCATGTATGAAGTCTGGGGTTCAATCATCATCTCCCCTGCAAAATAATACATAATAAATAAAAACAAATAACATTAAAGACACACTTTGTTGTTAGCAGCTTTTTAAGCTAATCCCACTTAGAAAAGCACACCATTGGCTAAATGGCCATAATGTAACCATGACTTGAAACAAGTACATTACTTGTGGTATCTGTAATTCTAAAATGCACTCAAAAAAGATAATTGGTAAATTAACAGGAATAAATATAGCAAAATGCTAATTCTATAATAGAGATGATGAGTACAAGGCTATCTATGATTTAGTCCTTTAACTTCTCATAATAATATACCAAAAATACTTTTATTAAGCCATCAACACTTGTAGACAGAAGTTTTCATCCCACCTGTTCCCACAGACATTTAGTCCCAAATAAACACACAGAGGTTTATATTAATTATAAATTGTTTGGTCAATGGCTCAGGCTTCTTATTGGTTAGCTCTCTCTTAATTATTACCCATTTTTTTACTAATCTATGTATTTCCACATGGTCTTAGCTTACCAGAGAATGTCTGAGAGTCATCATCTTCCCAGTGGCTACATGGAATCTCACTGGTGACTCACTCTCTGTGTTCCTCTTCCTGGCATCCACCTAGTCTAGTAGTCTATACTTCCTGCCTATACTATAGTAGTCTATACTTCCTGCCTGGCTACACCTTGCCTGTTCATTGGCCAAAAGCCTGTTCATTGGCCAAAACAGCTTTATTCATCAACCAATAAGAGAGAAGGCCATCCCCCATCAAACACAACTTTTTAAATCTATTTTTTGAGACACGCTCTCATATAGCCCAGACTGACTTTAAACTTGCTATGTAACCATGAATGGCCTCAAACTCAACATTTTCCTGTCTCTACTTTCAAGTGCAGGAGTTTTATGTCTAGCTCTTCAGTACTACTTACCATGCTTCCAAATAAACTCTTCCAAGGAATGAGAATTTTTGTAGCTTCTTTTTCCTTACGAAAGGGGTCACTTCTCTTCTGTTCTATAAACACTACTGAGGGCTCCAAGCCTTGAAAAACAGAACTCAAAGTACTGCCAATGGGACAAGCTGTATACAAGTAAAATTTTTAAAGGCTGTGTAAACAGAAACCCATCTGGAAAGATTTTTTTATCAGCACAGTTAAAGCTAGAATAGAATTTCCTGATATAGATGTTCTGTTTGACTCTGTAAACCCCCTGGGTAGAAGAGCAAAGTGTCTTGGTCATTAAAAGTAACTTTCACCAAAAAAAAAAAAGTCAGATTAACTGAGCTCAGCACCAGGGACATCATTTTCCTCCCGTCAAGACTCCCTACTCCTTCCCCATCAGTACTGTTGTATTTCTAGATCAGTAACCTTTCAATTGCTGCCCAAATCATCAAGCATGTGTGTTGAGACAGTCACACTGTTGATGTTGGGTCTTTTCTTGGGGATCCATATTCTAAGAAAAGCAAAATTAGAAATGACGGTCGGGCGGTGGTGACGCACGCCTTTAATCCCAGCACTCGGAAGGCAGAGGCAGGCGGATCTCTGTGAGTTCGAGGCCAGGCTGGACCGACAGCCTCCAAAACAATACAGAGAAACCCTGTCTCGTAAAAAAAACAAAAAAAAATTAGAAATGACCACTGAAGAGTTGCAGACACAAGTTTGAGATAGGAGCCTTGACAGCAGATGGCCAATGCTCAGTCTTTTCCCTATTCTGAAAGATGCAGCAAGATAGGAATTAAGGCTTCTTAAATCTGACTTGGTATACTATGTCTGTGGGGAGAAATATCAACTAGTTGGAGCTAAAACACTTTCAAACAGTGGAGCTACCTTAATTCCTGAGAATGTAACTTTGATCTAACTCTGCCATACGTATTACTGAGCTGAAGCACTGTGGGAACGAGCTGACGAAACAAAGAACACAGTCCATGTTATAATCCCGTGGCACCGCTGTGACTAGCTTAAAAAGATGTGCTTCTGCACCAGGAAGACAGAGGCAGGAGGATCTCTGTGAGTTCAAGGCCAGCCTGATCTACAGAGCAGGTTCCAGGACAGTCTCGAAAGCCACAGAGAAACCCTGTCTCAAAAAAAAACAAAAAATATAATAAAATTAAATTAAAAAGTTCTGCTTCTAAGTCAACATTTTCCAAATTTGATTTCATCTGAGAAAGAATATTTTCAACAAAAGCCTAGGGGAAAGCCTCAGCTGTATCTAAATTATTCAAAGAAAACAATTTACATATGTAACTATAACCCACTGTATATAGATATTCATAAATCATCCTTTTGAAAGATAATTTAAAAAATGAAGTACAGAAACTGTCAGTCTTTATATCTTCACAAAATTAAGTAATTCTAAGTTCTTTCTCCTCTACACTTTTCCTGAACCTCTTTTTCCAAAATACTTTTGAAGAGCAATTTTGTGCCTAATCCTGATCATTTAAACGTCATATCTCTGTTATAGACTAAATCAACTTATTTCACTTTTATTGATTAAGAGAAAATTATATGTGCCTACTAACACATAGTAAGATAATGAAACACTGAGCTAAAAGGCAATCAATAAAATGCCATAATATTAAGAATATGGACATGGGCCGGGCAATGGTGGCACATGCCTTTAATCTCAACACTTGGCAGGCAAAGGCAATTGGATCTCTGTGAGTTGGAGGCCAACCTGGTCTACAGAGTGAGAATTTCAGGACAGGCTCCAAAGGTACACAGAGAAACTTTGTCTCAAAAAATGAAAAAGGAAAGAAAGGAAGAAAAGAAAAGCATGTGGACATGAAAACAGCAGAGAATGCCAGTGCACTCCAGACTTTATCGCTACTACCGGCACTTTGGATCCAGGATGGAAAGCAAAGAAGAAAAAGAATGTCCGGCAGAACCAGCCTCATGGTGACTCCCTAGTCACCTCATCTATTGCCTCTTGATTTTGTAAGTTATCAGAAAATATTGAAATTGTGTCTATCTTTGAACACCTACCTCATTACTCGACCTGTAATGTTATGAGCACTCAATTAAAAAAAGAAAAAATTAAATAGACTAATGATTTGACAGACTACAAAATGACTAAGAGGCAATGGCAATTTTCTTTGTATACTATACAAATGGACTGCCATCTATCTGAAAATGTCAAATGTCTATATGCGATGATGTGCTTCTAGAAATCTTCAACATCTTCAAAATTCTATGACCAATCTATATCTCAGCAACCACAATGAAACCCGCAGCCATCTATAACTCTAATAGAAGATGCCATCATGGATAAGAGACACAGAAAGGCAGGCAGAGGGAGTTACTCACTTCCTTGCTTCTAAGCTTATTCAGTTTCACAGAGACTGGGTCACTCTCAAGATTTGTCACACCCATAGGAAACCTTCCTCTCAGAACATCTTGTTCACCTAGATGAAATGACCCCACTGACCACTGCTTTCCAGTAACCCTGAACACACAAATGACTGACTGTGGGGAGATCTTGTTCGTTTCAAGTTACTAGACCCTGAGTCCTAAATAATAGTCACTGATACAAGGACTATTCAAGGATAAGCAAACTGCCCAGTCCTTGTTAATGTACCTGTTTCTCTTCCCTGTCACAAAGCGAAGCAGTTTGGTGTAATAAGGGCACAGTGGTTTGGTTTAAAGAATGTCGGAACATGACAAAGTGTTTTAGTGGTATATTTACTAAGACATTTGCATCTGTTACCATGTACCTGGCCCTTCTTTGAATGCAATCTTAGAAGCCTCTGGCAGCAAGCGACCTAGAGCTACTCTGCTCTCAAACAGTGAAAAGCTAAGCCATGACTCAAAGAAGCAGCTGTCACAGGAACATCTGAGCCTGGCAGAGAAGAAGAATCTGCCAGGGAATATAGTGCCCTGAGAACAATAATTGATGAGACAGAGCTTAAGTATGTTGTAGTTAATTGGAACCTTGATAAGGTCATAATAGGGAACAACGATGTCCGGTAAAAGGCACAAAGAAAGCAGTCTGGATGGAGAGAGGGAAGGCAGAGACAAACAGAACTGTTAGAATGCTCTAAACGTGGGTGACAGAGAGAGACATGGCTAGAACTCAACCACAGAAAAGTCAGGAAAGGAACAAATAAAAGACCCGCTAAACTGTGTTCTCCATACCTTTCACTCCCAACACAATTCACAACAAACCTTTTGCATTTATGTATTTATTGTGGGAATGTGCATGCCACAGCATACATGTGGAAGTCAGAACATGGCTTTCAGGAGTCAGGAGTCATTACTTTCCTTCTACCATGAGAGTTCCCAGGATCAAACTCAAACTTTCATGCTTGGAGGCAGGAACATTAAAACCACCACTGAGCCGTCTCACTGGCATATAGCAAATTCTAATTCGATGAAAAGTAAAAGAATAAAAACAAGAGAAATTAGAGAGAGGATGAAGCAGAAGAAAAGCTTGGTAGCTGATAAGATATCAAGGGACAAGGAAAAGAGGAATGGTTTTATAAAATGAGTATGAATCAGAGTATTGCATTCATATTTGTAAGGCTTACAGGTTTGTTCTAGTTTTCTTTCTATTGTGATGAAGATCATAACCAAAACCAACTCAGGGTAGGAAAGGGATCATTTCATCTCACAGTGACCAGCCACTCACTAAGAGAAATAAAGGGAGGAACCGGAGACAGAGCCATGCAAAGACCATGGGGGAAGGTTCCCTATTCGGCTTGCTTGATTTTAGCTGCCCTTCACACCACCTGCCTAGGATAGCGCTGCAGACAGAGGACTGAGCCCTTCCACATCAATCATTAACCAATAAATTGCCCTGCAAACTTACCTTAAGGCTAATGGAACTGTTTTCTCAACTGGAGTATCCTCTTCCCAATGACCCTAAGCAGCACAAGGTTATGCCTGATGCATCTCAACCCCACAGAGCTGGCACCAAGTTGGGATTCCAGCACAGACAGGCTGCTTCTAGAATCTAGTATCCCAGCTTCCGCATCTGAAGTCAGGCCAGACCAATGGATGGAAAACCTGATGGTTAAGGGTTAACAACAATAACAACAAAACACTTGGATTGTCCTGTCATATGCTTCTAGGAGTCGGAGTGTTTATTATGCCACATTTATGTTCTAGAAAGAACATTTTCTTGGCCTCCAATTCTGCTCTCTCCACAGCCTGTAAGGGTCTCAAGTCCACTCCCTCCCAGAAACCCCAATCGTCTCATTTTGGTAAAGTCTCACAGTGCTCTAGGATACAGCTTTTATTCCTGTAGTGTTTTATCTATAAATTGTTTTTCAGTTTACAAACCAACCCCTGTTTCCCCTCCCTCCCATGCTCCCACTCTCCACACTTCCCTCCTCATCCACTCCTCAGAGGGGGCAAAGCCTTCCTTGGGAAGTCCACAAAGTCTGGCATACCAAGTTGAAACAAGACCAAGTCCCTCCCTACTGTATCAGGTCTGAGCAAGGCACCCCACCATAGGGAATGGGCTCTAAAATTCCAAGTTCATGCACCTAGGCTAGGTACTGGTCCCACCACCTGGGCCTTCCCAAAGCAGATCAAGCCATATAACTGTCACCCATGTTCAGAGGCCCTAGTTCAGTCCCATGCAGGTTTCCAAGCTGTTAGTCCATAGTCCGTGAGCTCCCACTAGCTCGGGTCAGCAGTCACTGGGGTTTTCCCCATCATGCTCTTGATGCCCCTTTTTCATGTGATCCCTCCTCCCTCTCTTCAAGTGAACTCCAGGAGATCAACCCAGTGCTTGGCTTAAAGGCAATATACAGCAAGCCAACAGCTAGCATCAAACTAAATGGAGAGAAACTAAAAGTGATCCCACTAAAATCAGGAACAAGACAAGGCTGTCCGTTCTCTTCATATCTACTCAATATAGTACTTGAAGTTCTAGCTAGAGCAATAAGTCAATGAAAGGAGATCAAGGGGATACAAATTGGAAAGGAAGAAGCCAAACTTTAACTATTTGCAGCTGATATGATAGTACACATAAGAGACCCAAAAATTTCTACCAAGAACTCCTTCATTAATGTGGCAGAATACAAGTTAACTCAAAAAAAATCATTAGTCATCTTATGTACAAATGATAAACAGGTTCAGAAAGAAATTAGAGAAACATCCCTCTTTACAATAGCCACAAATAATATAAAACATCTTGAGGTAATTCTAACCAAAAAGTGAAAGACCTATATGTTGAGAACTTTAAATCTTTGAAGAAAGAAATTAAAAAAGACATCAGAGAATGGAAAGACTGCCCATGTTCTTGGATAGGTAGGACCAACACAGTAAAAGTGGAAATCTTACCAAAAGCAATCTACAGATTCAAAGCAATCCCAGGCAAAATCCTGTAATTTCTTAACAGCTGACAAAGGGAAGACAATGTTTTCACAATCCAGTTTTATGGGCAGCTTCACTTTCCTTGTGGTATTTCAGGTATACAGTAATGAGTAGAAAAAGTTCCCCAGGGGGTTCTCATTATAAACTTCTTCCCCCAGATGCTGTAATGGTGCATTTCACAGAAGGGTATTTTATAAAATGTAAATCCCAAACTAAGTTAAAGATCAATCGAATTAACATTGGTATATCAAATTAGAGCCTCAATAATGGCCACCAGCCAATTCCTTTGATAGCTAGTTTGGGTTTAAAGGGATAAATTCACTGAGCTTAAGTGTTTAGTTTCTATTGATATCTGCTCCATTTCAGCCCTCTAAGAAGTTTATGTTCATTTCCACAACTCTATGAGTTGACTTATTATCTGTATAGTAGTTATTGCTATTTTTATAAAGATAACGAACTCTACAGAGTTTACTCTATGGATTCTGAGGCTATAATTCCAAGATCTAGGTGTCTAAAGGGTTGAGTCCCAAGGGCTACACAGGGAAATTTGTGGGCAGCTGGGTTATAGAGTGAAACACTATCCCCCCAAAATAAAATAAAACCAATCCAAACCAACTCCCATTTGGATGGACTCATTACCACTTAAGGTTGTCTCTGGTCCTCCTGCCTGTCTTGACCTTTTGAGGTGTGTGAGTACTTATTTGCTTGTTTTTTTATTTTTTATTTTTTTTTCAAGACAGGTTTTCTTTGAGCTTTGGAGCCTGTCCTAGAACTAGGTTTTGTAGACCAGGCTGGTCTCAAACTCACAGAGTTCCACCTGCCTCTGCCTCCTGAGTACTAGGACTAAAAGTGTGTGCCATCACAGACCAGTTCTATTTATTTTATCCATATTAAGGTTTTCCGTTTTGGTATGTGTATCTACCATATGTGTTCCTTCTACTCAGTGAGGCCAAAAGAGGGCTTGGGTACCTTAGAACTAAAGTTACAGATAGTTGTGATTCATTGTGTACTGGAAACTGAACCTGGTTCCTCTACAAGAGAAATAAGTATTCTTAATTTCTGAGCCATCTCTCTAGCTACTGTTTTTTTTTCTCTCTTTAGAACAATTTTTACTGTGGTTTTCTTATTATATATTTTCCATTGTGAATTTTCCCAGTTGAGATATATATATATATATCCCTGACTTTGGGTGATGTTCATATGGGAAGATTTAGTTGGGATGGTAAGGCCAGTACATTCACCCCACACCAACAATAGTAAATGGGTAAGAGAAGTGAATGAGAGAAAAACCACTTATTATTCACTTATCCACTCCTCACTATAGCTAATCTAAATACAACAAAATACACATTACAAAAATTGGTCAATGTGTAGTTCAATGTGTGCACATGAAATAATGGCTTTAAACTATTCATTTTACTGTAAATAACTAGATGGCTACTGATTCAAGAACAGAGATTATTGATTCAACCACTAATAATTTGGGGAAATAGAGTTTCCTTTGGACCTTACATGTTATACTTGCCAGAGGTCAACTGTTTAGTTAGGATTGATTGTCCAAATTATCATATATTTGAAAGTGGAATCACAACAAATCTTCTATGAATTAATGAATTAACAACTCTGCCGAAACAGTAAAATCAGACATTAGAAAAGAACATGTGTATTCATCGTAACTGAAATATGGCACATTACCTTGTAAGATGCTAATGTCCATCTTTAGGGGACATAATGATATTAAAAAATGCCTTCTACACATACAAGTGAATGTGTTCAACTGATATTAAGTAATAAAGGCAAGATGCCAAATATTATGTATTTTAGGAAATGTAACATAGCCCTGCATAAGTATATTTTGGGGGCTTGGCTTGCAGCACAGGAGTGGAACACTTATCTATGATCCACACTTGTGTCAATCCCCAGTATATGCATTCATACATATATGTGGATTTTTGTGTTCTTGATATGTAACAAACTTTAAAAAGATGAATTGACAAAAAGAATTGCAGACTTTACAGTTTTATCCTTATCATAAGCAAGAATGACTTTTTTCTTCATTTATTTAAAACTTAGCATTTCAACCATTTTGAAGTGTTCACTATAATGGCATTAAATGCATTTATATTGTCATGTAGCGATCACTGATATCCATCCTCAAAATTTTGTCTGTTTCCCCAGGGTGAAACTTCATACTCACTCAACAATGACTCCCCAAACTCTCCTTGCCTCAAAATAATGACTTTTATAAACTAATAACATATAAAATTATTCCTACACAAGATATTCACATTAATTAACTGATAATAGAGCTATTTTTTAGAAGTGATAAATTTAATTCATCATTTTAGGTATATACATTTTAATAATAAAGCCATATTTCACCATCCAACTAACAAATGGGTTTGTAGATTCTGTGGAAATAATATGTCAGTTTCTGAACCCAGAAATTCTATAACACAATATCAGACTGAGTATTCATCTCACTGTCATTGGTTTATGCAAATTATCAATCATTGCTGCTGGGTTTTTTTTCCTTACCCCCTAATCGTCTTGACAGCCAAGAAGTGCTGTGTCCATACCCAGGGTCTTAGAAAGTACCACACAACTAAAGTGTCAGTATGCTAGTGTGCCCTAAATGCTCTGCTCACCCTAGTCACATGGCACCAATGAATACTGAGAGGGAGAGCAGTTTTATTTACACAAATGTATACTAGCTTGCTCTGACAAGAGGGCAGGCCTGCATCGCAGACTATACACGTTACAAAGGTCTAGGTCCTAGCTCACAGGAGAATAAGCCAGAGGCAGGAAGAGTCAGGCTAGGTAAGTGGGAGGTAGGCAGGAGCCTTAAAAGGGAAGAGACTGAGGTAGACAACAACACAAGAGTTGCCACCAGTAACTAGGACACCAATTTAAGGGTAACAGGGCACTTTGGCAAGAGGAATCAACATGCCACTGACAATCAGGAGAAGGCAGGTTGGGGGAGGGGTTGGGAGATAAAGCTTAGTTCCCAGCACTGGACAGTAGGACAGAGACTGGGGGTAGATCCACCCAATGCTAAAGCGGGAGTGTGGTATAGATGTTCTCAGGGTGTTTGGGGTTATTTATCTGCCTGAAATGAAGTTAGACTCAGGAGGTCTCAGTCGGAGAATTCAAAACTATCTGCATAAGAATGTTGACTTTCCCAAGAATGCAATGAGAAAATAAGAATGGGAGGGGCATTGCAAGAATGAAGAATGCAGAAGGGGTTAGCAAGCAGTAAGAATCTGAGATACTTATGCAAGATCATAGTGTAACCTCAGAGACATGTGTCCTGAATGAGAACACAATAAAGAAATTTGAAACCTAAATAACTGCATTGAGAGAGCCCCTAGAAAGGATATCACAGTAAAAGGAAAACTGTCTTGGAGAATAATGACAAAACAGTAATAATAACTCGAGTGTTCACTATGCAACAGCAATTATTCCAATTGCTCAGCATATATTAGCTCACTAATCTTAATATATTCCCTCTTTGTAAATTCTATGTGTGTATACAATGTATTCTGATTATATAAGCCTTTTGCAACTCCTTCAAGACCCCCTTCATCATGTCCCCTCCCAACTTCATGTCATCTGATTTTTTTTAATAGCACACTGTGTTCTATCACTGTTGTCCTTATATGCATGGCTTTTGGGCATTCCACTATAGCACAGATAATCTACCAGGGGCCACATCCATAAAGAAAATGCATTCTTCCTATTCCCACAGCCATCAACTTCCAAATCTCCTCTGTTAAGAGTGGGACTTCACAGCTACTCCCAAATCTATGCTGGAATTTTGACTGGCTTAATCTTATTCAGATCTTGTGTAGGCAGCCACAACCAATGAGAGTTCATGAGTAAAACAGAAATTGTTTTGTGGCAGTCTGCCCCAGTCTCTGGCTCTTATAGCCTTTCTGTCTCTGCCTTCACGGTGTTCACTGAGCCATGTGGTAAGGAGGTGTGATGTAGATGTCCCATCTAGGGCTGAGCCATCTCTGGTTACTCATTCTCTCCACTCTGGCCAGCTAAGAATCTCTGTTTTGTTTCTGCAAAAGGAAGTTTCTCATGAGGGTGGAGAGCTATACTAATTTATTTATTTAGAGACATATTTAGAAGGCAGTTTGATATCACGTTTACTTTGCAAAATCATAGTAGCAGGTTTTCCCAGAGTAATAAGGTCTATGACTTCCCTGGATTTCTTGGCCAAGTTTGTGATACTAGGCATGAGTTTCCTCCTGTGGAGCAGGCCTGAACTAATCAGAAATCACATTGTTATCCCCATAACATTCACGCCACTATTTCATCAACAGACATACCTTGCCAAGTTGGTCATTATTGCAGCTGGCAAGATTCACAGCTTAATAAGATTGTTGAATGTTTTTCTCCATCAACAGCCTACACAGCACTTTCCATACTGTGAAAGCTAGGCAGTTGAGAGGAAGCTTCTAGGTCAATACCTTGATTTTTTGATGGGTAATTTCTCTGGGATTCGCAGAGTACTTCATCCACTTCATGTAGTTTCAAGTCTCTCAGGCCTTGAAGTATATTTCTCCAAGCTCTTCCAGCTTTGAAAGTTTCCATTAAGAAATCAGGAGTTATTCTGATGAACCTGATATTATATGTAACTTAGACCTCTCTTCAAGACTTCTGTGTCATTTAGTCTATGTATCTTGTGTTCTACCTGTAATATAGTATTGGGATTTTCTTTTCTGGACCTGTATATTTGGTACTCTCTTTACCTCTTGTACTTGGATGAACATTTCTTTCCCTAGATTTGAGAATTATTCTTCTATGATTTGATAGAAAATATTATCCATGAATTTGTAAGTTTGGTCTTTCAATACTATCCTAAGGATCTTATATATCTGTTCATAAGCTTCTTGAATTTTTTTTAAGTTTTCACTGAGTTTATTGAATGATCTAATTCCTCTACTTTGTCTTCTATCTGTGATAGTTTGTCTTCTATGATCCATGCTATGGATGAGGCTCCATGGAGGATTTCTAAAACTTCAATTTGTCTTATTGAAACTTTCATTTCTTATACTGTTTTAGTGTGGTTTCCCTTGTTGAATTCTATTTACATATCTTGAATAGACTTCTTTGTTTTATTAGGCTGCTTATGTTTTCTTGGAATGTATTTAGTAGATTGTTTGTATTCTCTTTGAATTCATTCACACATTTATTTGTGTCCTTAAAATCTTTAACCATAACTTAAATTGTTCTTTTATTTATTTGGAAATTTGTCCAAGTCACTGTCATTGCTGGCTATTCATATGGGGTTCTCATTTTTTGAAGGAGCATTTTATCTTGACTTTTCATGTTACTGACATTTTTACACTAGAATTTGCCCAGCTTGAGTTAATTTATTGAGACTTTTTGGCACATCTAAGTTCAGTACTTTCAGTGCTTGGTATTTCCACTACTTCAAAAATCTTGGCTTGGCTCTATATTGATTGAAGTTCATTTGTAGAACGACTTAGTATTGCCTAATGAATGAATTAGTTGAAGGTATCTTGGCTTGGTGAGAGTAGGAGCCTGAGGCACGGCCTCTGTCCTCTTAAACCAGAGTCAGTGCATGGGGTAGGTAGTTTTACCTTAAGGCAGCTGTTTGGTATATTATCTGATCACTGGAGTCAGGGTTCAAAAGGTGTTCTGGGAGTGTTCGTTGAATTCAAAGACCTCTAATTTCTCATATCAGGGTGTATGCAGAGTGGTGGGCAGGGGTTCCAAGTGTGGATGAATCATGTTCTCACTTCCTAATCAGGGAGTGTACTAGTGCCAAAGATGTGTACTAGAGCAGGAAAGGGTCTCATTCCCCTGGCTTTACCAGCCCTATTATACACTAGAGAGGTAAATTGTGGTAGAGGATAGTTATCTAGAAATCTCTACCTCTTACCTGCATAACTATGGTGAACACACTGAGTGGTCAAAGGATGTACTGGGGGAAGAGGGTTCTGGGACTCCTCATCTGTCTCCATCAGGAAGAGAGGCAGAACTATGCACACAACACATAGAGTCCAGAGATTCCCTGCTTGACTCCACCAGAAGCTTGAGGTATTGCAGAAGTGTGGGTCAGAGGCTGAGGGTCTAGAGACTGCTTACATGTCAGTATACAGAGCTAGGATGGTATAAGAAGTGTCTAACTTACTAATTTTCACAATACTCCTAAAAGAAATGTGCTGTCATTATTCTCCCTGCTTATGAGACATATATCAAGAAACGGAGGCTATGTTTCTATGTTCCAGCACTGTACAAAGGACCAAAGCACACTGGATTGTTGAGCACCAATGTTCTCCCCATTATGGATGTATGATCTATTAGGTTCATCACAGCAAACATAACATATACAGGGGACTGTTCACATTAGCCTTTATCCACTTATACCCATCCCTTGAAATTATCTGATTAGGAATCCTGATTCTCTGGAGCCCTAATTGGTGAGCAGCACATCTTAGGCACCAGAAAGGAATATTCACCAGCATAATGTTAGAATTTCCAGCTTATACACCTGTATCTTGTGAGTTTTGTCACCCTAACATGATCCCACAGAGCCTCCAAAGAGGAAACTATCTGTAAGTTTACCAGCTAAGGAATGACCTCATGAATGTTATCAGAGGACCAAGGTGGCTTCATCCAGAATGGAGTATTTCTAATCACACTACCGCAGATAACAGTACAACTGATTTTCAAAAGGTGGTATTGATTCATCTCTAATCTCTCTTTGTATACAGCTACAGTTCACACTAAACCTGTTACTTCCATAGCACTGAACAAGGCAGATTCTTCAAAGGTGCGTGTCTATTCCCTACCAGTGATCTAAGGAACTCCTACTCCCAGGATAAGAGAAAGATCACATGCAGCTGGCTTCATTGCTTATAACAATAAAAAATAAAAACAGAAGCAATAATTGTCTACCAGCCACTCCAGCTACACTTCTTCTCCAGCATCACATAGAATCCAGCAGAGAACCCTTAGTAAGAGCTCAGAGCTCATAGACCCAGTCCACCAGCCTACCTGCCTATCAGAACCCAAGACCTCACATCTACCTAAAGAAAGCATCTCTGAAGAAAAGCCTAGTTGGGCAGTGGTGGCACACGCCTTTAATCCCAGCACTAGGGAGGCAGAGGCAGGCAGATCTTTGTGAGTTTGAGACCAACCTGGTCTACAGAGCAAGTTCTAGGACAGGCTCCAAAACAATACAGAGAAACCCTGCCTTGAAAAAACCAAAAAAAAAAAATAAAAGAAAAGCCTAAGTAAAATAAAACTCAAAATTATAAACTAATGAAGAAAAAAATTCAGAGGAAATATTCACCAAATACTGGATCATGTGGAAGACAAAATATTAAATCTCAAAGATAAAGTAGGGGAAATAGAGGAATTGATCACTCAATAAAAGAAGATGTTAATGCTAAAAACTCAAACAAATAATAGGCAAAGAAGAAGGAGGAGGAGGAGGAGGAGAAGGAGAAGGAGAAGAAGAAGAAGAAGAAGAAGAAGAAGAAGAAGAAGAAGAAGAAGAAGAAGAAGAAGAAGAAGAAGAAGACGACAGACGAAGAAGAAGAAGAAGAGGAGGAGGAGGAGGAGGAGGAGGAGGAGGAGGAGGAGGAGAAGAAGAAGAAGAAGAAGAAGAAGAAGAAGAAGAAGAGGAGGAGGAGGAGGAGGAGGAGAAGAAGAAGAAGAAGAAGAAGAAGAAGAAGAAGAAGAAGAAGAAGAAGAAGAAGAAGAAGAAGAAGAAGAAGAAGAAGAAGAAGAAGAAGGAGGAGGAGGAGGAGGAGGAGGAGGAGGAGGAGGAGGAGAAGAAGAAGAAGAAGAAGAAGAAGAAGAAGAAGAAGAAGAAGAAGAAGAAGAAGAAGAAGAAGAAGAAGAAGAAGGAGGAGGAGGAGGAGGAGGAGGAGGAGGAGAAGAAGAAGAAGAAGAAGAAGAAGAAGAAGAAGAAGAAGAAGAAGAAGAAGAAGAAGAAGAAGAAGAAGAAGAAGAAGAAGAAGAAGAAGAAGAAGAAACCTAGATCAAAACCTTGGGTGGTGGTTAAGCACACCTTTAAACCCAGCATTAGGGAGGCAAAGGCAAGCAGATCTCTGAGTTCAATGTCGGCTTGCTCTCTACAGGGTTACACAGAGAAACCCTGTCTTGAAAAACTACAAAAAGAAGCAGGAGAAAGGGAGAGAGAGAGAGAGAGAGAGATCAAAGGCACTGAAAATATTTTCAGTAAAATAGAAAATTTCCCAAATCTAAGGAAAGATATACCTATCAAGGTACAAATAGACAGGCCCAGAAAAAAAACTTCCCATTTCATATAATAATCAAAACACCAAGAGAACAGAATTAAGAAAGGATACTTAACATGTCAAGAGAGGAAAACCAAGACATATATAAAAGCAGGTCCATCAAAATATTGCCTATTTTCTCAATGGAGACTTTGAAATCCAGAAAGCCCTAGACTAAAATCCTGTAAGTTTGAAAAGACCACAGATGCTAACCCAAACTATTATGTGCAGTAAAACTACTAGTTGTGACCAAAGGAGAAAGAAAAACTCTTCACAATAAAAACAAATTTTAAAAGCTTATGACCCCTAAGCCAACAATCAGTCTAGAGACATGATTAAACATGCCAAAGAGGACACAAGAAATAATCCCAGGACAATTAACTACAAGATGTCTAATAAAAGCAACTCTACAACAACGAAGTAACAAAAATTAACAAGCATTGTTCAGTGATAACTCTCATTATTAAGGAAACCAAGTTCTTAATGAAAAGAAACAAATTAACAGTTTAGATATGAAATCAGAATCCATCTTTTTGCTTTCCCCCAGGAAACACACATTTCTATCAAAAATAGACACCAACCACCTCAGAGTCAAAAGAAGAAATAATGGTATTCCAAGCAAATAGAACTAAGAAATAGACATGGCTACTTTAATATCTGACAAAATAGACTTCAAACGAAAGCTAGACAAGAGGGGGAGGAAAAGACCCTACATACTCATTGTGGTGTATGAATGAGATGGCCCCATAGGCTCATAGAGGTGAGTACTTGGTCCGCAGTTGGTGGAACTATTTGTGAAGGATTAGAAGTATGGCCTTGTAAGGATTTAAGTTGTCTTGGCCATGATGTTTTGTCAGGATGATAAATAAGTAACTAAAACACTGGCTAAAAGAAAAGTCCACCAAGAAAATATTGTATTTCTAAACATTTATGCACCAAACATAGGGGTGCCCAATTTCATAAAAGAACGACTATTCAATCTAAAAATTACAGGTTAGCCACAACACAATGATAGTGGGTGACCTCAAGAGTGATCTCACTCTTACAAACACAGTTCACGTGTAACATTAGCGATGAAGGCACTTCTAAGAGAAAAGTCCCCCCCAATAAGTACCTACATCAAAAAACAAAACACAAACTGGAAAGTTCTTGTATTAATAACCTAATGTACAAAAGGCCTCAGGAAATCAAACACCCAAAAATGAGTAGATGAGAAGAGATAAGAAAAGTCAGGCTAACCCATGTATGGCTGCACATGTCTTTAATTCCAGCACTCAGGAGACTACACAAGAAAACCCTGTCTCAAAAAAAAAAAGGGAAAAGGAAAAAGAAGAGGAAGAGGAAGGAAGCTAAAATTAATGAAATAGAAATTTAAACAAAAGTAAAACAAACAGAAAGCAAAGAATCCATGAAATGAAGAGATGGCTATTTTAAACAATTAACAAGATTAATGAGCCTTTAGCCAAATAAGAAAAACAGAGAAGACCCAAACTAATCACACACACAAAAAGAGAAACACCAAAACAAGATACTGAGGAAATTAGGAGGGCATATAAATATTTGTCACAGCTGGGTATAGTCCTCACCCCACATCAAGGAAATTTCTCTTTGCAACACATGGAGACCTTCACAGAAAACCACAACCAATCAAAAGGAAGGGTTGTGGATCCCCCCACTTTGGAGGAGCAGGCAGAAAGATCACACAAACAGACTCAGGTACAGAAACCATATGATCATCTCATTAGATGCAGAAAAGGCCTTTAACAAAATCCAACATTCCCCTTTTAGACGAACATATCTCAACATAACAAAGGCAATGTACAAGCCCACAACCAACTTCATGCTAAATGGAGAAATACTCAAAGCACTTCCACTAACATCAAGAACAAAAGGACGCCCACTCCCTCCTTTCCTGTTCAACACAGTGCTTGAAGTTAGCTAGAGTCTTAAGTCAAGTGAAAGAGATACAAAAAGGAAAAGAAGTCAAAGTATCTTTATTTGCAAATCACACAATTCTGTATTAGTTTGTTTTCTATTGCTGTGATAAAACTAAGATCAAACAAAAAATTTAAATTATAAGCCAACCTCTCTGATGAACATAATTGCAAATCTCTCAATAAAATACTTGCAAACTGGCCAGCTCTAAAATCATATTTAATTTCATATGGAAACACAAAAAATCAAATTGAAGAAGAAAGGTTCTATTTCATCTTAAAGCTTTCAGTCAACCATAAAAGAAAATCAGGGCAGGAACTTGAGGCAGGGACCTAGAGGCTGGAACCCAAGAAGAAACATGGAGCTTTCTCATCTTGCTTTCTTATATCACCTAGGACCACAAGTCCAGAGATGGCACCGCTCAAAGTTGGTTGGGTGTTCCCATGTCAATTATTAATCAAGAAAATGCCAGACAGACCTGCCTCCAAGCCATTCTGGTGTAAGCAATGCCTAAATGGACATTTTTTTAATGTACATTGGTGTTTTGTTGGTATGTATGTTTATGTGAGGGTGTCAGATCTTAGAGTTACAGACAGTTGTTAGCTGCCATGTGAGTGCTGGGAATTGAACCTGGGTCCTCTGGAAGAGCAGTCAATGCTCCCAACCACTGAGCTATCTCTCCAGCCCCTCAGTTGACATCTTATATTCCCAGATGATTCTATCATGTGTCAGGTTGAAAAAATTAACCAGAACATATTCTACCCTTGAAAGACTCTAAAGGTTCCACCAGATAAGTCCTATGCTACAGAAATTATATATAGAAATTTCCTATATATAAACACCAAGAATAGTAAGAAAGAAATAGGGGAAATAATCCTATTCACAGTAACAGCAGAAAATTAATAAATATAATATCTTGGAAGTGATAGACTAGTGTAATAAAAAATGTAAGACTTTGAAGAAAGAAACTGAAAAAGATAGCAGGATATGGAAAGACCTCTCATCCAGACTGGTAGAGTTAATGTTGTGAAACTGGCCATCCTACCAAAAGTAATTAGAGAATTCAACACAATATTATTCATCAAAATCCCTTGCAATTCTTCACAAAGAAAATCTTTCATTTCATGTGGAAACACAGAAAATATCCAGGAAAGAAAACAATCCTGAAGAACAAAGACCTGATAGAGGTAATAACATCCCTGGTTGTAAGCTATACTACAGAGCTATAGTAATACAAGCAGCATAGAACTGTTGTAAAAACATACTCGTGAATCAGTGAAAAACAATTGAGAACCTGAGTGCAAGTCCACACACCCACTGCCAACTCTTTTACAAAGAGACCACAAATACACACAACATCTTCAACAAACAGTGGTGGTCAGGCTGGACAACCATAAATACACACTAGAGAAAAGACAGCATCTTCAACAAACGGTGCTGGTCAGACTGAACAGCTGTGTAAAATCAAACTCTAAATACATAAAGGACCTTGACATAAGACTTGATACCTTGAAACTGCTAGAAGACAATTAAGGAATTATCTTGAACTTATAGACATAGAAAAAGACTTTCTAAACAGGACCCAATAGCACAGGCAGTAAGACTAACAATTGACAGATGGGGCTGTGGGAAGTCAAAAAGCTACTGTGCAGAAAAGGACACCATCATTGGAGTGAAGAAGAAGCCAACAGAAGAAGACAAAAGTGTCTTACCATGTATACATCTGACAGAAGGCTATTACCAATGCTCTTAGTTACCCTCAAGAACTTTATAGTAAGACCCTATCGCTGAATACACAATATGCTTGGGTTATAAAATGTGGAGAAATCACACTGGTACTCTCCTGGAGGCTCCAAACCTAGTGGTTAGCTTTCATAATGTTACAAGGTGCTATGTACACTCCCAGAAGAGAAAAGAAATCATCATTCTTACCTAGTTGTGAGCCCTACAATAAGGACTGACCTAGCAAGATACAGCAATCGGTGCAATAGTGGCATGGATGATATGAGAGTAACCAAGCCCTTTATAACTGGATCTAAGGCCTGCTCCATGAGATATAACCTACACCCAGCACTTTTCATGAAGCCAAGTTCATGTACTTAGACAGGCCATAGGTCCTACCAAAGAACCTACAACTACTATTCTGCTAAACTGACACAGTATTAAAATGACTCCTAATAACTTATTGGTATACCTGTAGATCAGTGAATATCTCAAGCCTCATCAAAGAATTTTTCTTGCAGTAGATGGCAATGAACACAGAGACCATTAATTGGTCAATATGCAGAGAATAAGACACTGAAGTGCTCATCCCTACATGGGGCATCTATATCACATCCTTCCCCCACAAAGGCTCATGGATCTTCATGGAAAAGGGGCATGGAAAAACTGTTAAGAGCCAGAGTGGGATGACGTTCAAGAAGCCATGGTTTCCATATACAGCAGAGCAACTGCACGTATGAACTCAGAGTAATTGCAACAGCATGTAAAGTCCTGGGCAAGCTCAAGCCAAAAATCCCAGCATGGAGAGGGTGAGGTGATCGCAAAGTCTCACCATAGGCTGAGGAGCTATTACCGTTTAATAGCTGTTGGGAGAGGGCATGCTAGATTTTGATAGTAATAATGTGAATCCTGCTAGGTTAACTATGCTCTAGGCCAGGCTCCACACCCAAGAGTAGTTGGGCAAGACATATTATACTCAATGAGTTTTAAAAGAAAACAAAAAGAAGATAACTCAAAGTTGAGTAGGTAGAGAAGTAGGATGGATGTGGGAGTAGTTGGGGAAGGGGAGTGAGTATGGTCAGAATACTTTGTATGAGATTCTCAAAAAAAAAAAGAAAAGAACAATAAAAATTTTTAGAAGAGAAATAATAGAAATTTATGAGCAGTAAGCAGAGAGCAGTAGCCTGTAACCTGTTGCTTTGACCAGAACCCTGAGTTATTGCTAGGTTTCATATTTTAAGTGAAGATATAACTAGTAAAGATGCATACAGTATATGTATGCATACTGAAGCCTTTACTTTTATTTAGAAATAAAAGTTTCACATACTTCAGACCTCTGCACACAAACACACACATACATATGCACACACACATTTATATACACTCGCATATACATTCACACACACATTCACACATACACATTCAGACACAGACATACACACAGTTACACACAAATTCACAAATGCACACACACACACACCCAGAGAGAGAGAGAGAGAGAGAGAGAGAGAGAGGGAGGGAGGGAGGGAGGGAGGGAGGGAGGGAGGGAGGCAGAGAGAAAGAGAGAGAACTAACTGAAGTTAAAGGGAAACAAAGTAAGAGGTGAAAACACAGATGAAATATTTTCACCCAAGTTAAAAACCTTAGGTTTCAAAAGACTGAAGTTTGTATGGAGTAAATTTGGAAGTAGCTGGCTTGTTTACTGTGGATAAAATTATTCCATTCATTTCTTTTAAAAGTTCACCCACTCCATACAGGAAGAGATACTGTTGGGGGTGTCTCCTGACCTGTCATTACCAGACCAAAGAAGAGAATATGGGAATGCTATGCTTTTTAACACATGACTTAGTGGCAAAATAAGGGTGATGGGTGCCAGACAAGACAGATTATCTTTCTTTCCCAAGGGGCAGTGGTGACATTAGAAAAGCAGCATTTGATTCTGTGATTCTGAATCCCAGTGATTTGTCACCTTGGAGATGACAAATTAAAAATAATCAACAATAAACAATGGGCCTCATTCACTGATCCAGAGCTGCTGCTAAAAATGTCTCTTTCAGGACATTGTCAGAAACCAGTTTTGGTTTTCATTTCTTGGTTTTGTTTTCACCTTTCACATTCCTGGCACTATGAAAAATTTTGCCTGAAAAGTGACCTGTTCGTAGAAGGAAGCCATCACACACTAATAAGATTTGTCATTTTGTTCTCCCTGGACTCCACGTGCCTGTGATAGCTGGCCTTCCTCACCGATTTGATCAGATTTACAGTTTCCTAGGAGACATACCTCTGCTTTCCAATGCAACTTCACAGAGGAGAGAAGCCTGCACTCAAAGTGGGCAGCACTTTCCAAAGATGACACAGACAAAAGACACCTAAAGAAAGCGTTGCTTGCCTGTCTCTTCTTCTTAAACAAGCTTTTTTGTTGCGCTGATGCCTTCCCTCACTGCATACCAGTTTCTTTAACCTTCCAACACCAGTGAATTTCCAGGGGCTTTCAGTGTCAAATGGGAGTTTCAAGGTATCTAGCTTTGTGGACTGAGCAACTACTACTGGGTTCTCTGCCTTCCTAGATAGCCAAGACTACACAAATCTTTAATACAAAAGCCAATCTAGTAAACCTCTGTGTGTGTGTGTGTGTGTGTGTGTGTGTGTGTGTGTTTTACCATAGTAAAGCCTGTCTAATACAGTACCCTAGATATGTAATGTAAGGATTCCTAAAGAAACAATTTACATCACTGCATGGATTTCACCGAAGGTATTTAATACATTTTCTTTCCATTTTCTTCCTTTGTGTGCAGGGTGGAAGTGGTGGTGAATGTGTGTGATTTATGTTCATGTGCTGTGTGTATACATGCACTGGTCTGTGTTTACATGTGTGGAGGCCAGTGCTCTGCTCTACTATTCTGTCTTTTTTTTTCTTTAAGACAGGTTCTATCACTAAGACAGGAGCTGGGCTGTAGGCCCTAGTGAACCTCCTGTCTTCATCTCCCCAAGCACTGGGGTTATATGTGTATGGGTGGCTACATTAAGCGTTTTATCTCATTGCTGAGGATTGGAACTCAGTTCTTCATACTTACGCAGGGGCCCTTAGTCACTGAGTCATCCCCCCAGCACCCCTAATGCATAACTTCATTCATACTTCATTCATAATACTATATTCATTAAATAAAAATTCTTTACTTCTAAGTGCCCGCAAGGTGATGACACACACACACCTCAAATGATTGTGATGTCTAAGCTTCTCTTCCACCTTCTACTTCCAAAAATAAAAACCAGCCATGTGTGGCACACTGACGCTGAAGCTTTTATTTTAAAATGTTAGTGGGAAGAGAGGTGACTTAGTGGGTAAAGGCGCTTAGCACCAAGTTTGATGGCCATTGTTCTCTCTGGTACCCATGTGATGGATGGAGAAGTGACTCCCGCAGTTGTCCTCTGACCTTCATACCCATACAAAAGCACTCATCCCCACCCTACCAACACATACAAATGAATCAATGGAAAAATTTTATGTTTAAATGCTACCATTTGCTTTTTATTTCTACCATCTGCACCACAGGTATGTGTGAAAATTTTGAACCATATCAAGAAGGTAAACCAATCAAAGAGATTCTAATTTTTATTAACAAACTATTATTTCTCAAGTCTGGAAAATTCTGAGTTTTCATGAATTTACTCTGGAGAAGAAAAAAAAATGTTCACAGCCACAGACAAGTTTCATAATCACTCCAAGGAAATGACAAGTTCTTCTTGGGAACAATTCCTTTTGCTTTCTGAAATTTGAGGTGAGAAATATCATTTGTTTCTTTCACCAAACCACAAAAAAAATGAATGACATCATTCTTCTACCACAGGAATTGGAACTATATGTTCGATCAAGAGCGTAGTGTTCTCATTTCCAGCATAGAGGGTCAATTATGTGTAGTGTTGTTGAGAAAGGGAAGAGAAAGGGGGAAAGCCACACCGCTGTTACTGGTCACAGAGAACATGTACTCTAACATTTTTCCCTTTTAGTATTTTCTTCCTAAAAGTGTCAAGTGAATATTTGTGTTTTCCCCCTTTTGTGCTATGCCTTCTCAGCTGAGAGCCAAGCTAGTTGTCTAGACTGGCAACAAACAAAGTTATATGCTTCCCAGAAAGAAAATTCCCCACATACTAAACTGTTTTAGAAATAGGGCGTGAGTCCACCAAGATAGCATGGAGAACTGGCAGTCATGCAGTGAAAGTACCTACTGAAAATTCCTTCCGAAAGCCAGGCATGGCGGTACACACCTTTAGTCACAGCACTGGGGAGGCAGACACAAGTGGATCTCTGTGAGTTCAAGATCAGCCTGGTCTACAAACTGAGTTTCAGGAAGCCTAGGGGTACAAAGAGAAACCCTGTCTTGAAAAACCATAACTAGCATTTCTTTTTGATCTTCTATAATAGCATAAGACCTAAAAATTTAGAAACATTACTGTCTTCATGACTTTTCTGTTGGTGTGACAAAACACCATGACCACAGGAACGTATAAAAAAATTTAAATCAGAATTATAGCCTCATGGGGTTAGCATCTATGATGGTGGAGCAAAGCCATGGTGGCAGGAACAGCTGAGAGCTCACAGTTCAATCTGCAGATAGAAAGCAGAGAAGGAAAACTCAAGATGGCATGAGTCTTTTGAAACCTCAAAGCCCACTTGCAGTGGCATACAACCATCTATAACTCTAGTTGAAGAGGATTTGATACCTTCTTCTGATCTGACTGGCATCTAGGCACACAAATGTGTACAGACATATATGCTTGTATATATATGTATATATCATGTACATACATAAAGTGAAATAAATGGAATTTTAGAAAAGAAATTGAAGAAGATATCAGAAGATGATGTTCATGGATTGATAAGATTAATGTTGTGAAAATGGTCATTTTACCAAAAGCAATACCCATCAAAATTTCAACATAATCCTTCACAGAAATTGAAAAACAACCTTCAACTTCATTTGAAAACAATAAAGCCCAGCATGGGTAAAACAATCCTTAATATTAAGAGAATAATTGAAGGTATCATTATCTCAAATTTTAAGTTGTAATGACAGTACACGCTGGTAAGGATGTAAGTAAGGGGGAAACACTTATTGCTGAAGTGAGTAAAGCTATGGAAATCAGTATGTCAGTTTCCTAAGAAGCTCAGACTTACACCAAGGACTCTCTATCCTACTATAAACATACTTGCTCATCCATGTTCATTGCTCTCCTATTCCTAATAGTCAGAAATGGATATCTAGTTGATGGACTAGATATCCATTAACAAGTGAATAGATAAGAAAAATGTGGCATATTTATATAATAGAATATTATTCAGCTGTTAGTAAGAAAAAACTATAAAATTCACAGGTAAATGGGTGGAGTTTGGGGAAAAAAACCATACTGAAAGAAGGTAACTCAGACCCAAACAGTAAATATTGCACTTTCTCTTATATGTGAATGCTAGCTTTTAAGCTTTCAATATTTATGCTACAATCTGGATAACCACAGAGATCAGCTACCTAATAAGGGACCAGGGAGGGGGGAGAGGGTCTCCTAAGGAAATGTAAATAGAATATAGTATTAGAAGAGATAAGAGATAGATAAGAGTATTAACAGGGAAGGGTAAGAGAGAAGAGTAAAAGACAGAATATGGGGAGGGACAACTAACATTAAAAGCCATTTGAAAAAGTGATATGGAAACCTTCTACTACTCTAGAAGCTCCTAATATATGTGCATATGATATATATGTATATATATATATACTTATATATGGAATCTAAATTGTGTTACCAAATAATAGGGGACAGAATGGCCCAACTAGATGTCTTATACCACCAAGTAAAACCTCCAGCACTGGAAATTATTTGCATCTTGTTGAGTTGGCCAAAGAGGTCCCATGGCGACCCTCAAATATCATAGGCTTTTGAGAAAGGTATTGATTGCTCTCCACAACTTGATGGTAAGGCCCTCTTGATGAAGACAACACTTATTTATATCACTGAACACTGTCAGGGTTTGAATAGGAATGTCCCCCATAGACTCAAGTGTTTGAATGCTTGGCCCATAAGGAGTGGCACAATTAGGAGGTGTGGACTTGTCAGAGTAGGTGTGGCCTCGTTGGAGGAAGTGTGCTACTGTGTAAATGGGCTTTGAGGTCTTACATGCTCAAGCTAGACCTAGTGTGGCAGTCTTCTTCTGCAGCCTGCAGATCAAGATGTAGAATTCTCAGCTCCTTCTCTGGCACCATGCCTGCCTGCATGCTGCCATGCCTCTCACCATGACAATAATGTATTAAACCTCTGAAACCAATTAAATGTTTTCCTTTATATAAGAGTTGCCCTGATCTCAGACAGCTGACCTGAGCTTAAGGGAGCTTACTGACTCTGGACTAACAGTTAGGGAGCCTGCATGGGACTGACCTAAGCCCTCTGCATATGTGTAACAGCTGTGTAGGTTGGTCTGGTTATGGGACTCCAAGCAGTGGAATCAGGACCTGTCCCTGGCTTTTGGGAATCTATTCCCCATTCTAGGTTGGTTCAGACAGCCTTGATGCAACAGGAGAGTGGTCCTGCCTCAACTTA
This sequence comes from Mesocricetus auratus, assembly GCF_017639785.1. Lineage (NCBI taxonomy): Eukaryota > Metazoa > Chordata > Mammalia > Rodentia > Cricetidae > Mesocricetus > Mesocricetus auratus. The sequence goes on along the minus strand of NW_024429210.1, from coordinate 472,546 downwards.
ATGTGCCATGATTTGCTGATGCCCATGGGAGGCCTGCCGCTTCCTGAATGTCTGACTGGAGATGGAGATGAGGAGGAGAGGATGGGGAGAAGGGGAGATGGGAGATGGGAGATGGGGTGGCTAAAAAAAAAACGAAAAAAAGAAGAGTTGCCATGATCATGGTGTCTCTTTGTAGCAATGAAACCTTAACTATAACACAGATAAATTTAGTTGGTTCCTAAGTAGAATCTTCACCCCTACTGACTACCACTCATGGTACTGGAAGGTACTCCACATGCTACTAGAAGAGAAAGGAAGTCATTAATATCACCCAGATACAAACCCTGTGACCTCCAAAAGCCACTTGCCTGAAAGATAAACTGGTGAAATAGTTGCCCAGCTGTTATGTGAATAACCAAACACTTTTTGGGTGGATTTAAGGTCCGGTCCAATTGAATCTGAGAGTAGATAGTTCATGGGCCTAAGTGAAAACCTGATACTGTTATTTTGCTGGAAGAACATAACAATAGAATGACCCCATACTGCTATCCCCATAGATAAGTGCCTCGCTCAAACCACATAAGAAACGCTTCTTCTTGCAGGAGATGGGAATTAACACAAACCCACAACTGGACAATGTGCACAGAGTGAGAGATTTTGAACACTCAGTCCTAAATGGAATGTTTTCACCAAACCCCTCTATGTAGAAGGGAAAACTGAAAGACTGGAAAATCCAGAGGTGATAGATGACTCCAAAGTGACAGTGTCTTCCAGACACAGCAGGACTGTGGCAGCACATAAAACCTACACAAGGTTCAAGCCAGACAGGACCCCAGCACAGAAAAGTGGAAGAGTCCCAGCCTTAGCCAAGAAGCTACCTGTAACTGACACCCACTGGCAAAGGGAAAATAAGTTTTCTCCAATGAAGTGATGCTGGGTATATCAACCCCACTGATGGCCTGAAACAGTAGCTAACAAATGAACTCAAAAGTACTTTTGTGGACTCTTGTTTCACATTGCTTTGTTTTGGCACTCAGAATATATGAATCATGTTACATGTTGGTGCTTTATTGTTCATTTATTTACCTTTTCACTAATTGGAGATGGACTCAGGTAGCCCAGGCTAGCCTCCAACTTACTGTATAGCTTAGAATGTCCAAGTACCAGAATTGCAGACATGTACTATTATATCTGGCTGGTGTTATATTTAATTCTTGTGTCTCCTATACCTCCTCTAGTCTGCACTGGGTGTGGCTCTATTTGAAAAGATTAGGAGGTGTGGCCTTTTTAAAGAGGTGTGTTACTGGGGGTGGACTTTGAGGTTTCAAAATCTGTACCATTCCCAGTATCCTTTCTGCCTCCTTCTTGTGGATTAAGATTTGAGCTCTTAGCTGTTTCTACTACAATGCCTTTGCTCTGCCACCATGGACACTGTCATGGTGTTTTGTCGCAGCAATAGAGGTCTTTTCTAAGATTTTGCTCTTTTCTAAGGAGCACTATTCAAATGCTCTGCAGAATATCCCTGAGTTTGGTTTTGTCTCGTGGTTAAACGGTTGTAGTTTATGGGAAGACCACAGAGAAAAGTGCTGTTCTCATCACATCATGTCTAGGACTCATGCTACCAGTGCAGTTTCCTCCAAGATCCTACTCACCTCCACATCTACCCAATTTCTTCATGCTTTTTTTTTCTCTCATTCTTAAAAAAAAAAAGAAACAAAAAACACAAAATTGAAAATCAAAACAGACAAAAGACCAATAAGACAAACAAAGGCCAAAACAAAGCAATATGAAACATGTCCACAAAAGTACTGTTGAGTTCCCATTTGTTGGTCATGCTACACCTACAATACAAGATGGAACTATCTTTCAAATACATATGAAATACTTACTAAAATTGACAGTCTGCTAGGTCATTAAGCATATCTCAACAGACTTTCAAATACTGAGGTAATAAAAACGGTTTTACCCTAAAGTGAGCTGAAGTAGGAATAAGTAATAATTGCTATAACCTGCATGGCTTTGGTCTGGACCTGACTGGGGCAACTGGGAATGAATAGTCACAAGTAATGGAGAGCTGGGATCCAGTGAGCCGTGCACTCATACGCAGATGCAGCAGCAACTGAGAAGAAACTCGTGGGAGCTTGTGTGCAGCTGCATGAGGAGGCAAATTAGCTAATCTCAGTAGGGGATCTCTGTAGGGGAGCAGTCTCAGGATGTAATCATCTGGGAAGAGGAAGCTGTGGCTGATACTGTCTACACACATGGTACATCCTTACACAGTCAGGGAAAGGCCTTGCCAGCCCCCTGAGCTTGACCTGAGAAAGGCTTTGTCATTCCATGGGTCTAAGACAATGGAGTCCCTGACACAGTCATGCTCATGTCAACAATACACATTCACTAGGGACTTCATCCACTCCACACCAATAACAACAGTAGAAACTTTGGAAACATTTCAATGTACTGATTGAAAGTATCCAAGGGCCTGATGATATAAGCTTGTAATCTCAACTGCTCTGGAGACAGAAACAGGAGGATCACAAACAAGTTCAAGGCTTACTTGAACAATTTGGAGAGACCCTGCCTCAAAATTAAAAAGACGGTGGGGTAGGGAGCTGAAATTGCAGTTCAGTAGTAGAGCATTTGCACAGCATGCATAAGACCCTAGGTTCATTCCCCAGCCTCTCTCTCTCTCTCTCTCTCTCTCTCTCTCTCTCTCTCTCTCTCTCTCTCTCTCTCTCTCTCTCTCTCTCTCACACACACACAAGGAAAAAGGAAAAATACACATGGTTTGAGAAAATAGCACAAATGGAAAATTACATAGTCATTCTTTCTTCAAAAAAGTTGAATTTACAATTAACAATATCCCTCATACACTCTTCCAAGCCTTTAAGGATATTTCAGATGTGAACTCATATTTCTTTCCTAAAGATTAATAATGAAGAGTTTTTTTGTTTTTGTTTTTATTTTAATGAGGTCTCACTATGTTGCCTAAACTGACAATAAAATCCTGGTTCAAGTTACCTTCTGCTTTAGTCCCAGCATTTGTTTTTTTAAATTATTGTGCATTTATTATTACCTATTTCAATTAATTTGAAATATATCTATAAGGAAATGTATATTGCTTCTTGTAGACAAGCATTTGCATACTGTCAAAAAGCTGTACTTTCTCAAGTCCAGTCCGTAAATGATGATAGACTGAGTAGTTAAGCGCAAATAGCTAAATCAAAAGAGTTGGGAGATATGGGTGAGGGTGTTATATATTCATCAAACTTCTGAAGACTGGGGTTACTGGGCCTTGTCTCCAGGATCTGTCAGTTTGAAAGAAAAACTTAAACATGTTCTGCTCCTGCCATACCATAAACACTTAATGAATAATTCTGATTTGGTACATTAATTAACTACTGTAAATCGAGTCAAATACTTAGCAAATTAAAGGAATATAGACTAAAGGAGACCTGCTTAATACTAGCGACAACTTATATGGGAGAAGACAGAGAGCTGGAAATAGTAGAACATGCTTACTAATTCCCTACTACTCCGGGAGTGGAGGCAAAGGGATCCCAACTTTGGAGAGAGCCAATGCTTAGTGAGACCCTACCTTAAGACAAAGACAACTGGGAATACAGACCAACGGTAAAGAATTTACCTATCATGCATGAAGTTATTAGCTCAATCCTCAATCCTAGAGGGAAGGGAGATATGGAATATTAACTGCTCACAAAGATACTAAAATATTTAAAATCTACTGGAAAGGGCACACTTAAATTTGAGAAAGGTAAAAGTATTTTATCACTTCAGTTAAATATTCTTACATTTTCTTTCTACTTAACACTGTATGGTTCAGTGTATTCCTCTTCCACTGACTTTTATTTCTGCAGGTTTGTTTTGTTGCTGTTTATTCTACATTGTAGTAATTCATTTCATCCTTATTGGCAAAATTTGTTTTCCCTTAACTGTGCCCCTAGTTCAAAACATTTTAAGTCTTTTAATGTAAGAATTCTAAAATCTAACTGAAAAAAAAGAAATTGAAGGATTTTCCATGCTCTTGGTCTGTGAGAGTTAATATTGTAAAAATAGTTACATTACAAGAGTAAACTACATACTCAATGCACTATCAATCAAAATTCCAATGGCATTCTTCACAATGCTGGGAGGGGCCGGAAAACTCAAATGGAAACACATCAAAGTAATGCAAATACAAAAAACATCACTTAAAGAACCATAATTCCTGACATCAAATTATACTACAGAGCTATAGTGACAAAGACAGATGGTACTGACAAAGAAGGAGGAGCAGGAAGATAACAAGTAGACCAATGGAACAAAATAGTCCTACCCAGAAATAAACACACATAAATATGGCTACCCAATATTTGACAAAGATGTCAAAAACACTGGGTAAAAAAAAGACAAATAGTGCTCTGACAAAACTTAATGAACATCTACCCACACAAGAATGAAATTAGATCTGTATCTCTCACCCTGCACAGAAACCCACTCAATAATACATAGAAGACCTTTAAATTAAAATCTGAAATGCTAAAACTCCTAGAGGAAAATGTCAGGAAAAGATAAACAGACTTCATGATATATGGGCATGGCCCAGTGAGTTAAGGCACTTGCTGCCAAGCCTGATGACTTGAATTTGACCCTCAGGACTACAGTGTGAAAGAAAAGAATCAACTCTAGCAAGTTGTCCTCTGACCTCTACCATCTTTGTCAAATACTGGGTGGTCAGTATCTATGTGCATTTATTGTTGTCTATTCTGTTCTGTTGGTCTACTTGTCTTTCCTCTTCCTCCTCCTCCTCCTCCTCCTCCTCCTTCTCCTCCTCCTCCTCCTCCTCCTCCTCCTCCTCCTCCTCTTCTTCTTCTTCTTCTTCTTCTTCTTCTTCTTCTTCTTCTTCTTCTTCTTCTTCTTCTTCTTCTTCTTCTTCTTCTTTCCAATAGAGAACTCCAATATCGAGCAGTCCAATAGCACAAGAAATAGGCCCAGGAATTGACAAATGGGGTTACATAAAATTAAAAATGTTTTCTGCACTGCAAAGGAAACTATCACCAGAGCAAGCAGACTGCAGAGCAGGGGACAAGATTTGCCAGGCATGGAGTTAACAGCTAGAATAGCAAGCAACTACAAAAATTAAATAACAAAAGAACAAAATTCCCAATCAATAAATGAGCTAATGAGATGAAAAGACACTCCTCAAAAGAAGCTTAAGTGGACAATAAATGCTTTTTAAAATTCAACATGTTTTAGCAACCAGGGAAATGCAAATTAAAACTACACTGAGATTGCATCTCAACTTAACCCTAGACAAAACAATTATGACCAAGATAAGAAAGAACAAAATGTGCCAGTGAGGATGTAGGAAAGACAAACCCTTTTCAAGATGAATGAGGTATAAACCAGTATGGTTATTATGGAAATCAGTTTCCATAATGGAAGTTTCTCAAAAAGTTAAAAAGCAAAACTACTACGTACCATTCGTGAGCATAAACTCAAACGACTATATTCTACCACAAAGATACACACACAACAATGTTTATTGTTGCTCTGTTTACAACATTAAGGAAATGCAACCAAACTAAGATGTCCATCAACAGATGAATGGATAGTGAAGATATGGTATACAGAGGCATATATACACAATAGAATTTTGCCAACTGTAATGAAAAATGAAATTATGAAACAAAGGAAAATGAGTGGACTTGAAAAAGGTTGCATGAGTGAGGCAATGTAGATTCAGAAAGAAAGATCCTGTTTGTTCTCTGTCGTATGCAGAACTGAGCTTTAAAGGTTGCTTATGTGTGGATGTGGGTATGGGTACAGGTCATGTAACCAGAGGGAAATGAAAAGAAGAGCTGAGGAAGGGCAGAGCATCACACAGTGTCTTGAAAGTGGGAAAGTGGCTGGTGGGGGTGGGAAGGACATGGGAGAGAAGGGGTGTGGAAGAAGAGCAGACCAACAAAAGCAAATTCTGCTTTAAAATGCTGGCAATGGAGCCTAATATCTAATAGGCTGATTTAAATTTCTACATTAGAAAAAAAATTCAAAGTCTTAGCAACTTATCTTGTCTTCCTCCAGTATGATCTAGCACGGGGCTTCTTAAATTCTTTCTCCTCACAATTGCTTTTAACCCAAGAGGTGTTTGTATGACCCCAAATACACCGGTACATAAAATACATAGACGGAGAACAAGCAGAAAGATCAAGAATTCAAAGCCAGCTTCAGCTACACACCAAGTTCAAGACCAGACTGGGCTGTGTGGGACCCGGTCTCAAAAATAAAAATAAAAAAAATAGATATACAAATATCAGTAGGATGGTGTTTCCAACATGATCCATCTGCAGTTAGTTGCTTAGTGCTCTGTATCATATTTATTTAGAAGTAGCCAAAGATAGCACTGTGTTCTGTAAAACGGAACCAAAGTAACCTCTACTTGTCTGTATAAGCACAAGATTTCAGAAATAATACCCTACTTTATCCCAAAACATAATCAGACATAAGAATTATCCATTCATTATCTTCTAAAATCTCAGCTGGTCTTGGGCGCAAGACACAAAGTACAAACAGAAGCACCCTGCACTTCATGGATTAGAGACAAAAGAGCAGACTGCCCAATAAGCCTTAACTTTTGTTTTATTTTGTTTTTGTTTTCTGGTTTGGGGAGGTGGTTGGTTGGTTGGTTGGTTGGCTGATTGGTTTGTTTTCAGTTATGTTTGCTTCTTGTTGTTTTAGAGACAGGGCCTCTTATAGCCTCAAACTCACTATGTAGCCTAGGATGACCTTAAATTTCAGATCCTCCTTCCTCTATCCCATGAGTGCTCAAATCACAATTGTGACCACCATGCCCAGTTTATTTAGTGCTGGAGACAGAATTTATGGCTTCATGCATGCTAGCAAGCACTCTGTCTACAGAGACACATCCCAATCCTGCTTTTCTTTAAATTAAAATTCCTCTTGTATGTATTGAGTCTGTTGCTGTATGTTTTTTTTTATTTTTAAAATAGATTTATTTCATGTGTATGGATGTTTTGCCTTCATGGATTTATGTGTACCACATGCATGCCTGGTGACCGAGGAGGTCAGAAGAGGATGTTGGATTCCCTGGACCAAGAGCCACTGTCCATTGTGAGCTACGATGTGGGTGATGAGAATCAAACATGGGTCCTCTGGAAGAGCAGCCAGTGCTCTCAACCTCTGAGCCATCTCTCCTGCCACAGCTGTACAATCTTTAAAAAGTTTACAGTCTTAATTACTTTTCTATTGCTGAGCTAAAACACCATGACCAAGGCAAAAAGAGTTTATTGGGGCTCAGCTACAAAGGACCAGAGTCTATGACCATCACAGCAAAGAGTCTGGCAGCTGATTCCCTCTTCAAACCCCCTTGGGAACCAAGCATGTATGTGGTACACAGACATACATGTGTTGTGGGATATTTGTTTACACTATAAAATGTGTCTTTGCCAAGGTGCCTTCTGATTGTTTTAATAAAGAGCTGAATGGTCAATAGCTAGGCAGGTAGGACTTCCAGAGACAGAGAGGACTCTGGGGAAAAAGAAAAGCAGATCTGAGAGACAGAGACAGAGAAGAAACAGGAAGATGAAAGAAAGGTAACATCACATGACAGAGCAGAGATTAACATAAATGGGTTAATTTAAATTATAAGAGCTAATGGGACCAGCGTAGGCTAATGGCCAAGCTTTTCTAACCATGTTGCTATTTGTGGACTGGCACTTCCAAAATGAAACTACTACTACATACAAGCAGGCAAAACATTCATGTACGTAAAATAAAAAGATAAACTTAAAAACAGTATACGTAAAGGTAGTTTCTTGCCCAGTTTCCAGTTGAATGCAAATATTTGTTGTGGTTCTTGTTGTTGTTGTACACAGAAACTGTAAGACAGCATTACTGGTGGCCTTTTTTTGTTTTCTTGCATTCTTTCTTGTTCTGAGATGTATACATCTCCTAAGGACTTGAAGAAAGTCTGGCCCAGGGACAAGGAGTGAATTTTGGTTAATATGTAACATTGGTTACACTATGTAACCAGGACTCTAAAACAATGGTCCTTAAAGATTTAAAATTACCTCAGGAATTCCATGCTGGGGGTGAGAATAGACTGGAGTCTTGGTGTCAAAGGAGGAACTTGCCTCACAGGCAGAGATTTCACACAGTTCTGACAGTTTATCTCAAGGCTAAATCAGCATCTGCATATTTCCTTATTTGTCTTGGTTTTTCTCTCCCTTTTTATAAAATTTTAACACCATTACAGGAAAGGCTTGAGAGAAACCAGGAGTCTTTCTCTCCTCTGTTTGGCCAAACAGTAAACAAACCCATTTCCTCTTATGAAACTGTCCTTTATCAATTTCTGTTTCCTAATTTCTTTTGACGTACAGGGAACCTGGAGTGGTGGTTCACATGTCCAGGGGAAGGAGAAAGGTGAATGCATGACCTGAGTACACCATTCCTGGACTGTGTCCTTTACCTGAGTGCTCACTAGTGAATTCCCATGGTCTAACTAGCTAAGAATGCTGAAGTTATCTGGCATTATCTGGTATATGAATGCTAACTTATAGCTGATATATGAAAGTGTGCCTAGCACAATTTTCACCTCAATGTGACTACATGCTACAGAAAACCTGCCTCTAACCTAACCTAAGAATAAGAAGCCATTTAAAGCAAAAGTCACAATCCAGGAAGAATTCCTTTTCCAAGTTGTAAAGGGATTTCCTTTTAATTTATTCAAGCTTTTCACTTTCATGAAGTCATTAATGTCATAGTAAATATCAATGACTCTTGAATTTGAGCTTGAGAAACAACCCTTGCCATGACAGAGAAAGAAACTATCGAAAAAGAGAACAATGGACACAGAAACAGAGAAAGGCAGGAGAGCAAACACAGTAGGATGGGGCAAAGACACCATCGAGCGGAAGGGGTGGCCACAGCCCTGTAGAAACAGAAACGGATATGAGCTAAACAATCGGGGTCTTCAATCCTAGTGATAGCTAAGCACTATTAGGCAACTGCAAGTGACAGAATGACATTGTTAGCTAATGGACTTCTTGAAAAAACACAATGTGGCAACAGAAGAGACGAAATATTTAAAAATCGTCAAGAGTTGGGTGTGGTGGTACACACCTTTAATCCCAGAACTCAGAGGCAAAGGCAGACAGACCTCTGTGGTTTCCAGACCATCTTGTCTACATGATTTTAGGCCAGCCATGATTACATAATGAAACCCTGTCTCAGAAAACAAAACAAAATAATAAATAAAAATACACAAGCTACTGCATAAATCTAACAAAAACTGTAAGGACCTTAGAAAGAGATAAATAAAAGAAGGAATAGGAAGATGAGTAAGACTTGGTGGTTCGGCCAGGCAGTACATGCCTTTTGTCCCAGCACTTGGGAGGCAAAGGCAGATGAATCTCCATGAGTTCAAAGCTAACCAGGTCTACAGAATGAGTTTCAGGACAGCCAGAGCTACACATAAAGACCCTATCTTGAAAAATAGATAGATAGATAGATAGATAGATAGATAGATAGATAGATAAGACTTGATGGTTTTCTTTCCACCATCTTGGTCCTTGTAGAGGCCTGCTGGGCACAGGACTTCTAAAATGTCTGGAAAGCTGTGATATAAGAGTATTTTTTGCCGGGCGTTGGTGGCGCAGTCCTTTAATCCCAGCACTTGGGAGGCAGAGGCAGGTGGATCTCTGTGAGTTTGAGGCCAGCCTGGTCTACCAAGCGAGTTCCAGGACAGCCTCCAAGACAATACAGAGAAACCCTGTCTCGAAAAACCAAAAAAAAAAAAAAAAAAGAGTATTTTTTGCTGGCTGTAAGTGAGGTCTCCAGAACCAAAGAAAGCACACAGCTCTTTTTAAAAGTGAAGGTGTTTATGCCCAAGATGAAACTAAATTCTACTTAGGCAAGAAATGTGTTTATATATGTATAAAGCAAAAAACAATAGTGACTCCTGGAACAAACAAAACAAAAGCAGGGAGATCTGAGGAAGATAACTTGGGCCCATGGAAACAGTGCCACCACTCAGTGCCGAATTCCAAAGCAATCTTCCTGGAAAAGCATGGGACGCAGAATCACAGGATCCATGTGATACTGTACCTCTCCAGCATTTAAACTGATGAAAATCACACAAAGAAGAGAGGATTTTTCCAGGACAACTAAGGCCTGTAACACAAAGAAACCCTATCTCAACAAACAAAAATAAACAAAGAAAAAAAGTGAATTTGTGCTCAAAAAAAAAAAGAAATAAAACAAACAAAAAAAACATGCTGTTGGCTGGTGATGAATGAATGGTGACAAGGCAGCAGTCACTTCTAGACAGACATGTGTCACCATATAACAATCAGGAGTTGGTATCTTGGGCAGTGATCTTTGGGAGATTGTCATACGTTCTGATTGATAACATCCCATTTACTTCTCCTGAATCAGTCTTAATCCACCTGAACTATCAATCTCAGAAAACGAATTATCTGTAACTGTGAATAATCAGCTGTCCACGGAATGCCACTGTTAGCAATTCTAACCCTTGAAGTAGCAGAAAACTGAGAGATAAATGTCCTGATTTACTTCGTAACACTTGGATAAAAGACAATGTGGGACAAGGAAAATGGAAGAATAAGAATGCTTCCAACTAATGGGAGAGAAGTGCGTGCAAAGAAAGGAAGGGCACATGGGGCAGCATGTTCAACATATAACTCATAGAAAATATCCTGTGCAGTACAGGAACATGCATATTGAATGTATACTGTGAAAAAAGTAAGATAAACATTTTAATTGCCCATAAATCAAAACACAACTTTTTAAAAACTGCCGTACTTAGAAGCATAAATGACCCCAAGATTAGAAACTACTTAGAAGTATGTGACAGTTTTAGTTGTCAGCTTGATAACCTAGAATTACCTGGGAAGGGTGTCCAATGAGGAACTGTCTAGATTAAACTGACCCATCTCTATTACATTCATCCATGTGGAGAGACCCACCCACTGTGGGTACCATCATTGCTTGGGCAGTGAATCCTGGGAGTAGGAGAGTGGAGACAGAGTGCAGAGAACCCACAAGCATGCCTGAACTTATTGCTCTCTCCTTTTGACTGTGGCTGTAATGTGAACAGTTCTCTGATGGGGGAAGTCCTGTGTATATGTCAATAAAGCACTTGTTGGCCAATAGGGAAGTAAGATAGGTGGGACTAGGGGGTCGAGGAGGACTCTGGGTAGGAGAAACACAGGAAGTCAAGATGTAACCGCCATGGGGTAGGAAGTCAGGGAAATTCTCCGGTAAGAGAAATACTTAGATTAACAATTATGGGGTAAATACTTAAGTCTGAGCTAGCCAGTAAGAAACAAGCAAGGCCAACAGCTTCATAATTAATATAGCCTCCTATGTATTTATTTGGGACTGATGTGGCTCTGGAACCAGGCTGGCGGGAAGGCTTCTTATTACAGTTCTCTCAAGCTCCTACCGCTGTACTTCTCTGCCATGAAGGATTGGAACCTGGAACTGTGAGCCAAATAAACATTTTTCCCCTTAAATTGCTTTTGTCGGGGTATTTTGTCACAGCAACAGGAAGAGAAACTAGAACAAAATGATTTTCCTTTTATAAGTTAGCTTGGTTTATCACACAAGGTAAGACCAACATATGACTCATTCACATTTGTTTATAGACATTATGTAGGAAATGCATACATACAGGGTTTTATTGATTTGTCTGTTTCTTAATTTTTTAATTTAAATTAAATTTATTTAAATTAAAAAAACAATCTTATTTTATATACCAATCCCCCACCATCTCCACCATCCACTCCTCAGCGAGGGTGAGGCTTCCCATGGGGGATCATCAAAGTCTGTCACATCATTTGGGGAAAGACCTAGGTCCTCCTTTGTGTATCTAGGATGAGGGAGTAATCATCCATAGGGAATGGACTCCAAAACAGCCAGTTCATGCACTAGGGATAAATACTAGTTTCACTGCCAACATCCCCATAGACTGCCCAAGGCCCCCAACTGACACCCACATTCAGGTGGCCTAGTTCAGTCTTAGGCAGCTTTTACAGCTATCAATCTAGAGTCTGTGTGTTCCTACTTGCTCAGGTCAGCTGTTTCTGTGGATTTCCTGGCATGGTCTTGACCCTTTTGCTTGTCACTCCTCCCTCTCTGCAACTGGATTCCAAGAGTTCAGCTCAGTGCTTGGCTGTGAATCTCTGCATTTAAGGTCGCCATCAGTCTCATTATATGGGAAGGGCATTTAAGGTAGTCTCTTCATTATTGCTTAGATTCTTAGCCGGAGTCAACCTGTGGATCTCTGGGAATTTCCCTAGTGCCAGGTTTCTGGTTAAACCCATAATAAAATTTTGAGACAGGCTTTCTTTATATGGTCTAGACGGGCCTCAAACTCATAATCCTCTTGCCTCTGTATCGTATCTGCTAGAATTACAGATATATACCACCATGCCATGCCTTATTGAACCCTTGAAGACACAAATATTATTTGTAAGTAAGCTTATTTGCAGCCAGGAATGAGAATCCATACAAAAGGGGGAACTAAAGGTGCTGTTTTCCCTGAGTCAGGCACGTGGAGGAAAGTGCTGCTCATCCCTCCTGTGAAACAGTGAATAAAGGCTGCACTGGAATTTCTTTCCAACTTACTAGGTTTATAGAAGAAGTAAGTTAAGGCAAGAATTTAATCCCAGCACTCTATCAGGTGGCTTTTATAAATTTGAAGCTAGCCTGGTCTACTGCAAGTTCCAGGAGAGCCAAGGTTACATAAAGAGACTGTCTCAAAACAACAACAAAGTAACTGCGACTTATTGTCTCTCTACCTACCCAAGACAAACTGCATTGAGTGTGTAGAAGTTAGGTGGTAAAAGATGCCTATTATTTTAAAAAAAGATGCCTATTATTAAAAACCACTCCTGAAGATCCTACTGTGGGTAAAGGTGAACGGAGTAAACCATACAGCCACAGCAGAGGCTGTAGGGCATCTCCATTGGATGGGATGAGTTAGCTAAGGCAAGGTTTACCATTGGCAGCAGCTGAAAGGAGAGCAGACCCAAGTGAACAGCAAAGAAATGGAGTCCAGAAAGAACAGGACCAATGCACAGGAGACCACAAATGTCCTCTCTGTGATGGCTCTGACACCCAAGTACCTCCACGGCATAGATCTGTCAACCTTAGATATTTCTTTACAGGTGACTCTTCCTAGACAGAATGAAAATTCCTAAAGATACAGTACTGGTTTTTCAGCTCTGTATTTCCCACAAAGAATACCATTGAGCTTTACCTTGTCAACTGAATGACGTCTGCCTGTGCACATTAGTGGAAGGGATTCCAGTACTGTGACCCAGAAAAATACAGATAGAAGAACTTGGAGTCAGATCATGAAAAACTCCAAATCCATAGTTAGAGAGTTTGAATGTAATAGAGAATGTATCTTGTTTTCATTCTGACAGTTAGGTAGATAATAATAAAAATCCATGTGATAACAAGAAGCAGCAAGCATGAGAGACGGAGGGAGAGGGGACATGGCATTGCTTTAGGATTCAGAGATACCAGGCTCCAGGCAATAATGAATACTTGTGTGTTCTGCTTTATTGTCTTCATGGCGTTCTAAAGTAGCAACTATTATTTTTCATTCTAGAAAGGAAAGAGAAGGCTCTACAAATACTGTTGCCAAAAATCTTTAAGCCTAGGATTCCTCCTAGTCCTAGCAGACTAAAACAAGCAAAAATAATGTTTTAAACAAAAATATATGGGAGACCCAGATGGAAGAAATACTAGTAGTGGCTAGGCATCACACTCTTGTCACAAGACTGGGGAGCTCTGGTGGCCTGGGCAGAGTCTCTCAGGGAAGCACCAGCACTAACCCAGTGGCACATATGTAAGGATGCATTTTAACAGATAAGTCTCAGGATGGAAAGTGTTAGGTGCCAGCTTTTAATTTTACTAATATGCATAGTTCCTATTCTGCTTTAACCCTTTTAGATGGCACAAGAACAGAAACGTTTGATGAGCCCTGCCTGACCTAAGTTCTACATAGAATTGTCCACTCTTAAAAAATTGGGCAAGCTTTGTCTACAGATTGATAGCCATTTTCTCCTCAAAAGCATAAACTTGCTCTTGCTAGCTTTTGTATTTGATTTAACGTTCCATCCACATTTGAAGTCTATATTTGAATCGAACCTATACTTCATCAGTTTAGGGATAACAGCAAGCATGGCTGGCAAGGTAAGAGCAACAAGTGATAGCCTAAGGATCCTAAGTTATGGCTTGTGATCCAGTGCCTACGAAAAATATTTATAATGACAATATTTTTATGAAGGGTAGAAAGAGGAAGTAGGAAAGAGGGAATGACTTCACTTTGCCGTATACGGTGATTTTTTTTTAGAAGCAACCTTTTAAAGAAGATGGCTATCAAGAGACAAAATCCCAACTGAGAATGAGTTAAAGTTTATTGCCCTAACCCAAGACAGACATAGAAAAGCATCAAGTTCTTATTACCTAGAATAAAGGTCTGTATTAGATAGAAGGGATGCATGCATTCCTTTGAGAAAATAAGTTCATCAGCAATAAACATTGTAACTCTGTAGTATGTCAGTTAAGGGAGTGAGGAAATGGAAGTTGAGTTAGAAGAAACCCAGACATGGAGAGGGGAAGAAAATGATGTAATTCTACAATGCAGTATTATAATCATAAAGGAAATAATTTTGTAACACCCCAGAAATAGATATCTTTGGAATATGGAGACTGTCCTTTGTTCTCTCTTCAATAGATGATGAGTTATATTGTTTTTTGATTTTCAATTTATGTAAACCATATATTGTTTATATCATCATGCAACTTACTGTTTTTTCCTTAGTACGTTTTTGTATGCATCAATTTGTGTAAGATCTGATTCACTCTTTTTAAGGCATGGTAGAGTATGATTCACATCTTGGGCCGGTCCCCTCTTTGTGAATGCTAAGATTGCTTCCTATGTTCACTATTACAAGGCTATGAGCATCATCTATTTCTGTGCATCTGCACAATAGTATGAGGCATTTGTACCATGCCACCTTTGCTAAACTGGACTTCATTACCAAGAATTCTCCTCACTGTTGTTGGTTCACATGAACTTTGATTTGAGGTGCAGAACAAGGCAGTTGTTTGACCTGGGGCTCTCAGTTCCCACAGATCTCCACCAGCTTGTCTACCTTCCAGACCAGGTATCTGAGCAGTTCTCAGAAAAAGACTTAAGTCTTCCCTACGAGTTATTCCTATCACCAACAAACCCTTTGCAGTAGTGAGGGAGTCATGAGTACACAGGACTACCCTGGTGGGTTTCACTTTGCCCTTACACTTCCCCCCTTTTCCAAGTCTGTCATGTCTTCCTAACCATTTGGCTTGCTGACTTCAGGCTCTAGCAATTGACACCAAACAGTCCTCACCCAACTTGCTTAAAATAAGTCCCTACTAATCAAACCCTTGTTCTATAACAAACATGGTGTCTCAGTCTCTGTTCATCCAACTATAGCCTAGTACATCAGGGGTTGTCTCAGATTTAGGGAAATTGATTTAAACTGGTCCCTGCTCCTGTCACCTCACTTGCTCCTCCTTGGAAGGTATGGATGAAGAATGGCTGCCTTGGGCCTAAGACTTCAAAACAAGATTGCTTTCTACCTCCTTCGCTGACTCTCCCTTTTGTACTTGAAAAGCGCTGTCTTCTGTTTGCTCAGAGACTAACTGATCATTGGAGCAGCAGATTCCTTATTTTTAAAAGAAGGAAAATTTACTTTCTTTTTATTAAATATGAAACACATGTTATCTCAAAACAATGAGTCAATCAGTGTAGAACTGCACCAGGGGCTCCCCCCTTATTTCATCAATATTGAAACAGACAAGGCTTGAGAAAAGTAATTTTTCAAGTTAGTTTTTAAAGATGAAGAGTATAACTGAGACAGACAATACATTTGTTTGGTTCAAGGTTAGATGGACATAGCTGACTCCGGTATGTTCTTGGAAGCATTCAGTTGGCAAGGCTACACTGAACAGTTCTCTAGAGAGGACACAACAGCCAGAACCCATTAATGTCAGCACAGACAACCATGAAGAGAGACTACCATTTCAGTAGCTTAGCCTTGTACATAAGAAAATTGTTTATGTCTTCAAAACAGCAAGGCTCTAAAAGCTAAGTGCTTGGAGAAAACTCAAGCACAACTAGGTAGACTGGAATTATACTAACTCTTATTTGATTGGGTTTTTTGTTTGTACTTACCCCCCATCCCATAAGATTACTCCATCATGCCAAAAGCTCTGTAAAGGTTCAATAGATTCCTCCACAACTTTTATCAAACAGGTTAAAAAATTTTTTTGCTGAGAAAGAGTTTCTTTGAGTAGCCCTGGCTGTCCTGGAATTTGATCTGTAGACCAGGCTGTCCTGGAACTCACAGAGATCCTCCTGCCTCTGCCTCCTGAGTGCTGGGATTAAAGGCATGTGCCACCACCACCCAATTTATGAAGTCTTTTTTTTTTTTTAAGTACAGCACTCTTGGTATACCAAGTAATAGAACAGAGATGAGTTCAATACTATTTCCGTCCTGAAGATCCCATGTGTCCACACTCACAAGCAAGAACACATCCTCATGTGTCTACAGGAGAACTTCCCATGCACCCACACTCACGAACAAGAATACATCTTCATATGTCCACAGAAAAACTTTTAGAATGAATGATTAATATAAACATGGTAGTACCTAAGTTTATGTCCTTTCTAAGAGGCTCCAGGCAACTAGAAACAACTCTTTAGCTAGGCAATGGTGGTGGTGATGCACGCCTTTAATCCCAGTACTAAGGAGGCAGAAGCAGGTAGATCTGTGAATTGGAAGATTTCGAGTCAGTCTGGTCTACAAAGTGAGTTCCAGGACAGCAAGGGCTGTTACACAGAGAAACTCTGTCTTGAAAAAAACAAACAAAAAGAACCAAAACTTTGCTTCCATGAAAATATCCTAAGTAATTGGGACCTTAACTTGAAGGGAATTTATTTTCTTGCCTAATAAAAGTCCAGAGGAGAATTGGTTCCAGAGTTTTAATTCAGCAGCTCAGGCTCAGTGACAATAACTGGGGCCCAGTGTCCCCCCATCTTCCTGCTTCATCACCAAGGAGTCAACCTGATTACTTCTTGATTACAATAGTACCATAGCATCACATACTCAAATGACTGGGTCTAGATAGCTGTGTCTCTTTATAAGAGCTAAAATGCTCAGAAACTCCTTCTCATTCCCTTTGTGTAGAACTAACCCTTAGGGGGTTGGGGAAGGGGACAGAGAGAGAAAGAAAATAATTGTCCATGTTTATCTAAGACCAGGCCGCGTTGGCGGAGTCCCAGGAGTGCACCAGCCACAAAGTCCTGCTCTGGATAAACTACTTAATGCATGTTAAGGTGATATGAGAAATAACAGTAAAACCATATCTGAACCTTCCAAGTGCAAATTAGGAAGCTTCCAGCATTTTTTCTAGTTTTATACTTCCCTCCTTCAGCAAAATGTTAGACAGATTTATATTGGTAATTAGAACTTGTTCTAAATTAGTAATATGGCACTTTTGGCCAGTAATGCTCTCAGAAAATAGCAAGACTACATAAGTTAATTATTGAGAAAATACTAATGGAAGCACGTTCCACAGCCACCTTGCTGTCTATCCAGCACCCTCATATTAAAAATCCTAGTCCTGTACAGTTCTTATAAATCTACCAAATACAAGCCACTACAGAGTAGACATACAGCTTGAAAACTGGCACTAGGTTATTCCAGTCCTCTGACCATAATATACTGGACATTTATCCTTAATAACAAACAGGAAAGGATCCCAGAAGATGAAACCATGAGAAAGTGTTATTCTGTTTGTTTTATTTTGTTTTTCTTTTGGGGGCAGGGGCTCCTGTGTTTGGATCCTAGACCGTAGGAGAATATATGCTCAACACAATAACATATCAAAAAAATCAAAGTGAGGTAAGGGATTACATAGTTATATCTAGTGGATAGGAGATGGTGAATTTACCAGAGCTGGCTGATTGTAGAACTGGCCCCAAATTTTATCCCTCTCATATTCAAAATGTTTGACTCAAGATTCTGATGTTTCCCTCTTTTCCATGAACAGAGTGCATCGCCCCATCCCTGACTTGGGGGTTAGCCAGGCAATTAACAACCAATGAAATAGCAGACATGATAGGACAACAGTTTTCCTATCTTTACAGTCAGCAAAACAACATGTCTTAGCATATCTGCTGGTCCAAGGGCAACAAGAAACTCCTGGGCAGATGCAAAGCTCTGCAGCCTACCTCCTGAGCTAAGGATGCTGATCTTTGAGGCTCATGCACTGAGACCAGCAGAGCGAGTCTGACTGCCCAGCAGACTACAAGCTAAACATGAGGGTGCCAATAGGCACACCAGTGTGAAACCAATACATTACTCCTGCCCTTTGCCCCTCTCTAAATATTTGTGCTTCTATGTTTTAAAATGCCTAAATGAAGGTTACAAAATGGAAGGTGTTCTTCCTGTTTTGTTTTCCATTGTGTCCCTAAAACCAGAAAAACAGGTGTGACACTGTAGCCACTGACAAATACTTGATGAATAAAGCAAGTTTGAGTTGGGTATCTGACACTTCAAACAAGAAACCCACCTTACAACACAAGCCACAAATTTCCACAATGGCCCAGCGCCTTGGGAATTTCTCCTGTGGTTGGAGGCTGTGCGCTGGTAACAAATGTTAGTGTATGGAGAATCAACACAAAATTTAGATTGGTACTAAATGAAGTCAATCCTCAATTGCTTCTTCGTAGAGAAAACACAGACAATAAAGTATTAAATTCACCCAACCAAGGCTACACTGTGTCACCGATTCTGCCAGCCTCCCTCTGCTGATGGCTGGACTAGTGTGGCTCTGTGTGACAGGGCTACTGTTGGTTCTACATTTTCAGAGAAGTTTTGAGAACAGTACATAGGCCAGGTGTGGTGGTCCATGCCTTTAACCCCAGCGGAAGGAGCAGAAGATGGGCCTGATCTACATAATGAGTTCCCCGCCTACTAACAGCCAAGGCAACAGAGCTAGACACTCTCAAAGAACTAAAAAGAAAGAAGAATAGCACCTCGAATTGCCTCTATTTGTTAAGATTTATTCATTGTTAACATTTTGTTCCATTTGCTTCCTCCTCTGCTTACTCTGTATTTTTCTCAGAATCTTTGAGAGGTTTTACAGATACAGTTCTCCTTTATGGAAACATCTTCTGTGTAATTAATATATACCCTTTAGGAATGAAGACTGTGGACATGCCACAGAGCCCTTATAAAAGCAATAAATACAACATCATTGTCCACATCCAAATTTTTCCAGTTGTCCCAATTATGGCCTTTATATGTTTTCTCCTGTATTTGAGATCCAATCCAGGATAGTACTTTGTAATAGACTGTATTATATTTTTAGCCTCCTCTAATCTAGTATATTTCTTCAACTATTCACTGGTTTCATAATTCATACATACTTTAAAATTTTAATTGAACCAAAATGTATTTATTAGGATGCAGAATAGAAGCTTTTGTTTATTCACCCCCCTTATTCTCTCTTTATACTCAGTCATATTATATGACTGAGTATAAAGTATAAAGTAGCGAGAAGTTGTATTAATCTCAACAGCTTTGCTTTTTTTTTGTAAGATAGGGTCTCACTGTAACCTGAAGATTGCCCTTGACCTCACAATAACCCTCTTGCCTCAGCTTCCAGATTCCTGAGTCATGGGTGGGTGCCACTACACCTGGCATCCTGAGATGTTTGTTAAGTTTTGGTAAGATGTACAGGAAAAAGTTCATCTTAACAATTTCTAGGTACAAGTTTTAATCATTGTACAACTGCTGTTCCCATCCATCTCCACAGCACTTCTCCCCTTGGGAAGTTAAAGCCCTGTACCTCTCAAGCAGTAACGTGTCAGGCATGAATGCTCTTGTCAGACATCCCAAAAGCAGAAGGAAGCCCTTGAGACTGTTAAACCAACAGCGAGTAAGAAGTAAGTATCCGATGCCATCAAGTCTTCTTAATTCTGGCCTAGAGATGTAGCTCAGTTAGTAGCATGCTCTCCTAGCTTGCATGGAGGCCTGGATTCAACTCCCAGCACTCAACACTTGGTGTACTCAGTTTCTACATCTGCTTCTGGTACTTGCTGTATGTGTCAGTGTTATAATCTAAAACTATAAACACTATTAATGCAGCCTGAGTGTTCACTTTAAAATCACTGATGGCTTAGCATATTCTCAACATGCTGCAAGCATACAAAGCCATAAATATGTGTATAGCGAACTTCTGAAGCAGTCTGCTGCCACCGGCCTATCTGTCTACACGCAGAGTACAAGGCTGTATTTTCTGGCTTGTTTCTTTGACCTCTACCCAGCATTAGTTATAATTTTGTAGATCATATTTCTAGAAATGGATAAAGGATTTCCATTTTTTGTTGTTGCTCCATGCAAAAGAGGCCTAATCTCACAAATTTTCTCTTCTTCTCTTACTAATAATATTGAACCACTTTGTTATATGAAGAATATAAACTCTTCCAATTTTCAAATTTTGCCTATGAATTATCTACTGGCTAGATTGCATGGCATTGCATTTCCCTCTGCAATCTTGTCTAAAATCTGTAGGATTGCTACTCAAGTATATCAGATTTTAGAAAGTGTGTCGGTATATACTGGAAGTAATCAGAAACAGTTTAATACTTGAGACAAAATTTAAGTCAATTACTTATGCTGCTTAACATTTCGTCCTCTGGGAAACTTCTGGAAAATCAGGTAGTAAGCACACAAAACCTTCTGTGGTTCTATTTTGGCAGGAAGAGATGGTGGTAATAAGCTGTACTTTTCAATGTTTGACCACTTCTGAGTCCCTATGGTTTGCTAATATGTAAATTTTCCCTAATACATTATTTCCCTAATACATCAATTCTAGGATGGGCTAGTCTAAGATATTCCACAGTTCAGACAACCAAATCCTGCTGGACAATGTTAGCAAAATATTTTTTTTAACTGTTTGAACACTGATCTCCATCAGAAGTTTCAAAGAAGCACTTCCCTCTTGCTACAAATGACCTCGAAAACTGCTTTGATGTCACTTCATTGGTTCTATGTCTTCAGTGTGTTACCTGTAATCACATGGGAATTCCTCAGCTTGCATTCTGTGCATACGGTGATGACACTGTATACATCTCAGTGAGTTGTTACAAGGGTTAAATGAAACCGTGACTAGAAGATGCTAGATGTACACAGCCACTTCTTTGTATGCTGCTTCTGCACCCCCTCACGTCTCAGGAAAGGAACATTTGTTAAATAAATACATTGGCTAGCATGATGAGGAAAGTAAGTTATTCGGTGTCTGTGAAAAAACAGAACTGCTCCTCTCATGTTGTAGTATAACTTGTGGAGAACTTTTACTCAGGGTGTCAAGCGTTGAATGCCACAACACTACATATTTAAAACCAGACAGCCAATTTTGAAATTTTAAAAGGAAGAGAGTTAATAAAGGGAAGGCCCATTTATTGGAATGAATCAAAGATGAATTTGATCTATAATCATGCTTTATTTGTACAGGGTCATTCACCCTACAATCAAAGCACTCACCGCATATCTCATTAACCTTCCAACACTGCCAGGAGGCATGGTGATGGTAAGATGATCCCCTTGTTACAGATGGAGAGCCTGAGGCTCAGGACCCTGAAGGGACTTGTCGGGGCCCACATCAAGTGAGTGAGGAATGGAGCAAGAAAGGAAATGAATATCTGTCTTTATCTTCATCGCACTATTATAGTTTACCACCGGGTTGCCAAACACCTCAATTACTTTTTCTTCAGAATTCATTAAAAAATAACCCTTCCTTTAAACAAAAAGAGAAGAAAAGTGATTCCATAAGAAAAAAAATATTGGGATCTCTGTTTTAACGAATCTATCATTTAACATGTCTAAAGGAGAAAAATGTTGCTTGAGAAACAACTTCAGCATGAGACAAACGTCTACATTTTGAAGGTAGTTAAGACGAACTTGAATTCGAACTCTAATTTGTGGCTGAAAAGTACAGGCTACTTGTTTTCAAACGGAACCACAGAAAACATGCTTCTTGCTAACTTGTCCCATTATTGTACTGGTGGGGATGGGCAAACCAATGCTTTAACTGGCTTATCAATGTGAAAACCATCAAAATTTTCCTAGAAGTCCAAAAGTTGAGCAGTTATGTTTTAGGATCCCTGTGATAATTTGAAATAATGAGCAACCGTTCCTGTGAATTCATGATTCCACACAATAAAATTGCTTATTACCCAGCTTCCTTATTTTTAGAAGCTGTGGCGACAAGAAATCAGGGTAAGTGGTATGACTGCCAGACTAGTGCTCCTTGATGCAGGGTGGAGATGGAGTGGGCAACAGTCTGGAATCCTAGATAGCAAGCTAAGTTCTGCAGATGCAAGTGCCTCGGTCCCTGAGCCAGGCCAGCCTGGGTCCAGAGCTCTGGTCTGGGCGCTCACTGGCCTTGGAATTCTCAGGTCCCAAAGCCTCAGTTCTCGATTTCTAGTTTCCTTACAAATGTGATTGCTGTGTGGGGATTTTCCGAGGGGATCCCGGGGAACGCCAAGCAAGGCTGGGGAAACCCAAAGTTCTGGTGAGTGCGACCTTTGGTGGCTCCCCTGCAGTGGGCACTGACTGTGTTTCAATACCAGCAGAGCTTCTGGGAGATGGCTTTAAAAATGCCAGACCTGTTGCTGTCTTGGGGCAGTTGAGTTGGAGGGAGGCCACACCCACAGAGAAAGTCTTGAAGGGAGGTTCAGATGTGACTTCTCTGCCCTCTCAACTCCTGACCTTTCAGGATCCAGAGCCTGTCCACTGCTGTCTTTCTAAGGAAGGCCGGGTCCCTGGGCCCTGGGCACAGACCGTGTATTCTATATTTCGGTCTGCCATTTCTTTGCTGCTGTGTGACCTGACGCTGGGCAAGTTAGTTAGCCTTTCTGTTCTCCCCTTTCTTCATTTGTGAAGTGGAAATTATAGACACATCTCTCTCGAGAGTCTGTTGTGAAAATGAGGTGATACCTTTAGTATTTATTACCTGGTTACTGTCGGCACGGCTTGGCAGAATTAAGCTCAGTGTTATATCAAGAATTCGAAGATGACCCAGTGCACCAGACTCTACCCTAGGAACTAGGAATTCAAAGAAAACTACTGACCTACTTGCATGGTTCAGACAAAGGTGCGGCATCACATGGAGTTAAGCCAGGTGAGAATGCAAGCTAGGGCAAGGAGGGTCAAGACAAAAGGAAGATACAGTTGGGGCGTGTCCAAGTTACACACACACACACACAGTGTGAGTCCACTTGAGGGAGGTTTACCTAGGAAGCAGGCTGGAAAGCTGTTGGGGACCACGAGAGAAGGGTTTCCAGCCTGTGGAGTTTAAGTCAGGTGTCCCCTCCTGTAGCCCCTTTCCCCTGGAAGGACAAGAGGGGAATCACAGAGGAAAAACATCAGACACAGTAAGCAGGCTGACAGCCATCTGTAAACCAGAGAACGGCCCTCAGGGGAAAACAAACCTGTTGACGTGGGTCTTATACTTCCAACCTCCAGAATTAAGAGAAAATTAATTTCCGTTGTGTAAACCAAATTTTTAAATGGAAAAGTTGCCAGACGCTGGTGTCCAGCCTGGCCTGTAGTCTTCTTTGTCTGGCCCAGTGATACCAGTTCTTACAGAGAGACAATGGAGAAAGTCTCAGTAGCTAGTAGGTCACTGTCCAGGACCTCTTTTTCTGCTCAAGATAGAGCCTATGACACTTTCTGGAGAGATGTGAACAAATGTCTGCTCACTGCAAGAGGAAACAAGTAACAGAAAAAGTAGGACAGGGGAGAGGCTCGGCAGGAAAGAGCACATACTGTTTTCACAGGACCTGGTTCAATTCCCAACACCCACAAGGCACCTCACAACTATCTACAACTCTGGTTCTAAGGGATCTAATACCCTCTCCTGCCTTCCATGAACACCAAGCATACATGAAGTATACTTAATACATTCAGGTAAAACACTCATAGACATAAAATAAAAATGATACATATTTTATATTATTTATAAATGATGCAATTATAAAGGAGGAAACTCAAATCTGTCAAGGAATGGAATTCCTGTTTTCTTTTCTTCGTTTATTTTATGATAGGGATGGGCTCATCATAAAACAAGAGATACAGACTGGATAAAGGGAGGCCCTCAGGCCCTCTCAATGATCGTTTCCTCTCGGCATCCACAAGTCATATCAATGAAACATTTCCAAGGCACCAAGAAACATCAATAACAAAAATCTGAGCCAGATGCTATATACAATAAACAAAGAGGTAAGACTAAGCTAGGCAGGCAAGGTGCTAATTTCTATATATTTTCAACATCTACAAATATATCAAATATATAACACAAGTCAGCCTGCATACATATGAATATTATATATCACTATAAGTACTAAGTATTGTGTTCCTATGTGTCTACTGTGTTATATGTTATTTAACTCTTGTTAATAACCCTGTAACCTAGAAGGTGCCAGAATTTTACAGCTAATAAAGCTGTGGTTTAGGGCAATTAAATAATTTGTCTAAGGTCATAGAATATAATGAAGCCACTCCTGCCTGTCCCTAATTTTATTAAAATAAATATGTATTGAGTGATTTCCATGTGTTGGGTAATGGAAGACAAAAGAGTTTAAAAGAAAAATATTCCCACTCTCAAATAGATTACTTACACTCTTAAGGAGGGACAAGGCAGTCCAAGAGAGGAGAGCGGTTAAGTAGGAGACAGGTTAGGTACCATGGAGACAACAAGAACAGAAAGTGACAAAGGAGGGTACGGATGAACACTTCACCCAGAAGATGGCACCTAAGAAAGAACCGGAGCTCTGCAGTGTCAGGAACAGTGCTTCCACTTCCGGCAGCGAGACCGGCAATGTACAGACCCGAGGCAGGAGAAACAGGAAGGTCAGTGTAGCCAGAGGAGAATGAGATTAGGGAAACGTCAAACAAGTTGAGTTTCAGGGTCTTCTTCTGAACATCTGTCAGGTAAGCAGGAAGGGACCAGAGTGGAGAGGCCAGCTGTGGGCTCGCAAGGACTTAGACATTTGCTCTGAGGTGGGCACACCAGGAGTTCCCTAAACTGCAAAACCACCAGGCCAACAGATGAAGGAGCTACCATAAGCATCCACGTGACAGAAGACACGGAGCAAGCCCCCCAAGCAGGAGTAAGGGTCCATTTGGGGTGTGTGCTAAGGTTATCAGGAAGTCCTCACTGCCCCCAAGATTTTAGACCTAAACAACTCTAGAAAATCTAAATGGGAAACGTGGTCCAGGAAGGGATACAGCTTTCAGTCTGAGGGCTTTTAGATGTCGAAGTGGAGATGCCCCACCAAGCAGCCAATTGAGTTGTGGTTTCATGACGGGTTCTGGGTTTTGTTTGTTTGCTTTTACTATCGGTTTTGAGTTTTGTTTTCTTTTTCTTGTTGTTTGTTTGTTTGCTTAAGACAAGGTCTCACTATATGTCTCAGGCTGATCTTGAATTCCCCATCCTCTTGTCTCAGGCCTGAGACCTGGGATTACAAGCTTATGCCACCATGTCCAGCCCAAGTAGGCAGCTGACTAACCAGAACTGGAGGTGTGGTCTAGGGAAGTTTGGACAAAACTCATACCTGGGAGACAGCGATCTTTGGCAGGCAGTAGAGGGTGAGAAGAGACCTGGGGGAGCTAGGCCTGGTCTCCCCATCCTGCCTCCTGGGACGCCAGCAGGTCCAAGCAGTGAAGGGGCTCAGGTCCGGCTGACCCTGCCCTCAGGCCACCCGCGGGCGTGTGTCCACCCTCAGGCAAGGAAGGTGCTGTATCTGTCCCTTCAATCACAGGAAAGCCTTCCTGTCCCCCTCTACTGTCACCTCTCAGATTTCTGGTGGGGAGGGGAGATGAGCACGGAGTGCCTATTTACTCGCCACCCATGGAACCCTGAAAGGGAATGGTGCGGGGCTGCCAGAAGCCTAGCCCACTGCAGCCCTGGTCCCTGTAGAAATGGATCCCCAACCCAGTCCCAGAGTCAGGCGTGGCTGTTGTGGGCAGTGGTTTTTCACCTTTCCGGAACCACCAGTCTCTTCAAAACTGGGTTCAAGCTAAAGGTCCTAGCCTTGAAGACACTAACACTTAAGGATCCCCAAAATTTGGAGGTCAGGGGCACATTGCATCCTCACATACCGCACACACACAGCCTTTCTTGTCACTCTTGGAGCCCTGGGTGAGAACTGGGGCCTGGCTTAGTTCCCTCGTCATGGAAAAGAGTGAAAAGAGGAGCTAGGCGGATTCGGCTGACTTTTGTTTTCTCGCTTGCTTTTCCCTTCACTAAAAGGTGGACAACAGTTAATCAAGGGATCAAGTAAATGTAGTTGATATGAAAGGGACACAGACCTCCTGGGAAAGGAAAGACGCAATTAGAATGAAATCATTCCCTTGGGTTGTCCTGGGCTTTTCAAACCACCAACAAAAATGTAATTAGGGCAAAAATGTTTTGCAAGGAAGTTACCAGACGGAGAAGGATTCTTTAGATGTAACGGTGGCAGTTCTGTACTTTTGTAATTCCATTAGCCAAAAAAGAAAACTTTCTGCGTGAAAGGCCAGTAAGGTTTACTGGCCTCAGAGTTGCAGTTTTGGGGGAGGGAGGGGACACTAGGAACATGTCTCCTGCACCAGGGACTCTTGGTTTCCAGCATCTAATTGTATTGTTGGTGGAATTTTGTGTAACCGTGGAGTATAACATATCTGCCTTGTTTTATTACACCAGATGGAGAAAACACAACAATATTTGGAGGGGGAAAAAACATTTCCTGTCTTTTTGTTCTTAACATAAAAAAGTACTTTATGACTATTTTTCCAGCATATTTTCTCCTCCTCTGGGGCACACTTTAAAACCTGAAACATGCATTTGCCAGAAGTCTTTGAATCATCACAATACTGCCTTCCTATCTGCAACCGAGACATGCTGCTCTTGGCTCCATCAGGGAAACTTGTGTTTTACAAGCTGCAGAGGACAACTGCAATCGCTAAGGGTTTCTTTCTTTCTTTCTTTCTAATCTAGGAGAAATGTAAGCTTAAAACACTTAGTATTTATGAGCCATTGATTTTATTTTTTACTACCCAGTTAACCATGTCTTCTCTTTGACGCTTGTCCAGAGGGGCTCTCATCACCCAAGGCTAGATCAGAGAAACCAAAGGAAAGGTCTTCATCATCTCTAATCTCCTTCTCTCGCGTCCCTCCAGAGCAGTGCACAATAAAGAGAGCTCACTCCCACATCCTGGTCCCTTTTCTTCTTTGATCTTCCCGTTCATTTTCTTATTAAAAACAACTGTTCTGCCGCCGCAGCCACAGCCGCCAGGTTCAAGTTGTCTGAGTAACTATTTTCATCCCTAAATTTTTAATTTTAAAAATCAAGTCACATATTAGAGTGACTAGAGTGGCAAATACAATATCCTCTCTTGAAAACCAGGGGAAATCTGTAGAGAACAACCTATTAATTTCCCACCAGTTAAAAAGGACTAAAATGCTACTTTCTGAATTTGGGTCTTTGGTTTCCTAGTCTAGTCTCTTCCTGTCTCAGTCACACCACCTTTCATGGTTTCCTGAACTATTTCTTCCATTGCACAGCAATTAAAAATTAGCAAGCATTAAACTTAATTCCCATCAGTGTAGTTTTTAAAACTGTATTCTGTAACAAGTCCTGAAACTCCAGCCAATTATGCAATACACCACCAAATTCCAATGAAGCAAAATAATTTGAATAAACCCTCAGATTTCATAGTTTGGGAATTTATTACTAAAACAGACATATTTCACTAAGTCAAATGAACAGGTTACATAACTTACAAAAAAGATAAAGACAAAGGTTTAAAAGCTTTGCTTTAAATTGTGTACCAAAAGGCTGTGATCAGATTGTGGGGGGAAGGAGGGTACTAATATTAGCCACAGTTGAAAATCAGAATAGAATAGTTATAGCAAAATTCTTTTGATTTATTTATTTATACATGTATTTATTTTTGGTTTTTTGAGACAGGGTTTCTCTGTGTAGCTCTGGCTGTCCTGAATCTCACTCTGTAGATCAGGCTGGCATCGAACTCTCAGAGGTCTGTCTGCCTCTGCCTCTTGAATGCTGGGATTAAGGGCGTGTGCCACCACCGCCCAACTGTTTTTTATTTATTTTGAATACATCTAGTACAGGTGTGTGGAGCGTGCTTTCGTTCACAATTAGTTAGATCCTTCCCTTTTCTGAACTTTGCTGTCCTAAGGTCAGTGGAACATTCCACTTAGCATCATCTTCTCCTGGTAAACGTCCTCTCCAGTGAGGTCTCCTCCAGCTGGGTCTGGAGCTGCCTCTGCCCTGAGGACTGTGTGCTTACAACTGTGGCTTTTCCCTTCCTTCATCTACACTGCAGAAGGGAAGGACTTACCACTGCTTTGCTCAACATTGTATTCTAAGTATCTGGTCAATACTAGATTTTTATTCGGTATTTAATAAATTAGCAGATAAGCTTATCAAAATCAGTGTGTTGTTTCTTCTTTTGACTTGGCACAAGAAGCCAAGTGCAAGGAACAAAACCAAAACCAAAACCAAAACCAAACTCTCTCATCTCTTTTATCCAGTCTTCTGAGGAAGTCTCCTAAGTGAACCCTGACTGGACACCCAGCTCAAGTGCTAGCTGTGAGACCTTAGATAAGCAAAGGTTGTCATTTCTCTTCCTGTAAAGTAGGTATCACAAATCTCCCATTTTGGTTGTCGTAAGAATAAATGTGTGTGCCTAACATACGTAGCTACTTACTCTACAAATGAACATTATTGCCATTAATTCTTGAAGTACTTGGTGGCCTGGAATGGGTCCTACAGATAAATAGGTAGGAATCTTTTCTCAAGACCTATGTCTCTCAGATAATATGGCAAATACAGAACAAAGCAGCACACAGCAGCAAGGCAACGAGAAAGAGGGATACAATTAAAATAGAAAGTAACTTGATTAAAGACTCAGTCTGAACATGATGGTTTGTGTGGGAGAATGTGACCACAAGCGCTTGACCCCCCTAATTTATTACAAGCTAGTGAGAACCTGCCCCGAAGTACACTCATCTCCTGTTTTCTCTTCAGGCCCCGCCTCTTAATTACAAGTTAAATAGCCCTTATCTGGAATAAGGTATGTTTTGAGTTTTGGAAAACTTTGAATGTCTACTTGGGAGTGGGATGAAATCCACAGCATTATTTTCATTTTTTTAATTTTTCTGCTTTTTTTGAGACAGGGTTTCATAGTGTTCCCCAGGCTGGCCTCGAAATCCCTATACAGACCAGAGTGTCCTTGAACTCACAGAGATATGCCTGCCTCTGTCTCCCTAGTTCTGGGTTTAAACATGGCTTAAACATGGTATTGTTTTCTACTTCATAATTAACATATAGCATAGATTGAAGATAACTTTATATAATCTCTTTAGTTTGGTTACCTTTTCACTGTAACTTATCACAGGTACAGAATGTCCCACTTGTGTCCCCAGGTTGACATTTCAAGTTTTAGATTTTAAGGTATTTTAGATTTTGTATTTGGGGGATTAGGTATACTCAGCCTTTTTCTTCACTTGTTCCTCTCCTTTCCTGTCCTTGATGTGGCAAGCCCACCCCCACCCATCCCAGGGATTTACTCTGGCTTCCCTGGGCCTAGATATCCTTCCTGTATATCAACATAACTTGCTGTCTCACGTCTTTGCTAAAATGTCATGTTTGCCATAAAGCCAATCAGATGATCTAAAATTACCCTACCTGTGCCCTATAAAATATTAGGATTTTTTTTTTTTTGGTTTACTGACAACCGTCCATTACCAACATATAAATTTGAGGGAAACAAAGGTCAGTTTTGTTCCTTCAGGTATCCAGAGTGCCTAGCAATAGCAGTGGGCACATAGGAGCATAGAATGAATGAAGTGTGGCTGGAATGTTGTCAGGGCAGGAAGTAGCCAGAGGTAAAGCTGGAGAGTGCTAAAGAGGATTTGAATGCTGGGACGAAGAGCTTAGATTTTATCGGGTAAGTAATGGGGCCCTTTAAAGGCAAGTGGCATGTTCAGATCTGCTTTTTAGATAAATCACTCACAGAAAGGATTTGAAGAGAATGGTAATGGCAGAACCTGACAGTGGAGATGCTGCTGCTGCCTTGAGAGGGGAAGCAAGACAAGGGGCAGTGGGAAGAAGGGAAGGGATACAGAGGAAGGATAATTAGTTTAAATGAAGCAGGCCTTGATGACTGACACAGTGGACAGAAAGAGAACTCCTAGGACAATTCCCAGAGTAACTGGGGATTGAACTAAGTCAGAGCTAGAATGGGAGCGGGGATGTTGGAATCAGACCTCCCTCCCTCTTCTCCCCTCTCCCAGCATCCAACTGGGGAAGGGCATTGTACATGCTAATCAGTAGACACTGTAACCCTGAATTATATCCCTAAACCAGAGATTTGCTTTTTCTGCCATGCAGTAATTATGCTAGTTTTAACAAGAAAACAACTTTCATTTCAGGCCTCTACATACACTTGGTCCCCAAACCAGGGGCCAAAACAGGGCTGTTTTTAAATTAAGAATTTATGTATCTGTTCTGCATTTTTTTTGCTCAGATAGCAAAAAAGAATGTAACTCTTGTATGTAATTAGTTTTTGTTCTAGACTTCACTTTATGATAGACTTTCAGCTAACCACCCAGAGAAAATAATAATGTCTTTCCCCCCAAAAGTCACCATGTTTGGTTATGAAATAACCGGTAATACAAGCCCAGACTCTTTCATTTTGCAAAAGAAATTAGAGAAATTCAAAGCCAATATTATATATTCAAAACAAATTTGAGGAAATACTTTTAAAATGACATGTAATTAGTCAGTGGAAGTTACTTATCACGACACATGATTGAAGCAAATTGCTTTACAAGATTTGCTTTCACCCTAATCAAACTTCTGCATAAAAATAAAGCATGGACAGGGCACTGCCACACTGTCACTCAAAATGCCATAGGAGGAAGTGTGCCCCTAATGTCAATAATAATTTATCGAGCAATTATTTTGTGCCAGTACTAGAAAACTGTCCACACTTTGTAAATGTGGTTTCCTCTTGCTCTTTAGGAAGACAAGAAACAAAGACAAACACAGGGCTTAATTCAGAACTTGTTAAATGTCACTTTGCCTTCAAGTGGTAGAGACATCTTTCAAAAGAAGGAAAACAATTTTCTTTCTAAAACCCAATCTTTTGTTACAACCTGCCCAACTTATTAAAGATGAGGGTACTATACAGGAAAGAGACTGAGGAGGGAGGGAGATAGTCTGATGCTATGTCCCAGAACTTCACAGGTAAAATGTACAAAACATAGGATAACGTGTGTGTGATTAAAAGAACAAACGGCCTGGATCACTGACTTCCTGAAGATGAGCTTCCTCAGGACTGTGGGAGCAGCAGGCCAGCTGAACAGACACGTCTAAGAGGTAAGAGCTGGGGACACTCATTTTGGGTACTTCTCTGAATCGCCAATTGATCCCAGAGCTAGCAGGGACCATTTTTTGCATTTTTGCTGTACTAATTCCAACCAAGGTACTCCTACCTTCAGCTAACCTAGCAAACTACCTGGCAGGTTTTCCTCCTCAGAAACAAAAGACTAAACCAAGGCTTGGAGGACTTAGTCCCCACTCATTTTGGACTTTTGCTTGCTAAGCCTCGGTGGCGGGTGTCACTTCCCAGGCCCTTTCACGAACACACACAAGCTCAAACAGCTGTGCCCCTTCGAAAGCTAGCAGTCCAGTTTCCCAGGCTAGATGCGCTATCCAAGCAACCTCCCCACTCCTCGCCCTCCACCATAAACTGCAACTCGTTTCTTGTCCGAAGTCTCCCTCTTGCACTGATCGCCTTAAAAGTAAATCTAAAAAAACCAGAAAGTTATCATTCGTGCGGGAACCTCCAGTGCAGAAAGTGAAAGTGAGCGCAAGGCACGCGAGGCGCTCCGCAGAGCTGGCGCGGAGGGAAGGGGCGGGGCGCGAGCTTACCCCTATGGTCACGTGGCTCGAGGCTGTCCTATCCCTGAGGCCCTGGCTGGGACCTGGCCAGGTCCCACGCAGCCTCGCTCGCTGGGTGAAGGCCAGGCTTGTGTGCCTGAACCCGCTCACGCCGTGGTTTGCAGTCCCCGCGCCCCTCTCCCAGCCCTGTCCACACTCTTCCACGGTTGGGCAGGCAAGGCCCGTGGTTCCTGGGGAGCGCGGACCACCTTCCATCAGCTGCTGTAGCTGCTGCCTTGGGAAAGAGCCTTTCCCTTGCGGATGTGTGGTTCCCAAAGGTCCCAGGAAAGGTGGGGCCTCAGTTTCTCCCTCTGTTCTGCAGGCTGGGGAGGGAACTAGGGCTGTCATGCTTCCTTCCTCTAAAGCAAATATGCAGAGATAATTAGGGGGAGTCTGAAACTCGGGTTTTCAGGGCGAGACCCAGTGAGTCCTGCTGTTGCCACTTTTCCTAGTTTGACAGACGCCTGAGGGGAGCTGAACTACTGAACTACCGGACAGCTAGCAGGATTCAATGTCAGTTCTTAGGAATATTTTAAAAGTATACTTAGTCTTATGTGAGGAGTGGAGGAGTTAATGTTCCACGGTGAGAACTTGTAGAATTTGGTTCTCTCCTTCCACTCTGTGAGGTTGAACCCAGGTCATCCGATTTGGCAGCAAGCACACTTTACCCGTTGGGTCAATTTGCCAGCCCTCTTTAGAATATTCTTAAATAAATGACTGGATGCTTTTTTCCCTCGTAAAATCTTTGCACTTGATTCGGTGTTATAGTTCAAAAGAACCAAAGTCCTCACTTGAGGTTAGGTTTTGTCCTAATCTCAAAGAGTCCTGGGAACTTCAACTGGGACATCTGCATTGTTTTGTTGTTTGTTTTTCTTTTTCTTTTTAAGCCCCAATATCAACCACAAAACAAAAACTAGCTTTTCTTAGTTAAATAACAATGGGGAAACTGGTTTCAGCCACCTCGGAGCAGACAAACCCCCACCCTCAAGGCCCTTGTCACACTCCAACCTGCCCTTAGGTATGTTTGCTGAATGGGAGACAGATTGTAGCTGCATTGAAGTTTCTCCCAGAAATCTTAGTTTGCTTTCTTCGAAGCTGGCTGTTTTTGGGGTTTACTGAGGCACGAAACGTGCCACTCAGAGGGTTGCAGGCAGCTCTCAGGCCAGAGGTCTTGTGGAGCGACCCGAGCTGTGCAGGTGGGCCACTCGTGACTTCGAAGAGCGGTGGACGGCGGAAGGTCTTTAATACGTTCCTTTTGCTACTTTAGGTAACAGATTTCCAAGTCGAGCGGGGAGAAGGCAGGGAGTGGTGTTTAAACCAGGATATCAGTGTGGGAAATCTCCCAGTGTTGGCATAGTAAACCAGGGGGGGAATCTCCGGCTGTAAGCACATCCTCCAGTGGTATTCATGATTTAAGATTTTAAAACAGGATGGAAGGGGGCATTAGGATTTATCCCTACACTCTGTTCAAAGGATATGCCGAATTTCTCGTCGCCCGTTGGTTAATAAAACGCAGAGTCGGGTACACCTTATTTTGGAATGCAAACTTAATATTATGTCTGAATTTCTGAAAGGCCTTTGATAATTGAACTAGGTCAACCACGTTTACTCTCTGTCCGTAGCGCAAAAACTGCACCTCAAGTTTTAGGCGCTGGGAACGGGAAAATAGGGGCGGAGAGCACTGCGACTCTGGGGATGGGGATGAGGGCTGTCGCATCCCAGTTGCTGTTAGGACACCGAGGAATGGTCAGGGAACGAGGTAAAGGAGGGGAGAGTCAGGACCGGTCCTCCCTGCCATTTGTCAAAGGCACAACCTGGAAAGGGAATTCGGAGCTAGCGGATCTTAATTACACTGAGCTGTACTAGATTGCGCAATTTATGGGGGGGGGCGGACAGCAATCCTGCAGGGACGCTGACGCTACCAGACCCGGGAGGAGGTGTGAGAGTGGAGACACCTTTTGTGTATCTTTGACGCGAAGCCCCTTTCTTTAAAGTCCCATCACTAAAGAAAGGGGGAGGGGGCGTAGGTGACCCAGAGGTTGCATTCTTTCGGATAAGATGAGGAGAACCAAGGGTGCTGAGAGAGATCAGGAGGATCCCAGAGGGGATTCCTTCGGCGTCGGGTCCAGTATCCCTCCCCACCCCCACCTCCACCCCTGGGCTCCAGGGAGAATTGGTTGAGCCAGGCAAACTTTCAGAAAACTCCTGGCGGGGCCCTCCTGCTGTCACTGGCTACAGTTCTGCCAGTCACTTCCTAAGTGGGGCTGCAGATTCCGCGGCATGGATAGTTGAGCTTGCAAACTAGAGTAAATGGTGAGCGCACCATGCAGGCTTATTGGAGCAAGGCAGCTTAGCCCAGAGTCGGGGCCACCATTGCTTTGGAGCCACTGCAACCTGTGAGCATCACAGCGACTTTCTGAACTTGGGGGCGCTGGGCTTGAGAGATGGGGCCCCCGTGGAGCCCAGAGCAGCCTCGCCTTCTTCCCGGTTTTGAAATCCAGATGAGTACAACTCGCAACAACACTTCCAGCTTCGGCTTAACCTCACCTCTCCTCCCCAGGTTCTCGGTTCAGAGAGTTGAGATTAGGCACAGGCAGAGAGAGGATGGTTTGGGCAGGTGCCAGCTCTGAGTACCTAGCCGATGTGGTCACATTCGCTATAGGGTCAGTGAACAGCCTCTTTAGGCTGCCTCTTTCACAAGCAGGCTGGGCGTTTTCGGCAAGGGTTTAATTTTTTTTTTCTTTTTAAAAGGAACCCTCAGAGATTACAATTTAAAGTTTTAAATGTTTTGATGCAATAGGCAATTATAAACAGAACAAAAGGGGAAGGTCTGCCTTGAAACTGCTTTGTCATTCCAGAATAAAACAACGAATTGTTGTTTTATTACGAATTGTTGTTTTATTCCGGAATGTAGCAGGAAAGACCCGGTTAATGGGAAAAATACTAAAACGCACAGTAGATACTTGATACAGACGGTTGGGAAGCTCTATCCCCACAGAAAACCTCCTTCTGCAGGGAGAATTTTTGTGGAGGAAAATTATTTGGTTATTTTCACAGTATTACAGCTCCCTTTGAATTAAACTCTTTTTCATCAACTAAACTTGGTTCCTTAATTAGGAAACACAATTGAGTTTCTAGCAGATGTTGTCAGCCACAAACTCTGATCCAAAATAATAGTGTAATTAGTTTGGGGGACATCTTTAGTTTATAAGCCTGAAATTAAAATATGATGTTTTTAAACACTGCGGTGCAAAACCACGGGGAACATTTGTTCCAGAGTGTGGTAGTAGCTCCACTTCCCTGCTCTGCCCTGGCAACGCTCTCGTGGGATGGATGTATGCAGCCCTTCTCATTCATTCTTGTACCTCTAGAAATTTCTTTCAGGTCTTAGGAAATTCAATTATTTTCTGATTAAAAAAAACGAAATCCTTAGAACACAGCGTGTTCCCAATTAGTTGAAATTTTGTTTTGTTTTTTGACATCATAACTTGTGTCTTCTAGAGATAGTTAATCAGCTAATTTTAGGTTTTTTGTAAACATACATAATTTAATCTTTACTAACTTTTACCAACTTTTTGTACCCTGAAATGTAAACATAAAGACATATTTTCTGTAGCAATCCTCTGACAGGTGAAATATTTGCTAGCTTTGCAATTGGGCCTTTCTACTTTGAATCTCAATATACAACTTCCAGATAAACCAAACAGGGTAGTCTTCTGCAGCTAGCGCTTGCCTCTTACGGTTTCATGACTTCGAGACTCTATGCTGCATAGTTCAGATGTGTCTTTATAAATTATCCATTTCCTGGGCATTGGAAGATGCAGGAAGTCAAGATGTTCTCTACAGAACTCAACAAATCCACTGCCAAAAGTTCTCCGGGCTTGAACAGTGTTTTAATACAAACCATGTTTTAGCAAAACCCAGCTTTCTTGTGGATCTCTGTGCTTGTCTTAAAAGTTTCCTAACTT
Organism: Mesocricetus auratus; assembly: GCF_017639785.1. Taxonomy (NCBI): domain Eukaryota; kingdom Metazoa; phylum Chordata; class Mammalia; order Rodentia; family Cricetidae; genus Mesocricetus; species Mesocricetus auratus. The sequence goes on along the minus strand of NW_024429210.1, from coordinate 436,474 downwards.
TAAATCCCATGAGAACATTGCATTGTGCGGTCTGTACCTCCTTAAGAATCAGTCTCCATGTGAGCCCCCATCCTCTTGAGTCCTCCTTGTTTTCTAGTGCCAACATCTCTTAGGAGAAGGTAGAGTTAAAATTACCCCCTCTGACAGACAGTAACTAGAATCCTTTGTTTCTGACACAAAGTAAACATTATTTTTAACCAAATAGACTACCTTGTGCCTTGGAGTCACATCCCTGTGGCTTTGATTTGTCTTCTTAATTTAGCAAGAAAACAAACTTCTGCTACAAATGCTACTGCTTGTTTTAGGACTGCAGATTTCTTTAACAGTACCCCATACAGCTGCTGACAGATGCTAGAGATTTCTAGAAACTTCTTAGGTGGGCAATATAACATAAGTGACACATGTGTTGAGCATAGGCATGGAGTAAAAATCAAAGACAGGGAACTCAGCTTTCATAAACACGTGACATTGATAAATGCAAGGTTTTCATCATCCACAAACAAGTCCTAACCATAAAAATGATTCTCAAGTTCCTTCATGCAGCATGAACACCATGAGTGCTAGACCAAGATTAAATTTGTTTTATTTCTGTTTGTTTGCTCTCTTAGTCTTTACCAGAGTATAGATATAATTGATAAAATGATTTTCTTCAGTTATAAACTGTGCTCATTGGTCATCCGCTGGCATTTCTGGGTTGATCTATATTTCGGGATTCCTCCAGGCCTGTCTCCTTACCCGTCACAGGTGATGATGCTAAAGTTCTCTGGGTTCTGCTGTAGTGTCTCTTCGACCCTCTTAAAAGGAAGTAGTTTGGAGAGGTTGTCCTCAGAAGTTCCCAGTCCTTGCATCTTTAAAAGGAAATTTGGGTTGTTTCCTGACTTGTTGGGAATGATGAAGTCATCAGAGGCGTTACAACTTACTGGCAATTATTAGAAAGCAGATTTCTGGGCTTTATAATGAGCATTTGGACTAAAACTTCTGAGTTTGGGCTTTTTTTTTTTACCTGTTTTTTTATTGCTTTTTGTTTGTTTGCTTGGTTTGGTTTGATTTGATTTTTCAAGACAGGGTTTCTCTGTATAACAGTCCTGGCCATTCTGGAAATGACTTTGTATACCAAGCTTGCCTAGAACTCATTGCCTTTGCCTCCCAAGCACTGGGATTAAACATGTGAGACACTGCCATCCACCTGCCTGAGTATGTTTTTTCCTTTTCTTTTCTGTATCTTTTTTTTCCTCTCAAGGTAGGGTCTCTCTGGTGTAGTCCTGGAACTAGCTCTGTAGACTAAGCTATCCTTGAACTCATGGAGATTCTCTTGCCTCTGCCTCCTGAGAGCTGGGATTAAGGGGGTGTGCCACCACTGCCCGGTCTGGTGCCCAGTCTGGGTATATTTTTTAAAAGAACTAGATAGCTTTTATCTCAATAGATTTTCATGTTCTGCACTGAAATCTTTTTTGGGGGGGGTTTTTTTTGGTTTTTTTGAGACAGGGTTTCTCTGTGTAGTTTTGGAGGCTGTCCTGGCACTTGCTCTGTAGACCAGCCTGGCCTCGAACTCATAGAGATCCGCCCGCCTCTGCCTCCCGAGTGCTGGGATTAAAGGCGTGCGCCACCAATGCCCGGCTCTGCAGTGAAATCTTAATACGTTATGGTTCATAACCTTCAAAATGTACCTTAATTTGAACTTTTTTTCCCAAACTGAGCCACATTTATGTATAACCTTTACAGACTTCTACAGAGTTGCAGTGGGAATATCTGTATACCAAGCAGCCTGTCTTTCACCATTTGCCTGAGGAGAGTATGTATGAGGCTTTCCCTAATGAAATTTCAAATGTAATTGTGTGACTTCTAATGCAATATGTTGATCATATATGAATAAAAGCCTGTGTGTTGAATATTGACACAGCAAAAGAAAAGTATTTTTGCATCTTTTAACTGGGAGGAATATTTAAATGTTAGTAACAATGGGGGTCATTGCTTGAAAGAAAGATCACTATACACAATACTAATTCACGTCTGGCAGCATAGAGTTCACTTCCTGAAATTTCACTGTGTGCTCGAACAGAACTTACACAGTGAACGGGTTGTTGGAACTTAGAAACTTTCTATTAGAAAAGAGTATATTTGGGCTGGAGAGATGGCTCAGAGGTTAGGAGCACTGACTATTCTTCCAGAGGACCTGAGTTCAATTCCCAGCAACCACATGGTGGCTCACAACCACCTTGAATGAGATCTGGTGCCCTCCACTGGCATGCAGGCAGAAGACTGTATACATAATAAACAAATAAAATATTTAAAAAAAAAAGAAAGTTTACTGCCGGGCGTTGGTGGCGCATGCCTTTAATTCCAGCACTCGGGAGGCAGAGGCAGGCGGATCTCTGTGAGTTCGAGGCCAGCCTGGTCTACAAAGTGAGTTCCAGGACAGCCTCCAAAGCCACAGAGAAACCCTGTCTCAAAAAACCAAAAAAAAAAAAAAAAAAAAAAAAAAAAGTATATTTAGGTGGTTTCTCTTTTGTATTAATTTATGTAACATAAGGTACAAGTAGCCTGGATCTATGAATTTCATGTATCTTTATTACTAAATGGAATCTTTTCTCGGGGAGGCTCCCAGCAACTTTGATCTTCCAGATTAAGACCAACACTTCTCAGCATTTCACACTTGAAATGTCTGAGTATGGTACCCTGAACACATCAAAGTGGGAGTTTGTGGCACAATATTAACCTTTTCCTTCTGTTGTTAGTTAGAAAGATACTTGAAATATGACACATATGCAGGGCGTAGGGTTTGAAAACTCCTCTGCACCTAACAATAGGTATTTTCTGTGCTGACACAAATGGATCTAAAACATAGGAGAGTTCAGCAATAGGAAATCCAGAGTCTGCATAAACCCCTAAGTCAGATGGACGCACTCATTCTCCTGCCACACATTTGACAGGTAAAAAGAAAACTATACTTTGCTAAGATTTGTAGGACTGGGACTATAGCTCAGTGCTGAAACACTTGCCTAACTCTTACATGGCCCTGGGTCTAGTCCTCAGCACAAAGGAAGGGATTGGGGAGGGACAGAAGGAGGGCAGGGATAAAGAGAGAGAGGTAGGGGAAAAGAACAGTGTGGGAATAGAGCACATCTGTAAGTAGCCCTTGGGAGCAGAAGCAAGAGGGTTACTCTAGGTTACTATGGGCTACTTAGTAAATTCCAGACCAGCCTCTGCTAAGGAATGAGCTTCCAAATTAGCAGTCTCAGTTTGTTCCTGAGTCAGACTCCAAGTAATTAATCCATCCACCTGGTTTGAAATCATGATACTAATTTCCAATTTTTCTATGTATCCATTTTCTTTTCTCACAGAAGTTCTTAGCCTAAGGATTAGTAGTCAACTTTTGTTACAAGGTAACTACTTGGGCTGGTGGTTGTCAGAGTACCTACCTATTAGGGACCTGGCCCAGAATTTCATCCCCAAGGATTTATCCCCACCTTATAATAAAATAATAACTTTTTCCATTTATGATCCTGCTTTGGCTAGGCTGGTAATATTGATCTTTCCTATTTGGTTGTTATTATCAACCTGGATAAGATTTCTGTGATATAGAGGGATACTCTCTCAGCCTAGACACACAGGGGAGGGCCTAGGCCCTGCTCCAAATAATGTGACAGACTTTGAAGATCCCCCCATGGACGGCCTCAATCTCCCTGGGGAGCAGAAAGGGGACAGGATAGGGAGTTAGTCGGTGGGGGGCAGGGGAGAAGGGAAGGGAGAGGTAACTGGGATTAACATGTAAAACAAGCTTGTTTCTAATTTAAATTTTTAAAAAAAGATTGCTGTGCTATCTTTTTTACAAGTGTACTTTCTTTTCATTTAAATTTGGAAGGCACATTGTAATGAATTAGAATAAAAACATTATAGTAAAGTGATATATAATTCTTTTTATTTGGATTAAACTAGAACAAGACACCGGTTTCTGGTTAATTGATTACTGGAGTGTCAGATGGAGTGTCACACCTCAGAACAGAGAGAAGGGAGGCACCAGGTGCACAGCCAGCCCTGTGTTCTGCTCTCTCTTTTGCTGCTCTCTACCTTTCCCCGCTTTGCTGGTCACTGGTCACACACACTGCTGTGTACTCCTGCTGTTCAGAGTGGAAACAGCGTCCTAGGAACAACCCTTTCATTCAGTCGGTAGCGCTCTTCCTTGGAGTCCTATTCTTTTTTTTTTTTTTTACTTTTTTTTATTATTTATTTTTCAGTTTAAATTTAGATAAGAAACAAGGTTGCTTCACAAGTCAGTTCCAGGTCCCTCTCCCTTTCCCTCCCCTCCTCCCATGCCCTCCTCCTAACTCCCCCATTATCCCCTCATTTCCCCAGGGAGGGTGAGGCCCTCCATGGGGGTGTCCATAGTCTGTGTGTGTGTGTTAACCTCCTTTTACTCTTCCCATTTCTTTCCATTAATATCAGCAGTTATTTCTACTTTAAACTTTAGTTATATTTGGATGTTTTCATATTACTATTAGATTAGAAAATCTGAAAGATAGAATCAGACTGTTTATGTTTGTTGTTTTTTGTTTATTCTTGTTGTTGGTGGTGGTGGTGTGTGTGTGTGTGTGTGTGTGTGTGTGTGTGTGTGTGTGTGTGTGTTTCTTCTTGAGACAGGCTCTCCCTATGTAGTTTCACTGACCTGGTACTCACTATGTAAACCAGCCTGGCTTTCAACTCACAAAGATCTGCTTACTTCTGCCTCCTCAGTGCTGGAATTACAGGTATAGACAACCATGCCTGGCTTACATATTTATAACTAAGCATTGGTTTTTCTTGGCCTATCTATTCTGCTCTGGTCAATTTTACTAGTGATACTACCATGTTCCATTAATGGAGGTTCCATTACATTATTTATTTAGTTATGTTTGCTGTGCAAATGAGGCTGCTGTGCTGTTCTCTGATGTGTCACTATATATAGCAATGATTGTCTCTTTAAGGTACCGTGCAGAAATGGAATTTTGAGGACATAGAATATGCATATTTTCAACCTTGAAAAAAACCCACCAAATCTTGTTTAAAAGTAGTTACACCAGTTTGTGTCAATACTGGCCATATATACCTTCCACCAAGCTTGTTGTCACTGACACCTGATAAGGTCAGACTTTCAAGCATTTTCCCATTTCAGATGTGTAAACAGTAGTGACTCCTGCTTGAGTTGTCTGCTTTCTGAGTACTGTTGAACTTGAGTGTCTTCCTCTGATGGACATTTGTGTTCCTCCCTATGGTAGTGGCTCCTTGGTGGCTCAGATTTGGAGGTCAGCCTGATGACATGAGACCCTGTCCAAACAAATGCACAGACAAAAGTGTTTTCATTTTAATAGAATGAAATATATTGATCTTGCTTTTAATTTACCTGAAATGTATTTTTCTTTCTGTTAAAAAGCATCATTAGATGGCATTTAAGGTAGTCATCATTCTCATTACAGGGGAAGGGCATTTAAGGTAGCCTTTCCACTACTGTTTAGTTTCCTAGTTGGGGTCATACTTTTGGATCTCTGTATAATTCCCTACTGCCAGGTTTCTCTTTAAACCTGTTGATGTATCTCTTTTCTTGCTCTCCTCTATTCCTCTCCCCATTCAATCTTCCTGATCCCTCATGTTGTCCTCCCCCCTCCTCTTCTCCCCTCCTCTTTCTCCTATCTCCCTCCTCCCTTCCCCCATGCTCCCCATTTGTTCAGGGGCTCTTGTCCCTTTCTGCTTCACTGGGGGACCGTGTATGTCTCTCTTACTGTCCTCCGTGTTTCCTAACTTCTCTGAAGGTGTGGATTGTAGGCTGGTAATTTTTTTCTCTATGTCTAGTATCCATGTATGAGTGAGCACATACCATGTTTGTCTTTCTGTGACTGGGTTACCTCACTCAGGATGGTTTCTTCTAGTGCCATCCATTTGCCTGCAAATTTCAAGATTCCATTGCCCCCTCCCCTGAGTAGCACTCCATTGTGTAAATGTACCACATTTTCTCTATCCACTCTTCAGTTGAGGGGCATCTGGGTTGCTTCCAGGTTCTGGCTATTTCAAATAATGCTGCTGTGAACATAGCTGAACAGATGTCCTTGTTGTATATATGTGTATCCTTTGGATATATGCCTAAGAATGGAATTGCTAGATCTTGAGGTAGACTGATTCACATTTTCTGGAGAAACCACCATACTGATTTCCAAAGTGACTGTATGAGCTTGCACTCCCACTAGCAATAGAGAAGCTTCCCTTTTCTCCACATCCTCTCCAGTATAAACTGCCATTGGTGTTTTTGATTTTAGCCATTCTGACGGGTGTAAGATGATATCTCAGAGTTGTTTTCACTTGTGTTTCCCTGATGGCTACACATGTTGAACACTTTCTTAAGTGTCTTTCAGCCGTTTTAGACTCTTCTATTGAGAATTCTCTGTTTAGTTCTGTACTCCATTTTTTAATTGAATTATTTGGTGTTTTGATAACTAGTTTCTTGAATTCTTTGTATATTTTGGAGATCAACCCTCTGTCAGATGTGAGGTTGGTGAAGACCTTTTCCCATTCGGTGGGCTACAGTTTTGTCTTGTTGACTGTGTCTTTTGCCTTACAGAAACTTTTCAGTTTCAGGAGGTCCCATTCATTAATTGTCAACCTCAGTGCTACTGATGTCATGTTCAGGAAGTTGTCTCCTGTGCCAATTCATTCAAGGGTGCCTCCCACTTTCTCTTCTAAGAGGGTCAGTGTGGCTGGATTTATGTTGAGGTCTTTGATCCATTTGGACTTAAGTTTTGTCCATGCAATAGATATGGATCTATCCAGTAGCTGATAGAAGCAATAGCAGAGATCCACAGCTGAGTACTGAGCCAAACTCTTGGAGGAGTGATGAACAAAGGGGTCAAGACCATGCTGGGAAAACCCACAGAAACAGCTGACCTGAGCAAAGAGGAGCTCATGGACCCCAGTCTGACAGTTGGGAAACCAAGGTAGGACCAAACCAGGCCCCCTGAATGTGGGTCTCAGCTAGGAGCACTGGGCAGTCTATGGGGCCTCTGGCAGTGGAACCAGGATGTATCCTTAATTCGTGAACGGACTTCGGGAGCCCATTTCCCTTGGAGGCATACTCTTTTAGCCTTGATACACAGGGGAGGGCCTAGGCCCTGCCCCAAATGACTTAACAGATTTTAATGATCCCTCTTAGAAGGCCTCACCCTCCCTAGGGGGTGGGTGCAGGATAGGATTAGGGGAGCTGTGGGGGGGCTTGAGAGGATGAGAGGGAAAGGGGACTGGGATTGATATGTAAAATAAGATTGTTTCTAATTTAAATAAAATTTGTATTTAAAAAAAGCACCATTAGACCAGGCATGGTGGCTCATGCCTTTAATCTCAGCACGTAGGAGGCAGAGGCAGGCAGATCTCTGAGTTCAAGGCCATTAGGTCTACATAGTGAGTTATAGAAGATAAAGGAGGAAAAAAATAGATACAAAGATATATGGGGTTTTTTGTTATTGTTTTTTTGTTTGTTTTTTGTTTTTTGAGACAGGGTTTCTCTGTGGCTTTGAAGGCTGTCCAGGAACTAACTCTTGTAGACCAGGCTGGTCTTGAACTCACAGAGATCTGCCTGCCTCTGCCTCCGGAGTGCTGGGATTAAAGGCATGCCACCACTGCCCAGCTATGGATAAGTTTTTAACTTAGTGAATCACTATTCACTACTGTCAAAGCACTTACCCTTTCCTCACAATTTACAAATGCTATCTCTTTGGCTAGAGAAGTGACTCACCCCGTAAGGGCACCTGCTGCTCTCTTGAGAACCCAAGTTTGGTTCCCAAAACTCACATCAGACGGCTCACAACTTCCTGTAACTCCAGCTCCAGGAGATTCAGTGCCCTCTTCCAGCTTCTGTGGACACTGCACACATGTGGGGCACACTCACAGACCCTTGCCACACATAAGTGGGGTTTTTATTGTTTGTTTGTTTGTTTTGAAGCACTGGGGACCAAACCTAGAGCTTCATATATGGATAAAGCCACGCACTCTGTGAACAACGCTCTTGGTCTTTTTTTTTTCTCTGTGGTTTTCAGGGTGAGCTTATGAACTTTTTACATAGTAAGGAAAACATTCCCCAAATAGACACTAATATCCACAAATAACTTTCTGCAGAGTGTCAAGATGAATATATTTAATATGTTCTTTATATAGTGTTTGGATTTTGTTGAAACTGAACCACTTTATGTAGTGGATAATAAACACTGATTTAAAGTCTTTAGTTTCTTTTGGCTGTCCTGAATTTTGGTTCATGAACAAAGTCAGAAAGTTCATTTTATTAAAAATATATAAAAATCTGACTAAGCAAAGAGTTTTAGATTGTAAAAATTAAGGGATTTTGTTTTGCTTTGTCTTCTTAAGTATTGTTTGAATTGAGATGCGGATGTGGGACTAGGCAGGTAAGGGCTGTCTTTGCTCCTTTTGTTTTCAGGCAGGGCTGGAACAATGGTTGTTACTTGAGAAAGGCCTTCTAACCTTTGCCATGCTCTGAACAGACCTTCAGGTCATCACAAGGTTCTTAGTGGTATTTCAATTTCTTAATTTAATGTTTAACTTCTGAGAGAATTGCTTAGAAACATTTACCTTGTTGATGCTCCAGGGAAATAGTTAGATAATAATGACTATTGGTGAGATAAGATACTTCATGAGAATCTTATTTTGAACAAATGATTAAAAGTAGAATTGTCATAGGTTCATTTAACTGGAAATTTATTTTGAATTTTCATCTTTAAGACATTTAATATGGGAAATGAGCTTTAATATTAAAATGTAAGATACTAGAACTTTGTTTTTTAAATATATTTTGCTTTATACAATTTAGAAATATCTTCGAATCATCTTCATCAAGTATTCTATGGTAATTTTATACATTTGTTGAGGTTTTGGTTTGTGGGGTTTTGTTGTTTTTTGTTTTTTGTTTTTTTTTTTTTTTGTCCCTTACTGCTTTCACGCTTTGGAAATAAAGGATACTTACAGCAGGCAGTTTGTTCCTTACTGTAACCTCTGCATTGGTCTGAGAGGCACCTATGCAAACTGTGATCGCCAGCACATGGTCCTTATTTTGGGCCTTTTCTGATCTAAGCTTAACTGACTGAGTTCCTCAGTCAAGGGAAGAGGAGAGAGCATTTAACAGGATTCGGCATTATGTGGGTGTGATGGTGTTAGTTTAGGGCTATTTTTCTTTTCATATTTAAATTAATTCTTATATTCCAAGTTAGTAAAGACCAAGACATGCCCTTTACAGTTGTATATGGACATATAGTTGTAACTTAGGATAGTGTCTCATTGACCTACTGTATGTATAGTTGCATACTGTGACTGAGGCAATCATATCATCCATTGTCTACAGCAGAACACTTGGAGGGTGAAATGGGGCATTAGAAATAATTACTGTCAGAATAATAAGCACAAGTCAGGGTGTCTCCCAGTAAGCCATAAGACCCTAACTTCTATGTGTCATGATTCCTACAGCCAAGAAGTTTTAAAACTAACTCACTTAGCTCTCTCAGGAGAAAGGAAGGCAAAGAGCTGGTCAGAAGGAAGAGGACGTGTCTGTGTAGGCATTGTACCTATGCACAGAAGAGCACACCAGAGACTATCTGGGGGTTAAGCGTGCCCTACCTGTTAGTTTCCTTGTTTTACACACCTAGTGGTTGTGGGAATCGAGTCATCCTCAGACATTTAGAAACATTATCCTGCACATCTTCATTTCCTTTCTCTAAGTCTCATGATATATTGTGTTTTTTTCCAATTTTTCCCTCATTTTGTAATTGGATTAGTTTTATTCATCTAGGTCAGTGGTTCTCAACCTGTGGGTCATAACCCCTTTGGAGTCAAACAACCCTTTCACAGGGGTTGCATATCAGTTATCCTGCACGTCAGATATTTCCACTATAATTCATAATAGTGGCAAAATCACAGTTGCTAAGAACTAGCAAAAATAATTTTATGGTTGGCGTCAGCACAAACATGGAGAATTGAATTAAAGTGTTACAGCATCAGGAAGGTTGAGAACCACTGATCTAAGTAAACTGATTCACCTTTTGGTTTTGGTGTTTGAGCCACTAGGGAAGAAGGCCTCAGGCAAACCTTCTTGGCATTCTTGATCAATCAAACTGTAGGTCTTGTTGGCGGTTTCTTTGGATTATAAAGAACGTGAGGGGTCAGGTAGAGTATACTAGCTTCCCTCCCAACATAAGCCAGGCACGGTGGTACAGTCTATGATCTCAGCAGCACTGGTGGGGGGAGGGTGTTGGGGCAGGAGGCTGAAAATACCAATCGTTGGCTACATAGCAAGTTCCAGGCCAGCCTGAGCAGGCCAGTCTGAAGCTTGCTCATTCTTCACGAGTGCATGCGGTTCTCAAAAGCAGGGCAGCTTTGTGTGCCTCTGTTGCTTTGTGTGCTGTCCCTCCAGAGGGAGAGTGAGTGGTGAGGGTCAATGTGGAGGTGACAGGTGGAAAAGGGGGTGCCTCTCTTTGAGGAGGGTGTAAGGACTCTTCATGTAAAGAGTCAGTTTTGGTTTTGTGGGTCTTGCCCCCCACCCCTTCTGAAATCTATCCCCAAGAATACACAATATGGGAGCATGTGTTTGCTGAACATCACATCTATGGTTCCCACAGGGGCTAAACGACCTGGAAAGGAGAAGCGGCCCTATGACTCCCGACAGCCTGACCTCTCCACTCTCTCATTGTAGCCAAGTTCTGAGTAAGCAACAGAGAGAACACTACGGCCGGGGGCCATGCCCTGCCTGCTCTGGGCTGTGGGGAAGTGTCAGTCTGTGTTTGGGTGTGGTAAATCTGGGCTACACTGAGGAAATCTGAGCATATTGAAGAAAAGGTGGTAACATATATTGACACAATGCTGAAACCCATTGTTAACAAGTTATCGCTTCTTTGTTTAGAACCCTTTTGTTAGACAATAATGAATGGAAATGTTGACCTATGCTCTTTAAAAGACTGATATTTGTGGCACCAAAGATAAGCATGTCCCCAGTCACTTTTTGAGGATTTGCAAATATTTGCAGGCTAAAAGAATATAGTAAAAAAAAGATCCAAGTGATTTCCTGTCAGCTTATTCTCTAGTCTTCCTAAAAATTAGGAAATAACGTATCTTCAAAGGGGGGGGTGGGGGCTTGATTGTGGGATGTATAATAGATTATTCACAATCTTATCCTTTTCTTTTGGGGGTTACTAGTATTATTATTTTCAAATTTCAGATTTGGGGGAAGAAATATGGATGGTTTGGGGGGAATACTGACAAATCCAACTGTGTGACTCGGTTATTTAATTCAGTCACCCAAACTGGCCTGGGACTCACAACAGTCATGCTGCCTCTGCCTCCCATGGTAATATTACAGTTATGAGCCAATACATGAATTATTAAAACATTTCAAAGTGTCATCAAAAGGTACATGCAAGGACTAGAGAGATTTCTTAGTAGGCAAGGGTACTTACCATCCAGCTTGATGACTTGAATTTAATTCCAGGGACACATGGGGAAGGAGAAAACCTTTCCCAAAAGTTGCCCTCTGACCTGAATAAACTTACCATGGCTCATGCATACATACATGCATGCATATTCGTGAGTGCATACACACAATAAATAAATATTTAAGAGGTATCCACTTACAGTATATTTAAGAAATACTGACAACATAAGCCCAACAAGGTAACATGCTTGTAATCCCAGCATGGGGAAGCTGAGTTAGGAAGACTGACACAGTCTGACTCTAGCATGGTCTGTATAGCAAGACCTTGTCACAAAAAAATACATTTTTTCTTTTCTTAGAATAAATATTTAGTTAAAAATGTATATCCCCGGGGCTGGTGAGATGGCTCAAAGGTTAAAATCATTGACTATTCTTCTAGGTGTCCTGAGTTCAATTCCCAGCAACCACATGGTGGCTCACAACCGCCTGTGATGTGATCTGATGCCCTCTTCTGGAATGCAGACAAACATTCAGACAGAACACTGTATACAATAGATACATAGATTAATAATTTAGTGTGTGTGTGTCCCTCTAAATGGGTTACCCAAACACCTATCAAAATGATGTATCTTGTGAAGAATGGCACAACTTCTCCCCAAATCGATATTTTTTTGGAAACAAACCTGCTGGATTGCCTCTCCTGACACATGGCTCCAGTGACTCAGTTGCAGCCACTGGTCATCTTTAACTCCTTCATCTTTGCTGCCCTGAAGCTGAGTGCTGGCTGGAATTTTCTTAAGGCAGAAAGAATGGCACCTTCAGAAGTCTTTGACAGCGTTTAAACACCTCTTATCCAAATTTAATTTCCATGAATGATTGATTTGGGCACTTGATGGGCGGCTTAAGGACATTCAATTCCCTCATTTTCATGTGCTAATGAAGCTGAGTGGGACACAAGGCATCCTGTTTGGATATGCACAGGACTTCTTCAGTTTCTCTCCCAGGGTTTGTCTCTACTAAATTGTTGTTTTACTGAGCAACTGTGGCTAATCTGTCTGCCAGGGCCCAGGCCTTGGACTTCCTCTGCAGGAAGGACTGTAATTAGTGAAGCTATCAAACCTAGCATTTAATTTCAAGAGAATTTATTTTGTACAAATCTTCCAATAAGTTGCAAAATCAATGAAGTTCAGGTTCCCCTGCCCTCATGTGCTCCTTGCGGATTCATTTTTTAAGTAAAATCAGGAAAGAAAAACTTTCAGTTTCAAATTTTGAGAGGTTTTAAATAAAATTTTCCTTTTTATTGAAAATAGAGTTTTTTCTTCTACACATAATATAACTTTATCACAATTTCCTCTCCCTCTATTTCTCCCAGTTCTTCCCCACCTTCCCCTTCATCTGGGTCCACCCCTTTCTGTCTCTCATTAGAAAATAAACAGGCTTTCATAATAAAATAAAATAGAATATAGAAAGACAAAAACCCACACATCAGAATAGAAAAAAAGAAACAGAAGGAAAAGAGCCCAAGGCACAAGAAACAGATATAGACACAGAAATTCACCCCTTTACACACTCAGAATTTCTATTTAAAAACACTAAACTGGAATCTATGATATATAAACAAAGAACCTGTAGGTTAAAAAGAGAGAGAGAAACTATATTTTAAAATTAAATTTAAAATAAGATTAGAAAAAAAGATGAGTCCTGACAGGACATCATGACACAAGGAACTCAAAAGACGCCACTGAGTTTGTTTTCTGTTGTGCTGAACATGTGGCCTACCCGTATGAGTAGCTTGTTTCTCCAGTGGATCTTGGAGAAAACCAAAGTTTCATTTGTGGTGGTTCTCCATTGGAGACAGCTTCTGCAATGTGGATGGGGACATGCGCCTGCTTCTTTCAGCTCTAGGACTCCATCTGGAGCAACCCTCACAGGCCCGTGCACTCTGCCTCTGTCTCTGTGAGTTCAAGGGAGCTTTGATCATGTTGACCTTGTTCTCCTGATGTCCTCCCTCCCTTCTGACACTTACACTGTCTGCCTCCTCCTCCTAGGTGTTCCCTGCACTCTGAGGGGAGGAATCTGATGGGGATACCCCATTTGGGGCTGAGTGTTCCAAGGTCTCCCATTCTGTGCATGATGTCTGGATGTGGGTCTATGTATCTGTTCCCATCTGCTGCAGGAGGTAGCTTCTCTGATGATGGCTGAAGAAGGCAATAATCTATTTTCCTTGCTAGAGTGACAAACTTTGAGTTTAAAATCTTGACCAGCAGATGTGATTTTTTTTCAGACTGCACTAGGATTTGCTTGAAAATGTTCTTTGGCAGAGTAGAAAGGTCCTGTGGGAAGTACGTCAGGTTCTTTCTGATAAAAGTAGATGCTACTGGGACTTGAGTCTTGAAGCTATTCTGTGTGTTCTTGCACAGCTCTCTGTTGGAAACTGGATATCTCTGCCATCTGAGGCTGTAGGGTCACAGACTGGGTTTGTGACAACCCCCTACCCGAAGTGAGACACTTCCAGCCTCTTAAGTTCAAAACAACAGTCCCCAACAGAACCTACTGCTTCCCCACACCACTTCATATTCTTTCTGACAAAAGCCAGAGTCCTGCTCTCATATAAAGTTCTGTACATCTGGGAGAATAGATCTTTGTTTACATGGAGGCGAATGCACTGTCTTGCAAATGCTTCCCCACACTAGCCCACACAGCCCAAGCCCCTGGGTATCTTTGTTTTGCCTTGTCTGTGTTCATGGAGGGGACAGCTACTAAGAGCACAGCAGGATGGGTAGTGGCAAATCTTTGGTTTCTGTAGGTGCAGGGAAGGGCATCCTGGATAAAATCAGCTTTGCTTTCTCAATGAAGCTCTTCATGACCTTGCAATCAAGAGAATTTCATAAACATCCCCCATGAGGGGTGAACTTGGGGTGCTGATTAAACTGAAGTTTGAGAGTCCCTTAGAACATGATTTTGCTTCAGATACCATTTTATAATTCCCCTTGGACTTATAAGATACCTTCTCATGTCTTCCAGCCTCCCCTGCCCACAATAAATAATAGACAAGGAAGAAAGCCCTCTGCCAGCTAGCACCAAAGTGTCCTCAGTGTCTAGTTAGTGCACATCTGAGAAGCAGGTCTCGGGTCTCCTTGTGCAGTTCTTGGAAGCGAAGGCTGTCCCTTACACACTCCCACCTGGACACATGCCACTCAGGCATTGTGCCACAGTGGCAAGGAAGGAATCCTCTGTGGGGCTTCTGTCCTTTGACAGCGGAGCATGGTCCTGGTGGTCCAGGGTCTGAGTGTCATGGAGCATGCTGTGTCTAAGGTTTCTCTCACAGTGGTGCTCCATGGCAACTCGGGCCATTTTCTTGCCTGCTGATAGAAAGTTAGTGTTTATTGTTTGTCATGTCCCCATTGTTCCTTTGGTGCTTAGTCACAGTGGAATCTACCCTGAGAGACAGTGATGTCTCTTGTACTTCCTAACTATTCTCCATGCTTAAGAGCTGGCATAGCAAAACTTCCTTGAAACAAAAGCAGATGTCATTTTGTTACACTATCCTTGTAGATCATTCATGTAAAATTAACTGTTATCCCATGTTCCAAATTACATGCTACTAAGAGTAAGGGGTGAGTTGGAAAATGAACAAGTAGTATCTTTAAATGATTTATTAAAGCTGTTTTTAAAAAGATTCATAGATCGTGTGTGTGTGTGTGTGTGTGTGTGTATTGTACATACATTGGAGATTGTGAATTCATATCCTGAGTGACCAGATCCCCTGGAAGTGGAATTACAATTGGAGATGCCTGATATGGGTGCTAGGAACTGAACCCTCATTCCCTGTAAGAGCAGAAAATGCTCTTCAACTACTGAGTCATCTCTCCAATTCCTAAACTGACTATTTTTAAAACTCATGTTTTGGTACTTTAGCTTTTTTCTTCTATCTTGGAGTTTTTAAGCAGAGGAGATAATAGGTTCCCCACAGTACAGGGACTTCTCCCTCCCACATTACTTGAAAGCTTTTCCTCACCAATACTTCTTGAGGGCTAACAGTTCAGAGCTACCTGCCCACTCAACCCCTTTCCATTGCAATAGTCTCTCTTTGTAATCCCCAAAGCTAAACTCCTAAGGGTTTTCTCCAGCTCCAACCTTTCCTGGGGGCCAACCCTTCACCCACACCAGCATCAGCTCAAGCTGCCTAACCATTAGGACATCGTATGAGGATGAAGTCCAAGCTCACCTCCCGCCCACCACTCTGTGTATTGCAGTGTTTGTCCTTTCTGATGAAGTCCCTTTGAATCTACAGACCTTCCAGTGTAGTGGTTCCCGACCTGCGGGTCATGACCCTTTTGGGGGTAGAATGACACTTTGACAGGGGTCTCATATCAGAAGTGCTGTATATCAGATGTTTACATTATGATCCATGACAATAGCAAAATTACAATTATGAAGTAGAAACAACGCCTTTTAAGAAATTTACCTGATGTCTCTCCACTCACTGCTCAGGAGTCTGTTCATTGTGCCTTATTTGGTTCATTCTCCCTTTGCATCCAATGTTCCTTTTGCAGCATTAATGAGGACCCTTCTATTTGGTAAATACCTGCAACGGGCAGTGCAAATCCAGCAACTGTCTTCTGGGGAAACACACACACACACACACACACACACACACACACACACACACACACAGGAAAAGCAGGCCTAATCAGGTGACCTCTCTAGAAGAGGAGTATGGGACTGTGCCCCTTACCTGAACATCTGCATTCTCCCCTGTTCCAATAGGACTTATTTGGTCTTTGCTTAAGAATTCTGACTACAGGCAGTCTGTCTTGACTGCCTTCTGGAACATGAAATCCCTCCTATTTCAACTCTATCTGGATGAATCAACCCTTTCTACAAGGTCCAGATCAAAACCACCTTTTCCATACAGCTGTGGCCAGGTCCATAGTCAGGCATCTTATTTCTCTGCTGAAGACCAAAGAGGCTGAGCACAATTCCCACAGCCAGGCTGATGTTCTCGCATGTGTCCTTGTCTTCCCTTCCTTCTTCGCCCCGCCCCTGTCCTGTTCACTTGTCTCCCTACAGCTCTTGCACGGAAGGCTGCTAGGCATTTGGTTTTGCTTTTAGCATAACGTAAATTAACTCTGACATGAGTATTTGAAGCAGAGAAATTGGACAAATGACAAACAAGCGAAAGACATAGTTGTTTCTGTGACAAGCAGACTTCAAAATGCCACTCAGATGCTTCCAAGTGGATTCGCTCCTCTTTCCACTTCCAGTGAGACAAACATTGATGTGGACTTTCAGGGATCACTTTCTCTTCCTTCTGTTGAAAGGAGGGGTCATAGTAAACTGCAGAAAAATTGAAGAAGGTTGTAAATCTACTTGAGGAATTAGCATTCTTCAAGCAGACCTTTCCCCTGGGGAGGGGACTGTCCTCACATATTC
Source organism: Mesocricetus auratus (assembly GCF_017639785.1). Taxonomy (NCBI): domain Eukaryota; kingdom Metazoa; phylum Chordata; class Mammalia; order Rodentia; family Cricetidae; genus Mesocricetus; species Mesocricetus auratus. Next base: position 419,592 of record NW_024429210.1, on the reverse strand, counting down.
AAAGCTGCAGTAAGGAGGGAGAGAAACAAGGGGACACACTTGTATGGGCACTTATGGAAAAAAAGTTATATCAAGATAGAGAGCATAGATGAATGAATGACTCTGGAGTCTAGTCGAAAGAAGAGGTAACTAGAATGGGAGACACAGAGCATCTCAGGTGAGGTTCTGTGAATGTGAATGCTCCCTCCTCAATATTTAGCTCACTACTGGATAGGTTAAAGACAGTAGAAGTCCACTGGGCCATCTATGGGATCCCAAGACATAGTCCATCTCCCTGTCTCTACTGCAAGGTAAGGCTGGCTTAGTCCCTCCGCAACCCAGTTTAGCTGGTCCAGTTAAGCCTCAGAGCTTCGGACTCTAAAGAATTTGGCTGAATAATGTCTTGCAGGTGGCCAGGGGCCTTACTTTAATTTCTTTTAACTTTTAGGGACATATCTCACCCCCCTGTTCTTTTTTTTAAAAAAGAGCTAATAATCTCACATTTTTAAGAATATATGCTATTCAACGCAATTTTATACAGCCATGCAGAAACTGAAATCACGCTTGCAGGAACATGAAATGCAACTAGAAATCAGATGGTAAGTGAAATAAGTCAGACTCAGAAGGACAATTGCCATACACTTTTTGACATATGCAGAACCTAGATTTAAAATCGTGTGTGTTTGTGGGTCATGAAACCAGAAAGGGGATCATGAGAGGGAAGGAGATGATCTTGAGGAAGGTGACAAGTAAATAATGGGACACAGGTAATAAGAAAACAGAGACAGAACCAACTAGTGGAGAAGAAACCAGCAGGACAGATGGAGAGGGCACAGGAAGAGAGTAGGGGAAGGGAATGAAGGAGAGCAAAGGATAATGACAGGTGTGTGTGATGATGCTTTGATCAAACCTGTTAGTTTTACATGTTAACTTAAAATTTTTATGCTACAGTTTAATACTATAAATAAAAATTGTAAGCACAAATTTAAATTATTTTATGTTTCCACTCAAAACATTTGTGTATTTATTTGTTTGTCTATTAAAGTAAATTGTTTAAACTCTGGTTGAAACCCATCTGTGACATATATGGCCATGATACTGGGCATGGTGAGAAATGCTGAAGCAGGGGGATCACGAGTTCAAGGCTGACCTGAACACAGGATTTTGAAATAAACTCAAAAAATCAAAAGGCTTCTGGGCACAGGTCTGAGGATGGCCAAGGCTCAGCCTACAGTACTTAAAATTTTAAAATAAAATCTATAGATATACATGACAGTCACAACCTTAACTTCAGCCATCACATTTACTTAATCTCTATAGATTGGTCAGCTTCTATAATCAGTTTGTCTTGGGAAATTTCGCTCGTTTCTTGAGATGGAAATTGGCAAATAAATGCCTCTCGTTGAGAGAGAAGAGTAAGATCTACGGTCAGAGCTCAGGTTCGCTCCCTGACACAATGCTATTCTATCATTCTATCTGGAGACATTGCCGGAGGAGTGGCTCTTTTCAGCATCCAATTTAAATGAAAACGGTATCTTTGTGGCTCAGATCCCCTGTTCTCAACTGTTCCTTCAGCGGTGAACAGTTGGATCATCTGTAGCCTCCTCAAATGTATATGCATCCCAGACACTTTCCCAGACTGAGTTCAGCTTACTTACCTGTAAACTGCCTTTTGACGTTGGGTTTCTTCTCTCATCATTAAAGAGTATTTTCAGCTAGATTCGGCTTTTAATAGTCACAAGTTCAGTGCTACCAAGAGTTTCTGAGGGTCCTTCTGTGCCATTAGATGGTCATTGCCCCTCTCTTCCCGCCATCAGAGTCCTTACGCACACTGTCTTTGGCTTCCGGACCAGGTAGGCTGGCTCTTCATGTAATTTTCCTAAACTCAGTTTTCCCCCTCCGTTCTCTGGGTTTGATCATGTCTTCACAGCAGGAATCTTTCCTGGTGCTTCTATAAGAAGGGCTTCATTGGGCCCCTCTTCTTATCTGGCTTTGGTCAACTATTTCATAGCCCTTGTCACTTTCCAAATGCATTTCTCAGTATATTTACTTACTTAATGTCTGCCTCTCCAGCCAGAATGCTAACTCCACCAGGCAAAGAATTGATTTGTCTGTCGTGTCTCTTCTGACTGGTGACATCTTTAAAACCTAAAAGATAGTTTGTTTTTTTAATACATGAATAAAAAATTCACTAAATCTTTGAATACAAATGTCAATGTGTTTAGGCTTTTTGAAAATAAATCCAGAGAGGGGCATAGTGGCACATACCTTTAATCCCAAAACTCAGGAAGCAGAGACAGGATCTCTGAACTTGAGGCCAGTCTGGTCTACAAGCAGTCAGGACTACACAAGAACCCTGTCTCAAAAAACAATAATAAAAAGAAAAGAAAAAATCTGAAATCAGATTATTTTTAATAAATGGTATCTTCCTTCATCTTTAATAGAAGTCTAAATGCAGTCTATAATACAACTTTATTATAGAAACAGTATAAATGACAATAGAAAATTATAGACTAGAAGTTGAAATTTACATTTTTCCTATAATAGCATTAGGAAATTGTGCTGGGGGGCTTTGTTGTCGTTTTATAGTACTTTAAAAGACAGCAGTTGGTTTTTTGGTGACAGGTGTCCTTCTCTTTTTAAATTGCCAAAGCTGTGAATTATTGTGACAAAAATAGGGAGCAGAGAGCCCAGCCTACAGGGCTTTGCTTATTTCTTTTTGTGAGACAGTGCTGGAAACAGGAGCCTTCTGGACTGCCTGACGTCATAGGTAATGGGTTCTCAGAGTTCAAGACACAGTCCTGCAGGGTGCCAGGTGGACTTCCTTAAATTTACAGGGAGCACTGAGCCCTTCCAGTTGGAGCAGTGGTCAACTTGGGGCCACCTCCACCCCCATCTCTTCCCTTGCTGGTAAGGGTGGGGCTGTTGCTTTTCTTCCTTTCTTTTACAAGGTGGTAATCTCCAAGTGACCAATGGTCAGAAAGTGCTTTGAAAGGAGATTTACACATGTTAAACTTTTCCCCAGGGCAAGTCAGTCAGCCTGAATGTTCCTGAGCCTTTAAACTCTCTCTCTCTGTCTCTCTGTCTCTGTTTCTGTCTCTCTCTCTCTTCCCCTCTCTCCCTCCTCTCTCCTTGTCCCATCCCTACTTAACCCCCGTCCCCCTCTTCCTCCCTCTCCCTTTATCTCTCTGTGTCTCAGCTTCTGTTAAAAATAAATCAGAAAGAAAGTGAACTTCTCTATATTGCTTTACCTGGGTAAAGAAAATACAACTGTGTCCTGTCTACAACCCTAAAATCAACAGATTTGGATTTCCTTTTTTAAATTCAAAATTCTTCAAGGTTCAGGCAGTGCTTAACAGTGAATATAATCTGTCACCTTTTGAGTAAAAAAAGATGGAAAGATAAAAATATGTGTTTACTTTTGTTTTCTGAAAAGGGGGGAAATAAGGAAGAGAGCAATAACAATAGATTTGATGGACAGTTGGGGTGTAAGGGGAGGGTACCTTATAGGGAGATGACTAGAGATGGTATCTGCACTAAGGCTTTCTCCCTGTGTCCTGAGTGTCTCTTTAGATCATTCTGACTTTTGAATCATGTAGTATAATATCTACTGATAAAACATAAAATAAGGCTGGATGGAATGGCACATTCTTTTTAACCCCAGCACTTGGGAGACAGAGGCAAGAGAGAGCAAGCTGAAGGTCAGCCTGAGCTGCATAGTGAACTCCAGGTCAGTCAGGGCTACACAGACTCTGTCCAAATCTCTCCAAAATCACCAACCGCAAGACAGAACAAGTCAAAGAGTCAGAACTTCTCAAGTTCCTAACTCCTGACCTGTTTTGATCTTAGTCTTCTAGTGTCCTGTTTTTGTGTGTTTGTTTTGTTTTCTTAAGGAGTAAAATGTAAGCAACATAATCCACCATTTTAATGTTGTTTGTCTAGTGCTATGGATTTAACGGGGGTTGGGGGGGTGGGGGCTGTGTTCATGCTAGGCTGAAGAGGTGCTCTACCACCAAGCTAAGCCCCACCCCATTCTAACCATTTCTAGGTGCATGTTTCATTCAGCACTAAGCTCGTTCATTTGCCATGTTGTCTGCCTCCAGAACCCTTTCTGCATTCCAAACAAGCTCTTCATTAACAGCATCTCCCCATTTTCCTTCCCTAGTCGATTGTTTGGTTTCTATTGGCTATCTCTTCTAAGTGAGGTCACACAGTGTGTATTCACCCTGTCGTTTCTGTCTTACATTGCCGACCATGATGCAACACATGTCAGAACTTCATTTCTTAATATGACTGAGTAATACTCCATGATATGCATGTACCAAGTGTATGTTATCTTTTATATTTTGGTGGATAATTAGGCTATTTTTTTATTTTGACTGTTTTGAATAAACTTTCAAGTCTTTAAATGACGTCTTTGGTTCAAAACAAGTTTCCAGCCTGCTCCATAAAGAACAAAACAGAATTCAAAGGTTTTTGGTTTTGTTTTTTGACTCTACCAATTTGAAATCAATGTTTATCCGAAATTAGTTTGAAGCTAAAGCACATTTAGATAATAGGAAATAACTGCTGAAATGTAAGCATTTTCCAAGCACGACTTGGCAGCTAGAAGACAATATTAATGAACACAGGTTAATGGAAAACACTGGTGTCTGCGTATGTGACTCCACTATGAACTGGCTAGAGAGGGTGACCTGCGAGCATTTGCCCTCCCCCTGCCGGAGGGCACCATGTTGAGAATAAAGCAACCAAGTTTAGAACTGGGCAAAGGGAAACAGCGACAATTTGGGACAAGTTCACACAGTTGCTTGGCCACTGACCCTGGGCAAATGTCCCCTCATCTCTTAATGATGGATGGTGTAGCAACTTTGACCAAGCTAAGTAATCTTGGTTCCAAAGCCAGCTGCCAGATTTTCTTTCCTTTTTGGAGAGAGCCCCTAAAGGCATGTTGATTTAGTGGCATCCTCTCATGGTTGACTCTGTCAATCAGGATGATAATGGGGAAGCAGGGCCGTGTAAAGGCCAGGCCTACTTTAGGAATGAGAAATAAGGCCTGCAGTAGGTTGAGAGAGGAAGGATGCTCTGGGTGTGGGGGCCCTCTGTGGTTTGCATGTGCTCTTCTGCTTTTGAGAGAAATGATATAAAGAACACTACTGTTAGCTGGAGGGTGGTGGTGCATGCCTTTAGTCCTAGCACTGGGGAGACACGGGCAGGAATATCCCTGAGTCCAAGGACAGCCTGTCTACAGAACAAGTTCCAAGACAGCCAGGGCTACACAGAAAAACCCTGTCTGAAACAAAAAGAACACCATTGTTGATCCATGCCAGCTTCTAGATCTAGGGGTGAGGAATTTAACACAAGAGATGTATAGAAGGTTTAGCACATGGCAGAGTTCACTACACAGGACGAAAACACTGTCATTGGAACTGCCCAGCCTATGAGAAGTTGATTTTTTTTCAATAATGGCTATTCTTTCAATAAAATACCTTTCTTCTTTTTCTTCTTCTTCTTCTTCTTCTTCTTCTTCTTCTTCTTCTTCTTCTTCTTCTTCTTCTTCTTCTTCTTCTTCTTCTTCTTCAGAGTTTCTCTGTATTGTTTTTTTTAGAGGCTGTCGGTCCAGCCCGGCCTCGAACTCACAGAGATCCGACTGCCTCTGCCTCCCAAGTGCTGGGATTAAAGATGTGCGCCACCACTGCCCGGCAGTAAAATACCTATCTTGAAAAAGAAAATGTAACAAATATTTGACCTCAGGAAAAAATTAATTTCGTAGTAATCCAAAGCAGTTACTAAAATTGTTTTGTCAATTGTGGTATTTTTTCAGCAGATTATATATATTTTAAGACAGCTTAAAATTTCAGAAAAATGCAGGAAATTGTACATGGGGGCTTTGTATGCCCCACATCCAGCCTCCTTTGTTTTTGGTTTTGGTTTTGGTTTTGCCTCCTCTGTTTTTGAATGCTAGAATAAATGAGGTTCGAGTTAAGATATCAGAATTGGCAGAGTTTTAGGAGCTGATCCATACTTCCTTCCCATGTCCCTGGTTTTCACCAGCTTTCCCCTTTGAGTCCCAGAGTAGCATTTAGACACCACATGGTATTCACTGATTCTGCCCCCTTAGACTCCTGGCCTGACTCTCACCCTCATGTCAAGGAAAAGGAAGCCATCAAATGAAGGGATTTGTCCAAATTTTACACAGGCTAACGTGAATCCAGACTAAAACACCTTTGGATGTGTCTGTGTGTTATACTATGCGTCCAACCACCAACAACCTATTGTTTCTGTGCTGCCTGGTGAATTTGATAACGAGGACCAAAAACCACGAACTAGACAAGCAAACAAGAACCCGAGAGCCACAGTCTTGGCATTCCACACACTTTCCCATGACGTGCGTAAGTTGTGAGTGCTGCTCTCAGTTAGCCGGGCAAGTCCCTTCATGTCTGAATCTGTTTCCAAGGAGGTGAAGACAGAAGGTGGAGAGCATCATCCCCAGGATCCTTCCCCAAGAGTCACACCTGCATCCTGTTCCACGTCATCCTTTCCCATTCCTTTCTAGCTACACATCCTGTTGGCTGAAGTTCACTCCAAGTTGTTTTCCTACTATGTCTCAACTATGACCCGAATGCTACTTTCTCTCTAATAAAAGATTCAGAAAAGTTAAGCCAGTGCCCACACATCCAAATAAACAACCAGCATCCTCTACTGGAGTTCCGGCTCTCCCTAGCGAGTGCCTCAGGATAGCCATGAGCCTCCACAATTGATGTGTGTGTGTGTGTGTGTGTGTGCATGTTTGTGTGTGTACACATATGTGTGTATATATATATGTATTGTGTATATACATACAATATATGAGTGTGTGTACATATATATGTATTGTGTATATATGTATACATACATACATACGATTCCACAGAACTCACACAGTAGAAGGAGAGAGCCAACTGTTTTAGGTTTACTTCTGACTGTGCATCATGGCATGTGTACATAGCATACATGCACACACTCTAAATGTAAAGAACTATTTTTCACCTAACTGTGCTCTATCTTTATCTATTCAGTAGGATACAAATGAAAGCACTGGGTTGGTGGGTTGGTGAGTTGGTGGATGGGCTTGTTGCTCTGGTTTCCTATGTGCTTTAAACATCATTCACACATAGTTACCTTGTATTTAGATCACAGTGACACTTGTGTTTAGGTCATAGTGAGCTTAATTTTCTTCTTAGCTGTTAGATCTTCAGTTAAAATATGTATTAAGTAGTACAGTAACATATCCATTCTCATTAAAACAACAAAAAGTAAATGGTTCTGTACGATACATACATGGGTGAAATTTAGCAGTTAGGAATGAATAAACACTTTTCAGTCTGGAGAATTTTCCATGTTTTATCTCTGTAAGGCAGAGCATCTTTATGTATTGTGAGAGAGAGAGAGAGAAATTATTAACTTTGAAATATAAATAATGTTCTATACAATGAGGACTTTTAAAGCAAGCACATCATGTCTGAGCTGTCAGAGTCATGGAGTGTAATAAACATCACCTTATATATGAAGAATTCAGAGTTTTGAAAACAGACCTTGTGCAGTTCACAGATTAAATGAAACCTCAAGAAGCACCCTTGTATTTTCTTGAATTTCTTTCCTTCAGCAATCTCCCCTCAAAGTCTATAATCTGGGAGATTCTAACAGAGTCACTCTTTCTTGGTGGTCTGCTTTTCTTTGTGAGTTTTTGACTGACATTATGAAAATAAGTCACCAGGCACTCCTCCCAGGGCTTTGGGGAGGAGCAAGCATTCTGCAACTCCTTGCATTCTCAGCTCCACTGAAATGACTTCTTTGAAGAAGGCATCTCCTATTTCCTTGTGGTACAGATTTCATTAAAGGTAGAATTCTGCTGGGCGGTGGTGGCGCATGCCTTTAGTTCCAGCATTTAGGAGGCAGAGGCAGGCAGATCTTTGTGAGTTTGAGGCCAGCCTGGTCTACAGAGTGAGTTCCAGGATAGCCAGGGCCGTTACACAGAGGAAACCCTGCTCCCCTCCAAAAATGTAGAATCCTATGTGTGTATTTGACTTAAAGAGAAGTAAAGTCAAATGGCAATGGTGCCATTGAGGAAAGGGAGGATTTAGGTGAAGGGTGTGTTGAGGGGACTATGGCTGTCCAGCAAGAATTCATAGGGTGTGATAATCGGTTTCTGAGAAGTCCAGCCCTTACTCAGGCAGATCTTTATTTTTCTTCTCTCCTGTAAGGAATGCGTTTGGCATATGGAGATGTCTGTTTGCAGCCAACAGGCTGGAGAATAAGAATGAGTACACATCAAGACAGTTATGGACGAGCAGCAAACAATAAACTCTCCATGTGTTGGAGAACATGGAAAAGCAAAGCCACAGACAGGAAACAGTGCTCAATCGAAACGTGGCCCAGCAGTTAAGCTTCAGCAAATGGCAAAGAGAATGTAAAATGTGCTCTTTTTACCAGAGACACGTGTCAGAGTCTGAGCTTCGCAACCACAACGCTCGTCATCTTTCCCTAGCTCCCCCTGCTTCCACGCCCTTGAAATCTAGAGCCACCCACCTCATTGTGCCATAGTATGTCCTGTGTGATCTACTCAGACCTCATTAAACTGACTTACTGAGTCCACTGGCTCTGCTCACCCTCAGTTTATTCCACTTTGTTTAAGATTCGGGAAGTGCTGGGGGTGGGGCAGGACATTAATCGCCTCACTTGTGCAAACGGAGTGCCAGCTGATTTATGGCAAAGGTTATAAAGGAAAAGTATTAACCATGCCTCATTCCATTTGGCAAAACCATCCTGCACAATGTCTACAGAAACCCCAAGAGCCCTGTTTTGTAGCAAGAAGGGGGGAACTCCACCAAAGATGTGCTCTTCTTTTGAGCATTAATTAAGACTGTAAATCACAGGCCACATGAAACAACTGTATTCGACAGAACGTGGATGGTCCAGGAACTCTGCTAGGATTGTGTGAGCAGTCTGAATACTTCCACCAAAGCCCTGAAGAGAGGGCAGACTTCAAAGGGCAGTTTGGGCATGAAGGAGAGTTCTGCTCCAGCAGGAAGAGAAAGAGTTGTAAAGTACAGGCTACAAGGAGAAATAGTGACAGGGCACCAGCAGAGAGGGGCAGACAGGACTTTTTCTTAAAGGTACAAGATAAGTCCTCAATAATGATACTCTCTTCTAAAGTGGGAGTTTTGATTTCATCATCGAGAAATGCCTTCCAGATGGAAACATATCTCTGTTTTTAAGGAGAGAAAATAAAATATGCTCTGTTTTTTACTTTGATATTTTTAACCCATTTGAAATGTCATTGACATTGACCACCCACCATTTCCCATCACTGGATCTCAGGTCATTTCTAAATGCTTCGGTTAGCTCAAGACACACCAAGTGGTGAGTGGGTTTGCAAAAAGTGACTTTACCAGTACTCACTTTGTTCCTTGCAGTGTCAGCCCGGGGATGCGATATTTGTGGGAGATCCCTTATGCATTCTTCTTTTATCACCAAATCTACGCTGAATACCCGCAATGGTGTTTTTCTTCCTTGGTTTTATTTCAGCTGAGCATCCTTCATTTGGAGATGGTTGAGCTGCAGTTCTCAGGTTCTTTTCTTCTGCTGAGTTGCCCTTACACAGAAGTGGTGGAGTGCTCCATCTATGCATATTTACATAACAGTCCAAGGCTAAGGTTGAGTCCAAGTTGATGTCTATGGACCTTTACTTCATGAGTAGACCTTGTTGCTGTTTTGTTTCTGTTTTCCAGTTACTGGGTATTGAGCCTGGGCATACTAATTACCCTACCACTGAACTAGATACCTAATCCTCTTCTGATGTTTATTTCGAGACTGTGCCTGGCTAACTTGTTTAGGCTGGTCTATAACTAACTCTACAGCCCAAGCAAGCCTTAACTTCACAATCTTCTTTCCACAGTTACCTGAGTAGCTGGCATCACAGGTCTGGGCCACTAGACCCTGTTCAAGAGTAGGTAATAGAAACAACTAAGAGTTGGCCATGACTTCCCACTAAAAATATCACTGTCGGTGTTCTAAAGTGAAACATTGAAAGAGACTTGAGTTTCTATTAACAAAGGTTAAACTTAGAGCATATAGGTTAAACAAGAGCATATAGGATAACCTCTTATGAGTATATTAAAGGGAGACTAAAACATGGCATAAAATTAAAGCATTGATATGAAGATCTGTTCTCACTGTATTGGTTTAAATTAATGGTATATATGATTCTATTTGGACTCTAGTTTTCCAGCCTTATTGAAATATACCAAAAGACAACTATTTAGTACCTATAATTTAATGAGTTTTTTTGTTTATTTTTTGGATTTTCAAGACAGGATTTCTTTATGTCACCCTGGTTGTCCTGGAATTAACTATGTAGACCAGACCAGCCTCATACTTACAGAGATCCTCTTGCCTCTGTCTCATGAGTGCTGGGATTAAAGGTATTCTCCATCACACTGGCATAATCTATGTTTTGACATCTGCAGACAATTATAATATAGACACATCCAGACATTTCATGAGCACTGTCCCCAAAGTGTCCTTGTACTCATTTACCATCTGTTAATGCATCCTCCCTGTAACCCTGCTTAATTTTCTTACATTTAAGGTTGATATTAATAAGGAGGGCCTTAGATCAATTAGTTCTGTTGTTTGTTTTCTATTTACTTATATTTGTCCATCCAAACCTCTGACAATTATTGATATTGCACATTTGCATCTCTGAACATTGTGTTATGTAAAACATGAAATAATAACTCAAATTATGTAGAGTACAAAAAGTAGAGTTAAAAACAATTTTATGATGATCCATTAAGATGGCTCAGCAGGTACAGCATTTGCCTCATAAGCCCGCAACCTGAGTTCAATCCCAAGGACCCACAGACAGATGGAGAGATTGAATCATGTGACCTCTGCATGTTGTCCTCTGACTTACACACACACACACACAGACACACACACACACATAGACACACAGACACACCACACATGTGCAAACACACCCCACACATACCCACACACGTACAAAGATTACATACCATGCACACATATACCACACATACATGCACACGCATACATGCACACACATACCACACATACATGCACACACACACACAACAAAAACATACTGTACACACACACCATACATATCACACCACATACACACACAAACACACACATGCACACATCACACATACACACAAATAACAAATGTAGTAAAGAATTGTAAACTAATTTAAGTAATACTAGCTTGTTTTTATTTTTTTCATAAAGCTTTGCTTTGTTGTCTAAGCTCCTTTAATTCCAACTTTAAAGATTTTTTTTTGCCACAGCTATAGGATAAGTCTACCGGCAATCAGTTCTCTCGCAGAATGCCTTCATTTCTTCTCACTTTTAAAGGATTCTTAGCTGACCTTTTCTTTTCTTTTAGCTTCCAATTATTTCTGATGAGAAATCCGAAGCTTTTATTAAAATTTTAATTCCTAATATGGCTCACAGAATCTGAACCAACAGCTAGGGAGCTAGCATGGTGCTGATCTAAACCCTCTACATATGTGTGACAGTTGTACAGCTTGGTCTACGTGTGGGACTTCTAACCGTGGGGGTAGGTGCTGTCTAATGCTTTGGCTGGGCTTTGGGAACCTATTCCTCACACTGGGTTGCCTTGCCCAGCCTTAATACAAGTCTTCTGGCAACTTGATGTGCCATGCTCTGCTGGGACCCATGGGAGGCCTGCTGCTTTCTGAACGGAAAAAAGAGGAGTGGATTGAGGGGTGGGGGTAGGGCGTGGGAGGGAGAGAAAACTGCAGCTGGGAGGTAAAATAAATTGATAAATGAAGCTTTTTTGTTGTTGTTTTCTGTTTTTGTCAGGTATGGTGGTGCATGCCTTTAATCCCAGCATTCAGAGGAACAGCAGGCAGAACTCTGAATCTGAGGCCAGCCTGATCTACAGAACTATTTCCAGGACAGCCAAGGCGGTTGCACAGAGGAAACCCTGTCTCCAAGTTGGCCCCAGATTTATAGAGATTCTCCTGCCTCTGCTTCCTGAGTAGTGTGCTAGGATGAAAAGCATGGGCACAGTGCCTGGTTAATACTTTTTATATGCGGTAATTGGCTTCTCATGACAGGATATGCCTTGATGTGAGTTCCTGGGTTCAGACAACAGCAGTTAGATTATTGAACTTCTCATATCCTGGTGTGTAAAGTATTTCATCAAACCTGGACAGTTTTCAGCCTTAATTTTTTCAAATCATTTTCCACCTCCTCTCACCTCTTTTGTGATGGATACGTTGATCAACTGGAATGTCCCACGGTTCCCTTGGGCTCTGTTTTTCCCGGGCCTTTTTCTTTTTGTTCCTAAAATGTAATTATTTCCTTGTCTTTTCTTTAAACTTGCTGACTCTTCTGCCTGCTCACCTCTGACAGAATCCCCAACAGAATTTTCGCTTTAGCTATAGAATTTTTTATCTCTCTGGGTTTCCCCTCCTTATTGGTATTTCTAATTTTGTTTCTCTATCGGTTGACTTTATTTGCATCTTGCTTTACTTCTTGAGCATCTTAAATATAACTGTTTTAAAGCCTTTGTTTGTAAGGCTACCACCTGCATTTCCAAAGGACCATTTCAAGCTTATTCTTTCTTTCACATCAGCAATGTTTTCTTGGTATTCCTTGTGATTTTTCTTTCTTTTCTTTTTTTTTTTTAAGTTTATTGAGGCAGGATTTCTCCTCTCTGCCAGAAAAAGGAGAGCCTGAAATAATTAATAGAAGGTGTATACAACAAACTCTGAGAGATTATATGCCTGTACACCCATGGTCAGATTCTGCAATCAATAATGAAAACACAGATCCCACAATTTGAAGACAGAGTCTTTACTGGTTATTCTGGCTGTTCCCACAAGCCACTACAAGCTGTGCAAAAATCTATTCATAACTGCCTATCATGGTCTTGGAGATTAAGGGAACAGATAGCTGCTGTTAAGATTAAAAACTAAAACTGACCACAATTAGCCTACAAGTTCCCAAAACAATTGTATCAGATAGATTTTGCCAGTGTGAATGCTGTCTACGTGTAAAGACTGATTCTCTACCTGTTATTATTATTACTATTATTTTACGTTGCTGGGAATGATACATGTTGGGCAACTGGTCTGTCTCTAGACTATATCTGCAGTCCCCAACTGTCATTTCAAATGCATAATTCTTTATATCCTTTTGTATGTACTTTCAGCAATTTTATCCTGAAGTGAACTAGTTAATCTTAACAGACCTTCGCTAGAGTGATTAAATGAGTTACTGTATGTGCATATGCTTTAAAAACTGTTTGAAAATAAGTAAATTATTTTTCTCTTGCTCACATTCTTTATAGGTAGGCCACAGACCTGGAAAAAATACAGACTAACTATGGTATAAGTAGTCTTAAGATATTCTATGATCACCTCTGCTCTTTATGGGAACGTGGGGAGAAGCTGAGCTATGCCTTTAAAGGATAGACATTTCTCAGAAAATAGACAGGCAAAGAACCATTTTATGAATGCAAATTTTGTATTAAATTGAGAGTAAAAGACACTACTTGATCTGTGTATTCATTCATAAACTCTGTTCTGGGGTGAACTTTTTTGTTTGCCTAAAAAGAAAAAAAAAGAATCAATCCCTGTTATACAAGTTTATTGTTTTTCTTTTATGAGGCCCAGAACATAAACCACCTGGAATTAGCTTCCTTTCATCTCTTAACCATTAAATTCAAGTGTATAATTTTAGACTTGATGTGTTCAATGAAACATGAGTAATAGTCAAAATAAGCTAGTTTGCAGAACAATAGTACTAAATGTGTTAGTCACAAATCTATTGTCATATCATATTAGAAATAAGTATTTCTTGATGACATCCCTGCCATAGTCAGTTAGCTGATCCACAGCAGCTTAGGGAGATTGTGGTTAGCCTATTTCTCAAATGGTAATTAAGAAACGGTTTCAGGTTCCTAGGAAAGGCTGTTCAGTCCTTTTATACTGTCTCCATCCTCCCTTCCTTCACACTTCCCACACACACTTCCTTTTCCTCATCGCGAAGACCAGGCCGTTCAAAGTATCCCCTGTGTGTTTAGACACTGTGCACCAAGGGAGAGGTGATTAGGCAGTCGAATGTTTGAAATCCAGCCTAAATACGCCGATTACCATCTGCTTAACTTTTTCTTATCTTGCACTGTGCAGTGCTTAGTGGCTGAGACCCATTGTTCCCCTTCTCTCAGCATTCATGAGGAAATCGGAGCATGCTGCCCACTTCCGCAGGCTGACTTAGCGATCCCCTTCTTTCCAGGAGCCCTCCAAGACCTACCAACAGAAGAGAGTAGTGGGAGTGAGCAGTTGTTAGAATAAGGATGTATACACACACACACACACTCACACTCACACACACACACACACACACACACACATAATGGAGTGCTCATGAAAGCTGGGATATGTTCCCTAGTGAAAGCACTTCAGAGGCTTGAGGACAGTCACTTAGAGATGTTCTCCTAATTTCTCTACTACTCTGGCCGCAGCTTGCAGCTTCCGTGCAAAGCAAACTGTCCAAGGCAAGCTTGTGCATATGGACTCAAGAGCTATCCAAAGACACACCTGACTATAGACAGAATACTATTCATTATTTGTTCTACTTACAAAACTACTGATTTGTAGAGAACTAAGAGTGAAAACTCCTATATTCAGCCTTTTCAGTGTCATTGTCTATTCTTTTAAAATGTTTTTATGGTTGTATAATGTTGTTTCTACTCCGTTTAGTCATTCTCCTATTGCAATACATTTCCCCAGTAAGAATATAACTATAATTGTTAATTCAAAAATGAGTACTTCTGTTCTTAGTAGAATTATTCCCAGAATAAAATCTGGAAATAAGAAATTTGAACTGAAATCTTCACAAGAAAAAGCCTTTTCTTTTCATGGGCTAAAACTTATGTAGCCTCAGCTCTTGTCATGTAGTAAACTATGGCTGTGGCCTTGTGTCCTCAGAAGCTGCAGGGTGCTTCCTCAGTTGGGAGCGCCAGTTTGTCTCCTCTCCCTCACGCCCTTCCCGTACTGTCCTTCCTTCCACTCCTCCATGGCTGTCGCCATTAAGCTTCAGCTTAAAGGTTCCTTCCCAGAGTGATGTCCCTGACCACTTAGTTCCTTTGTCTACTCCCTTATGTCTTAACAATACTCTGTCTTTTTTGTTTTGAACATTTTCCACAATTGACATTTCTTTTTACATTCATTTTGTTATTTGTATCTCCTGCTTAATTTTGTCCCTCCTATTATATTTTGCTTAGCATTGCACCTAGTGGGGGCTCCATGATCATATATGTGGGAATGACTGAATGAATGAGAGCTGTCCTGCTTAGTGTGCATAAACCTCATGATTACACAAATATGTTTAAAGGCCTTATATTTAGATTTTTACATTTTAATCAAACTAACTATGAGTAGCATTGGATTTCTCAGTGACTATCAGTGTATTTTAAATTTAATTTAAAGTTATATAAGATTAAAGCTTCATTATGATATTTGCATATATGTAAATCACTGTACTTCGCTTGTATTCATCATTGCCCCTCCCTTTTTGTTCCCTCCTTTCTCTCCCACTGACTTCCTAAATTTAATGAAGCAAGTTGATATTTTAAGTTATGTTTTGGATTTTTTTATGTTATTTATACCATGTTTTGTCTGCCTGTCTGTATGTATGTATGCTTGTGTGTACGTATGTCTGGTGCCCTTGGAGACTAGCAGATAATGCTGGAACAGGAGTTACAGATGGTTGTAAGCTACCATACGAGTACTGGGAACTGAACCCAGGTCCTCTGCAAGAGCAGCCAGTGCTCTTACCCATTCAGCCATCTCTACAGCGCTAGTTGTGACGTTTCAACATCCAGGCTTCTCTCCTCTCTCTCTCTCTCTCTCTCTCTCTCTCTCTCTCTCTCTCTCTCTCTGTCTCCCTTCCTCACTCCCTCCATCCCTCTCTCCCTCCCTTTCTTCTTCCTTCCTTTGTTTTGTCTTCTTTCATCAAAGTTGGTTTCCAACATCTTTAATTGTACAAGCCATGTCTCTTTCTGGATTTCTAGGAGATTTAAGGTTGTAACTAAGTGTCTAAAATGATTAATAGAAAAAGTAGGTACTTGCCATCCTGGGGGCTTGCTTAGTTTGTTGCTATTGTGTTTGTTTAATGAACTAATTGGCATTGTTTGCCAGAGGAAACAAGATGTAAACTGCCACTCAGTGTGCAAAATATCCAGTGTGAACATCTGGGTGTTAGGGGACAGCTAGCTTTCAGGTTCTACCTCCAAATACATATCTGTTTCTGCCTAAGTTCCTCTGGGCTTTTTTTAAGAAATAAAATCACACGTCAGGCTGTGGTAGTGAACACCTTTAATTCCAGCACTCAAGAGACAGAGGCAGGTGGATCTCTGAATTTGAGGTCAGTCTGGTCTACAGAACAAGTTCCAGGACAGCTAGGGCTGTTATACAGAGAATTCTGCCTCAAAAAATAAAAAGAAACAAACAAACCCCACTTTGTTCCAACTGGCTCACAATTGAAAATTCGCACATCTAGATTATGGAAGCTACTCCAACACTTTGCCAGTCCCAAACTTTACATATTAGTGAACTTCTATGTAGTTAAAGTAGATATTCTGAAGCCATGGAGCTTTATTTAGGGTTTTTATTCACTTATTCACCACAAAACAGATGAACAAAAACTATGCTAGTGTTGAAGCTAGAACACAAAAATGATATTTATATCTTCTTTCATGATTCATGTATTGTTTTACTTGGCCCCTGTCTTTCTTCATCACCTAGTAGTATCATTTCCTTGGTCTCCTTTTAGGTGTTATGCTACACCCACCCTTACACCTGCTTATAGACATACATGCATACATTATACACACACACACACACACACACACACACACACATACGTATATATGGTCCACATATGAGGGAGGGAGAACATGAGGATTTTTTTTTCTTTCTGACTTTAAGCAGTCACCTAGTTTAGTATTTACTTTACAAATCCACCCATTTTCCTGAAAATTTTAGTCTTATTTTTCTTTACAGTTGGATAATATTCTATTTTGTACATGTATCACATTTTCATTATCCATTCAGATGTTGATCAGCAGCTAGGTTGTTTCCATGTCAGAGTGCAGCTGCAATAACCATGAATATAAACCCGTCTCTGAGGTGTGGTGTATGTGGACTTCTCCAGTATATTCCCAGGAGCAGAATAGCTAGATTGTATGGTAGCTCTATTTTGAAGTTTTAACATTTCTCCGGTCCTTTCACCATGCTTTCTGGAAATTCTGAGATCTGTGTATGTATATGTCTATGTGTTTATTATCTATTCATGTATTTATACAACCCAGGGTTCTTCCCAATCCTCCTGCCGCAGCTTCCTGAGTGACTGGAATCACAGCTTGGCTCACACTTCTAGACATTCTTCATCATCTGACCCAACAAGGGTCAAAACCTGGAGCAGAAAGCTTGGAGCTGCCACTCCTTGTCCTTCGGGTACATGGTAGTTGTCAGGGACAATATTACACTGGGGTCTTTAAGCACATCTCATCTACCTACAAGGACAAGAGAAGGTAAAAGAAGACCGTTCTCATTTCCCGAGAGAGTTGGGTAATAGCCAGAAGGCAGGAAATAAAGGTAGGTTCATTGAGCCCACGCCAGCCCCGCACTTAACCCTCACCCCTGCCCACCAGTGGAAAAAGGGTGAACAGATAGTGAACTATGGCAAGTTGCCTCTCCCTTTGAAACCAGAGTGCTAGAAGTGCTAAGTTAACCTTTACAGATAAATGATGGGACCCATTACATGGGGCTCGCACATTAGAATGCATTTTAAAGCCACTCACTGTGTAACTTTTCCTGGCAAACCATCATGGCTAGACAGTGTCTTTTCTCAGCTCTCATACTAAGGTCCCAAATGGAAGCTATCCCAATATGACACCATCATCACTGGGACACAGAGCAGTCAAGTGGGAACCACAGTGCTAATCTCCAGAGAAACGGTTATTGCACAAGTTGTGCAGAGATAGGGTTATCCCTGGGAGGTGAAACTTGGATTAAGGGTCGCAAGTCCATGCTTTTACTGCTTAACTTAAGATATGTGGTTAAAAATATTAGTTTCCCATTCAGCTTTTTAAAGGTAAACTAACTTCAGCTGAGATTTTTCTTCCTGGTTTCTGGAACTATGCCCTCGTTTATTGTGGCTCATTTGAAACAGCACATTTAAAGTAGCAATTAAAGTACAGATGATGGGGAAGGCTGGGTTTGCCCTGTGCCAGTCTCTGCACGGTGACCTGGGAAATCAGTGTGGGTCTTTTATTAGTAGCTGAAAGCAGGTAGGAAGAATTTTCAGTAAGAGGCTTGTTGGCATTGAAAGGTTTTGTTTTGTTTTCGAAAACCAGTGAAAGGATGCAAGCTAACTCTCCCTTGGCTTTTTGGAGTCTCTCTTTAGTTCTCTCCAAAGCGAAATGGGTAATGTAACTAACAGAGGCAAGGCTCACTTCGCTGTTCTGTGAGAGAGGTTAGGGACATGCTAGGTCTTCTAAACTGAAATTGAATGTGGAGCGTTTTCTCTACAGCCAAACAAAACCAATGTTAATGACCCAGAAAACATTCTGAATACAGTCTCTTCTACCCGCCTAGGCCTTTGCCACATCCCTATGGATAGCTATGTTATAAATGCTCTCTACACAAGGTGCCATCAAATGTGTTTACCTTGAGCAAGATGAGAAATGCTAGAAGGAAGAAAAGCAGTAGCCCTGATGTCCCTTTAGAGAAGGACAAAGGAAGACCAAAAGGGAAAAAAAAAAAAAAGAAACCTTGGCAGAATGCTAATCAGACCTATTCAGAAAAGCCCTAATTAATGTAATTAAAATCTGTCAGATCAAACTGATTACCCTGCTACTCAAGCCTGGAGGAGGGACTAAGGCTCCTGGGGGGAGGGGAGACAGCTGCTGCTATGGTGGTGGAGTTACAGCTTCAGGAGGAGGAGATGGGTGGTCTCCTAGGTGATCAAAGTAACTTGTCATAGAGTGAGGACAGTGGACTCCTGGCTGAAGATCTAGTTCCCTCCACATGCTGAGCCATGCAGGTGAAGAGGTAGGTGATCTGGCTACGAAGGAGGCAGAGCAAGAAGCAGCTTGCTTTTCTCTCTAACAGCTAGAACACAGGTGAGACACTTGTCCCCCACTGCAGTCTGTGGCCATGACCACTGACACACTAGCAGGAAACAGGCCAAGACAATGTCATGTGATCTTCCCAGTAGGGCTGCTGACACCAGCCTTTCGCAAATCCACATTCTAGGACAGGAAGATAGCCAGTGGCCTGTGTCCACCCTGCTCTCCACTGGGGAAAGGGAAGGCTGTGTGCAGGGACATCCTTTCAGAAATTCCAGGTGCCTCGAACAGAAAAGTTAACATTTCATCAACAGTAGGAGAGTCTTATTCCAGCAAATGGAAGAAAGGACAGATCAGTTCGGGACAAACACATGACCATCTAATATCATCTTCCTGCATGCTGCAAAGTGGCATCCAGCCCTCCTTATAGCTTGTCACCTCCTTACTGATTCAGAACATTAAAAAGCAAGACTCACCTCAGATAATCTTATGAAGTATATCATATCATCTTTCTTGTTTGTTCATTTAATATAATTTTTTGAGACAGGGTCTCTGAACTGCCTGGAAATCCCTGTGTAAGCCAGGCTGGCCTTAAACTCAAAGAGCTGCCTGCCTCTGCCTCTCCAGCACTGGGATTAAAGGCATGCGCCATCACTATGCCCAGCTTTGTTTGCTTGTTTTTAGCACGCCAAAATAATGCAAGACTAAATCTCCTGGCTCATGATGCCTTAGGAATGTTGTACCCAGTTTGATTTTTCTGCTAATAATTACCAGAATTACCTTTAAAAAAAAGAAGAATCAGTGGAGGTAAGAGAAGAATTTGGTATGTCACTCTTCTTCTATTGCAATGCTGCTTTTATTGTGCCTATGTTAGTCACAGCTTAAGAATGTTAGCTTATGCTATTTCTTTTCCAATTTTGTCTTTCACAGTAGAATGGATCTTCAGTGAAAATACCCACAAAATGATGGACAGACACAAGTAGTCAAAATATAAACTAAGACTTGCATTTTGCTGGACCTGGTGGTGAATGTCTTTAATCCCAGCACTCTGAAGGCAGAGACAGGCAGATCTCTGTGAGTTCAAGGTCAGCCTGGTCTACAAAGTGAGTTCCAGGACAGCCAGGGCTATGCATAGAAACCCTGTCTTGAAAAACCAAAAAAACAAAAAGAGTTGCTAATCACATAAGAATAACATGTTTTAAAAAAGATAAATCATTATTGTAAGAGGTAGATGGGACCTGACAAGGAGAATGTGTATGGAAAGATTCACACCACAGGGAGGTGTGGGGGCATGTGCTGGTGGTCCCCGTGTTCAAGAGACCAGAGACCAATGCTTAGTGAGTTAAAGGACAGCCTGGGCTCCAGAGCCAGAGTGTGCTGTGCCTGGACGTGGGCCTCCACTCAATGCTCTCCTCCGTCATCTTCATCCTCAGAGTTGCACTTTTGTAAGTCACAGTACTTGTACCAAAGTAAATTACAGGACTTTCCCTAAAGACTGAAAGGCTAGCAAGCAAATGTCTTGGTAGCTAAGAGTAACCACTGTGAGTTTAATACTGTTCATGTGGATGGGCCAAGTGATAGAAAATTCTATACTCTACACTCTAACTCTTCAGAGCTAAGATGCCAAGGCCAGGCTAGAACTGCATGGTTCTAAAACTCTGGCCCATTTCAAAGAGTACATTCCAGGTAGAGGGTTAGATGTTTGTGGTGGGGAGGTTCCTAATTCAGTGCTTCTTAAGCAGCTTGTGCCAGAAATTCTAAAATGGAGCAGTAATTAGCAAATGAGTTCTATGCCTTTGTTTCTATTTTGTAAGAATAACTAGAAGTCGGGGTTGAAACCCCCCTTTTTCAGAAACCTGAGGGCATGGGTCCCATGCCTGCATAAAGCAACATGTCTAGAAGCAGCAGCTTGTGTAGAGGTGGTAGGACTCCGGTTCACAGAGCTGACCATGCTGTGGTGTCTCCGGTTGAGAGCTGCACCTGTACTGGCCAGTCTCAGCCAAGCCTATATTTGACTTAGTCCCCTTTTCTTACAATTTCACAATTTTATGACCCTCCTGGCTGTATTGATATCCTTGAAAAAGACAGCTGAGTTCAATTAGTGAACCTGCAGTAAAGTGTGCCTGCCTGGTCAGCATAGGGCTTATCAGGGAGAAATGTGTTTTATGGACACTGAAGGCCAGAGCCAGGTGAGGGCTTTTCTCTTTTTCTTTGTTATGACTTTTCTCTTGCCTCAGATTTAACCATTTGCATTCCTTCATAGTTATAACTGTCATTCTTCCTAAATGTGAAGCCATGCCTTCAAACTTTATATTTAGCACCTTTGAAGGCAATCAAATATGTAAGTTGATGTGCGTGTGTGTGTGTGTGTGTGTGTGTGTGTGTGTGTGTGATCTGAAGACACCACTACTGAAAAGAGAATCAAAGCCCTGAGAACAAATGACAATGTTTCTGTTATTTCTACAATAGAAGATCTTGACAACAAATGTTGAAATATATGACTTCCTCTTACCCACAAACAGCCCTTGGGTGGCTGACCTAACTATATACATCTTCTATCCATATGGACTAGTTTCCATGCCTTTCTTAGGAAATACACTTACAAAGTCACATCTACATTCTGGCAGATGACACCGAGTGTCAGCCTGTGCTAACTACTGCAACTTGGATGCTGTCTCAGGCTCTGCTTAGATGACACCGTCTCTGCCACCACACTAAGTCTGTTCCTCCTTTCCTCTTGGCTCTCCAGAGCACTTTTGTGACATCCAACTTGTCCTAGTTAGGACTGTCTCATACTCACCTACATGTACTGTGTCCAGAAACCATGGCACAGTAAGTCTTAATGACTGTTTCACATGTGGCACCTGTGAGTAATGGATGGAGAAAAGAATGAGTAGCAGAGAACAGAAAGATGCCCACTGCCTCTCCCTTAAGTTCAGGGCCCTTGTTCTCCCAATCTCTATTTCCCTTCATTTCTTACCTGAGAACCTGAATTCAGGGAATCAAGAGTTTCAGAACCTGCAAGATGGCTCACCAGGAAAAGGTGCTTCCTGCTGAGCCTGACTACCAGAGTTCCACTCCTGGGACCCACTGGGAGAGGAGAGAACCAAGTTGCACAGGTTGTCCCTCTAATACACACACACACACACACACACACACACACACACACGCACGCACGCGCACGCGCGCGTGCGTGTGTGTGTGTGTGTGTATGTGTGTGGTGTGTGTGTAAATTTAAAAAAAATTAATGTTAAACCCAAATCTCTCCCTCCACACTGGTTTCTTCACTATAGTTCTCCAAATGCAAATGCATAATAGGCACCTGGACAATGTCAGGCTATCAGCATTTGATGGGCAGGAACACGGGAGGTAGCGCTAAGGAAGGAGCCCAGTGGAGGGGAGAAGTGACTTAAAAGTCATGTTAGATTATGTTCTGTTTTCAGGAAGGGTCTCATGTAGCCTAGCCCTTCATGAACCTTGCTACATAGCTAAGCCTGGCCTTGAACTCCTGATCCTTCTGACTCTGCTTCCCCAGCGCTGGAATTACAATCATGTAAGCATGTGATAGCATACTAGACTAAGTCACCTGATCTTGTTGGGCTTCTGTTCCCACCATCTCAGATTAGGGGTTTGAATAAATCTTTGGGTGGTTTCTGCAACTGGATTTCGGCTTTTGTCTACTGTGCTATTTTAGAGTTATTCTAAGATTTCAGAAACTTTAATAGGACAAAAACTAACCAGGGGTGTTCCACTGTTGAGATGAAATGCTCTGATGGTCTTCCCCACAGTTCTGTCTGTAGTGCTACTTGAAGAATTCTAAAGCAGTGTGATTGGGGCTGAGAAGAGAGCTTAGTAGAACACTCATCCAATAGACACAAGTCCCTGGGTTTGATCTCAAGTACCAGCACTCCCCCTCAAATAAACAAGATAAAATGGATGATTCAAAGAGAACATAAGAAGAACATTGCAAAGATTAAACGAAAGCCTAAAAGAGAACCAAAGTGTGTGTGTGTGTGTGTGTGTGTGTGTTTCTGAATATAAAGCATTAGGCATTTCTTTTCTAATGCCCCACCCTGTCCTAAGGATCAAACCTTGGGGCCTCAAAAAGGCTAAGCAAACACACTACCACTGAGTAGCACCCCAATCCTTGTTGGTGTGTGTGTGTGTGTGTGTGTGTGTGTGTGTGTGTGTTGTTTTGAATTTGGAACATTGGTGTCCAAAACTTATAAAGAGAAGGTTAAGGAAAGATCAGAAAATCAAGAAACGTCTTTAACTATGCCTAGGAGTAAAAGTCACGGCAACAAGAATATGTGAGATAAAATATGGACCTGGTTAACCGTTAACTCTGGTAGTTGCCCCTGGTTCCTTGAGCAAACACCACCATGAAGCAAGGGTGCTATTTCCCCTCTAGAGTCAGGCCTAGGGGCTGAGTCTGAGGATTGAGGCAGCCCCTTCCCCAGACCCAGAGTGAACTCACAGCAGGTGGCCTTTCACTGTCTCTTCAAACAGAAAGGAAAGGAATCATGTTACTTAAATTGCTATTTTCAAATAAAGAAGGCGAAGAGGGGCACCGGTCCTGTGAATGTCTTGAAGATCACAGGGTGGGTGACCTTCCTTTCTCAGCTGTTATTTTCCTTTTTTCCTGCCTTGTTGTCTGAACAGGTGTGGGGAGCAGCACGGGTTGCTAGGACAGCAGGCAGAGCTTCCTTTCCTTCTAGAAGAAAGGGACAAAAAGAGAAACAAAGTGTTACTTGGCTCAAGAAGCTGAAGTCTGGGTCCCACAGGGGGAGATGATGTTGAAGTCTGGGTCCTACAGGGGGAGATGATGCTGAAGCCCAAGTTTCCTTATTGAAGGTGAAATTATTTCTGAAAAGGTGAGCGGGTGACCTGGATTGGTTATATTGTGTTTGGGGAAAGGTGCTACATAAAAGTTTCTGGATAATAAATAATGTCTTTCTTTCTTATTATATGTGCAAGTAGGATGGTTAGGATTTTTATTTAAAAACATTAACGTTATGCTGGTAAGTCAGGCACAGAATAGACAAATGTTACATCCTTCCATTTCATATGAGGTCTCTGGAATAGTCAAGTTCTTAGAGGTAGGTAGTGGAATGGAGTCCGAGGAGGACAAAGAGGAGGTGGCTGTTAAGTTGTTTGAGGAAATGGGACATTCTGGGGATGGATAACAATGGTGGTTGTACAACAATGTGACTATACTTAATGCCAATGAACTGAACGTTTGAAAGTTGTAAAAACAGTAAACTTAATGTATATTTTACCACAGTAAGAAAATCCATTATAATTACTGTGCAAACATATACCAATTATAAAACAGAAGTCAACTTGCAAAAACTTGATCCAGTGACCACCTCCCCTCCGCCACTTTTTGCTTTATGGAAGACTTTCCATGCTCTGTGTGGTAAAATGCATGAACTTTTTGAACGCCTAGTTAATTATGTCTTTTATTTTTCATGTACTTTATATTTAATTAACAACTCTAAAAATAATTATCAGCTTGATGTTAATGATTTATGTCTTGGCTCATCAGCCTGCAGCATAGCTAAACAGGCACCATGTTAACTTCACCAGTTATTTGGGGGTCTTTGAAAAGTCTCCCGATTCTTAGTATTTGGCAAGAAGGAAAGTTTATCCTTAAGCACTCCTAGTTGTATAAAAATACATAACATAAAAGTCCACAGTCACCACAGAGACATTATGAAAATGTAAAATTTGCTGAACCTTTGTTTTTCACAAATTTACTCCAGAACTCTTAAAATAAAACTTCTCTAATAAAATTTTAACTCTTAGATTAAATTTATTCTTTTATTTTATGCAATGTAGATAAAGTGGACAAAGTTTCACTACTTGCTTCATTGGGGACTTTCTTTATTTAATTGCACACAATTTTAGAAAGCATTGGTGACCCCACTTTCAAATAAAGGAAAAAAGTTACTGTAAATAATTTAATTTTAATTTATTTTGAAAGAATTATTACGTTTTGTCACATTTGCATACAAATGTAGGTGTGAGGAAGTCATATGACGACTCCTAGGAGTCACCTCTCTCCCTCAGCCATGTGTGGCCTGGGTCTTCAGTCTTGGCTGCACATGCCTTTACTCACGGAGCCATTTCATTTCCTTGTTCTAAATTTCTAGCTCAAACATTCTTGTCCGGAAGAAGGCTTCTCCGTTTAAAGCCAAAATTGAATCACCAAATCAGACAGTGGAAATATTAAGAGGCAGGCTCTTGAAAGCAGCAATTTTTCCTTTTACGTGCGTTTGCCTGTTTCCTCTGCAGTTTAAAACAGAGAAAATAGTGTACACTCATGCTTGTGTGTACAGTGTGTGTGAGTGTACAGTGTGTGTGTACAGTGTATGTGTGTGCAGTGTGTATATATGTACAGTGTGTGTGTCTGTGGACAGTGTGTGTGTCTTATTCCATAGTATCCTAGCTGTTTAAATTCTTCTAAATTTATCTTTTATTATCTAAGATGCTTACAAAATATTAATACTCAAACCCAGTTTTTAGCATATTTTTATTAAAAATGTTTTTCAGACCATATATTCTAATTATGGTTCCCCTCCCTCCAACTCCTCCCATATCCTCCCCTTCACGTCCATCCAAATTCACATCCTTTCTCTCTCTCTTACTGGAATACAAATAGGCATCTAAAAACATAACAAGTTAAGACACAATAAAAACAAACAAGCCAAAACAGGACAAGACAAGCAAACTGCCATGGGAAAAGGAGTAAAAGAAGAAACACAGAAAACATATATAGATACAGAGATACACACAGTCACACACAAAGAAATCCCATAAAAACATGTCAGAAACTCATATGCAAAAGAGCTGTAAGGAAAAAAAAAGAAATAAAGAGAAATGACACCAAGACAAAGCATTATGACACGAGGAATCTCCAAAAATGAGTTTGTTTTATGTTGGTCATCTGTTACTGGGAAGGGGAGTCTGTTCTTGAAGGCGTTTTCCATACCTGATTAGTCTCTGTTGCAGAAAATGAATTGGAGATAGCTTCTGGGTTAAGGATGGGGGCTTGTGTTTATTTCTCCTCTTAGCACTGCCAAACACAATTCTTGAAGAAGCAAAAATGGTGTTCACTAAATAGAGAGGCCGCCCGAATAGCAGTGTCGTGGTTAATGTCCCTTTTTTACGGTTTATTTTAGCAGTAGCACCATGCCTCCCCCAGATGTTTCAAACACTCTGTTTGGGTAGAAAGTTCATGGCTTCTAGCATCCTCAGCCCGTTTTACACAGTGGTGAGAGAGTCTGAATGGGTGTCTAGAGGACAAAGGTTAGGAACTACTTGTAAAAAGTTCAGAATAAAAGCCCCATTTGGGTTTGCTTGCAGAGCATGGTCACCGGCTCCGGCTCCTTTTTCTCCATGGACCCTAACTTTGGCTCATAGGTCATCTGCTTGCAGCAATGTCTGCCTAATGCTGGGTTAAGTGGCTGACCAAAGACTGATGGTATCATGCAGTAACTGCAATTATTTCATGGTAGCCGACAAGCGGGAAAAAAAAAAAACAGAAATTTTTTACAGCTGTGTATAAAGAGAAGCGAAGGAAGGGACAAACTCAGATATTCTACACAAGGGTTTCAAGATGCGTCCAGACTTTGAAGAAGCTGCTCAACTCTTCCTGAAAGGACTGTAAAAACCTTCCATGTGCACTTAGTACACCACTTTAAGCTACTTGCTCCCTTATGTCTGTCTGTGTCTCATTTAAAACTAATCCCAAAGCCAGGTACGGCAGCACACACCTGTACTCTGGGCCCTCGGAGGCCAAAGCAGATGGACTGAGAATTCAAGGGCAGCTATGTCTCCAAAAATAATACATAAACAATCCTGTTTTTGTTTTTTGTTTTTTGTTTTTTGGGTTTTTTTTTGGTTTTTACGAGACAGGGTTTCTCTGTATTGTTTCGGAGGCTATCAGTCCAGCCCGGCCTCGAACTCACAGAGATCCGCCTGCCTCTGCCTCCTGAGTGCTGGGATTAAAGGCATGCACCATCACCGCTCGGCAACAATCCTGTTTTGTTTGTTTGTTTTCTGAGACACCGTTTCTCTATGTAGCTTTGGAGTCTGTCCTGGCACTTGCTCTGTAGACCAGACTGGCCTCAAACTCCTGAAACTAATTCTTGTAGACCAGGCTGGTCTCGAACTCACAGAGATCCACCTGCCTCTGCCTCCCGAGTGCTGGGTTTAAAGGCATGTGCCACCAGCCCGGCTAAATAATTCTTAATTAAGGTGAAGAAGTAGGGATTGTCTTTGAGGATATCTGATTTTCTTTCAGTCTACTATCTGAAACAAACAAACAAGAATAAGATCAGCCCGCGCTTTCCCACTAAATAGCACCGTGCCCTCTTATGCTTTGCAGACTAACACCGAGATATCCCAATGTAAGAAGATTAATGTCAGATTAACGTGTAAACCTGGAGAAGATAAGGACCATGGCGCTCTACTTGTTCAGGTAGAACTAACAACAGCTTCGTTCAGCTTATCCAGGTATTTTATGTTGACTATAATGAACCGCAGCTGGGCTCTCCAAAAAGGAAAAATAACTTTACTTAGAGCACTTCAAACTTTGCTATGCCAAGAAAAGGCCTGATTTCCTTTGTCCTTATGAAAATAGATTATATGTATTCCTTCATGAATAATTTTTTAGCAAGAGCATTATACAGATATATCTTCAATAGAACAAACAGATTTTGTTTCTATCTACAGTGAGAGGACCTTTGATACTTTGTGATGCTGTAATAGGCACTGGTGATCCCTCGACTCACTTGGGACAGTGCATTTTGAAATAACACTGCTTTTGTGCTTTTTGGGTCTGTGATATGGCTTCCATCACTTGATGAGCCCTTACCTGTCTTCCTGGCCTAGTCTGTCTGAACTGAGAGGGAAATCGTTCTTATGGAGAACACCCTACTTCAGGGTCCCCTATAATTAATGGATTCAGCTTGACTTATCATACCCAAACTACTCACCCTCCCCTAAAGGTTATGTTGAAGGATGACCTTTTCCCACCTACAATGTCCTGGTTCAAAACATACCATGGAGCTTTGACCTAAGATTGTTCAAAAGTTTAAAAAAACACTACCTGAGCCATCCCAGCATCAGGTAGTAGACTGGGTAAATGTCCTTGAATGGATATCTGAATTAACAGATACTTTGCATCCCTTTATGACTTGGTGAAGAAAAAAAGGATTTGGCCTTTAAAGGATATTTTAAAAAACATTCCTTCAAAGCAAATACTGTCATTACTTTGGGAGGATCCATGCATGTCCTTCACTATTTTATACAGGAGACATGTTATTAATCTTGATGAAGTCTGGTATATGATTATAAGTATTGTCTAAACTCTTCTATCTTATTTACTGTTGGATGTTTATCCTCTGAGTATCTCAAACCTTAGGGGGAAAGAAGAAAGGATTATGTGTCCCTGTGAAATGCCTTTGGATTAGGTTATCAGAACAGTTAATGCTTGAGGGACCTTGTGTCTCCCTAACTTGCCAATTTCTATTTGTTGAGTGTTGCAAGAGTTTGCTAATCAAACAGTTCACAAGGTGTTTTGAGAAGAACTTAGAGACATTTCACCAACTGAACGATTTATTGCTGCAGTTGAAAAAGTTAGTGTTTATTAAACTTTCTTGTCATGTTTGTGGAGAATCATGGTTACAACTCCCAGCCCTTAACTGGATTTTTCAAGAGGCTAGTGTCAGCAGTAAGAACAGCCGACATGGCTGTTGTTATTTCGGTGTATCTCCTTTGGTTTGTTAGGTTTGTAAATGTGACTCTAAATATTGAGACCCTTGCTGGGGAAGGCACTAGGAGAGCGCTCATGAGAATATTTCTCTCAAGGGAAAACACGTTGCCTCAGATAGGAGAAATGGAGGTATTTTCAGTTAAAAGAGAACACTTTCAAGTTAGAAATTCTCATCTCATAATTCCTTACAGATGAGTCTACAAAAGTAGTTTTATTCCACTATTGAAACTCAGGCCTCTATCACCACAGAGGCCCGGGGTAGCAGCCTCCTTCTCCATGCTTACTGTGTGATCCCACAGCTGTGGATTAGAAGGGCACCGAGGGAGAATAGTCCCAAGGTGAACAGGAACAGAAATCCATCTCTAAAAGGAGTGCGGTTTCTGCCTCCCCACCTCCTGTCACTTCTGTGCAAGTGAATGAAGTGGCCATTTTTCTTTTGGGGAAGGAGGCCATTTGGGCTGCACCGGGAGCTGCATGAAAGCCAAGCACGTACACCAGCATTGAGTCATCCCCAGCTCCTAATGGTTCGCTATGCAGGTAGTAGTAATATTAATCTAGTGTACAATTGTGTAAGGCCACCGCACTCATCCACCCCCCCCTGCAGTGGCGATCCACTCTCTTGGACTTTAGTTTCTGTAGACCTTGTAGCCTGTGTATCAGCCACGCACAACCAGCCTGGAAACTACAACCAGAGAAGCTCCTGTGGAGGAAGTGGGTGTGAGCCTGCCTGCCCTTTGTTGTGGTCAGTAAAGGAACTACTTGTGCTTTTTAATTAGAAGGGTGGGACCAGATTCTTCCTAATTGCAATTTGAGCTGTAATACAAAGCATTTACAGAAGAGAGCGGCTTTTAAAAAGAGTGCATGGCCATTCTCTCCCTCATTCAACCCCAAGCCTTCTTTAAAAGACTTCTCATTTTACAGTTTAGCGTGTTTTACTTACCACAGCCCCCTCCAAAACATAGCCCAACTCCTCTGCTCCGTATTTTGGGGTTTTAAAGCTGTAGTGTGGCTTCTGTGTGAGCAGGAGCAGGAGGTACTTGAGGGCCCATAAGACAATGGATGAGCATCCAACAGTGCTCCAAAAGAGTGCGCGTTCAGAAGAGCCAGAAAGTGCTCACCCCAAATTGCAGACAGCTGCTTGCGCTAAGTGAGATTTATCCTTAGAACTAGACAAGGAAATTTGTATTTCCTGTTTTAATTAGAAGGGACTTTCACAACATAAGAATAAAAGGCATGGTTTGCCCCAAAGACATGCATCTGCTTTATATAAAAATAAATGCATTATAAGTGTGAGAAATTGCTTGAAGATGGCCATGATATTGAGAATATGCTGTGTATTTACTTTATAGTCATCTGAGGTTTTCTTTTCCAGTAAGGTTAAGAACCTCAAGAATTTTTATGAGTGAGTTTAGAGAAAAGCATGTCCAAATCCTGTTGTTCATGTTGTATTGGAACAAAAAGGCGAAGAGGCTTTCATTCATACACCTGCCAAATGTGTTCGTGTAAGTGATGCTTTTTCTTGTAGACCCTGAGAAAAAGCAATGGGATGAATTTTTCGCCACAATGATTGATTTGGGGTACATAGTAAATGAAGTATAAATCACTAGGTGAGTGCTCACGTGCGCGTGTGTATGTGTGTGTGTGTGCATATGTGTGTGTGTGTGTGTTTCTGTCTGTCTGTCTGTCTGTCTGTCATCTGTCTGTGTCTGTAATTTGTGTGTTCAAGTGCCTGAATTTAAAAGGAAATATACTGGCTTCTTGAACAACATTGATTTTTCTTTTTAATAGATTACTTTTCAGATATCAAAGCAGAGAATGCCAGATTCACTGTTTCAAAGGAAAACATGTGAAAGACTGACTTTAAATTATTTGCAATGACAGAAAATTTCTAGCAGAGCCATAAGTCATCCTTTGAAATGAAAGTGGGGACAGGAGCCCTTCAGTCCTTCTTCTATGTAACACTGTGTCTTTGGCTGCAGGTTTTGGAGCCGGCATTGAATCCAATACAATTCTGTTTTTATTCTTATTTCCTTACTCTACGGAAAGAGAGAATTTATCCTGCTTTTTATTACACAAATGTTGAGAAAACAAAATTAGGATAGATATATTCTGGCGGCTATTTTCTATGTGCTTTGATCAAAGCAGGCAGTACTCCATGAAAACTCATTACAGTTGTCCTCTCTCTGAATGCTCCCACCTGGGGGGCAGGCGGCGGCGGGTGTCTCCTAGTTGTACAGGTTGAGGTTCGGAGCTCTCTGTGGCTCTTCTCTCCATGACAACCTCCTAACAGTAAATACTACCCTATGTCATGACTTGGCACAAGTTCTTTTCAACTCTAGTGTGATTCTTTCAATAATCTTTAAGGCTGTTGGAACTACTCTAAGAAAGGTCAACAAATAGCAGAATGGTATGCCTCACAGAGCTGGGATTTAGAAGTCCAAGGTCCTTGGCAGCATGATTTGGCTTCTGGTGAGCTCTCTCGATAGAGTCTCACGTGGTAGAAAGAGAATAAGAAAGCTATGTCCCATTTAGGAGTCAACCAATATGTTTAGGGGAATCTGTATCATCATTCCCTGCCAATAAAGTCACACTGGAGGTCAGGATTTCCATCTGTCAACTGTGGAGCAAGGCAGTTAGTTCATCATCGGGTTAGAAAACTAACATGATGTCAGAGATGTTTAGCTTGAAGGGAGCTGGTGTCAAAAGCATCATGATGCTGCTTGGTGTAATGATCAAAGTTAACTGAGTAGACTTCCAGCAGATGAGTGAGAAGGGGACCGAGGAAGAGAGGCCTCCATGATGTCACAGGTAAAAAGAACCACAGGTAGAGAAGACAAGACTGAGCTAGGAGTAGAGGTCTTCAGCCTTTAAGGGAAATGGCAGCAAGCTGTGATATAGCAGATCTCCGATGTCACGTGCTTCAAAAGATCTAGGGTTGCCGTTGAAGTTGAGAAATGTGGTTTACTAGCAGTCACAGAAGTGAGGGGAACCCTGAATCCCCAAGCTTCTTTGGCTTCCAGCTAAATGCCCACAGATTTATCCGGACCATGGAAGGGGCTCCACTACCAGAACTGTGTGTCTTCCAGCGGCTTCCATGCTCTACCTTGACCCTTCTGCCTCACGAGTGATCAGTTTACCAGCCTCGCCAGCATCTCCCTGTCTTTGTTTCTGGCTGAATTTACCTACACTGTGGCATTAATATTATAATACATCACTTAATGTTATTTCAAATATGATTTCTAGTATAGATTCTGAGCTCCTCTACTTCATTTTAGCCATTCCCTACAAGAAATTTAAACCTGGTGTCCCAGCAATGTGTAATGCAGTACCAGACACGCTATGTCTTGTTTGCATTGAATGTCCTAATAAGGAAATCAAGGCTCAGAGACATTGAGTAATGGGCTTAAAGCTTTCAGCTAATTAGGGGCAGAGGTCTTCATGCATTTCAGAGGCTTTGGGAGTTGTTAATGATATCCACCAGGCAAGCTGAGCTCTGCCCCATCCATGATCCATCCAGCACTGCATTGGACAAGGGACTTGGAATTTAGACCTATGCAGGAGGACTCCGAGTGAAGCAGACCGGCTTCAAAGCAATCAGGAGATATGCTCAGAAAATAAGTCCATTCTGACGCCAACAATTCGAACACATTTCATCATATCTGCAAGAATGAAAAGTAACTCTCTTCTATACCTTTATTTGTGTGAGAAAAACAGGTGGCCATTTTATTTTTTTATTTCTTTTTCTTGTTGTTTTGTTTTGTTTTTGTTTTTTGAGATAGGGTTTCTCTGCTGTCCTGGAACTTGCTCTGTAGACTGGGCTGGCCTCAAACTCACAGAGATCCGCCTGCCTCTGCCTCCTGAGTCCTGGGATTAAAGTCATGAGCCACCACCACTGACTGAATTTTTTTTTTTGTTTCTTACCATGATTCTGTTTTTTCTTCCAAGACAGGGTTTCTCTGTATTGTTTTGAAGCCTGTCCTGGAACTCACTCAGTAGACCAAGTTGGTCTCGAACTCACAGAGATTAGCCTGCCTCTGCCTCCCAAGTGCTGCAATTAAAGGCGTGTGCCACCAATGCCTGGCTTCTCACCGTGATTCTTTTTTTTTTTTTTTTTTTTTTTTTGGTTTTTCGAGACAGGGTTTCTCTGTAGCTTTGGAGGCTGTCCTGGAACTCATTTTGTAGACCAGGCTGGCCTCGAACTCACAGAGATCCGCCTGCCTCTGCCTCCCGAGTGCTGGGATTAAAGGCGTGTGCCACCAACGCCCGGCTCTCACCGTGATTCTTATATGTGTTGTTTTTATAACTTTTATGATATCTAAAAAGTAGTCCTTGATCATTTTTTAAAAGTGGAATTGCCCATAGTGTGTGTGTGTGTGTGTGTGTGTGTGTGTGTATGTGTGTGTGCTATATGCAATATTCCTTGTGTTCCTTAAGGTTGAAGTACTAAAGGTAATTTTCTATTTCTTTTTCCATTGAAAACTGAGCAGCTTCATTGGGGGGGTGGGAGGAAGAAAGCATATAATCCTAGTGTGAAAATTAGACTAATCCTAGTGTGAAAATTCGTATCTAGATATAATCTTTGCACTGTTGTCGCAGGGGTCTCTCGGTTGTTTCTAAGAGTACAATGTCTTATGATGAAGTGTCCCAACTGGAGTTGTTCCACTGTAGAAAAAAATAGTGAGTGACTTTCACCATCACACACACACACACACACACACACACACACACACACACACACACACACACACACGCCCTTTTGACTGGTAAGCTTTTGCTTGCTGCAGCTCAACAGGAGAGCTAATGTGTTCAGAGAATGTTGATTCGTTCCTCGCTGCTGCTACAAGATTTGGGGGGGGGGTAGCATCAGGGATAGAAACGAATAATCTTTGCTGGGCTTTGTTTTTAAGAGCCAAAGGAAATGATAGTCTTGTCTCCCTCCCCATCCCCCCCACCCCATCCCCCCCCAAAACAGTCTAAATGAAGATGGATGGGCTCCCTTCCCACAAAGGGCGAAGGGGATGCCCTTAGTCTGCAACAGGAATGGTGGGGTGACTCTGGGTCCCCACAAATGCAGCCTTTTCTGAGTGCTGTTTTCCTGGGCCTTCCTGGCTGAGACTGCTGCCCGGCTCTTAAAACCTCTCACACCAGGTCAGGAGGAGGTCAATGTAAACTAACTCAACACCTCCTTTCCAGATCGTTCTTCAAATGGCAAGAAAACACCAGGGGAAATAGTGTGCCTGAACTTTCAAAGGTTGCCCTGTACAGCAAGCATTCACATTCCCAGCCTTCCAATGCTCAGCTGCAGAGCAGACCATCTGGGCACCAACTACTGAGATGTAAAGTCAGTTTCACATGCAGAGTTTTCTTGGCCTTAATCTGTATGTTACCTATAAATTTCTCCCATTCTGCCCCCACTCCAATGAAGACATAAGCAGTCCCAAGTTACATCAAAAACATCAATTCTAATGTGTCAGACATGCGCAGGGGGGATACATGATGATCAGTTTCCAAACTACCACCCAGTTCTGAAAATTCCATTTTCAGTTCACTGTATCTGAAGCAAGCTCTTGTTCAAATCATTTGTTCACAGAAAAGATGGGCGAGGATAACAGCCCAGAAAGCAGAAGGCAGGAACCTGACAAAAAGCTCCTACAAGGGCATTTACTAATATGCCCCCTGTGTGCTAGCCACAAGTTCTGTTTCCTCCAGCCTTTTACAAAGAGGAGAATAACTTTGAATTTAAAACGGTTTTAAAAAGATCAAAACTCATGCACTCTGAAAGGGGTAACAACGGCAACAGTATTACATTTCTACCTCCAACTCAGCATCTGGGCTTGACCCACTGTAGCAGGAAGTGCGTTTCTCATAGATGAAAGAACTCATGCCCCTATCTAAAAATAGCATTGTGTTTCCACAGTTCCTATCAGCTGGAGGAGGGATTAGATGGTAGTTGTCTGGGAAAAGAGGCAATGATTGAGTGTCGCTGCTTCCCCAGCAAGGCCCAGGTGGTGAGAGTTGAATACCACCATTAGATAAGGCCCTGAAGAGGTCCACTTTCGTGTCTGTCGGCTCTTCTGCAAAATGTCCCCTCATGGTGCTGAGCTGTGGACAGACAAAATCCAGGCCTGGCCAGAAGGCGAGAGGGCAACCGCTCAGGCTGTTGGGGAAGCTGCTGAGCCAATGGCAAAGCCGTTGGCTGCTAAAGGTCCACCGGATGTTTCTACCATAGGCGCAACTACACAGCCTTGGAGACCACTGACCAGTTGAACCATTTGCCAGGGAATGATTCTCCTGCCTGGATCAAGGGACAGTTGGTGGTGAGGACAAGGGCACTACGCCACCAATCACAGTGGAGTTCTGGTTTTCCTGACAGTGTGGATACAAGCTGGGACCTTCCCTTGCAGACATTCCCAGAGCTGGGCTCCCCTTAGAGAGATGGAGAGAGTGTGTTGGGGCAGGGCTCTTGACACTGCTGAATTAAAGTTTGCACTGGGGTAGGACCAGGAAGACAGAAGTCACCTTCCTGAGCCTTTGGAGCCTCACTTATGCTGTAGGTCCCTCACTGTGGTCGTTGAGTCACTTTCTCTATATGGAGCAGTTAGTCGCCTGAGCCTTTGTGTCCTCACGCGGAAGAGGGATGCTTCGTCCTGCTCTTCACTTGATCTTAGCCAAAAGGCCGAGAATCGATTGCTTCCTGCTTTATTCACTTGGTTCTCACTTGGGCTCCTTCTGGCCACAGTTGTGGCCCGGAGACCAGCCTCTCACTGACTCCTGAAGTACTCAGCGACTCCCATCCGCACATTTATCCTGGTCAATAGAGTACATGGAGGTTACCTTGATGGCTGGGGAATGGTCTGTGACTTTGAAGTTATCTGTCGGTGCTCTTATTGATTCATAAGTTTTTGCTGGCTAACTATCTATGTATACCTGCTCCCACACAGAACAATACACAGGATCTAAGCTCTAGATTATTGTATGTTTTGGGAGGGCCTTGTATAACTGTACTCTTTTATGATGCCTATTATTTATTTATTTATTTGGTTTTTCGAGACAGGGTTTCTCTGTGGCTTTGGAGGCTGTCCTGGAACTCACTTTGTAGACCAGGCTGGCCTCGAACTCACAGAGATCCGCCTGCCTCTGCCTCCCGAGTGCTGGGATTAAAGGCGTGCACCACCAACGCCCGGCTATGATGCCTATTATTAATGAGCTGAAATAAACAGTGGCTAAAAGTCTTTCACTGGGAACCATAACCAACAGTTCATACTTTTATAAAAAAAGATTTATATATACGTATTATGTATATAATGTTCTTTCTGCTTTTATGTATTCTTGCACTTCAAAAGAAGGTACCAGCTCTCCTTACAGATGGTTGTGAACAACCATGTGGTTGCTGAGAATTGAACTCAGGACCTCTGGAAGAGCAGCCAGTGCTCTTAACTGCTGAGCCATCTCTCCAGCTCCACCTCCCATTTTCTTATATGGGTTGTCAGTGTGTATCATTTGGGATGGTAAGGCTGCTTGTTATAATTACATAGTAAAAGGGCTACACCTTTGACATACAGTTTCCAAAAGCATGTTTGAAATTACTGCAGCAAAGTTAATACATGACCAGGCTGTCTCAGAATGTTGTGTAAACATTATAGAAAATGGTCGTTATCTCATCAGTACTTTAAAAACTGGGTCAACAAGTCTGCAGATAAGAGGTACGGATAAAGGAAGATTGGGGCTTCACTGCTTCTATAGATTGAGCCTACGACTTCCAAATTCAGGGAGCTGCCCTGTAATCCTAATGGATTGATTTCCGAAATTCCTTGGATTTGTCCTGCTGAACTAGTCTAGTCTCTCGGGGGCTTAGCTGGATCCCTGCAGATAGATATTATGGTTTATACACAGTAATTCCACTCAGTCCAGCTGTAAATTTAAGTCTATTGTATTAATGCAACATTGAAAGGAGCCTTGCTCTTCCATGGATGCTGAGCCCACCTTTTAGACATGTTTAGCAAAATATAAAGGATTTTCAATTAGCTGGTTGGAAGCCCTTGGAGACAGTTCCCTGTCTGGCCACCCATTGTCTATAGTTTCTGCCTGTTCCTTCCAAATGGGACAAATAAAGAGATTCCCAGTGTGGTCATTAATGGGCCAGCTTTGGTGGGGGCTTTGTTCTTAAATGGGGGCTTTATCTTATCCCTACTGGTTAAGCCCCTCCATGTACTCCTCACCTGTCATAACTGTCACACATTTAATTCATCATTCGGGTGGATAGAGCCTCACTGGCCATGTCATAAGACAGGAGGGCACAGAGAAGAGGTCTAGGCTGTGTGTGTCTTAGAGCATCACCACAGAAGATGATTAGCAGATTTTAGTAAAGATGCTAAGCGAGATTGTAATCAAGTGAACAGTTGTGTGGGAGAGAATCTTTTGCTTCATGCTTGGAACATGACAGCCAGCATTTCAAAAGACAGTGCAACAAAATGTGTTTGCTTCAAGAATATAAAATGAAATGGAGATGCGAACCAGAAGACAGCTCTCCTTTTTTTTCTCTTTCTTCAGAAAACTTTTGTTCATTTTGTATGCTAGCATGTGCATATGCGTGTGCACTGACCCTCCTGTCACAGAAGGAATGCAAAAGTCAGGGCACCTTACAGGAGCCGGCTCCCTCTTCATCATGTGCGCTCTAGGAAAAAGCTCAAGGCTGGTGCTTTACCCACAAAACTCTCTCTCCAGACTCACTCTTCAATCTTTTAGAAAATGCAGAAAGAAAAGGATAAGAACATTTTACCTCCTATTAATAAGTGATAATTAACATGTTGCCATCTAATTCCTATGGAGATGCAAACATGTCTTTTCCAACAAAAAATTATTACAGTGATGTCAACCATAAGTCCAAGTGTCTTCCCCATTATATGTCTTCTATAAAACTGTGATTTTAAAATTGAATTGTATTTGTTTGGGTGTTTAGCCTGCATGCATGTCTGTATACCATGTGGGTGCCTTGTGCCCACAGATGCCAAAAGAGGGCATCAGGGCCCTTGGGATTGGTTCTGACTAATGTTGGTGCTGGAAATCAAACCTGCTGATCTAGAAGAGCAGCCAGTGCTCTTAACCCCCATGCCACCTCTCCAGCTCCGACGGTATATATTGTAAAGCTGTGCTCACTGTGAAGCATGCGAGTGCGTCATTGAGCACATTTAGTGTGTTGGAGAGTAAAGAAGGCAATTAACTTGCCTAGAGTGTGGCCATGTGGAACTAGGAGAGTTAAGATCTGAACCCAGGCATAATATCTTCATCCATATCTTTTAGCCATAACTCCCAAACAGTCACATAGAATTGGCTTTTATAAAAACTACATTGAGATTTGGTGAGATGGGTCAGCAGATGAAATCACCTGCTGCCAAGGCTGATGACCCTGGGACCCCATTGTGGAAGAAGGGGATTGACTTCCTTCCACAGGATTGATCTCCACATCCACACTGTGGCACACACTCACATAAATAAATAAGTGAAATGAGATAGTTTTAAATGGAAGCATCTTTGGAATTTTGTGAAAATATGATAGGCTTTTTCCTTCCAACACCAATAGCTAGAATATGCCTGGGTTTTGTTTGTTTTGTGATGTGTGTGTACCCAGAGGCCAGACATTGACATCGGGTTATCTCTCTCAATTGCTCTATCCCTTACATTTTTAGATAGGGTATCTCACTAACCAGGAGCTCTTTGGGCTAACCTGGATGGCCAGCAAGAATCAGAGATCCTCCTGTCTCTACTTCCCCAGAGCTGGGATTATGATCTGCTTTTTATTTTTATTTTGGTTAGTTCTGGGCGATCAGGCCAAGGTCCTCACGCTTGCACAGTAAGCCATCTCTCCAGCCTCTAATATCCCAATTTTACAGTTGGAGCAATCGTGGAAAGAAAGCTGGGATGAGAAAAGCCTCCAGTTGTCCATTCAGATGACGGTGTGTTTGTTAGAACAGAAAGCTACTTTCCTTTTCCTAGAGTCCGACAGTACTCTGCCCCATGTAGACACCTGAGAGTGGGAATAGTCCAAGAGACTGAACGACACGTGCCAAGCACGTGAACGGTAAATCCCCTAATTCAGTTCGCCCTTCCAGCACTCTCTGGCAGACAGCCAAGCTAAATATTTCTGCTCGATAAAAAATGCACTGTGCTACACTTCCCACTGGTGGCCTGACTCTGGTGATGGGTTTTTCCTCAGTGAAGTGAGTAGGAGCCAGGGAGCTGGCTTTCAGCACCCACCTGTATTTTTTTCATCACAAAGCTTTCCTTATCATCTATGATTAGATGAACTTATGCAATAACGAAGGCCAAGATTTTGAAAATATGCTGAATGTGAAATTCTTTCTTCCTACCCAGTAATTACTCCTTGATTTGTTTTTTATTATTATATTTTCAGATTTCCTCTAAGCATCTGTCATTTTTTTTATCTATTGCATGTTTTTGTTTTTAGCTAAATCAGTTTTCAAGGTTGCTACATTTGGTCAATTGAAAGATCTGACATATGGACCAGTGGGTTTGTGCCAGATGAGGATTAGAGTTAATTGAAATTTATGACTGCTGTCTTCATTAGGACTAATTAGAGGAGGAAAAGGGAGAAGCAAGTTTGGATACCCCTTCTCATGGCTTTAGATGTTTTTCTTTACATCAAAGGGTTTTCTAGTAGTTGTCTGAAGGAGCAAATAGAATTACAGGACTTTTTGCCTTGTCCTCCCCCCCCCCCAGTGTGGCTTATTGTGAACATTCTCTCCAGTACCTTTATCTCAAAACCTTCTCAATGGCTGAATAATAGCAATGTCAGAAGCAACATCACAATCTAAGTAGCACATATCCATAAACTTCAGTACTCCGTCCATTTCTCATTTAGTGTAACTTAACAATGTGTGACATTCTAGTTAAATATGCTTATATTACTATAATTGCTCAAATTATCTATTCCTGTGCATATGAATTATTTGAGCAAAGCCTATGGATCTTCAAGGTTCTTAGAAAAGTTATGTGGGGGTCAGAGAGATGGCTCTGCAGTTGAGAGCCCTGGCTGCTCTGGCAGAGGACCCATCTGTTTCCATCACCTGTATGGTGGCTCACAGCCCCCTATCTCCAGTTCCAAGGGATTGGATGCCCTCTTCTGACCTCGACAGGCACCAGGCACACACATGGTGCACAGGTGCACAGACATAGGTCCAGGCAAAACACGCATACACATAATAAATAAGTCTTTAAAAATTTTAGAGAAAATGTATATGAACATAGTATGCTGTGTAATTACGTAGAAGCTGAGACTAATCCTAAATTTTAAGTACTAATATCTTTTGATATTTATTTTTATGTAAGTGTTGATGACATTATTAATGGACAACTGCCTTTCTGTCTTTTGTTCATTTGAGAAACATGGTGATGTCTGTGTTTGAGGCACCATGCCATATCCCCAAAGAGTAGCTTTTAATCCCTCTAAATGTTTATTCTAATGACCATCGTCCACTGTTTCTTCAAACAATTGCAATTTGTAATGGTATATTTGAACAACATATTTTAAGAATATATCTTATAAGCTAGGTGTGGTGGCTCAGGCCTTTGGTCTCAGCACTTGAGTATCTATGAGTTTGAGATAGGCACCGGTGTGTGTGTGTGTGTGTGTGTGTGTATGATGAATATGTGTATATGTACATGTATATATATTACATATAAAGAAATCAATACATGATGATACCCACCTGCTTTCAATAGAATGTGGAATTTGTATTACTTTGGTAGTGTAGGGGATCCAACCCAATGTCTCATACATTTGAGGCAAGCAGTCTTTCAACTAAGCTATAAACCAGTCACAGAATGAATAATTTTTAGTTGATTTTCCAGCTTTGGGTAAGTATTGTTTATTCATCCACATTCTTGGTGGTAGTTTCTGTTCTGAGTCACAAATTCATCTGTGACTGGAATAAGCATACAATCTGGGGCCACAACTCAAGTAGTTAGTGCAGAAATTGTATGCTTAACCTCATTGCCCCACATCCTTGTCAATCCCATAGACAGACTGTGTATGATCAATCCAAGCCCATACTTAGAAGCTGTCTGTGTAACTAGATTTAAATACATAAAAGCAGAAGGAGAGTGTGCACAGGAAACGTGGGGACTAAAAGGAGGAGAGGATGGGGAGGACACAAAAGAGTAAAGCAGAATAGAAAGACAAATATTGCATTTTTCTCTCATGCAGACTCTAGACTTAACATATATATATGTATATATATGCTTACATATACACATATATATGATGCAAAAGCAGAAGAGAAACTAAATGGATGGAGAAAGGGCAAGGGAGATAATAAGGCAGTAAATATGAGAAAATACAATGATATTTATGTAGGAAGATGAAATTCATTACCTAGCATGTTAACTAAAATCTAGGTTTAAAATATTTAATAGCCATAATACACAATAAAATGACATTTATTATCGCTGCAGGAAGCATCAGGAGAGACAATATTTCATGTGTATGTAAAAAGTAGAAATCTTGTTAAATAAAGCAAAGGCTCCACATTTGATAGCATGTTCAAATCACTCAAGGAACTTCAAAGATGGTGGGAGCCGGCTCCCACCTCATCATTTGATGTCTTTGGTACGAGAGTCAATCTGATGATAATATTTTAAGATTTTCCAGGCTATTCTGGTGTGCACCAAAGTTTGAGGACTACTAATGAAAGCATTTGGGCAGTATATTTTAATGCTTTACTGTCAATGTGTTACATTTCCGATAGCCTTTGCCTGGGCTTTGTGTTCATGTCCCCACTAAATCACAGACATGTCTCTTTTTTATCTAGTGTGAGGGGAAAAAGATGTCTTTACACCTCTTAGCCATTTCGTTGTGGTTGGGAAAGAGAGGCAAAGAGCAAGTTCATTTTCTAAAAGACAGAA
This sequence comes from Mesocricetus auratus, assembly GCF_017639785.1. Lineage (NCBI taxonomy): Eukaryota > Metazoa > Chordata > Mammalia > Rodentia > Cricetidae > Mesocricetus > Mesocricetus auratus. The sequence continues at coordinate 377,740 of NW_024429210.1, read as the reverse complement.
ACAATGAAATCACCTGGAAATTACTTCATGGGGATGTCATGGGAGTGTTATTCAATTCTTCTGCAAGGGTTTACATTGTGAATGAGATGGCTCTGAGGATAGTCTTCTTATCCCAGCAACACAAGAATTCCACATACAGTTGGGAGTCACCTCCCCTAACACTGAAGACACAGGTAGTCTAATGTTTGTTATAACAGAGAGAAATATAGAGATAGATGGATGGATGGATAGACAGACACACACACACACACACACACACACACACACAGAGATGTTTTATTCCACCTTACAATTAATAGTACAGTTATTTTTTTTTTTAGGAACCATCTGTAATAAAAACTCAACTGAAGTCAGTGTGTGTGTGCCTTTTGGGAGGCCCTTCACTGATGGCAGCACAATGTTTGCTGCCCGTAGTGGGGAGTTGAGCAACAACCTTCTAACCGCTTATGTCCTGAGCTCCGGTAAAAGAGAACAGAAACATGGTGGGGCAGACTTCGCTCTTCTCTGGAAAGACAGCGGTTTCAATCCTCCTCATCCTACTCAGACTTCCAGGGCTGCTTTGAAGGGAACCTTATGCCAGCAGGCCTTAGAGCTTCCCAGAAGCCACGGCCTGTGCTGTGTGCAGATCTCACTCTCAAGAAGGGGAAGTAATGACGTTATGGGAACAGGAGAGGGGATGAGAATGGGCTGCTGGCTGTTCCCTTCAACAGGAGGCAGCTGAGCCCTGGGCTTGATGTAGGGCTCAACTCCAGGAGGCCAGGAGTGTGTGGCTGTGTGCCTAGCGGTCTGATTCCAAAGGTAAGAGGATTAAGCCATTGTTCAACATTACCTTAGTGTTCAGGAGACGATCTTATTTACTAATTTAAAGTTATTTTAAAGAAATATATTTTAAGGAGTATGGAAATGTTGCCTGCACATATGTCTGTGCACCACATGCATGCCTGGTGCCAGAGAGGACAGAAGAGGACAGTGAACATCCTGGGGCTGGAGTTAGAGATGCCTGGGAGGCACAATGTCACTGCTGGGAACCCAGGTGCAGTGTGAGAGGTCTGCCGGCAGCTAGTGCTCCAAACCTCTGAGCCATCTCTCCAGCCGCAGGTATTGATGTTTCTTCAATGTAAGAATTCTCTAAAAGGTGAAGGAGCCATTTTACAGTCTGTACCCTCTGGTCAGCTGAAACTACTTTTCTAGAAATTGAAATTATTAGCCAGGTAGAAGTGTTCCATTTCTCTAATCTCAGCACTTGGCAGGCAGAGGCAGGAGGATCTTTGTAAGTTTGAGGACAGCCTTTTCTGCACAATGAGTTCCGGGACAATCAGGACTACACAGAGAAACCCTGTCTTAGGGAAAGAAATTGAAATTACTTTTAATTTTTTGTGTGTATATTCATTATACATGGTATACTTACTGTTTATTATTTTCATTTTTGTTTTGCCTAGAAAATATCTGACAAAAATAATTTTAAAGTTATTTTTGACTGAGTCTGATGGCTCAGGAGGCCCCTGAGGCAAAAGGATGCTCGTGAGTTCAACCTTCACCACTTACCCTGTCCCAGAAACAAAATCAAATACAACAAAATACCCAGATTCTTGATATTTTTTAGTTTGCCTGAAAATAGACAGCCTTATGCTCAATCATTAATTTGAACAAGTATGTGTGTGTTGGGACTAGAATCAGTTACTACCCGGGAAACCGTGGGCCCTATGGCCAGGGGCGGAGAGCAAGTCCCCGGCTCCCATTACCCTGCTGCAGGCTCCACACCTTTATCCACAGGATGCTTAGGAATTTAGATGTGACTCTGAATTCAGAATTTTTCAAATCCTGAACTTCAGGCTCACATTCCCTGTTTTTCAAAGCACTCTGCATAGTTTGAAAATACATTAGGGCTGGGGTGCAGCTCTGTGGTAGAATATGAATTTAGGAAGGCCCTGCAAACAATGCATGTTGCTCATTAATTAAATAAAAAAAGACACATATTTGCACTTTGAAATACTCTGGCCACCAAGAGTGAGGTGGACTTGGGAAGGGCTCACCCCAGTAAGGAGAAATGCCAGCCATGAAACACGGCTGTGAGTGCTAACCTGCAGAGTTGTAGTCCTAGCAGTGGAGAACTAGAGGCAAGAGGATCAGGAGTTCAAGTTGGCTAACTCCAGACTCTGTCTCCAAACACCAGAAATAAACAAAACCATTATTTGTGATACAAGTCCATTTAGAAGTGACACTTAAGTGCTAGAATCTACACCAAATTGCTAACAATGACGGAATTCTTAAAAAGGCCAACGTGGCAACAAGGAATAATAAACTGACCTGTTTACCCCAGGGGCTGTGTGAGGCCCTCAGTGGGATTTATGGACAGGACACACAGGGTAATCTCCTGGATGCCTACAGGCAAATGCAGGGAAGCTGCCTCCTGGGGTGTTCAGGAGCCTGACAGCCAATATCCACAATGGTTTCTTCCCTCACTCAAGGACAGTGTTTGACTTTCCTTCAGTTTCTTACTCTGCTCATTTTCACTTGCAATCAGACCTCCAGCTTTTATGTGTAGAAAATGTAAGTTCCCATACCCCCTCCAGATTCATTCTGGCAGACCCTACTTCTCTCCTCTCTCTCTCTCTCTCTCTCTCTCTCTCTCTCTCTCTCTCTCTCTCTCTCTCTCTCTCTCTCTCTCTCTCTCTCTCTCTCTCTCTCTCTCTCTCTCCCTCCCTCTCTCTCCCTCTCTCTCTCCTTTTTTTGCTTGCTTTCCTAGATTTCTGAGACAGGGTTTCTCTGCGGCTTTGGAGGCTGTCCTGGAACTCCCTCTGTAGACCAGGCTGGTCTCAAACTCACAAAGATCCACCTGCCTCTGCCTCCTGAGTGCTGGGATTAAGGGTGTACACCACCACTACACCAACAGATACATTCTTTGTTCTTAGAGATCCAGCCAGCACAGGGCTCTCAGAATGCCCGGCCCTCTCTAGCCTCACCAGCATGGTGAGAGTTTACTTAGGGTTATGGTATTTTAGAAAAATTTCCATAAACACTAATCACTTTCATCTTAGGAAAAAGAGTAGCTTCCTTTAGCATAAATGTTTCTGAAATCTCACCTGCCTGCTGTATATTTCAACACCACTGCTGATTCAACTCCCAGCATTTAGCCCTAGATGCAGCTTGCTTGTGACCTGAGTTCTGCCAGTGACTATTTGTCAGTGCATCCAATGAACCTGCCAAATATGGCGGCGCATGCCTGTAGCCTGTAACTCCTGCACTCAGGACGCGAAGGCAGAAGGATCCCTGAAAACTGGAGGCCAGCCTGGGCTCACAGTGAGTTTATGGCTAGCCTGAGCTCCATAGTAATATTCTGCCTCAAATGAGCAAGCAAGCAAACAAACAAAACATCGGGGGGCATATCTTAGGCGATTTTAGGTATGAAATTTGGGGTATGAAAAGGAATCTATGGGATAGCCAGTCTCTTAGCACAGGTGTTATCGTTTAGGTCTCTTGGATTCACTTGCTAAAGATCATTTTACATAATTCAGAATTGTGAACAATGAGAAAAATATTTTTTTAATCTTAAATCAGAAATCTTTTTTTAAAGCTCTTTAAAACAATTTATTAACCCCTTGGTGAGCGCAGACTTCAGTTGCTAACTGATTAATTACCAAGAAGTGTTGCCCAAGCTGCTCTATTTTCCAGTGTATCTCACATCCTCTGTCTAGGTAGTTCCTTATCATTCCCGAACATGTCTACTTCATATTTCTTGTCTTACTACATTTATCTATTTACTGTGTTGTAAGTGAGTGCACATATACTGTGGCTTGCATGTGACAGATCATGGAACTGATTCTCTCCTGCCTTGTAGGTTCCGGGTATCAAACTTAGGTTGTCAAGTGCTTAGCAAGTACCTGTACCTCTTGAGTTGTCGCATAGACCCTGTTTCTTGATGTATGTGCTTACTAAGAAGAGTTAGTGTTTGGTGTATTTATATGACATAAAGCAATAAAATATTGGGGGTTTTATGGATTGTTTGTTTGTTTGGTTTTGGTTTTGGTTTTTTGAGACAGGGTTTCTCTGTATTGCTTGGAGCCTGTCCTAGACCTCGCTTTGTAGATCAGGCTAGCCTCGAACTCACAGAGATCCGCCTGCCTCTGCCTCCCGAGTGCTGGGATTATTAAAGATGTGTGCCACCAATGCCTGGCATGCAGTAAAATATTGTTAAGAGTCACTTCCATTAAAGAAGAAAAGTAGGCTTTTGTTTTAAAAACTTGACACTGGTTGTAAAATCTTGTAATATAAAGAGCTTTGTGTAAAACTATAAAATACTGTGGAAAGGTATCTATATAGTAGAATGTGGTGCCTTGTTGTTTAAGGTTTTGTTGTTGCTATGATAAAATACCATAACCAAAGACAACTTAAGAGAGTTTATTTGTGTTTATGGTTCCAGAGAGATAAGAGTCCATGGTGGCAGGGGAGGCTTAGCAGCAGGAGGTCCTGGCAGGGACCTTAGCAATCACAATTTCAACTGTGAGCATGAAGCAGAGAGAGCAAACTGAACACGGGATGAAGATAGGAACTCTAAAGACCTGCCAGCGAGATGTGCTTCCTCCGCAAAGGGGCACCACTTACAAGTTCCATAACCTCCCCAAACAGTGCCACCAGCTGGGGACAGGTTATTTAAATACACAAGCCTGTAGGAGACACATTGTATTTAAACCACCACAGGCGCTTTGGTAACTTGTAGAGAATAGCATTGTGGGAGGGTTTACACAGGTATGGGGCATTTTGTGTGCTGACCAGGGAGAAGTAGATTCTCAACCATCAGGTCTTGGCCTGAATCAAAGATGGGAAAATTGGCACACATTGATATGTTCTCTGAGTTTTTGCATTACAGATTAGTAACTGTTATTTTTAACTGTCTTTGGGTTGACTGATTTGCACTGGATGAGAAAGCATCAACCATGTGGATAATCAATCAATTTGGAAACAAAGTTAATTTTGACTATTATAATTAATGTAATATATCAACATGTCTCAATTAGAAACTCCCTGGGCCTAGGGATATGGAAAAAAAAGTAGTAAAATGTTTCCCATGAAAGTGTGAGGATCACAGGAATTTGGATCCCAGCACCCATGTAAATGCTGGGTGGTCTTGGCAGCTGGCTGTAATCCCATCACATGAGAAACAGACCAGAGAACCCCAAATAAATCCACAAGCTTGGGTTTCAAGTGAGAGACCCTGCTCAACATGTAAGTTAGGGAACAAACCAAAAAAACCTGACAATCAGCTTCTTGCCTCCACACCTATGCTCTCTGTCGTTTTCTCTTTGTCTCTCTGTCTCTGTCTGTCTGTCTGTCTGCCTGTCTGTCTGTCTCTCTGTCTCTCTCTCTCTCTCACACACACACACACACACACACGCATACACATTTGCATCCCCACACATGAACACAGATTCACACTCCAGTGGATACTACAGAGAAAGAAAGGAAGGAAGAAAAGAAGGAAGGTCTAAAGAAATTTTGCCTAAAACCAAATTGTTACAGATGGAACCTTGAGTACCAGGGATGTAATTTAGTGGTAGTGCCCTTGCCAAGCGTCTTTATGACCCTAGAAAAAACCAAATAAATAACAAATAAGTAAACATTAGGCCACATTTGAAAGGAAGAACAGTTTGTTATTAATTCTCAGCGGCTTCATTTCCAAAGCACATAATTTCCAAAACTCATTTTCCTATACTAAATTATATTTCTAGGAGGAGAAATAATATTTTTGCCATGGTTTTGGCTCTGACTCCAACAGTTGTGTACATTTTAAAAGAATTGCCTTTTTATACTCAATATTCTGGATAAAATAAGGACATAATATTTAGCAACAATGGCTTCTTGGGAAATCAAAAAATAAACACAGCCTTACAATAACCACAACATGTCCCTGGTTCCAATAAGTTTCGTTGCTGGCCCTCGGATGCTGTTGTGATTGTCTCCGTGGCTTTAACACACTGACTTTTATTGCTGTCGGATGCTCACCAGGACTTACAAAGGAAGGAGCCCTGCTCTTAATTGAACATAGATGGTTTTTTCTTGGGTTGAAATGCAGCGAGCTTCTTCCTTTCCGCACCCACATTTAAGGAAGCTGGCTGACATAAGGCTAGCGTAAGAATCACTTCTAGTAAAGTTAGAATCTATGTAACTCCAGATTAACATTGGGATTGCATGCTACACTGTTGTTGAATGAGTGAGTATGGACCAGAAGCTATCTCTTGTGTCCAGCAAAAAGAATTTACATTAACCATGGCTGTGAAACTTTAAGCATAATATTTTGTGTGAAAGCTGTTCAGGAAAATGGGTATATTGATTATGCCTCATCATTCTTTCTTTTTCAGGCACCTAGAGAGCTACTATTTACTTATTAGCAGAAAACAGGGAGGCCATTGTCTCTGAAGAGTTTAATACTCTGAGCACTAATTTCAACTAGATATAAGCCTAATTTCTACTAGATATAAGCAAGTGTTATTTGAGGAAGTCCTAACACTTAATGAAGTATGTTTTTAGTCTGCTTTGTCAAACTGTTTGCACACATGGTATGCCAGATAGTTGTGTGCATTATTTACCTTGGTTTGAAACTGCCCCACACATCCAAAAATAATTTTGCAATCAGAATTATCAGTCCACTAAGCAGCTAGGAGTCTAATTTGTTGATTTCTCTAGTTCAAACTAATTGCTGTGGCTGTAGAGTGGAGGACAGGCCTAAGACTGGCAGGAGAAACTTTCGGAAAGAATTTCAGTGAGGAGATGCGCATACAGGTGACAATGGGCATACGCAGAGCCAACAAGAAATGGGTGAGCATGTGTGCCTGAAAATCCTACTACATTTAAGCCTGGAAAGGTGGTACATACCTTAATCCCAGCACTTGGGAGACAGAGGCAAGCAGATCCCTGTGGATTCAGAGCCTGGTCTACACATTGAGATCCAGACTAGCCAGAGTTACAGGGTGAGGCTTTGTTTCATTTGTCTCTAATGAAAGAATTTAACTTTATGTGGTGGGGTCAAGAGGTCCATTCTTATGCCATGGCTTCTGCCCTGGAATACTTCCTAAGTTCTGTGACTTTGGGCTGAGCTCCCTATACTTTCTCTAGCAAAAGTGTCTTCAGAGCAAGTTTCAGTGCCTCATTTCCAGATAGAATCTGAGAACCACTTTTAGTCTATTCAGCAGACATTATAGACCAGGTACTGAGCTGAGTATTGAGTTATCATGATAACCATGGCTGATCATAGCAGTGAAAGACTGCAGGAGATTTCACTTACAGGAATGACTCCCTTGGTAAAGCTTACAAAAAAAAGTGGTCCGAGTGAGGAAGGGAAGCCAGCGAGTGCTTTGTGTTCTACAGAGGCACAGCCCGTCCTGGAAACGCATTTGTTTCTGTGATTTCGCCAGGTTTCTAGGCTTGTTGTAATACACATACTTTAGTGGCCTTTGCCTTGCCTTTCTATGGGAGCTTCTGAAGTTAAAAGGCTTCCAAGAATGTTGGGAATAACACGAGGCAATGTGTACACTTACTGTGCATAGCAGCTTGAGGTGTGAGTTCAGCCTTTCACCACGTTAATTTTTCCAATGGCACTTTGGAAAACCTCTATTCTAGAGAAGGGAGACCACTTTCTTCAAGTCTGGCAGAAACTTTTTATATTCGTGCAAGCTAATGAACTTGTGGTCAATAAGGAAACAAACCTTCAGTTTGTTTAAGTCTGGAAAGATCATCAAGAAGCCATCCGTGTCACTCACCCGAGGAGGTGAAAGCTTGGAGAGCACCCAGCTCAGCCGAGGCCTCGGGATGAGTTCTCTTCTTCCCCGCAAATGCGTTTACATTTATCTGCTGGTATTTAGACTGGTTAATGTGTTACACCAGATAAATCTGTTTCCTGAGTCCATCTCTCAGCTTGTTCTCCCCTCTCTGGAGCTGACAAATGGCTGGAGTTTGACACCGTTTATCAGTTGAGCCCCTGCTGGGGGCTGCCTGTCACTTGCTCAGCTTGCTCGACTACTGCAGAGCAAAAGTGAGTTATCTGCAATATTTTGTTCTTACTCCTTAGTCTAAAAGGAACAGAGACAGATTCAGGTGGCTGGGGGGTTGCCTCCCGTGGAGCTTAAGTCTTCAGCCTGAGATGTGCTTGTAATAATTTCCTAGCAGAGTCAATGTAGAAATGCACCAAATGAGACACAATTTTTACTTATATGGAAAGGGCAAACCTAATGCTGTTTGGTGACTGACCCATATTTGAAGGGTGCTGAAGGTGCCTTCTCTTGCAAGCACTGACAAAGTGCTTTCTCTGAAATAATTGCAGCCCTGAGACTTGCTCTTCTGTTGCTGGCTGGCATGCGTTGGGGGAGGGGGATGATGCTGACAAGGAAAGGAAGCACCTCCTCCCCACCCTGACAAGGCTTCCAGGGAGCGCTCACTTCTTCTATTTGCTCTTGTCATTGTCACATACCAATTGCACAAGGTAACAGGTTTTATTGCGATACCTTTACATACACATATAACACGTTCTGAGCTCATTTTAACTTCCCCGTCATGCCAATACAAAGTCGACACATAGGCCAAGCCTTGAGTGGGTGTACAGGGGTCTCTGGCATTCAAAATGCTATTTTGACAGAATTCTATCCTTTGGGATGCCATGTGAAATGACCCTTCACTCTGACCAGTGAGACATCAGCTATGCCCAGAATCACCGAGGCCATGAGCACTTGGCATCTAGCAGTGAACTAGCCTTGGGACCCTAAGTGTGCTTTGTGCCTCCGTTGAGCCTAATGTGTTGTGCAGTTTAATCACGGACCGGCCCTTTAGCACAATTAGCTGTTACCTATTCGTGTAGTGACCGAGGCCCTCAGAGTCACTGATTTGAATGCAGCCTCTGTCCTCTTCCTGCCACCTTTACCGTCCCCACATTTCAAGCCACAGGAAAGAGGGACATAGTAGAAGAGGGAAAGGGGTCCAGATGGGAAGAAAAGAATGCTGGAAAGATCCTTTAGGAAATAGGTCAGGTACTTGGGAGATTAGACTAGCTGGCTTCATCCCTGAATACAAGTAGACTACAATTAGGAGGAATTAGACCTGCAACAAGTAGCTTGGATTTATCAGCTTTAATTGTCTATTGTCAGAACCCAGCTCTCCTCCAGAGGATCCTGGTGACAGTCTATACTCTAATACTTTTAATGGCCCTCCATTGTGGGCTTAGCTCTCCTAAAAACAGTGTCTGACCTTTTGAAAGGAGGTACTGGGAAGCCTCCCTACAAACACCATGCTGTTACTTTCTCTTTGGAGGATCCCATTCTCAGGTAATGCAGTGTTGTCCCTAGTCCCCACAGGTGCACCATAAGGGGAAGGTACCTATTGAACATTAATAGGTGGCTTGTTTCCCTGGTAGGCACTTTCAGAAAACAATGGGCTGTAGATGGAGACCAGATAAGTCCTGGCTGATGGCTTGAGAATCCCCCACTATCTTTGTCAGGACTGATGGGTCAGAACCCCCTCACTATCTTCCTGTTAAAAGACTTATCAGGCTTATTCATAGTCAACAGTAGAGAGTTGTTTTAGAAGATAAGTTGTCTATTAGAGGAGGCCTGTTATTGTAACACCATTGTTTTCTCTTTCCTCTATCACCTCTCAACCTCTCAGGTGGAAAAGGCATATTTGAGGGACCAGTCACTTGCCTCTAAACTCCAGGCCCCACTTAAAGGGCTCTGCCATGGGCTTTCTTCCCCTTTCTAAGCCTCACATGATACTGTGTAACATTCAGAACCGTGGGGTTGGGATTCTGCAAGCTATGGGTTTGTTTCCTAGGTAATAGCCATGTCTGTGAGCTGGTATCTCCCAGGGTCATGGTTGTAGGTCAGATCTAGTTATCATTGTAAGCAAAGCCAGGAGGCAGGTGCTTTCTAAGCTTCTGGAACTCTGTCCTCAGTTTTCCTAGCAGGAAAGTAGGGTTTTGTTACAGATCTTGTCTTCAGCTCAGGTAAAGTACTAAACCCCATGTAGCAAAGTCTATGTGTGTGACAGGAGTCTTCATTATTACCCCTATAATTCTCTTTATCTGCTTCTAACTCCCCTGGAATGCATGTGCACACATCACAGACACATGTGTGAACACACACACACACCCCAAGCCTCTACTGTCTTTAATCGTCCCTTAGAAAGGATGAGAAGTATTCATCGGCCCTTTTTGCCTCTATGACAGGCTAACTTGCTTTGTAGCTGAAGATGACCTCCAATTTCTGATCCTCCTGCCTCAACACCTCCACGCAGAGATTATAGGCACGCATGGCTTTATCTGCTTTTATGCAGAGCTGGGAACTGAGCTCAGGGCTTTGTGCACACCTCTTTCTTTCTGTGGACCTTCCTTCCCTCTTGCTGTAAGCCTCTCCTCCCACTGGAAGAGAGAGGCAAACATCTGCCCCAGGGTCTCACTAAGGTGGAAGCTTTCTTTCCCCTCAGACTCTCAGAGGAGACACACAGAAACTGCACTTGCGTGTGCGCCAGCCCTGATGCCCATCTCTCTGTCAGGGTCTCTGCTCACCTCCTGTTAGTGCAGGCTCGCTCCTTTCTCACCAAACCCAGGCTTAGAAGACACCTTCCGTGTCCGTCCAGAAACGATTGCTTTTCCCACAGCCTTTTCAGGAGTGAAGATCCCTCTCATGTCTGAATCACCATAATAAAAGCATGATTAGGAAGGCAATCAGATCTTGGAAACCCACAGTGGTTTCCCCCACAGATGCCTCGGAGATGATGACTATTGGCATTATTTGCTAAGTTGGTGGATGTTAGACTGAGTGAATAACTTTAAAATATGTGAATAATGGAAAAAGAAACCGTGACTCTGATGACAGACCAAAACATCACAAGGTGTCATGACAAGGACGACTCTGGGAAGCCCTGACACGGCAGCCATCTTGGAGGGTTTTTTTTTTTACAGGCCTTAGAAAAGCACTTATCTTTGCTACATTCCTAGAGAGAAAAGAAGCCCTACTTTAATTTACTTAATGTTTGTTTCCCTTCTTTAGGAAGTCAAAACACTGACATCATTCTAAAACATCTCACAGGCCCCTAGGATCACCATTCCAAAGTCTAAGCCCTGACAATGCTTGTCCCAGTTTTGGGGAGGTAAGCTGTGTCATGCAAAGGGAGCTGATGCTATTTTTAAATGGATTTAACACATCACTGAAACGTATCATACACATATCACACCCATGACACACGCGCTGCATTGTAATACAGCATGTGTCATGCATACATTCTCTCTCACTCACACATACTTGCTCTTCTTGTCCTGCTTTAAAAGAAAGAAAGAAAGAAAGAAAGAAAGAAAGAAAGAAAGAAAGAAAGAAAGAAAGAAAGAAAGAAAAAAAGAAAGAAAGGCAGCCAGGGAAGCCAAGCCCAATGACTTGAGTTGAAAAGGCTGTTAAAGTTTAAAAGCCAAATGCCCCTCCAGTACTCATCCTGGCTTTGAGACATGTGGGAGGGCTTCAAAGCCACAGTGCCCCTCTCTTAGGCTCAGGCTTACAGTTGGTCCCCAAATGTTTACCAGCATGAAGATGCCTAACTTACAGGAAGTGGGAAATGGGTGTGGGGGTTGAGGGTGGGTGTGTGAGTAGGGAGTGGGGAAGAGGGTGGGGGGTGCTCTATTGATGTGGTTAGCCTGTCATTGACCTTGTTTGGGTATAACAGGAGTTGAATTAGAAAATGAAAACTCGTTTCATCTTGAGCATATTTCATCCCAATTTTTTTTTTAACTTTCCTTAGGGGAAAATTTTTTTTTAATCCAAGTGGAGTCCGGTCTCCAGATTTGGTGCTCAATTTCCCTTCGTACTGCAATAGCTACAATAGTCCTTTTCCCCATACAGTCATCTAGCCGCCTACATGGTGATTCCCAACCCACCCAGGGACTAGAGGGGGCGGGGGACCTGGCCCAGGAGCTGAAACTGAATGAGTGTTGGCTTGGGATGATGCATCAGAAGAAAAGGACCAGGACTTCTGAGAACAGAGCTTCGGGATGGTTTGTGATGTGCTACACACTCTCAGGGAATAAATCCGCCTGAGAGAGGCTCATCAGGAAGACAACTGCCAAGGGAGTTTCAGTCTGGAGAAGATGATACAGTGATTACAGATGTATCCAGTGACTGTTTAGAGCAAACATTTTGATATTTAAGCTTGCAGAGTGTCATTTTGATACTTAAGATTGCAGAGTGTGGCAGCCTCAGCTCTCTCTGCATCCTCCCTGTGCTACCATCTCCCAGCCTTCGTCTAAACTCTGGCTGTCACTGCTCTGGTGTTCTGGAGGGCTGGGTGACACTCGACATCAGCCTCTTTCTCACCTGCCTACTAGCAGTTGGGCACTGGACAACACTTAAGTACTGTAATATGAGCATTACTTCTCTGAACATGGATCTTGCTTTCTTTCCTTTATCTTTTCTCCTTCTTTGTGCCCCTCGTTTTAAGTTATATCACTACCTGTCCTTAACTCCATAATCATTAAAAATTAGCCTGGAACTGTTTGTTTGTTTGTGTTTTCTCATCTCTTTGAAAAAAATGAAGCAAACACTTCAAGGACATCATATTCCAATAATGTATCCCCAAATCTGCTTTCCACCTATGGCTTTGTCCAGCTCAGCTAAAACACCTGGAACTAATTCTAGGGTTGCCTGGCTAAGCCTCACACTGGTATTTGATGTTTGCGTCCTCCCTAGACTCAAGCCCATTTCACCACCTCAGAAGGTGAGTGCAGGCTGATACTAATTAACCGTGAGTTGATTCACTGGCATCTTCCAGTCATTAAAGCAAATATGTGGCCTAAAATAGTCCTCTTCCCACCCTGACTGCCACCCTTTGCCTATTCCTTTACACCAAAGTGGTGCAGTCACTGACACTTGCTCAGTATCTGTGGCCCAGGAGCAGAGTTCACCCTGAAAGGGAAGTGAGAAAACGTGTTAACTGATCTGCAGTGGAGACAGATAGCAGCAGGCCAGCCCTCAGGATGACTACATTGTTTTTCTGTCCATCATGGTGCTGACTCAGCATCAGTTAATAAACCCTCTGCAGAGGCTGGATTTCTTTTGTTTAATTATCACTTGGACCTTTCTGAGAACTCTTAAGAATTGTTCATTCAGTTTTATACCCCTGGCACAAGAGCATGCTAACTGCCTGTTTCCTCTTGGTGCTAGCGCCCCCTCTGGCATAACATGCAATTACAGATGGACCTACAGCCCCAGGGAGTGCGCGCTACTCTTGTCCCCTGGTGGGAATTTGATTGTTCTGAACTACAAAGATTGTAGGAGGATATTTAGATGCACATCCCATTTTCCTTGATACACTCTTTCACCTCCCTCCCAAACCCATCCCCCCCCCAAAAAAGTTCTGGGAAAGTTTCTTAAAAGAAAACTTAAAGATAAACAGGCCTGTCTGTGAGTGAGTTGGGTTTTTGTTTTGCTCAGTTTCATTTCTTCCTGTAAACAAATACTCAGAGGTCCACTTCATTGTATGACTAAGTTGGTATCATTAGGTTGGGTCTGGGTGTGTGGATGTGGGTGTGGATACGTGTGTCACGTGTGTTTAAAATACTAGAAAAGACATCACAGCCCAAGGTTGAAAGAGAGAGGATTAAAAAAAAAAAAAAAAAAAAAAACCTGTGATGAGGCAAGCAGGAAAAGTAGAAGACTTGAATTTCTGTGACCTAAACAGTGCTAGTTACGGAGTGCTGGCTATCAATGGGCCCTTTGCATCATTGTTTCTCTGAATTAGAGGAGTCCTTGCTGAAGGCACAAGACCATTGAAGGAAGTAAAGCATCTGGTTTGTTTTGTAATGAGAAGCAGGAATGCAAGGTCCACGCTCTTAATAATAAACAAACAGGACATTGTATGCCATCATCACAGGATGTCCTTCCTTCTCCGGAGGACTGACTGGAGCTGAAGGAAAAGCCACCCAGGCTCAGAACAAGCCCCACTAATTACTGCCTTCAACAGCTTTCCACTCACGGTGATCAGGTCAATATCCCCCTTTTAACTGTGAACCATTCGTACTCTCCACTGTAGAACATGCTCAGAAGCCTGGCTGTGAGTTGAGGATGAGCGGCAGGAACAACAAAACCAGTATTATAACTTTTTCCTGTTTCCCTATTTCCAAATGGTTGAAAGAAGGAAGTTAGGTCTATCCAAGCTGAATGTATTCAGTTAGCAGGAAAAATGAAATCCCACATGCTTAAATAGTAGAGGAGAGGAGAAACGCCTTAGAATAATCTATTAATTTCATTGGCAGTGACTCCAGGACTACACAGCGTTCTGGTGCTGCATATGATGCCAAAATACTTTTAACTCTCTCCTTCCGAGGACGGATCCTGTAATTGAGACACCGAGTTTAGGTGACTTGGGTTTTCTTCTTCCGAGGAGTCCCCCACCCCGCCTCATTCTGCCGCGACAGGAAGCTAGCGATCCGAAGTACTTAGAATACAATCGCAGCGTGAGTAAACGTGGAGGGCAAGCGCCTGCAAAGGGAAGTAAGAAGATTCCCAGTCCGTGTTGAAATCCACTTGCAAAGAGAGGAAGCTGCCGCGGCTCGCAATCGGGGGTGGGGGGTGGGGAGCCCTAAACCCCGCGCGGCACGGCTGGGCCGTCCAGGTGCGGCCACGCCCCCATCCCGGCGGCGGGTAGGAGTGAATCAGACCAGTCAGTGGGTAAAGAAGTCTGCGGCAGGCAGGGAGGGGGAAGAGCCGTCGCTGGCGAGCACAGACGCTGCTGCCGTGACACTCGGCCCTCCAGTGTTGCGGAGACGCAAGAGCAGCGCGCAGCACCTGTCCGCCCGGAGCCAGCGCGGCCGGCGGGCGTAGAAAAGGAGGGACCGCCGAGGTGCGCGTCAGTGCTGCTCAGCCCGGCCCGGACGCGCGCGGGAGGATGTGGACTGGGTGGACATGAGCGAGGCTTATCTCAGATGTTGGATCTTCTCTTGGAAAAACGCGTGGGTACGACCTTGGTAAGGAGCTAGATTCTGTTTTCATCTGATTTGGAAACTTTTTATTCCCTTCTCTCTTTTTTTCTTTCTTTATTACTATTTTATTTTATTTCTTTTTTAAAGAATGCTGCCGCAGTAGAAACCAACGCTACTTTCTGCTTTAGTGCGCGGAGCACTGTCAAACATTTAAAAGACTTTTTCCGTATGAATCATTAACCCTTTCAGTTCTAGACATAATTGTCAATTCACTGAAATTTCAGTAGTGGTTCTAGTCCGCTTCCCCACCCGCTGCCAGCAAAGCAACTATCCCGGGTTAGCTTGCGTTTTCATTTTTGTTAACTTTAGCATCGTTTGCACAACATGACCTTACATGTTGGAACTAAATAAAGAGTTTAAGTTGAAACTGGGGCAATGACAACTACACATCCCCTCACCCCCACTCCAGGAGCACGATATTTAGGAAAGATGTGGGGAAATGTGAAAAACACCTCGAGGGACTCCCACAGTGTTTACATTTTCCTAGCGCGTTCTTACATAGATATCCTTATTGCTAATTTTTATCTGTCGCGACTATGTGAGACTACGTTGCACGGGCTGTTCATCCTTTTTTTTTTTTTTCCGCTTTGGAAAGCACTTTTTCCGAGGGCAGATTCCTGGAGGATCCCCGAGTCTTCTGTATAGCTTACTTACAGTAAGCAGTGCCACTTCAATGACTTCTGGGAATTCATGCACTTTCACATTTAAATGGAAAGTGCTATTTGTGGCTGAGAGCTCCTTAAGGAATTCTCTTCAGGGAATTCTATTTAATTTTTTTTATGCTTTGTTTTTATTTTTCCTATTTGGCTCCAGATGCCTACCGATCCAAAAGGGCTGTAGGGTATTTCCCCCTTCACCCGTTTCCCTTCCCGTGGTCCATGGGAGCTCGGGAAGGCTGGCGCTCAGGGATGCTGGCAGGATGCAACCCCTCTCGGGCTTCCCAGCTAGAGGATGAAAGACACAGCGCGCCAGAGGGAGGGGGACAACCCAGTTGTTTTGAAAGTTGCTTCGCGTCGGGAGCTGGTGGGAAAGTTCAGTCTTCCCCATTTGGAAAAGGCAGGCTGGGTTCCGCTACCGCACCGCACGCGCTTTCCATTTTTAGCTTCATTCAGAGGCAGACAGCGCTCCTTCCTCTTCCTCTCCTTGTTTGTGACACTTCTGAGGCAGCTTTTCCACAGCGCTGAGGGTCTGGCGGCCATGACCCCAGGCGTCCCGGGACACAGGACGCTCAGCAGCGCCCACAACGCATTTCTGCCTTCAGAGGTAAAGTCAAGGATTGATCAAAGGTAGCTGTTCTTTCTCTCCCGATGAGGTTGTCATATGTATATTTTTTCTTCAGCCAAGGGTTGCATTTTAAAACCGTGCTTCTTCAAGGCAGCCTGCTTTATACGGCTTTGGACTCTTACTCAACTGTACAAGTACTCCATCAGCTCTTAAAGTCTTCAGACTACTGTGTTAGTCACAGCTCTCAGAGGGAGCCACAGGAACGCCGGACAATGGGGATTAAAGGCCTTTCCCTTCTCTTCCAGGCTGCCCCGAAGTGTAGCTCCAGCTCCGTGAAGTTTCAAGGATTGGTAGACAGGGCGGGGATCATGAAAATGGACATGGAGGACGCTGATATGACTCTATGGACAGAGGCTGAATTTGAAGAGAAGTGTACCTACATAGTGAACGACCACCCCTGGGATTCCGGCGCCGACGGGGGTACTTGTGTTCAAGCGGAGGCTTCCCTACCAAGAAACCTGCTTTTCAAGTATGCCACCAGCAACAGCAAAGAGGTAAGCCTCTGCCCTACTGAAGACTGACGGGCACTTGGGTTAGCTCTCCTACCTCTGAGAACCATGAGGACTTATGTGCATTGGCAAATAATTGATCTCTAGTCACTGTTTTCATTCCTAGCCATTTCCTCCCACCGTCAGCTGTTCTATACTAATTAGTAAACAGTTAAATCTTTTGGCAAATTGACGCGTCTTGGAAGGGCTGGGTCGGGTGGGCAGCTCAGTAAGGGAGCTGCCGCTCTGCTTTTCACACTGACCCTGTTGTACACAGCTGTAAAGGAAGGACATTTTCTAAGAAAAAAGATGTTTTCTTTTGTCTCCTTTTGCTCGTGAGATGGCTTTATTCTTCTTAACAAGTCAGCTTTATTAGCTGGGTTTCTAAAATTATTCTCAAAACCTTGACATGTTTATTAACTGAAGTGATGGCATTAACCGGGAGGAAGAGGGTCACTTAAAAGTGTCCTCTGTCAGGATGACTTCACTAACCACTGTTTACCTGTGGCAGCTCTTTTGACGTGGCCAGGCTGGCAGGCCCACTCAGCATGGCTTCTGAAGTGGGTATACTTTGTTGTTTCAAAGGGACCAGCAACTGAGGAGCACCTGACTTATGTTTACCCTTTTATATAACAATTAAAGCCCGCTGATGTGTGACTGGAAGGGATTTGCAGAGCCACCTCTCACTCTCCTGAGGGTCTCCTTGCTGAGGAAAACCCCCAGCAGACTTCCCAGGTCACCCACAGAGTCCACACAGTGTCTTTGGGGAGCAGTAGAAAGGGGATCCCGTGTTAGAAGAATCCAGACTTGCTCCTGGGAGTATTCATCATGGTCATGCTAAATCACTTTCGTCCTTCCCTGAGGAGCAGCATGTGAATGAGTCCGGGAGTTGGGAAAACGCTTTGTCTCTTTCCTGTTTGTGTGTCTGAGTTCAGTGGGTTTGGGAAGGAGGGGGGGAGAAAGAGAGAAATTCTGCTTTGAGTTTTACTAAAGCTCCACTCATGGGAGAATAGTGTTCAATTTTATAAAAGGCAAAATGTAAATTGTAATATGTATATAAATATTACCCAAAAAAATGTAACCCCAGAGGTCAGCTTTAATTGTACGTCTTCCTGAAAGCAGTGTCCTCAATAGAAAGCCTCCAAGCCAGAGGAGCTCTTGGAATCAATGTAGCATTTGTTTGGGTGTTTGAGGCCTGGCTGTGGCTTTAAAAGGTGTAGTGTGTTTTTGCCACATCAGATTTGACTAAACATATTTGTCCACACAAAAGAGTCATTCATGTCCTGTTGTCCCTGCAGCCTATTAGGACAGAAGTAAAGACCCCCACTTTGTGGGCCATCTACTTCGCTATCCTGCAATGTCCTTCTCAGTTCAACTCTAAAGTTTTTCATTTTTTGTCATTCTACTGAAAATCATGGCTGAGCAGAGTTATGCTATTAGATCATTTAGTTCAAGGTTCAGAGCAAGATAGTCAACTTCCCCAAAGGCTATGTAGTTACAGCCAGGCACAGACTGGGAGCAAAGTTCTCTGGTTGCTCCAGGTGTCTCTAGATCATGCTCCCTTGGTCCCTCTTGGTGTCACTGTGGCTTTATTTATCATCTTAACATAGTTCACAACTGCGCTTGTTTGGTTTTTTTCTGCTGAATTCCTCCCTATTTCTGTAATGTTAAGCAACCATATAGAGACAGGACTTGTGTTCCTCCTGGACAGTCCTTCATAGCATATAGGAAGTTGGGACTCTTTTATCCTTCTTCCCCATATTTTACTTAAATACAACAGCTGAATAAGGGGTAGTACCTCTTAAGTCCCCAGTCATAAAAGCAACCAGGAAACAAAATTAAATTTCATCCTGTCTTAAGCTTACACCAAAAAGTATGCCTGTTTCCCGTGTCTCTCTCCCCTCACATCTCTCTCCCCCTCTCCCTCTCCCTTCCTCTCTCCTTGTTTTGAACTTTGGGATAGCTCCTTAGGGATGGTAAAATGACAGAATTAAGCCATTGAGTGTGTGATAGATTTAAACCAGTTCCAGGACAGAAGCATCTAGAATCGATGAAATGTTTACATACATTATCATTGTTTCATTGTTCTGTTAGTTCTGTGAGTCCCATGAGCCATGGAAACAAGTAAAAAGCTTTTCTACGTGTAGGTTTTATCTGACTGATTTATCTCACTCATCTTTAAATGTTTTCATTAAAATAGCAAAAGCTGTTACTTTATGTACTGTATGCTGACATCCTGGGGAATTTTTTTTAACAAGATCATTTTTCATTATGAATTTGTGCTATGTGTCAGCACCTTCCCACCACCCCACCCCCTGGGTTTAAAAACAAAACATACAAACTGTATTTCTGATCTTAACATTAATTTTTAGATCTGGCTCAGAATCATTCTTCACTTTTATTGAGGTTGTTCTTACTTCCTATTTCCAGATCTAAAACCAAATACAGACATGCTATTTAAAACTCTTAGAACGTTTAACCTGGCGGGTTGTTCTTTTGTGGGGAGTTTCCCCTCAGCCTCCCAAAATAATCTGTTAGTATTTGACTACCGAAAAATCATTGGAGGCTTAGGAGCAGTGTCCAGGACAGGTTTCTGCTGTCAGCTTAGGTGGCTTGTCCTCAAGAGGCACTTGGCTCCTCTGAGACTCTGATCTGGATGGAGTTGATGCTGACAAACATCAGGCAGATCATAGGGACTTGGTGACCATTCCAAATTGAGGTCCATCCCACTGCTGGGCCATCTGTAAAGGATCCCACCAGAACATGCAATTCTACCTCCAAACTCGTTATTGGATAGTGTAGGGCAAGGCATTACCACTGCCTTTAATATAAGGATAATGAAGTTGGAAGCCTTCAAAAACACCTATTCATTTCTTTGAAAAAAAATGGAGTGAAATACAGACTGAAACCTTGGCCTATACCTTTACAGAAAAAAAAATACAGAGGGAAAATTTAATTGGGTGAGATTTGGAGAGGAGAAAGATAGCAAATAATTAGAATACTCTTAATTGGAAGTGAGAAGTCCAGACCACAATCGGAATTGAACAGTCTCTTTCAAATCCCTGTGCTTTCCTGTGCGTGTATGCTGTACAGTCTCTAAGGGGGAACTTATTTTTAAAGCAAACAAACAAACCTGCATTGTTCTTATTATCAGACTTGTTTCATAGTCCCATTCAATTCATCCTGAACTGTTCAAAAAAATCTTTAGTTTGTAAAGTTAAAAAGAAACCCTGGTTTTTGTCTCAAAGCTACAGTTTGTATGTTAGCCAAAGCACTGACAGAGACAGATGTGCCCAGGTAGCAGAGAGGTCAGTTCAGCACATAAAGCGAGTGTGAAGGGCTTCTGTAGGAGCAGATGAAGCATGGGCAGCCTTTGGAGGCCTCTTTCTCTTGCTGATAGGTTTATAGAAGGCACACAGCGACCAGTCTCCAGCAGTGATTCTTTAGGACCCTGGTCAGTTCCAGTGAAGTTTCCTTCCTGAGTTAGGTGAGCGCACTCTTAATTAGTGTTTTTAGCACTGTGCAATTCAAAGAACAGGCCAAGTTTCTCTGTACCATTTGCTTGTCCCTAGGATAGAACACTGTCAACAACGGGTTAGGGAGGTGGGGTTGGGCTTCTATACTCATCTGGATCTTTTAGGACCTTTAGCTTGGTTTTCTATTTTCTGTTAAGAACAACTCTGGCTCCAATCCCCACCTTAGAGTTATAGTTTTTGCGTCTTCTTGAACTAACAAAGCAGATGTGAATTTGACACAGAGGTGTTGACTGTATGTTGTTAGCATGCTAGACTTGGAATGGATGTAGATGGTTTAGTTGCTGTTTTCTGAGATAGCCTCTGGAGAGGTCTGTAGTCTGAATGCAGGCCACGAGCTGTTGATCCTGTGTGCTCTGATTAGAGGCGAGCACCCCTACTAGTGATAGATAGGTAACTTAGAGGCAACAGGATTTCTCTAATCTCAATGCTGGTGTGTGTCTTTGTCTATCTATCAGGGTTAATTTTTCTGTATTCCTCCTCTCTGTATAGTAGGAATTCTAAATATTAGGTTCTATTTTGTTCATAAAAATCATGTAATATTGAAGTTCAGTCTGGTTATATTTCCCAATATAACCAATCTCTTGCCTTAGCCTCCAGAGTAGCTGGGATATGAAGCCACACTGGTACTTTCTTTCTTCAAAAAGCTACTTGCTTTTTAACTGTTCTCATGCCTTGTCTGTTCATTTGCATCTGTGAGGTTATAGATGGCAGGTGCTTCCAATACTGATTTAAACATGTACAGTGCCCTGTCCATAGTTGTGCTTAAAAGGTACAAGGTGGTTTATGCCTTCCCCACAGTTCTTTTGTTGTAGGAACAGGATTCTAATTAACTTCCTTTCGGCCACAGGAAAAGGTGTTTTCTTAGTGTAAGATTGATAGGTGAAAACCAAGAGGCCTTTCTGTAGAAAGAAGAATGGCAATCTGGAAGGGAAACTGTGACCTCGATGTAATGCTCCTTGTTGGTAATCAAGCTCTGACTCCGAAGACACTGTCTGCAGGAGGCTATAATTTAAAACGAAGTTGATGAACCAGTCCAGTGCCTTTCTTAAAATTACTGCTTTAAAGTGGATATGTTGAAATGATCAGCTGCTAATTATTGGCTCACTGACAAATGGCATTATTTGTTTTTCCTGTTTGGCATTTTAATGTTATGGAATAAGCATTCAAATGTAAATGTCTAATAATTTGTGTATTATAGAAGACAGTTTCATGAGTTTTACAAAGTAGGTTCAATGATTTGTCCTAAACAAGCCCGTGACCAGGGAAGGCCAGCCAGCCTTTCTCTGCATATTGTTATCTCCAAAGCCTCAGCTCTGAGATGCTCCTGTCTCCCCAAAGCTGGGCTGCAAGCAGCAGCAGCAGTGATGAAGGGTTCTTAGAGGCATAGACAGAAGGAATGAGGGCAGAGGAGGCGAACATCTGCCTTTTTCAGACCTTTGCCACAAATTCTTATAGGGCCAAAAATAACACTCTTAACTCAGCAACTTTGTTTCAAGTTGTAATGAGTAAAGAAAGTTTTCTCCTCCACCCCCTTTCCTGTCCTAAGAATGCCGCATTAACTGTATATTAAATTATTTTGATAAAAGGTATTTGATGATTAAAAAAAGTGACATGTGAAAGAGTGGCCTACCCAAGTTTGCTTATTCTGTGTTAGACAGAGGTTAAATTTTTGATGGATGGAATGAGGTACCAGCGTGTATTACAACCAAAGTCTTGGATTCCACCTCAAACTGTCTGAACAGTCCTTCACTTATCGGCACCTGCTATAAAATTTATACAAGAGCCACCAAGAAAAATAAAAGTAGAAATAATCCTATGTTTTGCACTGTCCTTGGTCATTTCAGTGGGGGTATTTCTGTTTTGAACCAGAATGAAAATTAAAGTGAGAAAATCTCTACTGTAAGAGGTGAGCTGAGCAGTTCTTAAGAGTTCATTTGAATTGCTTCCTAGTTTGTGTCTTTTTCTTTTTATGATCAAGAAAAAACTGCCATAGCTACCATGTTTCTTTAGCAAACCCCAAAGAGCTGTAATGCATGAAGTCTTGAGTCTGAACAGGTCGTTTCCTCAGATCTTAGAAGCCACATCTTTTAGAAGCCACAGTCTCCTCATTACACATTCCATTTCAAAGAGGGACTTCTGACCACCATTGAGTAGATGGTAGAGAAGAACAAAGTTACTTGAAAGGTCTTTCTTCTAGTAAAGAACCCTTACAAGCTATGAGGGAAAGAAGGGGGGGAGAAAAAACCTCATTTGGAATGAAGGAAAAAAAAACTTAATGTGTTTGGTTTCTGGTTCCTTTGCCCTCTGTGGAATAAGTAGAGAGCATTATTTTGGTTTCTGAGGTTAGAGTGTTGCTCCCCCCCCCCCCAAACACACTGTGTTTATGGTTTGAGGGAGAAGAAGGAATCTAGGGAACTGAAGGGTCTAATCTTGACATCTCCCTCGCAGCTTTATTCTCTTGGAACAGAGTGCTGATCTGGTCTTCTAGCATGAAAAGCAATAAAGCAAGGAGCCTCAGACATCAGAAAGCAATTCCCTGGACTATTTTGTTGCCCGGATGATTTTAAGGAAGCTTACTGTTAGCTGTGGAGGCATCACTGATGTCTTGCTGGGCTATCATTGGACAATTCAATTCACTGAAATAACAAGATTGACACCTCAGAGTCTGAGTAATGGATTCACGTTTTATCTTTTTAGGTTATTGGGGTGGTGAGTAAGGAATACATACCAAAGGGAACAAGGTTTGGACCCCTGATAGGTGAAATCTACACCAATGACACGGTTCCCAAGAATGCCAACAGGAAATATTTTTGGCGGGTAAGTAAGGAAACGTTTTAAAGACTTTTCAATGTTGGGGGTAAATGGAGCTTAAAAAACGGGGTCCCTTCCTTTTCAGCCTGTGATGGGAAACAGTGGGGCTCATTCAAGGAAACACTGGAATTCTGAGCAAATTTGATGAACCCGGTTAATGTTCTGCCTGGAAATTGTGGCTGTAGGTGGTTAGATAGGACTGCATGTGAGGCTTGGTTTTTGCAACTCATTACACACAGCTTTGTGATGAAAGGAAACAGTTTGTTGCTTGCTTCAAGGGCAGGTTCATTTGCATTTCTCTTCGAGGAAGTAGTAATGAGTCACCAAGTCTTAGATTTCACCCTTTCTTGATTTCTTGCTGAGTTCACTTCAATTGAATGGAAGAGTTATTATCTTGAAGAGAAATGTCACTAACAAAGGATAGGTAGAAGGTGGGTCAGTGGGGCAGAGAACCACAAAAGTCATTTTATTAAATCCATCTGCACCATAAAACTGTTACATTTGACAGTATCTTAAGTTGCTAATCATAAGGAAAATTCTAACGCTCACGTGAGATGATAGGCTTGGCTAGGACAGCTATTTAACAGGTCTGACCTATGCAATCTCTCTTTGGATGTCAGGGTCTTGCAAGGACTCTGGGGGGACCTAGGATACAGGAGTCATGGGTAAAATCTGAATTGAGAGTGGATTAAAAAAAAAAAGTCAGCCTCCTATTCCCCAAGATGTCTCTGACATGCTCAGTTTGGAAATTTGAAGAGCTGTTTATATTTATTTAGTGAGTGCTTTTCTTCATACAACACAGTACATACCACTGAAGATATGTTAATAGCCAAGACTGGATCATGCTTGCCCTGGCTGATGTTTTGCATAAGTAACTTATAAAGACTTTTGGTTAGGAAATTACTCATAAAGCTATTCCTAAGCAATTCCTCTACAACTAGGACATTTTATTTCTAGACACTTACTTACTACACATATAACTGTAGGATTTGTTAGGAAATATTTGTTCCCAATTTTTATTTATTTAATAAATACTTGGTGTTAAAATATATTGCTACAGGACTGGCAATGTGAGAATATGAGCACATTTTTGCTTTTATGGTCATTCTCAGATGGGAGCCATAGAAGTATATTAATCCTGGCCTCAAACAGGCTGAATTAAGACAATCTGACATGCTCATTAATATATTGTCATTTTGAAGATAGTCAATAAACACCTAAGAATCTCCCTTACTCTCCCAGTCGTGTTTCTTTTATAGATTTACAAAATAATAATAATAATATAACTAAAAGGCTTTTCTCGAGAAGAATTAATTTGTTCACATGCAACAAAGACAGTATAGGGAATAAAGCTTCTCACTTGTTGGAAGAGTCTGATTGGTAGGGCAAGAGTATGAACATCTGTTAGGAATGAAGGGGTTTCATGCAAATTACACAGTCAAAGAGATGTTCAAGTTGAGAAACCAGTGACATTTCTTGTAACTGTACTATGAGTCAGCACGTGTTTAATCTTCTCGATAATAAGGGAAAGGCAGGCATCAGTGTACATTTTACAAATGCATGATTTTATTTTCTTGGGGTGTGTGTGACTTTATGACATCCACGGGTCTGTTTTTAAATGAGGATACACTAAATTGTAGTCGTGGAAGCTGACCGGGATCAACACAGCCGAGGCTAGCAGTTTCCGCCCTAGTGCGAGAGCACTGGAACCCCATGTTCCTGGAAGTTTGCGCGTCAGAGTAAACAAACTTGAAAACCCCTCTTGATAGCTGAATTCACCCAGTCTTGTTACATTTTCTCTTAACAAGACACACCGCGGAAGCTCTCACAGGCTGCTTTGATGAAGCCACATACATCCCCCTCACAATTCACAGGAAGTCACTCTTAAAAGAAACTGAATCTGCTGTTTACTGCCTGTATTAAAGGGACAGGGTTCCTTTTCATTTCTGATAACGCTGGAGAGAAATAGAGAAAGGATCACACAGCCAGTGTGTGACTTAAGAATAAAGCAATAGCTTGCTGCCCTGTAGCGCTCTCTGGGGTGAACAAGCTGGGGCACCTCTTGGAGACTCCGGCTGCAGATGACCAGGTATTGACTGTCTGTGTGTAAAGAAAGCTCTGGGGTCTGAAGGAAGGTGGTGCCTCTTCAAAGAAAGGAACTTTCTGGAAAAGATAAGGAGTGAGTTTATTACCCTTTGGTTTCAGTAAGAGTGTTTCCCTCCCTGTTCTTAACTGTGCCTTTTAGCAACCATTGTAAGTGCAGCTGTTTGTTAGCTGAAGGAGAAACTCTGTTCTTCTTTACAGCATATATATATATATATACATATACATATATATATATATTTTTTTTTCCCTCATCTTTTCCAAAAGCCCCTAAACGTGGTTGTGTGTGTGTTGTTTTAGCCAGCCTCCTCACAGATACCGGGGAATCTCTACTGTTTGGCATGAAAGAGAGGCACAGGGCTGCACATGTTTACCAGGAGGAAAAGTGACTTCTCAGACTGCCAAACTCTGGCCTCTGTGCCAGTGGCTCACTCTGTTATGGCAGGTGAAGTTCACCTTTGCCCCACCCAGTGTTTCCACAAAAAGGCAGGGCTCCAAGTATTCATCTGAACAAGTGTTGCTGTGGGACTCAGGGCTGGGGGTGGAGGATGTTTGCGGAGTCTGTGCCCCGGGCGGAGGTGTAGGAAACACAAGTACAGAGGCCATAGAAAAAGCTGAGACTAGGTTTGCGGCAGTCCTCTGCTGGCTCCTCTGCCCAGTGACTCAAAGCACTAAAAGTCAGCATAGTTGGAAGTGTGCTGAGAGGCGCGCCCATTCGCTGCTGTAGCAAGAGAACTCTGTGGTGGTTTCATTCACTCCAGTCTGCTGTTCAGATGAGATTTTCCGTCTCATTCTTTTGCTGTCTATCCTCCCCCAAATGAAAAGACCATAATACTGAGATGGAAAAGGTAGCTGACAGAATGTACCTTACCTATTTCACCCTTCATTTCTGTTGATTCTAGGAGCCCCCCGGCAGACCGGTGGTTCCTTCTTTCTCTAACTAGGCAATGAGGGCTGGAATC
The DNA here is from genome assembly GCF_017639785.1 of Mesocricetus auratus. NCBI lineage: Eukaryota > Metazoa > Chordata > Mammalia > Rodentia > Cricetidae > Mesocricetus > Mesocricetus auratus. The sequence goes on along the minus strand of NW_024429210.1, from coordinate 351,552 downwards.
CAGAGGCTGCATTGCTTGCCTGTGTTTGTTCCCTGGCTCTGGGCTAGCTAGCTACCTTTCACACTGCAGCTGTCTTCTCTTTTGGACAGATCTATTCCCGAGAAGAGTTCCACCACTTCATTGATGGCTTTAATGAGGAGAAGAGTAACTGGATGCGCTACGTGAATCCGGCTCACTCCGCCCGGGAGCAAAACCTGGCTGCCTGTCAGAACGGGATGAACATCTACTTCTACACCATTAAGCCCATCCCTGCCAACCAGGAACTTCTTGTGTGGTATTGTCGGGACTTTGCAGAGAGGCTTCACTATCCTTATCCTGGAGAGCTCACAGTGATGAATCTTAGTAAGTGGATTACAGGACAAAAAAAATGAAAAATGCTGGTCATGTCAGTTCTGCCCCTGTGAGCTAATGACATGTTGTTTAATTATATGGCTTCATCACCTGTTGGACTAAGTAGGTGGCTTTAGCTAAGACTAGGAAGAGAAAAACATTTTTAATATCCCTGTTCCTTATTTAATCAAATATTTATTACATGCTTATTTTATATGATGTCCTGCTCTGAGTGTTGATTTCAGAGAGTTACAAGAAGAAATATATTCCCAGTTCTAATTTGTGCACAAGGGCGTCTAGAGGCGGACATAATGCAGACTGGTATGGGCATGTCGAACATGCCAGCTGTACTCTTATTGCCTCCATGTGCCAGGGCTTAGGGTATTCATTGAAATCTTGTAAAGATACCTGTGGGTATAAAGCCATGATCTAATGTGGAAGGCTGATTCTAGAAAAACTCAATTTTTCAAGTCATCTAAGTGAATAGCCCTTAAAGATTTCATATCTTGGCTTCCTTCCTTATGGTAAAATGAATTAATCTCCATGTTGAATCAGTCTTACGGTAACCACCTATCGCTTTATCTTGACAGATTCTTGGTTCCTTAGGTTTGTAAGCTTTTACTTTTTTTTTCTAAAGATGCTGTCATGACCTTTACAAAGCATTCCTTTATTTCAGTCATTCTCAAGTACCTTTAAGAACAATTTAAGAATAAAAATTCTAACCTCTATTGTTACTCTGGCTCTATGTTCTGGGTTATACTGATGAGTTTTACAGCACTTTTAAAAATGGCCACCTTTTGATTAAAATGAAATGTTGAAGGTTTAAAAGTTTTGGTATTGCTGGGGGTGTTGTTTTGGTTTTGATCTTTGGTTTTTCAAGATAGGGTTTCTTTGTGTAACCCTGGCTGACCTAGAACTAGCTGAGTAGACCAGGCTGGTCTCAAACTCAGTGATTGGCCTACCTCTGCCTCCTAAATGCTGGGATTAAAGGCATAGGCCACCATTCTCCAGCATAAGTTTTCATTCTGATATTATCTCATACTTAAGGAAGCATTTCCAAAAAACTATAGAGAATTCTAAGTTATTGTTTACCCAGGTTTTACTATGCAGTCTCATTTGCTTTCCCGGTGAGTATAAATATAGTTCATATTTTACCATTGAGACACTGGAAATAAATATTAATTTTAGTATTTTCACCTTAAGACGAATGACCTAGTGATAATATACTCTGACTGGCTTTCAGGAACTTTTAGCGACTTCCCTGTAGGATCCCATTGTAGTTCTGTGTCCGGGGCCCTTAACTCAGTACCCTTGAACTGAGCATGGTGGTACTACCCAGCTTGGCCAATGTGTTTGGCTTTTATTATTGTTATTTTGTTTTTGTTTTGACAGAGCCCCATTCAGCTTAGGTTCGCCTTAAACTTGATAGGTAGCCAAGGATGCCCTTCCACTCCTGATCCCATTGGCACTCCCAAATGCTAGGATTACAAGCATGTGCCACCCATGCCTGACTGGGGTGTTGATTCTTGACATTGGGAAGTAGTTGTCATGTGTACTATGAGATGACATCTTTTCTTTAGATACCCCCTTTGATTTATTCAGGGTTGTTCTGAGTGTCTATTCCCACTAAAGAAAGAGTTAACAAATACAGTCGCACTACGAGGCTGCTGTCACTGATTGTGAAACCTGTTGGCTCAGGTGTGGTAACTGATGATTGAGGCTGTGATCAGGAAAATTTCCACCATTTCATCAGGCCTAATAGGCAGAGCGTGTGTCCACGATGAGCTGTGCTGGATTTCCATGCTTAAAGCACAATAGACGTCTGTCCAGAACCTGCCAAGGCTTACATGGGGGGGAGAGTAGGGATGGAGTGAAGGAAAGAAAGTGGCTAGAAATCACAAACTCGCAAGAAAGAAAAGAGAAGAAAGAAGGTAAAAGAGAACTATTAAATTTAGTTCCTAGCCCTCCAAATCTTTTTGGTAATTTTTTTCTATCTATCTAACTAACCCATCTAGAAATCAGTTGACCAAATTATAGACTTCTGCATGTTAATCTGCTTTCTCGGTTTCAGTTGAAAACAGACTTTGTTTTGCCTACTGCAGAACTTCTAGGTTCTTTCTTGTAGTCCTAGGGGTGCTTATTATAGATCGAAAATGTGAGTCGGCATAATGAAGCCATTGAGAACCTCAGAGGCAGCTCACTCTTGAAATGACTCCATCCGCCTACAGCCATTTAAGATTTAAGAACAAAAACAGATCTTGATTTTTCTTTTTCATGTTAACTCAAGCTGCTAAGTGGGAGAGTCAGAAATGATACCAGCTCCTCTGATTACTCAGCTGCTGAAGGCCGAGTTTTTAAAAATGTACCTTCATACACATTCTATAATTTCCAGCTGTGAAGTATTTTAGAGACACTGACATTTTCCTGCAGATCTTCCTTCCGAGTAAGCTGGTGGCCTGTTTTTCTGAAGACAGAGACACCAAACACGATGCTGTGTGTGTGCCACAGAGAAAATGAAGTTCTGACTTTTTTGTGTGGAGGCTCAACCATTAGCTTCAGATGAGTTTGGTATTGATGTGCTTAGCAATGATTAAACATGGGCTCAGCACTGGAAGAGCCTAATTCCTTATACTAAGAGCTTTCATTTGTTACATCTCCACAGTGGACCTAGCACAAAAACATGAGGCTTCGATACGATTTGCCAATAAAAATGGCACAATGTTGAGTGTGGTAGAGCACACCTTTAATGCCAGCAATTGAGAGGCAGAAGCAGGTGAATCTCTTGAGTTCTTGGCCAGCCCGGTCTGCAGAGCAAGTTCTAGACTAACCAAAGCTACATAGTATAGTAAGACCCATTCCCCTGACAAAAGGACAGAGTTAGGAGGGTTATACACAAACAACCTCCTTTTCTTTTGACCTGAGGATGCTTCCAAATCATCTTTTTTTTTCTTTTTTTTTTTTAGACCTCTAGTAAATCCTTTCCTGTGACTGTGGGATGCCTTGCCTATCAGTTTTCCAGCTTACTTGTCTCTTCCTTTACCATTTTAGCTTCAAAAAACAAAAGTGACAATTTGAACTTCCTGCCTGCTGGGCCTCACCAAAAGACTGATATTGGCCTGATAAGGGGATATTTGTTTTGGTTTAGAGGCTTGAGAAATCGCTCTCCCTCAGAAAGCTTTCCATCACTGACCCCCCCAGCATAGCCCTGATAGTGTTGGCCACTGTGTTTATTCTGGGGCTCTGGCTGCCCAGGGGGAACTGATAATAGCTGGCAGGAGATAACATCCTCTAAAGGGCTTTCCAACTGGAATTGAATCCCTCCGGCCTGTCAGCCTGGAGAATGGATTGGGAAGGTTTAGTTCTGGGTTTCCAAAGAGTTCATCTTCAGACCTATCAGGTAGCAAGCCTGGAGTTTCTTCTCAGTTAAGCCCGATAGGGCTGTTTTATACGAGTGAAAAGGATGCCTTTTTGTGTGTGTGCCCTAATGTCATCCTGAACCTATGGCATCTTCAATCCCCTGTACCCATGCTCCCCTCCCCATTGCCCTCAGCCTACTCCTAGGTAGGAGTGCCTGTTTGAGAGAGCACTCCAGGAACCATAGCTCAGCCTGTGCATCATATGTGGTATCTTTGGCCAGGGAAGTTGAGCTGAGGCTTCTCCTGCAGGCTTCATCTTTGCTGAGTAATTGGCCAGATGGCAGTGGACAGCCTAGGAAGGGCCTCATTGTTTCTGAGCCTTACCAGGGAACACATGCCGTCTCTAGGAGTAAATGTTTTCTCTTAGCTGCCTCTGTTTTCTTTGGTGCTGTAAGTAATTGAACTGGCCTGGGAAGTACCTGTTGTGGTTTGGCAGAGGTGGCTGTCACGCCTCACGATTCCAGGAGACAGCCCAGATGGTAGCCTAGTTAGACCAGAGCTTGGTGAAATTCTGGTGCTGTCCATAAAGGGTAGCATCCATGGCCTTAGTCTATTTGGCACAGGCAGTTTGAACAGGGCTTAAAGAATTAAGTTGAAAATTGATGACTTTTCATGACTTAAAACTAGTTTTAATCTCCCATCTAAGCTTGCAGAGTGCCGATTTCCTTTAGGTGAACTGCAAACATCAGAAGGACTTATTAACCTGTGACAACCCCCCACCCACCCTGTATTTTTCCACCCCATCTCAGTGAGCGCCCTGCTGTTCCAGTTTGAACAGCACTTTCTGTCACAGTTCGCACTAATGGAAAACGAGGTCTTCCCAATGGTGCTGTGGCTGTGTGGAGGCTGCCTGTTCCCGTTTCTGTTGCTGTCCTTCCCACTTTTTTCTCCTCTGAGGAAGCTTCTGAGTGGGTGGCCCAAAGCCCTCTGGAGTGAGAGGCGTCAGGGGCCAGGTGTCTAGCCTTTGTTTGCCAGCTGCTACTCAGTTTCTCAAGAAGAGGATGCTTTCTGATTTCACTTCAGTTCTCCAGTCTTTGAGTAACCGCCCTTTCTTCTTCATTTTAGCACAAACAGAAAGCTACCCAAAGCAATACAGTAGTGGGAAAAATGAACTTTACCCAAAGACTGTCCCCAAGAGAGAGTACAGCGTGAAAGAGATCCTAAAACTGGACTCGAATCCCACCAAAAGGAAGGACTTCTACTGTTCTGACATTTCATCCCTCACTTCAGAAAAGGACATGGATGGCTTCAGGAAAAATGGGAGCCCCGACATGCCTTTCTACCCTCGGGTTGTTTACCCCATCCGGGCACCTCTGCCCGAAGACTTTTTGAAAGCATCCCTGGCCTATGGGCTAGAGAGACCCACTTACATTACTCACAGTCCCCTTCCATCTTCCACAACTCCAAGCCCCCCAGCAAGCAGCAGCCCCGAGCAGAGCCTCAAGAGCTCCAGCCCCCAGAGCAGCCCAGGGAACACCATGTCACCCCTGGCGCCAGCCCCCCCAGAACACCGGGACTCCTACTCCTACTTGAATGCCTCCTATGGCTCCGAGGGCCTGGGCTCCTACCCCGGCTACGCACCTGCCCCCCACCTCCCACCAGCTTTCATCCCCTCTTACAATGCTCACTACCCCAAGTTCCTATTGCCACCCTACGGCATAAGTTCCAACGGCTTGAGCACCATGAACAACATCAATGGCATCAACAACTTCAGCCTCTTCCCCAGGTTGTATCCTGTCTACAGTAACCTCCTCGGTGGGGGCAACCTGCCTCACCCCATGCTCAGTCCAGCTTCTCTACCGAGTTCCCTGCCCTCGGATGGAGCCCGGAGGCTGCTTCCACCGGAGCACCCCAGAGAGGTGCTTGTCCCGGCACCCCACAGTGCCTTCTCCCTCACCGGGACTGCCGCTAGCATGAAGGACGAGAGTAGTCCCCCCAGCGGATCTCCAACGGCGGGAACCGCAGCCACGTCAGAACACGTGGTACAACCCAAAGCTACCTCAGCAGTGATGGCAGCCCCCAGCACTGACGGAGCCATGAATCTCATCAAAAACAAAAGAAACATGACTGGTTACAAGACTCTTCCCTACCCGCTGAAGAAGCAGAATGGCAAGATCAAGTATGAGTGTAATGTCTGCGCCAAGACGTTTGGTCAGCTCTCCAACCTGAAGGTAGGCCTCCATACACCTGCTGCTTGTACTCGGCTGCCATGCCGCGGGTTGTTAATTGCACTTGAGCCGTAGGAGACCCAGCTTGGGACTGAGCTGCACGGGTGCTCCCTGATGAATAATGAAAAGGCGGGGGTTTATCTTGATGCCTTTCCTAAGATCCTTGCATCGAAAGCACCTGGCTCTTGGAGCAGACGCTTAAGTGGTAGGCCTCATCTCGACCTCAGAGCTAACCCTGTGGCTTCTTCCCAGGTCCACTTGAGAGTGCACAGTGGAGAACGGCCTTTCAAATGCCAGACCTGCAACAAGGGTTTTACTCAGCTCGCCCACCTGCAGAAACACTACCTGGTACACACGGGAGAAAAGCCACATGAATGCCAGGTGGGCATTGTTTTCTGGATAGAGCTTTTGACCTCTGTAGAAAGTATCCGTGGCGTTACCTTCCAGTGTTGTTTCCACCAACACGTGGTTTCTGCCTTGCCACAGGCTGCTGGCACATCGAAGCTTCTGGACCCTCTGTGGCTGCTCACAGGCTGTAGTGATGGGTGGGTGACAGTTAGCTTCCAGGGGTTGGGGAAATGGCCACAGATAAACTACACCCTCCCCCTTATTGCTTACTCCACCATGAGCGCCATTACGAGGCTTCTGAGCTCCCACTGGCAATATTTAATCTTACAGTTTTTCCTCTCCTTTCTCTGCACTCTCTCCTCTCCATGCTTTAGGTCTGCCACAAGCGATTCAGCAGCACCAGCAATCTCAAGACCCACCTTCGACTGCATTCTGGAGAAAAACCTTACCAGTGTAAGGTGTGCCCTGCCAAGTTTACTCAGTTTGTGCACCTGAAGCTGCACAAGCGCCTGCACACCCGGGAGCGGCCCCACAAGTGTGCCCAGTGCCACAAGAGCTATATCCATCTCTGCAGCCTCAAGGTCCACCTGAAAGGCAACTGTCCCGTGGCCCCAGCCGCCGGGCTGCCTTTGGAGGATCTGACCCGAATTAATGAAGAAATTGAAAAGTTCGACATCAGTGACAATGCTGACCGTCTTGAGGATATGGAGGACAACATCGATGTGACCTCTGTGGTGGAAAAGGAGATTCTAGCTGTGGTCAGAAAAGAGAAAGAAGAAACTGGTCTGAAGGCGTCTTTGCAAAGAAACATGGGGAACGGACTCCTCTCCTCAGGGTGCGGCCTCTATGAGTCATCAGACCTGTCCCTCATGAAGTTGCCTCACAGCAACCCACTACCTCTGGTACCTGTAAAGGTCAAACAAGAAACAGTTGAACCGATGGATCCTTAAGATTTTCAGAAAAGAAGTGTTTTGCTTTGCTTCTTAGCTTATGACTTGGTGAGTCAGGGTGCCTGTATTGAATTGCTTGTAAACAATTCCAGATTTGCAAAACTTCTGGCAACAGGTGGTTCCCCACACCTCTCTGGAATTTAAGAAGGACTCCAAAGTTACCAAAATCTCAGGGCATAAATGAGGCAAGGACTCAACTATATATACATATACATATTATATATATATATACATATATATACTTATTTACAGCCATGTCTATATATTTGAACCTGTGTATTTTGAATATTTGTGTGGATATGTTTGCATAGCCTTCCTATTACTAAAACTATTGCCTAGCCATAATTATTTTTTCAATGATAATCCTTCATAATTTATTATACAGTTTATCTTTCAAATAGCAATAATTAAAAAACGTTTACAATGACTGGAAAGATTCTTTGTAATTTGAGTATAAATGTATTATTGTCTTGTGGCCATTCTTTGTAGATAATTTCTGCACATCTGTTGAAATACCTGAGACTTAGTAGTCAGCTGTGTGATTTCAGCCTTTCTCTATAACAATGCTTTAAAATGAGGTTTTGATATTGCCAAAGTCATATGGTTGGTGTGTTAACTCAGAGAATAATACCATTTGAACAACATTGTATAAGTTGGGGGTGTGTGTGCAGAATTACTCAGCAATAATTTGAGGGGAAGGAGTCAGAAAAGAGTATTTTATGTTTTTCGGTGATAGTTTATCCCCCCCCAACCAGCCACAACTTTACCAAAACAGTGCAGGCTTTGCCAGCCTGTCTCTCCAAAAACATAGGGTCTTCCCGTCTCCAGTGTCATAGGACCATTCTGAGTGGCCATATGATTTTGGCATGCCAGCGTGCTATCTGAAAATGTGAAGATACAATGCCATGTACAATCCACCAAGGATCTGTCTTGAAGTACAGATGATCGTGTGTGTGTGAGGGCTGCTGGCCTGAGGCTGGGTGTCATTTTGTTGTTGACTTGTTTTTGTTTTTTAATGTCAAAATTGCACAAAGGTGGTGCCCTACGTAGAAGGATTTGATGTAGATAAGCTCAGACCACACTTAAAATACAAACTGAAAACTAAACAAACAAAACAAAGAAATAAAAAACGGGTATTCTTGTCATCTTAGGTTAAGCGGGTAATGAACATTCCTATCCCCAACACATCAATTGTAACTTCTGTAAAACTCAGCTTTTCTCAGTATTTGTGTTTCTGTATTTTATAATTAATTTAATTGAAGATGAAAGGGCATTGCAAAGTTGTTCAACAACAATTACCTCATTGAGTGTATCCCGTAGGAGTGCAGGAAGTGATGTCTTATCTCATGACTTGCTACTCAGCTGAGCGTGTGTGCTCCAGAATGGTAGGCTGGGTTGTTCTGTCTTGTACTCGTCTAAGCCCAAAGGTTACCTGTTGGTGTTCAAGGTGTAGCAAAGAATGATGTATATTTATGAATCTATTTATACCACTATACCATGTGTATATATAATATATTTATAACCACTTAAATTGTGAGCCAAGCCATGTAAAAGAACCTATTTTTCCTAACAAGCAAAAAGAATCTCTGAGGGTTTGCTTGAAAGTCCATGACCTCATGTTCACACTGGTACTGGTGCACCACCTTGCCTTCTACCAGAGACCACAGCACCAAGGTGGAGAGGTGAGGGCTACGGAGTGACTAGGGAGGACTAGACACAGCATTTTGCTTTCTAACATCATCATCTGTCTGGTTTGACTGTTCTGCTACATTTGTATTCGTAGAAAACTACTTTTTCCATCTCCACTGTACACTCTTCATCCCCTTCCTTGGGAATCCTGACACCTCCTCGGTCTGCAGTCTAATGCTTAGGTTAGTGTTTTGTATGTATCTGTCAACTTACAAAGAGGAAAACTTCAAATCATCCAGGGAAACCCAAGAGCCTTACTTATCTGTTGCTGTGACTAGCAAGATGGGTTTCTCTTCACCTACAAGGAACAAAACAATGCTAGCAAGCAAGCTGTCACTGAGTTGCAGCCCAACTCAAGACTGACTTTTCTGGATGCTTGTGTGTTTGATGAAAATGTCCATAATTGTAGGTAAACCAAAGCAGGGTGTGACATTGACACCAAATGTTTTCTTTTTAGTGAACTTACGCTGTTTTTCTTCCTGTGTTTCCTTGTGTTTGGAGGATTTTTATAAGGACTAATTGCTTTTCTTGCCATCTGTCTTCCTCTTAGGCCTATTACATGTAAGTGTTGAGCCCACAATTAACAGTGGTTTTATTTTTTTTCCCCTCCTCAGAGTTAAGACTGACCAAAGTTACTGGCTTTTTACTTTGCTAGAACAACAAACTATCTTATGTTTACGTACTGGTTTACATTGTTATTTATGTGCAAATTGTTAAAATGTAAATTAAATATAAATGTTCATGCTTTACTGATGCTTGTCTAGTGTCTTGAAATAAGATACCCTGTCCTATTGTCCCTACTGCCAGGGTGTCACTGAACCACATTTTGAAGATTTTTTTCAGTTTGTCTCCCTGTCCCGTGAGCCCTCCTCTTTTCCCAGCCGTACCAGCCATCATACCCTATTTCCCACCTTCCTGTGCTCTGCTAGAAAGCAAGTGGAAATCACTGATTGTTGCACCTTCTGATGCTCCCAATGAAGTACTACCCAGGCCAGACCCTGTTTAGCTTCCAATACTGTTCAGGGGGGCAATGTCACGACTCTCAATAGTGTGCTGCTTTTCTTTCATTATGAGCTATGGATAGTTATCAATATACTTGAGGTCACAGGGAGGAGCCAAGGAACACTAGGACCTATTTCAGAAACGTCAATGTGTTTACTCAACCCTAGCGGGAGGGTAACTCGGAAGCTGGGCTCAGAACCATTTCCCCACTGACTACAGTAGTATCCTTTCTACAGTTTGAAGCTAACACAGCATGCCATAAGGAATGCCCTAAATTCCACCCCTCATCAACTTGGGAAGCACATTTGCAATTTGGATATTTAGTATAAATTTCCAAAAGGAAATTCTGGGCAAATCTAGTCATTTCTTAGTGAGAAAGCCAGAGTTCATGGCTCTGAGCCTCACGGATCATACAGTGGGAATACATTTCCTTTCTTGCTCATGGATGTTCCAGAACCTAACCTGTCTCTAATAGAGAAGGCTCAAGCATATTTGGCTTTGGTAGATAAAAATAGGGGACAGGTTTTTAAAAAGTGACAGTGCTCTCTGGAGAACATCTCAAAAGCTCCTTACAAAAGCTTTTCATGGTTCCCATTTCTCCAAGTTTAGGAATCCGTGCTAACTGCACATTGAGAAAATGATTTTTTTACATGTAGACACTCAAGACTCCCTTATGTTTTCTTTTGCTTTCCATGTTTGTTTAAATTCACTTAAGTATCTGTGCCAAGAATCTGAAATGCTGCCAACATACTGTACAGTAAAGAAAACCAGAACCCCATTATAATGTGCCAAGTGGTGCTGGTTAGATGCCTAAATTCTGCAGAACCATTGTGGTAATAATTTTTTAAGCCCTCATAAGATCTAGAGTGTAACAGTTACTAGCATAAATCATAATTCTTGTTTCTTGAGTGTTGCCTGTCTCAGGAACACTTGTGAATTGACTTGGATGGAAAGTTAGTAACCACAGGAGTTCAAGACCATCTTGCCAGAGTCCATATTGTTAGATTCAGGCATCACCATCTGTGGGGCAAAGCAAGTCTGCAGAAGTCACCATGTCTCAAAACTTTCTTAATGACATAAAAGCTATGCAGAAATATTTCCTCCCAACATATAGCTATATGTGTTGCACTCTGGGAGTTTATGAGTACGTCTCTTGATGGTTTTTCTTTGGGGGAAATGAAACCATTTAATGTCTCATAAAGTGCTACGAATTAAGTTCTCTCTCATTCTGTGTGTGTGTGTGTGTGTGTGTGTGTGTTCTCTAAAAGATAATGATGTCAGGTGTGGTAGCACACACTGTTGATCTCAGTATTCTGGAGTGGTAGGCAGAGGTGGACAGATATCTCTGAGTTCAAGGCCAGCCTCGTCTAGATAGGGAGATCCAGGCCAATCAGAACTATACAATGAGACTGTGTCTCTAAACACACACACAGATAATGAGAAAGTGCCAGAACAGAGGAAGACAATAATTAGAGGCACATGGAGAAGGGTTTCTGGCATAAAACCGGGCAGGCATGCAGGGAGGTCTATCTAGAAAGGAAGGCTGGAGCAGGCGGGGCGGTTAAAAGAAGTGTGAATAGCAGGAAAGTCACAACCCGCTCACCGAAGCCGCCAGCAGGTGCCTCTTTTCCTTGGAGAACCAGGGAGCACTTTTCCAGTACCTTCAGCCAGGCCACTTTGGGCATTGACTACTTCCTGAAATCTACTTCCAGCTGAGCGATGATTGTAAAGTTTCTGAACTCACGGGGAAACCTCCCATCACAGCCTTTTCAAGACCTCAGAACCCCCTGAGTCCAAGTGTTCAAAGTACAGCTGACACCTTCTTAAATGAGTGAGAAGTGATTTTAATTTCAATGCAGCCCTAATCGGCATGATTCAGACAAGAACTGCAGCAAGATTCCAGAAGGTTATTTTTAACCAGATTTATGCAAATATTCTCTGCTCGGCCCAGCTTCTCAGAATACTGTAAACTAGCAAGCCCTCTCCTTGTTTGCCCCTTCCAGGCTCATCAGTGCTGAGTCAGAGGTGGCCGTGTGCACATTTCCCTCCCTGTATTTAAGATAGAAGGTGTTATTCAGCACAAGTGTGGCATAGTCATCTCTAAGTTTTCCTCTACCCTATCGAGAAAGAAAGAGGAAGTGACAGATAAGCACCATGGGGCAATTTTGGTAAGATACTCTTCAATGTGCTTACAAGATACAATTTTGTGAAATGGTAGGAAAACGCCCCAATCTTTAGGCATCAGAAGGGCTCACCTGTGGATAATGGTAACCAGCAGATCTCCATTGTGAGCAAGGACGGAGAAAAGGAAATTAGCCCATAGCAGAAGAGTTTAAACCAGCAGCTCCCAACCTGGGGGATCACAAATCAGATATTTACACTGTGAATCATAACAGTAGCAGGATTACAGTTGTGAAGTAGCAACGAAATAATTTATGGTTGGGGGTCACCACCACATGAGGAACTGAATTAAAGGGTCACAACATTTGGAAGGTTGAGAACCACTGGTTTAAATGAGGAGACTAACCTAACTAGTCTTGAGGTTGGCAACACACTGGGCTTCTCCCAGGGAAGGGCGAGAGCCTCCCTGCTTGCGGGACTTAAATAAGAGTCACCTGGCTTGAAAACACAAGCTTAGCCTAAGATGCTATGGCAAACTCTTCTAAAGCTACAGTCCAAGCATTTGTTGATTCTGTGTGCAACTGTAGACCTAAACCAAGACACATACAAAAGCTGGTGGAGAACTTCGGTTTCCTTAACATACCTGAGGTCTCTTTGTCTTTGTGTAACAGCCCTGGCTGTTCTGGAACTGGCTTCAGACCAGGCTGGCCTAGAACTCACAGAGGTCTGCCTGCCCTTGCCTCCCAACTGCTGGGATTAAAGGCGGGCGCCACTACTGCCCAGCTACGATGTGTATAATTAAACAAACTAGGAAAGCCTACCTAACTCTGAGGAAGAACCCATGACACTGTGCAAAAAAAACTCATGTAATTAAAAAAAAAAGTTCCACGTTGCAATCACAGGGCAATGAAATAATGTGACACTGTTAGAGAAACCCCCAACTAAGTAGGTTTGGGAGCAGGAATTACATGGGAAGAAGGGGCCCCCTGGCCTGTCCTCTCCCATCAGTATTAGCACAATGGCTCCGAGGATAAGTTCCCTTCCACACAGGCAAAGGAAGTATGGGACATCAGCATTTTCTCCTTTGTGAACTTTTCTCAACCAGTTTTTTTCTTCTTTCTTTCTTTTATTATTATTATTATCTTGGTTTTTCTTTTTTTTTTTTTTCTTTTTTTCTTTTTTGGTTTTTCGAGACAGGGTTTCTCTGTGGCTTTGGAGGCTGTCCTGGAACTAGCTCTTGTAGACCAGGCTGGCCTCGAACTCACAGAGATCCACCTGCCTCTGCCTCCCGAGTGCTGGGATTAAAGACATGCACCACCAACACCAGGCTCCCACCCTGTTTTAATACAAGTAACTTGATAGAGATTCCCTGGAACACCCTCTGGCTGAAGATCAGTAATGCGGTTACCTAACTTTTGCCTCCACATGTGTTGGGCCCATAGTCTAGAAATATATTCAGGGTGCAAACTGAGTTTGAGTCAATCCTCTCCTGGGACACCCAGGATAAGGAGGATAGCTCCAGCCTTAGGTCTGTCCGTCATCAGAAGCACCCTCCCAAAAAAACCCTAGAGTCTTTCAGGCCTCTGTCCTGGTCCTTAGAAGGAGGAGTCATTCCTGGGATGTTTCCAGCTCTCTCTGAAGTGTTACACCTTTGTTATGCTAAGGTTCCATTATTTCCTCTTGTCCTTTGAAGGCTGGTTGCTGCAGAAGGCAACTATAAGTCAGGGAGTAGAAGACAGACTCAGAAATGAGGGGCAAACTGGTGTGGCGCCAAGCACTGTGGCTTCCTCTGGCAAAAGAGAGTGAATGAGCTTGCAGGTCCTTCTAACGTATGAGAACAACACACTTTCCTATGCTCATCGGAAAGAAATCTACGCTCTTTTAATAGAAATAATGGGTTTTTTGTTTTTCCTTCTTTGTCTTTTTCCCATTCTTTTAATATTTTTAAAGCAAAGTTATCTTCACAAGACAAGTGAAAAAGATTGAAGTTTGTTGCCCCCAAAAGGACCAGGAGACAGAACCCTGACCGCTGAGGAAGAACAAGAGAACAGTTAGGAGATCCCAAGGAGACCTTGAAAGGAAATATTTCAGTTAGTAAGCCATTGAGGCCTTGCTTACCACGTTAACGGTTCAAAGTTTAAAAAGGGGAATAAAGAAAAATTGAACAGAGAGAGGGAGGAGTAGGGAAAGGTTAAGCCAAGACAGAAACTGTGGGTAGATAGATGTGAAAGGGGCTGAAAATAAGTGAAAAGTGAAAAATTGCTTTATGAATAAACCGTTGAAAAATAGTGAGTGAAAAAGCAATCGCACTTCCAGTTATTACTGAATCACAGGCTGTGGCAGAGAGGCTGGCCTGAGCAGTCCTAGCCCCTACCCTCCACTGCAGCACTTGGCTCGGCGGGGTCTGTGGGCGGACACTGTTTTCTACTTGACTGTTGAGTTTCATTGTGATTGCCTCCAGCACAGACGGTACAGGCCACTTAACCGCCCTGATCATGAAAACATGACTGGTCACCACTCCAACCTGCTGACATGACAGGCAAGTGATAGCCAAACAACACCCAATGGGACAAGCCAAGGGGTGAGGGCAGAGTGATAAATAAGAAACGGGGGGCTCGCAGGACCCGAAGCCATGATCTGCTCCTGCCTTTTGCTGTTCAGGGCTTCTCGTCATTTCTGGTGGTATGTTCCCACAAGGTACTGTGATCCCAACAAAGCCATGGTGGCTTTGCCCCAAGTCCCTTCTCTGATGACACCAGCAGATGACCCTTCCCTGAGCACACCTGGGCTCAGGTGTAGCAAGAAAGATGCCAATCATAGCAGGCTTCCCTCCTCCACCCCTTTGCATAGTTGGGGAAGTAAGTACAGGGAGCACCAGGAAGTGGACCGGTTCTGCCAGTATGAATCTGCCTTTCTGTGACTAGGGATACGAGAGGAAGTGCCCAAGTACCCATCAGCCAGGCCTGGTGTTGTGGAAAATGGCCAGGACCAGATGCCATAGCTAGTTCCCCACTGGGGTTTTTCAGATAACTAGGTGGTGTGAAGCAGGTGGCCACACATCCCAAGCTCAGCTGTGTGCATGTGTTTTCTGTCCACTCTACTGGTTAGCATCCTCTCTCTGTGAGCACACCCTCATCCAGTGCCTCTCTAGTGACCTAGGCACTAAGGAAGTTTAGGCCCAGGGACATTTGACCCAGATGACCCAAGGAACTGCCAACCCATGCATGCAGTTGGGTGGACTACCAAAGGATGAGTCTTCTCCTACCGCACCTGTTTCATCTTTAATAACCACCATCGTGTGGATGTAGTTCTGTCCACTGGCCAGTGAGGCTGAGGTTTTCCTGAAAACCCCACAGGACCCTTGGTACCTATTGGACTGGAGGAGGTCTCTTGCCTTTGCTAGTGGGAAGCTTGAAGGCAATGTCTTTTCCTTGCAGGGGTTTTCCATGAAGGACGTAAATGGAGTTGGGCTTGGAGTATCTCTAACCCAGACATGGGAAAAGGGTCAAGGAAGATGCCCAAGATATTTAACAACTGCATGCTGGAACTAGAAACAGACTCTGATCAATATGTTAGCTCCTGCTGTAGCTGGGCAAACAAAAGGAGTTGCTGCTATTGCTTGTACTGACTACACTACTGCCTGTTGCTTTGTCGGATGCTTAGCTCTTCTGTACTGGGTATCAAGTCTAGGCTAGTGTTTTACCACTGATATAGACCCACAGCCACACGGCCTGGACTCTCAACTATTTGTAAGTCATGTCAGGAAGGAAGAGAAAGGGGTCTTGGAGAACCATGACCTGCCACAGTCCTCTGTTATTCTGAAAGCACCCCACTTCAGTCATTCTGAGGATGGCAGGTCCTCTGTGGAGTCCCTCAGGGAGGTTGTATTTCTGTTGCTTTTGTAGACAGGTAGGTGTCAGGCTTCTATGCCAGCCTCAGATCAACTGTTTTCAGAGAGGAAACTGAGGCACTAAGTTAACCCATGCCTCAAAGCACACCTCAGATCCTGGGTAGCAGGCATTAGGTAGGCATTTACTGTTTTAAAAAATTGCTCTTAAACATTCCTTCAGCTTTGAGCATAGAGCCTGGATGTTGTCCGCACAAGAAGGAAGACATATAAATGAACACAGTTCTATTTCAGGTGCACAGAAAAGGCCTAGGTTACTCCTGAGTCTACGGTGGTTCATTCCCTGCCTTGAATACTTGAATGTTCCCCCACGTGGAGTTAACCGATGTACCTGGAGGCAGAGATGGAAGTTAAGAAGGACCTGTCCAATCAACCTTTTGTTCTTAGGCAGTGGGATCCCAACAGGCACAGCTCCTTTTGGGGCTGTGAGAAGACTTTTCACGTGACCATTAGGCACACAGCTTTTGCAACCGACAGAAGCCCTAGAACATTTATAGTTGTATTCCTTCAAATCCGTAGCTTTTGTCTCCTCTGGTTTGACCTACATGTGGGTCCCAGACTAAAACTTATGTTATCTGAGGTAAACCAGTCCCTATCAGCTAAGTTCCAGATGCTTCAACCCTTCCTCCAACTTGAAGGTTAGTAACAAAACATATTGTCTATCTGTAGCCTGAAGAGTTATGCAAGTTTTGAAAAACTGGCTGGGAAGAAAGGAAAGAAGGAAGGAGGAAGGGAGGAAGGAAGGAAGGAAGGAAGGAAGGAAGGAAGGAAGGAAGGAAGGAAGGAAGGAAGGAAGGACCCTTCCAAAACTTAGAGGCAAGAAACACCTGGTAAATCTTGGGCTGAATCTTGATTCACGTCAGAGACGGAAGTGTGAAAGCAGTGGAAGTGAGTCTTGCTGGTACAGACTCTACCTGAGCTCTGCTGAGGGCCTTCTCCAAAACAGCAGGTTCTTCTGGGAGATTTAGAAGAAAAACTAAAGCGTGTGCTGAAGGTGCACAGACTTCCTTCCCTACTTGGTCTTTCTCCCTTCTAAGGGCTGCTTGAAAGTTTTCTCTGTACTTCTAACTGTGCAGAAACCACATCACCTCTTTTGTCATCGTCTTTGCTCACCGCTGGAGACCCTGGTGGTTAGAGAGGGAAAGTCCCTTTGATGGTGCATGTGGGGGGAGAGGGTGTTGAGCACTGGGAAGGGTTGATAGGGGAGAGGGGAGCAGAGAGGGCCTGAAGCTTGCCTCTGGCCTCCACAGACTTTAGTCCTCAAGTCAGTCAAGCATGTCGTTTGGGGAGTCCACTCTACCTCTCATCATCTTGGGACGGGAAGAAATATATCATTAGACAAAGTAAAGAACACTAACTTCAAGAGCTCTGTGGTTCTAAGAAGCCCATAGAGTGGCCGCAATGACTTCTGGGTAGCCTAAGAACAGTCTGTGCTTGACTCTTTGGCACAGGTACTGATGGGGCCCAGAAGGGCAAAGGCAGGTGGGAGCATGAGTACATATTTGGTTTTAGCCATTGGGGATAATTTCTGTACTATCATGTCTGTTTGTCTGACTGTCTGCCTGCCTGCATTTTCTCTTATTTTTCTTTTCTTCTGTTGAGATAGATTCTCATGTATCTTGGCCTGTCCTCAAACCTGTTATCAAGTAGCCAAGAGTGATCTTGAACTCTTGCTGCTACCCCCAAGTGCTAGGATTCTGGGTGTCTATGACTACACCCAGTTTATATGGTGCTGAGAATCCAAGCCAGGACTCAGGGCACATTAGACAAGCCTTCCCCCAACAGACATCAGTGACCTCCTTTATTGTTATAAAAATAAAAATGTACAATCTTAAGCGTTTATAAGTGTTTAGTACGGTGGTGTCAACTGTACGTACTTTGTTGTGCAATAGATCTTTTTCATCTTGCAAAACTGAAACTCTAGTTCTCATTCCCCTCCCCCTCAGGTACTGGGTACTGGCGTTTCTTGATCATGCCACTGATGGTGAGTGCTTTTCTTCAGTTCTGTCTATAAGCTTGATTTCCATACCGCGGCCTGTTTTGAGTTCACACACCAACTGCCATGCTGTAGGTAGGAGCCGTTCAGATCCACTCGTTCTGAATGCTCACCGTTCCCTGCAGACCTCAATCACAAACCCATGTGCTCAGCACTCCAGTGGGCTACAGCAGTTTATGGAGTTGTTATTTGCACCAGCACACTAGTCAGGAATGAAAATAACAATCAACTCCTTAAAAGTTTATAAGCCTCTTGGGCTATTGCACATGTAATTTAGAGTTGCCATCTTGTCTCCTATTCCTTCTCAGAGGAATGGAATGTCCTCTTCTTCAACCTGGTGGCTGTAGGGTTGTCAGGAGGAGAATTTTCTAGTCAACCCTTGGATGAAGTCCTCTTCCCTCTACGGTAGCAGGTTATGTGGTGGCATTTCCTCATCTAAGTTACTACAAAGCAAATCCTCCCTGCTGGTTGTCCCCGGAACCAGAGCAGGGGCAGGTAAGTTCTCTCACCCAATCAGCACAAACAATTTGTCATTCCCTGAAAATAGAGTTGTCCCTCCAGTCTGGCCTGTCCACCCCCAGCACTCTTGACTGTTGGGGATGGAGAGAAGGCCTGACTGCCTCTGAGCAAGGCCACATTCCAGGGGAGTGGTTCCTCTGCATTCACTGCACACTGGGCGTGCTGTGCCTCGTGCCTGCAGCCACCCTTGAAGTGTTGTTGTTACACAACAGTCATGAACTCTGGAATGTTTCTGGTCATTTACAGCGTGACTATGTCACGCTGTAAATGACACTGTCAGGCTTCAAGGCTCAGAATGAAGTTAACTTGTTTTTCAATAGATCATAGTCCCGCCCAGAACAGAACAAAGTTTGAAGGCTTTTACAACACGCTTGCTTCTTACTCTGAGACGCTTAAGTAGAAATGCCAGGGAAATAAACTACAAGAACAGATGACAAATCACGCTCCACTCATCTCACAGACCTATAAACTAGTTGCCTGAACTAGTTGCCCACACTGCTGGCTGATGAGCTTTCTAGAAATTAGTCTAGCACTCCCTGTAGATACCTTGTGTCCACTGTTGCCTTGTCTTTCCTTCTTTGGTTCATTTCCTTCATGAGATAAATGAAGAAAGTAAGAGATTAAGGTTCCAAAGAGCATCTGATTCATGAGTCATGTCTGGTTTTCCTCCGTAGTATTCATTTAAAATGGCATGGTTCCAGTAGAAGAAACAGAAAGTAAAAATGAGCCTTAAACACAGCCTCTGTGATGCCAGTAGTTCTCAATATAGTGCCTCGAGCTCCACTTCTCCCGCAGAAGTCACTAAGTTGGTCCCAATCATTAACTTATCTTCACAAATACCCCTTAAGGTTGATTTATTGGGTCCATTTCACTTGTATAGAAAAAGAATTCCCCAAAGAGTAAACATTAGATGATTTCAGGAAACATCAACAGTGCATTTAGGAATGTTTTCCTTTTATACCACTGAGGAATGAACCTAGTACCCCGTAGGACAAGTGCTGTAACCCTGAGCCACAATCCCCAGCTCTCTTTGTAATTTTACTTTTTTAATTTTTTTGAGACAGGGTCTTGTTAGCTGGCCGAGGTAGGCCTTGAATTTGTAATCCATCTTCCTCAGTATCTTGATGTGTCACCAGGCATGGCTCTAATTTTATTATTAGTAGTAGTATTACTATTTTTTTGAGAGAGAGTTTCTTTGTGTAGCTCTGACTATCCTGGAACTAGATCTCTGTAGACCACTGTGACCTCAAACTCACAGGGATCCATCCACCTTCCTTCTGAGTGCTGGGATTAAAGGCATGCACAACCACTGCCTGGTGTAAAACTACATTTTTAAAAAAGAGATATTATTTTAATTTTATGCATATTAGTGTTTTGCCTGCATGTATGTATGTGTACCACATATATGCCTAGTGTCCATGGAGGTCAGAAAAAGGCATCAGATCTCTGGAACTGGGGTTACAAAGGGTTATGAACTTCCATGTGGGCACTGGGAACCCAATATGATTCCTTTGCAAGAACAGTAAGTGTTCTTAATCACTGTGTCATCTTCCCAGCCACTCAAAAAAAAAAAAATCATCCCCACCTGTAGGAGGAGACTTAGGACTGCGCCATTAGCCATGTGGCACACTAGAGGCGCTTAGGGATATAGCAAAGAAAGGGTAGTGAACTACGCCGATAGCCAGGCCCACTTTTGGGCGTGGCTAGAGGCATGTACGAGGTTCTTATAGAAGACTTCGGCAGGCCACACTCTCTCTCTTTTCGGCTTCCGGTTCGGTGGCAGAAAGCTACTTGACTCATCTTGGTTGCCCGTTTTCTCTTGTAAGTAATTTCTACAATAAACAGTTACCTATACCCTCAACAAGTGTGCCTTTTATCGTTACAGCAACACCCACTCCCAGACAAAGTTTCTGTATGTAACAGTCCTGGATGTCCTCCATCTCACTCTGTAGACCAGGCTGGTCTTGAACTCACAGAGATCCAATCTGCATGCTTCTGTCTTCCCAGTGCTGGAATTAAAGGCATGCACCAAAAGGCCCTGCCCAAAAACTAATCTTGAGTAACAATGTCACACTTACTGTGACCAAAACCTTTCTAAATTATGGCCAACACTTTCTCCATTTCAAGAGCTCAAACTTAGTTTTTTTTTTAAGGCCTAGATCTTTGAAGTGAGATAAAGTTTACAATATATACTGAAACGTACATTTTTTTTTGTGTATTTCCAAGTTAGAGAGTTTAGGAAGGAGACACAACGTAGAGTTGACACACTGTGGTGTGTCTGGACTCTCTCCCCCCAAGAGAAACTGCTTAGGAAATCCTTCTGACCCACTCCCTCATAGTTCTAAGTGCTCTCATCAAATAACATAAAGATGTGAGCCTTCAGATTATTTGATTTTATTTTTGTCACAGGTTATGGGTTTGTCATCCTAATAGCAAAAGGAAACACCAGCTTTTCAAGCTGTCTGCCCAGTCATCCAAGGACATTTATCGCCTGCCTCTTACACTTCAGGTATTGGGCCAGGCCAGGTCGTGGGTCAGGTATGAACAAGGCCAGGACCTTGACCTTTAGGAATTACCTGCTTCAGGGGGAAAAGTGCAGTGTATAATTTGGTTCATGTCACTGGTATTATTTAAGTCAAGTAGTTATATGAATATCTGCTAAGGGAGATCACCTTGATTTTAAGAGACTAATACCCATCTTTGATTATCTAGCTTTTAATTTTACGTATTTAAAAATTATCATCACATACGTTCATCTGGGGTTCGAAGGCTTTGTGAGTATGAACAATGACATTCTGCTGGTATTTAGGTTCAGACATTTAGTAGAAAATTCTGTATTATACTTAGTGTACTTACCCAATGGGACAAGGCTAGAGTAGCCTCAACCACTTGGAAAATCTGCCTGTGTCTTCCAATGAAAATGTGGGTGCTGACAGTGGTGACTTGGGTGTGGCTAACTGGTGCTGCCTCTATGTGGCTCTTCATAGACATGAGTTTCTAGAGATGTCCATCCACAAACAAAACACTGACTTGATTTCTCTTTCCAGAATCATATAGAACATCTCTTGCTGGGATGGTATGGGGTTTTAGTTTCAAGCCAGCCTACTGTTTCATAAGGATGCTTAAAGTCATTGTAACTAGACATTATTTTATGTCTTTAAATGTACTCTGAAAAAAAAAGGGGGGTAAAAATCTGGTGTCCTGGGTTCTGTTGGCATCAGGAGATGGACAGGCATTGTACCAGGGGCTGTTAGAAGGCAGGTGACCAAGACACTTGGTTTGCTACTGGTTTGGCCAGCTGGATGACTTTAGCAAAACATGTCACCTTTCCACATCTATAAAATGCCTCAAGTAAACCAGGTGACCTCTGAGTCTATTACTACAAACCAGCAAGCTAAAAGTGTATTGCTCATCTTAATGAAGATGTATTAAAATTTAAAAGTATCATTGAAGCATCAGCCTGTGGCACTCCGGTCCAGCCACTTTGCTCTCTGTGGTGTTTTGGTCAAGGTAGCAAAGAAAAATCGGGTGGCCTTGCCCTGAAGCTTTGGAGGGACTGATGACTCAGCATGTGGCTCTCTGCCCTATGGGTCAGGGCCACGAGTACCCAGGTGGGCCTTGGTATGGGATTGTGACCAGCACTTTGAGGTGAGCCAGAGACTTGCGATGTGGGCTATTTCAATAGGCACTCAGATTCCAGGGCGCTGCACTCAGGCTGAGGAGCGTCACCCTCCATCCCCATCCATCAGACTGCAGCCTTGGGTAATTACACTCCTCCACTGACTCTTGCATCTCAGGGCTGCGTGGCATCCACACTTCCTCTTCCCTGGTGTTGTTTTCCAGTTCATGACGGGTTGAGTGAATTGGGAGACTTCTCCAAATCCAGCTGGGCCTGCTCATCCATGTCACTAAAGAGTAATGGAGAAGGGGCAAAATGAGCAGCAGCAGCTATGGAACCCTTGTCCCCTTCCCTTTCCCTTGAGGGCAAAGGAAACTTTACTACCTCAAAACAAAAAGGCAAGGGTGTGTCCCAAGGAGTCACCCTAGGTGGGGAATCTTGGAAATCCATGAAAGGAGTCATAGAGATTCATGCAACACTGATGTGTATGAAAATCTTTCTGTTTTTTAGGGGTGTGTGGTTGCGAAACCACAGAGCCCTATCTTTAAGCTGTGAGATGTCGACATAATTGTTTTGAGGGCCACCAATCAGACCACACATTGCCCTACCCGGTTATAATGAGTGCTCATTAGGTGTTGCGATGACAACACCCTCCTTGTCTGTTAACAAAGGCGCATTCCATCCAGGGATCACCCACAACAGCCTAGGCAGTAGTGCCGGCGTCGCCCACTCCTTCCCTCTTTCCCTGATTTATTCCAGAGCTGGCGCGTGCTCACAGGGTGCTCCTCCTGGTTCCTGCGCCATCATCTCCTCTTTTGTTCTCTTCTGGGCTCTGTATTAGGCCCCTTACTGAGAGGAATGATCTACTCACCAGTCAGGATCTTGGGATGATGATGGGGAGAACTGGAGTCAACACCAAGCGTAGTTCCAAAAGCTGGGACACCTGTCTACCTCCCAGGATAACAGATTTTTCCAGAGCAGTTGTTTACACTTCTTGCTGGGCTAGCCAATGAGATGATCAGTTCCGGTGCACAAAGCAACGCTGGGAAGACATGATCCTTTTAGGAACAAATTCTAAATATCAACATTATTTTATTCACTTCTTTGATTTTATTGCTGTTTGCTTTGACTGGCTGGGTCTCTGAAATCAGGCAGGCCATTCCACCTTTCAAAATGTATCTGTGTAGAGGGTCACTGGCATGGTTGGGGAGTTTTGGTTCATTCACCCAGCATTGTAAGACATAAACTGTGTGCACCCTGCTGCTTCTTGCTTTGGCAATCATGGTGCAACAGGTCTTCCAGGTCTCCAGGCATTTACAATCTCATCAGAAAGATATTTACACATGAGAATAAAAGTAACAGCACAAGGCAGATCATGACTGGACACTATCAGAGGTATGAGGGACAGTGTTGTTGTTTTTTTATGACTACATTCTGGAAACCATTCAAATGTCTACTAAATACAAGACTGGTTAAATAAATACTGATCAGTTACATGGTAGACTATTACACTGCTTTAAAAAGAATTTTAATGCCAGACAGTGGTGGTGCACACCTTTAATCCCGGCACTCGGGAGGCAAAGGCAGGTGGATCTGTGTAGATTTGAGACCAGCCTGGTTTACAGAGCAGTTCCAGGACAGTAAGGCTTAAAAAAAATTTCCAAAGGTGATTATAGGTTAAAGAAAAGCAAATGTATATTGACATTTGTCCTGCTTCTGTTTGTGGAAGGAAAAGAACAGTTGATTTGCAAAGTGTTGTATATGCACTAAGTATGCTCTTTTGTAATGCTGGAGATCAAAGCCAGGCTCTTGCACAGGCTAAGCAATGACTGTACCTCCAAGCTCCACCCTGCAACTCTGTGTTGATGATCTTTGAGCACCTACACAAGACTTAGGGGAATGTTGGAGCCTCTGAAAAGGGGAGAAGGAGAAGGTGAGCAGTGGGAGACTTACTTTACCTTAACAATTATTTTGGATCTTTTCAATTTTGACCGAGCTACATATATTAAAAAAAAGAAGTACTATCTAAAATGCACTCCAGTCTCAGTCTGGCTCTCAGCACAGGGAGCAGGTGAAAGACTGGTTTTTCATAGAAGTCTAGGGAATGGAATAAATTCTCTTTAAGAAGCCTTGAAATAGCTGTGCTGGAGAGGAGGGTAGAGTGGGACAGTGTTTCCTGCTCTGATGCTTCTGGAATGAAAAGCAGGACAAGTCCACTGTGCAAACAGAGATCTAGGGGCACTGGAAAACGAGTAATGAAGTCTTCCTTTCCTGTGAACTGTGCTGCCCACTGCATTTGACACTGGTGGCCCAGCAGGCACAGGACATTCCCTGGCCCCTCCCCTGAGAAGCTGGCTTTTGTCTTCCTGCTGGCATATTCTCGGAGGGTCTGGCAGCTTATCCAACTTGCTTCCTTTGGAAGGTTTTCGTTGTTGTTGGTTGGCTGGCTGGCTGGTTCTGTTTCTTTTTGAGACAGGGCCTCACTGTGCATTCCTGGCTAGCCTGCAGCTCACTTACATAGACTAGTTTGACATGAAACTTTCAGTGATTCTTCTGTTGCTGCAGTAACTACAGACAGTCTCCACCTGGCCAGCTAGCAGACTCTTGATTCCCCCGATGACAGAACTTCTGGACTTGTGGAATCTCTGAGGTGGAAGAGGCCCTGGGGATTTTCCCCATCTCCTTCCTCTAGTTGTCAAGCCCTGGCAACTGTAACGACACACACATCGGGTTCAGGAGTAAAGCTGGGCTCCACCCTGGTCCTGGTGCACTGTTTACAGAGTGCCTGCTTCTTCATGGCTCCCTGGCACTGTGGCAAGAGTACTCACAGAGTTAAATGACGGGAACTGACTGTGCCCACTGAGGACAGTTCAACAGCTCAGGTTTAGGACTCCTCAGAAGGACAGACAGTTGAAACTGGTTCTCGGGAATCTCCTTTCTCTCCTGAGAGCAGGTAAGTGGTGGCATAACCCTCCTAGTCTGCAAGCTACGTAACTCTCACCATAGGTCAAGTTCAAAAAGCTTCAGCAGCAAGCGTATCTACCCCAGAACACACCTTGGATTGATCTTTATCTGTGATAGGGTCCCACAGCCTCACATATAAAAACTATATATATTAAAAAAAACTGATTAAGGACAGCTAACAATGTCTGTCTCATAAACTACAGAAAATAAAGACTCAGTAACTGTAATGATTTTTAGTTTTTGCTTTGTTCTGTTCTTTCCAAATTAAGTTTTTGGGTTTTTTGTTTGCTTGTTTTTGAGAGACAGAATTTCATTTAGCCCAAGCTAACCTTGAACTTTCTATTTAGGTGAAGCTAGCCTTGAACTTCTGATACTCCTGTCCCTTCTCTCCAAATGCTAAAAGTCTAGACATACACCACCATTGAACTATTCTTTTAATGTAATGAAGTCCAATGGCACCCTCCATTTTACTCCTCCTGTGAACCTGCTCTGTGTGATGAGAGATGTTGACTTGTGGTCCACTGGTGGGTCTGGGCCTGGGCCCTAACCTTCGGTTTCTTGTGAGAAATGTGAGCTGTGAAGCTCTAATGAGGTTTACTTTCTATTTACCCAGATGAATTTCCTTTTTCATAATGACTTCAGAAAATGGACTCTGGACTACTTGGAGTTCAGCAGGACAAGACTTATCTTAGTCCTCCTGTGAATCATTGCCCCCTCACCACGTCCACAGACACCTGACTTGACTTAGTCTCATCTAATTCCTTCTGCTGTTTGCAGTGGAATTTCCATAACCCGAGCAGCATGAGTCAAAATGGGTCATCCAACTGCTGAACGAATTGAGCTGATTGTTTGGAGCCCAGTGTTTATACTGAAAACCACCAACCATCTTGTTTTTTCATGTTTTGACAGCCCGGAAGCTCAGTAGGAGGCAGAGGGACTCTCCATCCTGTAGAAGCAAAGGGTCTTCTTTCTCCTTGCCTTTTGTTTGCCCTTTGCTGATTGCTTAGAAAATCCTAGCCTATGTCCAGTGGCCCAGGTCTTGGTGAATAATAAGGCGTGGGCACCTAAAAAACCTAATCCCAATTTGTTGTCTCTAGCCACAACTCAAGGGTTCTGCAGTTTGTCTTTGGAAATGAGTCAACAAACAGTTGAGGAGAAAAACTGTGCCTCTCAATTAATAATGACACACCTTCAAGTCTTGTCCTTTCATTTGCCAAAGCTGGAGTTTAACAACTCAAGATCACACTTCCTTGCGGGTGAGCCTGCATTTCACAAGATCATAAAACTGAAGAAAAGTTCTGTGGTATCTCTGCTCTCTCAAGGAGTCCCTGGCCCTAGCCTGGCCCTGCCTAGCCACATTTCATTCTGCTTCTCTGAAGGACTTGAACACATAAAGAAAGTGTCTTGTGGGCTGAGGAAGTACCTCGCTTGGTAAAGTGGGCTTGAGTTCAGATCCCTAGCTCTGGTGTAAAAGCTGAGTGTGGTGACATGCTCCTGGAGCCTGGGGAGTTCTGGAGAGGCAGAGACAGGGTGGGAGTAGGGATCCTTGGGTCTGCTGGTCAGCTAGGCTAGCTGAATCCATGAGGATCAGTGAAAGGAAGTCTTGTGTCAATAAAAAAGGTGTAGAATTGGCACATCCTTGCCCAACTTCAGGGTCCAACCTAACTGGAGAAAGCAGAAAGAACATACTAAAGACACACAGACACAGAAAAGCTGGGGTTGAATGGCCTGGGCCCTTTGATGGAGAAGCAGCACCCAGAAGCTCGGTGTGTTTATTATACACGGTTGAATAGCAAATTGGGGTTACTGCCTACAACTGAACAAGGACACAGGTTTAGCTAATCTCGTAGGAGCAGTCTGCAGGTTGCGAACATCTGGGACAGGCAAGCTCTGGTGAGTATTTTCCGCACACACTGTCACCATCAACACTCAAAGGAACAGAGGAAGGATCTGCCATCCCTCTGAGCCTCATCAGGGAAGGCATTACCACCCCCACAGGGATGGATATGTCCATGTCAACATGGAAAATTCACTCAGGGCTTCACTGGCTTCCTGCAGAAAGCAATTTTGAGAAAGAAACCCACATGTGCATATGCACATGTACCTACACATGTGCATTCATACATGAGCACTCTCTCTCTCTCTCTCTCTCTCTCTCTCTCTCTCTCTCTCTCTCTCTCTCTCTCTCTCACACACACACACACACACACACACACACACGAAGGGGTTGTCTCAGAAGCACCGGGGCCTTCCTGCATGTCAACCTGGAAGTACTCCTTGGTTGGCTCAGTTCCCATGACTTCCTTTCTTTGTATGTTTATTTGCCAAATGTTGGCAGATTATTAGGTCTTGCTTTAGGCAATGGTTGTTTCATAAAAGACACTATGGCTTGTTTGTTTCTTTCTCCACTTTTATATCCTATCATTTAGCAGAGTTCTTAGCGATAAATTATGCTTATTTAATTAGAAGATTTATGTTAACATTAAATTTTTAGATTTTGATTTTGTTTGTTTGTTTGTTTTGTTCTGTTTTGCTTTTTGACACGGGGTTTCTCTGTATAGCTTTGGAGGCTGTCCTGAAACTTGCTCTGCAGACCAGGCTGGCCTCAAACTCAGAGAGATCTGCCGGCCTCTGCCTCCCCGAGTGCCAGGGTTAAAGGTGTGCACCACCACTGCCCTGCTAGATTTTTTTGATAAGTGAGAATTATCGAACAGTCGCTGGAGAAAGCAGTTAGAAGCGCTTTCTGCTCTTGCAGAAGACCCTGGTTCGGTTCCCAGCATTTACATGATGACTCACATCACCCTGTAACTCCAGTTCCACGGCATCTGATGCCCTCTTCTGACCTCAGAGAACTTCTGCCTGCACACGGTGCTCATGCATATGTGCAAGCATACACAAATACAAATGAAATATATGAATTAAAATTTATTATATAGCAAAAACTATTCACATTAACTGTACTTTTTCTTTTCTTAAAAGTAAAGGAAGGGAAAAAAGAAATACAGGGTTTTTTTTTTAAATACACTCTTATCCTGGATCAAAACCAATCTTCAGTCTTGACTCACTCTTCTCTGTCTTCAAATAAGAGTTCATGCTTCTCAAGGGCTTTGGGAACACTAACTCATGCAATCCCTAACAACCGTACTCTTGTCCTCATTTCCAAGGAAGTGTCTGGCTCTTCAAGCTGTCTTGTCATATAGCACTGCCCCCTTTAACTACCGCTGTCCAATTAAAGCACACACACAACCTCTTGCACCATGAGCTCTGGCTCTGTGGATGGAAACTTCTTCCCATCCTTTGCAGTCTTGGAGTTTGGCCGTTGTTCCCTGTGGTGAAGTCTAAAGTGAGCAACACTACAGTATTAATAAGTGACAAAGCAACATGGGGATGAAACTTAGCACAAAGGTCGTCTCCTGAGAACCCTGTCACTGATAAGAAATTCTTCCAGCTCAATGGCTCAGAGACACCGGGAAGGGTTCACGAGACCCAGTGCTAAAAACCAGCAGAGAACATGTGGTTGAGTCCCTCATTCAGAGTCTCAGACTCTGTGCACTCTTTATACATAATTCTAAAGGAATGAGAGATCTCCTAGGTCCACAAAAGACTGGAAACAGATCAAACAGCAGAGCCAGAGGAAGGATGTGGACAGCTACTGACTGTCCTGAGAATAGGGAGCAGCACTGAGACAGTTCAGTGTGGGAGACAACAACCCTAGCCATAGCTCCCTAACACTGAGAAATAACTTTAAGTCACCAAAACAAAGACAGACTGTGACCAACCACAGCATGGTGAAGAGGTTCATAGCTTTCTTAAGAAATTCCTATATGCAATGGTTAGTTTTATTTCTGAAAGATATTAGTAACAGTAGGAGTGAAAATGACTCAGTCCCAGAGATTTCTGGATAGCCAGGTTTTATATTTGCATGCAAGTTATCCTAGAGATAAGGCAGATGGACATCTATTAAAGTAGGCTCTATGACCACACTTTTACGTCATCAAGTGACAGACTCTCAGGTTATGAAATAGTAGTAAACACTGTCTTCAAGGGTTGAAAAGCTCTCCCAACATCTCAGGACCCTGAGATGGGAGGTTTCATCACTGGCTGTGACAAGAGCTGAAGCAACCAAGAACAAGGCTAATGTTGCATATACCAAAAATCTCGAAGTCTCCTTGGAGGGATTGGGGTTTGTACAAAGGACCCCTCCCATTCTGATAAAAGCACTTTACTTCCTTAAAAAAAAATGTTTTTACTAAAGGGAAAGGAACTGGATTCTCGGCATGATGATTTAGATTTGTTCCTTGTCTTTACTATGAACCAGCCAGGCCAGACCAGGCGTGGCAGGGAGTCAGAAGCAGGAGGATATCTGAGTTCAAGGCCAGCCTTGTCTACATTGTGAATTCCAGGACAGTCAGTCTTACATTGAGAGAGATCCTGTCTCAAAAACAAACCAAATCAGAAGGCCCTGTTGGTTTGAGCTGACTGAATGTTAGATTCTGTCTCACACAATATGCCTTAGTGTGCCCACAGGCTAGAAGTACCTGGGGCTGCTCAGCAGGGCCAAGCAGACAGGTACTACTCCACCACTAGATGTGACTAGAAGGTGTAAGACTCTACTACACAGGAAATGAATGCCAGCAGCAGTAACTAATTCTCTCTCTGTCTTTCTGTCTCCGTCTCTCTGTCTCTTCCTTTCTAGCTCTCTCTGTCTTCTCCATGTGTCTTTCTATCTGTCTCTCTCTTCCTCTTTCTTTCTCTCTTCCCTTCTTTCTCCCTCTATGTCTTTGTCTTTTTCTAGTTCTCTCTGTCTCTGTCTGTCTGTATGTCTGTCTCTGTCTCAGTCTTTCTCTCTAATGTTTCTTTGGGAATATTAAATTAATGAAATTTCTAAGTTCAGAGTTCATTTCATAGGAATAATTTAGTCTTTAGGACAGAAGAGTTGGGAGGAACAGTCATGACATCTCTGCCCACTAGGATACACAGGACATGGGAGAGAGAAAGAGGATAGAATCTGGTGCCAGGAGAAAGCCAAGTTAATAGTGTGGTATTGACTTTAAGAGGCAGTTCTACAAATAATGTGTATTGTGAATACTTTTATCGCTGATAATTAGGATTTGGGAGTGATAGAAAGGATAAGGAAAAAAGCCCACTTGCTATTTGAAGGAATAGCTTAAGTCTATATCAGTTTTAGCATGATAAAATATTGCTGGGATTAGATTTTTAACTATAGATAGTGGGTGTCTTGGAGGAAAGAGTTTTTCTTTGTTTTACACTCTTTCATTAAGAAAAGTTGGCTTCAATTTTGAATACCCATGGCAACTGGCTTGCCACCTTAGGAAGAATTACCTGAGTGAAACTTTTCACTTCTGTCTTATAATAAAAGCAATATAGCAGCCAGATGTGCAACATCTTGATCCCAGCTCTCAGATGGCAGAGGCAGGCAGATATCCCTGAGTTCAAGGTCAGCCTGGAGTGAGTTCCACGCCAGCCAAGGCTACACAGTGAGATCCTTCCTCAACAAAAGAAAACTAATAAAAACAAAGCTGTGGTATGGCTTTTTCTCCATCTCTTCTCTCGCCCTGACACACTGTAGTTGGCTGACAAAGGTGGTCCTTCTGTCTGGGTCTTGGGAAATCCCTGCAACAGGGAATGGACACAACATCAGAACTCGTGGATGAACTAAGCTCCTGCCTCTAATGTGAGGAAGCTCAGGATAAGGACATCTGTGATGAAGGGATGTGAGCCTGACTGAAGGCAGCTGATGAAGAGGCGTCCCGGGACCCTATTCCAAGCCCAACTCTGACCAAAGCGCTCGCCATGAAGGGAGAATCTGAACTGGTCACCCAGGCTGTGGCTGGTGTTGGTGGGGAGAATAGACCTAGATGGGAACCTGTGGCTGGCATTAGCCCTCAATCTCTTTCTCTGGCATACTTTAGGACAGTGAGAGGTTGACATTTCTGTTTGTACGTGAGTGTCACTGCCTGCTGTGTGTGTGTGTGTCTGTGTGTGTGTGTACTTATGTGTGTAGGTACAGGTATTTATGGAGGTCAGAGGATAATCTTGAGTGTTGATCCTTACACTCAGGCTCTTTCTTTTCCTTCCTTCCTTCCTTTCTTTCTTTTTTGATTCAGGGTCTTCATTAGTCTGGAACTTACCAAGTAAGGTAGGTTGGTTAACCACGAAACCCAGAAATCTGCTGGTCTATACCTCCCAAGCACTACGATTACAAACCTACTCAATCCTGATCATAGGTGTTATAAGGCTATGCTATCACAGCCATTTTTTTTAAATGTGGGTTCTGGGTTCTCATGCTTACAAGGCAGACACTACCAATTGAGCCACCCCCCACATCTATATAGATTTTTAATCAGGAATATAAGGGCAAAGGAGTTTGATGATTTAGCTTCATGTCATATTGTGCCATTGCCGTGGCCTGGCTGCTGCTGGCACCCTCCCCTCTTTGTCTCAAGCTCCTAGCCAACACTTTTGGAAACTTGAGGTGATAGTATGGTGGGAATTCTCGGTGGCAGGCAGTGCTCTCTGGGAATGGTGGCAACAGGTAAGGAGGTAGATCTGACAGCAAGGGAGGTAAGAAGTGGCCTCAGGGACAGGTCAGTCCCTAACACCCAATAATGGCTCTCAGACATGGGTGAGTTTGTACATGAGCTTAGGCTGAATACATAGTTCTTTCTGGATCTTGCTCTCCCGAAACCTGGTTTGTAAGATTTGGTATGAGGCCCAGGAATTCCAGGTGGTTTGTCTAAGACATTTCTTTAAAAACTGCTGCCAGGTAGAATCTCTTAGGGTCTGTGCTCACTTTAGCTCAGGAAACACCACGCAGTAGTTGCAAGACACTCAACTCTTCTGGTTCCACAGAAACTCCCCACGGATATGAGGTAACGCTGGCTCTCCATGGGTGGAGGCTGCCACCCGAATCCTGCTTCACTTGCTCCTTGGCTGATAATCCAGGGCAGGCAGGACAAGATGACTTTGAAGGTTGATGTCCCATACTTACCCTGGTGACATGCTACTGACAGGACACCTTCTGGGTGGCATTGGAGCCACAGGAAAGAGCGTATTCTCTCAGAGGAGAGTCTTGTCAAGGGGACATAAATATTTCAAAAGATAAATTGTGGCTCTCTATGAAGAACCCTACTGGGTTACGTCAATTTTGATTTTAAAACTATTTTGTAAAAAGTTGGACCCATGGTGGCTCATGCTTGTAATCCAGGCACTTGGGAGGAACAGGCAAAAGGACCAGGAATCCATGGTTGTGCTGGCTAGTTTTATGTCAACTTTACACAAGCCAGAGTGTGTAAAGCCTCCATAAAGTCTGGCTGGGGGGCATCTTCTTAATTAGTGGTTGATGGGGGTGGGCCAGGCCTTTTGTGGGTGGGGTCATCCCTGGGTTGGTGGTCTTGAGTTCTATAAGAAAGAAGACTGAACAAGCCATGTGGAACAAGTCAGTAAGCAGCACTCCTCCATGGCCTCTGTATCAGCTCCTGCCTCCAGGTTCCTGTCTTGACTTCCTCTTTGAACAGTGATATGGAAGTATAAGAGAATAAATCCTTTCCTACCCAATTGCTTTTTGTCATGATGCTTTATTACAGCAACCGTAACTCTGACTAGGACAAGGTCATCCTTGGGTTCTCCACAGCACTGGGCAACATTCATATACTGGGTTCCAGATTGAAATGCCTTGCAGGGCCTCGCTAGCCATGGGTAGTGGGGGACCCTGTCCTGGCACTGTACTTTGCCCTTTCGTGCTATCACTTCTGAGTTCTGAACTAGTGAGCATGAGTTTGATAAAAAGCACTGATCAGAAGAAGAAGAAGGAGAAGGAGAAGGAGGAGGAGGAGAAGAAGAAGAAGAAGAAGAAAAGAAAGGAAGAGCACTGGTTACATGGCCCAGTCCACTTTTGACATTTTGTTATCAGTCATCTTTGCCAAGAATTCCTTGAATACTCACCATGGCTAAGCCCCATGATGGTCCTCCTAGGGAGATGACAAGATTCCATGACCAGTACACATCACCTAAAGTGGAACTCAAGGCTCAGGGTGATCTACAATTTCTGTAA
Organism: Mesocricetus auratus; assembly: GCF_017639785.1. NCBI lineage: Eukaryota > Metazoa > Chordata > Mammalia > Rodentia > Cricetidae > Mesocricetus > Mesocricetus auratus. Next base: position 318,449 of record NW_024429210.1, on the reverse strand, counting down.
TGCTTCTCCAGCCCCCTGCCCTCATCAGTTACGAGAAAAACAGAGTGACACTGCTTCCCTGAACAGTAGACACCAGAAGGTGGGAATGGTGTCTGCTTGCCTATCCAGACCCATGTATAATGGAAGACGTATCTTTTGTTGTTAATCCATCTGTGGAATGAACACCTGACTGTCATATGACTCAGCTTCTGTAGAATAGTAAAAATAAAGTAAGAGAAAGAACCAGAGCCCAAACTAATGCCAGCCTCAAGTTCTGGTGAATCTGGAATTTCTCTTTCAAACAATAGATACACTGAACGTGTCTGAGCAGGTCAATCTGTTGAGCTTTGCATTTTTGTGCATATGCGCACTCCTAGATAAGCTTTTGCTTTTGTTTTTTAGACAGGGCCTCACAATGAAGCCATGGCTAGCCCAGAACTTACTACGTAGTACTGGCTGGCCCAAAATTCACTATTTAAACCAGGCTCGGTCTATACAGAGAACCACCTCTCTGCCTCCCAAGTGCTAGGATTAAAGGTGAGCACCATCATATCACACCAAAGAGCAAGTTCTATGTTCACCCATGTTTACCCATGAATATCCAGTGGGAGTTAAGCATTCCCTGGCCATACTTCCTTACCCTTAACCCTGTCAGCAATCATGGTGTCCTTTATTTCCTAGAAGAGCCCATTTTCCAGATCATACTTTAGTGGTCTCAGTTAGTGGGTACACATGTTACCCACCCTGGCTCTCGGCCTCATTGTTATAGTTATATCTAAAATTGGGTCTAATAGAAGCAACTGTCACAGATAAGTTCCTGGGGCTGCCATATTGATGGCAATTACTACTTTAAGGAACATAGTTTCCAGTGATCTGGCATATAAGCTAATCAGGGAGTTAGTAAGAATTTTTAAAAGAAAAATTCTTCACTTAATGCCACTTTCATTGTTTTCTGGGGATCACTACACATGGACCAGTTTTAAAGTCATATACTGGAGCTGCATCTGAAACCTTAGAGGGTGATACTGTGCTCACAGGGGCCTACAAAGTAAAGGTTTGTGTCTCATCCTATAGCCTGTCCAGTGGAAATACGAATGCCACAGATATAACTTCAAAGTTTCTAGCAGACATTAAAAAAACAAAGCCTTCCTATAATCCTTGCACTTGGGAAGCTGAGATTGGAAGGCTAAGAGTTCAAGGCATTCTGGGATATTTACCCTGTTTCAAAAAAAAAAGACAGAAAGAAAAGAAAAATAAAATATGTGGAATGATCTTTTTAAAAATCTATTTCACCTTTAATATCAGCACTTAGGAGGCAGAGGCAGGCAGATTTCAAGGCCAACCTGGCCTACAGAGCAAGTTTCAGGACAACCAAGGTTACACAGAGAAACCTTGTCTTGAAAAACCAAAAATAAATGAATAAATAAGTAAATAATTAAAAATCTATTTTATTCAACACGAGGTATCTAAAGTAACATGTTGTAATCAATATAAACATTTTGTGGTTTTTCTTGTTCTAAATTTAATATGATGGATATTTTATGCTTTATTTTGAAACAGCCATGTATATTGCTACCATGGGGGTGAGGTCTCCCATGGGGGATCATTAAAGTCTGTCACATCATTTGGGGCAGGACCTAAGCCCTTCCCCTTGTATCTAGACTGAGAGAGTATCCCACCATAGAGAATGGCTCCAAAAAGCCAGTTCATGCTCTAGGGATAAATACTGGTTCCACTGTCAGTGGCCCCATAGACTGCTCAAGCCCCCCAATGGACACCCATGTTCAGGGGGCCTGGTTCTGTCCTATGGTGGTTTCCCAGCTGTCAGTCTGGTGTCCCTAAGCATCCACTTGCTCAGGTCAGCTGTTTCTGTGGTTTTCCCTAGCATGGTCTTGACCCCTTTGCCCATAACTCCTCCCTCTCTACAACTGGATTCTTGGAGATAGACTCAGTGCTTAGTAGTGAATATCTGCTTTTGCTTCTTTCAGCTACTGGATGAAGGCTCTATGATGACATTTAAGGTAGTCATCAATTCCTGGGAATTTCCCTAGTGCCAGGCTTCTCCTTAAGCCCACAATGGCTCCCTCTATCAAGGTATCTTCTTCCTTCCTCTCCTTCTTTGTCCTCCCTCCAACTCGACCTTCATGTTCTCTTTCCCCTTCTCCTTCTCCCCTCTGCTTTCTCCTCCCTCCCTCCTCCCTCTTCCCATGATCCAAATTTACTCAGAAGATCTTGTCCCTTTCCACTTCTCTGGGATGGGGGAGGGGAGCAGTTGGGGGGTGGGTCCACCACATGCTTCTATTAAAAAGAGTGAAGTGTTGGGTGTAGAGGAACAAGAGGGTGGAAGGCCTTTATCTGGAGGTTCTGTGAACCCGCATCATGCAGTCGGGACTGTGGATGGTCAAGGAAGGAAAGCAACAGGCCCAGGCAGAGCAGAGAGAGGAAGAAGGTGTGAGGGGATTTGCTGCCACAGATCTGGCAGGAGGATTACTGACTGAGTAGCTTCCTTACCGATGATCCTGTGTACCTTTGTTTGCCAAGGAAGGAAGAGATAGCAACTGCTCCAGCCCTCTGAGGAGAAAAGGAATGCCACCAAACCACCCAAGGGGCAGAGCAGGCTGGGGGCTTCAGAACCACGAAGCCACAGTGTAAAGCAAACAGACCATGGGTAAAGCTTCTAATGGCCTGTCCCCAACAACAAGGCCTCGGGGAGGGCCTAAGCTGCCCTCCAGCCTTCATAAATGAAATTTGGAATAACACCTTGGAAGACAGTCTGAATTATGCCAGTTGATTCCAAGTGATTAAATGTGACAACAAGATGCGTAACGGGGTGCCTCCCAGTTGCCCGGTTCCCTGTATTACTGAAATGAATCAACTTGGAGACTCTGAGTAATGCAGGGCAGGGCCCACACACTGGGACTGCAGTTTCCTAAAGAGAACTTGGGTTCCTTGCCAAATTTCACCAGTCCTGCAGCTTTACACAGGTAAAAGTGCTGCTTCACGCCCAGCAGCCACAGGATCTGCCTGCCGTGGCTCAGGAGGTATTCCCTGTTAAAGGCCACAAGAGCCAAATGATGCCTTACAACTATGCCTCTTAAAATGAAAGTAGACTCCCAAGGTTATAAGGTAGTGACCAAAGGGACACAGAGACGGTGGGTCAAATGTCAGGCCATAACTGCCAAGATGACACATGGTCAGGGCCTGTAGGGTGTGTCTTGTTTGGTTTCCCCAATGCCACTGGGGCTATTAGCACATTCAGACAGCTGGTACATTCAGGTAGTTGTTTTCAGGCTGGATTCCAACGAAACCACACATGGCTAGTCTTTGGGGTAGCGTGTTCCCTGGTGAATGGTTGCTGGAGAGCCATCTAGAACTCTCAAATCTTGCAGCGCTGGGGGTCCTGCACAGAGGCCCACCCAGGCAGTGTTAGTGACTTGCCATCAAGGGCCAGATTGCTTGGAAGTCACACATATGGTAAACAAACAGGAGGGACATGTGTTCCTCCTGGGTCTCCCTACGCACTTCTCTCCCACAGAGGAAATGGTCCATTCCTGAAGTTCAAAGCTTCCCCACAGCTCAGAAGCCGGAAACCAGAGGCGTGTGTCCGCTTACTGCACTCCAAGCTCAGATCAGCCAGTCAGGCAGTCCCCAGTCACAGTGAGAAGGGTGTCTGTAGCTGGTAAAGTAGATACAAGGCCAAGGAGGGCAAGCTCCCGAGAGCCTGGCCAGGCTGACAATTATCGTCTATGACATAGCATACTTTATGGTGACGGCTTCAGTTCTGGTTATCGTCTTCATGATTATGGGGCATCCCTACCCTGCAGGATCTACTCTCAAATTTTCAGAGAACTGTTGTTTTTCCTGGACATGCCATTGTTATTATTGCTTTTGTAATGGTTGTGATTATCGAAACTGCTGGTTTTCAAACAGCTCTTTTTATTAGCCATTCTCTGAAGTAAACACCATGAGGTGATGCCCATGTGGGACACCAAGAGGTCATGAACACATGAAGGGTCTTGAGGAGGGGGTCTGGGATACCAGGTAATGCTCTCCATGCTTTCTATTAACTTGCCTGGACCAGCTTGCAGCACCGTGAGCAAACAGTGGTATGGCCAAAACAGAGAGAGCCCGGCAGTTCCAGGCCCAGCCCTGGCCCTACACCCCAAGCTAATTGTGCCCGTGGGACCTTGCTGCCTTTAGCTTTAGGGTCCTGGCTCATGGGACTGACTCATGATAGACAGCTTGGCCCAAATTGACTATATCCCAAAATGAAGAGTCAGCACTGGTAACTGTGACAAGTTCTTATCGGAAATAAAACCCAGTGAGCTGTGGCCACACGGCCCACCCACCATTGCCTGGCTCTGCAAATCTAAAATCAAATGTACTAAATTTATGACAGTGCTGAAACTTGGTACTAACTGAATTCTCATGTGGCAATCATTTAGCCATAAAAAATAAAAACTTTAAATTAATTTTAAATTGTAAAATGTAAGTTCTCTGGTGGGGGGGTTGTGTGGGAGTGAAGAATCTGATAACGAGTCACTGGGACCCACCCCTCAGAAATAAGTGCAGTTAATAACGTGGAGCGAATCATCCAAGATTGTTCTCTACATGTAAGCTAAGGTTTATTTGCTTTTGCCTTCCTTCTAATATCCAGTCAGTCATCAACTCCCATGAGTATTTCCTTTATGTTTCTTATGGCTGCCTAATCTGACCATTGCCTTACACTTAGAATATCAATCTTAAGCATTGACGTGTGCCAGGGCTTTGGAATAGAAAGTTTCCAATCTTTTTCCCCTTGCTTGGGAAGTGACACCAACTTTGAGGCTTAGTTTCTTTATCTGCTTCAAGGGAATTACATAAATTTTTTTTGAAGTTAATGAAAATCAACAGAGAGTCAGCCACAGTAAGCCCTGAACCATTGCCCATATAAATAGTCTCCCCCAGGTGGCCTTCAAGAACACTTACTTCAGTAGTGTTATCTTATGTCTTTGTTTATTTTTTGTTTTTTCAAGACAGGGTTTCTTTGTATAGCCCTGGATATCCTGGAACTGGCTCTGTAGACCAGGATGGTCTCGAACTCCCAGACATCCACCTGCCTCTGCCTCCTGAACGCTGGTGTTAAAGGCGTGAGCCGCCAGAGCCTGGGGTTATCTTGGGTGTCTTATGCTTACTCTTTCTTAGAACAGAGCTTTTATTCGGATGTGCTGTTTCTCAAATTCTCAAAGAGCTCCTCACTTGACAGCAGATGCAAAGTCTGCAGTTTCCAGATGAAGTCCACTTGATTGGTAGCACTTGCTTCAGAAATGCTGCTGCCCCCTGTGCGGGAGGATGCTCCCTTAGATTAGCCATGTCTTCTAAGGAAGCATGCTAACTAACTGGCCTCATTGCTGACCTACAGTCTAAAGCCCAGTGTCACCCTTCTTGTCTGCCTCTTCTGGATTTCTTCCTTTACATGCCTTTCTCTCTTCTGCACAGGCTTCCTTCTATCTATCTGAACCGCCATGTGTGTTAATTGTCTGTCTCTCCCACTGATACTATCTGAGGACGAGAGCTTTCTCTTGCTCGCCAGTACATCCCTGGAGCTATGACACAACGCCCATAGGAGCTGGGTGCAGTCTTCTCACACAGGGAGTGCTTCTTTGGTGACTAAATCCTGACTTTTCAAGTAGGCATTGGCTGGGTGGATGTGGTGCATGTCTTTAATCCCAGCACTCTCGAGGCAGAGGCAGGTGGAACTCTGTGAGTTGGAGGCCAGCCTGGCCTATTGAGTGAGTTTCAGTGCAGCTAGGACTACACACAGAGAAATACCTGTTTTGAAAAACCAAGCAATCAAACAGCCAACTAAACAAACAAAAAGTTCAAGTGGGCATTAATTGATAGCTAGGTAGTGCTCATCACGCATGACCCTGTCCAACATATAAAACGTGCTCAATAAAATCTGGGTTGTCTAATTATTGAGGCCCTCACTGTAGTATCAGGATCTGGGCAACACCCTACATTCAGAGCTCAAAGGCTGTAGGCCACACTTGTACCCGACCACCCTTATTAGAGGCCACTTGCCTTTCCTTCTGGCAGTTTCCCTCTGGACATGCCCCACAGTCATTTCATCAAATCACATGTTGCTGGGTAGTTTTTATAAAACCACAGGTTCCCAGAACCACCCTCATGATGTGCTAGTTATCTGCAGCAATTACACATTGGGTACCACAGTTTCCGACTTTGACGTTCAGCATGGAACAAAGGAAATGGGAAGAAGCCTGAGGAAAAGCAGCATGGGCCCAGGATTCTGCAGAACAGAAATGACAGAGGGGAGCTCAGTCCCTTTTCCCAACAGTAATGAATTTCCAAGGGAGAAGTGACAAAAGATTATCACCTTTTGTGTGTTTAAGTCTTTTCTCTGGTCATTTTCCATTCCCAGACATGGTGCGCTAATTGAAGGAGTTTGCTGTCAGGTTTTTAGTTTTGGTACGGATTGAATTTAGGGCTTCATACACGTTACACAGTTGCTCAGTGGCATATATTCCCAGCCCTGCTGTTGTTTCTTAAGTTTGCTTATGTCTGAGATCATATAACATTTATATTGGAGGTCATACTGTAAAAAAATATATTCCCTATTCTGCCACCCCAACAAAAGTTTTCATTCTGTCATGTTTCTTTCTTTTGTGTATGAATTTTTTCCCATATTGTTTTATTGATTCTTTGTGAATTTCACATCATGCACCCCAATTCCACTCATTTCACATTCCTTCCATATATACCCTCCCCCAAATAAAGTAGAAAATTAAAAAAAAATTAAGATCTTGCTGAGGAAGCTGCAGTGTGTCACACGGAATACCCTTTTGACCAAACAGCTCTTTTTTTTTTTTTTTTTTTTTTTTGTAAATGATCATTGAGTAATTGTTCTGTCTGGTTTGAGATCTCTGGCTTCCGTTACACCATCAATACTGGATCCTCACTGCGACTCCTCTAAGATATCCTGCTGTTGCCCTGAGTCATGGAGATCCTGCAGCAGCTCATGGATGGGGTAGGTGTTGTGATGGGCCAGCTCAAAACCCTGGATCTGGGCCTGGGTGGTAGCTGAGTTGGTCACCCTGCTAGTTGGCTAGTTGTACCCATGCCACTAGGACTACCGCTCCCGCACTGTCCAGGCAAAGGGCAGGCTTGCATTCTCCAGCACTGAACCAGCAAGGGGCGGGGCCATCTCCCCAGCATCCACCCCAGCACGACCCTGTGGTGGCTTGTGGTGTTCTTGCTTAGCAGTACTCAGACAGACATCAACATGTCAGCAGCCCAGATCGAGGAAGACCACATGGTCTTTGGTGGTGACACGGGTCACAGACATTGACTCAGACCCCTGCTGCATAAGGGCTGTGGCCTCAGGTGGCAGTGCAGGACTCTCACACCAGGCTGTTCCTCACCGCCTTCGCTCCAGTCCCGCCTCTCTTCACAGTGCGCAAACACTTCACCTGTCTTTCTCTCCCATCTCTTCACCGCGCTCTTTCTCATCACAGGGGCAGGCCTCTGCATCTTCTGGCTTCCATGCTGGCCTGCACCTGAATAGTTTTTCAATAATCATGTTTGTTCAAGAAAGGTAAAGCTTGCTCCTAAAAATAAAAACAATAAATATAGCTGGGCAGTGCTGCCACACACCTTTAATCCCAGCATTCCAGAGGCAGAGGTTGATAGATCTCTGTGAGGTCAAGACCATCCTGGTCTACAGAGCTAGTTTCAGGACAGCCAGGACTACACACACACAAAAAAAACCCTGTCTTGGAAAAACAAAAACAAATAATAAATAAATAGCATGAGATGATATGCATTTTGTAATATGTTCATTTCTTTCAATGTCCTGTTATAACTAGATCTTAAGCAAAATCCAGAGGAATAAAATGTCAAGGCAAAAACAGAAGTTCTTGATAAAAGATGCTTTTTTGGAGGGCATGATGGTACATGCCTGTATCACTTGAGAGGTGAAGGCAGGAGGGTCCTAAGTTAAAGACCATCTTTAGCTAGACAGTGAGTTCAAGGCCACCTGGGATGTGAGATTACGTTTCAAAAGAAACACATGCAGAGGTTGTAGTCGTTACTTTACATGTTTTGTTTATTCCTATTTTAGGTTTATTCTCATGGTTCACAACACCAAACTCTTCATTCTGTCCCAGTTCTGTCAGGGTTAGCTTCCATGGACTCTCAATCCCGGGATACATAAAGTCATTGCCATTACTTACGGATTCCATGGGTGAAAATCTATCTCTTCATCCAAACGGACTTACAATCAACACTTATGTGTTCGTAGTTATTTATGAACAGCAAACACAGCAAGTGCCTCACCTCCACTGACATGAAGGAGGCAGTGTCTGCCTTGCTGGTTTTTGCCTCTGTGTGCCCTTCATTAGTGATGTAACTGTTTACAGTGACTCCTAGCACATTGCTGAAGTGTCACCAATATGCCTCAAAGCAGCAAGGTTGGGGCATGCCCCAGGGAGGAAACTTATGTGCCAGAAAGTTTATTCAGGTATGAGTTATAGGACTGGTGTGTGTGTGTGTGTGTGTGTGTGTGTGTGTGTGTGTGTGTGTGTGTTTGCTTTGTTGGGGGAGGGGTGCCTGTTTAAACACGTGGAGGCCAGAAGAGGATGTTCTCACTTTCCATGTTATTCCCTTGAGACAAAGTCTCTCACTGAACCTGAAGTTTGCCATCTTGCCTTTTTGGCTATTTTGGCTGACTAGTGGACTCTCAAGATCAGCCTGTCTCCATCCACCAAAACACTGGGGTTACAGGAATGTGCAGCTATGTTCAGCTTTTTTACATAGCTTCTGGGGATCCAGGTAATTTTGTTTGTGAGCAAGTTCTCTTACCCACTGAGCCGCCTACTTGGGTCCCTTCACTGGTTCCTTGCTAATAAATCAGCAATATGTAGAAAAGAAGGAATCAAAAGTGTACAGGAACATGGTGATGTGTTGACAGTTGACAAAACCTTATGACCTTTAATTAAAAAAAAAGTAAATGTTAAGAAGCTGCTCACGAATACTTACTAGGCGTGAGCGCACACTCCTACAACCATGGCAAAAGGGAGGGTGTGGCAGACTCTGATTGGTAGATGAGGACAACTAGGTGGGGGTGGGGCTCAAGTCTGTAAGGCTTCCAGGTTCACAACGCTAACCACTAGGCTGACCTTGTGCCTCATAGGTGAGGTGATGACTGGCTGCCGTGTCCTCCACCCAAGTCCCTTGACTACTAGAAGCCCCAGTGTGATTCACTATGAACATCTGTCCTGTACAATTCTCAGAGGCTCATCAGCCAAAGCTTGGCATTGCCTGAGTGACAAACTGTAATTCTTTGGCTCTTCTAAAATCTGGGTGAGGTGACAGATTCGAGGAGTTTCTAGAAATAGTTGGCAAATTCTAGGAGTTGCTAAAAATAGTGTAAGGGACCTTAGCTCTGCTAGAGAGGGGTTATTCTGACCTTTTGCCTTGAGGCCCAACCTCCTAAGGGTGACAATTTCACTACTTCACATGACATTTGGTTTCCCTCGCATGTGGCTGGTTAGGATTACACTTACAGGAAGCCAGAGAGAGCCCCTAACCTCCTTCTGGGCTATTTATTGCTTTCTACCTTCTTTCTTTTCTCTTCCTCTTTTGACTTCTTGACTTTGTGGGAGTCTCCTTGAGACACCCTGTCTAGTGGCAAGCTTTCTACTTTCTGGGGAAGGTGTGAGAGGGCTTGGCAAAGGCAGCCAGGTGACAGGGCCTGAATTTTGCCCACTGTCCCTGGCCTCTGACCTCTGTTTCAGTTCAGAAACAGACAAGTTCCAGTTCTTAGAGGCATATGCTGGCTAAAGAGGCCATTTAGTAACCCTGTGTCTCCTTGGTTCTAATCCGTAAACACGAGGCAACACACTTACTGCTTATCCTAAGCAGTACATGTTCACCCATAGATGCTTTGAGCCAGCCAGATGAAGTGCAAGTGGCATCTTCTCCCTTCTCAGCCTCCCTGCTTGCCACCTGCCACCAAACAGCCTTCCAGGAGAGGAGCGTGCTCACACCGATGAGGCAGGCACATGACAGGACCAGCTTCCAGGGCTGAGCCCACAGTGCCCAATGTGGACTACCCAGTACTGCATTTTCAGCCCATAGAACTTGCCAGGTAAGGGCTGCTCCGAGGAGTCAGGAGGTAGAGGCAAAATCAGGTGGGGATACACAAAGGTGCGGCAGCCTATAGCGGACTCACGGGTGTGTGGGAAACCCTTTTCTTCTAGCACTTATACCTTTGACTAAGGCAGAGTGTGGCAGTGGGCTTGGACAGAAGGGAAAATGGCATGGTGGTCATGTAGCCGGTGACAAAAGCAATTCAAAAGGAGTCCCTCTGGGCTCTCTCGAGCCCTCTCCCCTACATTAGGGCTGTGTGTAGGCATTGCCCTGGACCCAAGCTTCTGGTGACCTGCTGACTTTTCTTCTCTGCATCTAGAATATTCTCCAGCAAGGTATTTCCAGCCAGGTGACATAATATGGGGCAGGGGAGCAAGCACCCCAACACCTGTACCTTCCTAGTAGGCTTACCAGAGATGGCAAGACATTTCACTTCGGTTTGCTTTCAGATTGAGAGGGCTAATGAGATTAGGGGCAGATGGGAACATGAGCTTTGGAGCCAAGAAGACACCATCTGAATCTTGACTCTACCTCCTCCTAGCAGTGTGTCCTCAGGCAAGCCTCTTTTTCTCTCTGGGTAGGGGGTGACTCCACTATAAACTGAGTCCCCATGTTGACATAACTAAATGAGAGGCTGTGGTCACTATTGTAATAGTGCCTGCCACACGAAGTCCTTGGTCCCCATTATTGAATAGTCACATCTCCCCGGGCTGCAGTGAACTGAGAAGGGAACGGGGAAGGGAGGGACAGAGACAGAACCCAAGGCTGTACCCGAGCATACTTGCCTCAGGTTCCACCCCTACCCAGGCAGCGCTGTGGACACATGTTGAGCTCTGATGTGCTCTGAAGCTGCAGTTTTTAAACATGTGGCCACATCACAAACTTACTACTTGAAATAAGAAACACCACAGCTTCTCAGGCTGTGGCAGGAGGCCACAAGCCTGGGTCACGGGAGTCCACAGTATGTGTTAGAGGCAGGAGCGCCACCGGATCTCGCAGTTGTAGAGGAGACCTTGGAACGGTTCTGAGGCAGGATCTTGTCATCGCAGGGGTAGTCTCCTACTCCTCCCACTCCCCAGCCCCACCCCAGGCTTGCCACCCCACCTCTGGGACCTAAATTAAGTGGAGAGAAGCTGAACCTTTGAAGACTGCCTTTCAGCCTAAGAGGGTTATATGGGAAGAGAAATGCAATACTTGAAGGCCAAGCATCAGGACACCTGTGTATGGGAATGGCCATAGTGAAACCCATTACTTTGTATGTTACCCTCAAAAACTCAATTTAAAAAAAAAGGTTAAAGGAGAGAGAAAGGAATGCAATACTCCATGATTGCAGGCCTGCATTGCATTTAGAAGAAAAATAAAGCACTACGTGTGTGAAAGGAATCGTCACCCACTGAACTGATCCATCCACTGGAGGAGTGGCGCTCCACTCTGGCCTGAGATGGGCCAGCAGCATGACCACGGCAAGCAAACCCTCCGTCAGTGAGTGTGTATGCAGCAATATGTAGTCACAGCGCTTGTTTTCGGATTACTCCTAAGGTTTACTTCAGAAGGGATCTTGAAAAAGATTCTAGTTTTGGAAAAATAGAACAAACACAAAGGGTGTAAAATCACCCAGACCCTCACTAATTACAAAAAAGAAAGAAGAAGGAAAGAAAGGAAGAGAGAAAGAAGGAGAGGAAGGAAGAAGAAAAAGATGTGGGTGGATTGTGGACGGCTGGGAAAAGATGCTCTGAGAAGTCTGCGAAGCCCATGGCAGTCTCATCATGCTGTGTCTGTCTTTCCAGGTGAGGGTGTGACCTCTCTGGACTTTGATTTGTCATTTGTGGATAAGTCCCAAGAACATGTCCTAGAGTTTCTGTGTCGCTAGCATACTATGGAATGTCAGATTCTGGGATCCCAAGCCCAAAAACAAACAAAGTACACTTCTGTATGCCCTGCATCTAGCCGGGCTGTGGGTCAGGTGGTCCCCAGAGACATAGCATCTCCTGAAAATGTCTTCTCTGCTCCCACCCGTGCAGGGTGTTTACCAAGTCCTCACAGGTCCTCTGGGGTTGGCTGCAGACACCAGAAGTGTCAGAGACTACTACTTAGCTCAGATTCAGAAGGGCTGAGGTGAACCCTGGCCCCATCACCACGTTGTAAATGCCCTGGGGGCCGTATACAGGCTCATAATGTCCTGAGCCTCAGATTTCCAATCTGTACAACAGGGGAAGCAACACCTGCTGTCCTAAGCCAAGTTACTGTGTCAAAGGGACAAACATCCATGGAAGAATCTAAAAGAAACCAAAACAGCGCATCACGTGAAAGATCATTGTCACCAGCATAAGAAGGGCCAACCGAATGGAAAGTGGGCCTTCACCTCAAGCTCCATCCTGTCCTCAGATGGGCCAGCGGCGTAATCACCAAAATCAAGAGCTCACGTAAACACCAGCTCGCTTACTAACCAGGTGAATGGGAAACAGAGGCAGTTTCAGACCCCGCTTTCGGTAAACGTTGGCCTGACAGCCTCAAAGCCGGCAATGCTGTGAGAGCAGGTGGGAGATGAGGAGGGGAGGTTTCCTGGGCCCTGCCCTTCACCTTGGTCACTGACTCAGTGTGAAACAGCGCCTGCAAGGAGGAGGAGAGTTCTCATCCTAGTTCACAAATGAGCCTGTGGCCACAGTGGGGGCAATGCGCTGAGTTCAGGGCAAAGGGTGACTAAACAGTCTCCTCCTCATTAATAACAATAATACTTGGCATTTATCTAGTTCTTTGTGTTTTCAAAGTGTTTTACAATCATTAATTACTTAACTAGCACTCACCACCACAGCTCTGCCTGCAGTGCTGAGCAGACAAAAGAGGCAGGCAGAACCTGCCTGCTTTGGGGATTCACAAAGCTAGAGAAAGTGAGTGAGCTGGGACTACTTCAGGGACTGCCTTGTCCAAGACAGTTACAGAGTCATACCCACAGAAGTGGGCACGGGCACAGAGAGGACACCAAACAGATGAACAGGGACATGATCTGCCCTGGGACAACAGGTTTCCATCTACTGAGAAAGTGTGAGTGATGCTTCGTGGGAAACTGAGGATTTGCCTAGAACCGAGTGCACCAAATCTCACCTAGGGCTTCAGTAACAGAAATGGGCTGTAGCACTAACCCAGTGGTGGGTGCTTTCCTGCTGTGTACAAAGCTCCAGGTTCAATCCCCGGGGAAGGAAGGAACTCGCAGGCACATTAGATGAAACCGGACATCCTGACTGTCACAGCCAGGGTAACGTGCAATCTCCTAACTGTCATACTTAAAAAGTAGAAAGCAAAGTCATAAGCCCAAAGAGTGACCAGAAGAAAGCATGCATTATCTTTCTTCATGAGCGAGCACAACCCGTCTGAGAGCCCCTCCTCTGTAACTTGTAATTTAGGGCTTGTGTAATGACAGGGTGAGCTCCTCTTATTGATCTCCAGACTTCTTAGTAAATTAAATGACAGGCACACAAAGAGTCGAAGGACGGAAGTGTGGCAGCAGCTTCAGAGATCTTGCTCTGTAGGAAAGAGGTTCTAATGTCGCCTGTGTTCCAGAACCTCAGAGCCAAGTGCTTTGGCTGGCTGAGACTTTCATCTAGGAGAGGCAGGCATCACCTGCTTTAGGTTTGTCATCCTTGTGGCCTTGGGCTGTCTCTTGTCAGATCTCAGGAACTAAAAGCAAGGTGAAGGTTGGCTTGAGTTTGGCTGGAAGAGTCAGGAATAATAATAATAATTACCACAACCCCACTTCCACTTGCACTATAAACAGTAATTAATGTATAGCAGCAGCCCAATGAGGCACCCTAGTTTGGATTATGACCCTTATTTTGCAGACAGGGAAACTGAGGCCAAGAGGTGAACAGGCCGTTTCAAGGCCACACAAGGACTCACTATCACACCAGAAGTTAAAATGTAGGAAGGCTTCAGTTAAACTTACCTAATATTAAAGACTTAAATACAACACAGTCACACATAGACATAAGAAAGGTAAAAAAGGATAGTCAAACTGTGAGATTGATTTCCCGATCAGGGTCCAGCCCATCACTTCCAAGGCACAGCCTCTAAGCCAGGCACAAGTCACAGGCTCGCAGTGTGCTCTCTTTTTCTTCTCTAAGTTTTTCAAGACAGGGTCTCACTGCACAGCTCTGGCTGTCCTGGAACTCGCTCTGTAGAGCAGGCTGGTCTGGAACTCACAGAGATCCTTCTACCTCTGCCCCGAGTGCTGGGATTAAAGGCGTGCATCTCCACTCCTGGCCACATGCATAGATTCTGCCTGGCTTGTGTTCACCTCACCTGACAGTTTGTTGGAACACTGTCAAAGCCCTTTCACTTAAAACTCCGAATATTGCTTCTCTTGAATTGTCCCACCCCAATCCCAGAGATAATTAATAAGTTCTAGCACAGCACAGACAAAATGTGATTACCAAGTCAATCCCTGCTCCCTAAGAAGACAATTCTTCACATTGTTGTTAAGGGGGAAAAAGATAACCCCAACACTCAGAAGGCAGAGGCAGGCTGCTCTGTGAGTTTGAGGCTAGTCTCGTCTACACAGTGAGCTCTGAGTCAGCCAAGGCTACACAGTGAGGCTCTGTTTCAAAAAAAATTAAAATAAAAAAGGTTAGCCTCATTCAATCATCTATTGGTTGCCACCGAGAAAACTATTCAAAACAGTTTGGACGGAAATGCCAAGGAAGTTCGGGCATAACCAAGTCCTTGCAAACAGACACACCAGCATGTTTTTGGTGCTTGAGTCTCTCTATCTCATGGCCTGCCATTGTTCTCAGGGCTCCTGGGAAGGGAGAACATAGTGGCCACTTCGACTCACTGAACTTTCTCTGGTGGACAACCCTCCCCTACTTCCATGCAGGTTTGAAGTCTTTTCCGCATAGTAGCACAGTTTGAAGTTCTACAAGTGACTGTGTTTGCCCTGGGCCCCACACCCCTCTGAGACAATTTCAATAGGGAAGCTTGCCATGCTTTTCTAGGCATAGATTGTCAGGCATGGGTGCGGTCCTGATAGACCACCAAGTCTCCAAAATCAGGGTGCTATTTGCAAAAGAGGAGGGAAAAGATGCAAGGCAGCTGAAAGGCCTGGTTTCCCACACCCTAGACAGGAATAGAAAAGTCACCATTTTTCTGCATGCACTGCAGAATACTCTTCCCAATGCTCTTTCTGTCCCCTGTGTAAGGCTCTGCTTCAGCTCTGCATATTACCACTAATTCCACTTTTAGGAATGGAGCAGCAAATGTGGCTCTCCCATTTCTTCGGAGTGCTTATGTCGATGACCTGAGGAGCTCATAAGCCTCAAACAGACAAGACAGTTGATGAGCATGCCAAGCCAGCAGGACCACATTGTCAAAGAAAACTGAGAGATGACACACACCTGCCTCAGCTCGACTTAGCCATCACTTTTGTCAAATGCCTTTCCGTGTACTTCTTTCTACTCTATTTGGGAGCTCACAGAGTACAGAGGACTTTTTGAGTTAAAAATAGTCTTCAAGTCCACAAACAATGAAGAGACAGGTGAGTGAGCCAGGTGACAACAGTACAGTAGAAGGACACTGTGTTGGCTGAGTAGCCCAGGTTTGACACCAGTTGGTAAATTAATTTATCTGAAAGAAGTCCTCCGGGAGTTCAGATTCTTTGTCCCTACTTGTTCACTGTTAGTGATGCTCTGTGCAACTGGACGTTTGTTCTCCAATCGTCAAAGGCCAACCTGTCCCCAGTAACCAGGAGATAATATCCACCTCTCCCTTTTCCCTGTTTACTTCCAGGAACTCCCCAGGAGGAAGTCTTTGTTTCCCAAAACCATGCTGCTTGTTCCTACTGTCCTTAGTCCAGCCTCTTCTAGTTATCGTCCCAGGAGAAGTCTGGACATGGCTTTCTCCGAGGCCCCTTAAAGCGGTGGTTGGGGAGCATCTCCTCAAGGCTGCAGCACAACAAAAGGGGCCGCAGAGCAGAATGAGCAAGTTCAAGCGGATGTCACCTCCCTCACAGGCTTCTGGTCCTCTTTTTCCTCCCACCCATTTGGTGGGTCTGGGGGTGATCATTGCCCGTTTCAGTGGAGAAGCCATGCCTGTAATCCCAGCTGAGGATGCAGGCTCACAAGTGCAAGGCCCACACAGGCGATGATGAGTGAGTTCAAGGCCAGCCTGAGCAACCCAACGAGGCCCTATCTCAGCATAATAATTAAAAGAAGTGTAGGGGTACAACTCGGTGAAACACTTGCACAATATGAACAAGGCTTGGTGTTTAACTTCCAGAACCATGAAAATAAACAAGTAAATAGATAAATCACATCTTCCTAGCAGTTAGGGTCAGTAAACAAAAACTAACAACAGCAATAATCAGAAGATATATGTGATGGAATGAGTTCTCTCTATGTCCTTGTCTCCATTGACAAAGAAGTGTCACACTCTGAAGTGTGACCACAATCAGTCCTCTTATGGATTCACCCTGCTCAGAAGCCCACTGTGGACCCTGGCTGGTTCACTTCAGTAGCATTTAGTCCTGCTCCATGGACTGCTGTCACTACAGTCAGGAGCCACAATACCATACTCCATGAGCTCAAGATGTTTTCACTCTGTTGTGTTGAAAACATACAAATGTCATGACTAGTCTACAGCGCTGCCTGGGAATAAACTGATGTGGAGATGACCTTCAGGGACCTAACTGCTGATGACCTTTGGGAAATTAGCAAGGAAAACAAAGAAGGGAACAGGATTCTGTGCAGGGGTTGCTTCCCATGGCCATTTCTTTCAATCAGACGTGTAGCCTTCATGGTGCTCTGTGATTGTGTTTCTCCTTAATTGTGGTAAAGTCTACGCTATATTTATCATTTGAACAATTTGTAAGTGTGTATTTGAACAGTATCAAATATGCTCACTTTATTGTAGAACTATAACACTATGCCAGAGTCCCTACCTCCTAAATAATAACTTTCCTTCTCCTATACCTATACTATTTTTTTATCTGTTTATTTGCCTGCTCTACATACCTGATGTATATGGTATCAAACAAGATATGTCTTTTGGTATGTGACTCACTTTACTTAGTATAATGTTTCCAAGAAGGTCTATCCATGTTTTTACTTAGAATTTCATTTCTTTTTTTTATATGGGTAACAGTCCATGGGTTATGGCTACCCTACATTTTGTTCAACTGTTCATCTATTGGCAGCCATGGGAGCTGCTTCTATCTTTTGTCTATTGCCATAAACCATGGAATACAAATAAGGCCTCTCTGTTCAAATCTCTATCTTCAGTTTTCCTGGATATATGCCTAGGGTTAGAATTCCTGGATCAGATGGTGCTTCCATGCCTAGCTTTTGAAGAAAGTGTCAAACAGTTGGTGGAAATGCAGATCTACTGTTGGGATGGTTGAGCTGGGAGCAGAGACAAGTAGCTTCTTGATGTTAGGCCAAAGAACATAGAAAACGCTGTGCCCCAGGCACTCCGTCCTCACGTTCTGGCAGGGTTCTCCAATCACTCTCCTTGTTGGGTGGTTATTGCATGGACAGAAAACCACCTGACAAATAACAGAGCTGCTCGCCGCTCTCTGCCGCACCACAGCACATGAGCACAGCACAGGCAGCTTGTGCCTGCCTCTCATGAGGCAGGATGCTCGCCTAACAGCCTTCTCTTCGTGTTTGGTATAAACACGTAAAGTGCATATAGCTTAAATAATAATAAAGCGAACGCCAGAGCCATTGTTCAGCTCAACAGAACCATGACAGTATGATAGTTCTCTGAAAGTCAATTTCTGATCCTGTCATCATACGTATGAGTACTCTCCTGAATCTGGCCAGCCATTTTCTTTTCATAGTTGTGTTATAATAGGCATGTGTTCCAATGTATATTATCCATTTTTGCATGTTTTGAAAGTTTCTATAAATAAAATGTGTTTATTTTTCCATGACTTGCTTTTGTTCACACATCACTGGGATTCTGTGACTTCCATTCCAAACTGAGTAAGTGCAGTTTGTTTTCACTGCTGTGGGTTGCTTTTTTATACTCCTTTAATATGTCTCCTAAACTTCTGAAACTGGGACACTCTGGTTATTTCCTAAGAGTCATTCTAACTGGGTGTCCGCCCCCCTCCCCTATAGCAACTGGCGCTAAACTATTTTAATGGTCATTTTTCTAACACAAGAGATTTAGCTTTCAGGCTGCCAGCAAGAGGATGGCAGGTGCCCCGTTCTCTTGGGATAATAAACACTCTTCGGAGCACTTCTCCATGCCTAATAGCCAAGTCTGGACTCCTGATCCTGTACCACCCTGGCAGGAGCCAAGGCACTCTTGTTAAAGACTGTTAAAACAATAGACCCCAAAGGATTAAAATGTGGGCAGGAATCCTAACGTAAGGGAGGGAAAGGCTGAAAGCAGGTGCCAGTCGGAGGAAGAACTCGCTTCCCAGGAAGAGATTTCACACAGTTCTGACAACTTGTTAGACCACCTTGCTGGAGAGATTCTAGCCCAGACAAGGGTGGGTCACTGATGGGTGGGGACCACACCTTGACCAGCACTGCTTCTTTATGTGGTTCTCTAGGCCTCGCACGAGCACAGGACTACCTCACAGGTAGCGTGGAGCCAAGCGTATCAGGAAAGCAATTTAACACAACATTGTAAGCTTATTTAAAACTTGAAGGAGTTGGTCTTATGGTTTTTGCTATTTTGCTTGTCTTTTGGTAAACGTCAATGTTGTGTCTCAATCTCAAAAGGTTGGGTATGTCTGACTCATGTCAGTACCCCAAAGATAGCCTTGAGGGTCACTGGACCCCTTTATTTTGCCCTTCTTCCCAATGTTTTTGTTTTTGTTTTGTCCCCATAGTAGGCATACTGAGGACAGGTAGCTAAGAAGAGCTGTGGCTGCCAGAGTCCAGACTTTCACCCCAGTAACTCCAGCAACAATTCCACTCTCGGATCAGAGCTGGTGGGATGGCAGCCCATCTAATCTATGCCAATCAAATACTTTCCTTGAAATTTAAAACCCCACCTGCTTCTTTGTCATTTTATGTCAACTTGACACAGGTAGAGTCATTTTCAGGGAGGAAACATCAGTTGAGAAAATGTCCCACCAGATTAGCATGCCCATGATGCATTGCTTTGATGATTGACACGGGAGGGTCCGGTTCACTGTGAGCAGCACCCAACCTGGGTGCTCGGTCCTACATGCTATAAGAAAGCAGGCTCAGCGAGTCATGGAGAACAAGCCAGTAAGCAGCACCCCTCCATGGCCTTTGCGTCAGTTCCGGCTTACAGGGTTGTGCCTTGAGGCACTGTCCCGACTTCCCTTCATGATGGAGTATAAGCAGTAAGGTGAAACGAGCCCATTTCCCTCTAAATTTTGATCATGGTGTTAATTGCAGCAATAGAAACCCTAACTAAGATAATCCTGCCAACATGGGACTCTGGGACCCTGAGTCTGGTGTCTCCTCTGCCCTATGTCTAGAGGGCAAAAGCAGGTCAGGAGAGAGAGCTGGTGCTTGCATGAAGCGGAAGGAGAGTTTGGGCCTTTGGACTGGTCCCACCGGAAAGCTGACTTCCGGGCTTGCCGGTTTCCATCGTTGTTCTATTGCTCATAATCCAGAACCTGAACTCATCCACTGCAGTTTCTTCTTCCCACCCATTCAGAAGAACTGCAGAAATGCCCAGGGAAGCTGACTAGCCCGAGAATGAGTTCACTTTTTTACCTGACCAACCAGAGGTAGGCGGATTCACCAGTTCTGCAGGCAGCCAGCTCCAGGTGCCAAACAGTGGGCGGAGCTTCGCTAGTTTGAACTGCTACACTGGTTTAATGTCATCAAGACACAATGTAGTTCCATTAGGTTTATCTCCCGAGTTATTTTGGTCAATTCTTAGACATGACATAAGGCTTTTAGTCTTTCTGAAAAACAAAACAGAACAGAACAGTGCAGGGCAGTCAGCACTTAGCTCCATTATTCTCAGGTGACTGGAAGAGCAACAGTGAATGAATGAATTTTATAGGTGATCCGCAGATCTTGTCTTAGGTCTTATCTTGGGCAATAGCTTCCTCTTCTGTCTTTTACCAGAGCTGTGGCAAGTAGCAAAGGGCTTGTTACAAGTGGAGGTGGTTTTTGTTTTGTTTTAATCTCCTTTTGTTTTGTCTACACTCCTCCAGGAAAAATGCAAATGAATGATAAGCTAAAAATAAAATAAAATAATAAAAAAAGGGCAGGTAGCTGGAGGGTGAAGAGCACCAGCTAAAGAATTCCAAGAGTAGTACTGGCACTGGGGATCATGGGTAGACACTACAGTAAGCTGCTCTTCTGGAGCATCCACAACACACGAAAGGAAGCCTCGGAGAAAGGAAGCATGCCACGCTTTTGTTTGAAATCCTTTGTCAATCTGTGTTGCTCCCGAAGGCGTGGGATTTTTGTTTTTCCTAGCCTCTGCCGAAACCAACAACAAATACTGTGCTGTAGAGAGTAGCCATTGTGCTCTGAGGTGTTCTTTGAGGTGAGTTGCTTTCTGCCTTCTCTTTCCTTTTCTGCACTGAAAACCACAGTATGGTCACGAAGATGGTGTAGCACCAGCTTAGATACAGGCATGTGCTCTCTGGCTCAAACCTCAGCACGGCCTCAGACCATCCTTGTCACGATCCTCTCATGGGTAACGTTGCACATTTACTCTTGGAAACCTGTAGGTGGTCATGCCGGAGACCTTGAACTTGGTAACACCAGAGAGTTGCTTGGAAGCAGAGAAGACTATGGTGTCTCATTATTCCTGGAACACACTGCTTGTGTGTGTGCTTCAGTTCAAGCTTTTGATGAACAGAAAATGTGGTCTGAACTCATTTTTCTTTCCATGAAACCCTGACACAGCATTCTGGTTTCAAAGGAAGCTGTATAAAGGAACCAAGAGAAACCCCACAACATGGGACCACCTTAAAATCAAGTTTACTGCCTAAATGGGATTAAGCTAGAGTTGTGTTTTAAGAAGAATAAACCAGAAAAAACAAGTCTTTGCTGCATGGTGCCCACTTCTATCTGCACAGCTCTGAAGTCCAGATGCAAGCTGTCACTGAGCATCTCTGGAGAGAGCGTGGGAAGTTAAAAGTCAGTGTTTTTGATTAATTACTAATCACCCTCAGCTGTGTTGGCAAATGATAAAAACGAATCATCTGCCTTTAAAGTGCCTGGTGGAGGACGCGTGCTCGCCCAGAGCCGAGTGGGGAGGAAGAGCAGCCTGCTGGCCTGGTCTGGCCTTGACTGGTCTGGTGGTGAACAATAGGCGACATTGTGTGTCTTTTAGCCTATAAAGTCATGGCTAGGAAGTATCAACCATCATTTAGCCAGGCAGGGAGTGAGGCAACAGGAACCAGTGCCTAAGGAAGAGCCCAAAGGACTGCTCCATGGCAACCGAGATGGCTACAACCACCCAACCAAGGGACACAGGCTGTATAACCGAATCTCTGTCCATAGCAGGAAAAGCTGTCTGAACTGGAGACTACAGGCTGTAGTTGAGTGTGTGTTTGTGCATACACAGAATGAGGCACATGCCTTTTGCACATGGGTGGTGACAAGAGCACTGAGATGAATGGAGGAAGACAGGAATGAGCATAGAATGGTGCTAGAAGCTGTGTGGTTTTTGTTTTTATTTGTCCCCTCAGCCAAAGCTACTGTGATGGTTCTCATTCTATCCTCTGTCTACAAAGAAGCCCCCTGAAGTGTTTATCTAATTATTCTTTATCAATAAAAAATGAAGAGTCAGATATCAGGGTAAGTACCTGATTGATCAGAGAAGTGGAGAAGCCACCAGTCAACTCGTCTCTCTTCTGTTTCTCAAGCCTAAAGGCTGAGATCCTCTCTAAGAGCCTCCTTACCACTTCCCTTATCCTATCTGTCCTGTCCTCCAAAACCTCTATGGTTAATTTTGGTCAGCTAATGGCTAGCTCCGCCCTCTGACTCCAAGCAAGCTTTGTTGTCAGAATACCATCAGAACATCAGACAACAGCCTCCTCTACTGCTGCCTTCACTAAAGTCACTGTGTATACTCAGCCCACTTTGGGTCTGTCCTCCCAGCTCCCGGGTTTGCCATGGCCCCTCATTGTTTACCAAATCACTCCAAACTTCACGCTGCCTCATTCAGGAACCTGCACACCATGGCCCCAGGACATATTTCTATGCTAACTCATGCTACTCCTGATGTTGTCAAATGGCTGACACCCTGTATAACTCAGACCCACAGCCCCTGTAGATCACCTCTCATCTTCTAGCTTCTTCCCTGAAGCCAGCCTGAGACAGCCTTTGAGGAGCACGGGAGCAACCCCTGTGGGATCTGGCTCCATCGAATGGTGTGATTTCCTTTCTCTTGATCTTTACCGGCATTCTCTTCTCTTCCTCCTTCTCCTCCTCTGTGCCTCTGCGAGGCCCTTTATGCATCTCTCTATCTGCAGGTGAGGAGAAAGCAGCAGGTCCAGAAAGGCCAAGCTCATCTCTGCCTCAGTCCAACCCCCGTGTGCTGCTGAGTGACACCCACAGTGAACCAGGAGGACAACTTCTTCCAACTTGCTAGAAACCTGCAGCCTACCAAGGCCATAGCCTATCACCTAAGACTCAGGGACCATGACAAACATTTTAAAAATCATTTGGATACGGTGATACATGCCTATAATCTCAGTCCTCAGAAGACTGAAGTGAGAGAATTTCCAGGCAGAAGTCAGCCTGGGCTATACAGTGAGACTCTGTCCAAAAGGAAACAACTCATAACTCCACATGATTAAATATGTGCCGACATTACCAACAACCCAGTTGGCTAAAAACAACACATTTTGTTACTTCTCAGTCCTATGAAGTCCAAAGTCTGAAACAGTATGGATTGACCTTCTACTCCCTTCGATAAAACTGTCCGGAGTATTTGGAGGTGTTAGGGGAAACCCATTTTTAGTTCTTGTTGGTAGGATCCCGGTCCCTGCCTTCCCAGGTCTGAGGTCCTTGGTGTTGTCAGGTCAGTCCCATCAGAACAGTATCTCTTTCTTATAGTTAGGGTTGGTCAGCTGTCCTGTAAAACATAAACCATCACATGGTATGCCCACGGGGAAGACATGGCTCATCTTTAAATTCTGCTGCCATATGAACTTATATATCAACTAAGGCATTGTGCGAGAGTAGTGGACAAGCCAGTCCTACCCAGGACTAGTGAAAAGGCTACTGCATTCCTCCAGGAGACAGAGACTGTCCTGTGGCTAGGGAAAGCTTAGAGATTCTTGTACAATGGGGAGGAGCCTAGAATTCCTGAAAGAGATTTTTCCAGTAAGGGGAGGTAGGGAGATGATGAAGACTTGGGGAGTGGATGAAGAAGCTGGGCAAACCAAAGATGAGTCTGGGGAAGAAGGCACCTGTAACCCTTGGCTGTGCTGTGTTTCTGACCACTGTGTGTGTGTGTGGAAATGTGGCCATGCAGAGTGTGCTGGGAGGAATACACAGGCTGTGTAGTCCCCAGGAGGGCTGAAACTGCTGTGTAGGGAGACTGAAGCCGCCTAGGGTTTTGACTGTTGAGCAGACTAGTAAGAAACAACAACTTACAAAGAGTTGCCATGGAGAAAGCAGGGTTTATTTGCCCCCAGAGCACAGAGTCCAGCTCAATGTTGACCTAGGGGACATCACGTTTGCATTTTGAGCCCTGAGTATTTATGACTGGCCATGTGACTGCCAGCACCCGAGAGAATCTCACAGTAATTTACTCTCCCTTATAATTAATAACTATTTTATTTGTTTTTCAGTACTCTGGATCAAACCCGGTGTTCAGTTCTGAATACTTCAAATTAAAACAAAACAAATAAAACATCAAAACAAAATAAAACAAGCAAACAACAGTGACTCTATGCCACCCTTTCCTCGTATATCAATCAGAGACCCACAGCAGCCTAGTCAGCGCACAGAAAGTCCCCTTTGCTGCCTGCAACCTGCCTTTCTCCCTGCATTGTGGCTTCTGCTCAGTGGTGTCTTGCTGGTACAGGGGAGCAAAGGCCAAGGGAGCACAGCCTGTTGTGCCCAATCCTGGGTGTCAAGTTTGTCCAAAGACCTCTTGCCAACCTGGGCTCTGAGCCTGAGATTCAACCAACATGGAGTATGATTCAAAGAACAATTCTAATTCAGGGGATCCCCCCCCTTTAAGCTGTAGGGTCTCTCCTTTGATTCTTCCTAGAGGGATTTTATGGGGTTTCCAGGATACAGGGGCTGCCACAGTCACATTTAAATTACCATTTGCTTTCAGACTCTGTTATTCTGTGAGACAAAGCCCAAATGTCCACTGTAAAAAATACAAACTGTGAAACAACAGGAAAGCATGAAACTTCATCCCTAAGTCCCACACACCTGTGCTGGGTGGTCACCATGGCATTGTGCTGCTCCTTACTCTGGCCAGGGTAGAGTGAGTCTATCAAGACTAACTGACATGTCTTAGAAGTTCTGGGTCGGTGACAAAGTGCTCAGAAGGAACCAGGCTGCCTTTTGAAAGACTTCGAGGACTTTGAGGAGCTGGTAACAGTTTGAATCCAGTAAAAAAAAAAAAAAAAAAAAAAAAAAAGGACAAAACAAAAACCCAAAGATAAAGGTTTGATGACAGCTTCTACTACCCAGCAAACACCAGGACAAACCATTTTGAGAAGTGATGGAGCTGGGACTGCCTGAATGTGAACCAGGTCTCAGAGAGCAGTCCAAATGGATTCCAGATTTTGCTTTAACCTCATGGGAATAAAGTCAGGGTTCCAGGAGGCAGGTCTTTCTGGACCTTAGCACATTTTATGGTCTGAGGGTGCTCCACATCTGACAAGCAGGAGGCCCTGGGCTACTACATCTTCTCTATGTGGACCTCCAGAGACAGCCCCGTCAAGTGTTAAGACAGTGGGTAGAGCTGCCACATGGACTTACTTCTCCGTATAACCCCACCCTTCCCAGACTTCGGAATGACCATGCAGTCCAATAATTGGTGAAGGACAGGCCTGTTAGCCTATGATCACTCTGCCCAGCCTTGGCTCTTCTAAGGTTTCTAGGAGAAGCTTGCCTTGATCTAGAGCCCAGCATCTCCGGCAAAATCCCCCAGGATCTCTGGGCTCATTTTAGAGATGACTCCCTTTTGCTTCGGCACTCAGCCTACAAGTTCCTTCAGCATCTTTCTGGAACTGAGCAGTGGTCGGCCACCCCTTCAACCCTAGGTGGCCGGGACGGTCAGCTTTCTGTCATAGAAACGTATGCCTGAAGTAATTGACTTCGAAAGAGAAAGGCTTATTTTAGCTCAAAGTTTTCAAGTTTCAGTCTGTAACCCACTGGCCCTGCTGTTTTTGTGGCAAGAAAGCATATCATGGCACGGCATGCTCAACAAAGCTGTTCACTCACGGCAGGGAAGTGAGAAGGTAGAAGGAGCTACATCTCGCCATCCTCTTTGAAGACATGCCCCCAGTGATCCGAGGATCCCACACAAGGCCCTGCTTCTCAGATGCCTGCCACAGACACTACCACCCAATAGCACAACCTGGGGACCAATCCTTCAGCAGCCCAGGTCTAACAGCTACCAGGGACCCTGTCCACAGTAGTTCTTAGCACCTGTCTTTACTCCTGAATACACTACCATTAACCTCTTGCACTCCATCATACCCCTGTTCTGCGAAGGGTGCAATCAGACTGAGGCTCTGCCTTGCTGACTTTTTGAGTACTGTTTTAGAGAAGGAAATTTCCATTAATTATTACCACCGAGGGGCGGTGCAGCTTTGGCAAGACAATGCATTGCTTGGCCATGTCCCTTCATCTGTGTAATGAGGCAACAGACTACACAGTCTATGGTGTACATAGCTCCAGCATACCATCAGTTCTGATCTCGTCATGCTGCATCCGAGGAGGGCCGCAGGTGTGCGTCCAGTGAATGTCTATTTGGCAACCTACACATGGCAACTGCACTGTAGTCTAGGGGTATGTTGTCCAGGAGAGGCAGCCTCTCTCCCAAAGGCTTTACAGTCCAGTTGGTAAAAAAGACGCCAGACTTTAAGAAGAAAACGCACACGCCCCTTATTAAGCAATGAGAGCATTGTATAACAAGTGAAGGCAAGCTCAGGGTACCTCGTCTGTTCCTGGTTCTCAGTGAGCACTGCTCTTTACCACCTCAGGTCTAGTGTTGTGAAAGCAGGTACTCTTGTGTCCTGTCTGCTTTTCTCATGGAGGTTGTTGCAGGAAGGAAGACAAATTTGGTCTATTACCCCAGACAAGTTAGAAGAAGCGGCCCCACCCAACGCTTTTGGTCATACAATCTAATCAAAAATCGAGCCTGCATTCCCATCACGTTTCTACTTACTTATAAGCTGCATATATGTGCAATTGTGGCCACATATAGTAAATATTAGACACATTTATTGATGTTCCTGCTACTACTGAAAAGCTCAGTTTCTTATTTTTTCATAAAATATAAATATAAAAGGTTAAAAGACTTTTTTCTTGCATTTCAAGGTATACCCATAGGTCCTGGACAAAGCCTGTAGGAAGTTCAGCTCTGAAAACTTTCAGAACCAGTTAAATGGAACCCCGAGATAAAAATACTCTCCGTCCAGACATTACACATTCAGTTCTGACATAGCACAGCCTGGAGTGGTACCCTGGTGAATACCAATGAAAGCTATGGTTTTATGGACCCAGTTCTTTAAGAATTGTGTTAAAAAATGCATTATACCTCACCAAAGTTTCCTTTCCCTTTATATGTGCACAGAGTCCATAAGCATTAAGTATATTCTTAGCACCAGGACTGGGCTTCATGGGTAATAGCCACATATTTGCAGACCTGCAGTCACTTAGTCTGTGCCTGCTTCCCTGCAGGTGTCATGGGAGGGTACACCATGGCAGGTGCCTTTGTTTCCTTATGCTGCTGTCTCAGAATACCAGATGTGGTACTTGATAATGAACAGAATGTCTCAGCTCTTGGTTCTCGGGACTGGCAAGTTCGAGACTGAGTGAGTGCCAGCTGCCAAGGGCCTTTGTGTCTAACATCCTA
Source organism: Mesocricetus auratus (assembly GCF_017639785.1). Taxonomy (NCBI): domain Eukaryota; kingdom Metazoa; phylum Chordata; class Mammalia; order Rodentia; family Cricetidae; genus Mesocricetus; species Mesocricetus auratus. The sequence continues at coordinate 291,320 of NW_024429210.1, read as the reverse complement.
CAGCAGAACAAAGAGAGTAAGGGTGGCTGAACACTCCCTTTTCGGAGAATCCACTCTGCTCTCAAGTTCAACCGCCTTTAATCAGGCCCCACTCCTCGGCACTGGTGCATAGAGAATGAGGATGAAGTGTTCCAATACAGTGGAACCATGGCAGGTGGGCTGAACTGCCTGCAATCTGAACAAAAGGGACGAGGATGCTGGATTAGGTCTAGCTCCTTTCTGGGACTTGAAAAGATGCCAAGAGACCTGGCCCACTTTTTTCCCTCTGCCAGCCTCTTGGGTCTGGCTCTGATAGGCCTTGCAAGCAGGCCAGGGCAGAAGATGCCTGCAGAGGCTTGTAGGCAGCCAGAGCAATGATCACTTTCACTGTGTTGGCTGGGTGCTGGCTAGAGCAGGCGTCCCAGGCTGCTGCCAAGGGCCAAGGTAGCAAACCAGCAGGAAACGGAAAACGCATCCTCTAAGACAGGGAGAGGCTTTATTTCCATCCTTGGCCACAGCTGCAAAGGGACACTGCCACTCGGAGTCACCAAATCTGGTTTACATGTAAGATATACAAAACATTCCTTGCATTGTGAAACTGAGTCTAAGGCAGTTCCATTCCCAGCAGCCTGCGCCCCCCCCGCTAATATCCAGGTTGCTCTAGCTACTGTGGGTGGCAGCTGACCTTTGAAAGGGAGGTAGAATGCCTCCGAGAGGTCCCAGACCTAACTTCTGCTGGGACTGTTTGCAAACCTTTATATAAGAACAGATTGCACAAGCCTGCGCTTGTGGGCTGAGGGAGGAAAAGGGAAGGGTGTTCCTTGCATGTGACTGGGACCTTACTATTGATTGACTTGGGTTTCAGCTGAGTTCTGTAGATTATAAAGATGGGCATATGTGTCAGGACTAGAGAGACCTCTCCGCTCTCATTTGTACAAGAAGCCCCACATCTTCCCCAAAGGCCATGCTATTCCTTTCAGATTCCCGGGCCAACCCCTGGGCTTTCAGGGGAAGCTGACCTGAGGGATGTCTGGGGTCATAGCCACTTCACACTGGCCAACAGTCCTGCCAGGCCCTGTGGGTGCTTTCTTGGGCCTCCCACTTCTGCCCTAGCTTTGTCCATTGCAGGGGGCAGGAAGCAGGATTTAGAGTTGCAGCTGGGAGTGGTGGAGCACTGATTGTGGCCCAGTAGCTGAGGAAGGAATGCTGGTCACATGGAATCCAGAGTTGGCAGTGTAATGTGGGAGACAACGAGTTCCATGTTCCCACACTGTAAGTCATGATGACACTGTTAAAAATGACTGGTGGGCGGGGGAAAGTGAAAGAGAAAGAGCGAGAGGGAAGAGAAACCGATGTGATACACACAGAGGATCAGGCAAGAGTGAGAGGGAAGGCATGGAGACAGGCGAGGGGAGCGGCCTGGAAGCGCAGCGGGGAAAGGGGACAGCAGGCAAAAGAGATTGGGTATGAGGGAGAAGCCAGACTGAAGAGGACACGATGAGGTAATTATAGAGAGAAGACCTCTGCTTGTGCAAATGTCCTACTCTAGCAGAGGGTGCAGGCCAGGTTCACTCTTGAATGCATTACCTTCAGACTCTGGCTCCAGGGTCCCAAGTCCCTCACCTTAAAGTCTGTCTCTGATTACTAAGGCCTGACTAAATTCAGAGAGATAACGGAGGGGAAAGAGAGGAGAGCCACATGCTCAGAAGAGCCTTCTCAGGACTCCCCTAACAGACTGTGTTCTGCCCATAACCTCAGGAGTGCTGCCAAACACTGGCTTTTTCATCAAGAAATTCTAGAATACTGGTATTTGGACTCCTCAGACAGTGAACACAATAAGAAAATATTGATGGAAGATGAAATAAGAAAAAAAATTAAATGAAGAATGGCTTTCTTCACAATAGCACAGAATTTTCTTAAATGTGGAGATTAAGATAACAAAAAATTTAGTCAACTATGGAAATATTGACAACGGGACAAGAAGGTCCAGTACGGAGTCTTGACAACAGCATAGCAAAGCCAAAATGGAGAAGCGTAGTCACCAAACTCGATCTCCTGGTGTGCTGGCTCAACATATAAATAGGATATGATATTTGAGATCATTAAAAAGCAACAAACACTGGTTAGTAGACAGTTCTGGAAGAGACCAGTTGTTACCATGGAAGCAAGGCTTACCTTCATCTGTCACTTGAGATCAAAAGCTGAGGTCACAGAAATGACTGAAGTTGAGGGAGGGTAGGCAGGTATTGAGGGAGATGGGCGATGCGTGTGTGTGTGTGTGTGTGTGTGTGTGTGTGTGTGTGTGAGAGAGAGAGAGAGAGAGAGAGAGAGAGAGAGAGAGAGAGAGAGAGAGAGGAAATTCAACTTGCAGTTGACAAAAATAACCAGTGAGGACAATGAAATTATTGGTTTGATTTGTTTTTCAAGACAGGGTCTCACTCATCCTAGGTTGGCCTCAACCTATGTAGCCAAGGATGACTCTGAAGTTCTGATCCTTCCATATTCCAAAACGGTATTGCAGGCATGAGCCATAGTACCTTGTGTTTTGTGGTGCTGGGGATGGAACTAGGGTTTCATGAATGCCAGGCAAGCATGTCTACATCACCAGCCAAGGACAACTGACATTTAAGGATGTGCCTAGTGCTTTCTAAGCATGTTATATGCATTTATTTGTTCACATAAGCTCTTCCTCACCCTATTAGGCATTTCCTATTAGTTGCATTTTATGAACAAGGGAACCTGAACACAGAAAGAACAATTACATAGAAGTTAGCTCAGGGCTCTTTGTTCTGCAATTCTTAAATCTGAAGACATTCTGGGCAGTGGTGGTAGTGGCGGCGGCGATGGCGGCATATGCCTTTAATTCCAGCACTCGGGAGGCAGAGGCAGGCAAATATCTGTGAGTTCAAGGCCAGCCTGGTCTATAGAGTGAGTTCCAGGAAGCCAGAGCTGTTATACAGAGAAATACTGTCTCGAAAAATCACTCTTTATGGTTTTGTGTGTTGTGTGTGTGTTTAAAGAGGATTTTATGCAGTAGATGCTGACCTCAAACTCAGTATGTAGTCAAGGATGACCTTAAACTTCTTTACTTCTGATCTTCTCAAACCAAACACTAAGATGACAGGCTTTTGCCACCATGCTTGGCTATGCACGAGTGGGTAAACACTTTGCTAATTTAGCGGCAGTCTGAGCCCATTTCTGTTTCATTTGTAAACATTCACTTTTAAACCTGATTATAGAACCACTGCCAAAGATAGCATTCTTCGAGGAGACTATGATTTACAATGAGAACCTTCACACTGTTATTAAGATGATGCTTTGCCCAGAGAACTAGGTACGTTCTCTTGTTCTAGTTCAGGATGCTGAGGCCTTCATATTAAAGAGGCCCATCAAACAAAGAGCCCTTCTGAGTGCTCATAATAGCATTGCTCTCTGATACTCCCTTCCAAACTGTGAAAACATTGGGGGGGGGATGGCAGGATTTTTTCTCCTTAAGCAAAAAAAGAAAACAACAAAGGAAAGGAGAAAAATGAAAGAAAGAAGGAAGAAATAAAAGGTGCCCTCAGCCCTGGAAATGGCACCCAGGTTCTTGCTCTCAAGGTAGCCTCTTCTACAAGAACCGAAGCTGAGGCGCAAGCTGCTCTGGCAGAGATGGGCTGTGAGTCTAGGAGGCAGCAGATGAAGAAATAGATAGCAAATACATCTGTTTTCACATGAGCCTGTTGTTCTCTGTACTAACTGCTATAAAAACAACATGAAACCAGCCACACTTCAGTTTTGGTTCTAGTGACTAAATCAAGGAATGGCAGGATGGTGCTGTGTCATTAGAAATGAAACCGGTTCTCAAACAAGAGAACAGGGTCACCATTTTAATAACCCGGACGACTTCATAGAAAAATCAAAGCTGAAACTCTACCACCCCAGCCCTGAACACCTGCTGCCCAAGGTTGGTTATGAGCCAGTGAGCCCTCTTTCTTGCCATGAAGACACCAGATGTGCCCTGACTTGCCTGACGCTGCCAGGGCCATCCTCCTCATGCTCACTGTACTGCTGGGTGGAAATGAACCTCATTGCTGGCCTCAACAACTGTATGTGATACTCTAAAGAGAAACAAAAGTACTTCACATCTGATTTTTATTTTTTCAAATATATAAACTTATACCCTTTCCACATGTAATTTTGTTTATTTGTTCGTAGACGGGGTCTCAATATAGCTCTAGCTGAGCTGGAACTCCCTATATAGACCAGGGTGGTCTTGAAACTCAAGAGATCTGCCTGCTTCTGCCACATAAGTGCTGTGCCAAACATATATTTTGATATATGAATTTGATCTGAGGGGTTGCCATTTACATTTTATTTTTCAGTAAGCACTCACTCTGTGGTCCAGGCTGGTCTGGGACTCATGCCAACCCTCCTGCCTCAATCTTCCACAGTCTTTCAGATTAGTTAGAAGCAAGCAAAGCTGGCATTCGGAACAGATTTTCATCTACAGCTAGGAGTGTTGGCCAGTAGTATGTGGGAGAGAAGATCACAAGGTCAAGGTCAGTGTACACCACACAGCAAGACCCCAAAAGCGGGAAGACATCTCATAGATGCCTGCATCACCCTGAGCTACCCTGACCTGTACATTAAGGAAGGTCTGCCATAAGCATTCCTAAATTGCCTCCTCAACTTCTCCCTCAGTTGCTAGGGAGGCTCCTCTCTACTTCCTTTCTTGGGGACCTACACTGATGCCCATCAGAGTATGTATCAGGGCAGGTGATTGGCTCAGTTCTGGCCAAAGGGGTTTGAGGAAACATCTGTTAGCCCTTCTGAGAAAAAGCACCCTTGGTTCTCAGTTGTATTACTAGAGAAGGCAATCTCTCTTTTCTTGATGGCCTAGCAGAGAACTTGAAGTCTGCATTCCCTAAACTAAGTGCCAAAAATGCCAGCCTGTGAACCAAGCTAGCACACAAAATAGACAGTGCTCATGAATAAAACAGATATGGTGCCCAAATCATCTAGAGACTCAAGCAGTAGAGCAATATCAAGTTATTGGAATACAAGTAAAAGCAATCCCTTAGTTTGCTCAGTTTGAATTTGTGTCACACAAAAACTGACAACCAGTGAGAACACTGCCTGAGCCCAGTAACATCTACTCAGTCAGCCTGAAAGTGTCCCTCAAAACCTATCATTAGGATGCACCCCCATCCTACTTCACATTCTCAGAGATCCCTACCTTTCTATATCTGAGATCTGGCTTCTTCAGCTTTCTGCCCCATCTCAGCCCACTTCAAAGGCAATGCTCTTCCAAATCCTACAACAGTGACAAATAACTGTCCTCTGTAAACAAAACAAAACAAAACACAACAACAAAACAAAAAACCTAACAGGAGAATGGACAGCCAGCTACAGGCATTGGGTATCACAGTAACAAGACCACTGCCACAGCCCTTTCTTCATGAAAGTCAGGCAGAAGGCCCTGTAGAACAAAGATTATCTCTTTACCAGATCCCAGATGGAGCCGTGATCCCAAGGAGTTTAGGACTCTTATTTGTGGGTAGAGGACTCTCCTCGAAGTTCAGACAGTTGAGATCATAATTTATAAGTCACATAGGTTTGAAAACATGTGAAGAGAACTGGTTTGAGATTTTACTCAATCTCAGTTTCTCTTGAAAATTCTGCTATTTCCACTTCTGGGCAATATGACTGACTAAGCACGGTTAAAGGCACCCACCCTTTGCTCCACAGCGAGAAAGCATAGATGAGTGTGAGGGTTACATGTGTAAAGGACATGCTTCTTCCCTCCATCCCTGCAGTCCAACCAACACACCCACACCCCCCCCACACACACATTCTTAAATGTAGTTTGAAAAGAAATAAACTCTCTTTTAAAATGGCTGGATATGGTGATGCCTTTAATCCTACCACTCAGAAGACAGAGACTGGTGAATCTCTGTGAGCTCAAGGGAAGACAAGTCTACATGGTGAGTTCCAGGACAGCCAGGGCTGACTACAAAACAGAAAGACCCTATCTCAGAACAGCAATAACAACAAACAACAATAATAAAGACAGTCCAATGGCTTTCCTTATTTCTCTACTTAAACACTGTTGTGACCTCCTAGGTGCTTGTGGCCACTGTCTCCCTCCAACTTTGACTTTTCTCTATTGATGTTCCTTCCTTAGAAGCGTAAAGACATGTTTTCAGATCCTTAGCCTGTCCAGCTGTTTTCTCTTTTCAGAACATTCCATTTAGTCTAACTGCTGCCTAAAGAGTAGCTTTCACTCTTCTTTTGAGCACCATCTCCATTAAGAACAAAACAAAACAACAACGAACTTCCCCATCCTTAACTATAACACATTGGACATACAGAGAATAGACTTTTTATAATACTTTGGGTATTTTTATTCCTTCTGAAAATTTACTTAAATTTTCAATAGTGGTACAAACACAAAATGAAATACAATTTGTCTGTGAAGCAAAAATGAAACTTGCAGGAAAATGGATGGACTTAGAGTGTATAACATTAGGTAAGGCTACCTAGACAAAGAAAAACAGCACATTCTTCTTCGTATGTGACCCAGGCTATAATGTACTTTTGTAAAGAGCTGCGTGGGCAGAGCGGGACATTTAAGAAGGAGGTGAAAGGAAGGGCAGCGCTAGGTGACAAGGAAGGTTGGAATGCAGGCTACAGCACATGTGAGTTGTGAAAGCAGGTGTAAGGCTAATTGTTTTGCTAGTCTCAACTGTTCTAGATTTTTCTTCATGGTGTAAGTCCATAAAAATGTAACTGATAGTGAAAGTGTAAAATCTTACTGAAGCTCCACGGCTTCCAAGTGGACATGCTAACAGTATAGAGTTCACTGAGACGCGCTGATCTGGACTGGGTGTTTGCTTGGCTATCTGAAGCTGGCTGTGCGATGCTTTCACTTGTGAGTTCATTATAAGAAAGTGACTATACATAAACTGTATTGTTTGTGTGTATATCTGGGCATACTCAAACGTTTATGCCTGTAGGCGGGCATGGACAGCTAAGAGGACAACTTGCGGAGACTGGTTCTCTCTTTCCAACATGTAAGTCTCAGAGATCAAACTCAGGCTTGGCAGCAAGTGCCTTACCTACTGAGCTATCTTGCCAACTTCATTCTTTTCTTTGAAAAGCAAATCCTGATCCACTAACCTACAGTCTGGAAATCCTCAATTTGCTCTTGGAATACGTTTTCTCATCTTCCGGCTGCTCCCTAAGTGTCAGGCACTCACAGAGACTTTCTCCAACCACATGAACTTAGACCACAGAGTTATTTCAAATCTCTGCCAGTTTTCCCTTCCCTTCAGAGAATTTATCATAGTTACGATTCATTAGTTGAGAGTTGTTCCTTGTCTATTTCACAGCCCCCAGATTAGCTTTCCAATGCTGGGATTTTATCTGCTTTCTTCCCTACTGTATGTCCAGTTTCTGGTCTGATGTAGCCTCAGAGTAGAATATAGCAGTCACCAAATGAGTGGATGGGTGAGTGGCCTGGATTTAAAAAATGAGCCTTCTAAGCACATACCTTTAATCCCAGCACTCAGGAGGCAGAGGCCGGCAGATCTCTGTGAGTTTGAGGCCAGCCTGGTCTACAGAACAAGTTCCAGGACAGCCAGGGTCATTACATAGAGAAACCCTGTCTCAAAAAACAAAACTAGGGACTAGAGAGATGGTTCAGTGGTTAAGAGTCCTGGCTGCTCTTCCAGAGGACCTAGGTTCAATTTCCAGCACCCATGTGGCAGCTCACAACTATCTGTAACTCCAGTTCCAAAGGATCTGATCATCCTCACACAGACATATATGGAGGCAAAAACACAAATGCACATAAAATAAATATTAAAAAAACAAAACTAAACAATCAAACAAACAAAAATAACCAACCAAACTAAAATAAGTCAAGCCTTCTCAATAAAAGGAATCAGCATCCTTTGGAGAAATACTGGATTTTAGGGATAAGGTAAGAAATACACTTAAATGCCAGAAATTACAAAAAGTGTTCACAAACAAAAGTATGGGGGCACGTCACAGGACCACAGAGGCCATCTGAAAAGCTGCCAGCTGCCAACAGGAGCAGTAAGATACAGAAACCTATCAGACCACTAGACGAAGCAGTAAATATTTGAGTTTATATTCATATACATAAATGGCCTTCTTAATAAATGAATGCAGAAGTCAAATTTTCCTTACAAATGAATTTCCAATGATCTATTCCAGATACCACCGTCAAGGAGGTGGAGTTACTTCTGCCCATCCCACTCTATCCCCTTGAAAGGAGGAAACGCTGGCCTCCAGTTGGCTTCTAAGCAAGAGGCAGGGGAGGCAGATAACACAAAGTAACTACCCAGTGGAGAGAGCTGGCAGACAGAACCCTGGTCGCGGTGGAGGCTGCCAGCACGGTGATGTCATGACAGCAGGTAGCCCGATGCACAGGGTAAGAAGGGCACGTGCTGCAGTGGCCTTCCTTCCGGAACCGCACTCTAACAAGAAAGCAGTGGCAGCCACACCCAGCAGTATTGCTTAGTATTGCTCCCGTCAACGAAAACACGGAAAACTAGAAACTCACACAACAAGAGGACGAAGGCGGCAATAAACCTACGCAGATGGGGGAAGAGTCCTTGTTGAGGAGCTACCGGCAGTTGAGGGCTGCTGAAGGGGGATCAGTGTTTGAGGACGTGGCCACTGGTAGGTTGTCCACACTCCAGGACATGGCTCCATACCCATGGACTCAGAAGGTCATAACAACACAAATAACAAAGAGAACATTAAGTCAGGAGGGAAGTGGGTTAAGAGATGCTGGGGGACCTGGGGAAAGTGGTGGTGGGGATATGATTACAATACATTGTATACACTTATGAAATTTCCAAATAATAAAAAACATTAAGGAGAAAACCACTCCCATGTAATGCGGCATCTTAGTACTGTAGACCCAAATAAATCAGAATAAAATATGGCCTTTTAGTTAACAACGATGTATAAATACTTGTTAGTTATGATAAACTGACAGCAGTGATTTGTGATGTGAGAGGCAGTGGGAACCCCACACTCGGTGTATTTTTTTTTCTTTCTTTCAAGACAGGGTTTCTCTGTATAACAGCTCTGGCTGTTCTGAAACTTGCTCTGTAGACCAGGCTGGCCTTGAACTCAGAGAGATCCACCTCCCTCTGGAGTGCTGGGATTAAAGGCTTGCACCACCACTGTTCTGCATCATTGGAGTTCTTAAGTTCTATTTTAGGAAATCAGTTTTTTTTTTTTTTTTTTTTTTTTTTTTTTTGGTTTTTTGAGACAGGGTTTCTCTGTGGCTTTGGAGACTGTCCTGGAACTCACTTGGTAGTCCAGGCTGGTCTCGAACTCACAGAGACCCTCCTGCCTCTGCCTCCCAAGTGCTGGGATTAAAGGCGTGTGCCACCAACGCGGCTAGGAAATCAGTTTTAAAATAAGTAGATTTGTAAGTAGCACACATAGTCATTTTCTATTAAAAAGCATTTCTTGCTAGGCATGGTAGTGTATACCTGTACCAGCAGCACTCAGACTGAGGCGAAAAAGTTGCCATGGGTTCAAGATTACTTGGAGTTACATATCCAAGCCAGCCAGAGCTACATAGTGAGACTCTGTCAACAAAACAAGCATTTCCTTGTCAGATGTACCTATTTTAAAACATCTCTTACCTTTACTAATGCATAATACAATATGAGGTATTTTAAGAGAATGTCTCAAGTCTTTTTGAATCAACTAACAGGAACTCCCACAAATAACTGACCAGTAAGTATTCACTTGAGGTAAATACTTTATTAAGATCCCAAGCTGCTCTCAGAAGTTTCCTATTTTCTTCTTCCAGAGCAATACAGATTCACATTCCAAAGACAGCGCTGTGCTTAGTGCTGGGAGGGAAGCTGGAGGAAATTCTGAAGGACTTAAAGCAAGAGTACACTGCAATGACATGCCACCTCACTTCATAGGAAAGGGTGCTCAATTTTTCTTACACAGATCTCACTGTGGGGTGAAGCCAAAGGTGAAACGTATCTTGATGCTGTTTCAGAGAGGGGATGTCTCGTGGAACCAAGAGGGTGAGATCTAAGGCCAGCAGCACCAGCATCATCCGGGTGTGGGTCAGAGTGCTGAACCCAAAGCCTGCTCCCCCCATCCATCAAAAGCTGCATTCAAATACATGGCCACGCCTCTGCCTGCTGACAAGACACTGCCTGGTCCCACTGAGGCCATGCTTCCTGGTGAAGACTGGGTGCCATTTTCAGTGACAAAGGCCAATGTCCCTTTCTTTTTGAGACAAGGTTTCTCTCTATAGGCTGTCCTTGAACTCGGAGATCTGCCTGCCTCTGTGTCCTGAGCCCTGGGACTAAAGGCACACACCTCCAATATGTCTTCTTTTTTTTTTTTTTTTTTTTTTTACCACGGGTCTCACTAGTTAGAAATGACAGCAGGAATCATTGTTTACATCGTCACTGTGAAACTTGTCCATTCCTTCCTCTTCCCAGACCAAACTACCCTGTGGGGACGGTCATTACTCTTGTATCTCACTGGTTCCTAAACCTGTGCATATTGCACTGGGACTCCTGGAGAGTAAAACTCTCCCATGTGAGGTTCAGCTGTAGTTGAACGTCTTTTTTCCGTCACTTAATCGTATTTCATTTCCTAAATCTGCATAATCAGACAGTTTTCAATTCAAAACAGCTCTTATGAGGGTCCCAAGTATTTACTTGCCAAATCCCAAGGTCTGGTCCATTATCATCCTGGGTCCCTAAGAAGTCTGTGATTTTTTTTTGAGGGGGGGGGACTCTATCTTCTCAGCATCTGATCTCTCCTTTTCCCTCCCCCTTTGCTATGTACTGCTACCTCAACTACAAGGTCCCCTCCATGCAGAAAACTCAGTACCTTCAGTACCGGCCCTCCTTAAAAGTACTGTCTTTATTCACCTAATGAATCTTTTTAAGACAGTATTTCTTTGTGTAACCCCGACCGTCCTCAGACTCAAGAGATCTATCTGTCTGCTTCTGCCAACCGAGTGCCACCTCATGGATCTTTCACAGCATTGTTATGCACTAGTGGACAACACACACAGCGCCAGCCCTCACAGAGCTTTATAGCCCAGCAAGAACAGCTGCGGTGCCGTTAACACAAATGGGAATGTGCTAGGGGAGGGCTTCGCATAAAGAGCCGAGCACCTAGGTAGTTTCCGACAGACGACCAGCGCTGTTTCATATTCACGCGTCTTGGACAGCACACGGGGTAGCAACAGCACAGGATACACTTGAGAGTAGAGTTTCCAGCTCACCTGCAGGTGATTGAGCTTTCACTGAGAAGGGAGGTAGGGAGACCTCCTGCAGTAGACTGGATGAGATGTTGGCTCACTTATGCAAGAGCAGTGAGGGTGACAGCTGCCGTAGCTGTGTTATATTTTAAGGTAGACAGACTCTCCAAGGCTTACTGATGGACACAGGGTGGGCCAGAAGGGCAAGTGTGGTGGTAATGTTGACTCACACATTTTAGGACCAGAGAGGTGAGTAGCATTTAGGATGGGGAAGAATGGGGACAGGTGGTGGTATGAGACAGGGGAGTCAATAATTCTGCTATGACGCTCAAAGTGGAATTGCTATATACCTGACACAGATGCCAAGTAGGTGGCTGAGTGCTATTTGGAGCTTAGAGGTCAGTTTTTGGTGATAACGAGGGTGTTAAATGTTCCAAAATGTGGGTCTGGGAAGACAGCTCAGCAGTTAAGAACGTTGGCTGCTCTTATAGAAGACCTGGATTCAGTTCCCAGCACCCACAGGGTGGTGCCCAGCCACCTCTAACAACAGGGCTGGGGGGGGGGGGGAGGAGAATCTGACACTATCTGGTGACTGTGGGCTCTGGCATCTTCACAAAAGCCTACACACACTTTTTTTTTTTTTTTTTTTGAGACAGGGTCTCTCTACACATCCCTGGCTCTCCTGGAACTCACTATGTAGTCCAGGCTACCCTTGAACTCACAGAGATCTACCAGCCTCTGTCTTCCAGGGATTAAATGCATGAGCCACCATGCTCACACATACACATCAAAGAAGAAAAAAAAAGTCTTGGGATGACTTCAAGTACATAGAGGAAGAGGCCCCGAGGTGAATGCTGGGACACCACAATCAAGGTGAGAAGGGAAGGAAACTGAGAAGGCTGAGATAAGAAAAGCAGCAGGGCGTGGTGACCAGTGAAGAAAGTGAAGAATGAAACAAGGCGTGGTCAATTGTCAAGTGTGCCAGAGTCAAATCAAGTCAGTGTCATCTACCACAGCCCAAAGCTAGTCTTGGCCAAGGCCTCACTTGTAATTCTTCTCATTGCCTTTTCTTGTACTTCCTTGCAGCTAAATTCTGTCTGCTGCCTTTTCACAGACACTTATTCATCCCAGAACATTTGCTACCATTTTTTCCTGTATCTCTAAGTAAGTATGTTACATGGATTTCTATAAAACCCAGAGTATGTCTAGCACATAAGGGCAATTAACATACCGCTGCAGCGATGGCCTTACTTCGTATGTGGCTGTTGAATGTGGTGTGTGCTGCCTCTAAGGTCAGGGCAGGAATCATGATTTCAAGTATCATCTCATGAGACCCTCACTAAGAAAGAAAGAAAATAATACAACTAGCCTATAGGTTTTGCAGGTGTCTGAGGCGGCCTGCTGCTAATTACGTTCACCTGGCATTTTCTTTGTCTCATATTTAATGTCTCAAGTACTGCCTTGCCCCCTAGTCATTTGTTTATCTCAAGCTGATTGGTTCCCCAACCTTTTAAAGTTTGCTCCAGGCCTTGGTGATAACCAGTATCACTGAAGCTCTATCAGAGACTTGAGATGGTAGTATTTCATGTGTCGGGAAGAGTTAAGAGAATTGTAGGCACCAGGATGACATTTTAAAGGGAGATGTGATTAAGAGAAATCAGGAAAAGGCTGGTAGCTATGGGATAAAGCTTCCCTAAATCTTCACAACATGAGAGGGAGCAGACATAGATCCACACATCAATTATCTCTGCAGAAGAGCTGGCCATCAACAGATTAACAGCATCAACACCAGAGCCTGGTAAAGACAAAAGCCTCCAGTGACACAGAACACAGGACAGTCACTGCTACCTCAGGCAAGTCCAGAGCCAGCCAGAAGTCAAAGGTACCTGCTGCACGCACATGCCAGGACCTAAGAGCCAGTGCTCACATCTGATTCCCTTCCTCATGGTCACAGATTGAGGGGTTTTCTCTAAATTATTGAGTACTTGGCAGATACCAGATATCCAAAATGGGACATATCCAATGAAGGACTGAGCAACTAGAAATAGCTGGCTTGGAGATGAGTTAGCTTGAGTTCTTTTTAAACAGCTAGAGTCGCCTTAAAGCCGCAAAGGTGTGGGGGTTGAGGCGTTTTAAGAGTCATGCTCCAAACCCTGAGTCAGCTGAACCAATGACTTCCTACAGCCCTAGTTTAATGGCTGCTGGGAGACTGGGAGGCGAAGGTTCTATTCAAGAGCTAAGGAAATGCTGGATTCAACAACTCTCATTTTCAGAAGGAGAGCCGCAAGCACAAGCATGACACAAACCAACCGTCTATGAAAAGGTCAGGACTAATGAAGACCTCCAGATGCTGGCTCAGAATAGCAACTTAGGGGCTGCTCAGGGTGAGGTTGAAACAGGCCTGTGCTGTGGTCAACGCTACAGCTAAAACGAATGTAGGCTGACGCAAGGACCTGGTCTACAGTGGTTCCTACTGAGAGCAGATTTGAGTAAGCATGTCTTCATTGGTGATGCCAACCCCAACCAACTGAACTTTGTACAATGATTTCTAAATGACAAGGTCTGTCCTATTTTTATAGCTGGTAACTCTGACAGGAATGCAAGACCTACTTAAAAATGCTATTAACCATCAATTTTGCCATTTTGTAGACAGGCCTTTTTTTTTTTTTTTGGCCTTGTGATTAGAGATAGGAAAAAGCCATGTAACAAGCATTTTTAGGGGTCAGATGATGTTTCAGAGCACACTGAATATTCCTAAATTCCCCGACTTAATTTTATCTGTATCATTCTAACATTTTGAAATTTAAATGTTCCAGTATTAAAACCTAAGTATCTAGTGAGTATCTCTAGGATCTAAGCACAGAAAGTTTGATTCTGTGATTACAGGGTCAGGCCTATAATACTAGACATTAGTACATTTGCTAGTACTTGAGAAGGATCCTTTTGTCATACAAAGGTGCACGGTGAAGAGCTTCCTATAGCTTCTCCCTGATTCAGATGGGCATATCCAATAGAAAAAAATGCATCTGATATGACATTCACACTCCTTAATCCCAGAGCTGGGAGGTAGAGGCAGGGAAGTTCAAGGGCATCCTTGGCTACAGTGAGCCAAGGCTAGTTTAGGATATGAGACCTTGACTCAAGAGCAACACATTTGATTCACATACCTGTGAACCTGGTAGCTTTATAATACAGCACACTGAAGAGTATTGCTTTCAGGACTACCTGACCTGGGGATTCCCACTGCTGCCCATCTTAAGAGAGCACCCCGACCACAAGTGCCAGCCTAAAGTCATCAAAGCTCCGACGTGCAGCTTATACTGCCTGCCTGCCACTTCTGTATTGAAAAGGACAGCTGGCAATTACAGAGTGCCATTTAATCTCCAATAACATGAACAAGATGCATGCCTTTCCTTCCTCCTTCCGTGGGGTATTCTCAGGCCAGATGAGTATGTTCAGAAAATACAAAGAGGAACAGAACTCAGAGACAGGTACTGTGAACCCTTGTCACGGTGGTTGTGTTCAAATGAGCCCAAATTATTCTGCCTTTCCTCCAATCACATCCAAGGATTTTATCCTGTTATTTGAATTATGCTGGCATAGGTTAACAGGCATCCTAACTTCTCTCAGACCTAAGCATCAACAGTAGGATAAAAAGTGATCTGCGTTCTCCAGCATGAGCCAGATGCACCATTTTTTTTTAAAATGAAAAGACAGGTTATCTGAAAATATACTTTTAAGCAAACATGGCACAGAAAAACAACCATTACAAGTTGATGGGCCAGCAAGATGGCTCAGTGGTTAAGGGCACTTGCTGCCAAGATTGACAATGTGAGTTCAATCCCCAGAACCCACAAGGTGGAAGGAGAGAATTAACTCCCATACGTTCTCCTCTGACTTCTACACTCATGCTGGTGCATGCATTTGTGCTCCCCCTCCCAAATAATCCACTCAGTTTTTCTGATGAGAAAATCGTAACATAGGCCAGGGCCATTCCTCCCTCGCACTTAGATAGGAACATGTTCTGTGCATCAGCGTTTATGCTAAACCCCAATAGATTACGAGGGGTATTTAGATACCACAAGAAATCATAGTGATTATCAATTAAACCCCATCTATGCTCAGAGCTGAGGTCATCTAAGCACTGAGTAATGTGATGAAGGGTAAGTGATAACTCACTATGGTCTGAATCCCCCTCCCCCCAGAATGAGCCACTTATTGAGACTTAGCCCTCACCCTTTTCCTGAGAAGCTTACAGTCTGAAGATGAGGGAAGTCCTGATATTGCTCTATAAGTATTTCACCTCCAACTTCTAGGAATGATGACAGACATTCCTCTGGCCACTGGACCCTTGGCTCACCTGGTTTTACAGGTGTTTGTCTATGGTGCTCCTGTGGCTTGGTGGTATTTATTTTGTTAATCTGGAAGGGGAGGCCAGGAGCTCTAAAATACCCCAGGAATCCAGCCCCCGCCCAGTGTCACCTGTAAAATCACCATGGTTACCTTCTGACCACGCCTCACACAGAGGGCTCCCTGGCATATGACCCTTCTGCTCAGTGATGCTCTTGTCAGTCTGTCAAAACACCAAGGGGAAAATCCCCAAACTCGGCAGACGAATAAACACTTGTAACATGAACAATCATATTTAGACCAATGTCTTGCAAAAATACAAGTCAGTGGATTTTTCCTTATGTAACTCAAGCATTACTATTTTTTCCTGCCTTTCTAAAAGGGCACTTAGTTTTGTCAGCCAATTTTCTTCTACTTTTCTGTGATTGGTACCCAATGTTACTTCTTTTACTATTATAACCTCCATTCTGGGATATTTGTTCTTTGAGCCACTTTATCTCTTTTTGTGGATAAATCTGGTTAATCGTGAAAAATCACAAAGTCTGGGGGTAGGGTGGGGAGTTAAGGAGCACTAACAGGATCTCACTTGAGTCATCACAAAGTTTATATGAAAACATTCATTTTTATTATAGAATCTAAAACCACTATTTTAGATACTGTCTTTTTGCATACTTAGATGGGTTGACATTCAATGTGGACATAAAGCTAGCTCACAAATGAACTGTAGGAGCCTCCAAGCAGCTGGCCACAGAGTGCAGCAAGCTTCCCTCAGAGTGGGAGGAGATAAGGAAAAGCTACTGCAGTCTAGAGATAGGTCACCTTCAGGATTTAAAAACTGGCTGCCAGGGGACCACATTGACACAGTAGTCCTGGAGCCAACAAACAAACAAACAAACAAACAAACAAACAAACAAACAAACAAACCCAAACCAACCAACCAGCCAACCAGAAACCAAAGGAGAGGAATGGGAGTTTCAGAATATGTGAGATTACCTTAGATGAGTACTTGGCATACTATGATCCAACAGGGTTACAATGACCAACAAAACAGCAAAGACAGTTCATATTATTTCTACCCTTAGTGTAGAAGACAGATTTTCAAGTTGCAGTACTAAAACCCATGATAACTCCTGAGACAAGTTACCCTACACCCTGCACCCTTACCATACCAGTGAGAAATGGAACACAGAAAAGTGACTTACTATATGGGATTCAGGGTGTCCTTGAAAAGTGACAACTGTCTTATTAAATGATAAAACATAGTTAGAGGCTTTATTTAAAAATCTCTCACTGTTCATTATCAAAGTTACAAGATTGTTTGCATACCAATAGACTGACTGTAAACAGGAAATTCTCATTAAGGAAAGATAGGTTTACTGTAATTTGATCTTTTACAAAAAATTACTGCAAGTTATTGATAACAGAATTTCTCTTTTGCTTTCTTAGGTCTAATTCTCTTGAAAATTCAACCAATGTTTCCACTTTCTTCACTAAGGTTCAACCATGGTCACCTCAGGAAATACCCCGCTTATTTGTTAGTCAGAAATACAAACTGTGGCACGTTTCCATTTTTTTTCCTAGAGCAAAGGCTTCGGCTGCATTGTATCTCATGAGAGGGAAAGACACTCCAGTGGTCCTGTTGTGTTTCAGCTCAGTTTAATGATGGCAGTGTAGCAAAGCAGTGGTGGTGCCCAGTCAGACCTGCCCGGCTGCCCTATCTCTCATGGAATCTTCTTCCTCTTAGGCTTGCAGGCCGCCACGTGTCGCTTCCACTGAACCTGACTGGAGCGAGGGTGACATGCTGACTCAAGGTGATTCCACCATCTAGCGAGGAGCTGCTCCATCAATCTGTTGGCTGGGGGACAATGCTAATATGAAGAAAGTTATCTGGGTAGCTCAGATGTTCACTCAGCCACTGCAGAGGGGTTTCCAGCATTGGCTCAATTCCATGAATCATCACTTGGTTCTTTTTTTCTCCATCTGTTCCAAGAAAGAAATCCAAGAGTAATCAATAGAAATGAAAACCACAAAGAAAAGATAATCCATTGCCTTTTCAGATTCCTTAGTGAATTAAATAGATTTCAAACTTGTTTTATCCCCTCAACAGGAAGTGAAGATGAGGAGAAAGTTTAAATGTTGCAAAATGTCTCATCCTGAACAGAAACCTGAGGTTGCAATGAATTCTGATAAAAATTCTGTTGCTATATGAAAGTATTTGTTCTTTCTTAATTACTGTGCTTGCCCAAGATTGACGTTAGTGAAACTATCCTGGAGAAAACAGCAGGGTGAACCCACTGACCAAAAGTATTCTAGTACACATTTAAAACCACTGTAGAAGTCTGTTAAAAATGGTAACCTCATGGAGGCAGGTCACACACCCTGTGAATCTGAGAGGATACTTAACAGATGGGAGCTTTGCTGATTATCAGCAATGTGCTCAAGTGTTGGAAGTAACAGGAGCACAATCAAAACTATTATCACAGAGAATTGGCAGTCTGTCTTAAGAGTCACCAAATCTGATGGATTTTTGCTAATCTCAATTGCTAATTAAAACTGTACTATAGTGCCTGCTGCTGGGCTCAGCAGATAAAAGCATTTACTGGCAAGCCTGTGGTCTGAGTTTGATCCATGACACCCATAGGATAGGAGAGAACCTAGTCCCCAGGTTGTCTTCTGACTTCTACACATACACATGATACATGGGCAACCATCCCAATCACCCCTACATTGAAACTAGTTAAAAGCAAAACAAAACCCCTTATGTATTGGGCACCCCTCCCCAAAACAACCACTCCAGACCAAACAAAAATTACTCAGAAAGGAAAAGAATTCCTTTACAATGTCTTCAAAATACAACGGCAATCCCCTCACATCTTTGGAAACAAAAGACAATGGGGCCCAATTCTCCGATGGGACAGGAGTACTCTAGCTGCTGCAGTCCTTGCTGCTGTATTCCAAGTGCCTTTCAGTCCCCATTGTGGCAAGGTACAGGAGGGCCTGGTTTGCACCTGGCAGCAGAACCTTTAAAGAAATGGTGGTGGGGGGAGATAGAGATAGATAGACGAGAGAGAGAGAGAGAGAGAGAGAGAGAGAGAGAGAGAGAGAGAGAGAGAGAGAGAGAGAGAGAGAGAGAGAGAGAGAGAGAGAGAGAACGCGCGCGAGAGCAAACGAAAGTTTCCCACATCTCTGTCACAGTTCAGTACACAATACAACTTTGGGGGCAGACTACTGCCTCAGGCCTCTATTGCTTTCATTTCTCTAGCGATCTTATTATTATTATTACTATTATTATTATTATTTAGTTAAATGTATGTGTGTCTGAGTGTGAATTTGTGTATGCAGTAAGTGTAGTGCCCACTGCAGCCAGATGAGGATGTTGGATCTTCTGGACCTAGAGTTACAGGCAGTTGTGAGCTGTCCAACATGGGTGATGGGATCCGAGTTGGGGTCCTCTGAAGGAGCACTGCACTCCTGCACTCCTAACAGCTGAGTTATCCCTCCAGCCTGGCTAGCCATCTTTGTTGCATCTATATAACTTTTTTTTTTTTTTTACATAGCTATAATCACAGAGTTGATACAATGACTAACTTCATGACACTGGTCAGAATCATCAACAAACAGAACCCGAAGACTGTACATCTGCTCTTGGGGAAGACTTTGAAGAATTGGTGTAAGATGGATGAACACTAAAGTTCTCTAGAATTATTCATCTTTCTAAGTTCTAGATTGCCGATTGCCAAGGTCTTACCATATTAAATCTTTCTTAGAATATCTGGAAACATTTCCAGTATGATTCTCTTAATATTCTTATTATATATTTCTTTGAGCTATTTTAAATATTCTCAGAATTTCCTCCTTCTTAGAACTGAGTCAAAAAACGAAAGCGTGGTGAGAGTAAAAGTTCCTTTTGTATACAGGTTCTCAAGCCAGAGCCATCTTTTTCCGAGACAGCAAAACTAACAAGTCACTCCTCACTTTTCAACACAGTTCTTAAAGCAGCATTTAACCGAGAGTGAATAACGCTGAGTGCCCCATCCACTGATGCACACATGCCTGAGACTGACACAACAGTCCCACCGTGCAAGCCAGAGAACATAAGAACCATTCCAGCTCTGCATCAAATCTGCCATATCATGCCATCATGGCACTAGGTAGGCAGATACCAGTTCTCTGGCCTCAGGTTGGGGTCATCTTAGTTCTTTGCTTGAACTGCACTTAAACTAAGTTGGATCTCTCTCTGCCTTACCCATCATTGAACAACTGAGGATGTGAGATATGATCAGGGCCAGTGGCTCATGTTTGCAACCTGAGCACATGGGGCAGAGTCACAAGGACAGTATAAATTCAAAGCCAGCCTAGTATACAGACTAAGATCCCATTTCAAAACAAAGAAAAGGAAAGCAAAATAAGACAAAGATGTGAAACATTTTGCCATTGCATGCATTAATCCAAACACTTTATGGGTATTTATTCTTTTGTTTACTTTATGACTTCCCTCCAAAAGCAACTGTAAACAGAGAATTCTTGGGATGGGACAGAGTTTCCCTTGACTGTAATCAGAACTCCTGTTGTTCATGGATGTCCCCAGCAGCTAGCATGGTACTGACACACTGTGATTATGCAGTGGAGTTTTACAGCTGCAGGTGGGGTGGGCTGCCAAAGCATCTTCAGAACTGGTGTGATGGTCACCCCGCCACTGGGCAGTGTGTGACTGCAGAACTGCTGGAGCTAGTGAGGTAAAGGCCAAAAGTAGTCCCTGATAATAACAAGTATGTACGTTGTCACCTAAATTTATGCTTTCATAAACAACAACAAAGCATGGCTGGGTAATTTGGCAATTACCTACATGAACAAAAAGAATACTGACAAATTAATTCCTACTTTCCTCTAACAAGAGAGAGGAAGCCCTTGATGAGATTGCTAAACTAAACACGTTTAGTAAACATGTCTGTGCTTCTAAATGAGACTGTAGACTTAATACTTGAAATTGGAAACATCACTCAAAACAGATGACTCAGGACTCCACTATATACTTCTTACTTGTGATTTTGCCTTTTGTCTGTTGGGTGATACAAGACTAACCCAGGGCCTTGGGCTTGCAAGGCAAGGCCTCTACTAGCAAGCTTTACCTCAGCCTCCACTGGAGTTTCTAAAACAGTATATGGAAGTCTGTCGCGTGCTGTCCTCTGGCTGTAGCCTTCTGGAACTGTGAGTATCTGAGATTACCAGATAATCTGCACTAGACTGGGTTCATTAGCTTTCCACTGTGGAGATGGGGAGCATTCTGAGCATTTATACACAATGTTCCCTCACACTGGTCACCAAGCTAGACTTGGATGTTATCTTTTCTTGGATCTGTCCCTGGTCCTATCTGATGACAGCTGCTCCCCCAGAAAAAGTTCACACAATAGAAGCTTTAAGTTAGCCAACGTTTAAGACAGTAATCAAGAGAGGTGATTGTCGTCATTCATATGTCACTTTTGCAGGGTGACTCTGACTCTGCCATAACTTTCCATTTGTGATGAGCATTTTCTAACAAATAGATGCTTAAACAGTCCCAATATTTTTGTCCCCAGCCTGGTGCTTAAGTCCAGTCCAGTCTTACGCTGTGCGACTCTTGGACAATTTCTCAGAGAGGGACATTCCTTCCTTCCTTCTTTTTTTTTTTTTTTTTTTTGAGACAGGGTTTCTCTGTAGCTTTGGAGCCTGTCCTGTAACTCACTCTGTACACCAGGCTGGCCTCAAACTCACAGAGATCCACTTGCCTTTGCCTCCCTTGTGCTGGGATTAAAGGTGTGAGCCACCACTACCCAGCAAGGGGAGCATTTCTAAAGAACAGTCACAGTTCTGTAGCCTAGTGAAGGTCCAGATACTAACAAGCAAGTAGTGTGGGCCTTCATCTGATGTCCCAAGACAATGGACAGGCAAGGGGGAAGGTCCACAGCCGCAGCAGCCCTTTCAAAGGTTCCAACTCCAACATTGCTCCATTAGGAACCTTCTAAGCCAGGGATCTGAGGGACACTTCCATCTGCAATAGGGTTTAGATTTTCCATTTTGAAAAGTATACAATATTATTTCACAAGGTAAAAATCAGTATCTACTTTAAAGTGAATAGTGTTACAACAGGTGTCTTTTAAGGAAAATATATTTACAGTTTGGAAAGACCACCATGGCTAAGGACTGGTTTTGCTCTTGCAGCAGAGGGCCTGGGTTTGGTTCCCAGCATGGTGTACATATCATCCCACGATGATTGCGCACGCGCACACACACATACACACAAAATGAAATAAAACACATGCATATTCAAGCACATTTTGGCTATGTGAAAATGGTAGCAGTATACTGAAACAAACAAAAATTCAAAACAGGAAAAATCCTATTGCCTAATTAGTTGTTAATAAGAAGTAAAGGCTTAAAACAATGATAACACATGATGCATCTATAAAAAATGTTGTCTGCATACAGACACATGAACAGCAAATACAAATGCACACAATAGTATAAATCAAACATAAAAGGCCAATCATGTGGACCAGTGCTATTGACACTGGAAGTTCAGACACTTGAATCCCCGGGAACGAACGAAGCAAAGGTGTCACACAAAGTCATAGTTCACATTCTGATAGACCATCAGCAGCAGGAGAGAGGATAACGAAAAACAAACACATAAACTGTGTTCTTTCTTCATGAATCTCTGCAGGAAAGTCTGCTTTAGATGTTCTGTAGAACCAATCCAACCATTACATTTCCTCAGTTGGTAATGCTGTGAAGCCTGATGTGTGACTAAGACATATCTCAGGTCCTGCTTGCTGTGTAGAACTCAAGGTTGCTTCTCACCTAATTTACGGGCCAGACTGAGACCCTCTTGTCTACAGAGTCCTAATAGACCTTTCAGTTCTAGTCAGTCTCTTACTCTTTTATGTCAAAACACCAAAAATCTTTCCTATAGACATTAGCCATCAACATTTACTATCTTTGAACCCTTTGTTAGAAGTGAGAACAAAGACTCATCCCTAGGGATCCTAAGAGAATGAAATGAAATATTTAAGAAGAAAGCTCAGCCAGGCATTGGTAGGACATTGGTGGAGCACTCCTTTAATCCCATCACTTGGGAGGCAGAGGCAGGCAGATCTCTGTGAGAAGTCTGAGGCCAACCTGGTCTACAGAGAGAGTTCCAGGATATCGAAGCCTGTTACACTGAGAAACCCTGTCTTGAAAATAAAAAATGAAAAAGAAAATGAGTCTGGAATATAGCTCAAATGGAAGAGGCTTCTTACTGCGCACACAGCCTTTGGTTCGATCCCCAGCGGAAGGGCATGGCACACACCTGGAATCCCAGCAAGTCAGGGGGAAGAGACAAGTTCAAGCCCAGCCAGAAAAATTCTAGGCTAAGCAGCTAAGACCACAAGGGTGAGGAGAGTCACTGGGAGAGCAGGCAGAGAAAGGAGATCAAGAAAAGGGGAGGCATATGCTGTAAAGTATGGTAATAAGTTAATTATTTTGGTACTAGATATCCAGCAATATACATAAAAATATGGGATTAATTATGTGACTGGTAAGCAAAAGGTTATAAGATCTTAGCCTAATTAATCAGTGGCAGCATTTAAAAAAAAATGGGGCAGCAACAACCCAGACTCAGTATTATATAAATTAAGTGACATTCAAAAAAATAGTAAAAAGTCATAAAATGTATTCACATAAAATCTGGTGAAGCAACTCACCTTACAGTCAAAGGAGCCCTAACATATTAGGACTACACTGTTTAAAAGATCTGAAGATTCTTTTTAAGAAGATACAGTCAGGCTGCACAGCCTGCCTTTAACCGCAGTACTCTCATGGTAGGCAGATCTAAGTTCAAGGAAAGCCTGGTCTACTGAGTGAGTTCATGACAACCAGGACTACACAGAGAAACTCTGTCTTGAAAAACAAAAAAACTAAAGAAAAATAAAAGATAAAAACACTCAAGTAGAACAAAACCAAACAACGCCATTCAAGCTATCGCTACACCTCTCCACACACTGGTGCTGGGGGCTCACACGGGACAACGTTGGTCTCCTGGAGACTCAGGTCTCAGCCAACTGAACCAAGGGGTGTAACTAGGGTCTGTAAAACAAGCTTCTAGGGGTATCCTGCAGTTTCTTTCTAATTGGCAAATGCAATGGACTCTCTCAGTTTAAAAAGGAAGCTAAAGGGAGGGAAGACAAAGAAACACAGCCTTTCATGAGAAAATTTCAATTGAATTAATTCCCTTTGAGGTTCACACCTCTATGTATGGAGGAAGAGAAAGCTAAGGACAAATGGACTGATTGCAGGTTTTTAAGGTTATTTTATGATTCAAGAACAAATTTTTAAAGAAACATTTAATAATTCTGAAGATGTTTTAAAACCAACAAGGAGATAAGTGTTGCTCTATCTGATGAACTCTCCAACCTCTGTTATAGTCAAGAACAAGATGCCGACTGACTGGACGCAGTGACAGGAGAAAGCACACCCTAAGTCTGAAGGGCATACATCATGCTGAAGGGCTCTGATCAGCTGCAGTGGTAACAGTCAGTGAGGTCAGGTCAAAGGGGGTCAAAGCAAGCCAGGATATGGGCAAAGGAATACATCAAACACTGATTTTAAAAGGGCAATTAATCTTACCCAGAAATGCTTCCTGGGGAATGAGATCTCCATCTTAAGAGCACACTATATGCTGTAAATGAACACGCACACACGAGCACAGGGCTTTTATCCCGTGATCACAAACAGAAGGAGAGAGAGTGCTGTTTATCAGAGCCACAAGCCTTTTACAGCACTCCATTAACACCTTCCGGGTCTAGGCTCACTCAGGGCGTCCTAAGGCCAGTCCGTGTATCTTTCTTTCATATATAAGCTGTCTATTATATATTTTATTTTATTCTTAAAATGTTTCCGGAGCTTTGGCTCTTGATAGTTTCATGAATTTCTGAACACGTGCATTCTCTTGACTACTGCACTATTGGTTAGAAGGCATAAACCAAAATTTAAATTAAAACCACATACTTCATGGAAACTGTAGTTAGTGACTGTTTAGACCATTTAAATAAACTTATTAAGAGCTCTTAAATTGAAAAATTAAGGCAAAAGTTAAATATTAAGCCTTGCTCGCCTTTAAAAAAGATACAATTTTAAAAAGGGAGATTTCAAAAATATTTAAAAATGTTGTTATTACTGTTTTTGTATTATGTGTTCATGAGTAGAATTACTTCTCTTACCACTATGGATTCTGAACTCACATCACCAGGAACCTTTACCCATTGAGTGACCAAGCAGTTCTTAGCTTTCTTACATGGTGACCAATGGAGCAGTTGCACCATGTGTCAAGGCAGGGACACAGAACCTGGTTTGCTTTACTGAATGGTATGTACATATCATTTCATTTCCTAATGCCACCAACACAGTAAGCACAGTATAAGCCTATGCCTTCTACTTTGGGGGAAAGCCAGGTTAACTCACTTAGTTTCCTGAGATTAAGATAAAAATAATTGAGGAGGGGAAATTAGAGGCATCTTTTGTTGGATCCATTGCTAGAGAAAGAACGCAATCATTTTAGTTCTCTGATTTTAGACAAGATACATATGAATGGACTTGGGTCTAAAGAGACTCCATAGCAGCAGGGTGGTTAGCAGTGCCTGCGTGACGCACAAAGCAGAGGGCTGGAAGGAGAGGCAAGCAATCAAGGCAGAGTGTATGACAAATACCTAACTATCACTACTAAGTGGAGGCCGAACCTTATCAATGGTTCAGCAGATCTTTGCTCACAAAGGCCCAACATTTAAAATGTTTTTAGACTTTCCACTGCACAGTGTTTCTTCCATAACATATAAATGCAATCAAGAGCAGGGAACAATAAAAGCAAACTCAGCTAGAAGAGACTAAAAGACAAGGCTCCCACTTCTGGGTGGGTCACTACGGTAGTCTTCCTGCATGCAAACATTCCATTAGCATCAACAGCACCGGCAGCCTACTTCTCAACCTCTTTAACCTGTTTTAACAAGTTAAGTGACAATCAAGCCTGCTACACTATAAGCAGCGACTGTGGAGATGCTGCAGTTCCTTCTTTACCACAAGTACATTTCTGGCATTTCTACTCCTGTCCAGAAGCTGATTCCTCAACATGTTAATCAGTGGCATAGAAGTCTTGCCATAAGTGAGGTGTAATAGGCCTTTATGAATTTCCTATGAACTTTTGTTTGTAAAAATATGTTAACAGGGAGATGGCGGAGTGGTTAAGAGCACTTTGTGCTCTTCCAGAGGACCTAGGTCCAATATCCAGTACCCACATGACAGCCTACAGGTGTTAGTAATTCCTGTTCCAGGTGATCTGACTCCCTTACACAGACATACATGTGGGCAAAACACTAATGTACATAAAATACATGTATCAATAAAAAGAACAACTAGGCTAGTTGTAAAATTTTACAAATATAAGACTATGAAGTCTCACATGGGAAAAAGTTGTCTCATGTTCTACAAGCATACTGTAATAGGAAATTATTATTATTATTGCATAAACTAAGAAACCTGGACTCATTAAAAAAATTCAATGGTTTCCCAATTCAAATAGCAGGAGGGTACAGAGAGATACTAGTTTACATTCTAATGTAATGCAGACAATGACTAGAGTTATACAACCATTACCTCATTCTTCACTCATCTTAGGTTGCGCGGTGGGGGGAGGGAAAGGAGGAGGGCATACTTCAGTTTTGACATGTGGTCACAAATTCAAATGCTAACTCCTCTGGGAGCAGTGGCTGTAGTAACAATGCACACTCTTAGATATCAACAACCAACTTTAACCCTTTCCAGCACCTGAAAGACCTGCCTCTGAGTGTTTTTGTCACCCACCCCCAGCTGTTGTGTCTGAGAATAACATACCACACCATATGAAGAATTTACCATACAGAACCATATAGAACAAGGAAAAAGATGAATTTACTAAAATTTTATTTTTGTGACTCCTGTGGTTTTATAAAGCATATTAAAGATAAGATAACTGCCAGACATGATGGCACATACTCTGTGAGGCAGAGGCAGTTGAATTCTTGAGTTCCAGGTAGCATGATCTACATAGTAAGTTCCAGTCCACCAGGCTCAATAACTAGTAAGACTCTGACACATGTACATACATATATACGTATGCACACTCACACACACACACACGCACACACACACACACACACACACACACACACACACACAGAGAAAAGTAATTTTGAAGTCAGATCACCTAAACTCAATATTCCAAGTCCCCAGCCTCAATCTCAGTGAGTTTTAATAACTCTCCAACATTTCCAAGGTTACCGACAACTTCAGGCATGTACAAAGAAAAGGCAGACAAACTCAGCAAACAGAATGGGCAGGACAGTTGACACTACATGTCATGCAAAGGCAGCTGGTGAGGGTTCTATGGTAGGCACATGCACTATGTGACCGTCCCCCTTTTCCCTTTCCAATTGCTTCACTTCTGCCCATCTTCATTATAACTCAATTTTTACTCTCTCGTCAGAACTGATGAGGGCGATACTCACTGCATCTTCAGTCCCGATCATCCCACAGCTGTGTATTTTGCTGTCCATTCAAACTGGACCAAAGCTTTCTTCATAGAACATTACTCTATCTTTTGTATCTTAGAACAACAAGACAACATGTACAATACAAAGAAAATGAAAATTTATAGCATCAAATGGACCCAAGAAGTTAACGTTGTCAAGGAAGGATAGCAAGGAGTTAAATAAGAGCACAGAAGTTGGAAGGGAACTGGAAAGGGAAAACACGCAAGCTTACTGAACAACATCCCTCAGGGGAGAGAGCTACAGGATGCTAGGACTAACCTGTCATGAACTAAGTCTTTCTTTACACCGTGCTGTCTGTGTAATATCAAAGACAAAATCAGGAAAAAATAGCCCAACACAGAGAACTAATCAATGAAATCTTAAAAGAAACTTATAGAAACAAGAGTGGAGGTTTGTTAAGCTATGTAGCTTACCAATTTTTATAATTATATTGGAACAATGGAAAATAAAGTATGAGTCAGTAAAGTTTATAGGCTTTTTATATTATCCTAAATAAAAATTAAGCATATGACTTTTGATTTTTAAATATTAACATTTAATTTATTCATTTTGTGTCAGATGACAACTTTTAGGGGGTCACTGCTACTATGTGGATCCCAGGGACTGAACTCAGATTGACAGTTTGGTGGCGGGTGGCCTGGTTTCTGACCCTGACACTGTAGTACTGAAACAGGAAGATACGTGATTGGAGCCCAGTGCAGAAGGCATTCATCTCTGAGTCATTTTACCCACTGAAGCCACAGACACCATGTACCTGTGCTCACCTTTGCTTGTTTCCTGTTCCTTCTGTCTTGGCTAATTTCCCTAGTAACTTACAGATCAAAAGGAAAAGAACACAAAGCAGATCATCGAGGTACTCCAATGACCCAAGCTCAGCACATTCTGCTGTCACGATGAACTAAGACTGAATTCTTCCACGCTGAATCACAGGGAGGGGCTTGCAATGGTGCCTGCCAAATGGGTTCTGTAAGCACTTTCTCTTTTTATCATGTGATGACAGCTAGGTCTTATCCACACACACCCAAATTTCAAGTCTTTCACTTTCAGCTTGAGTTCAGGTGTGCCAAAATGCTCCACTCTGACAGCGGACAGGTACCCTGAACCACACACTGCATCTCTGACAGCGGACAGGCACCCTGAACCACACACTGCATCTCCACTCTGACAGCGGACAGGCACCCTGAACCACACTCTGCATCTCCACTCTGACAGCGGACAGGTACCCTGAACCACACACTGCATCTCCACTCTGACAGCGGACAGGCACCCTGAACCACACACTGCATCTCCACTCTGACAGCGGACAGGCACCCTGAACCACACTCTGCATCTCCACTCTGACAGCGGACAGGCACCCTGAACCACACTCTGCATCTCCACTCTGACAGCGGACAGGCACCCTGAACCACACTCTGCATCTCCACTCTGACAGTGGACAGGTACCCTGAACCACACACTGCATCTCCACTCTGACAGTGGACAGGCACCCTGAACCACACACTGCATCTCCACTCTGACAGCAGACAGGCACCCTGAACCACACTCTGCATCTCCACTCTGACAGCGGACAGGCGCCCTGAACCACACACTGCATCTCCACTCTGACAGCGGACAGGCACCCTGAACCACACACTGCATCTCCACTCTGACAGCGGACAGGTACCCTGAACCACACACTGCATCTCCACTCTGACAGCGGACAGGCACCCTGAACCACACTCCGCATCTCCACTCTGACAGCGGACAGGCACCCTGAACCACACTCTGCATCTCCACTCTGACAGCGGACAGGCACCCTGAACCACACTCTGCATCTCCACTCTGACAGCAGACAGGCACCCTGAACCACACACTGCATCTCCACTCTGACAGTGGACAGGTGTCCTGAATCACACACTGCATCCCCACTCTGACAGCGGACAGGCACCCTGAACCACACACTGCATCTCCACTCTGACAGTGGACAGGTACCCTGAACTGTGCACTGCAGTTTTTCTACTCAGAGACTTGAAGCTTCTAAATACCACCCATAGATTTTAAATGCTATTTTTCCTAATTATAAATATGAAATAAAAAGAGGCAAGGATAAAAGTTTTCCAAAAGAAAGACACAGAGTTAAGGATGTGTCCAATTTCATGCATGATATGAAATTTAATGCTGTGTATTGGTACTATGTATGTCATACCAGCAAAGTATGAGTCTTTCAATCAACTAGCGCTTGCTGATTTGAGGAGAAGACGCCTGTTAATTCACCCACAACACCTGAACAATCTGAAGCAGATCTTCAGGTTAAAGGTTTTTTGTTATTTTTTATTCGTTTTACACATACAGGTGTTTTGTCTGTCTGCATTATATCTGTGCACCATGTGTGTGCCTTGTCTTTGAAGGTCAGAAGAAGGCATCAGTTATAGACAATTGTGACTCTAACAGTTACAGTCATCATGCAGGTGCTGGAAATCAAACCTAGATCTTCTAGAGAGCAGCCAGTGCTGGAACCACTAAGTCATCTCTCCAGGCACCCCCCCCCCCGACATTAAGCAAACAAATGGTTGCTCATGGCTAATAGTCAGGAAAGAGGTCAGTTGTAGGTGTGTAGAAGTTAACATTCTGAGGGGACAAAATATTCTAATTGCAAATCATAACAGCAGCTATACAGCTCTACAGAGTTTATTTTTAAAAAGCTACTGAGATATCAAAAAAATTGAATGGAAGCAAGCTTTAATGAAAGTTAAAATTATAAGACAGTAAAGAGGGATGGTGTCCAAGGACATAAAACAGCTTAGTGTTACTTCACATGTAGTTATCATAACTAATATGATTTGGGGTTAGCCCTATACAAAGAATTCAGTAATTTAATGGTCAGGGGAACACTTACCCTACCCTAGAGATACAAGGCTTATAGGAAACCATGAGACATGCTGATACGTAATGTGTAGTTTAGGAGTTCAGGTAAGGCAAGTCACACACTAAGACTTCATAAAACATATAACCTCTAAAACCAGTAAATCTCGATCAGTAATTCTGTGTTGTTTTCTTAAGCCTTTCGGATATAGTGTCCCACCACCCCCACCAGTTCTAATTCTATTTCTTAGCAAAACCACTTCCTTAGATTCTTTCATAAGAAACTACTAAAGAAATGCTTTCACGATTAGCAATTCCTACCTCCTTCCTACTAGGTCCAAGAGTAAGGATGCTCAGGGTATTACGAACATGATCATACATCGCTGAAAATTCCTCTTAAAAACTAGTCAGTGATGAGCATTGTAATAGATCATGGGGCTGAGACTGCAAACTGTTTAATTTCTTACCCAATGGCTGGGTGAGAAAGGCAACAGGACACCCGCCTATATGTCCTCATACATGCATACATGTGTACATGTGCATATTTACAGAAATGCTCTCAGATTTTAGCAGTGCTGATGTAACAGCATATATGGAAACCTTTACAGCTGAGCACACGTGACAGCTACCATAAAAATGTAGGCACACTAAAAACACCATGGAAATCATCTTTAGGTTTTGTGCGTAGATAGGTTGGCGTATGTGTGTGAGTGTACAAATTAACTTGGTGCTTAAGCTTGCATTCTATCCCCAAAATAATTCATTACATGTATGCAAATTATTTCACTTTCCTAAAGAAATCTGAAGCATCTTTGGTGCCAAGAATCTCCAACACATGTACATGTGCACTGATTTTCAGATATATAAACTCATTACAGTGGTACGTACAAACCTCAAAGCATGAGAGGTGTATTTTATTTTGCCAAAGACAACTGATTTCTTGTTTTATTACAAATGTTATAAAGCAGAAGATTTCCCCTTAAAAGGTAATAAAAGATACTTTCCTAAGATTTATCAATATAGAATATCCACTTAACCCCAGCAACCAAAGGTAGTATGGAAAATTCTTTATAAAAGATAGGAAACATGAATTGACAAACAGAAGATGTGTTACATTCAGAGCCATTAGGAAAGTTACATACCAGCCCACCAGCTAGATGCTAGTGATCAGATTTGAATTAAAAAATGTTTTCACAAAAACTTTCAGAAAGGTGCTGTCTAAAAGATGTCTGGATACAGAAATGAAGAAGCAGCACCACTAGAAATCAAGAAGCTGTGGGTACTGAGTAAGAGTAAACCAGTGTTTATTGGGTAATATGAGCATTGAGCTAAGAAATGTACTTTGATGGCTGGACTAGGACCAGGGTTCCTAGTCCTTGGGTTGCTAAGGGCCTTACCTTCTGGGGTGATTGCAGAAGGACAGACTTCTTTGAGAAGATCTCCAAGTGTATGCAGCTGTCCATCTGCAGCCACAGGACGGAAGAGCTTCTGAATGAAAGGTCGTTCAGTCGTCGTCTGTTTGAAAAAGGAAAATAATGCAAGCAAGTAAGTCTTTGTTGCTGTTGCTACTTACCACACACACACAGATCATAAGCATGGTCCTGGCACTAGTGTCTTCTGATGTGACTTAATCATAAATACACATAATAATAAGTATCACTGATGCAATATCACTGGGGAAAAAGGTTAACATAATAAACTCACGTGAATCAGATTCATGCAAATATGGAATGTCAGACACTCTTAAAAATCAACTAGCTAGACTTCAAGTAGCAAATCCCCCTTCCTCAATAGAGACAAAAGGCAGTGTCAATAACTCTAAAAGTGATACCATAAAGTCACCAAATACAGAAACACACCATGGCTGATGACTGCATTAAAAAGTAAAATTTTTTTAAGGGGCTGGAGGGATGGCTCAGGGGTTAAGAGCACTGACTGCTCTTGCAGAGGACCATGGCTTGGTTCACAGCACCCATAAGTTGGCTCACAACCATGTCACTCCAATTCCTGGGGATTCAACATCTTTTCTGGCATCCATGGGTATCAGGCATGCATGTGGTGCATATACATACACACAGGCAAAACACTCACACACTTTTTAATTTTAATATTTAAAAAGAAGCTTTTAAAAGAATATATTGTAAGAGTTATTGGTTGCGGGGAGCAAGACATTTGATAACAATGAATTCAGATCAAGTATCCAAGGTTTGATAGAGATAGGATTTCAGTGCCAGATGTGGGATACTTCCCTGAGAGTTAAAGGTCAAGAAGGCCCTAGAGACCACCAAAACAACAGGCTATTATTGCCATTGCACTTGGTTGCCTACCATAACTAGATAGTAAGGCCTTATTGCTAAAGACACCACACACTTTGGTTGCAGGACATATAGAAATCAATTTAGAACTGACCTGGAAATTTCTCCCTGCTGGCTAGCTTTCATAGTGCTGGAAGGTGCTACACAGGCCACTGGGGGAGAAAAACCATCAACAATATTACCCAGTGGTGGTCCCTGCTTGCAACAATACTGACCTGCCAGATGAGACATACCGAAGAAATCATGAAATAATGGTGTGACTCTTGGGGGGCAGGGGTAACCAAATGCTTTCTGATTAGACCTGAGGCCTACCCTACAGGGAGGAATTCAGGCCTGAATGTAAAACAGGGTCAAGCCTCCCACCTGGGGGAGTCACTGGCCCTAGTGGGAACCCACTACTGTTGTTTTTTAAATGGCCATGCTGTTGAACTGGTTTCTACATGTTTACATTTATATCTGTGGATAAGTGTTGCTCTAAACTGGTCAGAGAAACTTCTTGCAGTGGCAGTAATACAGAGACTTATAACTGGTCAAAACAGGAGAGTGAGTCACTGAGTATTCGTCCCTAAATAGGAAGTCTACATCAACCCTCCTACCCCCAGGCTCAGGGAGCATCATAGGGCAGACAACGAGGACTGCGAAATGCTGTCATGACATGGCTTCGGCACTCATGAACTCACAGCAACTGTGGTCACCTGCACAAGATCAAATGGTACAGCACGGATGGGGGAGGGGCACAGCAGGACCCACCCTGAGCTAAGGAGCTATTGGCAGCTGCTGGCTGCTGAAGGATGGTCATTATTCTTCAGGTGTGTAGTTGATGCTAAGTTGCTCATGCCCCAGTGATGCTCCCAGTTATGTGCACAGCAGCACTAACTGGAGTGAATGAGTGAGTTACTTGAAAAAATAGAAGAAAAGAAAAAGAAGACACAGAAGGAAACTGGGTATGATCAAGGTAATCTGCATTCACATAAAACTGTCCAAGAATAAGTAAAAATATTTTTTCAAAAACAAACAGCCTACACAAAAGAACCCAGCTGACTACTGCACTGAAAAGGAACACTCTTCTTAGAAGAGTTTCTGTAAGAGTGCTGCACCCTGGTAACAGACATCCGCTAACAGCATTCTCACCAAACTTCTAAGGTTTGACAGAATTATCAGGATAATCACAACAGGATTTATTCCTAATAGCTGCATATCCGATCCACTCCTAAAAGACCATTCTGGAATCAAGCACCTGAGGCTGGCCTGGGACCTACCAGCCCGCCTCCAGTTTACCACATGAATGCTGGGTCTGCAGATGGTCCCCACACCAGCTCAACATCTCAGTTTCTCATCTGTTGTTAGAGGACTGTGCCAAGCACAAACAGGTAAATTAAGAGAATGGAAAATATTTCTTTTCACCTCAACTGTTAGTCCATTTTGTGATGTTAAGCTTTAATTTAAAGCCTCTTGGTATAAAAAAAAATCACAAAATATGCCTAAGAACAAAATACGCCTAACCTAAAAATATGACTTCAAATACTTACAAAAAGACAAATCTTTGGGTGAAAATAATACACACATACACACACACACACGCTTTTAATCAGAGGAAGTTCTCAGTCTTTTTGAAACTCCTATCATTTAAAAAACTAATAGAAACTAAAAACATGTGAAAAACATATAAATGTTAGCAATTCAGTGAATATATAATAAATGTTAAAATGGTATGTGAACAATATAACTGAGAATTTGTGGCCATCATAAAAATAGACTGTGCAAAACAAAAGCTTAGAAATAGTTCAGTTCCCTTCACTTCTTTATAAAGCCTATAGTTTACTACACACATTAAATAAAAACTATCATGTCCAGGTAACAAAGATAATAAAGTCAGCGGAGTCCCAGAAGGAAAAGGAAAAGGGACGAAGGTAATCACTTAAATCGCCACCACCCACTTTGGGTTGTCTACCTTTCGGGTCACCAAGAGGCTTAAGACGTTTTAGGAGTGGAAGTGATGCGAGGAAAAGAGGCTTTTCCTCCAGACTAATGGGAAGCAGCATGGGGTCAGCCTCGGCAGGGGATGAAATGAAGACAGGTGGCAAGAGGTGACTGCCTAAAGCAAGCCTTGGTGAGACAGCAAGGCCAGGGTGGGAGGGCGGAGGAAGGGTGCGGGAGGGCAGCAACGTATTCCCACCTAAGAGAGGCACGGAGAGCGTACCTCTGAAGCCAGCAACATCACGGGAACCCTAGAGGGTTTGGTTCTCACTCATACCTCATCAGCAGCAGCAATGTGAGGTGGCTGAGTGACCATAAAAATACTTAAAAACAACAGGTTAAATAAAGAGAAAAAGCCAAATAGTTATGTTAGCAAGTTAAAAAAGAAATTCTAATTCCATTATTGAAAAAAATGCCCCATTATATCTCGGAATAGCTCTTGTTTTCACTTTTCCAATTACAACAAAGGTAAAACTTCCTGCAGTAACACACCTTAACTCAATACCATATAATGGTAACCAAGATAACTCTCCAAAGTTCTGTTTCCATCCATTACAAATAAAATGCAAAAGAAACAGCCTACCAAACACAGCCAAGTAGATAACTAATACTGCATCACTGTTGACAGAACAACTCTAGCTTGCTTCAGTCAACTTAATACACCTATTCTAGTAAATTAGAAATTAGAAAACATATAGACTGTGAAAGAGGCACATTCTCACAAACAAACAAAGTCTGAGTTTCAGGCATTTATTAAACTACATGCAACAAAAATTTAAGGTATTGACAAAGAGTGCAGACTCTGATGAAATAGAGTTAGCAGGCAGTTCTGTCATTCATTATAGAACCACGGACACAATGACCCAAATTTCCTGAAAGCACAATGACCCAAATTTTCTGAAATCACTCGCGCGCACACGCACACACACACGTACACAGATGAGCCTAAAAACATTCCATTCTGCAGAAAAGCCCATGTAGGAAGGTAAACAATTTAAAATAGCTTCAGAAGTCCCTGAAACTGACCAGATTCACAAGCACTACCCCTCCCCAAGCAGTAGAAGTACCTCTCTGTTGAAGGAAAACTGAGCTATAGACTCCCAGACAAGCTGAACTGCAAAGATAATTCTGAGCAGACCAGCTACCTGAAAGAGAGACACCTGGAAGGGGCATTCTATCACTTGCATGCAGGATGTGCTGTGTGCTTCAGGTTCCCAGCTTTTATGAGCTGTCATTCATGATGGGGCTGGCAATGGGGATCCAGCTGTCTTTGAGTCACTTCTGCTCCTGTAAGTAACCCCTCACCCATACTCCTGCAAATAACCCCAATAAAGCTTGTTGGTTCAGGAACTTGGACTTTGATGGTGTTCATACTTTGGTCCTCCATTGGATCCCTATCTGGGGTGTGTTGTGTCTCCCCAGAAAAAGTTTTGTCACAGCCCAGCGGTGGTGGCGCATGCCTTTAATCCCAGCACTTGGGATTAAACTCTGTGAATTCGAGGCTGGGCTGGACTGACAGCCTCCAAAACAATACAGAGAAACCCTGTCTCGTAAAAACAAACAAAACAACAACAACAACAACAACAAAAAAACCAAAAAGAAAAAGTTTTGTCACATAACAACAATGCTCAGACCAGCACAAGTTAGAAACAGTTTTAGTTCAAAGATAAGAAAGAACAGTATTGCCGGTGGTGGCACATGCCTTTAATCCCAGCACTTAGGAGGCAGAGGCAGGAAGATCTCTGTGAGTTCTAGGCCAGCCTGGTCTACAGAGCTGCACAGAGAAAGCCTGCCTTGAAAGATCACAAAAAGCAAGCAAGCAAGCAAGCAAGCAAGCAAGCAAGCAAGCAAGCAAAAGAACAGTATCTTAGAGAGACTTCTACTTGAGAACTTAACGATGAGAGGGGCCTGATTTATTAAAGTCTGCACAGAATTTGCTAACAGTACTCCCTCAAAGGTTTAACATCTCCCAGTGACATGAATCACAAATGAACAGGCAATCTCTTGTGTTGCTGTCAGTATACCACCATGGTATATAGTGCTCACCTGGCATTTGAGTGTTTTGGTTCAACCCCAGCACCACAAATACAAGCAAAGGCCCAAATCTTTTGCTCTAGGAGCTTTAGATGTATTCTCTAGGACCCTTGGTTAGGCTGAAGAAACAGATACTGACAGCTTATACATGTCATCAGCTATTTTACATGTGCTGGTTTTAAGTCCCTTTAAATAGAGTGGTTGAATAGAGGGACATTTATCAGTAATATTTACATGATTTAGAAGGATTGCTCTAATGGAGTGAATGATATCAAGTTATATTATATGTATACCCCAAAATGTCTCAATGAAACACATTATTTTGTACAATGATTCTAACTGATAAAAAACAAAATGTAACAATTATAGGTGGTGCAAACCTATAATCTCAACACTCAGGAAGCTGAGGCAAGGAGATCAAAATTTGAGGCTAAACTAGGCTGGATAGTGACAAAGCATGGAAAATAAGAAAGAAAATAGAAAGGAAAACCCAAACTACACAGACTAGATGGGGACTTGTTGTTCAATTATTGCAGAGGATTTGTTATGGATTACAGGTATTTACAAGATTTAGAGGAAAAAAAATCAAGCTATATTGAACTAGAATTGAAAGTAGCAATGTCTACTGATTGAAAATGTAATTAGACTTTCTTAATTTGGTAACAAGTACTATATGGTAAGAACTGCATCTAGGACTTACAGAAGCATGCTCAAGGGACCAACAGTTTTCTTTTTTGACAAAAACTACTTTTATATTACCAACAAAATAAATTTAATTGGAAGGTATTAGAATAACTGTGCTTTAAATAAAAATCCAAGACAATTAGATTAAAACAAACCAAACCGGGACTCCTTACCAACAAGAACAAAAATATAACAACAATAACAACAAAAACAACAAGGAAAACCCCTAACAAGTTATGTAAGTTTAAGTTCTCAGGGTGGAAGATGCCCGAGCAGGTAAAGTAAAGCAGCCACTGCTTAGTACAATGAATGGAAATTTTAAAACACACCATTTCAAAAGACAATAGAAACCAAGTGAAACATAGATAGCCGTCAACTTCCCAACTTAGAATCGTACTGATCTTTTAATGAAGAAAGAGATAACGACATTTCAACATTCATGGGGACCTGGAATAACAGTACTTGTTAGAAATTCGTGAATAACAAAACCCAGCTAAGGGCTAGAGCGCAGACTGCAGCAGAATAAGCAAGTGTGACTGGAATCCCAACATCTAGCACAATGTACTGACTCCAAGTGTCATCCAACACTGGAAGTCTGTTTCTCAGTCTGATAAGCTGGGAAATGTTATCTATAAATTATTATGATAAAATAAGACAGATAATAATTAAAATGTAAAATAAATAATGCACTAGGTGGTAACAAAGGCTAATTCTTTTCATCCTGACTTTTAAACCACTATTAAATGAAAGGAATCATTTTTTACAGAACCAATTACAGGGAGAATCAAAAGTAATTAACAGTCTACCTTCAGCTTCCTTTGATACTTTATTAATTCGAATAAGTGCTCATGGCACAAAGTCAAAGCTTACACGGGACATGCTGCTAGACTTTCCCAACAGCAACGTGACAGAGGCTTCAAACCGTCACAGCCACATGTGGCTCAAGATAGACTCATGCATGTCCAATTTTGCATCACATGATTTTCAGAAGCAGGCTCATATTTAAATTAACTTAAGAATATACACAATTACAAGATCCACTAAATACAAGTAACAGAGCCGTTTAAATCAATGCTTAAGACTTTATATTAAACAATCTCTGGTAGGAAACCAGGAAGAGGAGCAGAGGGATTCCTTTATCTGTTATGGAGGGAAACGGAGACCTGAAAATGAGCATGCTGAGTGGTCCTGCTAAAAGAGTCTGGAGTCTACCTTCAATACTCCTAACACCACCAAGAAATAATAATTAGGATTTGAAAAGCTGTCATTGTTACAGTCAAGAACATTTAATCTCCAAAGCAGCAGAGTCTTAATTGAGATGATGATTCAATTTAAAGCATACATTCCAATCCATCGTCACATCTGGCTTAAAGGTAATTTTGTCTCATTGAAATTATTATATTTATTATAATTCTGTCTAGACAATGCCAAATGTATTTTGTCACATAGTAGTTAAAGCAAATACAGATAACAGTTTGTGCCCTCTTTACATCCTTTCACTAAGGAGTATGTGGTACAGGGTAGCACGGTTAACTACTGAGGACTGAATTTGATGCTGAGCCCTCTGACAGAAGAGACAGTTGTCTGGATTTATGCTTTTTATTGTGTATGTATGTGTGAGGTATTTGTGTGTACACATTGGTCAGAGGCTGACATCTAGGGATTTTTAAAATCACGTCTCCACTCTTTAAAATTGTATTCATTTACTTTTATATCTATTTTGCCTGCATGAATGTCTGTGTATCACAGACATGTCTGGTTCCCCTGGAGGCCAGAAGAGGGCTTTAGATCCCTTGAGACTGGAGTTAAAGATGGTTGTGAGCTACCACAGGTATGCTGGGAACAAACTCAGGCCCTCTGGAAAAGCACTGAGTCCCTGTTTCAGCTAGCATGGCTGGCCAGTGACCTCAGGGGCACTCTGCAGTAGGTAGACAGCAGCACGCAGTCCGCTTTACATGGGTCCTAGGAATCTGAACTCAGGTTCTCACATTAATACATCAAGGACTTTCTCAGCAGGGCCAGCTCCCTAGCCCTATTTTAACTTTTTATATGAATTTTTAGTAGCATGGTCAGAGAAGATTCATATAAGACAGTACTATTAATGATTCTACAAAGTTATCTTAATACATTAAGATCTCTCTCCAAAAGAATTCAGTCATACTAAGAGAATCATAGCTGATGTTTAACATTTTTTGCTAATTTTATTGAAAGCCAAACTAAAATGTTAGGTGAATATAAGAATGACGTAACTAATATCTTAGTTATTTTCTTCTGGAAAGTCAAAAGGTAGTTTTGCATGACGTTTTTATCTTTATGGATATTACCATAAAGTAAATTAGAAACACTTTCAATTTGTACAAATAAAGTAGTGAGAGGAAACGCCTGAGTAAAAGCAGCTGTGACCTCAGAAGTGGGAGTGCTCTGAAGGCCAGTCAACTGTCTTCCCCAGGAGACAGACGAGTCTAAACCCAGCCAAGAACCCGTGACTCTGCACAGAAACAGAACATCTCCTACGCTTGCCCCTCCATACATGCTCCAATAGTTTTACAATGAATGCTGAAGCTTACCATAGGGGGATATTATTTTTTTGATGATGTATATACTTTTTCAATGTTTCTCAATGAAATTATATGAAAATTCCTATTCAATTTTTTGAAGAGGCAAATAAAAGTGGTATTTCAGAGATTTGGCTGCTGATATAATCTCCAGATCAGCAAGTTTAAAAATAAAGCACCTGATTATTATGAAGCATTAGAGAAAAGTAATGAAATAAAAGCACAAAACTCTTAGAAGAAAACTAAGGAAGACACCTGAGACCTTGGATCAACAAGGTCAGATCAGATTTTCTTAGCCATGAAAAACCTAAAAGCATGAGAAACAGCAGAACTTCACCAAAAACTGAAAAGTTTGGGCTTCAAATGACACCATCAAGGAAAAAAAGAAAAAAGAAAAAAGAAAGAAAATCCGGAGTAAAAGGTAATATTTTGCAACTCCTACTTTTGATAAGACTAGTATTTAGAATATATAAAGAATTTTCAAAGCAATAGAAAGACAATCTCACTTAAAAATGATCAAAGGGCTTGACAGGTAAAGTTGCTTGCTGCACAGTCCTAATGACCTGAGTTTGATCTCCAGAACCCACAGAAGCTAAGAGAGAAGAGACTCCACAAAGTTTTCTTCTAACCTCCACATACGCACTGTGGCATGTATGCCCGTCAACCACCACAGTCTCGTATGAATACACAAAGTAAAAATAATAGCTAACTAACTAAAAAGAACAAAGGCAGATGGGTATAATGGTATACACCTATAATCACACCTATAATCTTAGCACTTGGGAAGTAGAGGTAGAGTTCACAGTCATTCCTCAACTACAAAGCAGGGTTGGGGTTAGGGCCAAGGCCACTGGACTCAAAGCCTGCCTCTAAACATGTCCTCCCCCCATAACTAACTAAATAAACAAACAAAACCCAGAAACACACAAAAGCCAGTAATTTAAAGATATTTCTCAGAAGAAGATACTAAGCACATGGGAAGATTCTAGGCAGTGCCATTAGTCATCAGAGAAACGCAGATCAAAACTACATTGTGGCCATGGAGCAGGGCTGAGATGAAAATGACAGAGTCTAAGCACTGGCAAGCTGCTGACACCTTCATTTAGTATGAGTAGGAATACAGCGAAGATGCTTTGGGAAATACATCAACAATACTTCAAAACACCAAACAATCAGCATTCAATGGTACTCTTTAAATACCTACAGCAGAAAAAGGAACATAAATGATTACCATAAAAATTACGAATTATCACTCATTATTACATTCATAATAGCTTGAAGTGAATACAATCCAAATGTCTATCAGTGGGCAACAGCCATATCCTGGATCATACAAAGACCCTGTTGCTCTAGATGATCCACAGCAAGCATGAGCCTGGGATATCATGCAAGTGAAAAGACTCCATACAAAGACCTGTGTAGCATATCACCCTAATTTCTTACTATGTCCAGAACAGGCAAAAGCACAGACACAGAAATAAGTTAGTGGTTGGAGTAAGTAGGGAGTTGAGTCTGGGGTTTCCTCTTTGGGAGATGAAAATGTGAAATTGTTTAGTTTTGACAGCGGCATGAATTCGTGATGTTCTGAAAAACCCACTGAATAGTAGTACTGTTGTATGA
Source organism: Mesocricetus auratus (assembly GCF_017639785.1). NCBI lineage: Eukaryota > Metazoa > Chordata > Mammalia > Rodentia > Cricetidae > Mesocricetus > Mesocricetus auratus. The sequence goes on along the minus strand of NW_024429210.1, from coordinate 250,096 downwards.
GGGACACGTATGCTACTAGAAATAACAACTTAACAAAACTGTTGAATACTCAGGTGTGGTTAGTACAAGACCTTTAAGAAAGAACAAGACACTGTTCCCTACCACACACACACACACAAAGGCCCCCCAGCCCCATTTTATTTTTTACTCATATGACTTGATAAGAGTGATGAATCTTCTTGGGGAAGAACTTAAGCTTTGTACATGACTTACTTAAGCTTTGCAAATGAGTTACTTCAAAACAATTGTTATATTAAAATACAGTCAAAGAAGGTGACAGACTCCAAAGGTTAGAGAACTATTCTTATCTTTTATCAATTTATAACATCTTCTCATTCTGAATGAGAATAGAGGAAATTTTGACTGTTTGCCAAAAGTTATTTGAAATTTTATGACCTGGTAATTAAAATGCGCCTGAAAAAATTTCAAAGTACAGGATGCTGTTTGTTTTCTGAGAAAGGGTTTCTCTATGTAGTTCCAGCTGTTGTGGATCTCACTCTAGAACCCGGCTGGCCTCCAACTCATAGAGTGCGGATTAAAGGCACGGACCACCACTGCCTGGCCATGATGTTAGTTTTAAGATGCAAGTTTACTAAAATACATGCTGTTAATAAGGGATAATATGAGTGTGCAAACTCACAGGCGACAGGAAAAGGCAAGATTCCCCTGGAACTACAATTAGAGATGGTTATAAGCTTCCCCAATGAGTGCTGGCAACCTAACTCAGGACCTTGCTGCAAGAGTTAACTTCTAACTCCCAGAGCCACACATCTCATGCAGTCTATCCACTTTATTAATGTCTTTCTTCTCAACAAAAGTATTTTTATAAAATCCAGGCACTATGAATTTTCTAAAGATATGGTCACTGAACTTGAACAAGTGAGTTGTGGGGTCATTTCTAGGTGGGTGCTGAGGACACCTCTGTCTCCAGGTGTCCTAATACCCAACAACACCACTATTGTTGGGTGGAATACACCAGCAAGCTGATCAAGGCTGACAACACACAGAGCCCAACACAGGTCAAGCTTATCCTCCTGATACAGAAACCCAGACAATCTCATTCGGTTGCTTCCCCATGCAAAAGCTCTCAGTTTAGCATCCAAGGATAAATAGAAGCTGGAGTTCCGTGGCTGCAATGAAATCTGTAGTCTAGAGCCACCTCCCGGTGCATCAACTACTTGCTGGACTTCACCTGCACCTGCCTATAGGTTGACATAGGCAATTGCTTCTGGATTTGCTCGCCAGACAGCATCTGTAACCTATAGCAGGGCTTCAATGTATCCATCTAGGGCATTAGCATCTATGATGTCATTCTCTTTAGGGTGTGTGATACCAAAGGGCATGCTCCCAGATCCTAAGAACATGTATACTACATATGCAGGTGGTGACTGCTGCAGTCCAAGTTGTGCCCCACCCCTTCGACATTGTGCAGACACACACAATGCTGCAGTCTAGAAGGAAAGTAGCCGATATCATGTACAGGTAGGCTGTATTGCTGTAGGAATATCTTCAAGGACAAAGATGGAAAGGTTTTCTTCAAGGGGGCCTAATCCAGTGTTCTCTGTGGAAGAGGTAAGGGCTTCATGATGGTTATCTTCAATGAACTCTGTTGTACATCGCAAAGTGATGTTGCAAGAAATTACTGGGAGAGTCTCTTAACTGCTGCTGGTAACTGCCAATGCCTGATTAATCACCCCTCAGAAGAGGTGGAGAGAGGCTCATTCTTAAAATCATGTTGAACCAGTCTAGCCCACAAAAGGTCTCACCACAGCATCTCAGGTCCACAAGCCAGCAGGCAGACTTAGAATTCAGCTGCTCTTGGGGCTAGCCCTGTGTCTAAGCAGACGCTCACACATTCCTGTTTGTTATGAAGCACTTGGTCCTCTGTGGTGCTGCTAAAATTATAATTATGTTCTAGGGAAGGCACTTTGCTGGGAAACAATAAACCAGGACCCGGAAGGAGTTAAAAAAAAAAAAAGATAGGCTCTTGCTATGTAGCTCTGGCTGGCTTCTTAGAATCCTCCTGCCTCAGCCTCCTGAGTACTAGGATTACAGGCATATTCCACCACACCCCAATAAATGACTCATTATAACTAGTCATCTCCTTGCCTCACATGTAGAACTACTCTTTGTAGTACTCATGACAACACTGAAGAAGCATTTATAAGCAACACTGGTGAGGCTAAGGCAGTACCTCCAGGACCGATCTAGGGCATTGTGACCTTTAAACAGGATTCTGGGAGAATCATGTCCACCAAAGATAGATATAAGCTAGCTGTAGTGACGCACACCTTTATTCCCAGTACTGGAGAGGCATAGGCAGGCAGATACCTCTCTGAGGCAGGCAGATCTCTCTCTCTGAGTTCGAGGCCCACCTTGGTCTGCATAGTGCCAGGATAATACAATGTAGAGAGACCCAGTTTCTAAAAACAAAACAAAATAAGAAAGACTGATATAACTCTTACATAATTTAATAACAATTTGCCCAAACTAAGAAATGGAGATTGTGGTAGTGAGCTGAACAAAATGCATTCTGTAATCAAAGATTCAGTGAAGCTATATGTTATCAAAGACTCGCAAAAGAGGATATACTGTGGCTAAGAAGGTAAGTATGGCTTCATGAATAATCACCAAACTAGAGATGAGTTGAAGAGCATGATGATATAACTTAAGAGATAATGTTTCATTCAAAAAAATTTGATTGTTCTAGAATTAACTGAGTTAAGGGAAAAGTGCTCCCGATCACACAAAACATGAACTACAACTACAGTTTTTAATATGAACGTTGTTAGAACATTCCAAAGCAATAAAACTAATCCATGATATATAACACACAGAAGGCATAGAAGTAAAAAATGTAAAAAACTTAAAAATAACAGTGTACTTGAGAAGAAAGTAAATTTGTTAGTTCTTTTCTATTAAGCATTCCTCAAGCAACACAAAAACCAGAGTTCAAACTACACTTTGATGTGCAGGTCCTTTGGGAGCTCTTGTGCCCTGTTTTATATGAAGCATCTACAGCTACAATGAGCGCCCACTGAAGAGCATTGCTGGTCTGACATTGCTTTAAACATGCACAGTCAGAAATTAGCTGTGGCTTACAGTAACAATTACCTTCATCATGATGAAAAGGTCTTGGTGTAAGGTAAGGGAGGCAGTTTTCTTCAGCAACCCACTCCTTTAAAAAGCAAACTTCAAGACTTTCATTAAAATAGGAAACGGTTTACTATTTAGTAAAGATACTTCAGATTCATGAAACAGATCCACAAAAGAGGGAAAATGGGAAAGTTGGAAAACAGAAGAAAAGGAGAAAAAACAAAAAATAAAGACCCAAAGACCAAGGAAAAACATTATTAGAAATGTGTTTTTAAACAAGTAGAATAAATTGTTTACTTTTGTATATGTGACATAACCAATGAGTCTCTTACCTGTACTTTGAAAAATCTAGGTAAAACATTAAGAATAATTGCTGCATTAGGTATCCACATTAGGCTTTTATTCCTTTCAAGGCAGGGTCTACTACAGCTCAGGAGAGCCTCCATCTCACTACATAGCTGGATATCACCTTCAATGTCTGCTCATCTAGCGGTTGCTTCCAGAGTACAGGCATAGTTCATCCACACCTTGTTTCCAGGTCTTTAACTTTGACAGCATGCTATTTCTTAACACACGTTAATTTTCTACATTTTGAATATACTTTCTATCTAAATCAAGTTGAAAAAATAATATGCCTTCTCATATACACACAAGTATTAACTTACCCACCTCTAATACACAAGTACATCAGTGAACTCAACAGGCATTCAAAATAAGAATTTAACACAATTTCACAACTAGTTCAATTTGACCTGTTTTATTCATATTTGTGTCACAACATGTGACTGAAGCAAGTGACTTTAATGAAAGTATCACATCCAAGGTACACACGTGGTAAACTCAATTTTGACTCCAAGTCTGTTGGATTGTAATCATTCTTGCTTTCAATGATAGAGCTTTCCCTAACCTTCAACTCAGGGCACTATTCTCCATTAGTGGCTTCCTGAATCAGCACTGTTCTGATTGAAGCCTGGACAGTTTTCTTTGATTTTTTTTTAAATCACTGTATCTTATAAAATATATGATAGAGTTGCTGAGTCACACCAGTTAGAAATATTTTATTCTTGAACAATTTCATACAATTATACAGTGTGCCTTGATCATATCCACCCAGTCTCTCCTCCTACCCCACTCCCCTCACACTCCCCTAGCACGTGTCCCTTGACCAGACCCTCGGCTGGTACACTCTTTCTAGCAGACCATTAAGAAATTCACCCCGTTCAAAGCAGAACAGTCTGTAAAATGTTCCAAGTCACCAGACTCAGATAGTACAACAGAATATTTGCATCAGACTATATTATTAACTAAGGATTAAACATTAACAAAGAAGCAGTCTGCTTAGGCAATGGCTCCTGTATACCTGTCAAAATCAATTCATGGCCGATATAATCTACGCACACATCAGTGCACGTTGCACATATGTATGTATTATAAGAGATCTAGGTGGACCACAGGACAAAGTAAACTAGGATGGGGGTCATTTTTCCTATGGTGTGTGGCAGACGGTAGGTTGCCCATGCTGACGCTGCCAGCACAAGTTGGACTCAGTGGGTTAGAAAACAAGAGGAGGACACAATGATGGGATGGGAGGAGAGACTGGGTGGATATGATCAAGGCACACTGTATAATTGTATGAAATTGTTCAAGAATAAAATATTTCTAACTGGCGTGACTCAACAACTCTGTCATATACTTTGTAAGATACACTTATAAAAATACATCAAAGAAATCTGTCCAGGCTCCAATCAGAAAAAATACAAATTGTGTGAGTGAGACAGAGAGAGAGAGAGAGAGAGAGAGAGAGAGAGAGAGAGAGAGAGAGAGAGAGAGAGAGAGAGAGAGAGAGAGAGAGAGAGAGAGTGTGCACGCAGGTGCTGGTAGGGCCTTAACTTGGGCCTTGGGTATGCTAGGCACATGTTCTATAACTGATCTATACTTCTAGCCTGACTTGCTCTTTTAAAATTCATTTTTTCTTATATTCCTAAACAATTACCTTATGTTTAACCTACTTAAAAGTATTAGCAAGTAGTTATTTTTAAAGTCTGAGTAATTCTACCAAAAGCAACTCTCATATTTGCCCAAAAGAAGGAACCACTCCTAAGAATCAAAGCCTGGTAATTCTGTTCTCAACAGACAGGTGTGTGCTCAGTATGCTATATGAAAATCATTTATGAGAAGAACAGGAAAAAATTAGAAGGTAGTTTTCCCTATTGAAACAAGTAAGTGATTAAGCAGATTTCCAACAGCACAGAGCTGTCAGCAGGTTGAATGACTGTCTGAGAAATGTCATTTCAGATGTTGACATTATGTATAGCTTTTAAAGACAGTGATGGAGTCCAACAGTGACAAAGAAACCAAGAAATTAACTGGTCAGTAGGGATGATTATGAATATTAAGGTTAAAGAATGAAAATTCTCTACACTGACTAAAACAGAGTTGCTAAGATCATATTTAGGGTAGTGGCAAATCAGGAACCTGGGCCATCAGATGTCTGTGAAAGCAGGAGAACTGAATTTAGTCACTGAAACAGTAAGACTGGCCACTTACTACCAGAGTATATAATATCAGGAATAAACACTCTCACAGATTTGATTATGCGGACAGCTTACTGTTTTGAGATGTTAAATACTACCAATCAGCCCATCACACACTTCTAGTAACATTTTAAGCTGTCTTACATTTAATATAAGTATCATCAGTCAATTTTAAAAACTGACCAATTCCAGCCTCACTTATTCTTACTGTATCTACTCAAATTCTCAGGAAGGAGAAGTAAAGTTATCATATTATTGGAAGAGAAGGAAATAAATACCAGAAGCTGATACTTGGTGTGTATGCTGTGTGTTTTATGAAAGTAGCAAAAATACTCTTACTTTTAAAAACTTTATTATTGTGTGAGTTGTGTGTGCATGATGTGTGTGGATGCAGGTGTACATGTGTACATGTGTGATCTGGCATATGTGTAGTGGTTGGAGGACAACTCTTAGGAGTCTGTTCTCTACTTCCACCTCGTGTGGGCTCTAGGGAACAAACTCTGGGTGCCTGGCTTACAGGGCAAGCGCTTTTACCAGCTGAATCACCTCATCTGCTCCCAAACACTGTTTCTACCAACCAACCAAGAGATTCTCAGTGAAACTGTTTAAACCAGCTTATTCACAATTCTTTTAAGATGAGATACTAATGACTGAGGCTTTAAGGTTCCTTCACATTATCTCTCACACATAGGTATAAGCAATAACATTCAATCTATTCCTAAAATTGATCTTAAAGCAATCAATAAAAATTGACTAATTGGTAAACAAAGATCTTTCTGTAATGAAGAAGAGGCCCCACAATTTTAGCTATGTTTTAATTTCTTCACATTTTTCTGTGACCTTTCTCTATTGAAGACAATGGACTGAAGGTTAGAAGCTACAGAATGGGGGAGTAACACCTGTGTGTACACAATGAATACAATTTCAAATGAGAAGTAATAATAAGGCTAAGAAAGCAAAAGAAATGAACCCAACAGCCTATGAAAGAGAACACACTGAGTGAAGCTCCACTGTCTCCATCGAAGCCCAGGCTTTCTAATCACCAGATGGATGAACCCAGTGAATGTCAATGACCAGATCTCTCAGTGATCTCATCTGTGTACAAAACATGAGCACACAAGAGAATAAACACATATAGAATAGTTAAAACAGAATCCAGGTCTCAAAAATACAAAACAAATGTTAGCAATTTCTGTTATTCATATATAACTTGCTTTCCTTAAAAATGTTTTCATAAGAAGTAGTTTAACTCTAAACCATGTGAGATTAAATACATTAAAAACTTGCTGTGTTGGACTGCCCCCTGCAGGCCTCAATTTACCTTCTTATTTTAAGAGGAACATAGAGAATATAGGATTCACGTATGTTAAAAAAACACTAAGATCATAATTCACTCACTCATAATGATAGGATGCAGCTTTTGAAACAACTATCAGCTGTTTACTGAATAGAGAAAAACTACATACACCTCTGTCTGTAGTGTATGCAGAGGGGTAAACTCAATATCACAAGGCCAAGTTAAGACCTGCTATCAGGTCATCACTTCCGCCATGGCAAAGGTGTGATACCCAAGATTCAGGACAGAGAACAAAGAACTAACCACCACAGAGCACCTCTTTTCACTATAGAGCGGAGAAATTAAGGAAGACTTGCTAGAGAAGTGATGTTTGAGGTAAGGTCATGGGCACTGTCTATTTCTTTGAGAAGTAAACAGGGCAAGAAAATAAAACAGCAAAGCTTTGAACAATATCATGTGATGTTATCTGGGTAGTGGGTAGCTATATGTAACATCAAATTTACAGCAATGTGCTGGCTGGGTATGGTGACACATGCATTTTGTCCCAGAACTAAGGAGGCTGAGGGTACAAAGGCAACCCTGGCAACAAAGCAGGAAGCTGTCTAAAAAAACACAACAACAACCCCCATTACCACCCTCCCCCCAGGGCTGGAAGGAAAGAAACAGGTAAGAAAATTCTATGAGAACCAGCACAAGTTCTGCAAGGAGGAAAAGCAAGAGTGCAAATGGAAAGATGAGCGATTCATCACGTGTGCTCCACTGGCCATGAAATAAAATACAGAAAGCATGACAAAACATGAAAGTGGTTTAAAACAAAAATATGGTTTAAGTCAATTCGACACAAAACTCCCTTGCCCAGAGCACAACTGATGAGATAGCAGTCTGAACTTGGGCCTTCATCGTTACCTTACCCCTTATCCATACCAAACATTCTCAAACATTTATTGTGAACCACATTTAATCTTCACAAAATATTACCAATCCATATTATATAGATAGTGAAGATTCAGAAATGTGACGTGTGTGCCCCAAGCCACATGCCTAGCTGGATGCACAGTGCTCAAATCAGAAGCCCCTTGTACACTTTGGAGGTGCCTGAAACTGTCCTGGAACTTGCCATTCTTGTCACAGTCCCAAGCCTGAGATTATGGTCACATAAAATGAAACCTCTTCATTTTAACCACTGTATGGCTACATGCTAGAGTTAATCCTTTAAGGATTTCCAAGATTCTCTACATGGCGGATCATTCTATGAGATAGACACTTTGTAGGGAAAACAACTATTAATCATTTCATATAGCAAGACTTTTATTCTTAAGTAGAATACTCAGTTAAAATTTTTGGATTTTAGAAATAGTTAATGCCGGCAGTGGTGGCACACACCTTTAATCCTAGCATTCAGGAGGCAAAGGTAGGTGGATCTCCAAGAGTTCAAGGTCAGCCTGGTCTACAGAGTGATTCTAGAACAGCCAGAGTCACATAGAGACCCTGTCTCAACAAAACAAAACAACAACAAAATTAACAACAATGGCAGCGAGGCATGCATTCTTTTTCTTTTAAACTCTGGAGGTGTAAGAGGTGGATCTCTGTGAGCTCAAGGCTAGTCCACTGCAAGTACGGGCCAGTTAGGACTACACAGTAAGACATTGTTTAAACAAAACAAAACAACCGTCCCCTCCATCAAACAACAACAAAGCCCTAGGAAACAACACTTCGGTCCACTGTTTTCTCCAAATTTCTACAAAATCCATTTATCTCTTTAGTAATGGTCAGTCTTTCATAGGCTCTCCTCCACAAAGCCGGAAGAAACTCGGTGATGGTCAGTTTAGCTGCCACCAGGGAGACAGGCCTCTGTGCATGCCTGTGGGAGTTCTGTTGATCACACTATCTGAGGCAGGAGTATCAGCATGTGCTCACCACCCTGCTCCTCAGTGAGGATGTGATGGCATCAGCTGCCTTTACTTGACCACCAGGAAGGACTTCAGCTCTCCTTTACAGAGGATGAGTTTGTCAGGGCCTTTTTACACAATAGAAGAAACTAAAACACTGACAACAGTTCTCAAAATTAACTTAATTTAAGCAAACAAGCAAAAGAGCCAAAGGCTTGCAACAACTCGGGGAACCTTTGCTCCAATTAGAAATTTTATCACTTTTGAGCTTTCTGTGATTCTATCTCATGCCAAGAGCTTTACCATAAACTGAATATGTCCTCAGGATTGTAGCCCTGTCGCCTAGGGAGGGACCAGAGTGTGGCTGAAGTTCTTTCTCAGAAAACTGTTATTTGACTTGCCTGTCCTAGGATTTCTTGGGTCAGACAGAGCATTCACTCAGTGAAAACAACCCTACATCACTGGCCATTTAAAAACATCACAGGTAATTGAAGACAGCAGTAAGAGCAAATGAGATAACCAACAAATTGAATAGGGAAATCTAGAAACAAGAAATAAAAGAGTATCAAAGTCCCAAACATCCAATGGAAATCTAGAACAAATAGACATGGAACAGAACTGCACTCACAAAAGCTCTGTGATGACTCCAAATCTCCATCCTGAGGCTAGTTTTGAAGATGTCTTCATATAAAAAGTAAAGCCAGGTTGTACATTGCTTGTTCATACATTTTAGGTGTACACGGGAGCACTTGCACAAGCACACACATACTCACGCACACACATACATGAAAGACAGGGAGGTGTACTCATTACAGACATTAAAGAATCTTTAGAAATTGTCAGAGGATCACACAAATTAGATCACATACAAGAAAAATAAGGAAATAGGTGGACAAAGGAGAAATAACACATAATGGACTTGAGAAGGCCAGAAACTGGATGTGCTAGATAAGGACTTTAAGCAGAACTATTTAAATGTAAACAAAGGAATAAAGGAAAACAAAGTGAAAATAGAGGAAAGTAGGAAAATGCATTTTACTAAATAGCAGAAATAATGAAGCTAAAGAAACAGAGCTGAGCATACTGGCTCATGCCTATAATTACAGCACTTATGAAGATTGAGTTTAAGGGCAGCCTGACCTACATAATACATAGTGAGTTCAAGGCCAGCCAAGGCTATATGAACCACTCCCAACCCACCAAGCAAAAGAAAATGTAAGTTGAGTCACAATTAATTGGAAATTGAAAGCTAAAATTAAATAAAAACAATGGGGGGAGGGGCTGGAAAGCTGGCTCAGCACTTTAGAGCATGGCTGTTCTTTAAGAGGACCTGTGTCCTCTCCCATGCACATGGTGGTTTATAACTGCCTGTAGCCCCAGACCCAGCCCTCTTCTGTCCTCAGCAGGTATGCACACAGGGCACACACACAAATACATACAATAAAACAAATCTTAAAAAAACGATGCAAGCAAAATAACCATGAACTAGGATACTGAAAAAAAAACTATATGGCGCATCCAGAAATAGATTCTAGTAGCCAAATTACTTTAACACAAAGTAGAAGGGGCTTGTGGGAAAAGGATAGTTTTATAGTAGGAGAAAACAAACTATAGCCCAAAAGCACATTATAAATTATAATATACATTCTTTGGAAATGGGTTAAAACTCAAGTTTAAAAACTATACAGTTTATTAATCAATAAGCCCCTCTTCTTTGTCTCTAGCTTTTTCGGCCTGAGGTAATAACAAAATGCCAACTGAAATATAAGAGACCAGGAATGTAACATTTTACTACCATGCAATAACCCTGGAGGAAAAGAATCCTAAAAGGCACTGTTATCATTTGTCACACATTTCTGTTAGAAACTTCAGAAAATACAGCGACGTCTGAAATATGTCCCCTTCTCAGTTTAGGAAGCAACAGGTTAGTCCCAGCCAATCTAGTTTCTGGTTACAATCATGCTCTCCTAAATCCCTTAACTGCAGCATTCTTAAAGGCTCCAGTGCACTACAAGAGAAGGGGAGTAGATTTGCCTAAGTAAAATTGGCAAGCAAACCTCTCAATCAAATTAAAACACTAACGAGGCTTTAGTGGTATATTAAAATGACTTTATACTGGAATAGTGGGAGGGGAACAGAGTTCTGGATATTATGAAACCTTGACAAACTTTGCTTTAACAGCTGGTAAAGACAAGCAGAAATCATTGGAATTTCCTTAGAAACTAGGCACTATTTATTAACCTTTCTTTACTGTTTAAAACTTAAAATAACATTGTTCTATTATTTCTAAGAAGGGTCTCAAGCACCCTGCAGAACAAAGTGACTAAATGATGCTGAAGCATGACTAGCAGCTATTCAGATTATTAGACATCCCTTAAGACTTCCTATTCTTTATTGGACAGAGGAAAATCCTCGATGCAGCCTTATTCCTTGCCTGACAGACTTTCCATAAGTCAGTGTCTCTCCTTTGCCTACAAGTCCTCCTCGTGTCCCTTTGCCTATCCTAAGTCCAACACCTCCGCTCAGTTCTGGGATGCATCACTTCCTTAAGGAGGTCTTTTCTGCCCTCCCAGAAGACAGAACCAACCCACCCACTGCCTCTGATTTACAGCACAGGATGAATTTCTCCTCTTCATAGAAATCACACCTGTAGTTTTATACTTAGCTGTACACTTAACTCATTAGCTTCCTTTAAACTTTTTACTAAAAGTTTAGAAGCAGTGTAGTGTAATATCAGCCCAATATATATAATATAATATAATATAATATAATATAATATAATATAATACTATCCACCTGACTCTCAGTGCACAGCTCAGGATGGAACATGCCACAGAAGACAAGTTAGAGTGTTCTAACTGAACTCCACTGGCAGAGGAACAATTATATATCCTATGCTTCCTGAGAAGAAGACACAGCATCCTCACAACACACCTAACTGCAAAGCATGAACATAGATGTCTGAAGGTTTCAGCAGAAGCTCCCATACCCAGGGACTTCAAGGCCATTTACAAAGCTTCTTGGTGGGTAACCTCATTAGTCACCATCTGTTTATGTATGCAATTCTACATAACATTTCGGTTACATGTCGGAAACATCTCTTGACATTAAGCTCATTTCTAGAACACTGGCTCACACGAAGCACCTGGAGTTCAGGAACACAGACCCGAAACTCACGAACTGACTACTATGTAAATGCAGAAGCAAAGTCTGTAACAACGCTAGAGAATTCTGGATGGTCTGACTTACCATAAAATTCTGTCTGTGATGAACATCATCACACATGAAAAAGAAACAGCACCTAAACAATCTTCACAGAAGCCCAGGATGTGAAGACTTATCACCAGTCACAGAAGTTCAGATTCCTACTGGCTCATCTGGTCAAACTGCATTTATCTCATTCATTGTGACAATTATTTGATTTAGAAACAAAAAATAAGTTGTTGACATTTCAGAACTAGGTGTGGGTGCTAATTCTACATTTCATTTGTACTATTCCAAGGAAGTGACATGAATCTCTTCAGAATGAACTATATTTAGTAAAAAATTATTCTTCATTTGTCTATTAAACATGGGCTTCTGGGCTTTAGTGATCTTACTAATGCAAGGTCTCCTCTGCGCGCGCACGTGTGTGTGTGTGTGTGTGTGTGTGTGTGTGAGAGAGAGAGAGAGATGTTTAGTTAAGTGGTAACTAAATGTTGCATACATAACACCTGCACCAAATAAGCAGACTATTACAGTCACACAGATACGTGGGAATTGGAAGCCAAAATCTGATGCTACTACTAGAACATAATTAGGAAAAAGAAATGGAGGCCCTATTTCCCTTTGGTTAGGGAATAAAGGGAAACTTAAAAATGCAAGAGAGAAATGAGGCAAGCAAAGACACAATAAATTAGTAAAAACTGTAAGTCTAAAATATTGGTATTTACTTACATACCAAACTTCTACAAGTTTATTCAGACTCATAACAGAACCAAAATGGAAAGGAAGAAAAGCTTGTAAAGCAACTCAGAAACAATGAAGCCTCCTGCTCCTCCCCTGCCCCCACACAGGAAAGGGCCTGCAGGAAGCTGGGCTCTCACAGCCTCCATCTGGCAGCCAGGTCTAATGGAGTCAGTTCTGAGAACTCTCTAAGTTCCCACTTTCTATCTGATGACAGAATTTATAAAAACCATTCTCTCAAGCTGGGGCAGTAATACACACCTGAAACACCACTGCACGAAAGCCTGTGAGTTCAGGGTCAGTGTAGTCTACAAAGCAAACTCTGTCTCCAAAACAACAACTTCTTCCCTTCTCTCCACACACGTATGCACTTCATACTCCTCTCCACACTGAATTCTTCTATACTCTGATACCAAAGCACAGGAGAATAACCCTGCACTACTGGGACAACTATATCCCTACACTAAGCACAAACTTTCCCTACAGGAGTATCCAGTGCTCACAACAAAGAAACTATAGTATCATGCAGAAAACAGGCCAGAAGCAAACAATTTACAACAGCACTGTGGGGCCCCAATTCAAAGCACTGTGGAACTCTTCTCATGGTGATGTCTTCAGAGAATATGGAATATTTATCTAATTATGTCCCACAATAAGGTACTTTGTGAGGCTGGGAAATACCTGATTAGTAAGTTACTAAGGGGTCATGGCATATGAAAAATGAAAAGAAGAGTTAACACTCAGGGCATTTTTGTAGACACTGGTTTGAAAGCATGAACTTAGCGCTGCCTTTGTGAAAAACAGGAACCCTGGGAATAACACCTGCATTGCTATTGCCGGGTACTGTTTTGTGCTTTCAATCTCTGCTATTGAGAGATTCTACAATACAGCAGGTCCCTGCCTCTGAGTCGGTAGACTCAGCTTCTTACAGTGCAGGAACTGAACCCGAGGGCTCATGTATGTCTAGCACTGACCTACACCTGCAGACCTCGAGGGACACACAGTTCCCATTTGCCATATGGCAAGCATAGAGGATTCTGAAAGTACTCTACAGAATCTTGTCTTGACTTCATGTGAGCTTGCTGTGAGACTGAGCACAAGGCACTGTTGACAACACCGAGGGGAACTGCCCATCTAGGCTGACCCTCCTCAGATGCAGTAGCAGACACTGGCCACTGCTCCTGGGGAGGCAGGAGATCTCTGAGCCTTTATCAGTTTATCAGCCAACAAAACCATGCTTTATTGACGCTTCTGTCAGAGGAAGCACAGTGCCTAGGATCCATCTCAAGCAGCAAAAATCAATAAAAACAAGAAGAAAAGCAGTAGTATTAAATCAACTATGAACTATGCTATGTTTGCTTACAACGTGGTAGATGTTTGTTCCTTTTATGCAAGGACATACACACCAGGCAAATAGCTTTAACACTCTTCATACCCATATAATCCCAGTACTGAGTAGGCTGTGGTAGGAGAACTACAAGTTCAAGGTGCCGGGCTGCTGTGGGAGACCATTTCCAAAAATCTAATAAAAAAAGACCTTGGGGCTTGGGATGCTGTTCAGCTGATAGAGTATTTGCCTAACATGCACAAAGTTCTGGCTTCCCAGTATTAAAACCAGACAGGAGGCTATAGTCCCAGTCCATGGGAGGCAGAGGTAGATGTTCAAGGCCAGCCTCTACCAGGTAAGTTTCAGGTCAGTTTGTACTCCCTGAGACTCTGTCTCAGCAAAACAAACAAGACTTCAAATGTGCTTCAAGTATTAACTTAGGGGTTACAAATAAATTGAAGCAAATGGCTGAATCAGCAAGTACATTAGATATAACCAATAGCAACTATGAGTCAGACATTGCAACACAACCTCCAATTCCATTACCAGCAAAAGAAGGTTCTGAAAAACCTGGATGCAAACCCAGATACTAGTAGGTTCCCATATAGACAGAAGAGTTTTAGACACAGTGTTTCAAGACAATGTCCAAAGCTTTTAAAAAGTGGTATTTTTCATAATGTTATTTCCTACCTGATATATTCTAAAAGGGATATAACGAAATCCATTTTCTTCGGGTGGATATTCCATGAGTTTCCGGTTGATGGCCCAAAACTGGTCAAATCTGTCTGAAATGATATAAATTCTGTTATTAAGAATGAACATCGTTAACAGACTAGCTCAGAAGAAGACATGAAAGTCCTAAACATTCTCTCAAATGTTTCTGAAAAGCAAATAGAGTGGTTTACAAACTATTTCTCTTAATATTAACATAAAGCAAGATATGAAATTAATCTTTCTACAACAGTTTTTCTCTCAAGAGAAACCCTAAAGAGGTATGTGACTACTTGTGTTACAAAGGCAAAGACCAGCCCGAGAGAAAGAATGACTCTTCATTTTTATGCTGATAATCTGTATTAGAACAAATTTGCATAATTTAAATATTACCCAGCACTTATATAGAGAAATCAATGTTTAGAAGAGCTTCTGAAAGAAATGTGCAACCTGGTGCTGGGGCAAAGTCTGTATAGCACATGACTTGAAAGCATGAGAACCAAGGAGAAATGTCAGGCATGTTGGTTCCTGTTTGTAATCCCAGCATTGCAGAGGAAGAGACAGTGAATCCCTGGCCAGTCACCTAGCCTAACTGGCAGGCTACAGACAATGAAGTACTTTCTTTATTCTAGGCAAAGGCTTTCCTGACACTGAGTGTCCTTTGGGCTCCGTGTGAACTTCACAAAGAGAGAGAAAAATACCAAGAAGGGATGTAATCCCCATGGTAGAGCTGGCTTGCCTAACAGGTACAAAGCCCTTGGCTCAAATCACAGTATGTGGGAGAGATGGGTGGAAACAAAATACAGAAGTACTGTCAATTGCAGTGTAATTTCATACTGATTAGAATTAAAAAAAATCAGGTTGAATTACAACATTAGTAAGTTTGAATAAAAATCTACAGTCTGTAAATAAATTCAGAGGTCAGAACACTTATTGTAAATGCAATCATGCACTCTTGTGCACTTTGTGTATATATGCATGCATGTATATGAACAAAATGTTTTCAAAGTTCATTCTTGTACTATGTCCAAAAGTTTCATTTATTTTTATGATCAAATAAACACCCAATGGTAGAGTTATAAGATTTTGTTAACTTATAAATTTTGGAGTAATTTCTACTTTTGGCTATCATAAATCACATTACTGAGAACATCAGTGTACACATTTTGTATGACTGTATGTTCTCAATTCTCTTGGTGAACATAAGAATGAAATCCCTGCCTCTTATGGCAAAACTGTTTAGCTGATACATGGCAATTGTTTTGAGGAACTGCCAAACTATTTTCCCAAGTAACTGAACCACTTTCCATTTCTACCAGCAATGTCAAGAAGTTCTAATCCATGTTTGCCACTGCCAGAACTAATCATTTCTGCCCTGTTTATTGTTCTTTTGAGACTCACTATGCAGCCTTGGCTGGGTTCAAACTCTTAGAGATCCACCTGTCTCTGACACCCAAGTGCTAGGATTTAAGGTGTATGCCACCACCACCTGGCCTTTTTTTTGATACAATCGTCTTAGTTGGTATGAGGCAGTAACTCAATGTGGTTTTTATTTGCATTTCTCTAATGACTAATACTATCTTTTCATTTGCTTGCTGGCCATTTATGTATGTGGAGATTTCTCTGGAGAAATGTCCAAAGTTCTTATTTGTTTTAATTTATTATTGTGTGTGATTTGTGTGTGAGCACAGTCACACATGCCACATTGTACATGTGAGGTCAGAGGACAACTTTTGGGGGTATGCTCTCTCCTTCTACCATGGGTTCCAGGGATCAAACTTAGACATGATGGCATACTTTCATAATGAAAACACATGGGAGACCTTGGCTAGGCTACTTGAGATCCTGTCAAACAAACAAAAAGCCTTCTGGCACAGCTGGGCTTTGGTGTCACATAGCTGTGATCCAGCACTTGGGAGGCAAAGGCATGAGAGTTACTACAGGTTTATGGCCATCCTAATCTATATAGCAAGGTCCAGGCCAACCAGCACTTCATAGGAAGATCCTGTATCAAGACATGCAAAATAAGTCACAAAGAAAACTATTAAAATAGATTTATATGGATTCCAATAGGAGAGTGAAGGGTAAACATCCAACCAGAAAACAGGCTAATTCTCAACCAGGTAAGATTTGAGATTTAATTTAAGGAGATTGGGTAATTGTCTGGAGACATTATTGGTTGTCAAAACTTGTCTGTGTGCCTAGCAATTAGTGAAGGAAAATTGCTACACACTACAATACACAGGACAGCTCTGCCAAACAACTATGTTGACCCAAAATGCCAATGGAAGGAAGACAATCACAAGGTACTGACAGGGGATGAGAAAAGTTTCTGGAGAAGACCTCCAAGGCATAAATATGTAAACAAAGGAGCACACTCACCCTTGCTCACAATTCACCCTGCAAAATGTGCACTAAAGTATGGGATCAAAGCCTTGCCAAGTCTTTGCAGCGGCAACTACTCAGCATGCTAGCACACTCAGCAAAGTGTGCTGAGATTCCAAAGCAAAAGGCTCCTCTACCGTTTCCAATGGTTGAAAGATGGGTCAGTGTCATTGGGGTAAGGGCATCAAGAGAGATGTCACTCCCTTATATGCCCAGTCGTACATTCTTTTTAGGAACACAGAAGTCAGCGCTCAGAAAACTTCCTGCCTGTAAACACGGTGGAGGCACCAAAGTGGGGCACTACAGCGCCTTCTGGCTTCCATGTGCCCTGTCATCTGCTGTAATCAGCTACACTCCACATTATCCTGGCTATATGTGGATTACAGATTCACTCTGGCCTGGACAAAGGAGCAAGCTTCTGTAATTCAGGGTGTTAATTAACTTCCTAACTGAGGTTGAACTCCAGACTCAGGAAAGGGTTCCACATAAGCCTTTCCTCTCCCAGTGCTAAGCAGTATATAGTTTTCAATTAACCAACAGTCACCCTTTGTAAGTGTTAGAAACTAGGTGTTCCCTCCAGTCTGCCTTCAGCGACTTGGCACCATCACCTGCTGCCAAATGAGACACATTTCCACTGTTGCCAGGGATCTCGTATTCTCCCTATGTGCATGCACTATGCCATTAAAAGCTCCCCACCCCACAGCCCTGCTTTGTCTCTCTGTCAGTCTCTGTTTCTGTCTCTCTCATCCCCACTCAAAGGCAGCCTTTTGCTTTCCCCAAATCCCAATAAATCTCTTTTGTGTGTGTGACTCTTACTTCCATTGCGAAGCCCTAACACTGTTGGTGTGTGACTTGATAGGATATCCTGGTATCTGCGTGCTGTCCCCTTAGGTGTTTAAGTCACACTAGGACCCTATCCCTTATCTACAGTTTACAAGCAACAGGCTCTCATTCCAGCTCACTGATTGCTGGCACCTCATCCAATAGTGGTAATTGGTAAGTTTCCTGGATGCTCACTTTCCTGGGCCATTGAGGGTCAGGCACCTCTCTGTTTTCTTGGAGGCAGAGGTAACCCTAACCATGGTCTTCAAGGCTTCAGCTGACCCTCTTTGCTGACCCCACCTCTGATCCTCTCTCCTGGGTAAGGCTTCTTTTTTTAATATAATTTTTTAATTTAAATTAGAAACAAGCTTGCTTCACATGTCAATCCCAGCTCCCTCTCCCTCCCCTCCTCCCTTACCCCTCTACCAGCTCCCTACCCAATCCCCACACCATTCCTGAGGGAGGGTGAGGCCCACCTGGGGGGGGGGATCATCAGTCTGTCATTTCATTCAGGGCAGGACCTAGGCCCTCCCCCATGTGTCCAGGCTGAGAGCATCCCTCCATATGGAATGGGTTCCCAAAGTTCGTTCGTATGCCTTGGTAAATATTGATCTACTACCCAAGGCCCCAGAGATTGCAGAGGCCTCCTCACTGACACTACATTCAGGGAGTCTGGATCAGTCATGCTGGCCTCTCAGTCATCAGTCTGGGGTCTAAGAGATCCCCCCTGTCAGGTCTGCTGTCTCTGTGGGTTTCACCAACACAGTCTTGACCCCTTTGCTTATCACTCCTCCCTCTCTGTTACTGAGTTCCAGGAGTTCAGTTCAGTGTTTAGCTGTGGGTATCTGCCTCTGCTTCCATCAGTCGCTGGATAAAGGTTTGGCAGTGGGATTGTAGGCCGGCACTCCCCTGATTCATGTCTAAAAATTCATATATGAGTGAGAACATATCATGTTTGTCTTTTCATGACTGGGTTACCTCACTCAGGATAGTTTCTTCTAGTGTCATCTATTTGCATGCAAACTTCAAGATTCCATTGTTTTGTTCCACTGAGTAGTACTCCATTGTGTAAATGTGTCACATTTTCTCTGTCCACTCTTCAGTTGTGGGGCATCTAGGTTGCTTCCAGGATTTGGCTATTACAAATAATGCTGCTATGAACATAGTGGAACAGACGTCCTTGTTGTGTGAATGTGCATCATTTGGGGATATGCCTAAGAGTGGAATTGCTGGGTCTTGTGGTAGACTGAGTCCCATTTTCCTGGGGAATCTTCAACTGATTTTCAAAGTGGCTGTATAAGTTGGCTCTCCCACCAGCAGTGGAGGAGTATTCCCCTTTCTCCACATCCTCTTCAGCATAAACTGTCATTGGTATTTTTGATTTTAGCCATTCTGACAAGAGTAAGATGATATCTCAGAGTTGTTTTGATTTGCATTTCACTAATGGCTAAGGATTTTGAGCACTTTCTTAAGTGTCTCTCAGTCATTTTAGACCCCTCTATTGAGAATTCTCTATTTAGCTCTGTACCCCACTTTTTAATTGGATCCTTTGTTGTTTTGAAGACTTTCTTCTTGAGTTCTTTGTAGATTTTGGAGATCAACCCTTTGTCAGATGTGGGATTAGTGAATATCTTTTCCCATTCTGTGGGTTTCCTTTTTGTCTTGTTGACTGTGTACTTTGCCTTACAGAAGCTTCTCGGTTTCAGGAGGTCCCATTTATTAATTGTCGATCTCAGTGTCTGTGCTACTGGAGTTATGTTCAGGAAGCAGTCTCTTGTACTAATTCATTCAAGGGTACCTCCCACTTTCTCTTCTAAGATGTACAGTGTGGCTGGATTTATGTCGAGGTCTTTGATCCATCCGGATTTAAGTTTTGTGCATGGTGATAGACATTGATCTGTCTGCAGTCTTCTACATGCTAGCATCCAGTTCTGCCAGCACCATTTGTTGAAGATGCTTTCTTTTTTCCATTGTATAATTTTAGCTTCTTTGTCAAAGATTAGGCATTCATCCGTGTATGGGTTAATGTCGGGGTGTTCAATTCAATTCCATTGGTCTTCCTGTCTATTTTTGTGCCAATACCAAGCTGTTTTCAGGACTATAGCTCTATAATAGAGCTTGAAGTCAGGGATGGTGATGCCTCTGGCCATTGCTTTGTTGAATAAGGTTGTTTTGGCTATCCTGGGTCTTTTGTTTTTCCATATAAAGTTGAGAAGTGTTCTTTTAAGGTCTGTGAAGAAATGTGTTGGAATTTTGATGGGGATTACATTGAGTCTGTAGATTGCTTTTGGCAAGACAGCCATTTTTACTACATTGATCCTACCTATCCAAAAGCATGGGAGATCCTTCCATTTTCTGGTGTCTTCTTTAATTTCTTTCTTTAAAGACTCAAAGTTCTTGCAATACAGGTCTCTCACTTGTTTGGTTAGTGTTACCCCAAGGTATTTTATGTTGTTTGTGGCAATTGTAAAGGGTGATATTTCTCTGATTTCTTTCTCAGCCCTTTTATCATCTGTATATACTAGGGCTACTGATTTTTCTTGAGTTGATCTTGTATCCTGCCACTTTGCTTGAAGGTATTTATCGGCTGTAGGAGTTCCCTGGTAGAGTTTTTTAGATCACTTATGTAAACTATCATATCGTCTGCAAACAGTGAAAGTTTGACCTCTTCCTTTCCAATTTGTATCCCCTTGATCTCTTTTTGTTGTCTTATTGCTCTAGCTAGAACTTCAAGTACAATATCGAAGAGGCATGGAGAGAGGGGAAAGTCTTGTCTTGTTCCTGATTTTAGAGGAATTGAAGCTTCGTTTCTTTAGTTCAGTTTTGCCTTCTGGCTTCATTAGGAAGTCCTGGTACCAGGCATCAAGTCTCTGGGCTTTTAGCTCTGAAGTCTGCCCAGTGCAATGATGATCCACTGGACAGCTTCTTTGGTCCCCGAGTCCCAGGGGATGTACACACCCAGCACACATTTGCGACCCCCTGTAGCGCCAGCTCAGAACCAAGAAGCTGATTTAATTCTAAGGTCTGTACAGATCATTTATTTGTGAATTTGATTCCAAATTCTAGAATCTGATTCTTCTGCTGCTATTAAGCAATAATCGTTTTGTACTCTATGAAGATGTGTCTTTGCCAGGGTGGGGAAGCAGCAGTACAGGATAAAGGTAATAAAGCCCCAAAACAAAAAGTAGATTGATAAAAGTGGGTTAATTTAAGTTGTAAGAGCTAGCTATGGCTGAACTTTCATAGTTAATAACACATCTACATGTGGTTATTTGGAAGCTGGCAGGAGGGACAGAAAAATCATCCTACAAGCTGCTAATTCTTCAGCTGCTGCTTCCCTCTGACTTGTGCTCCCCACATGGGTTCCTACCTACTTCTCAGTTCATGGTTGTTCCTCCTGGTCCCGTAACCTTTCCTCCCCTTGCCCTGTGCCATGTCTCTCTGGCTCCTGGATCCAGCTTTTGTATACCTTTGGGGATCCCACCTTTTCTCTCGGCTCTGGCCTTCTGTACACCTACTGAAGAACTCACTCTTTCCCTTTTCTTTACTCTCCTGGCTGTGTCTGGCTCCAGAATGCAGTCCTTCTTGGAGCTCTGTCAGTTTCTTCTTGGAGCTTATAGAAACACACCTACGCGGCTTTCTGCTTTGCAATATTCTCTCTTCCTCCATGGACTCAGATGTGATTACAACAATAGCTGGCCTCAATACAGATCAATGGCCAAAAATTGGCATACTTCACTTCCAAATTTTCAAAGATTATATTAACTGCACAAACAAATGATCCCCACATCTCTCTTATCTAAACTCACTCTGCTCTCTCTACACTTTCAAATACTTCTGATTTCTAAGGTTCTACTTCCCACTCTAAAATCTTTTATCCCTATGATTTCTTGGCACTCTGCTCTCATAATATCTCTTAAGAACTATGCTATAAGATGTTATCTCAGGATTTACAAGTTGTTCACTGGAAATGCTTTAAAAATCCATAAAATCTTTAAGAAAAATATGGCTTTAAACTTATAACAAAAGACTTATAATTAAAAATCTATACATGGGTATATATATGTGATTCAACTCTTGTTTAGGGTGTGTGTGTGTGTGTGTGTGTGTGTGTGTGTGTGTGTGTGTGTGTGTGTGTGTGTGTAACCTGGATTCAACTTTCATTTAAAAAAATAGATCGACTAGGAAAACAAATGTTTTTAAACAGCAACCATGTGGCTCTCCTCCATCTTGGCTGATGACCTCATCAGGATGCAAGCAGTCACATGGCTGGTAATCATCATTACAAGGGTTAAAGGATACATGCATGTGACTTAACTTCAGATGACCTCATGGCATAGAACAATAAGTATAAAACTTAGTCCCAATGAACTCTGTTTATCACTGTATCTCTTTTTAGACCAAAGAAGAAACAAGTCTCCAAAATTTTGTGGATTTGTATGAATTTTTGCATGATGACAAAAATTTAAGGTTATATTTGCTACAACATACAAGTGATTGAACTCTGATTTAAAATATATTACATATGTTGAAAAAATTGTAAGGTTATAAAGTGCTTCTCAGATCACCAAAAGCTGGTTTAAGACACATGCCTAACTACTTATGTCTTTGCTGACTGTTCAATACCAAGCTGCTAGAAAATTTAGATATGTGACAACATGTTTGATAAATAAGATATATTTGATAATTAAGATTTATAAATTCTTAAGGTTTACTCAGGTTCACAGTAATATTTGTCTAGCTTCTTTGTCTTTGCTCAGTTTAAGCTTTGTCATTTGGATAAACTATGGCATACAAAAAGCTGCACTGGGGGCTGGAGAGATGGCTCAGAGGTTAAGAGCACCAACTGCTCTTGCAGAGGTCCTGAGTTCAATTCTCAGCAACCACATGGTGGCTCACAACCATCCATAATGAGATCTGGTGCCCTCTTCTGGCATGCAGGCATACATGGAGGCAGGATGTTGTATTTATAATAATAAATAAATCTTTTTTTTTTAAAAAGCTGCAATGATCTACAATGTGCACTATAAATGGATCAGTAAAGTTGCCAGTCTCTATATGGACTGTATCTATAACTAAAAGTTTTATTTTGATACTAAAAGAACTTCAATTCAAATATTGTCATTTTTAAGGCTAACCTTAACAGGAATGAAATATAAAGTCCTAGTCTTATGAAAACTGCTAACTTGTAAAGTGCTAAGGATTATTAAGACATCCAATTGGATCTTATAGATGATCAGATGTGTTCAGAGTTACACTTGAAGTCACGCTAAGTATTAATGTAATTAATTACAGGAACAAGGTTTATTTAACCTCCTGTATATGTTTTCAAAGTTAAGCCTGAAATAACTAGAAACAAGCAAAGTTTTCTCTGTGTAGATATATTTAACAGATAGATGGACCTCAAATTCTTCAGATTTGCTGAATATGGCATTTAAAATGTATAATAATGATGTATGATAATAAGCTTTTCGTGATAGAAGTGGCAGTATCCCTAATCTCCTCCAAGGAGATGGACACAGAAGAACTCCTCCTGGAGCTTGCTTTAAATGTGGCAAAGCAGACCACTGGGTAAAAAAGAGCTCTCTACCTTGCCCACCATCAGGAACCTGTCCAGACTGTGGACAAGCAGGACATGAGGGAGTTGATTGTTCTACTTTCCTTAGACAAGGTAGGCTGGTCCCCAAGTTCCTATACAACAGGAAAATTTGTTGGATCTTCTGGACCAGGCAGGTGAATACTGACGCTGCCCTGGGATATCTGCCCCCAAAGACCATGGAGGAACCTGTCATCTTTAATAGATTCAGAAGCTGCTTGGTGTGCACTTCCTGCTTATTCGGGTGAAGTTTATCCTTCTCAGATCTCTGATGGCGTTGACAGGCTAGTGATAGCTCTGTCAACTTAGCAGCAGCAGCCAAGGTTTCAGCTGTTTATTCAGTTCTATACATGTATAAAAACCAGGCCTCAGGTCTTACTTTCCTAGATCTACTACTAGGTCTAGACACAGTTTACCTTGCTACCAGACTCTAAAAAGAGATACACTCACAAAATAGATTTCAGTGTAATTTTACTATTCCTTTAAAAGGAACTCGCTTTACCATGATTGCTCTCAGTAATCAACCACTTGTGTCTCATGGTGAATGATTGAATAGAAAAAAAGGTGTAAAATTTATTTAAGGTCTGAGGATACGGAAGCTTAACCTGTGAGAATCTAAGTAAATGTTTTATGGTCTAAGAAGGTGTTTTAAGCTGTGCAAATACAATTTTTAAAAAGTATAAGGAAGTGACTTAAGGTAAGGTATATAAAAATAAAAAAGGTTTCAGATCTCTTTCCCTGTCTATGCTATTGTTATATTAAGGCTTCAAAAGTTCTGAGTTGGGCGGTGGTGGCACATGCCTTTAATCCCAGAACTTTGGAGGCAGAGACAGGCTGTGAGTTTGAACTCTGTGAGTTCGAGACTAGTCTGGTCTACAAGAGCTAGTTCCAGGACAGCCTCCAAAGTCACAGAGAAACCCTGTCTTGAACCCCCGCCCCTCCAAAAAAATTCAGTTTTAACATTAATCAATGGTGTTCTATTAAGCTATAAATCTATCTCTGGTAAGCACTGACTAGTATTACCATGGTTACAAGTTCAAGATTTTAAATTTCTTTAAGAAATTTAAGTATAGACTCAAAAGTGCTTCACACTGTGCTAAACACTTCTGTCTAATCTATATACACTCAGTCTTCTGGGTCCCCAAACTTCTACTATGACTCCAGGGTGTTAGTCTACAGCCTTTCCTGCAGAAAGGATTTCAGTACAGATTACAAATAGTGGTAATGCTAACATATCTGAATTTTTTTTGCCTATTTTTATAAATTAAAAAAAATTCTTGACTGGTGGTGGTGGCCCATGCCATTAAAGGGAGGCAGAGGCAGGCAGAACTCTGTGAGTTCAAGGCCAGCCTGGTCTACAAAGCAAGACCCAGACAGGCTCCAAAGCCACAGAGAAACCCTGTCTTGAAAAAAATAAAAATTCTTGCAAGCTTGAGGAAATCTGTCTCTCACAGGTCAGATGGACTCTAGATATGTACTGTAAGTGAACAGCCT
The DNA here is from genome assembly GCF_017639785.1 of Mesocricetus auratus. Taxonomy (NCBI): domain Eukaryota; kingdom Metazoa; phylum Chordata; class Mammalia; order Rodentia; family Cricetidae; genus Mesocricetus; species Mesocricetus auratus. The sequence goes on along the minus strand of NW_024429210.1, from coordinate 225,000 downwards.
GCCTCCCCACCTGCCTATTCCACTTATTCCTGAGGGTGGGAGTCTACAACCCCTTTTCCCTGGTCTTGGGACTTCCCCCTTACAACTACCAGGAACATGGGCCTAAAAGTTTCAAATGCAAACCTAAGAAAAAAATTTTCCCCTGGATTCCTTAACTTTATTTTCTGTCCCTAATATATATTAGTTCTAATAAGCTGCCAACTCCAGGTATACTCTCAAAATCTGCATCCCAGACAGCTGCAAAGTGACTAGCTCCAGGTGGTCCAGCCTCAGGAACTACTCCAATTACTGCCTGCATATCTTTAGCCCCAGAACCTGAACAGTCAGTGAAACAGCCTACTCTTCCAGGACAGTACCCAAAGACTTGATGTCCACAGAAAACAGGAAGCAGTCTAAAAAGCATGGCACCACAATTCCTGCCTCACCATCACCCTTAGTCCCTCACCTTTGATAAATGAAAGGGGGGGAATGTCATAAACTAGGTGATCCCCTGAGCTCACCTTCAGCAACTTGGTGTCAGCAGCCACACCACCACCTGCCATCAAATGCAACACATTCCCATTGTTGCCATGAGCTACACACCTTCCCTGTGCACATGCACTCTATCCCTTTAGGAGGTCCCTGGCATTACGACCCCCCCATGATATCTCTCTCTCTCTCTCTCCACACACACACTCAGAGGTAACCTTTTGCCCCATCTGCCCAATAACTCTCTTTTGTGAGATCTGTTGCATAGTGTGATCTTTGTGGTTGGTATTCCTTGGCCCTGATCAATCTGCCAAGGTGCTCATTTCAAAAAACCTAACAGTAAGACTTCATAAAAATGTACTCAATCCAGTGTGTGGTTTCCATCTCAAAGGCACTTGCCACCAAGACTGACGATCTGAGGTTGATCCTGGGACCCACACTGTGGAGAAAATCAACTCCTGCAGATTGTTCTTCAAGTTTCCGATGCACACGCATGAATACACACAAAATAAATGCAACAAAAATCAAAACCACAAAGAATTTGTATTAATTACTTTTAAACATTCTAGGGAACTCTAGTGCTGAGCTATGCCCATCTGAGATTTTCTAATACCAGTAAAAGCTTAAGTCAGCAGAGAATGTAGAAATGTTGATTGATGACTGGCAGGATTTTTTCTTAGGATATCAACTTTAAAATTGCAATTCTTTATTATTCATTTTATTGTGTGCATGGGTATAAGGGACAAGGTGCATGTGTCAAGGAGCATGCACATGCCTTGAGGTCAGACTGTTTCATCTCACTTGGGTTCTGGGACTCAAACTCAGCATGTGTAATCTCCTAGACTTCATCAGTGGTACCACTAGAAAATATGCAATAAACAAATTACAGCTCTCTGCAGGATACTCGAGGTATGGTTGCTTACCTATGTATTCCTTGTTCCTCATATATAAAAACAACACAGAGTAGTGTTGACTTATAGGATTTAGCTATTCTTACAACCTATATTTTATAGGTAGATGGAATACCAGGCAAAATACTTTTCACTATTCTTATGCCAGAAAAAAAAATGTCTTTCATCGCCCAAAGGAAACATGGAGCACAAACAAATTAGAGGGACCAATAGCCACGAAGCTCACTTCAGCTGGCAGACATCTGGCAACAAGCTAGAGGTAAGACTGACTCCTCGTGCACATGGCATGCATATCTTAGGATTTAAGAGCAATACTGCAAATGAATGTCACTGTGATGGGTTGTAAAAGCCACTGAATGCACAAGCAGGCAGGGGCAGTGGCCACACTCTGGATCAAGGCTAAGGTACCAGGCCTGAAGGTGCACAATCCTTCAGTCTGCACTTTAACACATTTTGGTAACAAAAATTGTTCCCAAAGGAATTTGTTTGAATGAATTAAAAGAGCAGTAAAACCTAAGTCACAGGAAAGGATGATAAAGACTACTGAGTCACAGGACAATGACTGGAGATATTCTCTTTTGCCCTAATAAAATAAAAACCACAACCTTGGGAAAATGGGCACCAAGAACAGTAGTCAATACATACTAAGAGTATACTTTGTTTCTGTGCTTAGTATTACCACTTTTATCTCTCTTCTCTCCCACTCAACAGCCTCCTAACTAGTTACTTCCTCTCCACGTTTGCCCAACACACACCACTGAGAGTGCTGTTTGTAAATATGAACCAGGAATCCATTTTTCAAATATTTTCTAACAGGATATAAAAATGTAATGATACACTTTAATAACATAATTAAATATAAGAATCCCTTTTGAAAACATAATTTTTTGTTTGTATGCACGTGTGTGCGTGTGTGTATGTGAGGGGGGGGCTTGATGTGTGAGGTGCTATGCATATGTGTGTAGAAACCAGAGGACAACCCCAAGCACCATTCTTCCTCAGTCACTGTCCACTTTGTCTTTTACTGCTGGAGTCAGGGCCTGCCCAGTGCTGGAATTCTAATCACAAACCTCTACGCCTACATGTTGACATGGATTCTGGACATCAAACTCAAGTACTCATCGATGTGGACTATTCCTTTGCACTATGTGAAGATGTGTCACTGTGATTGGTTTAATAAAAAGCTAAATGGCCAATAGCTAGGTAGGATTTTTGGGGAAGAGAGAACACAGGGAAGAAGAAAGGGAGTTGCCAGCGAGATGCCGAGGAAACGTGGCATGTAGGAGATGAGATAACAAGCCATGAAACAAATAATTAATAGAAATGGGTTAATTAATTTACAAGGGCTAATTAGAAATAAGCTTAAGCTATTGGTCAAGCTTTCATAATTAATACGAAGTTTCCGTATGGTTATTTGGGAGCTGGCAGGTGGGACAGAGAAAGACTCACTACATGTGACGCCCATTGTCTACATATTTCCACATAAAACCTGAGAAAGCTTTAAAAAGAGGTTTCAGGGGGCTGGAGAGATGGCTCAGTGGTTAAGAACACTAGCTAGTCTTGCAGAGGTCCTGAGTTCAATTCCCAGCAACTACATGATGGCTCACAACCATCTGTAATGAGACCTGGTGTCCTCTTCCGGTCTGCAGGGATACATACATACAGAACACAATAAAAAAAAAAAATCTTTAAAAGAAGGTTCCCAACACACAAAAACAGAACCAAATGTGGCTTCCCAGTCCTATGGAGACAAGTCTCCCACCACTGCTTAAGTCACCAGAGCACCATGAGCTAAGCTGTGGAGTAGTTTAGGTTTCCCTCATGCAGACAGAAAAGAATAGATATGCAGTAAAACAGATCCAGACGGGAAAACAACAAAAACAACAACCAAAACCAAAACCAACAGGTTACAGCGTGTTTTTAAAAATGTACATAGGCTTCAAAAAATGTGTATAGACAATCATAGAAAAAAGTTTATAATAATAAGAAAAAGCCTTTAAAGGAAAAAAGAATAACCATGTAGGGATGGCAAATACACAGGGCGTCTGGATTCTGTATGTTATTGTGTTGTCTTTGAGTTTCATGATTCCTAGTCAGCAAACAACAGCTACCAGGAGACATGGGATTGTGAAAAGCACTGCTGAAATAAACTACCTAGAAACAGCAAGAATGCCTTAACTTCAAAATGGAGCTCAAATAATGTATTACTTAGGGGAAGAGCTTATATCTTTGTTTCCAAAGCAAATGAAAGGCTGTGGATTCATTTAAGGCTGACAGAGATCAGGTTTTACTGGGGAAGACCCCCTTCCCCCGAAAATCCTGGCTATAGACATAAAGAAATAAACCTAAAAAAAACCTATAAGACAGGTGACATGTATTTTACCTGCTCAAACGTACAACAAACAAACAAACAAAATCATCTTTAGATGGCTTGTATACACTGCACGCTCCATACCCGTGCTAATGCAGATATGTATGTTACCTTTAAAGTTTACGTGTTTTCAGAGCAAGGGTATCAGACACCAATGGAAACAGGTGGCCCAAGTGATCCAGCCTCTCAGAGTGACTCTGCGCAGTTTCCTTAGAGTTATATATCTAGAACAGCTTCAAGGTTGTTGGCAGAGATGGTTCGGCCTCATAGACTATTCTACCCAGGACTTGACCATTATCCTAATTTTTTCAGAGTCCTGCAAAGATGCCAGGGCCCATAGACAAAGGCAAGCAGTTTAGAGAGCACAATGCCCACATTCAGTGGGTTAAGGATGGTTGTTATTGTTTAGGGAGTGTTGGTCACAAGTTGTTATGGTCATGGTCAGGGAGGAAACTAAGCAAAGGAAATTACATTTAGGGGTCTTGGTCTGAAAAGAAAAAGAGGGATATAGAAATGATAGGATAAAAGAGTAGGTATTTATCTACTTTCAAACTTAAAAAGCAACTCCTGGCCCCAAATATTTTCCATTGATATGGATTTTTTTATACTGATACAAATTTAAGGCTATTTTTGTTAGAACCAACTGTACATACGTTTCTATTCTTATCTAAGGTACTGTACATATGCAGTGCATTTAGGAATATATTACTGGGGTTACAGGCATGCCATTTTTTTTTTATGTGGGCTCTTAGAATGTAAACTCAAGTCCTGGTGCTTACACAGGAAGTGTTCTTACCCACTGAGTATCTCCCCAGGCCTGGGCAAAGTGTTTTTTAAAACTGTACTTCATTTTTTTTCATCTACGAAATGGAGAAAGTAGAAGCACATATTCAAGATAGTACTGAAAGAAAAAAAAGTGAATAGATACCAAGTGCTACATCATGTTTACTGTCACCATTATCATTTAGGTTGGCTTCCAGATTATGCAACAAAGTTAAGGAAGTGCACGGAATCCTATGTAAATGTAGTTCTGTTTAAACCTCATTACCACAGGCTTTTCCTGGTGTGTTCACCATGCTCAGGGACAGAGTATTTTCAAATGCACTGTGAATGCTGCTTTTTAAAGTTGTGCAATTCAGCAGCGTTTGCTAGCTAGCCATGATGAGAGTAAGAGCCATCACAACTTGCTGGCAATTTATATACCATTCCATTTCCTCCAACCTATTCAGCCATCACAGCTTCTATCTTGCCAGTCAAGTGGCACAATTTACTTGCCATTAACTTTATACCAATTTCAACTGCATTTGCCTTGAGTTATAACAAGAAACAGTAGCAGGGACTGGAATAGTGATGCAAAAATGTCAAAATCTTAGGAGATCCTAGTGTGGAAAAATTGGTCTGAGTTCTATATTACTATCCAGTCATGGTCTGAATAGGTATGGCTTTTTTTTTTTTTTTTTTTTTTTTTTGGTTTTTCGAGACAGGGTTTCTCTGTAGCTTTGGAGGCTGTCCTGGAACTCACTTTATAGACTAGGCTGGCCTCGAACTCACAGAGATCCGCCTGCCTCTGCCTCCCGAGTGCTGGGATTAAAGGCGTGCGCCACCAACGCCCGGCTTCTGAATAGGTATGGCTTTAATGGACTCATGTATTTGAATGCTTGACCTATAGGTAGTGGCCTTGTTGGAGAAATTGTGTCACCGAGAGGTGGGCAGGCTTTGGGGTCTCATATGATCAAGCTACATCCAGTGTGGTACAGTTCACTTCCTGTTGTCAGCAGATCAGGATGTAGAACTCTCAGCTCCTTCTCCAGCACCATGTCTGCCTGCATGCTGCCATGTTTCCTGCAATGATCATAATGGACTAAGCCTCTGAACTGTAAGCCTAACACCAGATAATCATTGCCTTTCGACCATTCCTTCTCTTAACATACTAAAATATTGGAGGGGGACTATATGCAGCTCTATGATAGACCATTTGCCTGCCATGTACAAGCTTACGGTTTAGTTCCCTCTACCCACACTCGTAGAAAGACTAGGGTTGTAACTCAGTGGTAGAGAACTTGCTTGGCAAGTGCAAGGATCTAGATTTAATGTCCAACAATGAAAAAAAATATGGAGGAAAAACTAGTATGATGGAGGAAAGATTTTTAGTTAATCTGGAAAAGTGAGATGTTTTACAATTACTATGCTTGATTAAAACATAGGTCTCTATGGCCAGCTATAAATAGCTTTTATGAAAACTTCATAAATAGTTAAAACTACTACTAAAACTTAAAATCTTATTAAGCACTGAAGTAAAATCTGGCTAAATTTTAACTATGGTTTTTCTTTTGTTGTTTTGTTTGAGACAGGGTTTCTCTGTGTAGTCCTGGCTACTTTGGAACTCACTTTGTAGGTAAGGCTCACCTCAAACTCAGAGATCTGCCTGCTTCTGTCTCCCAACCCCTGTGCTGAGATTAAAGGAATGTGTCGCCACTACCCATCTTAATTATGGTTTTTCTTCAGAATTATTTTTATTTCTCTGAATAAGTTTCTGTCTAAGTGTGAGGCTGAACGAGGCGCTAGATACCTTGGAGCTGGAGTTACAGATAGTGATGGGCCATCTGCTAGGAACTAAATCCCTGCTCTTTCTCTGGAAGAACAGCAAGCGCTCTTAAATACTGAGTAACCTCTCTAGTCCCCAGGCTAAATTTTAATGGACATATCATTGGCAATAAACTACAGCTGCATATTATATCTTTAAAGTACTTCCAAAATCCACCCAAACTGTACTTTTAAGAAGGCAATTAGTAAATTCTTATTAAGAATTTATTGAAAAATCGAATAACATAAGATTCAAACTTCAAAACTTTCATCAAAAGCTAACATGCTTTGTTCTCGCATTAAAAAATGTGAAAGAATGATCTTCACCCAAAATCACATCTTCCCTTAATCTAAAAGATACCCTTAAGTTTTCTGGACAGGCTGGAAAGCTGGCTCAATGGTAAAAGTGCCTCCTGTTTTATCAGAGAACCTGAATTCCACTCCTAGCACCTGAATTCGAGGCCCAGGGGATCCAACACCCTTTTCTGCCCTCCATAGGCACTGGTACTCTCATGCTCATATTCACAAACATAAACATAATTTAAAAAACAAATCTGCAAGCATGGTGGTGCATGCCTTTAATTCTAGCACTTGGGAGGTAAAAAGCAATCTGAGTTGGAAGACAGCTGGTCTACACAGAGCTCCAGGCCCCAGGGCTGCATGGTGAGAGCTTACGTATTAGTAACTTTTCTGTTGCTGTAATAAAACAGTATAACCAGGAACATTTTATAAAGAGTTTATGGGATTATGGTTCCAGAGGGTAAGAGTCCATTATGATGGGAGATATGGCAGCAAGTAGCAGCATGGCAGCAGGAGGAGCTCAATCTTCAAAGGCAAGCATGAAGCAGAGAGAGGGAGTAGGAAGTAAGGTGAGGTCATATGCTCTTAAAGTCTGTCCTCAGTAGTAACATACTTCCTCTAGCAAGGCTGCAGCACCTAAATCCCCAAACAGTGCTACCAATTGGGAATCAACTATTCAAAGGAAGTTCTCATTAAAACCATCATCCCTATCGTTCGTATGTATGTATGTATGTATGTATGTATGTATGTATGTATGTATGTATGTTTTTGAGGCAAGGTTGCCCTGTAGACCAGGCTGATCTCAAACTCAGAGATCCACCTGCCTCTGCCTCTCAAGGCATGTTTAAGAGCACATGCCAATACAGCTGGCTAACATATTTCTCTAAGTGTATGGTGGATACGTATGTGGATATGTGCATGAATGATGGAATTAGAGGCATGGACCATCACATGCCAAGCCAAAAAAAAATTACTAGAGGTTCTTAAAAAGACTTACAGAGCTAGAGCTAGAGCGCAGCATATGCCAAGACTGATTATCTGACTGTGTTCCTGTTCAAACCTGATTCATCTCAAAACCGGATTCCCTGTGTATTGAGAAAAATGTTCTTTCTCTTAGACAGAGCATCACTGTCAGAGATTCAGAGTTCCAGAAACAAACCGAACAACGAATCAAACCTAGTTCACTTCACTCAGGAAGCAAATCAGACAAAAATAGAAATCTACGCTAAGTTTTATAAGTACTAAAGGCAAAAAAATCCCATGCTAGTGTCACTGCAACTTTTTAAAATTGTTTTATTTCATTTTATGTGTATGGGCATCTGCCTGAATGTGTGCCTGGACACCATATGCAAGTTGGATGTCCACAGAGGCCAGAAGAGTATAAAGTCCCCTAGTACAGGAATTATTGATGGTTGTGAGTCACCATGTGGTGCTGGGAATGAACCCTGATCCTCTGGAAGAGCTACCTCTACTCTTAACCTCTGAGCCACCTCTATAGCCATGGTCAAGAAAATCTTTACAATGCTTATTATATAAAATATTTTCTCTTTATCTAAGACAAAATCCTTATATTTCAGTTAGGAAACACTGATGACTGCCTACTGGCAAATGTTTCCAAGCAAGAACACACTAGTGGCCAGTGAAAATACAGAATGAACTGGAACGCTTCTCGGTTAGGTCCTTCCTTGGGTTCCCTAGGAAGTGGTTAAAAGGACCAGTGTGGGGACCATCCCCAGATCAATGGCAGTGCCTGACTTACTGGCACCAGTGCTTTTGCAAAGCTCTCCAGATGATTCCAATATGTACCCAGAGTTAACAACCTCCAGATGTGATGCAATATGCCTTCACTTTGGAATCAGAGGCTATCTAGGCTGAAATTCCTGGTCCCATCTCTTTAATGGTTAAGTTCATTTCCTCATTTGCAAAGATAACATTTATTTAACCCTTATAAGGAATCACAAGAAATTCATGTAAGAGTATTCAAATCTGGGACATTATATAATTTTATTAATCTATCAACGGTAGCTGTACAAGAAATACCCCTTTAAAGTACCCCTTACATTCACAAACACGAAAGAAAGAACACAGTAGAATAATGGAAGAGTAGGGCTCAACAGCTTCTCAATCTGTACACTGTACAACTACTTAAAATTAAAAAGAACATAAACAAGTACATATATATGCTTTTTCCTTCACTTCATATGTAACTGGAGAAGTCCAACCAGCATAAAATTACAATTTCTAAAATGTCCCATCCGTCTTTCTGCTTTCACTAGTAGTGCTTGGTGGTTCAAGTCTTCTCTGCTCACCCAAACCCATTCCTCCAATGGCAGAGAATGCTCAGTCAAGTGGTCCTGAACTAAAAGAACACACCAGATGTTTTGATGGTGGAAAGCAGTAGCAAACACACCACGGTGGCCCCAGAGAGGAAAATCAGATGGGGGCTGGAGACAAGCAGGTCAGGTGGCATGGCTCACAGCTATCTGTAACTCCAGAGGAGTTCAACGTCCTCTGACCTCCACAGGCATCTGAATGTATGTGATACACATACAAATAGGCAATTGTGTAAGCATGTGTGTGCATGTGCACACACACACTACCTCACACTTAAAAATTGATTCAGTAAATTCTTTTAGATTTACTTATTTCATGTGTAAAGCTGTTTTGTTTTACATATGTATGTACAGCACACACATGCTTAGGTGTCCATGGAGGTCAGAAGAGGGCATCAAATCTCCTGGAATCAGAGTTACAGATTGTTGTGCAAAACCACTGTAGGTGCTGGAAATCGAACCCAGGTCCTCTACAAGAGCGACAAGTGCTCTAAACCACTGAGATATCTCTCTAGTTTCCTATTCAGTAAATCTTAGTAAATGATATACATAATAAACCCTAAAAGGTAAGATATTTTAATTAGAACTTCTAAGAATCCTAATTGCAAGACTTAGGCTAATAAAATCTCAAATAAATCCATTACTTCCCACATTATTCATTTCTAATTCAAATATCAGAATCTCATAGTATTTCTCTTGAGCACAGCACATATGAAAATAAACAGTAAGCTATAGGCAGGGATGACACTCTTTCCTGCACTTCAACTCTCTTTTGTCCTGATCCTTACTGAAGATGGACAATCACATCTTTATGCTTCATCTTATGTAAAAGATGAGATTATAAGGTACTTAACACTTTACATAAAAACCAACATTAAAATGCGTGAAAAGTAAATGTAGGCAAGAAAGGCTGTAGAGCAAGATCTAAGTAAAACAAGTAAAAACAAGACAGTAAGAATTGTCATAAAATCATGACAAAAATTTAGAGTTAGAATTGCAGAAATTCAATTCAAAAGAGGGAGGAATATTTTGACATCCTAACGATGACAAATGTGCAAAATGGCAAGAGCCCAAGCATTTACTCAGAGTCTGGATCCCAGAGGACTGTACTGGGGAAGATAACCCGTGGGACTCACTCAGGTCCAGATCTGACACAGCCACTGCAGAAAGAATTAAAGACAAGAGACAGAAGGCTGGATTTGTTTTTTAATTTGTACAAAGTATGGAGAGTGTAGTCTTTCAAGTTATTATGTACTTAATTAGTAGCAGGAGCTGCAGAAATTTAAAAACCCCACAAAACTAGTACACAATGGGCTGCTGCATCTCAGATTCACAAATTTAATCTTTTATAATTGAATATTTGTCATTTCTGGTATTCAGAAACCTGACAATTCTTTGATACAGCCATAGATAGCTTTATAATACGTAAATATGATTCATACATAAAGAGATTTGTGAATTTTCAGTTGCTTTTAAAGTAATAAAGGAGAAAAGTGATTCAATGAGAAACAAGAAACTAGGGTTCATTTCTTCAGTTTAACATGTAGAACTCTGAAATCAGAATTCACTGTCACCATGGCCATTGATCAAGACTCACAAAGGCTAAAGTGCAATGAAAATAAAGACACAGGGGCCTGAGCTTGTGAAATTTTAGTACAAATAATTTAGGTCAGTCTGGGGTATATTTGGAGATAGCAAACCCCTGTGTCAGGTAGAAGAAAGAAGGAGAGGGAAAGAGAAGGGAGGGGAGGAAAGGGAAGGGACAAAACTACAATATAAAATAAAAAGATGTGTTCTGATTTCCTTTCTACACAATGGATCAATCTATATATTCATAAGAAAATGCTTCATGTACCTTCCCAAAGTCACTAAAATGAAAGACACCAATCTTAGAACTTACGAAAAAAGTTTAAGACTTTTTAAGCAAACCAAATGTAAGATAAATATATAACAAGTATGAAACTATATTTCAAAGGGATTATGACAAAAACTAAACCTTTATATTCCTATAAAACTAACCCTTTTTATTTCCATGAAATGTATCTTCAGTAGTAATCAGAATATCAGTCTAAACACACACATTAACTAGAGATAACCTCTAAGATGAACAAACTTCCACTGCTATCAAGATACCTTCTGGCAAACTTACACTAGTATAATATGTTGGGTATTCTTAAGTAACTGTCTCAGTGTTTTCGCAAGGCTTTTTTTTTCAGTTTATGATGTTTGTATTCTAAGAGGCTATGATCCAAATATTGCATGTATTTATTCATTTAAATTTTATGAGCATTCTTTCTTCCGAGCCTAGCAAACTTCTTTCCATTAAAACACAAATACATTAACTTTTAAAATTCACATCATCCTTTCTGCATGGATGCATGGTCATATGCATATGTACCCATATGTACATCCTTGCAGAGGACAGAGGTTCATACTGGATGACTTCTCAAACACCCTCCATTTTACTTACTGAGGTATATACCGGTATCTTAAATAAGAGCCCAGAAGCCTACACTGATTTAGCTATTCTAGGTGGCCAGCTTGCTCAAGAGACCCACCACTTCTGCTTTCCCACTCCTAGGTGCTGTTATTACAGGCAGCCTCTCCCACAGTGCCCCCCGCCCCAGGACAGGGACTCTGGTCCTCCTGTGTGTTCAGCATGCACTACAGAAAAGAACATCGAATGACTGTCTTAAAACATACAGAGAGGAGTTAGAATTTGGCTCAGCACGGGCTGCTCCTGTAGATGGCCCGGGTTTGATTCCTAGTACCCACACAACTATCTTTAGCTCCAGTCCCAGGGGATCCAGCACACTTTTCTGGTCTCCATGAGCACCAGGTACACATATGGTACAAAATAAACATACAGGTAAGCCACCCATACATGAATAAAATTAATTTGAGATAAATAAATAAAACATATCAAGAGAGGGCTGGACATGAGGGTGTATCCCTTAATTGCAGTGCTTGGGAGGCAGAGAGGAAGGTGGGTCTTGTGAGTTTGAGGCCAGTCAGAGCTAAATAATTTTTTGAGAGCCTGTTTCAAAATTTAATCAACTTAAAAATTAATACTGCACAGGTCTTCATTTAATGGCATGCCATCAGTGCAGATTTGCAGGCCTGCCTACACACGCGTGCTAATGTATACAACCAGAGCCTAGTGACTGTCTGCATCATCTACTGGAATTCAAACATCACAAGGATGGGAATTTCTGTCTGTTTTGTTCCCTAGTTATTTCCAGCTTCTAAAGCACAAACCACACAATATGCAGTCAATAACTATTTTTTGAGTGATCAACATTAAATAATGCCCATAAAAGATGAAGCAAATTATAGAGAAGCATGTCAAAGTAGAGTGGCAGGAAGGCCAAAACCCAAGAAGATCTTGCAAAAAGAAACATGGCAAACAAAATGAACTCTACAAACTACACTTGGCAGTGAATAAAGGAACATAGGCAACATTATTGTGAAGACAACGTCATACAATAGAAAAGGGGCCAGGTATACCTTTTATTTCAGCACCAAGAAGGTAGAGGCAGGCAGATCTCTGTGAGTTCAAGGTTAGCCTGGTCTACAGAGCAAGTTCCAGGACAGCCAGGGCTACACAGTGAAACACTGTCTTGAAAAACCAAAACCAAAACAAAAGGAGAAAATTCTTTAAAAGAAAAATTCAAATGAAAACAAGGCTTCACTGAGGTCAGACACACTGATATACACTCTCCATTGTTAGACACATGGTTTTACATTTGCATAAATCTTCAGATAAACAAGAATTTCATTAGAGGAAGAAAAAAAACTAAAAGAATTTAAAACAGAAAATGAGGGCCAGCGAGATAGCTCATGGACAAAGTCACTTGCCATGCAAGCTGACAACCTGAGTTTAATTCTTGTATTACTTGGTAGAAGGAGAGAACCAACTCCCAAGTTATCCTCTGACCTCTGCATGCACTGTGATGCTTGCAGTGCCGGCCATACACACACTCACACGCACAATGTAATAATACAAATAAATTAATACTTACAGAAGAGCTGGAGAAATGCCTCAGTAATTAAGAGAGCATACTGCTCTTCCAGAGGATCCAAGTTTGGTTCCCAGCACCCACAAAGAGTGGCTCATAACTGTTGTAACTCTGGTCCCAAGGGATCTGGCACCTTTCCCCACCAAGAGTAATAGCATCCACATGTTTGCACATAGTCTCTTAATCAAAATAAAAAGCACACTTTTTAAGAAAAGAAAGACCCATTAAAAGATGAAGATAGAGAAATGGCTCAAGAGTTAAGATTGTTCACTGCTCTTCTGGAGGACCAGAGTTCAAATGGAAAACCAGAGTTCAATTTCTGGTACCCACTGATGCTTATAATTCCAGCTCCAGGCCATCTGACGCCCTCTTCTGTACTCTGTAGGCATCCCTACTAAAGTGCACAAACCCATATACAAACACCCATACACTATCAAAACCAAAATAAATCTTTAAAAAAACAAGCAAACAACCATGGACTGTGGTGCCGGCTCAGTGAGTAAGAGTACTTGTTGCTCCTCCAGAGGGCATGAGTCCCTTGGTTCCCAGAAAGCACATCAGGCCACTCACCACCATCTGTAATTCTAGCTCCAGAGGATCCAATATCGCTGGCCTCCAAGGGCACCTGCACTCTTGACATGTACAGGACATATACTCACATATAATGCAAAATAAATATTAAAAAGCAAAGAACTGAAATGTAGAATTATAAAATCAGTATCATAAGTTTTATGAAACAATGAATGGGGAGGTGACTGAGGTCTTAAGATGAGCAAACACTCACCTGAAACTGAGTTCATTTCATTGCCTGACAGGCTTGTCTTCTCTCTCCAGCAAAGACCATTTGGAAAGTGAAAGTAATTACTAGAAAACAATGTAGCCAAGGTAATGGAGCCCCCTTTCACTAGGGCATTAAGGAGTTGACTCTTATAACTTGTGTCCTGGTGTGCAGGTATGTGCTCTCAACACTTCCTCTAGCTCCTCTGATGCCTAGACCTCAAACTTTATAGTTCTAACTCCATTACAACCCCCTTGGTCTTACTAACCTCACATCTTACTCATTTAAAACGGCCTTTCTCTGCTTCATCCAGGCAGTTTTCAAATCAATGGGGGAAAGAAAAGAAAAATCAGTCGCTAGAATTCTGCCTTTGCATCCATACAGGAACTCCAGAGAGAAAGTGATCTGACTGACTCACAGGTAAAAGACGAACTACATAACAGGAATGAATAGACCCAGTCCAGTTCAGACAAACAAAAACGGCAAGATGAAAACATAAAACATCTGTCTCTAGCACATAAGCCTTTAATATACCATCTCTCTATCATCAGTCTCTAATATGCCTCACACTATTTTTATTTTATGTGCACTGGTGTTCTGTGTGAGGGTGCCAGAGACTTTGGAACTGGAGTTACAGACGGTGAGCTGCCATGTGGGTGCTGGGAATTGAGCCTGAGTCCTCAGAAGAGCAAAAAGTGCTCTTAACTGCTGAGCCATCTTTCCAGCCCTGTCTATTTCCTCCTAAAATCAGTTTTATGTTAAAAATCGCAAACTGGGACTGAGTGTGTTGGTATATGGACACAATCCCAGCATTCAAGAGACTGAGGCAGAAGGATCCCAAGTTGAAGCCAGACCATACTGCAACCATGTCTTAAAAAGGGAGAAAACAGTACAGAGGTAGAGGGAGGGTGTGTGTGTGTGTGTGTGTGTGTGTGTGTGTGTGTGTGTGTGTGTGTGTGCCATAAATTAATTAAAAAGTCTAACACTTTATAAGCAGTGGAAATTTTAATCATATTTACCAGTCAAATCTCACTTTTATGTAAGTGTATGGAACTTCTTATCATTTTCTTTTTTAAAACTGCTGACTCAGTCTGAGTGTGGTAATGCACACCTATAATCCCATCACCTGGAAGGTGAGGAGGGGTATGAAAAGGTTGTCTAGTTTGAACTACATGAAACCCTGCTTCAAAAATCCAAATAGATACAATAGATGTACTCAGGGAAGACTTGTTAAAAGCTGAGTCTTATATTATTCTTGTTATCTTTTAGTAACTTCCTCAAATCTCCCACACAATTTGACATTGAACAGAAAACCTTTGCAGGGACTGACAACTACTTCATAAATAAAAATGCTACTTTCTTTCTGTTTGTGACCATTAGCTCTGCTTCAGAGAGGTGGCACATCCTATCTAAAATGAAAGCCTATAAAAAAACCGAAAGGCACATTATGCCTTAAATGAGTTTTCTTGGTTTCAAAAGCTTTTCTTATTTCTCCTTCAGAGGGCTTCAAAATTAAAATTAGCATTTGAAAGTATTCAAAAATCGTTGAAACTTGTGCTTAACTTTGGTGCTCTCCAGGTGCAGCTCTGAATGGAACAAACAGACCACTTGCTTTGTCAGAATCTGGAAAAATTTACAACCACGCTGACAAAAAGGCGACAAGTCTATGACTTCACAAATAATCAGGACCTTGCCTTTGGGTCAAAGAACAACAACAACAACAACAAACCCTTAAATATAAAAATATAGAGACTATTATACTAGTTACAAAACACTTTAATATCACTTCCTGATCATGTGAAAAAAAAGTAATTCAAAACATTTTTACTCTCTAAGATCACACTATGTTTTGGGGATTAGAAATATAAGATATACACTAATCACAGGTATGACATAGTGCAATATAGAAAACATACCAGTGCAGTGACACTCAAGAACAGAAATGCATCTGAATGGCAGTGTTTCAGAACATGCAGTGTCACAGCCCTGCCTGGCTGTCTTGTCCCCAGGTGCTTGAGGATCACACCTTCCGACACAATGACAATACAAGTTAGATACACATTGTTAACTCTACAAATAGAAGGCTTCACACAAAGGGTGATGGACAAAGTATAAAGACATGAGAAGTTAATCATTCAGAAAAAGAGAGAAAGAACAATGAAGCACCCATCTTCACAAACATGCCATAGTTAACTTTAAGCATTTTAAGGTGCAATTTACAACTATCTGTGTGTGTATCCTGACATTCATGTGAAGAGCAGAGGACAATTACATGAGTTGGTTCTCTCCTTCCTCTACACGCGTGTGTGTGGGGGGAAGGGGTGGCGAGCCCACATGTGTGTGTGTGTGTGTGTGTGTGTGTGTGTGTGTGTGTGTGTGTGTGTGTGTGTGTGTGCGCGCACGCTTTAGGGAATGAGCTTTGGTTGTCAGGCTTCTTGACTCCACAACTGTGTGTGTGTGTGTGTGTGTGTGTGTGTGTTTATGTGTGTAATAGTGTGGGTAGTGATTGTGGTATTGAAACAAGACCTTATGTAGTCCAATCTAGCTTGAAATTTAGCTATGTAGCTAGGATAGTCCTGAACTCCTGGTCTTCCTATATCCATCCTCAAGTTCTAAGATGACTTGAAGTCAACGTTTTCTTAAATATCTTCTCTCTGTATGAGCCCCAGCATCTTTGTGACAGGTCTCCACCTCTTCTAAGTGCTGGATTTAACCACAACTGAGCACGCAGTGTACTTTCTTTAGGTTACAAAACATTTTAATTATTTGAATAACAATTTTTGAAGGGAAAAATGTGTGGTGCTTGCCAGGTTTTGAAAAATTCCAGATGTATAAATATGAAACTATGGAACAATTCCATGTCACCCAGATCAAATGCAAATCTAACAGAAGAATGAGAAATGTGATTATCATATACATCATAAAATATGTGCCTTACACGCTGAGGTCGCTGACTCTGCATAAAGTTCAGTAAATACCAAACAGTCACACTCTGACTGGGCAACAGTTCAGTGTCACTGAGAAAGAACTTATACCGGATGTCTTCTTAGACAAGGGCAAACACAAAGATAAATACAAGCGACTGTCATAATGGCCCATGTGCATTGGAAAAGTGACACATGGCTCAAAAGATGTAATGTTAGTAACAGGGAAGGCTGGCATAGCACCTGCATCTGTAATCTGGGCATTTAGGAGGTAGAGGTAGGAAGGCCATGAGTTTAAGGCTGACCGGGGCTATATAGAGATTCAATCTGGGATGGAGGTGGAGCATGATGGCATTATTGTATGATTTGTCTAACTTTCGCATCAAAACATTAGAGATTCTATTTGTTATTATTTCATATACAGCAAAACTAAAAGGAATTTAAAACACAAAATGCATTTAGGACAGTGAGAAGGAAGGGAGGGAGGGAGGGAGGAAGAGAAAAACTATTCAGGAGATGGCTCTCTGGTACTTGCTATGTAAGAATGAGGATCTGAGTTCTGCTCCTGGCACCCACAATGTATGCCTACAACTCCATTGTTAAGGACACAAAGACAGACAGCTCCTAAGGCTTGCCAGTCAGCCAATGTGCCTAAAATGGAGAGCTCTAAATTCAGTGAGGCCCTATCTGAGCAAGTGAGATGAAAAGCAACAGAAACAATAGCCAAAGTCAGCCTTTGGCCTCTGCAGAAGCATGAGGGGGCAAGCAGCCACCTGGCACACACACCCCAACACAATTTAATTTCTTTGAAAAACATAACAAAGTTAGGAGAAACCATCTTTGCTATATCTACCTAACCAAAATATTTGTGTAATGAGCATAAATATTTCATATTTGCATTTTTATTTCCTGCATACCTCTGAGAGTTGTTTTTCTATGACACCAAGAGGCTCACTTAACCTGGGATCTTGTCTGCTATCTCCACTTACGTTAATGAGTTCACCTGCACATGTTTTTTTCTGCTGCATGTCAACAGTCCTCATTGTCTTCTACACTTTCAGTTTCTGGACCATACCCTTTTATCCCCATCCATAAATGTTAAGTGGACTCAACAACTAAAAGTACACAAGGAAGCTACAGCCCCACATGTCTTGCTGTTTGTGTCGAGAATGGCAAATGCTTAGCGATTAATCAGTAGACACAAGATGGAATGCTGTCCATACCATGCTAGCAGTAGAGGCTGGAGCGATACTTCAAAGGACCCAAGCTCATACCCAGCACCCACAACTCAGTTCCCAGCAGTTCCCAACTGCTGATAACTTCAGCTCCTGGGATCTGACACGTTCCTTTGACCTCCACAACACACACGTGAATGCATGTACATAGATGGCATGTGCACGTGCGCACGCGCGCACACACACACACTTTTAAAAAACAAGCAATAAAATTCTACTGCACTTAATTACTTATGGTAATATGCCACAGTAGCTATAATTTGAGCAATTTAATTAAGAACTAGGTATTACTTAGCCATGCACAATGGACCCCAAGAAGCCAGAACTTTAAAATCACATTTCTGTGTGTATTAGAAGGCAAACAATGCACGCAGGAGTAAGAAGCCACAGGTCTCCCAGAGATAGGAATGCACATGACCTCATTTTCCATCAGGAGTATTTGTTCTCTCACTCCACTTGCCTCATCAGCCCTCTCTCTTTCCCCTCTGTTCCTCCCCCTCCCCCTCTCATGTACTCCAGGCTGGCTTAGAACTTGCTGTGCAGCTGATGACCTCCCCCTTCTGATCCCCTTGCCTCCACCTCCTACGTACATGCACCAGCACGCCTGCTTGGGCTGAGGATAAAGCAGGGCTTCTGAGTGATAGGCAAACACTTTAACAACCAAGCTAGATCCTCAGGAGGAGGAGTTTCTATCACAGCAAGGCAAGAGAGCACTCGTGCACAGAAACAATCTACCACTGTGAGAAAGAAGAGGCTGGAGCAGCAGCCCTCATCTGAGCAGAGACCCTTCAGGACACATGCAGTTCCCAACTATGATCAGAAAGGGCCACACCTACGGAATGAGGACCATACTCTTTTTTCAGAAGAAGAACTTAAGGTTTATGCTGTCTCAAATCATGGGCTAAGGATGGGCCTGTGAGATGATCCAGGAACACAGCAATACCAGCAAGATGAAATGCAAGACATGGGCCTGGAGGCCAGAGCTAGCTTACACTGCTACTGCCCGCAGCACCCAGAAGTCAGGCTATGTAGTTACCATTCTGCAGTCCCATCCAGAGTTGCTTGTGGTCTTTTTTCTGCATCTCATTGATGACTTGACTTTTGTGCTTTAGAGCGTCAGCTTCTTTCATACATGACATAAAATGGGCTTCGACTGCATCCTTGGATGGACAGTGTAGAAGGTCCTTTTCTGGAAAACTCTATCAAAGGGAAACACACAGAACATGGATGCAGAGACAAATGAGCTTCTAAAGAGAACTTAGCCCATTTGCCGATGTTCCCAGCATACCATATTTTATTATCACAGTAACTAAAAATACTTTTTAAAAATTAACTTAAAAAGCATTACTAGTCTGACACAATCTGTACTATTCCCAAATAATCCTCATCTGTGAGGTCTTTTTCAGGTTCCTATGCATAACACATATATGACCCCTATAACTGATACCAATATCCATTTGTGAATGAGTGGCCCTTGGAGTCAGAGGGATCTAAAAGAGGACACTGACATTCCTCTACACCTATCTTCAAAGAAAGGCCCACCTCAAGCTGGCCCCACCCCTCATCTGCCATATGATGGCCATGGGCTGAGGAAAGATGCCTTCCCCCATCAATGTCTGAGGTGGGTGGGAGAGCAGGCCCTGCACCTCACCTGGGCAGCACAACAGAGCCAACCCCACTTGTGATGTGGGTGAGCCAGCCCCAAAGCTGTGAGCATGGGAGAGGTGTCCCCATCACTCATTGTTCTGTGGCAGCATGGGCAGGGGGAGAGATTCTGCCCTCCCCCCCATCAACTCCTGAGGCAGGTACAAGAGCTGGCCTGATGTCTTAAGAGCAGGAGAGCTGTCCCTGTCCCTTATCAGCACAGCACTTGGGAGAGTAGCCCCTAATGCCACACCTGGACAACACAGTCCTTTGAAGGTACAGGTGTGGGAGAGCAAGAAAACAGGAGGACTGGCCCTGCCCCTTGCTCATTGCAGCAAGGGGTGAATGAGCCAGGGCAAGGCAGGAGGGCTCACCCTGGTGGTGAGGATAGGGGACAGCTGGTGGGCTGACAACCCTGCAACTACCCAGGCCCAGAACCAGGGTTATGAGTTGGCCCATTCCAACATCCACCCCATCTGAGATCTGCTGGAGCATGCAAAGGTACGGGTCCTGCAGACCCAAAACTGTAGGATCACAGGGTAACACGAAGATATACAAGAGGAATCCCAGTGAGGGCCCAACAATGATAGTACAGGAGAAACCAGAGGCCTCAAACCAGACCAAATAACTCTTTGCAGTGGATATTTACAAATAAAGATACATGAATTAAAAAAAAAAAAGAAAAGGCCCACCTCAATCTAGGGAGGTTCTGAAATCCTCCATGATAAGAACTCAGGAAAAAACGGAATGGGAGGCAGTAATGTAAAAGAGAGAGCTTATGCAGTCAAAGCAGCTGAGAGAAGTGACAGGTCCCTCCTCACAGCCCCCTGGCTCCCACCTGTGAATGCACCTCTTTCACATCTACCCAAGTGAGAATAAAAAGATTTGTTTTCCAAACCTCACAATGAAATTACAAAAGATCCTTGACTCATTACATTTCTAACTTTTCCCAGTATGTATGCATTAGCCATTGTGTACACACGCTTATCTTTCTGATCTAAACAAATTCTCAAAGATAAAGAGTGTGATGCAATGTTTACTCTCTCATCTATCTTTCAGATCAGAAGCATGACAAAATAAACTTTACTTCGCTTTTACAGGAATACTCTGAAAATTTCCCTTTATGTGTCAGTTTGCTTAGAGGTGTCTTTTTTGTCATTTTGCACACACACTTCCCACCACAATCTAAGGACCAAACCCAGGACTTTCTGTGTTCTATCACTGAGCTAAATCCTCCTATCTCCCACTAGAGATTATAACTGTTATTTAATTAGAATATTCACCGACTGTCTGCAATGTATCTAGATGTATTAAAAGTAATTTAATAACATTAAATCAAAGCATTACTTTATGAGGGGAAAAAAAACCTGAGCCCATTGGAAATACCACAAAACTGATGGTAATTTATTAGAACAATTAAGCAAATCAAAAAATACATTTCTAAAATGCATTTTCATCTCATACATAAGGAATCAAATATTTGATTAAACATAAGCTTTCACTGTTTTATCACCAACTCACCTCTAGTACTAGACTCACATTTGGAATGAAAAGTATAAAGCCATAGTTTATAAATTTACTTGAACTCAAGGAATCCTGTGACAGAGAGGGAGGACTGATGAGCAAAGGGATTAAGACTGGGCTGGTTTAACCCCCAGAAACAGCTGACCTGACAAGGGTTAGCTCTTGAATCCCAGACTGATGGCTGGGAATCCAGCATGGGACTGATAAAGACCCCCTGAATGTGGGTGTCAGTGAGGAGGCCTAGGTAATCTATTGGGCCTTGGGTAGTAGATCAGTATTTATCCCGGGTATACAAATGGATTTTGGGTGCCCATCCAACAATGAGAGATGCTCTCTCACCCTGGACTCTCGGGGGAGGGTCTAGGCCCTGCCCTGGATGAAATGACAGACTATGGACACCCCCATGGAGGGCCTCCCCTTCCCTGGGGGAATGAGGGGATATTAGAGGGGTTGGTGGGAGGGTGTGGGAGGAGGGGAGGGAAAGGGAGAGGGACCTGGAATTGACAGGTGAAGCAACCCTGTTTCTAATTTAAATTTAAATTTTAAAAAATCCTTAAAAAAGTTTCCCAAGATTACTTTGGTGCACACACACAAAAAGTTGGGAAGGGAGGGTATTCCAGCCCCCCAGATATTTCTTCTAATATATTATTTTTCAAGAAAAGAAAGAACATATTGGGAAAAACAATCCTGTGCCTGCTATATTCCCAGAGTCAGGAGGTGGAGGCCAGAGGGACACAAATTTGAGGCCTGCATGGGTTACAGATTCACAGTCCACCTCCTTCTGTGCCCTCCCTACCCATAATTCTAAAGCTGACAGAAGTTAAATGCCAAATGTGGTAGCACATTCCACAAAATCCATCATTTGAAGACATGCATCAAAATCATGTGCAGTTCGGGGACCAGCCAAAACTGTAAGACCCTGTCTTAAAATAAAAAAAAAAAAAAAGGAAAAACAAACCAATGCTAAAATAAGTGTACCAGACACCAAATAATGCTAACATTTCTCAATTTTTTAAAAATTGTATTTCTACCAATGTGTAACCTACAAGCTTAGCTACAGCCAATTATCAGTCCTCCTTCCTACAACCTATAGGGTATTTATTTCTCATTGTGTCTCCTAGGTTCTATTTGTTGAATCTTTAGATTCTCCCATAAGAGTAGCTTTGCTCATTTCTCCCTTGGTGTACTGTTTAACATATATTCTTCCCATTGAAAACACTACCCAGAGCCAAGCACAAGCCTTATCCCCAGCTTCTCTTTGGCTTCAACTCTCAAAGTGCATCCCCACACATTCACACCCAGGCCTTTTAGTTCTTATCAATTCCCTGCCATCAGTTAACCATTTGGGCTAGTCACAGAAACATCTTTCAAATTGCTGTTGTAAGAATTCACCAAAATCTAACACAAGTTTCTGCTATCAACACTTCCCATTTTCTTCCTTCTCTACACTATTTGCTTTTCCAAAGCTATTCTTAAATATTGGTGTGGATTGTGTTTAAAGTACATAACCTAGAACCCCTTTTCTTTTTCATTCCATATCCTCACCTTGAGTGAGATTACATATTTCCATACCACTTAGGAACTAAAGATTATCAATATTCTTTCTTGCCAGGATCCTTCCTAGAACCTTCAGCCCACACAAGTCTAGTAAGTGTCCTAGAGATATAAGCAACTCAACAAATCCAAAGATAAACAAACTAATGCTACCACCACCCCTCCGAATTTTCCAGAGCAAACCTAGTCTGATACTTTATATCCTAAATAGATCTGGAATTTCCCAGCTTGCAACACCCCAGGCTAAGAATGGCTAAGAACTGTTCACAGTTCTGAAAAACCTTGCAACAACACCCATGCAGTGTGTTCTGTTTCTGTGATAAAACATTGACCAAACAAGTTTACAAGGGAGGTAAGGACTTATCTGTTCCCACTTCTAGGTAA
This sequence comes from Mesocricetus auratus, assembly GCF_017639785.1. NCBI lineage: Eukaryota > Metazoa > Chordata > Mammalia > Rodentia > Cricetidae > Mesocricetus > Mesocricetus auratus. The sequence continues at coordinate 201,972 of NW_024429210.1, read as the reverse complement.
CAAACCATCAATGAGCAAAGTCAGAGTAGAAATTCAAACAAGAACTTGAAGCTGGAACCATGAGGAATGATGGTTGTGGGCTCATTAACTGGGAGGCTTATCCTCAGCCAGCTTTCTTATACAGTCGAGGACTTCCTGCCCAAGGTATGGTGCCACCCACAGGGACTGACCCCTCCAATGTTAGTTAACAATCAAGGTAATCCCCAACATAATTGCACACAGTCCATTCTGATCTGGGCAAATTCTTCAATTGAGGCGTCTTCTCAGGTGACTCCAGGCTGTGTCAAATTGATAGTTTAAGCTACCAAGGACACATGCCTAGAATTTTATACTCTTGATGTTTTTGCATTTAGAGTCACAGTGACCTTCCAAACACCAAGACCTACACTTCTCCCTCAACTTTTTCTTCTTTTAGGACATAATCAAACCATCAAGATTCTAAATTACCTCAGGGTCTGCTTACTTACCCACCTAACCCTCCTACCCTATCTATTCCCTGCACACATCACCTCACTGCTTCAAGCACTTGAGTAGCTCCAATCCTCAACGCGCGTTCCGTTCTTCCAGCAACACTCTCTCATCTCTGTCTTCACATCAACTCTTGCAGCACTCTTTTCCTCTACCTAGAACATTCCCTTCTCCTTGCCTAACTACTTATACATTTGGTCAAAGACTCCTCAACTTCAGGTTCAGCTTCTATGGCACACCATCCAGGAAAACTTTCCCTTTCTCCCAAGCCAAGGTTAAGCTCACTCTGGCCCTACTCTGGATTCTGTTGTAGTTATACTGGCAATATTACAATGGCTGTTAACATGTTCACAGGTAACAGTACTCTGAAGTCCATAAAACAGAGGTAATGACCTCAACTATCAGTAACTCTTTCTTAAATAAGCCAAATTACTAAGATGCAGTTCACACACAATGAAACTTAGGAAGTTTCAGTTAGATGAATTCTGACTTTGAACAACTACCAACCAAACAAGATAGAGAACATTACAACACATAAACAATCACATCCCCTCATTCCTCACCAAAAGTTAACCACAACCCCTCCCTCCAGCCTCATTCTCCACTAAAAGTTTACCACAAGTTACTTTGTGTCCTGGGCAGCAGGCTCTCTTTTTCCTACCTCCACCAGTCACTGATATGATCTGTTGCAGCAGTTTTGCCTATAGTAAAATCTCACATGAAATAGTGTTCCATTGACTTAGCATACTCTTGAACTGACTCCTTTTGTTACTTAGTTGTAGTGAATGAATATATCATTATGTGTTTAATCCTGAAAACCTGTTGTTACCACCATTATTTCCAACCTTGACCTGGTTAATAAAGCCATTGTGAACAGTAATATTCAAGTGTCTGAGTAGACACCTTTTTCAAGTTTCTAAATATACAGCTGCAAACAGCAATTAAAGTCTTCTAAAAGCTGGCAAACTATTTTCTTGAAGTGACATTCAGTTTTAAACTCTCATCAGCAACATTTCACAGTTCTGGGTACTCATGTTAAACTTTTTATCAGTCCTTTTTCATTTTAGTCATTCTAGTGAGTGTAAAGTAATATCTCTCTCTGGTTTTCATTTACATTTCCCTGATGACTAAACATGGTAGGCACCTTTTCATGTATTTATTGGTAATTTCATATGCTCTGCAAACTTTCTGTTCTAATCTTTTGCATTTGTTCCAAAGCAACTGAGGTAAGAGGCTAAGTATAATGTGGATTCTGTGTGTACTTATACAAATATTGCCCACGAGAAGCAGCAGGTGCACTCCAATCTGTACCAGCTAGACAGATCTGAGTAGAATGCAGAAAGTCTGAAGCCTCCACATTGGAAACACTTGACGTTAGCAGTCACAGTCACAAACACCAGCCACTACAACTTCTGATTCCAAATAGCCTTTCCACAGCTTCACAGCTGGCATGTGTCACCTATCTCCACAAGCAAACTTTTAGTCTTTTTCAACTTGAAATGCCATCCTTAGTACAGTATTTGCATACCTCTTAGCCAGTTGTCCCTGTAAAACTGTGCTGTGGATTATGACATTCCTATCTTGTTAGCTACATCATCAAAGCTTTTAAACTTGTCCCTGTGGTTTTTAACTACACAATCTTAAAAAGCCATTTTTTTTTGTTTTGTTTTAAGGAAAATATGTTGGATTACAGAAGAACTGCTTATATGAATGGAAGGGTCAGACATCCTTGTTTTCTTCCTGACTCAAATCTATCATGTAGGGGTCTGCAGAGAAGGCTCAGTGGTTATGAGCACTTGCTGCTCTTGCAGTGATCCCAAGGTTAGGTTCTCAGCACCCAATGGCAGCTCACAACCACCTGTAAGTCTAGTTCCAAAAGATAGACACCTCTTCTTCTGGCCTCCACAGGTAATAAGCACACATATGGCACATATACATTCATTCAGGCAAAATATTCATACACATAAAATAAAGTAAATCTAATCATTTTTAAAATATCACTTAGGATGATTTTTGCTATGCCCTTGGTCAAACTGAGTAAATTTTCTTTTATTCCTAAGCTTGCTAAGGGTTTTGATGGCACTGGTTATTGAACTCTGTCCATTTTTTTCTGTGTTTATTGATTTTGCTGTGTGACTTTTCTATTTTATTTTGCCATTGTAATAAATTATACTGACTGATAACTGAGTTTTGAATCAATCTTGTATTTGTGAGATAAACTCAGCATAGTCTGTATTGTGCTTTTTCTAGGCACTGCTGGGTTCAACTTACTAATCTTTTATTGAAGATTTTTACATCCATGTTCATAAAGGATATTGATCTGTAATCTACTTTCAATTTCCTTAATTGTATTGGGATCAGTTATGCAGGTTCTAAAACAGCTTGGGAAATGTCTTCAGTGTTTGAGTGTCTTTGTGTCCTTTGAGCATAAATCCCAAACTCCTAGAACGGTGTTGGGCTAGCACACAGCAGGATCTCAGTATTTACTGAATTAATAGTAATATTTTAACTAAGAATTCAGAAAAAATTGGTGTATGTTCACACACAATTAAACAACCTAGGTACCTGGGTGACACCACTAAGGCCTTTCTTTCAGTTGCTGAACAAGCCATGGGGGCATTCAGACAACATAAAGGGAAGAAGGAAGGCAGAGGCCTCTAAGCAGGGACTGTAGGGCTGTGTGTGTAGGAACACGGCTGCAGTGACTGTGAAGCTGATGAGAACCACTGAGGTGGCTACGGAGCCAACATAAAACTTACTAGAACAATGGATGGAAAGGAAACCAACAAGGAACAACAACAAAACCTATGATGGCTGTAAAAGCTGGTGCTGTGTGTGCCAAACTTATATCATGTTGAGCAGCCCAGGTCAGTTTGCTGAGACTGAAACCGACTTACAGGCTGGAGGGATGGCTCAGCAGTTAGGAGCAGTGTCAGAGGACCAGAGATCAGATTTCAGCAACCACACCACACAGCTCACAGAATCCTACAACTTCGGCTCTAAGGAACCCATACCCTCTTCTGATTTTACAAGGAGATTACAATAACAACTGCACCAAAATCCACCATGGCCTATATGCACATGAGAGTGTGCACTGGAATGGTGGTGGCTATGAACTTTCCAGACCATTGGATTAAATAAATTAGAGTAAACTTAAAATTTCATCCAGTTACTAGACCTATTTTTTATTTCAAAAACTAAAAGGAAAGGCTTGTTGAGCAACACTGATCCTCTATATCTGTTTGAAGTAGTTTCATTTTCATGACACTGAAAACTGCAATTGTTATATGAATATGAAGCCCATTCCATATACATTATGGCAACTGAAACTCACGCATATTAGGACTGAGGGTTTACCTGTACAGTTCTGAGATAAGTAAGATCTACAGTAACACACTATTTTGCAAAGCACCTTACTATAGATGCACAGGCATGAAGAAAAAGCATCATAAGAAGAATGGAGAGTGGTGTTTAGGAGATGACTGAATAAGCAGCCCTTACATAACGACTCTCTTATGCTTCCCCACCGTCCACTGCCATTTGACAGCCTCTTGCTAGGGATAACTCAAGATGTTCTTCAGAAGCCTATAAAGTCGTTCATGAATTGGAAGTAGGAGGGGTACTACATAAGTAAAGAGGGAGGAGACCAGTATGTTATTTTTATTTCTTAAGGGTTTTATGATATAGTCAAAGTTGGACTCAAACTCCTTATGTAGCCCAAGCCCTAGCTGAGCTTGAACTCAAAACCTTTCTGTCTCTACCTCCTGAGCACAAGGGTCACTCAGTGCATTGCTATGCTCATCTATGACCAATATTTTACAAATCAGGCAACATTAAATTGACCTGGCTTCAAAAACCACAGGAACGAAAGTTTCAAAACAGGCTCACCAAATCTTTGGACTTCTGTGAAAGTAGCTATGAAACTTTTTCAACAGTACTAAGTTGTTCTAATCGCTACTCTCATGCCACTTCTATACCTGAGAATTTAATTTTTATATAAACTTAGAAATATAACTCTGTATATTATATGTATGTTATATATAACAAGCTCTATAACCTGTTGTAAATCTAAAACATGGTTTACTCAACTCTAAAAAGGAAAAGATATGTATATATTAAATGGTTTTGCCAAAAATTTGGAAGAAACTGAAGAGTATCTCAGAGCAAACAGAACAGCAGTGGAGAGCTAGGGAGTCAGTGACTGTCCTGCAGTGGGCGATTAGTCAGCTGTGGAGGCACAGGCCTGCGATTCCAGCACTAAGCTGGCTGAGCAGGAGATCTACTTTGAATTTGAGGCTAACCTAGACCACACAGTAAGTTCCTTGCCAGCATGGGCTACAGAGTGAGACCATGTCTTAGAAACAAACAAAATAATAGAAACAATAAAAAAATTCATTTGAAAAAACTCTACACTATTAGGAACCACAAATTAAACAAATAGGAATTGCTATTTAAACTATACCTTGAAATGTACTGTGATGTTCCAAGGAAGGGCTGAACTTGAGGCAAGAAGATCAAATAGTAAACCAATTGGATAATGCCTAAAAATGAAAGGTATATCTTAAAGAGAGAAAATACATAAATTTATAACTAGAACCCCAAACAAATTTCCAGTACATTTTACCACCCACTGTCATAGGCTTTACTGGTTACTCACAGGAAAGTAACTTTGCACAGCTGCATGCCTGGGTTAATACATGTGCTCCATCCAGCTGCTAGCTGTTTTCTTCTTTACGTTTCCCACAAGAGCCTAATATACTCTAGGGGATTCTCATCAGTGCTATAGTGTAGTGTTGATTATCATCTGGTACTGATAAGAGGAAACCATTCTTTGTAAGTTAATTAAAATACTAAAATATCTTGTTTGTTCTTGAGAGGAACCCATTACGCACCTCTGGCTGACCTGCTACTATCTTAACCAGACTGGCCTAAACACATAGCAAAATCAATCCTTCTACCGCCACCTCCTGGAGGATGCTGGGATTATAGATGTACACAATCACATCTGGCTTTTTACTGCAACTGTTTTGTTCTGTTTTTGAGATAGTATCTCATGTAGCCCAGACTGGCCTTGAACTCCTGGTCCAGGTGCATCAAGAGCATGTGTTGCTAAAGACACTTTCATCTTTTTCTTTTTAAAACTAAAATAAGTACATAAACTTTTTTTTTTTTGGAGGCTGTCCGGGAACTCACTCGGTATACTAGACTGGCCTCGGACTCACAGAGGTCCACCTGCCTCTGCTGGGACTAAAGGTGTGTGCCCCTACCGCCTGGCTAAGTAAATAAACTTATATTTATTTAGTTTTATGTTGCATGGGTGCTTTGTCTCCAAGTATATGCATGTAGTGTCCTCAAAGGTCAGAAAGGGGGGTCAGAACTCTTGAGACTGGATTGTAGACAGTTGTGAGCCACTGTGTGGTACAGGAAATCAAACCTGAGTTCTCTAGAACAGCAGCCAGTGTTCTCAATCAATAAGCCATCTCTCCAGGCCCTGCTTTTTATTTTCAAGATTTATAAATTTCTAAGTGTAAAGATACATACCTAAAGAGCATGCAAATCCCGTTTTATGATAATTTCACTGAATATTACATATGTATGTAAATATCCAGCCTTTTAACTATGAAGCATGTTAATACCGATTCAGAATACCCTTAACAAAAAACATCATGCCCTCTGGGCATGGTTGCACATGTCTATAATCCCAGCATTCAGGAAGGAAAGGCAGGATCCAGAATTCAATGATCAACCTCAGCAACATAGCAAGTTTGACACACCAGCCTGGGCTATGTGAAACCCTGCATATGATGATGATGATGATGATGATGATGATGATGATGATGATGATATAAATAAAAAGAAAGAAAATGCTAGAAAGGTGGTTCAAGCAAGCCTATCTACTTAATTCAACCTGCTGATCCTAAACTGAGAACAGACTCCCAAAAAAATCATCCTCTATCCTCCACAAGCACTCCATTGAACAATCCCTACACACCAGACACACAGACATGAAATAATAATAATAATTAAAAAACCAAAACAAAAAAAGGGTGATCCATTACTGGAGTACTACTGCCCAGGTCATTTCACGGAAATGCATCTTCTTGCCCAGAAAAATCACCACACAGAATATTCACAAGTTATTTTTCATTGAGTAAAACAATGGCAACTCCAACTGCAAACCCAAGTAATTTAACTCACTTGCCTAGTTACAAAAGCCTGAGTCTGATGTTCAGTACTACCCTTGCCCTGAAAAAGCATTTTACAAAATAATTTTTAAAATCCATAACCTTACAAAAAGATGAATAGAAAAGATAAAAACCTCAAAAATGACTGAAGAGAAGAGAAAAATGTACACAGTATTTACAGACTGAAGAGCATCCTACATTCTAAAGAGAATTATGAAAGTCTGCACTGGGCATCTTGCTGGAATGTGCTTCTGAAATTGCATGTGATGCTCAGGCATTGTACTCCATCCAAGTTTAAGATCAGCAGTATTTCCTTTGTTTTTCAATTCAGAAGTCAGTTTTAACTTCCTATTTCCATAGTCCACTCTGAAAATAGTTTACATAACATTTAAGAATCCCAAATCCCAAAATACCAAAACAAAAGACCTTTCGTAATTGTGCACTCAAAGGTCAAATATCTAATTTCTAATGAATTTTTCTTTCTTCTCTCTACCATCTTTTTCTGCAGTGGTAGGGAATCAAAGCCAGGACCTTTTATAGACTAGGCAAGAATTCTCCTACCAAACAAGAAACACAGCCAGATTTTAACCATTAACAGGGTTTACTGCAAAAGAAGCCTTGAACTGTTACAGTATGAAAGTATCAAATACAAATGATGAGTACTTAAGCTGGAGTAGTAATAAGAAACTTCACTAAGTAACATACAGTGTTGGAGCACCCTCTACTGTCCAGTCCAATCATTCCAAAAAGTCTTAAGATTTTGAGGTGCATGAACACTTCTGTTTCTCAGATAATTTTTAAGAGTTAGCAACACAATGTACTAGGGCTGGCAATGGGCCCCATGACAAAGCACTTGTAGCCCACAAGAGACTGTGTCTTAGAACCTATCTGTCTGTGCATCCATAACATTTTTTCTTTTGGAGTCTGGATCTTTCTACAGAGTTCTGACTGTCCTGGAACTCACTATGTATAGACCAGGCTGCCCTTAAACTCACAGAGATCCACCTTCCTCTGCCTCCTGAGTGCTGGAATTAAAGGCATGAGACATCATGCTGGGCTTATATCATTAACTTATTGGGGATTCAGTGTGTCAACTACTTTTCTTAAATAGTTTTTTATTGTAATTTGGGCAAATTAAGAAGTTACTAGGAAATTAGAGAAAAGACTAGGGGAAAATGTTAAGTAGAATGTAAGCCGTTATGGCACAAAAGGCTCTGATCCGAAGCTCTCAATGCCCAGGTCCTGCCTGCTAAGCATTCCAGAGCACACCTGGTATCTCAATAGCTTAGAGACCACAGGAGGAAACAGCCATGATTTGACACAGCCCGGAATAGAGATTGAGCCTCTCACTGGCCTGGGTTACAGAGGAAGATCCTATTTGGAGGCAAAAAAAAAAAAAAAGACTTTCCAGGGAGCTGAGAATGAAGCAGAGTGGAAGAGTAATTGCCTAGGAAGCTCAAGACTGAGATGTTCAGCCCCCAGTGATGTGTGAGGCTTTCTCAAGGGATAAATGTCAAATGTAGGAAGATGGTATATTTAAGTCAAATCACAAGTCAAATCACTCTTTTGCAGTAAAGAAGAAATTGTCCAAATATTATTGATGTTATATCTAATAGACACATCTTATTAACATATTAACCTTATAAGCTGAATCGCAGAAGTTTGCTCCTTCCAGATATAAGTCATCTGCACAATAAGGTTATTTACACATAAGAAGTTTTCTGTTATTTCCTAAGTCTCTTTCTTTTATCTTCTCAAAAATTTTTTGTTTGTTTGATGTGAGTGCTCTATCTGCATGTACAATTTTATGCCAGAAGAGGGCATCAGATCCCACTATAGAGGGTTTTGAGCCATGTGGTTGCTGGGCTCTCTGGAAGAACAGCCAATGCTCTTAACTGCTGAACCAGCTCCAATCCCCTAACTCTCTTTCTAAGCCTCTTCATTTTAATATTTCTAGACTGAGAACAAGTATTTTAATCTATTTGTATTTCTCAAGTTCCATTTAGTCATCTTAGTCAGCATCTGTCTGCAATCAACTACACACACATGAGTATTCTAATACAGCACCCGGGCTATCTTGAACTATTTCATAGCTTTTGGCTCATAGCTTCACTACTTTAAATACTTTGAAAGAACAATAAATAAAACTCTCAATAACAGAAAATACAAAAACCTCATCTGCTCATGGAAAAACTGAAATTTAGGACTGTTTTCATAACAGCCAGGGTGGTGTGGAACTGGAGAGCTAGCTCAGCAGTTAAGACACACATTAGGCGTTTGAAAGATGGCTCCGCAGTATAAACCACTTGTTGTTCTTACAGAAGACACAGGTTCGATTTCCAACACCCACAAGGTGGCTCATAACCATCTGAAACTCTAGTTCCATGGGATCTAATGCCCTGTTCTGATCTCTGCGGACAACAGGCATACATGTGGTACACAAATACATGCAGCAAAACACTCATACATCTAAAAAATTAACAAAACAAAGTTGATGTTGCAGAGGACCCAAGATCAGTTCCCAGCACCTATATGGGGTAGCTCACAACCTGTAACTCCTGCTTCAGGGTATCTGGGATTACAGGTGTGCCTCATCACTCCTGGTTTCTGAAGGGTCAAAGACTAAATCCAGGGTTTGAAAGATGCTAGACAAGGCAGAACATTGTAAAATATTGTATAATGGTTTAACCTTCACATCTAAGCTAGACTACTCAATTGTGTCTTTCCTGTTTTGCTTTGTTTGAGAGAAGGTCCTGCTATATGGCCTTGGCTTTCCTGGTACTTGATATATCGACCAGAGCAGCCTCAAATTGTGGTAATCTCCTGCTTCAGCCTCTGAATCAGTGATTACAGGTGTGTGCTACCATGTTGGCTTCATTTCTTTCTTTGTAGAACTTTTTACAACCGACCCAGGGCAGTATACCTTTTTAAAGCTAGCATATATTTGCTGTCTAACAATGAAGAAAACTTCACTCACCATTTCAGGGGTGTGCCTTCGTACTCAAACCATATCTCACTGACGTCCTCCTGTCTCAGAGCCTTCTGAAAGTGCTTTTTCACTTTATCAGTTACCAACGTCAGATAACTGACTCTTGGTAAAAGCAGCTGAAATGAAAAGTGGTAAAGCCATATTTACTTATACATTATTGTTTCAAAACTAAGATATATTAAGTAAGCCTATTAATTTTAAGGAAAACAGTGGTACTCCTTGCATTGTTTTGACTACCTCAATCGCAAGCCATCTACTTTGTATAAAAAATTAAAAGCTAGAGTTTAAAATAGTGAATGTTTCCAACTGGATTATATCGTCTAAGTAGAGTTTAGGGTATATACTTATAACTGACACAAATCTACAATTTTCTTTACCATTTTATAGACTACATAATACATGCCATATTAATTAAGATATTAAGTAATTCTGTCAAATTTGTCTTAAATATTAAATTATTCACACTAGTATAACATTTTACATAAAAATTAACATTTAATATATTAAAATATATTTATAATTCTTTAATAATGTAGTTAATAAATAACAAAGATAAATTACTCTTTCAAAAATTATAGAGCCAATACAGGTGGCATACAGAAGGATATAGGAAATCAAAAAGGTATGGCAAACTAAGCATTTTCAAAAATTTGTGTGATGATTGACTTTAATTGTCAACTCCATACAATCTAGAATCACTTGGCAGGAGAGTGTCAATGTGGCACTGTCTACACAGTTGGTCTGTGGTAAGGTTATGTGTGATTTTTGCTTTGATGTGAACCAGTGTGGGACAACACAGCTCACTGTGGGAGACACCATTCCCTGGGTTTAGGCTCTGGACTATCTTAAGAGTGGGGAAGGGGAAGTGACAGTGAGCATGCGTGCATTCGTGTCTGTCTGTCTTGACTGTGGATATGGTGCAAGCACACGCTTCATCTTCCCGATGCCTTGACTTCCCAACAATAACAGACTATAACCTGAAATTAAATAAATAATTATAAATTATTTATTTAAAAACAAACCCTTTCTTCCTTAGTTTTATTTCACCAAAAGGAAATTAGAATTTTGGAGGACCAGATGTACACCTTTAGTTCCAGTATTCAGGAGGCAGAGACAGGAGGATATCTGAGTTTGAGGCCTTCCTGATCTACACAGCAAGATCCAGGAGAGAGACAGAGACAGAGAGAGTGAGAGGGAGGGAACGGGATTTTTAAAATACCTACTGTTACACACAGTAACAGTTCATTCTACAGAAAACAGTATTAACCTACAGAAATGGCAAGAAGGAAGACAGACACAACTAGAGAGCAAGGGTCTCAGCTGCTGATTCTGGAGAGCACACACGATCATCTAAGGCTCAAACAGGCTCAAGAATTCACAAAGGGGCCAGGCATGGTGGTACTCAACTTTAGTCCTAGCACTCAGGAGGATCTCTTTGAGGTCAGAGCCAGCCTGAGACTTTACAGTGAGACCTTATCTCCAAAAAGAGGAAGAGGGGAAGAGAAGAGAAGGAGAGAGAGAAATAAGGAAAGCATCTGGTGTTGGGGCTCAGGTCTAAAACTTGGGAGGTGAGTGAAAACGGACCAAGAGGCTGCATGAAGTCATCACCCTCTGCTACACAGCATGCTCTAGGCCAACAGAATTTTTTTCCCCAAGGAGTAGAGAACAGCCCAGAGGTTAAGAGTGCTTTATTGATCTTGCAGACCTGGATTTGGTTCCCAACACCTACATGGTGGCTCACAACTGTGTGTTTCAGGGTATAAGACACCATTTCCCAACCTACAAGGCTTCCTGTATGCAAGTGACACACACATATACACTCAGACACACAAAATAAAATGAAATAAAAATTTAGAAAAAGAAATTCCAGCACTGGGCATGGTGGTGAAGAATATATACATCTTTATTCCCAGCACTGGTGAGGCCAAAGCAAATCATTACGAATTCAATCACACAGACACTAACCATTTTATTTGTATTTATGTGTGAGTGTCATCCGTGTGCATGTGTCCAGAGGCTAGAAGAGGGTGTAGAACTCCTGGGAGCTGGAGTCACGTGGTTGTCCAATCTGATGTGTGCCAGAAATGGAAGTGAGGTCCTCTGGAAAAGCAGCAAGCACTCTTAACTGCTGACCCATCTTACCGGCACATTGACTGATGTGTGTGTGTTTGTGGGCATGCATGTATGTCTGCAGTGTGTGTATCTGTGGTGTGTCTGTGGAGGGGTGTCTGTGGTATGTATGTGTGTCACCATTATTTTGTCACTGTCAACTTTATTAGAAACAGCTATAAAACAACTCACTTTGCCTCTGGGGGCTACTGGATAAACAGGAAGAATACCACTCGATTGATAGACACATAAATATGGATAAAGAAAAGCACAGTAAAACCAAAAGAACCTTGAAATTTGTTTTTAAAACAAAGAATGTAGACTGAATGTGGTAGCACATGCTTTTAATCCCAAAATTCAGGAGACTGAGGTTGGTGTGTATGTATGTGTATGCTTGTATATGTGTATATATATGGTATTTGGAAGCTGGGGACTGAATCCATGGCAGTGCCACTAAATGTTAAGAAGATATTATACCACTCTGCTTCACTCTAAGCCCCTATATTTTATTAAACACGCCAGGTCATACTATATTATGATCATACATTACATCATTAGGTCATATGTAACATTTAGATCAATGAATATATGTAGATTTGTGCATGTGCATTCGTAAGTTCATGCAACTATAAACATATTTGTCTGATTAGTTGCTTGGAACCATCTAAATACTTTTAAAAAATCCAATATGTGGTTGAGAGCAGAGGATGTGGGTTCAGTTCCCAGCCCCACATGACAGATCACAAGTGTCTGTAACTGCAGTTCCAGAAAGTTAAGGCATCCTCTAGTGGCTTCCTCAGGTACTGCAATCACATAGTACAGGAGGGAAAACACCCAAACATAAAAAATAAATAAAGCTTAAAAAGTCCAACCTGAACCTATTATTAAAAATAGCTTCCTACTAAAACACAGCACATAACTTATGATTCCACTGTTATGTGTGTGTTAGGTACTGACATCCTAAGCCTTTGCTCAATCATCGATACAGTCCTAGCCTGACTCTAATAATATAGATGAATACATACACACACAAAAGAACGTGTATCAGACTGTCTGCAGTGACTCGTGTGTGTGGGGGGGGGTAGCATGATTAGAGGGTATTAATTAAAGACTGGTTATTTTAATTAGTAATTATGTGCGTGCATCTATGTCTATGTCTGTGCAGGTACCTGTGAAGGGCAGAGCCATCAGTTCCTTCTGCAGCTAGAATTACAGGCATTGTGGCTGCCAATGTGGCTCCTCGCAAGAGGCGCATGTGCACTTACTCGCTGTCTCTCCAGCCCCTATTTATTTGTATTTATTTATTCACGCTATGACTGGCTCCTGTGCACACAGGTGGAAACCAATGGTCAATGTCAGCTATCTTCTTCCATCACTCCTCACATTGCTTTTTTAAGATTCCTTTTATGTGCATGAGTGCTTTGCATGCATGTATGTATGTCTAGGACAAGAACGCCTGGCGTCCAAGGCCAGAGGAGGGGGTCGGAGCCGCTGGAGCCCAAGTTACAGATGGTTGAGCCATCATGTGGGTTTTAAGAGTAGAACCAGGGCCCTCTACAACTGTTCTACAGCAATGAGCCATTTTTACAGACACTCTCCATCTGAAACACTGGTTTGGCTAGCCTGGCTGGCCAGCAAGCCCTAGGGACTATTTGTCTCTGCCTCCCCAGAGCTGACACTACAGTTTCTAGGAGAGTCCGAGAGAGTCGGATTTACGCCTGACACTTGCCACTAAGCATTTGATTACTAGTGATCACCCAGTCTTCTAACTTTTCCCATGGCATGGGACCGTTGCATATAAAATGCTGGCTGAGTGACAGCCTTCAGGCTCTAACAACCGCATTTACAACAGACAAGTTAAAGAGCCATTTCAACAACCAACGTACTTACATAGTATGGCTCTGCTTCCCTTTCAGTTATCTCATCCTGATACAGTGTAAAGCAAGTTGGAATTCGTCCAAACCAGACATCTCGAAGCACATCTTTGTCATCTGTCATTCTTCCAGTGGGTAAAGCAGTACATATATGCTAAGTTCTGTCTTCAACCAAAGCCAAACTGGAGATAAAATAAACAGCATTAGTCAGACGCTTACAAGAACTGACTACAATGACTTACAATGAAAAGACTTCGTAGACAGAAAATGAACTCCAAAATACTTCACCTAAAGAAAAGGTGGGGTGGGGGTGGTACACCTTTAATTCCAGCACTTAGGAGGGAGAGGCAGGCAGATTTCTCTACGTATGAGGCCAGCCTGGTCTCCAACAGAGAGAGAAAACAAAAGGACAAACCCCAGGAGTGGTGGTATACCCCTCTAATATCTACACTAGAGAAGCTGAGGAAGAAGAGCAGAGACAAGCTTGATCTATTCAGTGTGTGTGTGTGTGTGTACACGCGCGTGCGTCTGTAATATTAAACATTCAAGTCATATGTAATGAGAGCCATATCAAGATAGAAACTGTACTTCTGTTACCCTTTCAAGCCCAGTAGTCTATCATTCGCCTGAAGGACAGCCCTGTCCCTATGTCCTATGATCTTAATCCAATTTCAAAAGATAACTAACACAATTACACTTGCCCCCTCCAATATATTTTACCTCTCCTGCCCTTCATAACATTTGTTTGGGGCTGCAGATGAGCTCAGTTGGTGGCGTGCACCAAGCAAGACCTGGGGTGGTTGTGCACGCCTGTGGTCCTCACCAGCCCAGTCTATGCTAAACTAAGCCTTGTCTGAAGACAAAAAAAATGTCTGTTCGCATGAGAAAAACTTCCAGGAAGCCTATTCTTCCTAAATTTCATCAGATCCATAATGTAACTCCACCGATATTTCCAATATTGTAATTCTTTTTATAACCCCAATGTCTAGCTGCTGTGGTCTCTCTCACCCACCCTGCCTAGCATGCTGCTATTTTCTCCACCTCTTACCCATTCTGTAAAGTAAACTAACAGCCTGCTGTCCCAGTGAAATACTTCTCCACATGCTAACACTATCCCTGCACATGAGAACAGTCTCAGTATCAGGGAAGGACAATTCCTATGACCTCTAAGCTATCCCAGCATCTTCCACTGCTCATACTCTAGGCCACCTGCATACATGCTGAGATACATACTGCTGATCATTATTAGAGTAACCCTAAGAAGTACTATCTGCATATTAAGGTTCAATATATTTCCAAAATAATGTTCCACTTTTGCACCAGCTTCATGAGCAGCTAATTCATAATGTATTGTAATGTACAATGAAAAAGCCTAAATAATTGTATGATACCCCCAAACACTTTGGGTCAAGACAGGCATCAATTTAAAATTCTTCTTAGATTTACTATTTTATGCTTATGAATGTTTTGTCTACATGTATGTATGCGCACCACATGCATTCCTGGTGCCCTTAAGAATCTAGAAGAGGATGTCAGATCCCCTGACACTAGAGTTGTAAGCCACAATGTGAGTGCTAGGAATTGAACTCAGGTCCTCAGCAAAAGCAACGAGCGTTCCTATCACCGAGCTGTCTCTCCAGCGCTGACATCAATTATTAACATCAAGAAGCTTGTTTCATCCTTCTCTTCCCCACCAGTGCCAAATACAGTGGGATTGCTATCAATTAATCAAAAAGTTAAAGGTCATCAGATGCAAGCCATCCTCACACAGCATGCTACAAGATGTGGGAAAGGGTCTGCTTAAGGGTACTAGCCAGCTCAGAGTAAGGACTCTGTACCTGGCAGGGTCTCAACTTTTAGTAAATATATACAAGTGTTTTAAGCAAGTAATACACATATGTAAATTCTGTAGGGAAAAAGGTCCAGCCAAAGGAACACACCCCGAGCATAGCCAAAGAAACACCCTTTGGCCCTGCAACCAGAACCAAAGAAATGCACCCTGACCCTGAAACCAGTGCCAAAAAACAAAACAAAACAAAAAAAAAAAAAAACACTTTGTCCCTGGAATCAGAGTCAGTGAAGGAAATGCACCCTGGCTCTAAAACTAGAGCCAAAAGGCTAAAAAGGACCAGAGAAAGAAACACACTTTAGCCCTGAAACCAGAGCCAAATCTGACCCTAATCCTGTGCAGAAAATTAACCAATCCTCGAGCAGAAGCTCTCGCTAATCTGAGCTCAGCATTGAAATCTGACCAATCCCATCCTGGAAGCCTTATATATACCCTGTGTCTGTTCAGCTTGTGGTTGTTCGTGCTACCCACTCTCCTGGATTCTTCCCTCCCAATAAACCTCTTGGATGAGCTTTGGGTGAAGACCTTCTTATACGGCCTAGCAGAGATGACCCTGGGCAGAGGGGAGTGAGCAGGGCTGTAACACTTGCCTGGAAAACCTTCCCCTGGCAGAGCCGAGTTGTTACACTCAGCTCTCCACACTCTCTCAGGAGCACAGCTAAACTGTAGCAACTTCGCCAGGGAAACTCTCCCCTGCAGGAGCAAAACTGCTACACAGGGCAAGCATCCCCAGCTGGAAGACCCTCTCCTGCCAGAGCAGAGCCGATACACTGGGGAAGCCTTCCCCAGGCAGGGCTGTAAGCTGCTATGCTTACTGAGGCCTGTGGTAGCTCCAGGATACCTTTCCATCTGAGCTTAACACTTAGCATTCTGTGACTCCTGAGTGTCAGAATACCTGTCCCACCCGATCCGTCTGAAATGCCTACAAATTTCACTTAGTACCACAATAAGACTTCAAATGTAAGCATGCTTCAATTCTACACTCATAAAATTTCTGGATGCACAGATCATTCAAACAAACTTGCTAAAAATGGGAAGGTCCTCACCACTCCCTGACTAGGCCAAGAATCTGATCTTCAAAACCCATGTCCAGGCTTCGGGATGGCTCAGCAGTTCAGAATGCCTACTGCTCTTTCAGGAGCCCAGAGCTCACTTTTCAGCACCCAGACTGGGTTTCTCACAAGCACCTGTAAGTCCAGTTCCAGAGATCCAATCCCCTGTTCTGGCCTTTTTCAGTACCAACAAATGTGAGCGAGTCATAAATTCACACGGGCACACACTGAAATACACACATAAAATAAATGTCAAAAGCAAAATAAATTTTAAGTAAATAGCCAGGTGGTGGTGGTGCACACCTTTAATCCCAGCACTCAGGAGGCAGAGGCAGGCAGATCTCTGTGAGTTCGAGACCAGCCTGGTCTACAAGAGCTAGTTCCAGGACAGCCTCCAAAGCCACAGAGAAACCCTGTCTCGAAAAAGCAAAAATAAAACAAAACAAAAAATTTAAGTAAATAGTATTATGCAATTTAGCTGACTATGAACTAGTTAGCTGGTTCAGTGGGTAAAGGCACTTGCTGCTGAGCCTAATAACTTCAGTTAGATTACTGGGAGCTACACAGTGGAAGTAGAGAACAGACTATACTGGCTGTCCTGACTGACACACACACACACACACACACACACACACACACACACACACACACACACACGCACGCACGCACGCACGCACGCACATATCGGCACACATACACATACTAAGTAAATGAATATTAAAGAAGTCCAGGCCAGGGCCTAGGGGAGGAGGGCCAAGGGTGCGGGTGCTGTGGCCCCCAGCTATGCTGTTGCAGGAGTGGGCTGTGGTCGCAACGCAAAGACGGCTCGCATGGTGGACCAGGAGAAAGAGCTCTCTATCCACTTCCTTCCCCGCAGCTGCTGGCTGGTAGAGGAGGAAGTAAACATCCCTAGCAGGCATGTTCTAGTTACCGGTGACACAGGGCTTCTTGGCAGAGCTTTTTGCAAAGAATTTCAGCAAAGTAACTGGCACACTGTTGGCTGTGGCTTCTGAAAAACAAGACCAAAATTTGAACAAGTGAACCTGTTGGATTCTGAAGCAGTTCATCGCCTCATCCATGATTTTCAGCCTCACGTCATAGTGCACTGTGTAGTGAAGACCAGATGTTGTTGAGAGTCAGCCAGATGCTGCTTCCCAGCTGAATGTGGGTGCCTCTGAGAATTTAGCAGAGGAGACAGCTTCAACTGGACCATTTCTCATCTACATTAGCTCAGATTATATGTTTGATGGGACAAACCCCCTTACACAGACGAAGATACACCAAGTCCCCTGAACCTTTATGGCAAAACAAAATTAGATGGAGAAAAGGCAGTCCTGGAGAATAATTTAGGCCTGCTGTTTTGAGAATTCCAGTTCTGTATGGGGAAGTTGAGAAGCTTGAAGAAAGTGCTATGACTGTCATGTTTGACAAGGTGCAGTTCAGCAACAAGTCAGCAATCATGGACCACTGGCAGCAGAGGTTCCCACACACGTGAAGGATGTAGCCGGTGTGTGCCGGCAGCTGGCAGAGAAGACGATGCTGGATCCATCCATTAAGGGGATCATTCACTAGACTGGCAATGAGCAGATGACCAAAAACAAAATGGCGTGTGCGATTGCAGAGGCCTTCAACCTGCCGAGCAGTCACTTAAGACCTATTACTGACAACGCCCCAAATATGCTCAGCTCGACTGCTCCAAATTGGAGACTCTGGGCATTGGCCAGGAGACGCCATTCCGAATTGGAATCAAAGAGTCACTCTGGCTTTTCCTCATTGACAAGAGATGGAGACATTAGTTTATGTGTTGTTTATTTTTTAAATGAAAAGTATAGTGTGTGGCACTTTTTCAAGAATAAAGGAAATAGTTTTCTATGAGTATTCCTTAATTGTGACTCATGAACTTTCAGGGAAATGATGCTGTTGCACTAGGGGAACGTAGGACAGACCGGGGGCAGCCATGCCTTGTTTGCAGTCTTGACTTTCTGTTGATCTTTTTTTTTTTCCTGGCTTACCTTGCTGTTGAAGTTATGTAAATGATTCCTAATGTCCTAGAGCTGGGATGAAATAGACTGTTAGACCTTGGATGAAATGCACTGTCCAAGCTGGGAGGCCAGCATGCGACTGATCCAGACCCCCTGAATGTGAGAGTCAGTGAGGAGGCCGGGGCAACCTATGGGGCCCTGGGCAGTGGATCAGTGTTTATCCCTAGCATACAAATGGACTTCGTGTGTCCATAACACAAAGAGGGATGCTCTCTCAGCCTGGACTCTTAGGGGAGTGCCTGGACCCTACCCTGAGTGAAATATTCCCTATGTTGAAGGAAATGGCGATAGGGTGGGAGGCTGGCAGGGATGGTGAGAGGGTGCGGGAGGAGGGGAGGGAGAGGGAACTGGGATTGACATGTAAAACAAACTATTTATAATTAAAATAATTTAAAAAAGACACTAAAAAAAAGAAAAAAAAAGAAATGCACTGTCCATTCCTATGACTTTCTTTTTTGTTGTTGTTTTGTTTTATTTGTTTACTTTTGTATACTGATAGCTTCAGCGTGTGTAGAATCCTATAAAAATCATCGGTGTTGCTTTGCTTGAGCCCAGATCAAAATGCTTGAAGAAAAGGAAACTTTATTTTTGCAACTTTGAGTATGGTTTTTATGCTTGATTCTTTAATGTGTTATGTATATCAGAACTTGTATAACCTGACACCTCACCTTCATAACACCATGTGGCACACACTTGAGAGAGTGCATGTGTGTATTTTTTAAATATAAATGCATATCTGTCTCTTTCACTCTGTCACCAAGTGATATTTCATACATATGATTATGAGCCTTGTATGTCTTTTGATCACTTATGAATAACAATAAATACTGCTAGCATGTAAAAAAAAGAAATCTAAACACAACAGTGTATTCTCAGAGAAAGAAATTAGGAAAGGCATTCCATTCATAATAACTTCCCAAAAATTAAGTGTTTAGGAATATACCTAACTGAAGAAGTAAAAGATCTCAATGAAAAACTCAAGACACCAAGAAAGGGAATCACAGAAGACACTAGATGATAGAAAATGTTCCACCATCCTGGGTTGGCAGAATTAATACTGTAAAAATGTTTATACTACTAAAATTACTTCACAGATTTACTTGTCAAAATTCCATTATCACAGTTCACAAGAAACAATACAAGAACTAACATGGTAACACAAAAGATCGCCAATAGCCAAAGCAACCTCAAGGAGTCACAACACAATACTGGACCTCAAGTTATACTACAGGGCTAGAGTCAGAAAGACAGCCTGGTGCAGGCAGAAAAATAGACAGGAAGACCAATGGAACAGAACAGAGGACCCAGAAATAAAATGGCAAAGCTGTCCCCTTTCTCTTTGAGAAAGGAGGCAAAAACATACACTGGGAAAAAAGACAGTCTATCCCGCAAACAGTGCTGGACAAACTGCATTTGTACCTGCAGAAGATTGAAATTAGGTTCTTATCTTTCACTTTGTATAAAAATCAATCAAAATGGATCAAGGACCTTAATTTAAAACCTGAAACACTGCAGCTTCTAGAAGAAAATACAAGGGATGCCTTTCAAACTCTTAGCGCAGACAAGAAGTTTCTGAGCAGAGCACCAACAGCACAGGGGCCAGCCTCAAGCATTAACAGGCGGGGCTGCATGGAAATGAGAAGATCTTGTACAGCAAAAGAAACCATCAGTAGAGTTAACAGGCAGCCCACAGAATGGTAGAAAATTTTACCAGCTACATGGCAGACAAGCGGCTAATATCCAGAACTTACAAAGAATTGCAGGAAATTAAAAACTAAGGAAACACAACTGCCAATTAATAAATGGACATAATAAATGAACATTCACTTTTAAAAAATGAAAAATGGTCAATAACTATTTTTAAAAGTGTTCAATAGTCCTAAGAACCAGGGAAATACAAATTAAAATTTTTTTCAGATACCACCTCACCCAATTAGAATGGCTATCATTATTAATGTGACAACAAATGTTGGAGAGCCTGTATAGGGACTGGAAGCCTTAGCCACTGTTGGTGGGGGTGCAAATTAATACAGATATTGTGGAAATCAGTTTAGATTTTTTCTCAAAAGCTTTAAAACAGAATTAGCATATGACCCTTCTATTTCATTTCTGTGCACACTCTCTCATAGAAGTATCTACACCCTCATTTTTATTGCTGCTTTATTCACTAGAACAAGAAATTGAAATCAACCTCACTGCCCACCAACACATGAATGGACAATGAAAATTTGGTAAATATAAGGTGGAATATTGTTCAGCTCTAAACAAAAAAGATAAAAAATTTGCTGGAAGATGGATGGGCTTAGAATATAAACAGAGGTCATACAATCTCAGAAAGAAAACAAAAAACATGTTCTGTCTCATATGCAGAATGTAGCCTCTGTGTGTGTGTGTGTGTGTGTGTGTGTATGTGATGGGGAAGTCCTGTGTATACATCAATAAAGCACTGTTGGCCAATAGGGAAGCAAGATAGGTGGGACTAGGAGTCCAGGAGGACTCTGGGTAGGATAAACACAAGGAGTCAAGATGTAACCGCCATAGGGGTAAGAAGCCCAAAAACTTTTCTCAGGTAAGAGAAATACTCAGATTAACAATTATGGGTTAAATACTTAAGTCAGACCTAGCCAGTAAGAAACAAGCAAGGCCAACAGCTTCATAATTAATACAGCGTCGTGTAAGTTATTTGGGGACTACAACTTGGCAGGGCCCAGGCGACTGGTGGGGAAAAACCAAAGTGGCTGGCAAGGAAAAGGCTTCTGTGTGTGTGTGTGTGTGTGTGTGTGTGTGTGTGTGTGTGTGTGTGTGTGTGTGTAAATACACATACATGTAGGATGTAGGTACAGTAACATACAAAGGAAAAGAAGGCAGGCTGGCATTAAAAGGAAGAAGGAATGAGTTCAGGCAATGAACACACACTCACAAAGATATAAAGTTACCTGTTTTTCACTTTTGTCAGGGATTATTTATGGTCTTGGTGGTAGTAGGTGTATAAAATAGTGAAACTATAAAACCCAAACTAAAGCTGCAAAGTTTCCATTTCAAATGGCTACTTTACATTAAAAGTACAGAAGTTCATTGAATTGCACAATCTTTGGGAGAATTTATTTGCAACATTTAAAAATATAATAAAGTTTAAAATAAATTTTAATGAAAAAATGGGTTATGATTATTTCCTTATTGGGTTTATTTTATTTTGAGACAAAAGCTCAATATTCAGATCAGGCTGGTCTGGAACTCACAAAGATCACTATATCTCTGCTGGAATTAAAAATATGTGCATACCTCCTTGTAGGTTTTTTTTTTTGAGGGGGGAGGGGTTCAAGTCAGGGTTCCTCTGTAGCCTGTCCTGGAACTCACTGTGTAAACCAGGCTGGCCTTGAACTCAGAGATCTGCCTGCTTCTGTATCCCAAGTGCTGAGATTGAAGGCATGCATCACCACCGACTCCTTGCAGGTTTTGATAATTGGGATTATTGTTGCTGGTATGTATTTCCTCATAAACTTGACAAAAACTATTGTTGTTATGTATTTTTTCCATCAACTTGACACAAGGTAGAGTCATTGGAAAGACGGAACTTCTCATGAACAGTGATTCAAAAAGACTTAACAAAAAACTGGCAAACTGATTCCAAGGTCACATGAAAAAAAAATCATCCACTATGACAAAGTAGGCTTCACCCCAGAGATTCAGGGATGGTTCAACATACAAAAAATCTGTCAGTGTAATCCACCATATAAGCAAAATGAAAAAAAAAAAAACCTACATGATCATCTCATTAGATACTGAAAAAGTCTTTGAAAAAAATTCAACACCCCTTCATAATAAACATTCTGGAGAGACTAGGGATACAAGAAACATACCTCTACAGCAAGCCAGTAGACAATATCAAATTAAAAGGAGAGAAACTCAAACTAAAATCATGCACAAGACAAGGCTGTCCTCTCTTTATAAATCTACTTAAGGTTCCAGCTAGAGCAACAAGGCAACAAAAGGAGATCAAGTGGATACAAATTGGAAAGGAAGAAGCCAAACTTTCACTATTTGCAGGTGATATGATAGTTTACATAAATGACCCCAAAAATTCTACAGCTGATAAACACCTTCAGTTATGTGGTTGGATACGAGAGTAACTAAAATAAATAAATAAATCAGTAGCTCTCTTACATACAAATAATAAATGGGATGAGAAGAAAAAAATCAGGGAAACAACACCCTTTACAATAGCCACAAATAATATAAAATATTTTGGGGTAACTTTAACCAAACAAGTGAAGGACCTATATGACAAGAATTTCAAATCTTTGAAGAAAGAAATTGGGGAAGAGATCAGAAAATGGAAAGATACCCCATGTTCATGGATTGGTAGGATAACATAGTAAAATGGCAATCTACAGACTCAATGCAATCCCCATCAAAATCCCAGACCTCAAATCCCAGATTCAACTTCATATGGAAAAACAAAAAAATCCAGGATAGCCAAAACAACCCTGTACAATAATGGAACTTCTGGAAGCATCACCATTCCCAACTTCAAGCTATAGTAATGAAAACAATAGGTACTGTCACAAAAACAGACATGTGGATCAATGGAAGAACCTGACATAAACCTGATTTCTGAAAAAGAAGCCAAAAAATAGACAATGGAAAAAAGAAGCATCTTCAACAAATGGTGCTGACATAACTGGATGTAGGCATGTAGAAGAATGAAAATATATCCATATCTATCGACATGCACAAAACTCAAGTCCATGTGCCTCAAACCTCAATATAAATCCAGTTACACTGAATCCAATAGAAGAGAAGTGGGGAATAGCCTTACACACATTGTCATGGGAGACTACTTCCTGAATATAATACCAGTAGCATAGACACTGAGATCAACAGTTAATAAATGGGACCTCCTGAAACCGAAAAGCTTCTGTAAGGCAAAGGACACTGTCAATAAGACAAAATGGCACCAGGCAGTGGTGGCGCATGCCTTTAATCCCAGCACTAGGGAGGCAGAGGCAGGCGGATCTCTGTGAGTTCGAGTCCAGCTTGGTCTACAAGAGCTAGTTCCAGGACAGCTTCCAAAGCCACAGAGAAACCGTATCTTGAAAAACCAAAAACAAACAAACAAACAAACAAAAAGAAAAAGAAAAAGAAAAAAGAAAGACAAAAATGGCAGCCTAGAGAATGGGAAAAGACCTTCACCAACTCCATATCTGACAGAGGACTGATATCCAAAATATGTAAAGAACCCAAGAAACCAGACATCAAATTACCACATAATTCAGTTAAAAATTGGGGTACAGATTTTAACAAAGAATTCTCATCAGAAGAATCTTGAATGGCAAGATACACTTAAAGAAGTGTTCAACATCATTAGTTATCATGTAAATGTAAATCAAAACAACTTTGAGACACCATCTTACACTTGTCAGAATGGCAAAGTTCAAAAACGTTAATGACAGCCTATATTGGAGAGGATGTGGAGTAAGGGTAACACTCCTCCACTGCTGATGGAAGTACAAACTTATACAGCCACTTTGGAAATCAGTACTTCAGTTTCTCAGAAAACCGGGAATCAATCTACTTCAAGATCCAGCAATAGCACTCTTGGGCATATACCCAAAGGATGCTCAAACCATACCACAAGGACATGGTATAAGAAAATGTGATATATCTACACAATGGAGTATTACTCAGTGGGGAAAAAACAATGACATCATGAAATTTTCAGGCAAATGGCATTAGAAAAAAATCATTCTGAGTGAGGTAACCCTGACCCAGAAAGACAAACAGTATGTACTCATCAAGTAGATAGTAGATGTAAAGCAAAGAAAAACCAGGCCCAGAGAAGCTAGGTAACAGGGAGGACCCTAAGAGGGATGCATGGATCTCCCAGGGAAGAAGTAGATGGGATGTCCTGGGTAAACTGGATGTGGGGAGGAAGTTGAGGGGAGGGGGTGGGGGATGGGAACATGGAATCAGGATGGTAGAGTTGTGGATAGGAAAGAGGGAGTGATGGATAATTTTGATTGAGGGGGCCATCGTGGGGCTAAGGAGAAACCTGGTGCTAGTGAAACCCCTAGGAATCCGCAAGGATAACCCAGCTAAGGCTCCTAACAATCGTGGAGAGGGTGCCTGTACTGGCCTTCCCCTGTAATCAGACTGGTGACTGACCTAGTTGTCATCATAGAGCCTTTATCCAGTGCCTGATGGAAGCAGATGCAGAGATCCACAGCCAAACACTGGGCCAAGCTCTGGGAATCCAGTTGAAGAGGAGGAAGAGGGATGCATGGGCAGGGAGGGGTTCAAGATCATGATAGAGAAATTCACAGAGATAGCAGACCTGAGCTTGTGGGAGCTCACTGACTCTGGAGGGACAGCTAGGAAGGCAGCATGAGACCAGCCAAGGCTCTCTTCATCTGGGTGACAGTTGTGTAGTTTGGGCTTTTGGGGGCACCTTGAAGTGGGACTAGGATCTGTACCTGATGAATGGCTTGGCTCTTTGGAACCTTATTCCCTATGGTGGGATGCCTTGTTCAGCCTTGATGCAGGGGGGAGGGGCTTGGTCCTTTCTCAGCTTGATGTGTCATGCTTTGTTGATTCCCATGGGAGGCTTTACCCCATTTGAGTAGAGAAGGAGGAGAAGTGGATGGGAGGATAGAGGGGAGGTGGGGGGAGGAGCTGGAGGAAGGGGAAACTGTGGTTGGTATGTAAAATAAATTTTAAAAAAATGAAAAAAGAGAACAATGGAACTTCAACTGAAAAACTGCTTCTATCACACTGGCCTATGTGCAAGTCTGTAGGACATTTTCTTGATTTTTAATATGGAAGGGTCTAGTCCACTGTGGACAGTGTTGTCCCAAGCCAGGTGGTGGTGGCACATGCCTTTATTCTGGGCACTTGGGAGGCGGAGGCAGGTAGACTTCTGAGTTTGAGACCAGTCTGGTCTACATAGTGAGTTCCAAAACAGCCACGGGTGTATAGAGAAACCCTGTTTTTGAAAAACCAAAAAAGAAAGCAAATGGAGGAAGCCAGGAGGAACAAAGCACTCCTCCATGTTCTCTGCTTCCGTTCCTCCCTTCAGGTTCCTGCCCTGACTTCCTCTACCTGATCAACTGTTATCTGGAAAGAAATGTAAGATAAAGTAAACCCTTTCCCCTCCGAGCTGTTTGTGCTCATCATGGTTTTTTTTTTTTTTTTTTTTTTTTGGTTTTTCGAGATAGGGTTTCTCTGTATTGTTTTGGAGGCTGTCCCGTAACTAGCTCTTGCAGACTAGGCTGGCCTTGAACTCACTGAGATCCGCCTGTCTCTGCCTCCCCCGAGTGCTGGGATTAAAGGCGTGCGCCACCAACGCCCGGCATGCTCATCATGTTTTATCACAACAATAAAAATCTAACTAAGACATTTAGTAGGCATATTGAAATCTGAAAGCAGTGGTTTGTATAACCTTGATATAGCCATTCAACTGATAGCTATGCCTCTTGCTCAAGAGAAAACAGTAAGTTACTTAACTAACAGATTTGAAGAACATAGTCTCCATGAAGCCTCCCCATTGCTGGCCACGTTTTGGCTGTTCAATATATACTTCAGGGGAAGAAATCAACTGAGTCCAGGAAGGTCAGACAGGTAGAACATGGTATTGAGAAACACACATTTTGTAAACCATACTGCCTAACAGATTAGTGGAATGTAAGCAAGACTACTTACTATATCAAAATGTACATTCCACATTAATACATGTTCATCTAGGGACTGTGGCAAGGTTCAGTGGTTAAGAGCACTGCCTCTCTTCCAGAGGACCCAGGTTCAATTTCAGCATCCACATCAGGCAGATCACAACTATCTGCAACTGCAGCTCCAAGAGATCTGACACCTCTGACCTCCACAGACACTGGAACAGGTACACATACCCATATGCAGACAAAAACATAATCAGTAATAGTAAAAGGGAAAAGGTTCACCTCTACTGAATTCTGTCTCTGGTCTAATAGATATACTTTAACTGTATAAGCAAAATTGGTGATGTCATTTTCTATTGACCTTTAGTTAACATGTCTGTTTTCTCACCTGTGAAATGGAAAACAGCACTACCACATTATCCATGAACAAATTAGCATATACAGCATACACCTGTTATTTCAGCAAATGGGAAACAAGGAGGAGGACAAATTTCAAGCCAGTCTGGGCTACATCAAAAAAAATTGTATCTCAAAAGCAAGGGGTAAGGGAGCAGGGGAAGTAGGGCTGTGGCCCAGGGGTGAAACACCTGATCAGTATTCATGAGGTTCTGGGTTCAAGCACCAACACACACACACACACACACACACACACACACACACACACACACACACACAGCTTAAAGAACTAAGAACAATCAAAGTCACTATTGAAACAAATAGGAATTATAACAATAAAGAAAACTAACTTCTAAAAACTGTGCATCAAACCCTGCTAAAATGATATTTAATATAGTTGAGCTAAAAAAAAAAAGGTTGCAGTTAGGAGCACATATCCCTCTTCGAGAAGACCTAAGTTCAGTTCCTAGCACCAACATCAGGTATCTGACAACTGCCTGCAACTCTAGCCCCAGGGATCTGACATCTTTGGCCTTGGTCACAAGTGCTCATACACACATATTGATAGATGATCACTAAGCATAATAACATGTTTGAATGAAAACATTAAATACAGCCAATAAATCCTGATTCTTTGATAGGTATGTGGCATTGCAAAAAACAACTGTTAAAACATTAGCAATTGGCAGGGCAGGGTGGCAGACACCTTTAACCCCAGCAACTGGGAGGGGAAAGGCAGGCAGATCTAGTTCCAGGACAGTCAAAGTTATATAGAGACCCGGGCACATAAAAAGAAAAAGGAAAACAAAACACAAACAGTAGTCACTGTTTGTAGATCTACTGAATGTGTCACACACTTTAATGTCACTTCTGTGCCTTTGCATATGCGAGTGTGCCCCTCCCTATTAAGCAGCACTCCGAATTGGCCTTCCAAGTTGGAGTATCATTCAGTACCAGCTCTAAAGAGCCTTTCTCCTAGGCATAACTGGAGATCATCCCTTTTTCTCCATGGATGCACCTTTATTTCCTCTCTACTACAGAACTGACAAGCTTGTACTAAAGGTGTTCATCTATACACCTCACCTTTAGCAGACACTTCTGCTGAAGCACAAAGATCAGTTGAGGTCAACTCAGGTTATTATGCTGGTTGGTTTTTGTCAACCTGACACAAACCTAGACATATCTAGGAAGGAGGAATCTTATTTTCGAGAATGTCTCCATAAGACTGGCCTATAGGCAAGCCGATAGGACATTTTCTAGATTAATAACTGAAGTAGAAGGCCCATTCTGCTTAGGGCAGGCAGTGCCACTCCTGAGCAGATGTATCTGAGTGATCTCAGAAAGCAGGCTGAACAAGCAAAGGAGTAAGCCAGGAAACAGCACTCCTCCAAGGCCTCTGCTTCAGTTCCTGACTCCGGCTGGGGTCCTGCCCTGACTTCCCTTCAAGACAGAAGATGATTTCAGGACACATGGCTGAAATAACCCTTTCCTCCTTAAGTTGCTTTGGTCACGGTGTTTTATCACAGCAGCAGGATGAAGCTAAAGGTACCCTACAAACAAGAGCATGAGACCAGCCTGGGTTACATGGCAAGAGCCTATTTCAAAAAAACAAAAAAAACACTCAGGTAGCTGCTAATTGTGCCTTGCTTCTGCTCATCACAAAATTATCACAAACCTAAAGCTGCCTCTGATAAGTGACATTAGGGACTGTATATATTCCAAATAGAAGAAAAACACAACAATATAAGTGAGTTTACAGAAACAACAGGTGCCAATATTTTAGTAAACTTCTGCCTGGGAATACTCTGTGAGAGTTAATGCTGGAAGGGTTTCAGAACCATATATGTTCCTATCCTAGGTGCTTCAAGAGCCCCAATCTCCTTTTCCTATGGAATGAAATTAACACTGGTGTCACAATGTTGTTCCAGAGGGTAAAGCCAAGGTATCTGATACAGTAACAGACATGTGGGAAATACTAGGAAATGCAAGCAAGTCCTTTACTGTCAATCTGTGCAAGCTCATGAAACACGCCCCATAAAAAGCAGTGAGGGTATCAATTCCATCCAGCAGCCCTACAGAACCTGTGCAGTTTGAGAAGGGTGAAATGGAATAAGAATCTCAGAGCTGGGCATGGAGAGCACACCTGGAGGTTAAGAGTTTAACTGGGAGGCAATTTAGCAACCAAAGCAGTGTTAGACCTAGAATATTTGTAGTGGGCTGGTAGGAGACAAATACTTCCCCAAGGAAGAATAACCATAGGAAAAAAAATGACCAAGGAATAAAAGATAAGGGCAGGGAGTGTTTGAATAGCATTCAAATACCAGCAGGTAAGGGATTCAGATCACAGACACGATTTTTTTCTTCCTTTTTTCGGCCCATGTCTTCCTTTTATTCAGTCCAGGACCCCAGCCCATGGAATGGAACTCAAATTCAGAGGGTATCCCACCAAATTAATCTAATTTAGAAGCAGGTATGCCCAGAGATTGGTTTCCTGGGTGATTCTGGATCCTTCAAGTTGATCTATGTTAACCATCACAGGTTTTGAACTAACTATGGGTCCCAGAGTCATTAGAGTTCAGTCAAAATATAAACTAATCTAGACACTGTCTTTGGGTGCTTTATTCTCTTTTTTGTTGTTGATTGATTCAGCCCAAGGCTTGCACAGACATGATTTTAAACTCTGACTTCCACCAATTAGTTGTTTGGCTAAACAAACCCCCTCCTCTCTGAATCTTCCATCTGTAAAATGAAAGCAACTTCAGTACTCACAGGGCACAGATGGCAACACAAGTGTTTAGTTTAACATGTTTATCAACTCTGCAACCAGTCTACCTAATATGTACTTTTTTCACGCTCCTATGGACACCCTGCTGAACATACCCTCTTTGGGCTAAGAATCCTAGGACAATTTCTAATCCTTGTAAGAGTTAGCTTAATATATGCTCTTTGGGAAGCATTCCCCTAAAGCAAACTCCAGTAGTTACGTCAGAGCCTCATACTAGGAGGTATTTCAATGTTCAGTGTGTCAACCAAGGGCAAGTTTTTTGTGCTTAAAAGCTCACCCGAAAAAGGCTCAGGGATTTGGGAGATCACAAACACCCAGTGTAGTCACGGCTGGCTAATGGGGACTTTCTTTTGGCTTGAACTCATTTCCAAGCAGTCTTCTCTGGTGAGTACGCCACAAGGGCACATACTTGAGGAGGCTATAAAAGGACTTGGTTTTCATTACCAAGGACGGAAAGAAAGACAATAAGAACAGTGTCTAGTCTCTCCTGAAATTTACAAATGGCTTCAAACATGAGTCTTAGGTAATGGCTAGTGCTCCTAAATTCCTCCAATCCGCTTTCCTGTATAATTCGCCTGTATCTTCCCGGTCCCCATTTTCCTATATCACTCAACCACGTCTTCCCCATCAAAGTTCCCAGACTCCTTCCGCTTCCTCAGCTCATGACCACGGTTGCTAGTGTAAACTCTGGAGTTCAGTCATTCTAAGCAGATTTGCTGAGCTGGCCCACTCTGGGGTGTTACCTTATCTTCTCTCTGTATCTCTTGTCTGTGCCTCTCCCTCCTAAAGGAAAATGCATCTTCCAAAGGACTTTAAATACCGGGTGTATTTCTTACAATTTCCATTTCTATTTTCATCTCAGACTTCTGAACTTGTTTCATAAGTATTTTACCACACAATGGCATTAACATTTGCACAACTAAAAATGACCTCACGCCTTCATTCTCAGCAACAGTCTCCTCCGTTACAGTAAGTAGCTCTGCCCATACACCTTACAATCATCCCTCACCATTCTACCTGCTCCAGTTTAGAAGCAAATCTGTAATCTAATCATTCCCAACCACATCAAACCCAAACTACACTGCCTTTATTTCTGCAGTCAACATGGTAAGCAGATCTTTTCCAAACTCAACTTGGATCAATTTGCCCCAAACTCAAGCTTACTTCATTAAAAGTAAAAACAAAACAAAACAAAAAAAATCAAAGGTGATGTTGGCAAACACCTTTAATCCCAGAGTTTGGGAGGCAGAAGTGGATCTCTGAGTTCAAGTCTAGCCTGATCTACAGAGCAAGTCCCTGAATAGCCAGGGTTACACATCGAAACCCTGTATAGGGAGGGAATTAGAATGTTTAATCCCAGCCCACAGAAGGCAGTGGCAGGTTGCATATCTGTGAGTTCAAGTCAAGTATGATCTACAATGAGATTTCCAGTCCAGTCAGAGCTACAGATAAGACAGGAAGGAGGGAAGGAGGGAAGGAAGGAAGGAAGGAAGGAAGGAAGGAAGGAAGGAAGGAAGGAAGGAAGGAAGGAAAAGAGAAGGGGGGTGGGTTTGGAGAGATGGTTCACTGGTTAAGAGCGCTGCTGCTCTTGCAGAAGACCCGGGTTTGGGTTCTAGTCCCACATGGTGGCTCACAACCTTTGGTAATTCTAGTCATATAGGATTCCTTAATGAACACTATGCATAAATATGGTGGGTAGACATTCATGCAGGCAAAACACCCAAACACATTAAAAAAACCAAACCAACCACTAAAGCTTTTACAAAGCCCCATAAGGACCTTGCCTCAGCTCTTTGAGTACTCCTCTTTTGCTCTGCCTGCTCCTTTCCACTGGAACTAGCTACTATGCCCCAATGGCCTTTCCCTGTGGCACCTTCAGTACTTTTAGCTTCACTTAATTATCTTTCTCTACCCACCATTAAGATCTCGTGTGCACACCATCAACCCTACCTATCAATTCCATTTCACTGGATTTTTCTTTCCCTGGAACTTTCCATTACCTGGCATATACTTTTTGTGCCCTGAGACAGGAGCTCATTGTGCCACCCTGGCTGGTCTGGAACTCACTATGTAGACCAGATTAGCCCTCTGAGTACTGGGATTAAAGAGGAGCACTGTGTGTGTGTGTGTGTGTGTGTGTGTGTGTGTGTGTGTGTGTTTTCTTATTTGAGACAGGATCTCCCTCTGTAGCCCAGGCTGGCCTCCAATTCAAGGCAATCTTCCTACCTCAGCTTCCCAAGCATAATGATAACAGGCTTGGGCCACCACAGTAGGTTCTGTTTTCCAGTTAGTTTGGCTTTGTGCTGCTCAGGATACACTGCAGGGCCTTGAGCATGACCTTGATTGGGACTTTGCATTTGACAGTTGCAAGCTCTCCAGGGTGGCAGCAAACTCACTGAATAGCCACAACTGGTCTTAAACTCCTGATTCTCCTGCCTCCACCTCCCCGGTGCTGGGATTAAAGGTGTGGGCTCAAAGTACATTTAAACTTAGTGTAACATTCTCACAACTACTACCATAAGGCCAACATCCCGGTTCTCAAATTCAATTCAAACAATAAGTCTAATGAAGTCAGAATATTCCCATCAGACCAAAGTATTCAGTATCAAGGACCCAAGAGACTTATCAGGTGAGTTTTTATATGGCTTTGGATAGTTAACTGTTGTGTGACAAATCCCGGGGTTCTGATTAGTGAAGACATGCTATGCTTCCACAGGAAAATGCTATTTGCTTTGGGGAAAAAAATCTACAAGACTTCATAGATTCCTCAAGTTTGAGTATGCTTTGAGAGCAAGTCAAAGAAAGTAACTAAATAAGTGATAGTGTCTTACTAACAGCAATTCCTTTGTTAGTATTAAGTACTATTATTAAATTAAGACTGAAAGTCTGGCATCGAAGATAAATAGCCTAGAGTAAATACTACGTTTGGATATAATCGAAATAATTACGATTTAAATACCTCTCGTGCAAAATGCAAGTTCTTAACTTGAGCTTCAGAATCGATATTATACTTCCTATCTCAGCAAGGAACTGACATTCTTCAAAGAGAAAGGCAAGGCTGATTGATCCAAGGGCTCTGGGGCAGTGCCTAGTCAACCCCACCGCCGCCCATCGTCACCGCCTCCCCCGCCATCGCCCCGGGAGCGCTCCTTCTGCCTGCCGCTTGCCCGCAGCCCTGGCCACCACCCTCCGCCACTCACTTCCGCGCCCCAGACACACAGGAGCCCTACCTGAAGTGCCCGCTCTGCTCCGGCTTCCACAGGGGGAAGACGCTCAGCCGCGCTCTGCCTGCCTGACTCACAGCGCTCTGCAGAGGCGCAGGAGCAGAAGTCCCAGGGCCCGCGCAGCCGCAGAGCGCGGCCACCGGGGTCAGAGCCCAGCCCTGCGCGCACTTCCGCCCTCCGAAGCAAAGAGAACCCGACCCGCAGCGCCTGCAGCCCACCGCCAGGCCAGTGACCCTCGGCGCCTGGAGATGACGTCACACAACACGTGGCCTGCACTCCGCCCTCCGAGTTCGGCCCAACCCTAGGAACCCTGAGCCGCTTGTGAGCATGCGCGGGCACAGTTGGCGCTTGACTTCAGAGACCGGAGATAGAAAAGGTCCAGAGACGTTGGCTGCGGTGATAGCAGCATTTTCCTCTTCATTACATAACAATGTTGTAAAAACGTTACTTTAAAGAATGATTGGGCCGATTTTGTTGGTTTAGAGACAGGACAGGGGTCTCACTGTGGCTGCAGCGGGTCTGGAGCTTGCTCTGTATCTTAGACTCCTCAGCCTGTCAAGTGCTTACCACACCTGACTTTCAAGGTAAATCACATGTGTTTGCTCAGTAGATCCTCTTCCCTCTCGTCGAACCACAGTAGGCATTAGTGGCTGCATTTAACCCGAGATGGTAAAAGCAGCGAACCCTCCCCTACCCCTAAGTACCTATCCTGTTCTTCTTGCTTAGAAAATAAACAATAAATTTATCCCCAAAGAGTACTTCAGCTGGGTCTATACAAAATTCTTACCAATAATTTAGAGGTTTTTCTCCCCCCACCCCAAGGAACTGGGATTAACATTCTTCTTTTGTGATGTTCCCTATGTCTTGGAGCAGATGATGTCCCTTTTATGGCTGAGCCTTTAACAGTCATTTATTCTCAGTTTTGTTCTGATAGTGTCTCTGCAATAACCACTGTCCATTGCAAAAAAGAAGGTTCTTTAACCTAAACTGGCATCAGCAGTAACATAAGCATAGTTCCTTAGAAAAAAATTCATTGTACTCAATATGACCATTTAACAGAACAAGAGCAGTAGTTTCCTTACCTGGACCTATGATCTACTCAATCATGGAATTTTGTCTAGTTATACATTACCAGATGTGGGCTCCCTTTTATGGAGTGTACCTCAAGAGCAACCAGAAAGCAATTACATTATCTCCATAACAGACTTGTCACTGTTACACCAGTGATGTTGCAGGCACAGTTGACTGTGATAGTTCACAATTCTGTTTCCATCTTCCAGTACTATGAAAGGTAGCCAGCAGAAAGGAAACTTTCAGCTCATCTGGCATGATTTCTCTATGTCTTGTGACCAACACATGTTATATCTTTAACTCCAGAGGCATTCTATGTGTTTGTTAAAGACAGCCAATAGCGATGGCCATTTCCTGTGTTGCTTTGCAGGACTCAGAGGCCTTTCTGGCCAACAACTCAAAGGAATGTTGCTCATTCCTGGCACTAGGACTCCCATTCAATAACATATGGGTTCTAGGAGCAGTTTATCCATGTAAGGGAGACTACTGGTTTTTGGTATTTGTTTGTTTGATTGATTGATGACATAAACTAGAAAATGTCAGCATGTGTCATGTGTATAAAAGGTAAAAATCAGGCTGGGCTAATAAGCATCCTCTCAGTGCCTATTTCACTGTTTGACACACCCCAGGATCTCAGCTAGTCACTGATTATTGAATTTAATCTTGTGAGGATTTCTGTTTTGAGTAGGTTGAGTGGATGAGAACTGTTACTTTCCAACTTTGGACTGTTATCCTTACAAAGAAACTTGTGATTTTTTTTCAGAAATATAAAATGTTTACTAAGGAGTCTCATAAAAAGAAAACAACCCTGCATTTTTACTCAAGATGTGTCTCTGGTGATATGTTCAATCCCTTGAATGAGAATTTATTATTTATTACTTATTTAATTCCACAGAAAAATCACACTATTATTCAGTGTGTTTCCTAAAAATTTCTAACCAGCCTGAGACATTTTCAATGGTACTGAAGAAATATTTATTAATTCTCCTTTAGTGATTTTTGATTTACTTACTTGTTATGTACTTCAGACTTGGGATTCTGTTCTGCGCTTTGAATTAGAAACCAAGACACTTAAACTTGTTATACACATCATTTATTATATACAGGTTATAAAATAAATTAAGATTTAGCAATATATAAAGTATTCCTAACATTAAGACAGTGAATCCTGAACTTTCCAGTTATAAAATTATCCAGCTACATACTGAAAAGGAGATTTTTGATGCCACTGTTTCATAATCCAATCAGTTTCTAGTATAGATCTAAGAATTACAAAACATTAAAATCAACTGGAAATCTTCTGAAGCTCTATAAATAGCTAGAAGGGGGAAATGAATGTGTTCAACAAAGGCCATCTTAAGATGAACACAGTGAAGAAGGTAGAACATACAAGTCATGACAAATACAAGTCCAAGTTGAGCTTTGTAAATTTCCACAAGCCACCTAAAGTGCTAGCTTGTTCTAGTTATAGCTGAAACCTTTAAAACACAAATATATAATGGAACTAGGTATCTAGATTAATCACTCACTACTTTTTCCAAAATGGTTATTTACCTAACTGTGGAATTAATTTTCTTTTATTGAAATTTGATTTTTTCATACAATATATCTTGTTAATAGTTTCCCTTCCCTCTACTCCTCCTACTTACCCACATCCTCTGACCCCCAGATCATGCTTCTAAGAGGTAGCAACCAAACATAGCAAAAAATATAATAATATAAACCAAAACCTAGCACATCAAAGTTGGAAAAGGCAGCCCAACAGGAGACAGGGAGTTCCAAGAGTGCTTTCGGTAAGATGGCCATTTTTACTATGTTAATCCTACTTATCCACGAGCCTGGGAGATCTTTCTGTCTTCTGATATTGTTTCTTCAAAGACTTGAAGTTCTTGACACATAGGCCTTTCACTTGCTTGGTTAGAGTTAATGAATGTGTTAGGAAAGATATCCTGACCTGTCAGGAAGTCATGCTGTACCTACAAGTGTTAGCAGCTTTGGAAGGAAACCTGAGAGTTGGTTTCTCTACTGATGCAGTAAGCCAAATGAAGCTGAATTAACAGGTAAAGGACCAGGTTTAATCTAAGCAAAGCACTCCCAGGTGACTCTTGGAAAAGGGAGCACATGGCCATTCTAAAGGGGGTGGCTTAAGTACCTGTAGTGGTGTCAGGTAATGACATGCCCCAAGGTGGGTTTGCGCTATAGTAAACTTTTGAGCAGGGTCTTGTGTGGTGGTATCTTTTTTTTTTTTTTTTTTTTTTGGTTTTTACGAGACAGGGTTTCTCTGTATTGTTTTGGAGGCTGTCGGTCCAGCCCGGCCTCGAACTCACAGAGATCCGCCTGACTCTGCCTCCCTCGTGCTGGAATTAAAGGCATGTGCCACCACGCCCGGCGTGCGGTAGTATCTTGCTTGTACAAATAAAGCCTGTCTGAAGGTCAGAGAAAGAAAGAATCTTGCCACTAGAGAGATGCCACGTAGCTTCTGAGGAAGAAAGGGGACTGGGCATCACTGGTAAGCCCAATAGATAAGGGTTAATAATTAAGAGAGAGTTATTGAATAAAAAGCCTGAGCCATTGGCCAAACAGTTTATAATTAATAGAAGCTTCTGTGTGTTTATTTGGAACTAAACGGCTGTGGGACCAGGTGGAACAGAAACTACCATCATCAGTTTCCGTCAGCTACCACCTTGGAACTGGGCATTTAATGGTTTCTCCAAGAGGGCAGGATTTGGAGAGGGAGGAGTGGGGTGAGTTGTATATGCAGAACAATGATGAGTCCTCCACAAATTGGGTGGAACTCGACTTTTGGCAGTTTCTCTGAGAGGGTGGGTTTTGGGGAGGCAGGAATGGGGCTTTCTCAGCTAGGGTGAGCTGGTCCAGTCAAATATCCCAACTTTCTTGGATATATGGGTGCTGATTCAAGTCTGGTTACTTCCTGTTGGCATGGGACAGCTTGGAGAGGGGGAGTCAGGAGTCAGTGGGTTCATGCTCAGCAGGAAGTATGGGTGAAGAAGCATCCAGAGCTGACATAACCTCAGAAATCTGTTTCTTGAGGAAACCAGAGTAGGTGAGTTGCTAGGAAAAAATAGATTATTAACACCAGCCCTATGAATGAGACTAGCCATGGGAAGAATGAAGACTGCCTGAAAAAAAATAGGACAGAGATGTGCTCTGGTTGTATGGAAGAGGCAATGGTGAATGACACAGGGGAAATGAGCAAGACACAGCAGCAGATATGCCCTTCATTGGGACATTTTGAAAAACTGGTGGACAGTCCCAGTTGTTGGACAGACCATTTATCCTGGATATGTGGCCACTTGAGCCTGGATAGGTGATACCAGCACTGATGACCCAGGAGGTTGGGGGTATGGCATGCCAAATTGAGGGAATGTTGTGTTCCAGGAGTACCTGAGCCATTACATCTGCTGTTTCCCTGGAGGTGGGAAGTGTCTCCATCCACAACATCTTCCACCCCTAACAAGAGTTAGGAGATAAAGGAGCTTTTTATGCATGGGCATGTGGGTAAAGTCAGCCTTCCTCACCGGTTTGGTGTCTTTGGAACTGTTGCAAGGGCTGGTGTATCTGGAGGGTCTCCTGTGGGTTGGCTTTGGCACATATATGTCAGGAGGTGTGGACCTGTAAAATACGGGCTTGAAGATGAGTGGGATTGAAGAGAGGCTCTAGAGACTGATACTAGTTTTCATAGGAACATGCAGGTGTCTGTAAAACAGCTGGAACATATTTATACGTTGGTGTCATAGCAAAGGTTATGGCTTTGGGTTAAAAAAACATGAACATTTTTCCTAGGGCCTTGTTTTAGCCCAATGAAACATACCTTTAATTCTGTACTTTGAAGACAAGCAGAGGAAATTTACTGAACAAAAGAGGTTGATCAAACAAAGAAGGAGTTGGGAAGGAGGCCGAGGAGCAAGGGAGGAAGAGCAGAGTTCAACATGCATGCAGGTTTCCACACCATCTTCAGTGCCAGCCTGTTTCAGAGGTGGGGGAGTCGGCAAGAATGAGCAGTCATGGATTGTTGAACTGTTACCAGCACCATGCTTTTCAGCAACACTTCAGCAGAGTTTTATCATATGTGGCTGGAGACAATATAGTAATGCTGAAAAAATCTCTCTGAAGTCCTGCCAGTGTCGTAAAGAACCTAAACTGATCAGTAAATTCCACAGAAATTTAAGAATTTCTGAAAACTTTAGTCAATGCTCTATCAGCTTATCAAAATTCCATTTATCAATGCTAAAAATCTGAAGGATGTTTATCCTTTACTGTGAAGCCTGTGAACAAGGCAAGCCTGTCTGTATTTTTAACAAGAAATCTAACTAATGAACTACCAAGGTGGTTGTAGCCTTGGGATGTAGCAGTGAGAGCAGTTAAACTGGCAAATCTATCAGTAACCTAGTCATCAAACCCCATCAGACCTGAGAAGGATAAATTTCACCTGAGTAAGCAAGGTGAAGCAGCTTACCAGCTACCTAGACATCTGCCCCAGGTTCCTCTGTGGTTGTTGGGGACAGAGGTCCCAGGGCAGTATCAATCTTCAGCTGCCAGGCCAGAAGATCTAATAGGCTTTCGTGTGGAGTAGAAATTTGGAGGGACTGTCCAATCTTGCCTTGGCAAAGTTGGGTAAACAATTTCCCAGTGTCCTGCTTTTCTATAGTATGAGCAGAATATTGGCAGCAGTCAAGGTGAAAAGCAGTTTTTCCACTCCTTGACTGGATTTGTTACATTTAAAGCAAGCTCAAGGTGGAGGTTCTTCTGCACCCATCCATCTTTCTTGGAGGAGATAGGGGTGCTGCCAGGAGCTGACATGTCTCTATCATGAAAAGCTTTTTATGTTTTGCTAAATTCCATATTCTCAGATCTCTGTAGCATTTGAGGATCACGGGGCTGTTATCTGCTAGGTATAAGCACTTTAGTATCTCTGGAAGGCAAAGCATAGTTTTTTTGCAGTATAAACAATTTAGTGTTTCTAAAATCAATATACAAAGGGAATTGCTCATGTTAAAAAATTGGGCAGCCAGCAAGCTATGTCCCTGTACATGAGCTCATGGAAGTGCAGCTTTAATACTTCATTAAACCAGCCTTGTTTTAAATCCTATCTTTCGTAAACATTGTTTTTAGGACAGGACAGAAATTATTCTAATCCAAAATATCTTGGAGATCTGACATCTTCTTGGTGGGCCCACTCTATGTGGTCACCTTTAGTCAAGATGGTTGCCTTGCCCAGCCTTAATACAAGGGGAGGAGCTTAGTCCTACCTCAACTTGATATGCCATTCTTTGTTGATACTCATTGGAGGCCTGTCCCTTTCTGTATAGAAACAGTGAATGGGGTGGGGAGAATGGAAGGGGAGCTAGTGGGAGGAGGGGGAAAATAGCAATTGAATGGAAAATAAATTTAATTTAAAAAGGGAGTCCAAAGAGCAGTCACAAGAATCAGAGACCCACTTGTTTGTTATCACACTCAGGAACCTCACAAAAATACTAAGATAACAGATGTAATATATATGCAGAGGACCAGGTACAGACTGGTATAGACACCGTGCTTCCTGCTTTGGTCTCTGTGAAATCATATGCATCTTTCTTAGTTAATGCACAAGGCCTTATTCTCCTGATGTCCTCCACCCCCCCCCAGACTCAGCTCTGAGGTGAGAGATTTGATGGAGATCTCCAATTTAGACTTTTTACTACATAATGTCTAGCTGTGGGTCTCTGCATCTGATTCCATCTCCTGCCAGAGGAATCCTTTCTGATGATGAGTGGAAAATGCACTGATCTATGAGTATAGCAGAATATCATTAGGAAACATTTTTACTTATTTTATTTTTATTGTTGTTTCTTTAGACCAGTAGTCTTTAGTTTTACCCTGGGTCTCTGGGCTTTCTAGGCTCTGGTTCTTGGTTACCTAAGCAGTGTCAGGTATAGGTTCCTTCTCATGGAGTAGGCTTTAGATAAAATCAGACATTGGTTAGCTACTCTGACAAGTTCTGTGCCATCGTTTCCCTAGCATATTTTGCAGGCAGGATCAAGTGTAGGTCAAAGGTTTTGTGGCTGGAATGGTGTTCATCTTTCTCTTCAGTAGATTGCAGAGCACCTTCCTGCATCAAAGACATTAGAACTTAGGGGAGAAGGCACCAGCTTGATTTTTCCATGTTCAGTGAGTTGTGTGGGTGTTGTCCTCAGCAGTAGAACCTTACTGCCAGTTTATAAAGAGCAAGTATTTGTGTTATCAACAGGTTGTGTTGTTCGGCAATTTTCATGGGACCTCTTGACCAATGACTCAATTGAATGCAACACAACCCTATCATTGGAAGCTTTGCCTAGCTACAAGAGATAACCAGATGAGACTTTAGCCCCATTACTAGGAGTTCTCATTAGGACCATATTAATAAATTGCAGGGCGTTTCTACTGTACTATGTTTCCATACCACCCCTAAGTGCCCCAATGCTAGCAATCTCTTTCTTCATACCTACTTCTAATTTGTTAGATATTAGGATTGCTACCACTGCTTGTTTCTTGGGTCCGTTTGATTGGGTTCTGTCTTTGAATCCATTCTGTTACCCTGTGTCTTTTTATGGGCGAGTTAAGACCATAAATATTGAGGGATAATAATGACCATTGATTGCTCATTCTTCTTTGATTTGGAATGGTTGTTTTTGTTGGAATTATGTGTGGAATTCCACCCCTTTTCTCTTTTGGCTGTTGGTAAGGTGGGATTATCTAATGCCTATGTTTTTCTGGTTGTAGTTAACTTCCTTGGGTTGGAGTTTTCCTTCCAGAACTTTCTGTAGGGCTGGGTTAGTGGATATGTATTGTTTGAATCTAGTTTTGTCATGGAATATCTTGTTTTATCCATCTATAGTGATTGAAAGCTTTGCTGGGTATAGTAGTCTGGACTGGCATCCATGGTCTTTTAGTGCTGTTAGAATATCTATCCAGGACCTTCTGACTTTTAGAGTTTCCATGGAGAAGTCAGGTGTAATTCTGATAGGTTTGCCTTTATATGTTACTTGACCTTTTTCCTTAGCTTGCATTCAGGCTATACTGGGAGGAGGGGACAAGAGGTATTTTGTTAGAAGCTCCTAGTCACAAGCTGGTCAGCAGACTCCCATGGGGGAAGGGTGCAACAGACAGGATCACTCCTTTGATCTGAGGTAGAGGTAAAACCTAGTGGCTGGTTGCTTTGCTTCTCTGATCCTTTAGCCCTCCCCCCAATATCTGACTCCAGGTTTTTATTATTGAGACCTATTAGAACTCAAAATATCTACTGCTTCAAAGAGGACACAAATTAACAGCTGAATTTATGAGAACAACACAGAATTTGGATGAGAAAGAATGTGAACATTACCGAAGTTTTCTACATGAAAAGCCCTTTACATTAAATATAAAATTCTATAGAAAGCCTCAGTAGTAGAGAGAATGAAGCAGATTCATCAGGACTGGAAATCAAGGTAGTTATATTATTACATTCACACACTAATAAATAAGTAATGACCACATCTTTCAAGATCTCTTAGATGCCATTCAGAAATTATATGGGTTACTTTTCTGTTTCTGTGATAAACAACATGGTCAGGAGCATGCTATAGAAGGAAGAGTGTATTTGGTCTTCCAGTTCCTGTGTATGAATCTGTCATTGTGGGGAGGCATAACAGCGTAGGTAAAAGGAAAAGAAAGCCCATAGCTCCCATCTCAAGCAGAATCCAGTGGCAGAAACAGTGCCGCAAGGGGCCAGACTATATGTCCTCCAAGCAGGCCTCCAGGGATGGGTTGCACCTGTCAAGGCTCCATCTCTGAAAACTTCCACAACTTCCCAAATGGCACCACACCCTTGGGAGCAAGTGTTCTACTTCCTGGGCATGTGGGGAGCATTCCCTGTAAAAGCAGCACAGAGACCAAATAAGTTCTGTCATTGAAGAACAGGGAGAATCTCAGAGTATAGAAAACACATTGTATGGAATAATAGAAATTTCTGCAGATTCACATAATATATAGGCAGACTGGTAGAGGAGGAAATGAGAATTAATACAGGCATGGCTGGAAAAGAACCTCCTCGCATTATGTTATGATCTTCCTAGGCAGTTCAGTCTGACTTCTTCAGATTTGACTAAGAAAGAAAGACCTTGCAAAATAAAAACCAGGTAAGGCCAAATAAGACAACCAGATCTGCACTGCATATCTGCACTGACACTGTTTTCTACAAGGCCTATCAGTGATGTGTGAGGTAAGAATAGGCATTCTTGCTTGCACCTGTGTTGCTTGGCAACGATTGTTTCATAGATAGCTTTATCTGGGCTTGAGGGGTTGAGCAGGAGAGTTTTCCTTTTGGAACCAGCACATGTCAGTGTTGTTTGCTGGACTTTGCTCAGTGCTCAAAGGTTCCTACAAGGTAAAGATACAGAGTCTAGCTGATAGAAGGGTGGACACAGCCATGTTTTCCACCCTTAGGAAGGTCTTCTGTGTGAAGAGGCAGGAAATACCCCTGGAGTTTTGTGAACACCTGAGTCCTGGCCACTTGGCATGTTGGGATAGCAGTGATTGAGATAGGTATTGCCACCCATAAGATCCAAACAAATTCTGTTTTGCTGTATGTATAGGAAATACAAAGCAAGTAGTGTGGTTCCACATTTCAACCACAAGGATAGCAACCTGTGAAATTATCAAACAAACATTTCAAAAATTAGGGATTGGGACTTTCTAAAGGCTAAACTGCTGAAATCTGTAGTAGGGCATATTCTATTTTAAGGTAAGCAATCAAAGCTTCGTTGAAGTCATACTCATTTGGAATCCATTTCTTGGTATCTCTTTGAAGTAAGAGCCTGGTTATCTTTATCCTGACCCCTCCTCAACACAAAGTCAGGCAAAGCTTCCTCTGTGGCCTCAGTGTTGGGGAAGTCCTGTGTATATGTCAATAAAGCACTGTTGGCCAATAGGGAAGCAAGATAGGTGTGACTAGGAGTCGAGGAGGACTCTGGGAAGCAGAAACACAGGGAGTCAAGATGTAACTGCCATAGGGATAAGAAGCCCGGAAAGTTCTCCGGTAAGAGAAATGCTTAGATTAACAATTATGGGCTAAATACTTAAGTCAGAGCTAGCCAGTAAGAAAAAGCAAGGCCAACAGCTTCATAATTAATATAGTCTCCTGTGTGTTTATTTGGGACTGATGCGGTTCTGAAACCAGGCTGGAGGGAAGGCTTTACTTTACACCTCAGGAATCTTTCACATCATTAGGAAGCTCTGAGAATTGTGCTTCATAAGTAACTCCTGCAGATGCTAACATTTGCCTTACAGAAGCTTTGCCAAACAGGAATTTAGAAGACAATCATTTTTTGTTTCTTTTTCTGAGGGTGCCTCTCAGACTGGTAGAATTCACAGACATCTGCCTTCCTCTATCTCCAGAGTGTTGGCATTAAAGGCAGGCACCACCACACCCAACTGAGGAGTTAATGACTAGAAATGCTAGTTCAAGTTCTTTTTATTTATTTATTTAAATGTAAATTTAAATTAGAAACAAGGTTGCTTCACAAGTCAGTTCCAGGTCCCTCCCCTTCTCCCATGCCCTTCCCCCAACCCCCCAAGTTCTTAACTATAAGATATTTTTGCTGATGCCTGGCAGGATGTGTTGAACAATCCAATCCATCATTTTAAAATTTATTTTACATACCAACCAGTTTTCCTTTCCTCTTCTCTTCCTGCTCCCTCCTACTACCTCCCTTCTAGCCACATACACTCCTCTTCCATCTCAGAAGGGGTAAGGCCTACCATGGGATTCAATAAAGCATGGTATATCAAGCTGAGGCAGGACCTCCCTCCCTGTCACATCAAGACTGAACAAGGCATATCACCATAGGGAATAGGTTCCAATGAGCCAGGACAGGCATTAGGCACAGGTCCAGGTCCCACTGCTGGGTTTGACCAACCTACACAACTATCACCCAGATGGAAAGGGCCTAGGCTGGTCCCATGCTAGATCCCTAGGTGTCTTTCCAGAGTCCATGAGCTCCCACAAGCTCAGGTCAGCAGCTGTCTCTGTGGATACCCATCATGATCTTGACCCCCCATTACTTATATAATTCCTCCACCCTCTCTTCAACTGGACTCTCAGAGATTACCCCAGTGCTTGGTTGTGGATCTCTGTATCTGCTTCCATCAGGCACTGGATGAAAGCTCTCTGATGACAGTTAGGCCAGTCATCAATCTGATTACAGGGGAAGTCCAGTTCAAGTACCCTCTCCATGATTGTTAGGAGCCTTATCTGGTTATCTTTGTTGGTTACTTGGGGGGATTCCCTGGCACAGGGTTACTCCTTAGCCTCACAATGCCCCCCTC
The DNA here is from genome assembly GCF_017639785.1 of Mesocricetus auratus. Classification (NCBI taxonomy): domain Eukaryota; kingdom Metazoa; phylum Chordata; class Mammalia; order Rodentia; family Cricetidae; genus Mesocricetus; species Mesocricetus auratus. Next base: position 157,917 of record NW_024429210.1, on the reverse strand, counting down.
TATCAAAGCATCTCTTTCATTACTCTCACCCTACTTCATACCCCCAACTCAACCATTCAGATTTCTCATGTTCCCATCCTCCATTCCCTCTCCTCTACTGTGGGAACACCAGACCTTGAGCAGAGACCCACTTCCCCTTCTGCCTGGGAGTTGGCAGCTGTAAGACAATCTAAAGACATGTTTACTAAAAACAATACAATGCCTGGGGGCATTAAGTTCCTGGAAAAGGCCTGCCTACAGAAACCACCCTGACCTCGACCTTGTCCAAAGACTAACCGCCCCTTCTGCCACGCCCAGATCAGTTTCTGGGGTCAGAGAGAACCAGCCAGGGTAGAGGAGAGAGCAGAAGCTTCTCTGGTGGGAGCCTTTCTTAGGAAGTTTTCTTGAACCTTTTTGGAGCCTGCTTAAAGTTTTCTTTACATCGTTGAACGAGTCTCTGTGTTGTCAATCCCCGACACCCTCCGCACGTTCTCGGACACAGGCCGCGCAGCAGACGCGACACTCTACTCCCCCTGCCACCAGTTTACCCAGGACATCTCATCTATTTCCTCTTCCCAGGGACATCCATGTGTCACATTTAGGGACCCCTTGTTACCTAGCTTCTCTAGGGCTGATGACTGTATCTTGGTTATTCTTTGCTTTACATCTAATATCCATTTATGAGTGAACACATACTGTGTTTGTCTTTCTGGGTCAGGGTTGACTCACTCAGGATGATTTTTTTTTCTAGTATCATTTGCCTGAAAATTTCATTATGTCATTATTTTTTTCCACTGAGTAATACTCCATTGTGTAGATATACCACATTTCTTTATCCATTCTTTGGTTGAGGGGTACCTAGGTTGTTTCCAGGTTCTGACTATTATGAATAATGCTGCTATGAACATAGTTGAGCAAATGTCCTTGTGGTATGATTAAGCATCCTTTTGGTATATGCCCAACAGTGGTATCATTGGGTCTTGAAGTAGACTGATTCCCAGTTTTCTGGTAAACTGCCATACGTATTTCCAAAGTGGCTGTGCAAGTTTGCACTCCCATCAGCAGTGGAGGAGTGTTACCCTTACTTACATCCTCTCCAAAATAGACTGTCAGCATGTTTGATCTTGGCTATTCTGACAGGTGTAAGATGGCATCTCAGAGACACTTTGATTTGCATTTCCCTGATAGCTAAGGATATTGAACACTTCTTTAAGTGTATCTCAGCCATTCAAGATTTTTCTGTTAGAATTCTGCTTGAATTGGTACCCATTTTAAAAACTGGATTATGTGGTAATTTGATGTTTAGTTTCTTGAGTTATTTATATATTTTGTACATCAACCCACTGTCAGATATGGGGTTGGTGTAGATCTTTTCCCATTCTGTAGGCTGCTGTTTTGTCTTGTTGACGGTGTCCCTTGCCTTACAAAAACTTTTCAGTTTCAGGAGGTCCTATTTATTAATTGTTCATCTCAGTGTCTATGCTACTGGTTTATATTTAGGATGCAGTCTCCTGCGCCAATGAGTTCAAGGCTACTTCCAATTTTTTTCTTCTATCAGGTTCAGTGTAACTGGATTATGTTGAGGTCTTTTATCCACTTGGACTTGAGTTTTGTGCATAGTGGTAGATATGGATCTATTTGCAATCTTCTATATCCCACCATCCAGTTATACCAGCATCTACTGTTGAAGATGCTTTCTTTTTTCCATTGTATATTTTTGGCTTCTTTGTCAAAGATAAGATGTTCACAGATTTGTGGTTCAATGTCACTGTCTTTGATTCAATTCCATTGATCAACGTGTCTGTTTTTATGCCAATACCAAACTGTTTTTATTACTATAGTTCTAGAGTAGAGTAAGATTGGTGATACCTCCAGAAGTTCCTTTATTTTACAGGATTGTGTTAACTATCATGTGATTTTAGTTTTCTGTATGAAGTTGAACATTGTTCTTTTGAGGTCTGTGAGGAAACATGTTGGGATTTTGATGGGGATTGCATTGAATCTGTAGATTGTTTTTGGTAAGATTGCCATTTTTACAATGTTTACAATCCTACTTATCCACAAGCATGGGAGATCTTTCCCTTTTCTGATAGCAATTTCAATTTATTTCTTCAATGAATTAAAGTTCTTGTCATACAGATTTTTTGCTTATTTGGTTAGAGTTACCCTAAGATATTTTATATATTTGTGGCTATTGTAAAGGTTTTTTCTCAGTTCCTTTATCATTTGTGTATAGGAGGGCTACTGATTTTTTTTGAGTTAATCTTGTATCCTGCCACATTACCGAAGATGTTTATCAGCTGTAGGAGTCCATGGTAGATTTTATGTAAACTATCATATTGTCTTCAAATAATGATAGTTTGACTTTGTCCTTTACAATTTGTATTCCCTTAATCTCCTTTTATGGTCTTACTGCTCTCTCTAGAACTTTCAATACTATATTGAGTAGACATGGAGATAATGGACAACCTTGTCTAGTTCCTAGTTGTAATGGAATTGCTTTGAGTTTCTTTTCATTTCTTTTGAGTTGACTGTCAGCTTACTGTATATTGTTTTTATTATGTTTGGGTATGTTCCTTGTATCCCTGGTCTCTCCTAGGCCTTTATCATAAAGGGGTGTTGAATTTTGTCAGACTTTTTCACCATCTAATGAGATGATCATGTGTGTTTTTTTTTCTTTCAGTTTGTTTATATGGTGGATGACAGTGATTTTCATAAGTTGAACCATCCCTGCATCTCTGGGATGAAGCCTACCTAGTCATGATGAGCAACTTTTTTCTTGGATTTGGTTTGCCCATATTTTTTTTATCATTTTTTAATTTTAATTTTAAATAGCTTGTTTTACATGTCAATCCCAGTTCCCTCTCCCTCCCCTCCTCCTGCACTCCCCTCCCCCCACCCTCCCACCCTATTGCCAAATCCTTCCACATAGGGGATATCTAGAGTCTGTCATTTCACTCTGGGTAGGGTCCAGGCACTCCCCTAAGAGTCCAGGCTGAGAGAGCATCCCTCTTTGTGCTATAGGCACAAGATGACTGTTTGTATTCCAGGGATAGACACTGATCCACAGCTCAGGGCCCCATAGGTTGCCCAGGCCTTCTCGCTGACACTCACATTTGGGGGGGGTCCAGATCAGTCCCATGCTGGCCTCCGCATTGTCGCTCTGGGGTCCAAGAGCTCTCCCCTGTTCAGATCACCTGTCTCTGCTGGTTTTGCCAGCCCATTCTTTGCCAATTTGCTCATCACTCATCTCTCTCTGTCACTGGGTTCCTTGGGTTCAGTTCAGTGATTAATTGTGTGTTTGCCTCTGCTTCCATCAGTCACAGGATGAAGGCTCCCGGATGGTTATAGACATCAAGTTCATTATCAGGAATGGGCATTCGAGGTGGTCTCTCCACTATTGCTTAGCTTGCCAACTGGTGTTATCCCTTTAGATCACTCGAGGTCACTCTGGTGCCTGATCTGTCTTTTATCCTATGATTCCCTCTTCCCCCTATTCTACCCCCACCCACTCAACTTCCTGTTCCCCCATGACCAACTCTCTTCCTCTTCACCCCCTCTCTTCTTTCCAGCTCCCACTCCCCCCCACCCCTCGTTGTGTTCCCCATCCATTCAGAGGATCTTGTCTCAATCCTCTTCTCTTGGGTACTATGCATATATGCATATCTTTTAGGTTCTTTCCTGTTTCCCAGACTCTCTATCAGTGCAAGTGCAGACTAGCACTATCCTGATCCATGTCTAACATCCATATATGAGTGAGTACATACCATGTTTGTCTTTTTGCAACTGGGTTACCTCACTCAGGATGGTTTCTTCCAGTGCTATCCATTTCCCTGTGAATTTCAAGATTCCATTGTTTTTTTCTGCTGAGTAATACTCCATTGTGTAAATGTACCACATTTTCTCTATCCACTCTTCAGTTGAGGGGCATCTAGGTTGCTTCCAGGTTCTGGCTATTACAAATAATGCTGCTATGAACATAGTGGAGCAGATGCCCTTGTTGTATGAATTTGTCTCATTTGGATATATGCCTACGAGTGGAATTGCTGGGTCTAGTGGTATATTAATTCCCATTTTCCTGAGGAATCTCCATACTGATTTCCAAAGAGGCTGTATGAGTCGGCATTCCCACCAGCAGTGGAGGAGTGTTCCCCTCTCTTCACATCCTCTCCAGCATAAATTGTCTTCCGTGTTTTTGATTTTAGCCATTCTGACAGGAGTAAGATGGTATCTCAGAGTTGTTTTGATTTGCATTTCCCTGATGGCTAAGGATGTTGAGCACTTTCTTAAGTGTCTCTTGGCCATTTTAGCCTCCTCTACTGAGAATTCTCTATTTAGCTCTGTACCCCACCTTTTAAGTGGATCCTTTGGTGTTTTGGAGACTTGTTTCTTGAGTTCTTTGTAAATTTTGGAGATTAGCCCTCTGTCAGATGTAGGGTTAGTAAATATCTTTTCCCATTCTGTGGCCTGCCATTTTGTCTTTTTGACCGTGTCCTTTGCCTTACAGAAGCTTTTTAGTTTCAGAAGGTCCCATTTGTTAATTGTCTATCTCAGTGCCTGTGCCACTGGTGTTATGTTTAGGAAGTGGTCTCCTGTACCAACTCGTTGAAGAGTATCTCCCACTTTCTCTTCTAAAAGTTTCAGTGTGGCTGGAGTTATGTTGAGATCTTTGATCCATTTGGACTTGTTTTGTACAAGGCGATAAACATGGATCTATCTGCAGTCTTCTGCATACCAGTACCCAGTTATGCCAGCACCATTTGTTGAAGATGCTTTCTTTTTTCCACTGTACAGTTTTAGCTTCTTTGTCAAAAATCAGGTGTTCATAGGTGTGTGGGTTAAAATTAGGGCTTTCGATTCGGTTCCATTGGTCTACCTGTCTATTTTTGTGCCAATACCAAGCTGTTTTCAGGACTATAGCTCTATAATAGAGCTTGAAGTCAGGTATGGTGATGCCTCCTGAAGTTCCTCTATTGTATAGGGATGTTTTGGCCATCCTGGGCCTTTTGTTTTTCCATATAAAGTTGATTAATGTTCTTTCCAGGTCCTTGAAGAATTGTGATGGAATTTTGATAGGGATTGCATTGAATCTGTAGACTGCTTTTGGCAAGATTGCCATTTTTATTATGTTGATCCTATAATCCAATCCATGAGCATGGGAGATCTTTCCATTTTTTAGTATCTTCTTTGATTTCTTTCTTTAAAGACACAAAGTTCTTGATATACAGGTCTTTCACTTCCTTGGTTAACATTATCCCCAGATATTTGATGCTGTTTTTGGCTATTGTAAAGGGTGATGTTTCTCTGATTTCTTTCTCAGTCACTTCATCATCTATATATAATAGGGCCACTGATTTTTTTGAGTTTACCTTGTATCCTACCACATTGCTGAAGGTGTTTATCAGCTCTAGGAGTAACCTTGTGGAGTTTTTTGGGTCACTTATGTAAACTATGATATCATCTGCAAATAGTGAAAGTTTGACTTCTTCTTTTTCTATTTGTATCCCCTTTATCTCCTTTTGTTGTCTTATTGCTGTAGCTAGAACTTCAAGTACAATATTGAAGAGATATGGAGAGAGTGGACAGCCTTGTCTTGTTCCTGATTTTAGAGGAATTGCTTTGAGTTTCTCTCCATTTAGTTTGATGTTAGCTGTTGGTTTACTGTATATTGCTTTTATTATATTCAGGTATGTTCCTGTTATCCCTGATCTCTCTAGGACCTTTATCATGAAGGGGTGCTGGATTTTGTCAAAGGCTTTTTCAGCATCTAGTGAGATGATCATGTGGTTTTTCTTTCGCAGATTGTTAATATGGTGGATTACATTGATAGATTTTCTAATGTTGAACCATCCCTGCATTCTTGGGATGAAGCCTACTTGATCATGGAGGATGATTTTTCTGATGTGTTCTTGAATCCGGTTTGCGAGTATTTTATTAAGTATTTTTGCATCGATGTTCATGAGGGAAATTGGTCTGAAGTTCTCTTTCTTAGTTGTGTCTTTGTGTGGCTTGGGTATCAATGTAATTGTAGCCTTGTAGAAAGAGTTTGGCAGTGATCCTCCTGCTTCTATTGTGTGGAATACTTTGAGGAGTATTGGAATTAGCTCTTCTTTGAATTTCTGGTAGAATTCTGCACTGAAGCCATCTGGGCCTGGGCTTTTTTTGTTTGGGAGACTTTTGATGACTGCTTCTATTTCATTAGGGGTTATAGGTCTGTTTAGAGTGTTTATCTGTTCTTGGTTTAGTTTTGGCAAGTGATATCTATCCAGGAAATTGTCCATTTCCTTTAAATTTTCAAATTTTGTGGAGTACAGATTTTCAAAGTATGCCCTGATGATTCTCTGGATTTCCTCAGAGTCTGTTGTTATGTCCCCTTTTTCATCCCTCATTTTGTTAATTAGCATGCTCTCTCTCTGTCTTTTGGTTAGTTTGGACAGAGGTTTGTCTATTTTGTTGATTTTCTCAAAGAACCAACTCTTTGTTTCATTGATTCTTCTCAATTTTTTCCTGGTTTCTACTTGATTGATTTCAGCCCTCAATTTGATTATTTGCTGGCGCCTGCTCCTCCTGGGGGAGTTTGCTTCTTTTTGTTCTAGAACATTCAGCTGTGCTATTAATTCTCTAGTATGACTGTTCTCCAGTTTTTTCATGTGGGCACTTAGTGCTATAAACTTTCCTCTCAGCACTGCTTTCAAAGTGTCCCATAAGTTTGTGTATGTTGTGTCTTCATTCTCACTGAAATCGAGGAAGTCTTTAATTTCTTTTTTTATTTGTTCCTTTACCCAGGGATGGTGCAATTGTGCATTGTTGAATAAGTTTTCTGTCCCTTTAAGTTGAATTTCTTCACCTTCTTCTATACCTATTATTCTCAGGTTTGGCTTCTTCACGGTGTCCCATATTTCCTGGATATTTTGTGTTAAGGATTTGTTGGTTTTGAGATTTTCTTTGGTTGACGACTCTATATCCTCTAATGAGTCTTCAACACCTGAGATTCTCTCTTCTATCTCTTGTATTCTATTGGTGATACTTGCATCTGTCGTTCCTGATCGTTTACCCAGCTTTTCTATTTCTAGCATCCCTTCATTCTGTGTTTTCTTTATCGTTTCTATTTCAGCTTTCAATCCTTCAACTGTTTGAGTTGTTTCCTTAATTTTTTTGGTTGCTTTTTCTTGGTGCTCTTTAGATTCTTCGAGAGATTTGTTTATTTCTTGAATTTTCCCCCATTTCATGGATTTTTTGTTTGTTTTTTCTTCTATTTCTTTAAGGGATTTCCTCGTTTCTTTTTTGAGGGTCTCCATCATCTTCATGAAATAATTTTTAAGGTCTGTCTCCTCTTCTTCATCTATGTAGTGCTTTTCGGGTCTTGCTGGTGTTGGATCCCTAGATTCTGGTGGGGTCATGTTGGTGTTTCTATTGCTGAGAATAGCTCTTATTCTGCCTTCTTCCCATCTCTTCTTCCAGTGGGTGCTGGTGGTGTCTTTCCGTCTCCACTGGTCTCCTTCCTTCCTGAAGGTGAAGCTGGGGATGCTGAAGCTGGACCCGCTGGGGTTGGGGTCTTGGAAGGGCTGATGTCTTTCCTGTGTGGGCGGGTCTTCTGAAGCTGTACTCGATGAGGTTTGGGGCTTGAAAGGGCTGATGTCTTTCCTGTGTGGGCGGGTCTTCTGGATGCCAGGAGCTGCCCGGAAGATCAAGGGGATGGGTGTTGGGCAGATGGTCCCCGCCGGAGACCCAATCTCACCTGAAGCTGGACTTGCTGGGGTTGGGGTCTTGGAAGGGCTGATGTCTTTCCTGTCGGTTTGCCCGTATTTTATTACTATTTTTGCATCAATGTTCACAGAGGAGATTGATCTCTAATTTTCTTTGTCGGTCTTTGTGTAGGTTGGGTGTCATGGTAGCTGTAGCCTCATAAAAAGAATTTGGCAGTGTTCCCTCTGTTTTGATTGTGTGGAATAATGTGAGGAGTATTGGTATTAGCTGTTCTTTGAAATACTGGTAGAATTCTGTACTGAAATTATCTGGCCCTGTGCTTTGTTTGTTTTGGAGACTTAGTGACTGCTTCTATTCCCTTAGGGGTAATAGGTCTATTTAAATTATATATCTGGTCTTGATTCTATTTAGGTATGTGGTACCTATCAAGAAATCTGTCCATGTGGCGTACAGGCTTTTGAAGTATGACCTGATGATTCCCTGGATTTCCTTAGTGTCTGTTGTTATATCCCCCCTTTCCTTTCTGATTTTGTTAATTTGGATATTCTATCTTGGCTTTTTGGTTAGTTTGAAAAGTATTTGACTATAGTGTTAATTTTCTCAAAGAACCAACTGTTTTGTTGATTATTTGTATTGTTCTCCTTGTTTCTATTTTTATTGACTTAAGCCTTGGGTTTGATTATTTCCTTCCATCTACTCCTCCTGGGTGAGTTTGCTTCTTTTTGTTCTAGAGCTCTCAGGTGTGCTGTTAAGTCACTAGTATGCTCTTTCTCCAAACTCTTTATGTAGGTACTTAGTGCTATGACCTTTCCTCTTAGAACTGATTTCAAAGCATCCCATAAGTTTGGGTATGTTGAGCATTCATTTTCATTGAATTCTAGGAAGTCTTTAATTTCTTTCTTTATCTCTTGTCCCAATGGTAATTCATTAGAGAGTTGTTTATTTTCCATTAACTTGTGGTCTTTCTGTAATTTTTGTTGTTTTTCAATTCTAAATTTACCCCATCATTAACCTATAAAAAATGGGGCTCTTCCAAATTTTTTGTGTCTGTCAGATTTGCTTTGTGACCAAGTATGTGTTCAATTTTAGAGAAAGTTTCATGAGATGCTAAGAAGAAAGTATATTCTTTTGTGTTTGGGTGAAGTGTTCTATTGATGTCTGTTAAGCCCTTTTGAGTCCTTATTTCTCTGTTAAGTTTCTGTCTGGCATACCTGTCCATTAGTGAGAGTGGGATGTCCAAGTCTCCCACAATAAGTATGTGTGATTTAAGCTTCAGCAATGTTTATTTTACAAATGTAGGTGCCTTTATATTTGGGGCATAAATGTTCAAAATTGAGACCTAATCTTGATGGATATTTTTCTGTGATGAATGTGAAATGTACTTCATCTCTTGATGAATTTTAGTTTGAAGTCTAATTTGTTAGATATTAGGATAGCTACATCAGCTTGTTTCTGAGGTACATTTGATTGGAAAATACTTTCCAAACTCTTTCCTGAGGAAATATCTGTCTTTGAAGTTGAGGTGTGTTTCTTGTATGCAGTAGAAGGATGGATCCTGTCTTTGTATCCATTCTGATAGCTGGTGTCTTTGTATAGGTGAATTGAGTTCATTGATATGAAGAGAAATTAATGACCAGTTATTGTTAAGTCCTGTTACTTTTTGGTTTTTGTCGTGGTAGTGGTAGTGGTAGTGGTAGTGGTAGTAGTATTGGTAGTGTGTTTCACTTCTTTGTGTTTTGCTGGAATGGGATGATTGCCTATGTTTTCATGGGTGTAGCTAAATTTCTTGTGTTGGAGCTTTTCTAATAGTACTTTCTAGGGCTGGATTTTTGGATAGTCATTGTTTAAATCTGATTTTGTCATGAAATATTGTGTTTTCTCTACCTATGATTATTTAAAATTTTGCTTTTTATAGTAGACCGTGCTGGCATCCTTGGTCTCCAAGTGTCCACAAAACATCTTTCCTTGTCCTTCTGTAGTATGGAGTCTCCCCTGAGGAGTTGGGTGTAATTGTGATAGGTTTGCCTTTATGTGTTACTTGGTCTTTTTTATTTGCAGGTCTTAATATTCTTTCCTTATTGTATATGCTTAGTGTTTTGATTATTGTTTGGTTCAGTCTATTTGGTGTCCTGTAAGCTTCTTTTACTTTCATGGACATATCCTTTAGGCTGGGTATGCTTTGGTTGAATATATTTTCTGTGCCTTTGAGCTGGAATTCTTTTCTTCTATCCTTATTATTCTTAGTTTTGGTGTTTACATTGTGTCCCTCATTTCCTGGATGTTTTATATTAAGACTTTTTTTGGATTTAATGTTTTCTTTATCTTTTCTTCAATGCTTGAGGTTCTCTCTTCCATCTCTTGTATTCTATTGGTGATATTTGCATCTGTGCTTCCTGTTTGCTTACCCAGATTTTTCATTTCTAGAAATCCCTTGGTTTCTGTTTTCTTTACTGCCTCTATTTAAATTTTCAAGTCTTGAACTGTTTCACTTGTTTGATTATTTTTATTGCCTTTTTGGCTTTTTTAAAAAATGGTTTATTGATTTCTTCCAATTATTTGTTCGTCTTTTTCTTGATTTCTTTAAGGGAATTTTTTATTTCCTCTCTATGGGTCTCTATCATCTTTATAAAGTTATTTTTAAGGTCATTTTCTTCTGCTTCATGTATGTTTTGATGTTCAATTCCCTCCCCTCAGACCTCAGGGAACTCAGGGAATTTTGTGAAAAGGAGTCAGAAAGATCGTATGTGCCAGTGAGGTTGGAGGTCAACGAGGAAATAAGGCCTTCTGGACACAACAGGACTGAAGAACATATTTACTCATGAAGACTGTGTTGTATGTATAAAGCCTGCACAGGTCCCAGTGCTAACAGCAGTAGACTCAACCTCCCATCATGAATGCAGAAGTTATCTCCTATTGATAGCCACTCTCAAAAGAAAAATTAGTGTTTTCCAACAATCTCACAGACATACAAGTCACACCTATGCCAGGAGGTAGATGGCCAACAGAAGACAATGATATTTTTGTTTATATATTTTTTTATTTTCTTTAATCTCACAATACTTTGTCTAGGAATTTAATTTTCCATACAGATATGTTTATATATTATAACTTACAATTTTTAATGGATTTTCTATGTGTATAAATGTGTAGTGTATCAGCATCCATGTTTGCGTTTCTTGTCCATTTTTTGGCTAATTTTATTCTGTTTTGTCCTATTCAGGTGTTTTGGTTTTGGTTATCTTATTTTATTATTATATTTCTGTTTTTATTTTAATAACAGAAAGAAAGAATGTACATTTGTGTGCTTGGGGAACTGGAGAGTATCTGCAAGTAGCTGCAAGGAAGGGGAAATCATAGACTATCCTATGAAAAACATTATCAATTTTTGAGGAAGGAAAGAAGGAAGGGTGATGATTCCCACTAAGAAAAAAATTATGTTAAGATGAAAGGAACACATTTTCCCTCATGGTCAGTTGATTATTTCCAGGCTCTCACTTAGGAGAATTTGGACACATAGTCAACCAAACTGCCTTTAAAAGAGTTTGCTTCCAAAATAGAAACTTGCTTGAAAAGGAACCACAAAAAATGTTCTAACTTTTCTATTTTCAATCAAATATTTACAATTATATCAAAATGTTTATCCATGCTTCTTAAAGAATATGTGTTATAGGACTTAATAGTCCACACAGATTAAAGATTCTGCAAATCCCCATTTGATGGGGGAATGTCCTTCTGTATAAATATTTCTCTTATTGGTTGATGAATAAAACACTGATTGATCAGTAGGCAGGCAGAAAGTATATGCGGGGCTAGAAATCAAGACAATTCTGGGGAGATGAAGGCAGAGAGAAGCCTCTAGAGAGATGCCATCAGGTAGTAACATGCTGAAGCATTCTCTGGTAAGGTAAGACCACGTGGAAATGCTTAGATTAATAGAAATGGGCTAACAATTAGAGGAGAGCTAGCCAATAAGAAGCCTGAGCCATCAGCCAAACAGTTTATTATAACGATACTCGAAGCTATATAGGGAAAACAATATATTTATTTACCAGAGAGAGAGAGAGAGTCACACAGACCAGGAGTTAGAAGCGTGGCTGGCTTCCAGGAGAAAAGGGAAGCCCCTTTTCCTTTCACTTCCTTTTATCTCTACCTTGACCCCACCCTGTTGGGCGGATAGCTTTGTGGGGTTCACTCCTACAGTTTATAATCAATATAAGCTTCTGTGTGTTTATTTGGGGGACCAGATGGGACACAACCTCTGTCTAAAATCAGTTGCGACATAAAACACAGGAATGTATGGACAGTAGTCTGAAGCCATGAACTTCTGTAACTTTCTATTACCAAATTTCTACTACGTGGTAAGAAGTTAAGACAGTGAATATTCCAGGTGACCTTGTTCATCTTCCTTGCCCTTTATCATTCAGAGCCTGCTCAGTGCTGCTGTAGGAGTCCATGAGTCAGCCTGACCCACAGTGAACGAGCTGGAAGCAGAAAAGAGCACAGGCATTTCCCATCTAAATGCGAGTCAGAGACAAAGCTGGCAGCTAGGGATGGAAGTGGGGGTGGGGTAGGCCAGAGAGGCCAGGTACTCCGAGAACAGGATAAGGAAATAGGATGATGATGTCCTCTCCAGAAAGTTTCATGAGATCTAGGGTGTGGGGAAACTCAAAGCTGAGGTCTGCTCCAGAACCCTAGCAGGTGTGGGAGCATGAGACTAAAGTGAAGAGAGGAAGAGGAGGAGAATGAGAGGGGAAGGGCATTGAAGGAGAAGAGACCTTCTAGCAGCAGGAGCAGGGAACATCACAGAAGAGGGTGGGTGGGATGATTGTAAGCGCCAAAGGGAAAAGGGTGTCTTCTATGTATGACAGGGAAACCTAATCCAGGAAACTTGAACAATATGGCTGTCTAAACACCAATTCCAGATAAAGAGCAACAGGCAAATTAAAAACAACTGAGGGTGCGTCTATATATGTGTGTAACAATAACAATGATAAAGAGGACATGAAATTTAGAGGGTGTAAGAGAGACATGGGATGAGTTAAGAGGATGGAGGAAGATGTACAGTACATATATATGAAATTTAAAAATAAAAATTTAATTAAAATGCAATTAAGAACATATACCTGAGGTCTTGTGAAAAGGCACATTGGTTTCAATTCAAAGAGTTGGTGGGTGATCACTATAAGTTCTGCTTGCCAAAGGACTGGAGCACAGTATAGGGCATCTAGGATGCAAGCAGCCTGACCCCAGAGGCTTAGGGGCAGGGATTCTTAAGGCTCTTGGATTTAGAATACTTAAACTTTAGAAGACTCATTCACTCCCATCCCAAAGAGGGTGACAGGAGAGGACATGAGAGAACTCCTTAGAGTTCTTTGAGGTATGAAGTCAAGGAGGTTCTTGTGGTTTTGACCTGAAAGTTTCTGTGGATAGGCCTTAAAATTCTGGAAATGTTATGTAAACAGCTGTAAGAGTCAGAGACTAAGAGCTACAGTACCTCAGTTAGGGTGTGACCCCCAAGAGCACCACAGGCATGTCAGAAACTCAGTGCTCCTTCCTTGAACTCATGCGAATGTTTGTACCAACAAAAGGGGAAACTTACTAATTGCCCTAATTGCTGTTGAATGGGGTGAGGCTCTTGTCAGAGGACGAAAGATAAGAGGTAGGTTTCCAGTATGGCTAAGACCTCTGACGGGGACCACACACACCAGAAGAGCCTATCTAAGTCACGTCACAAAGTGTTAAGCTCTGAGAGGAAAGGTATCCTGGCAATAGAGAGCCAAGAAATACCACAAAGTCATACCACACAACAAACCCCACATGGGAAACTTATTTGGAGATAAAAATGAAGGAGAGTGATTGTCTCTGTTCACAGAAGCAGCAGAAATTCTTTGTTCAGAGGAGTCACAAGTGTTGGGTCCATCTGCTCCCCTTGGTCATCTGGATCCAGAGTGGCCTGCAGCCGCAATTGCTTCGACCTTCCATCCTGCCAAGGAAGGAAGGAAGGAAGGAAGGAGAGAGGGATGGAGGGAGGGAGGGAGGATGCAACCTGGTACATGAGCTAGCTTGTTGGAGTCCATTCCCTATGATAGGATGCCATGCTCAGCCTTAATGCATGGCCTAGGGGCCTGGCCCTGCCAGACTTTGTTGCCTTCTCATGGGAGCCCTTACCCATGAGGAGGAGTGAACTGGAGGTTGACTAGGGCAGAGGAGAGAAAGAGAGTTGGAGGAGGTGGGGGTGGGGATGGGAGGAAGAACTGTGGTTGGAATGTAAAATGAAATCAAGAAATAAAAATGGGAAAAAAGAATGACCTTGAGCTGGGTGGTGGTTGGGCACGCCTTTAATCCCAGCACTACGGAGGCAGAGGTAGGCAAATCTTTGTGAATTCGTGGCCAGTCTGGTCTACAAAATGAGTTGCAGGACATCCAGGGCAATTACACAGAGAAACTCTGTCTCAAAAAAAAAAAACAAAACCAAACAAAGAAAAAAGAATGACCTTGAATTTTGAGATATCATTGTTCTAGAGACTGTTAAGAGGAGTTACCAAGAGCACACCCATGAGTGTGTGTGTGTGTGTGTGTGAGAGAGAAGAAGAAGAAGAAGAAGAAGAAGAAGAAGAAGAAGAAGAAGAAGAAGAAGAAGAAGAAACTGTGTTGACTGCTGTAGGTGTACATGCATTCAATCCCAGCCCCAGGGAGGCAGAAGCAGGTGGGTATCTGTGGGGTTTTGGCCAGACTAGTATTGTACATAGCGAGTTCCAGGACTACCAGGACCATCAGTGACTTTAACTTTATAGTAGGGTTACCTACATAACCATGAAGAGCTCAAAGCAGCTGCATCACCAAGGCCACTCCACCATGAAAACTGCATCCCTGCATCTTCCTGAACAACATGCAGGCAGCCCCACTGGACAACCCTCTCCCTGAGTGATTACTGATCACAGGACCTGGGGATAGAGCCTTATGCACCTTGCAAAGACCCAAGCTTCCTGGATCTCAACAGGCCCCATCCTTCCTCCAAGAGGGAGTGTGTCAATGGAAAGAAGTAGCTAACAGCAGTGTCTACTGGAAGCACAGACCAGCTCCTGCACAGTGGATGCAAGGTGCTTCTGCTCCATGTTGGGCTGAGCTATAGCTTCCAGTGAGATCTGAGCCCCTTCTAAGCTGTCCATTTCTCGTCCACCTCTCTGAGCTGTATTGGGGACCCACATAAAGTTTCTTTGTATCTTCATTCATATTCCTGTTAGTTCCTGTTTTTAATATTTGCTTATTTTTATTTCATGTGCATTGGTATTTGACCTACATGTCTCTGTGAATGTATCAGATCTCCTGGAACTAGAGTTACAGAAGTTGTGAGCTGCCATGTGGGTGCTGGGAATTGAACCTGGGTCATTTGGAAGAGCAGCCATTGCTCTTATCTACTGAGCCACCTCTCCAGGCTTCCGTTAGTTAATAATTCTCTCTTTGGGTATATCAAATTTGAAATGAAACACTGACTTTAATTCAGTTTTCTCCTCAGGTTTCAGTTAGGTTGTAGGTAGAAAATTCTCACTCAAGTTCTCAGGTTTTAGGAGACAGTATGTATCTTCTTCAAATCTGAAAAAAGTAGTATATAAATAGCTAGTCATTTGTTATTAAACTTTTCTCAAAAGGTTTTCATATATCCCTTACCTAGTTTCCCCCAACGGTACCAACTCACACAGTTATATCATAACCACAACATGAAACATAGATGATAGTGTTAACATCTGCAGATCTTTTTCAAATCCCCCAAGTTTCTCGTGTGTGTGTGTGTGTGTGTGTGTGTGTGTGTGTGTGTGTGTGTGTGTGTTTCTGACAGATGTTCTCCTGGATGCCCAGCACTTTTGAGACTTAGACAAGTAGATCAAGAGTTCAAGGCCATCCTTGACTATGTAGTGAATTTGAGGTTAGTCTCGGATATATGAGGGTCTGTCCCAAACAAAGCAAAACAACAACAAAATAGTTCAAACCCTTCAAAGATCCCCTTATAACCATTTCCCCCTCAATTTCCTGCCACATCTCTAACCTCTGCTTGTCACTTAGCTGATTTCCATACCTAAGGCTCAGTTTTTTGAAAACTATTATGCAGGGCAAGCCTTGCATACATGCAGTCCTAGCTTTTCAGGAGAGGAAGATGAAGGGATCATTCGATGCCACAAGTTTGAGGCTAGCCTGGGCAACACACAGTGAGAATCTGTAGAAATATATATGTGCTAGTAGAATCACATCATTTTTAATATACCTTTTAAGACTTGCTTTTCTCAGCCGGGTGGTGGTGGCACATGCCTTTAATCCCAGCGCTCGGGAGGCAGAGGCAGGCGGATCTCTGTGAGTTCGAGGCTGGGCTGGACCGAAACCCTGTCTCGTAAAAAACAAACAAACAAAAAAAAGACTTGCTTTTCCCACTCAGAGTTTTCTTGTGATTTACACAAGTTTTCACTTGTATTAGTAACTCATTCTCTGTTATTGCTGATTGGTGTTCCATGGTGTGGATGTACAGTCTTCTATCTTGTCATAATGAGTGGCAAGTGTGTAGCACTTTTATCCATTGACCCATCTTTCCAGCTGTTGATGTCAGGTGATGCCATACTCTGTGTTACTCCATACTCTACAGAATAGTGGGATATTTTTAGATTATGCATTGCTCTATGAAACATCATAGAGTGGGTTGAGGTAAGACAAGACAATTATTTTTAAATATTCATTTCTATTATTTTAAAAACAATCTTATTTTACATACTAATCTCAGTTTCCCCTTCCTTCCTCTCACTCCCCCAATCCTCTCCCTAACCTACCCCGCAGCCACTCCTCAGAGAGGGCAAGGCCTCCTATGGGGAATCATCAAAGTCCGTAACAGCATTTGGGGCAAGATCAAGGCCCTCTCCCCTGCTTCCCAGCTGAGCAAGGTATCCCTCCATAGGGAATGGGCCCTAAAAAGCCAGTTCATGCTGTCCAAGTCAAGCCCTCCAACTATTACCCACATTCAGGGAGCCCAGCTCGGTCCCATGCAACTTCCCCAGCTGTCAGTATGGAGTCAGCGAGCCCTGACTTGCTCAGGTAACCTGTCTCTGTGGATCTTTCCAACATGGTCCTGACTCCTTTGCTCATATTATCACTCTGACCTCTTTACAACTGAACTCCAGTAGCTCAGTCCAGTGCTTAGCTGTGGATCTCTGCATTTGCTTCCATCAGTTACTGGATGAAGGCTCTATGGTGCCAATTTAGTAGTCATCAATCTGATTATAGGGGAAAGGCAGTTAAGGTATCTTCTCCACTATTGCTTAGATTCTTAGTTGGGGTCATCCTTGTGGATTCTTGGGAATTTCCCTAGTGTCAGGTTTCTTGTTAACCCCACACTGGCTCCATCTATCAAGGTATCTCCTAGTTCTCCCTCTCTGTTCTTCCCCCAACTAGACCTTCCTGGTCCCTAATACCTCCCACCTCCTCTTCTCTACTCCCCACTCCCCTACTACCATCCTCCCTCTCCCCATACTCCTAGTTTACTCATGAGATCTTGTCATTTTCTCTGGTTTCTTCCAGATTCTGTCTACTACAAATAAGGCTTCTATGAACATAGTTGAATAAAAGTCCTTGTGGTATGAACGTGCATCTTTTAGATATGTGCCCAAGAGTGGTATTGCTGGGTCTTGAGGTAGATTGATTTCCAATATTCTGAGAATCTGGCATACTGATTTTCAAAGTAGCTGTACAAGTTTGCAGTCCCACCAGCAATGGAAGAGTGTTCCCCTTTCTCCACATCCTTTCCAGCATAAACAGGTATTGGTGTTTTTGATTTCAGCCATTCTGACAGGTGTTTGATGATATCTCAGAATTGTTTTGATTTGCATTTCCCTGATGGCTAAGGATGTCAAGCAATTCCTTAAGTGACTTTTGGCCATTTGAGATTCCTCTGTTGAGAATACTGTACATCTATACTCAATTTTTAAAATGTATTATTTGGTATTTTGGTGTCTAGTTTCTTGAGTTCTTTATACATTTTGAAGATTAGCCCTCTGTCAGATGTGGGTTTGATAAAGGTCTTTTCTGTAGGCTGCTGTTTTGTTTATTATGATTAAGTATGTTCCTTGTATCCCTGCTCTCTACAAGACTTTTATCATAAAGGGGCATTGGATTGTGTCAAAGCCTTTTGCAGATCTAATGAGATGATCATGTCTCTTTTTTTTCGGTTTGTTTATATGGTGGATTACGTTGACAGATTTTCTATGTAGAGCCATCCCTGAATCTCTGGAACAAAACCTACATGATCATGGTGGATGATTTTTCTGATGTGTTCTTGGGTTCTGTTTGCCAGTATTCTATTGAGTATTTTTGCATCAGTGTTCACAATGGAGATTAGTCTGTAATTATTTTTCTTAGTTACACCCTTGTGGTGTTTTGTTACCAGGGTAACTGTAGCTTGGTAAAATGATTTTGGCAATGTCCCATCTGTTTCTATTGTATGGAGTAATTTGAGGAGAATTGGTATTAGCTTTTTTTTTTTTTTTTGAATTTCTGGTAGAATTCTGCACTGAAACCATCTGGTCCTGAGCTTTTTGTTGTTGTTGTTGTTGTTAAGATTTTGATGACTGCTTCTACTTCCTGCTTCTTTTCAAACTGTTTATCTGTTCTTGATTTAATTTTGGTTGTGATGCCTAGCCAGAAAAGTGTCCATTTCCTTTAAATATTCCAGCTTTGTAGAGTACAGGTTTTTGAAGTATGACCTGATGATTGTCTGAATTTCCTCAATGTCTATTGTTAAGTCCCCCCTTTTCATTTCTGATTTTTGTTAATTTGCATATTCTCTCTGCTTTTTGGTAAGTTTCGACAAAGGTTTGTTTATCTTGTTGATTTTCTCAAAGAACCAACCCTTTATCTCATTGATTCTTTGCATTTTTTATTGTTTCTATTTTATTGATTTCAGCCCTCGGTTTTATTATTTTCTTGTGTTCACTCCTCTTGAATGAGTTTGCTTCGTTTTGTTCTAGAGCTTTTGGGTGTGCTGTTAAGTCACTAGTTCGAGAATTCTCCAGTTTCTCTATGTAGGGACTTAGTGATATAAACTTTCCTCTCAGGACTCCTTTTAAAGTGTTCCATAAGTTTGGGTATGTTGTGCCTTCATTTTCATTGAATTCCAGGAAGCCTTTATTTTCTTTCTTATTTCTTCCTTGATCCAGGGGTGATTCAATTGAGCATTGTTCATTTCCCATTAAGTTTGTAGACTTTCTGCAATTTGTGTTGTTGTGGAATTGTAACTTTAAATCATGGAGATCTGATAAGATACTGAGGATTATTCCAATTTTTTGTATCTGTTGAGGTTTGCTTTGTTGCTTTGTATGTGGTCAATTTTAGAGGATGTTCTATGATGTGCTGAGAAGAAGGTATATGCTTTTGTGTTTGGGTGGAATGTTCTATAGATGTTTGTTAAACCCATTTGATTGGAAAATCTTTTCCCAACCTTTGACTCTGAGATTATGTCTGTCTTGAAGTTGAGGTATGTTTCTGATATGCAGCAGTAGGCTGGATTCTGTCTCCGTGTCCATTCTGTTAGCCTGTACCTTTTTATAGGCAAAATGAGACTGTTGATATTAAGAGATATTAATTACCAGTGATTATTAATTCCTGTTATTTTTAGTTTTGTTGGTGGTGTTATTGTGTGTGTATTTCCCTTTTGGGGGTTTTGCTAGTGTGGGATTATCTATTGCCTGTATTTTTGTGGGTGCAGTTAAATTCCTTGGGTTGGAGTTTTCCTTCTAGTACTATTTGTAGGACTGGATTTGTGGATATGTACTATTTAAATCTGGTTTTGTCATGGAATATCTGCTTTTCTCTATCTATAGTGATTTAAAGCTTTGCTGGGTTTGGCAGTCTGGGCTGGCATCCTTGGTCTCCTAGTGTCTATAGAATGTCTATCCAGGCTTTCAGAGTTTCCATTGAGAATTCAGGTGTAATTCTGATAGGTTTGCCTTTATATGTTACTTGGCCTTTTTCCTTTGCAGCTCTTAAAATTCTTTCTTTATTCTGTATGTTTAGTGTTTTGATTATCAATTTGCAAGGGAACTTTTTCTTTGATCCAGTGTATTTGGTATTCTCTAAGTTCATTGTATTTTCATAGGTATGACGTCCTTGTTTAGGTTGGGAAGGTTTTCTTCTTTGATTTTATTGAATATGTTTTCTGTGCCTTTAAGCCGAACTTCTTCACCTTCTTCTATCCCCATCATTCTTGGGTTCAGTCTTTTCATGGTGTCCAGCTTTCCTGGATATTTTGTGTTAAGAATTTGTTGGATTTAACATTTCCTATCATCAATGAATCCATTGCCTCTATTGTATCTTCAACACCTGAGATTTTCTCTTCCATATCTTGTATTTTGTAGATTATGCTTGCATCTCTAGTTCCTGATAGTTTACCCAGATTTTCCATTTCTAAAATTCATTCAGTTTGTGTTTTCTGTTGCCTCTATTTCAGTTTTCAAGTCTTAAACTGTTTAAAATGCTTCCTTCACCTGTTTGTTTGTTCTTGGATTTCCATCCTTTCGTTAAGGAATATGTTGGCTTCTTTTATTTATTTTTTGTTTGTCTTTTCCTCCATTTCTTTAAGGGAGTTTTTCATTTCCTCTTTAAGATTCTCTATTATCTTAATAAAATTATTTTTAATGTCTTTGTCTGCTTCATCTGTCTTGAGATGTTCAGGTCTTGCTGGTGTAGAACTTCTAGTTTCTGGTGGTGCCACACTGCTCTTTATGTTGTCGAATGTATTCTTACACTGTTGTCTACCTATCTCTTCCTCCAGTGGGTGCAAGTGGGGCCTGTGCTTCAGGGGGTCTCTCTTCATCTAATTGGTGTATGTGGGTCCTGTGTCTTAGGTGGTTAATCTTCCTATTATAGGTGCAGTCCGTCTGTGCCTCTCCTGGATGCTGATACAGCCCTGGGGTTCTTCTGGTATAGGCAGGGTCAAGGCTGTGTGGGATGGTCTAGGGTGTGGAGAGGCTGCTTCCAGGCCTCTGGGGCTTCAGTGGGTATGTATGGGGTGCAGCAAGTGCCACAGTTGCTTAGGACCAACAGGGCAGTGTCCGACACCTGGGGTTCCAGACACTCACCTCTCAGGCTCCAGTGGTTGCAGATACAGTGGGAGATCAGACAACTGGTTTTTGGTGGTGTAACTGCCATGCTCTTGTAGGCATTTCTTCACCCATAAGTGACCCAAATTAAACCTATTAGTTCACCAAGCTACAATTGATGGGATTGTTTCTTGGGTCTGTAATTCTC
Organism: Mesocricetus auratus; assembly: GCF_017639785.1. Lineage (NCBI taxonomy): Eukaryota > Metazoa > Chordata > Mammalia > Rodentia > Cricetidae > Mesocricetus > Mesocricetus auratus. The sequence continues at coordinate 136,950 of NW_024429210.1, read as the reverse complement.
AGTACTATCTGAGGTGGATAGTATTTGTCTCCAAGGAAAAGTCAACAGAACACAAGTCTATCACCTTCATTGCTTTCCCAATTCCTCATACACATGCTAGATGCTGTGAGTTGGAGATGCTTTTAAACACAAAGGTTCATGTACTGGAAGCTTATCAGGGTTAACTGTACAGTGTGATTATTAAGAGGTACCACAGGAGCATAACTGTAGTGGCCAATCTTGTTAGCTTGACTGATTTAGAATTACCTGGGGGACACAGAAGTTGGTGTGTCTGGAGAATTCTGGGCCACACAGTATAGTTTATCTTTTTTTTTCTTTTGAGACCAAGTCTTACTATGTAGCCATGGCTAGTCTCAATCCTACAAGAGGTCTGCTTGCCTTCACACTACTGGGATTAAGGTAAAAGCATATGCCAACACAGCCAGCAGATCTATCTTATCACTTCCTGTGTGCATGTTTGCATGCTCCCATGGAGGCCAGAGGACTATGTTCTGTCTGCCTTCCCATCTTATGAGACAGTCTCTCAGTGTACATGGACCTGCCAGATTTAGTTAGACTGGCTGGATAGCAAACTCCAGGGATCGTTTTGTGTCTGTCTCCTGACCAAGGATACACGTGTTTGCAACCATAGATTTTATTATTTGGGTGCTGGCCTCAAGCTTACACTCTCATGCTTATGAGGCACTTTAAAGTCTGAGCCATTTCTTCAAAATGGCCCCTCATTTATTTTATTTTCACTAGGTCACTGCTGCACATAATATGATCGCATATATCTGAACATAATAATAAAAATTTATAGACAGAGGTGTTGATACACATTTGTAAATCCAGCACTCAGGAGGCTTAAATAAAAGGATTGGAATTCCAGTCCTGCCTAAGATACACAAATTAATAAATGACCCAGAGACTGATATTGAGGTTCAAACTTCAAGCTGAATATCAGAAAAGCAAAACAGCAGCTGGCCACTAGCAGCAGCAGCAGCTTCTTGTTCTTCTTGTTCTTCTTGTTCTTGTTCTTGTTCTTCTTGTTCTTGTTCTTCTTGTTCTTGTTCTTGTTCTTCTTGTTCTTGTTCTTCTTGTTCTTGTTCTTCTTCTTCTTCTTCTTGTTCTTCTTCTTCTTGTTGTTCTTGTTCTTCTTCTTCTTCTTCTTGTTCTTCTTCTTCTTGTTGTTCTTGTTCTTGTTCTTGTTCTTGTTCTTCTTCTTCTTGTTGTTCTTGTTCTTGTTCTTGTTCTTGTTCTTGTTCTTGTTCTTGTTCTTGTTCTTGTTCTTGTTCTTGTTCTTGTTCTTGTTCTTCTTCTTCTTCTTCTTCTTCTTCTTCTTCTTCTTCTTCTTCTTCTTCTTCTTCTTCTTCTGAGATTCACAGTGTTCATTTGATTTATGCATAAATCCTTCCAGAATACAGAGTTGATTGATATGCCTATGGGGGAGTATTCTGCAATTGTTTTGTTTTGTTTTTAATATTTATTTATTTAAATTAGAAACAACCTTGCTTCCCATGTCAATCTCAGATCCCTCTCCCTCCCCTCCTCCCCCAGCCGCCCCCAATCCCGCACCCAATCCCTACTCCACTCTCCAGAGAGGGTGAGACCCTTCATGGGGAATCTCCAAAGTCTGTCATATCATCCAGGGCAGGGCCTAGGCCCTCCCCTATGCGCCCAGGATGGGAGAGCATCCCTCCCTGTAGAATGGGCTCCCAAAGTACATTCGGATGCCCAGGATAAATACTGTTGCAGAGAGGGAGGAGTGATGAGCGAAGGAGTCAAGACTAGGCTGGTTTAACCCACAGAAGCAGCTGACCAGAACTAAGGGGAGCTCATGGGCCCCAGACTGATGACTGAGAGACCAGCATGGGACTGATCCAGACCCCCTGAATGTGGGTGTCAGTGAGGAGACCTAGGTAACCTTTGGGGTCTGAGGTACTAGATCAATATTTATCCCAGGCCACTAGCTTCTTACCTCTACCTCAGGCTGAATATGCTGGTCCTGTCTCCATGAGTTCTCACCAAGCCTCAGACTGCTGCCTCTCCTCAGCATGTGTCTTCTGAGTGTGAACAGTAGACTCCTCTGGTTGGTACTCTTTGTATTTGTTTCTGCCACCTTGTTCCATGGAGGTAGTTCCTTAAGTGGTGAGGATATACCACCTGAAATACCTGAAATGGACTACTTTTTGCTTGCTGGAAAAAAAAAACAAAAAACAAAACAACAAATGGATGTGGTATGGTTTGTTGCCCAGGGAAGTTCTGGGAATTGCTGCTTCTGTAAAGGTATTGGTATGCCCAGGCATCACGGGGCTTCCCTAAGCCCCAGCCATAGGTTCCCAGACTTGTGGTAGAACAGCCTCTCCCAAAGAGGCTAATTTTCAAAGTGCATGAAGGAAATCCTGGACTATTTCTCTTGTGTCAGGTTCCTGTAAGGACAACAGGTCGTTGCAGAGCTTTGAAATGAGCTAGGACTCGGATCACTGGGATATGGGTGCAGTTTGGGGAGGGGTTCATACACACAGACACATGTACACACACACACACACACACACACACACCACTGACTGAGCCTGGACTTTGTTCATGGTAGTTACATCCTTTACCTGCTAGCTGCATCCTTTCTCTTTTATCGTTTATTTTGAGACAAAGGCTTGCTATGTTGCACAAGCTTGTCTTGAACTAGGTCCTGACCTAGTCTCTGTTGTAGCCAGGATTTCACGTACTACTGGACCTGGCTGATAATATATAGTTGTCTAATGTCTAAGAAGTTACTCAGGGGTCTCTCAAGATGTGCTGTGCTAGTGCAGAGCTAATATAAAGAACTTACTTTGCGAGGCTGCCGAGCCTGTTGGTGGCATTGACCTGGATAAAGTCTGGGGTAGGAAACATGTGAAGGTCAGTGAGGCAGGATAAGTGAGAACAAGAGAGGAGCAGAGGCCAGGCAATGCAGAACCAGAAGAGACTGAGTAATGCTCTTGCATAGCCATTCAATAATGGAGTAACTTACCACCTTAAACTTTGCAGAATGTCATGTTATGTATGTTAAATGCATTTTTCCACCCTTGATTTAGGTGTTTGCAGTATCCTTTATTGGGGAAGGCTTACCAGTTGGAACTGATTATAGAATGCTTGGCCTGGTCAATAACTACTTTGAAATTTATACAGGACAAATTTTCTCCAAATAATTTGGCTATGAATGCTGGAGAGTTTCTATTATATTGAGAACAAGAGAATAATGAAGCCATCTGGGAGTTTCAATCAGTTTATTTGCTATCTCTAGGTAAGTTTTATTCCTCCTGCAACTTTTCCAAAAGAACAATGCTTCTATATCTATTTTGGGCCAATGTTAGCCTGGACTACATCCATTTGTGTGAACGTATTTCTTTTAACCATAAGTGTGTGTTAGCCCAGGATTGTTAGTTATGGCAAACATAACTTTTTTTGACAATGTCTTATATGCCCTCAGTATATCTCACTGTGCTGGGATGACCTTGAACTCCTGAACCTCTTCTCTCTCCCTTCTCTCAGATCTTAACACAGCACTTTTTTTGTAAGTAATAATTTGTCTTTTATGAGACAAGGTTTCTCTGTATTCTTTTGGGTAATAATTTGTCTTTTGATGCCTTATTAGTTTGTTTTTTTATCATATACTTGGAGATTTAGGAGTTTCAAAGGTGTTCAGGGTTAAGTCCTTTCTTAGATATGTGTACTGTGTTCCCCTCCCTTCCCTTCCCTTCCCCTCCTTTCCCTCCTTCCCCTCTCCTCTTGTTGCTGTGATAAAACACCATGGACATGACTGTTTTTGCCAAGAGTTTTTCTTGGCTGGGTTTAGCATGCTACACGTGGAAGCTTTAACTGCAACATGAAGGAAAGCTTGCCTTACTTCTTCTAACAAGGCCATACATTCTAAGCCTCCCAAATATTGTCACCAACTGAGGACCAATTGTTCAAATATGGGAGCCTATGGGGCCATTTTAATTCTAACCACAGAACCTAAGAAATCTTAGCTTGTGGCAGAATCTCACTGTTGGAAGGGCTTCCTATGCATTGCAGGGTGTTAAGACAGCGCTCCTGCTCTGCACTCAGCAGGCACCAAGGTTCTTAACCGCATGCCCCTCATCTGGGTGGCATAGAGGAACCCCCAACCATGAAAATTTCTCTTTGGGAATCACAGGGTACCTCAAGATCAAAGAGATTTTCTCTGGGGTTTAATTCTAGGATCTTAGTTAAATTTTTTATTCTGAGAAGGTGAGGGTTCATTTCCCCTGGAATGTGTTGTTTTATTTGCTGTCCTAGATGTGGTTTGCTGGCTGAGGTTTTTTCTTCCTTCCTGAGGCAGGGTTTCTCTGTATAATGGTTCTGGATGTCCTCTAACTCACTTTGTAGATCAGGCTGGCCCTGAACTCATGTAGGTCTGCCTGCCTCTGCCTCCCAAGTGCTGCTGGCAGCTGAACTTTTAAGTGATATCATTCTATAAATTTTCTTTGCTGCATTTTCAACTCATTTTGTTACAGGAATGTGATAGTTTTGTGAAATCAGTTTTTATATGAATCAGAGATTTTCTGTTCCATACATTTTGGTATAATTCAGCAGTAATGTTCTAGTAAACTGGTACTTTGGGTGAAGGACAGACAGAGGATATTGAATATGGTGTTGCCTGCCTATCTCTCTCTCTCTCTAATGTTGAGGAATGGTCTCCTTTGTATATAGCAATCCTTGAACTTGGGGATCCACCTGCCTCACACTCTGGAGCTAGGGAGTAACAAGCATTTGTTCCCTTACCCATCATTTAAGATTGCAGGTTTGCATTCTTGTCTATTCAGATTTCCTGTCTTATCTTGATCCAGTTTTAATAATCTGTATTTTCCTAGAGAGACAGAGAGAATGTGCGTGGTTGCAGGTGTCATGCATATGCGTGCATCTATGTATGTATGCATCTCTATGGTGTGTGTGTATGTGTATGTATGCCTCTTTATGGTGTGCATGTGTGTGTGTGTATCTGTGGTGTGTGTTTGTCTATAGTGTGTATGCCTCTTTATGGTTTGTGTATTTACATGTCTATGGTGTATTTGTGCCCCTCTTTATGATACATGTGCATGGTCTGAGAACTACCTTGTGTCTCTTCCATCATTTCTTTGAGACAAGATCTCTCACTGAGTGGCTCTCCACCCAAGCTAACTGGCCTCTGCTTCCAGGGATCTCCCTGCCTTCTCCATTCCCATCCTCTTCAATTGTGGAATGATAAATATGTTCTGCTGGCTTTTTAATTGGGCTCCAACCTTGGTTTTCATGCTTATTAGGTAGGCACTTTGCTGGCAAGGGCAGCTTCTTCATATTCTCAGTATTTTTCTAAAAATTAAATAAAGATGGAGTCTCTCTGTCTAGACCAGGCTGTTCAACCTGTGATCCACCATCTTTAATCTTCAAGTGCCAGCAATCAGTGGTTTTGGCCATCACACCTGAATTTTTTTGAGGTGTTTAAAATATTTCTATGTATATATGGGTGCCTTACCTACATGTGTCTGTGCTCCATGTGTGTTTAATGTCTTTGGAGGCTCCAGAAGAGGATGTTGGGTCTCCTGGGACTGGAGTTACAGTTGTGAGCCACCATGAGGGTGCTGGCAATAGAACCTGGGTCCTCTGGAAGAGCAGCCAGTGCTCTTAACTGCTGAGTCATCTCTCCATCCCCTGAGAAATTCTTGACATTAACTTGTGCACCACTTCCTTCACTGTATTTATCAAAGGTTTGTTTGCATCTAAGTCACTTCAGAAGAACTAGTGTCTTAGTTTGGTTTTCGGTTGCTGCGAAGAGACACTATAGCCGTGAAAACTCTTATAAATGCAGTGGTTTACACTTCCAGGATTAGTCCATTATCATCATGACATGGCAGCATGCAGGCAGATGGGTTGCTAGAGAAGCATCTGTGAGTCTTACATCTTGGCTCAACGGAAGTAGTCTTACTGGGCACAGCTTGAGCATATATACGACCTCAAAACCCACCCCCTCTAATTTTAAGTTTAATTGAACTCAAATTAGAAAATTATTATCATGTCTCATTAATTTTAGAACACTCCTAAATATTCAAGTATCATGCTTTTAATTTACCTGTTGCCTCAAAACATAGTTGAAAATATAAGCAAAAGAAGGTCATATGCTTTATTTAAAAGATTAGACAAAGATTTGATTAAAACAGATATTTGCTGCTGTAGATACAGCAGCCAAATAAAACTACCTACTAAATTCACAGTGATTAAAATAGAAGTGAAGTAGAAATAAAGTTGACCAGAAAAATTTCATTCAAAAGTTAAACTGAAAATGTCTGTCTATATATGTGTAGTAGAAGGAAACTTCTCTCTCTCTCTCTCTCTCTCTCTCTCTCTCTCTCTCTCTCTCTCTCTCTCTCTCTCTCTCTCACACACACACACACACAAACAAACAAACACATATGGTTTACTTACTGTACTAGGTTTTATTTTCCTCCTATTGAATGGAATTTATTCCAATGAGACATCTGTTGGTTACCACTAAGATTCAAAGGGTAAAAATTCAAGAGGCCTTCCCTTTTTTTTGAAGAGACAGGGAAGAAGAATGGCTCTAGTGAAGAAGGGAGGTGGGATGGGTTAACTGGTAGGAGTACAGGTGGGGGAAAGTGTAGACAAGATGTATAGAAGAGTGAGTGAATGTGTGTGTGTGTGTGTGTGTGTGCTCTAGAAGTTAGAAATAAGTAAACACTAAGCTAACCAACTATACCTTTTACATGTCTATATGTATGGAACATTCTGACATGTATTATGTGGCAAGTTAAACATTAAAAAGACAATTAGGAGTATTTTATATAAAAACATTTCAGCTACAATTTACATTTCATTGAAATTATCCCTAGAGAAAATAAAATTTTAAGCATTCTTAATCATTACAACAACAAATAGATTTTATCTGTATGTTAATTATAATTAGTTCAGTGAAATATGTGAGCTGGTCAATAGAATCTGTCATGGAAGACCAAAAGTAGACCTTAGAACAAGAGCAGAAATAGCATAAAGGCAGAAAAATGAAGTGGTTACTGGTAAGTCAATATATACATTTCAATATTTACATTTTAATTACATGCTGTGTGCTTCTACTTAGTAAATTCCACCACTAATGGAAGTTACATTTAACATCTTCTTTAACATTAATATGCCACCACCAGTTTTTAATAAAAATTAATTTTATGATTATTTTTAATAGTTAATTATATTAAAATTTTTAAATTTAATTTTTAACAGTTAAAACAGTTATTTGTTCTTTGAAACATTCATTCAAACATACAATGATTTACAATTAAAAAATGCATCTTATCTAGCTCCCACTGGCGACCACTCACACGCTGTTATTCATTAACCTCAATTGCTGTGGACTGAATGTACTTTAAAAAAAAATAGCTCATTGAGTACAGTTAGTGCTGACCATATGCAACTGTTAGTGAAGCAATCTATTGGGTCTTGAGTAACTTGCCAGAAGCCACAACCCCAGAGATAAATTAGTCCCTATTTTCACTACCATCAGTTGCTAATTGCTCCTCACCAAGTAAGTGTTGTCGCCTTAGAAAGTCCTTCCTTATTCATGCTACTATGAGTTGTTGTGTTCTTCAGCTACGTCATGCCCCCAAAAGAACCCTTCACAATACTTCAGATGCTTACATTTTTTTCTCAATGTTTCCTGAGATTTCAATAGTGGGAGGTTAATACAAATGATCCCTCTTCAGATGACCCATCATGGTAACTTATTACCATTTTAAATAGTTATGAGTCTCTGTATTAACCACTATCTACTGCAAAAGGATTCTTCTCTTATCCTGGCTCAGAATAGCCAAACACATGTGTATGAATATAAATAATGTCACTCAGGCCTGGGAGGCATTTAGGCTGAGGGCAGAGGGTCACCTCTCCTTCTGCCCCTCCAAATACAATCCTCCTGTCTCCCAGCTTTTCAGCCGGTCACCTGCTGTGGATTCCTTCCTTCTGTGCCTTCTTCTCCAGTGGATCTCAAAGATCTTCCCCTCCATCCTTTCCTCACCCCACTTATTGCATGCAAAGCCCAACCTGTAACTCCAAGAACACACAGGAAAGTCTGCCCAGGGAAGCAGGTGGGCTTAACTGCAGATCTTCACTTCTCACTCTGCTCCTCTGAATCCAACCCTCCACTCTCATCCCCAGATCTGCAGCAGAGTACTTTCTTCAGCCTCCTTTACTCCTTCCTTACCTCATCTCTAGTGTATCACAGAGATCGTCCCTTCCTAAACCCCCTCCCTTCCACTCATTGCTTTATCCCAGCTTCCAAGTCCAGGAAGCACTCCCTGGGAACCTAAGGACACTCTTACCAGGGAGACAAGTAAGCTAAGTGCAGATTATGACCTCTCCCCCAGTCCCTCCAAGTTTAATACACCAGATCTGTAGCAGACCTGCTACAACCTCTGCTCATTCTCTGCTCCCATTCTGGGGGGGGGAGGGAAGGGGGTAGGGGAGAGGGGGGAGACTAATCACTGGTGTAAACCCTGCTTCCTGGGGGGGAGGGGAAGAGGGGGGGAGACTAATCAGACACTGGTGGAAACCCTGCTTTCCTCCCTCCTGTGACTCCTTTTCTCCTCTGAACCATCTCTATTATTATAGTGCCAGCTCCCAACACCCAGACGCACATTTTCCCTGGAACCCCCAGTGGCCACACCTATCAGGATCCCAGACAATGAAGCCACCACACTCCCCTAGGAACCAGAGAGGGCAACAAAAACCATAGACCAAAACACCCAACCAACAGACAGAACCAGATATTAGCACCTGGAATTACAACCTTCACAATCCAAGATGTGTAAAAACATAGTATGTGTTCATTAGAACCCAGAAACTCTACCACAGTAGGCCTTGAATGTTCCATCACAGTTGAAGCAGAAGAAAAAAACATTAAAATAGTCCGTATGGATATGATAGATTCCTTTAAAGAGGAAATAAATTAATCCTTAAAGAAATCTATAAAAGCAGAGTGGAAAGAAATAAGTAAAATAGTTCAAGACCTGAAAGTGGAAATAGAATCAACAAGGAAAATAGAAACTGAGAGAAATCTGGAAATGAGAAATGTAGGAACTTGAAGAGAGATCTCAGGGGTGAGCTGTGAGAAGCATAGTTAAAGCTGTGGGCTATTATTTATGTTTGCATTCCCCAAACCAGGTCATTTGATCCAACTGCATTAGATGTGCTTGACTGGATGTAGGCCTGAGGTACATAGGCAGGATTACATAGGATATATGCTTGCCCCTGATTGGGCCTGATAGAAAATATAGTGGATCTGTGTTTCTGCCATTTTATGCCCCTGCAAAAAGTGACTTGTGTCCATTTCCTGGGAGGTCTAAAATGGATCGAGCCAGAGTTCATCATCCTGACCAGTATTTAACTAAAGTTTGCTTTAAATTTGGCTCAGAATTGTGGAACTGTTTTTTTTGTGAGTCTTAAGTTTAACAAAATCTCACTGACAGAATACAGGAGATGGAAGAGAGAATCTCATTCACTAAGGACATGATAGAAGGAATGGATTCTATAGTAAAAAAAGGTTAAAAATCCTGGCACAGAACACCCAGGAAAATATTGGAGACTGAAAACATTCCAAATCTACTGCTAACAGGAATAGAGGAAGGAGAAAAACCACAGGTCAAAGGTAAACAAAATAATTTCAACAAAATCATAGAAGAAAATTTTCCTAACCTAAAGAAGCAGATGGCTATGAAGGTACAAGAACCATGCATAACACTAAGTAGACTGGATTAGAAAAGAAAACTCCTCAGCACATAATACTCAAAATACTAAGGTTGATAATGGAGACCCCAAAAGCTGAATACATGTGCTACAGACTATAAGAGACCACAGATGCCATCCCAGATTACTATACTCAGAAAAAGTTAAAACAGTCAGTTTCTGCTTTGAGATCATTCCCTAACTTACTGGATGATGAACTACACATAAGATGAAATAAACACTTTGTCTCCATCAAAAACCTATACATAATATTAGTAATAACACCAGTAGATTCCCCACTCTGGCCTAGGACTGCCACAGACATAAGCTTTTTTTTTTACACTGTATGCAGTATCAAAGGTTTGAAGTTTCCAAGTCTCTTTGAGATTTTCAGATAATGTTAAAAATTGTATAATAAGTGTAATGTGTCAGTGTCCTTAAATTTTGCAAAACAAGTCCTTGCAGTAATATATGGTTGCCACAAGGTGCCACAGTTTCCCCAGCCAACAAGTCTCTAATGCCTGATGACATTATGAGGACACCTCTTGGTTAGTGTGAAAAACCTAATGAAATTATTTATTCCTTCTTCTATTGTCTTCAATGAGTCTCTTCCTCCTTTAAATACTCATCCCAGGAAGGTGCACATTTGTGAAAGCATGGCCTCAAAGAACCTGGATGGTAGCTAATTCTCTGCTTTATGCAAATAAGCTAAATAGAGGGTCAGTATCACACACTCCAAGCAATGTTGTAGGAATTTAGCAGAGTTGCCATATTTGGGGTGACATTAGAATGAGTAGTTGTTTTTGAGCAGTACTTTTTCCTTGAAGAATCATTGTGGTAAACTGTAAAGATTCTTTGTGACAAACAGTGATTGCTTTGACATGAATTAATAAAAATTCAGAGACAGATATTGAGGTTCAAGTGTCAAACTGAAGATCAGAAAAGCAAAGCAGCCAGGTCACTAGGTAACTCTACCTCAAGCCAAAATGGGTGAGCTTGTCTCTACTTATCCTCACAGTGCAATCCAGACTGCTATGCTGTCCTCAATATGGCTGCAGATTTTGCTGCTTCTTCTTTTTATACCTCTCAAATCCTGACATCAAAGGCATGTGATCCCAAGTGCTGAGATCGCCTTTATGTGAGCTGTTTCTATTTAGAACTGGGTCAATTTTGTGTAGCTCAGTGTGGCCTTGAACTAACAGAGATCTGTCTGCCTGTCTTCTGAGTCCTGAGATTAAAGGTGTATGCCACCACTGCCTGGCTCTATGGCTTGCTAGTATGGCTGCTAAGATTAAAGGTATGTATTACCACTGCCTGGCTCTGTGGCTAACTTTGCTTTCTGTACTCTCAAGCAAGCTTTAATAAGTCATAAATGATATATCACCACACCAGGATTTGTAGAATTGGGTTTCTGAAGGGGTGTTGTAGCCTTCACCACACACACACACACACACACACACACACACACACACACACAAATCATGAACGTGTGTGATGCTTTCTTTAGTGAGTCATATAGATTAGATTAGGGACCTTGGTATGAGGAATACTTTACCTCCAAAACAACTTGGTGTAACAATCAATAAATATGCCTTTGTATGGCTGTTTGGGCTTCAGTCCATTAGAGAGGTTGGACTTTCCTACTTTTACATAGGCCTTAAAAGTTTATCTTGGAGTGTGGTCTTTCTTTAACTAGCCAATCCTACACAGAATACCCTGACAGCAGTTAATTCCCTGCTTTAGGAAAATAAACAAAATTCAATATTAGTGTCACACACCCCAAGCCTAGACATGTTACTACTTTCTATGAGTGTGCCATCATGCACTCCATGTCAGAAAGGATGTATGGATATATTTGGGAAAAGATGCATAGGAAAGGGAGCAGCTGGCCTGGCTCACAGATATATTTCATGCAGCTCCTTCAAGTTCTTGGTAATGAGCATTCTCTCAGTCTGATCATTCCTGCTTTCTATACAAACATCACTGTAGCTCAAGGTATTTCAATAGAAACTTGAATATTTGCCAGTTTTTACAATTAAAGACAAAAGGCAACATATTTTACAACTTATTTGACCTCTATTTTAACATCCATTTCTAGATAGTTTCAGTACCTGTGTCCTTCATAAATAATTCCATCGTTTTTATAAAAATTGCCATAAGGCCAAAACTTGAGTCCCTGTGAACCCCACGCTGTTCCTTTTGGAGTTGCTCTTCCTCTGTTAGCTTTATGTCCTTCACCAGTGGGCTCGCTTATTAATGTCATTCTCATTCTTCTATTAGCAACATGACTCACTTCCCCTTTCCCTTACTAAATCACCTACACACTGATCAGTGATGAAGACAACTGTTTTTATATTGAATAACATATTTTAGAAACTATCTTGAGTCATTTATATCACAACCTCCATAGAATACTTTTAGCATCTTTGTGATAACCATTTACCTATGATCTTGATCCAAACTCGGTGTGCTACAGGATATTGTGACTATTTTCTAGAATTCCTGGAAATCTCAGTCTTTGAATTGAAGATTATCTATAGAAAAGAGGAATATCAGGCTAACAAAAATTCTAAAACGGATGAAAAGAAACATGAAAAAGTAAAAGGTTGTCACAGGGAAACAAAAACTCAATTACACTAAAAATTTCTGTACTGGTACAGAGGAGTTGGAAGTTTTAGAAAGTAAAACTGAGAACAAATAAATTAGTAATATTTGTTAAATAGATGATAAATATGTTAAGGGTATTACTGTATACATTCACATGTTCTACAATTAACTGGCACTGGGAGTGATTGAAAGGAAATATAAATGTTTTGTTATGACACAAGAAAGCATTTCCAAAAATCCAGTTGCATCTGTGCAATTAAGGATGAAATATCCTGTCACAGGAACCTGAGTCAGTGAGCACTGGCCTTTTCAATCTTACCCCCAAACTATCAAAACTGATCAGGACAATGCTTCTGAGAAGAACAAAAAAGATGTCAGAGAAGAGAGCTAAGGTGATATCTTGTGAGGCTTACCCTCCGGATCAGGGGTTAGGTGGTGATGAACTCCTTCAGATCGGGCTGTAGTTCTCATTCTTTACCTGTGATGCAAAGAAGATATTTTCCACCACTGGAAATAAACAGCAGTAAGATCACATATCCACTGTATACATTGTTCATAAAGAATTTGAAAATTTAGGTTCTAGGATGGAATATAAGGAAGTTGTCAAACTCATCAGGGAGGCAGGTCTTTAATGGGGTGAGACACAAGATAGCAGAGTTCTCATGAGGAGTCACAGGAACTGAAAGCCAGCATGACATGGCAAGACTTTCTGTAACAATAGTGAAGATGGCACAGGTGAAGAAGGGTTGGGCACTCACCATTCAGGTCTGGTAAGCTAGGGATGGGCATTTAGGGCAGTCTCTCCACTACTGCTTAGTTTGCCAGTTGGTGTCATCCTTGTAGATCTCACTAGCGCCTGATCTCTCTTCAAAACTATAAAGGCTCCCTCTATTTTGGTGTCTCTCATCCTGCTCTCCTCTATTCTTCTCTCAACTCAGCCTTCCTGCTCCCCCATGTCCTCCTCTCCCCTGCTCTTCAGCCCATTTCGTTCCTGGCTCCCTCTCCTCTCCCCCATGTTCCCAATCTGCTCAGGAGATCTTGCCTCATTCCCCTTCTCTGGGGTACCATGCATGTCTTTCTTAGGGTTCTCCCTGTTTCCCAAACTCTCTGGCAGTGGGATTGTAGGCTGGCACTCACCTGATTCATGTCTAAAGTCCATAAATGAGTGAGTACATACCATGTTTGTCTTTTTGTGACTGGACTGGGTTACCTCGCTCAGGATTGTTTCTTCTAGTGCCGCCCATTTGCCTGCAAATTTCAAGATTCCATTGTTTTTTTCCGCTGAATAGTATTCCATTGTGTAACTGTACCACATTTTCTCTATCCACTCTTCAGTTGTGGGGCATCTAGGTTGCTTTCAGGTTCTGGATATTACAAATAATGCTGCTATGAACATAGTGGAACATACATCCTTGTTGTATGAATGTGCATCTTTTGAGTATATGCCTAAAAGTGGAATTGCTGGGTCTTGTGGTAGACTGATTCCCATTTTCTTTTTTTATCATTTTTTATTTTAATTTTAAATAGCTTGTTTTACATGTCAATCCCAGTTCCCTCTCCCTCCCCTCTTCCCACACTCCCCTTCCCCCCCTCCCTCCCACCCTATTGCCAAATCCTTCCACATAGGGGATATCTAGAGTCTGTCATTTTACTCTTGGTAGGGTCAAGGCACTCCCCTAAGAGTCCAGGCTGAGAGAGCATCTCTCTTTGTGCTATAGGCACATGAAGACAGTTTGTATACCAGGGATAGACACTGATCCACAGCTCAGGGCCCCATAGGTTGCCCAGGCCTTCTCACTGACACTCACATTTGGGGGGGTCCAGATCAGTCCCATGCTGGCCTCCCCACTGTCGGTCTGGGGTCCAAGAGCACTCCCCTGTTCAGATCAGCTGTCTCTGCTGGTTTTGCCAGCCCATTCTTTGCCAATTTGCTCATCACTCCTCTCTGTCACTGGGTTCCTTGGGTTCAGTTCAGTGATTAATTGTGTGTTTGCCTCTGCTTCCATCAGTCACAGGATGAAGGCTCCCGGATGGTTATAGACATCAAGTTCATTATCAGGAATGGGCATTCGAGGTGGTCCCTCCACTATTGCTTAGCTTGCCAATTGATGTTATACCTTTGGATCACTCGAGGTCACTCTGGTGCCTGATCTGTCTTTGATCCTATGATTCACTCTTCCCCCTATTCTACCCCCACCCCCTCAACTTCCTGTTCCCCCATGACCAACTCCCTTCCTCTTTACCCCCTCTATTCTTCCCAGGTCCCACTCCCCCCCATCCCTCGCCGTGTTCCCCATCCATTCAGAGGATCTTGTCTCCATCCTCTTCTCTTGGGTACTATGCATATATGCATATCTTTTAGGTTCTTTTCTGTTTCCCAGACTCTCTATCTATGGAAGTGCAGACTGGCACTATCCTGATCCATATCTAAAATCCATATATGAGTGAGTACATACCATGTTTGTCTTTTTGCGACTGGGTTACCTCACTCAGGATGGTTTCTTCCAGTGCTATCCATTTCTCTGCGAATTTCAAGATTCCATTGTTTTTTTCTGCTGAGTAATACTCCATTGTGTAAATGTACCACATTTTCTCTATCCACTCTTCAGTTGAGGGGCATCTAGGTTGCTTTCAGGTTCTGGCTATTACAAACAATGCTGCTATGAACATAGTGCCCTTGTTGTATAAACCTGCCTCATTTGGATAAATGCCGAAGAGTGGAATTGCTGGGTCTAGTGGTAGATTAATTCCCATTTTCCTGAGGAATCTCCATACTGATTTCCAAAGAGGCTGTATGAGTCTGCATTCCCACCAGCAGTGGAGGAGTGTTCCTCTCTCTCCACATCCTCTCCAGCATAAATTGTCTTCGGTGTTTTTGATTCTAGCCATTCTGACAGGAGTAAGATGGTATCTCAGAGTTGTTTTGATTTGCATTTCCCTGATGGCTAAGGATGTTGAGCACTTTCTTAAGTGTCTCTTGGCCATTTTAGCATCCTCTACTGAGAATTCTCTATTTAGCTCTGTACCCCACCTTTCAAGTGGATCCTTTGGTGTTTTGGAGACTTGTTTCTTGAGTTCTTTGTAAATTTTGGAGATTAGCCCTCTGTCAGATGTAGGGTTAGTGAATATCTTTTCCCATTCTGTGGCCTGCCTTTTTGTCTTTTTGACTGTGTCCTTTGCCTTACAGAAGCTTTTTAGTTTCAGAAGGTCCCATTTGTTAATTGTCTATCTCAGTGCCTGTGCCACTGGTGTTATGTTTAGGAAGTGGTCTCCTGTACCAACTCGTTGAAGAGTATCTCCCACTTTCTCTTCTAAAAGTTTCAGTGTGGCTGGATGTATGTTGAGATCTTTGATCCATTTGGACTTAAGTTTTGTACAAGGCGATAAACATGGATCTATCTGCAGTCTTCTGCATACCATTACCCAGTTATGCCAGCACCATTTGTTGAAGATGCTTTCTTTTTTCCACTGTACAGTTTTAGCTTCTTTGTCAAAAATCAGGTGTTCATAGGTGTGTGGGTTAAAATTAGGGCTTTCGATTCGGTTCCATTGGTCTATCTGCCTATTTTTGTGCCAATACCAAGCTGTTTTCAGGACTATAGCTCTATAATAGAGCTTGAAGTCAGGTATGGTGATGCCTCCTGAAGTTCCTCTATTGTATAGGGATGTTTTGGCCATCCTGGGCCTTTTGTTTTTCCATATAAAGTTGATTAATGTTCTTTCCAGGTCCTTGAAGAATTGTGATGGAATTTTGATAGGGATTGCATTGAATCTGTAGACTGCTTTTGGCAAGATTGCCATTTTTATTATGTTGATCCTATAATCCAATCCATGAGCATGGGAGATCTTTCCATTTTTTAGTATCTTCTTTGATTTCTTTCTTTAAAGACACAAAGTTCTTGATATACAGGTCTTTCACTTCCTTGGTTAACATTATCCCCAGATATTTGATGCTGTTTTTGGCTATTGTAAAGGGTGATGTTTCTCTGATTTCTTTCTCAGTCACTTCATCATCTATATATAATAGGGCCACTGATTTTTTTGAGTTTACCTTGTATCCTGCCACATTGCTGAAGGTGTTTATCAGCTCTAGGAGTAACCTTGCGGAGTTTTTTGGGTCACTTATGTAAACTATCATATCATCTGCAAATAGTGAAAGTTTGACTTCTTCTTTTTCTATTTGTATCCCCTTTATCTCCTTTTGTTGTCTTATTGCTGTAGCTAGAACTTCAAGTACAATATTGAAGAGATATGGAGAGAGTGGACAGCCTTGTCTTGTTCCTGATTTTAGAGGAATTGCTTTGAGTTTCTCTCCATTTAGTTTGATGTTAGCTGTTGGTTTACTGTATATTGCTTTTATTATATTCAGGTACGTTCCTGTTATCCCTGATCTCTCTAGGACCTTTATCATGAAGGGGTGCTGGATTTTGTCAAAGGCTTTTTCAGCATCTAGTGAGATGATCATGTGTTTTTTCTTTCGCAGATTGTTAATATGGTGGATTACACTGATAGATTTTCTAATGTTGAACCATCCCTGCATTCCTGGGATGAAGCCTACTTGATCATGGTGGATGATTTTTCTGATGTGTTCTTGAATCCGGTTTGCGAGTATTTTATTGAGTATTTTTGCATCGATGTTCATGAGGGAAATTGGTCTATAGTTCTCTTTCTTAGTTGTGTCTTTGTGTGGCTTGGGTATCAAGGTAATTGTAGCCTCGTAGAAAGAGTTTGGCAGTGAGCCTCCTGCTTCTATTGTGTGGAATACTTTGAGGAGTATTGGAATTAGCTCTTCTTTGAATTTCTGGTAGAATTCTGCACTGAAGCCATCTGGGCCTGGGCTTTTTTTGTTTGGGAGACTTTTGATGACTGCTTCTATTTCATTAGGGGTTATAGGTCTGTTTAGATTATTTATCTGGATCTTCGGGGCCGCTCCTGGCTTCCAGAAGAGCCGCCCACACAGGAAAGAGATCAGCTCCTCCAAGACCCCAACCCAGCGAGCCCAGCTTCAGGGACCACCCGCCCACCACCCATCCCCCTCCATCTTCGGGGCCGCTCCCGGCTTCCAGAAGAGCCGCCCACACAGGAAAGAGATCAGCTCCCCAAGACCCCAACCCAGCGAGCCCAGCTTCAGGTGAGATTGGGTCCCCGGCTGGGACCACCCGCCCATCACCCATCCCCCTCCATCTTCGGGGCCGCTCCGGGCTTCCAGAAGAGCCGCCCACACAGGAAAGAGATCAGCTCCCCAAGACCCCAACCCAGCGAGTCCAGCTTCAGGTGAGATTGGGTCTCTGGCTGGGACCACCCGCCCATCACCCATCCCCCTCCATCTTCGGGGCCGCTCCTGGCTTCCAGAAGAGCCGCCCACACAGGAAAGAGATCAGCTCCTCCAAGACCCCAACCCAGCGAGCCCAGCTTCAGGTGAGATTGGGTCCCCGGCTGGGACCACCCGCCCATCACCCATCCCCTCCATCTTCGGGGCCGCTCCCGGCTTCCAGAAGAGCCGCCCACACAGGAAAGAGATCAGCTCCCCAAGACCCCAACCCAGCGAGTCCAGCTTCAGGTGAGATTGGGTCTCTGGCTGGGACCACCCGCCCACCACCCATCCCCCTCCATCTTCGGGGCCGCTCCCGGCTTCCAGAAGAGCCGCCCACACAGGAAAGAGATCAGCTCCTCCAAGACCCCAACCCAGCGAGCCCAGCTTCAGAAGAGCCGCCCACACAGGAAAGAGATCAGCCCCTCCAAGACCCCAACCCCAGCGAGGCCAGCTTCAGCTTCAGCTGCAGTAAAGAAGGAGACCAGTGGAGACAGAAAGCCCCCACCAGCACCCACTGGAAGAAGAGATGGGAAGAAGACAGAATAAGAGATCACTCAGCAATAGAAACACCAACACGACCCCACCAGAATCCAGGGATCCAACACCAGCAAGACCTGAAAAGCACTACATAGATGAAGAAGAGGAGACAGACCTTAAAAATTATTTCATGAAGATGATGGAGAGCCTCAAGGAAGAAACGAGGAAATCCCTTAAAGAAATAGAAGAAAAAACAAACAAAAAAATCCATGAAATGGGGGAAAAATTCAAGAAATAAACAAATCTCTCAAAGAATCTAAAGAGCACCAAGAAAAAACAACCAAGAAAATTAAGGAAACAGCTCAAACAGTTGAAGGATTGAAAGCTGAAATAGAAACGATAAAGAAAACACAGAATGAAGGGATGCTGGAAATAGAAAAGCTCGGTAAACGGTCTGGAATCACAGATGCAAGCATCACCAATAGAATACAAGAGATAGAAGAGAGAATCTCAGGTGTTGAAGACTCATTAGAGGACATAGCATCGTCAACCAAAGAAAATCTCAAAACCAACAAATCCTTAACACAAAATATCCAGGAAATATGGGACACCGTGAAGAAGCCAAACCTGAGAATAATAGGTATAGAAGAAGGTGAAGAACTTCAACTTAAAGGTACAGAAAACATATTCAACAAAATCATAGAAGAAAACTTCCCTAACCTAAAGAAAGATATGCCTATGAAAGTACAAGAATCTTACAGAACACCAAATAGGCTTGACCAGAAGAAGAAGTCACCTCGCCATATAATAATCAAAACATCAAACCTACAGAGCAAAGAGAAAATATTAAGAGCAGCTAAAGAAAAAGGCCAAGTAACATACAAAGGCAGACCTATCCGAATTACACCTGACTTCTCAATGGAAACGATGAAAGCCAGAAGATCCTGGTCAGATGTCCTACAAACGCTAAGGGAACAAGGATGCCAGCCCAGACTACTATATCCAGCAAAGCTCTCAATTACCATAGATGGAGAAAACAAAATATTCCATGACAAAGCCAGATTTAAACAATACGTATCCATGAATCCAGCTCTACAGAAAATGCTAGAAGGAAAACCTAGAGCCAAGGAAGATAACTACATTCACAAAGACACAGGCAATATAGAATCATACTTTACAAAACACTAAAAGAAAAAGGGAGGAGAAACTACACAAAATAACTTCACTAACAATAAATCAAGCGCAAACAAGGATCACCAATCAATGGTCATTAATATCCCTCAATGTCAATGGCCTCAACTTACCTATAAAAAGACACAGACTAGCAGAATGGATACGAAGACAGAACCCTTCCTTCTGCTGCATACAAGAAACACATCTCAACACCAAAGACAGACGTTATCTCAGAGTAAAGGGCTGGGAAAAGATCTTCCAATCAAACGGCCCCAAGAAACAAGCGGGCGTAGCAATCCTAATATCTAACAAATTAGACTTCAAATTAAAATCAATCAAAAGAGATGAAGAAGGGCACTTCATATTCATCAAAGGAAAAATACATCAAGACGAAGTCTCGATTTTAAATATCTACGCCCCAAATACAAAGGCACCTACATTCGTGAAAGAAACATTACTAAAGCTCAAAATGCACATAAAATCTCACACACTAATAGTAGGAGACTTCAACACTCCGCTCTCACCGCTAGATAGGACCTCCAGACAGAAACTTAACAAAGAAACAAAAGAATTAATAGAAGTTATGACCCAACTGGGTTTAACAGACATCTATAGAACATTCCACCCAAATACAAAGGGATATACCTTCTTCTCGGCACCACATGGAACCTTCTCTAAAATTGACCACATAATAGGAAACATAGCAAATCTCCACAGATACAAAAAAATTGGAATAACCCCCTGCATCTTATCAGACCACCATGCATTAACATTAGAATTCAACAATAACACAAATCGCAGAAACCCTACAAACTCATGGAGATTGAACAATGCACAATTGCACCATCCCTGGGTAAAGGAACAAATAAAAAAAGAAATTAAAGACTTCCTCGATTTCAATGAGAATGAAGACACAACATACACAAACTTATGGGACACTTTGAAAGCAGTGCTGAGAGGAAAGTTTATAGCACTAAGTGCCCACATGAAAAAACTGGAGAACAGTCATACTAGAGAATTAATAGCACAGCTGAATGTTCTAGAACAAAAAGAAGCAAACTCCCCCAGGAGGAGCAGACGCCAGGAAATAATCAAATTGAGGGCTGAAATCAATCAAGTAGAAACCAGGAAAACATTGAGAAGAATCAATGAAACAAAGAGTTGGTTCTTTGAGAAAATCAACAAAATAGACAAACCTCTGTCCAAACTAACCAAAAGACAGAGAGAGAACATGCTAATTAACAAAATCAGGGATGAGAAAGGGGACATAACAACGGACTCTGAGGAAATCAAGAGAATCATCAGGGCATACTTTGAAAATCTGTACTCCACAAAATTTGAAAATTTAAAGGAAATGGACAATTTCCTGGATAGATATCACTTGCCAAAACTAAATCAAGAACAGATAAATAATCTAAACAGACCTATAACCCCTAATGAAATAGAAGCAGTCATCAAAAGTCTCCCAAACAAAAAAAGCCCAGGCCCAGATGGCTTCAGTGCAGAATTCTACCAGAAATTCAAAGAAGAGCTCATTCCAATACTCGTCAAAGTATTCCACACTATAGAAGCAGGAGGCTCACTGCCAAACTCTTTCTACGAGGCTACAATTACCTTGATACCCAAGCCACACAAAGACACAACTAAGAAAGAGAACTATAGACCAATTTCCCTCATGAACATTGATGCAAAAATACTCAATAAAATACTTGCAAACCGGATTCAAGAACACATCAGAAAAATCATCCACCATGATCAAGTAGGCTTCATTCCAGGAATGCAGGGATGGTTCAACATTAGAAAATCTATCAATGTAATCCACCATATTAACAATCTGCGAAAGAAAAACCACATGATCATCTCACTAGATGCTGAAAAAGCCTTTGACAAAATCCAGCACCCCTTCATGATAAAGGTCCTAGAGAGATCAGGGATAACAGGAACGTACCTGAACATAATAAAAGCAATATACAGTAAACCAACAGCTAACATCAAACTAAATGGAGAGAAACTCAAAGCAATTCCTCTAAAATCAGGAACAAGACAAGGCTGTCCACTCTCTCCATATCTCTTCAATATTGTACTTGAAGTTCTAGCTACAGCAATAAGACAACAAAAGGAGATAAAGGGGATACAAATAGGAAAAGAAGAAGTCAAACTTTCATTATTTGCAGATGATATGATAGTTTACATAAGTGACCCAAAAAACTCCGCAAGGTTACTCCTAGAGCTGATAAACAGCTTCAGCAAAGTGGCAGGATACAAGGTAAACTCAAAAAAGTCAGTGGCCCTATTATATACAGATGATGAAGTGACTGAGAAAGAAATCAGAGAAACATCACCTTTTACAATAGCCAAAAACAGCATCAAATATCTGGGGATAATGTTAACCAAGGAAGTGAAAGACCTGTATATCAAAAACTTTGTGTCTTTGAAGAAAGAAATCAAAGAAGATACCAGAAAATGGAAAGATCTCCCATGCTCTTGGATTGGTAGGATCAACATAATAAAAATGGCAATCTTGCCAAAAGCAGTCTATAGATTCAATGCAATCCCTATCAAAATTCCATCACAATTCTTCAAGGACCTGGAAAGATCATTAATCAACTTTATATGGAAAAACAAAAGGCCCAGGATAGCCAAAACATCCCTATACAATAAAGGAACTTCAGGAGGCATCACCATACCTGATTTCAAGCTCTATTATAGAGCTATAGTCCTGAAAACAGCTTGGTATTGGCACAAAAATAGGCAGGTAGACCAATGGAACCGAATCGAAAGCCCTAATTTTAACCCACACACCTATGAACACCTGATTTTTGACAAAGAAGCTAAAACTGTACAGTGGAAAAAAGAAAGCATCTTCAACAAATGGTGCTGGCATAACTGGGTAATGGTATGCAGAAGACTGCAGATAGATCCATGTTTATCGCCTTGTACAAAACTTAAGTCCAAATGGATCAAAGATCTCAACATACATCCAGCCACACTGAAACTTTTAGAAGAGAAAGTGGGAGATACTCTTCAACGAGTTGGTACAGGAGACCACTTCCTAAACATAACACCAGTGGCACAGGCACTGAGATCAACAATTAACAAATGGGACCTTCTGAAACTAAAAAGCTTTTGTAAGGCAAAGGACACAATCAAAAAGACAAAAAGGCAGGCCACAGAATGGGAAAAGATATTCACTAACCCTACATCTGACAGAGGGCTAATCTCCAAAATTTACAAAGAACTCAAGAAACAAGTCTCCAAAACACCAAAGGATCCACTTGAAAGGTGGGGTACAGAGCTAAATAGAGAATTCTCAGTAGAGGAGGCTAAAATGGCCAAGAGACACTTAAGAAAGTGCTCAACATCCTTAGCCATCAGGGAAATGCAAATCAAAACAACTCTGAGATACCATCTTACTCCTGTCAGAATGGCTAGAATCAAAAACACCGAAGACAATTTATGCTGGAGAGGATGTGGAGAGAGAGGATCACTCCTCCATTGCTGGTGGGAATGCCGACTCATACAGCCTCTTTGGAAATCAGTATGGAGATTCCTCAGGAAAATGGGAATTAATCTACCACTAGACCCAGCAATTCCACTCTTAGGCATTTATCCAAATGAGGCAGGTTCATACAACAAGGGCATCTGCTCCACTATGTTCATAGCAGCATTGTTTGTAATAGCCAGAACCTGGAAGCAACCTAGATGCCCCTCAACTGAAGAGTGGATAGAGAAAATGTGGTACATTTACACAATGGAGTATTACTCAGCAGAAAAAAACAATGGAATCTTGAAATTCGCAGGGAAATGGATAGCACTGGAAGAAACCATCCTGAGTGAGGTAACCCAGTCGCAAAAAGACAAACATGGTATGTACTCACTCATATATGGATTTTAAATATGGATCAGGATAGTGCCAGTCTGCACTTCCACAGATAGAGAGTCTGGGAAACAGGAAAGAACCTAAAAGATATGCATATATGCATAGTACCCAAGAGAAGAGGATGGAGACAAGATCCTCTGAATGGATGGGGAACAGGGCGAGGGGGGTAGTGGGACCTGGGAAGAGTAGAGGGGGTAAAGAGGAAGGGAGTTGGTCATGGGGGAACAGGAAGTTGAGGGGGTGGGGGTAAAATAGGGGGAAGAGGGAATCATAGGATCGAAGACAGATCAGGCACCAGAGTGACCTCGAGTGATCTAAAGGTATAACATCAATTGGCAAGCTAAGCAATAGTGGAAGGACCACCTCGAATGCCCATTCCTGATAATGAACTTGATGTCTATAACTATCCGGGAGCCTTCATCCTGGGACTGATGGAAGCAGAGGCAAACACACAACTAAGCACTGAACTGAACCCAAGGAACCCAGTGACAGAGAGAGAGGAGTGATGAGCAAATTGGCAAGGAATGGGCTGGCAAAACCAGCAGAGACGGCTGATCTGAACAGGGGAGTGCTCTTGGACCCCAGACCAACAGTGGGGAGGCCAGAATGGGACTGATCTGGACCCCCCAAATGTGAGTGTCAGTGAGAAGGCCTGGGCAACCTATGGGGCTCTGAGCTGTGGATCAGTGTCTATCCCTGGTATACAATCTGTCTTCATGTGCCTATGGCACAAAGAGAGATGCTCTCTCAGCCTGGACTCTTAGGGGAGTGCCTTGACCCTACCAAGAGTGAAATGATAGACTTTAGACATCCCCTATGTGGAGGGATTTGGCAATAGGGTGGGAGGGAGGGTGGAAGGGGAGTGCGGGAGGAGGGGAGGGAGAGGGAACTGGGATTGACATGTGAAACAAGCTATTTAAAATTAAAATAAAAAATGATTAAAAAAAAAAAAAAGAATCAAAAAAAAAAAAAAAAAAAGATTATTTATCTGTTCTTGATTTAGTTTTGGCAAGTGATATCTATCCAGGATATCGTCCATTTCCTTTAAATTTTCAAATTTTTTGGAGTACAGATTTTCAAAGTATGCCCTGATGATTCTCTTGATTTCCTCAGAGTCCGTTGTTATGTCCCCTTTTTCATCCCTCATTTTGTTAATTAGCATGTTCTCTCTCTGGCTTTTGGTTAGTTTGGACAGAGGTTTGTCTATTTTGTTGATTTTCTCGAAGAACCAACTCTTTGTTTCATTGATTCTTCTCAGTGTTTTCCTGGTTTCTACTTGATTGATTTCAGCCCTCAATTTGATTATTTCCTGGTGTCTGCTCCTCCTGGGGGAGTTTGCTTCTTTTTGTTCTAGAACATTCAGCTGTGCTATTAATTCTCTAGTATGACTGTTCTCCAGTTTTTTCATGTGGGCACTTAGTGCTATAAACTTTCCTCTCAGCACTGCTTTCAAAGTGTCCCATAAGTTTGTGTATGTTGTGTCTTCATTCTCATTGAAATCAAGGAAGTCTTTAATTTCTTTTTTTATTTGTTCCTTTACCCAGGGATGGTGCAATTGTGCATTGTTCAATCTCCTTGAGTTTGTAGGGTTTCTGCGATTTGTGTTATTGTTGAATTCTAATGTTAATGCATGGTGGTCTGATAAGATGCAGGGGGTTATTCCAATTTTTTTGTATTTGTGGAGATTTGCTATGTTTCCTATTATGTGGTCAATTTTAGAGAAGGTTCCATGTGGTGCCGAGAAGAAGGTATATCCCTTTGTATTTGGGTGGAGTGTTCTGTAGATGTCAGTTAAACCCAGTTGGGTCATAACTTCTATTAATTCTTTTGTTTCTTGTTAAGTTTCTGTCTGGAGGTCCTGTCTAGCGGTGAGAGCAGAGTGTTGAAGTGTCCTACTATTAGTGTGTGAGATTTTATGTGCATTTTGAGCTTTAGTAATGTTTCTTTCACGAATGTAGGTGCCCTTGTATTTGGGGCGTAGATGTTTAAAATCGAGACTTCGTCTTGATGTATTTTTCCTTTGATGAATATGAAGTGCCCTTCTTCATCTCTTTTGATTGATTTTAATTTGAAGTCTAATTTGTTAGATATTAGGATTGCTACACCCTCTTGTTTCTTGGGGCCGTTTGATTGGAAGATCTTTTCCCAGCCCTTTACTCTGAGATAACGTCTGTCTTTGGTGTTGAGATGTGTTTCTTCTATGCAGCAGAAGGAAGGGTTCTGTCTTCATATCCATTCTGCTAGTCTCTGTCTTTTTATAGGCAAGTTGAGGCCGTTGACATTGAGGGATATTAATGACCATTGATTGGTGATCCTTGTTTGCACTTGATTTATTGTTAGTGAAGTTATTTTGTGTAGTTTCTCCTCCCTTTTTCTTTTGGTGTTTTGTAAAGTGTGATTATATATTGCCTGTGTCTTTGTGAATGTAGTTATCTTCCTTGGCTCTAGGTTTTCCTTCTAGCATTTTCTGTAGAGCTGGATGCATGGATACGTATTGGTTAAATCTGGCTTTGTCATGGAATATTTTGTTTTCTCCATCTATGGTAATTGAGAGCTGTGCTGGATATAGTAGTCTGGGCTGGCATCCTTGTTCCCTTAGCGTTTGTAGGACATCTGACCAGGATCTTCTGGCTTTCATCGTTTCCATTGAGAAGTCAGGTGTAATTCGGATAGGTCTGCCTTTGTATGTTACTTGGCCTTTTTCTTTAGCTGCTCTTAATATTTTCTCTTTACTCTGTTGGTTTGATGTTTTGATTATTATATGGCGAGGTGACTTCTTTTTCTGGTCAAGCCTATTTGGTGTTCTGTAAGATTCTTGTACTTTCATAGGCATATCTTTCTTTAGGTTAGGGAAGTTTCCTTCTATGATTTTGTTGAATATGTTTTCTGTACCTTTAAGTTGAAGTTCTTCACCTTCTTCTATACCTATTATTCTCAGGTTTGGCTTCTTCACGGTGTCCCATATTTCCTGGATATTTTGTGTTAAGGATTTGTTGGTTTTGAGATTTTCTTTGGTTGACGACTCTATATCCTCTAATGAGTCTTCAACACCTGAGATTCTCTCTTCTATCTCTTGTATTCTATTGGTGATACTTGCATCTGTAGTTCCAGACCGTTTACCAAGCTTTTCTATTTCCAGCATCCCTTCATTCTGTGTTTTCTTTATCGTTTCTATTTCAGCTTTCAATCCTTCAACTGTTTGAGCTGTTTACTTAATTTTCTTGGTTGTTTTTTCTTGGTGCTCTTTAGATTCTTCGAGAGATTTGTTTATTTCTTGAATTTTTCCCCCATTTCATGGATTTTTTGTTTGTTTTTTCTTCTATTTCTTTAAGGGATTTCCTTGTTTCTTCTTTGAGGGTCTCCATCATCTTCATGAAATAATTTTTAAGGTCTGTCTCCTCTTCTTCATCTATGTAGTGCTTTTCGGGTCTTGCTGGTGTTGGATCCCTCGATTCTGGTGGGGTCATGTGGGTGTTTCTATTGCTGAGTGATCTCTTATTCTGTCTTCTTCCCATCTCTTCTTCCAGTGGGTGCTGGTGGGGTCTTTCCGTCTCCACTGGTCTCCTTCCTTACTGCAGCTGAAGCTGGGGATGCTGAAGCTGGACTCGCTGGCGTTGGGGTCTTGGAGGGGCTGATCTCTTTCCTGAAGCTGGACTCCCTGGCGTTGGGTCTTGGAGGGGCTGATGTCTTTCTTGAAGCTGGGCTCGCTGGGTTGGGGTCTTGGAGGGGCTGATCTCTTTCCTGTGTGGGCGGCTCTTCTGGAAGCCGGGAGCGGCCCCGAAGATGGAGGGGGAAGGGTGATGGGCGGGCGGTCCCCGCTGGAGACCCAATCTCACCTGAAGCTGGGCTCCCTGGGGTTGGCGTCTTTGATTCTCATTTTCCTGAGGAATCTCCACACTGATTTCCAAAGTGGCTGTACAAGTTGGCACTTCCACCAGCATTGGAGGAGTGTTCCCCTTTCTCCACATCCTTTCCAGCATAAACTGTCATTGGTGTTTTTGATTTTAGCCATTCTGACAAGAGTGAGATAGTATCTCAGAGTTGTTTTGATTTCCATTTCCCTGATGGCTAGGGATGTTGAGCACTTTCTCAAGTGTCTCTCAGCTGTTTTAGACTCCTCTATTGAGAATTCTTTGTTTAGTTCTGTATCCCACTTTTAATTGGATCCTTTGGTGTTTTGAAGACTTGCTTCTCCAAATTTTGTAAATTTTGAAGATCAACCCTTTGTCAGATGTGGGGTTAGTGAATATCTTTTCCCATTCTGTGGGTTGCCTTTTTGTCTTGTCGACTTTGTCCTGTGCCTTACAGAAGTTTCTCAGTTTAAGGAGGTCCCATTTTTCAATTGTTGATCTTAGTGTCTGTGCTACTGGAGTTATGTTCAAGAAGCTGTCTCCTGTACCAATTCGTTCAAGGGTTCCTCCCACTTTCTCTTCTAAGAGGTTCAGTGTGGCTGGATTTATGTTGAGGTCTTTGATCCATTTGGACTTAAGTTTTGTGCATGGCGATAGACATGGATCTATCTGCAGTCTTCTACATGCCAGCATCCAGTTCTGCCAGCACCATTTATTGAAGATGCTTTCTTTTTTCCATTGTATATTTTTAGCTTCTTTGTCGAAAATCAGATGTTCATATATGTATAAGTTAATATCCGGATGTTCAATATGATTCCTTTGGTCTACCTGTCTATTTTTGTGCCAATACCAAGCTGTTTTCAGGACTACAGCTCTATAATAGAGCTTGAAGTCAGGGATGGTGATGCCTCTGGATGTTGCTTTGTTGAATGAGGTTTTTTTGGCTATTCTAGGTATTTTTTTCATATAAATTTGAGACTTGTTTTTTCAAGGTCTGTGAAGAGTTGTGCTGGGATTTTAATGGGTATTGTATTGAACCTGTAGATTACTTTTGGCAAGATTGCCATTTTTAGTCTGTTGATGCTACCTATCCAAGAGCATGGGAGATCTTTCCATTATCTGGTGTCTTCTTTAATTTCATTCTTTAAAGACTCAAAGTTATTGCTATACAGGTCTTTTACTTGTTTAGTTAGTGTTATCCCAAGGTATTTTATGTTGTTTGGGGCAATTTTAAAGGGTGATGATTCTCTTATTTCTTTCTCATCCCATTTATTGTCTGTATGTAGTAGGGCTACTGATTTTCTTGTATCCTACCACTTTGCTGAAGATGTTTATTAGCTGTAGGAGTTCCCTGGTAGAGATTGTTTTGGTCACATATGTAAAATGTCATATCATCTGCAAATAGTGAAAGCTTGACCTCTTCCTTTCCAGCTTGTTTTTAAAATAATAATAATTATTTTTTAGGTTAGAAATAATCTTGTTTTACATGTCAATCCCAGCTCCCTCTCCCTCACCTCTTACCCCCCCAATCTCCACCCAGATGCCCAGGGAGGATGAGGCCCTCCATGGTGGATCTGCAGTAACTGTCATTTCCTCCAGAGCAGGGCCTGGGCCGTCCCCCAAGTCCTGGCTGAGAGAGCCTCCCATATTGTGGCATGGGCACTCAAAGTCTATTTGTATGCCAGGGATAAATACTACCCAAGGCCCCATAGATTACCTAGGACTCCTCACTGACAGCCACATTCAGAGGGTCTGGGTCAGTCCCATGCTATCCACACAGCCATCAATCTGGAGTTCAAGAGCTCCCCATTGTTCAGGTCAACTATTTCTCTGTGTTAAACCAGCCCAGTCTTAACTCCTTTGCCAATCAGTTCTCTCTTTCTGACACTGGATTTCTTTCTCAGGCTTTTATTGTCTGTTTATAATAGGGCTACTGATTTTCTTGAGTTGATCTTGTATCCTGCCACTTTGCTGAAAGTATTTATCAGCTGTAGGAGTTCCCTGGTAGAGTTTTTTTGGTTACTTATGCAAACTATCATATCATCTGCAAATAGTGAAAATTTGACCTCGTCCTTTCCAATTTTTATTGCCTTGATCTCCTTTTGTTGTCTTATTGCTCTAGTTAGAACTTCAACTACAATATTTAAGAGGTATGGAGAGAGTGGACAGTCTTGTCATGTTCCTGATCTTAGAGGAATTGCATTGAGTTTCTGTCCATTTAGTTTGATGTTGGCTGTTGGTTTGCTGTATATAGCTTTTATTATGTTGAGGTAAGTTCCTGTTATTCCAGATCTCTCCCAGACCATTATCATGAAAGGGGTGTTGGCTTTTGGCAAAGGCTTTTTCAGGATCTAGTGAGATGATCATGTGATTTTTGTTTTTCAGCTTGTTTATATGGTAGATTACATTGATGGATTTTCGTATGTTGAACCATCCCTGCATCCCTGGAATGAAACCTACTTGATCATAGTGAATGATTGTTTTTGATGTATTCTTGGATCCGATTTGCCAGTATTTTATTGAGTATTTTTGCATCAGCGTTCATGAGGGAAATTGGTCTGAAGTTCTCTTTCTTAATTGTGTCTTTGTGTGGCTTGGGGATCAAGGTTATTGAAGCCTCATAGAAAGAGTTTGGCAAAGACCCTTCTGCTTCTATTGTGTGGAATACTTTGAGAAGAATTGGTATAAGCTGTTCTTTGAATTTCTGGTAGAATTCTGCCCTGAGGCCATCTTGACCTGAGCTTTTTTTGGTTAGGAGACTTCTGATGACTGCTTCTATTTCCTTAGGGATTATAGGTCTATTGAAATTGCTTATCTCTTCTTGATTTAATTTTGGCAAGTGGCAGCTATCCAGAAAATTGTCTATTTACTTTAAATTTTCAAATTGTGTGGAGTACAGGTTTTCAAAGTATGATTAGCTACTTCTCTGGATTTCCTCAGTGTCCCTTGCTATGTCCCCCTTTTTCCCCATTTCTGATTTTGTTAATTTGCGTGTTCACACTCTGTCATTTGGTAAGTTTGGATAAAGTTTTGTCTATCTTGTTGATTTTCTCAAAGAACCAACTCTTCTTTACATTGATTTTTTTGTATTATTTTCCTAGTCTCTGCTTTATTGATTTCAGCCCTCAATTTATTTCCTGGTGTCTACTACTCCTGGGTGAATTTGCTTGTGTTCTAGAGCTTTCAATTGTGCTGTTAATTCTCTAGTATAATTATTCTCCAGTTTCTTCATGTGGGCACTCAGTGTTATGAACTTCCCTCGTAGCACTGCTTTCCTTTCCAATTTGTATCCCCTTGATCTCCTTTTGTTGTCTTATTGCTCTTGCTAGAACTTCAAGCAAAATATTGAAGATGTATGGAGATAGTGGACAGCCTTATCTTTTTCCTGATCTTAGAGGAATCACGTTCAGTTTCTCTCCATTTAGTTTGATATTGGCTGTTGGCTTGCTTTATATTGCTTCTATTACGTTTATATATGTTCCTGTTATCCCTGATCTGTCCAAGACCTTTATTATGAAAGTGTTTGATTTTATCAAAGACTTTTCAGCATCTAGTGAGATGATCATGTGATTTTTCTTTTTTAGTTTGCTTATGTGTGCATTTATGTATTTTGATATGTTGAACCATCCCTGTATTCCTGGAATGAAGACTACTAGATCATGGTGGATGTTTTTTCTAGTGTGTTTTTGCATTTGGCTTGCCAATATTTTATTGAGTATTTTTGCATCAATGTTCATGAGGGATATTGGTCTGAGCCAATGATTGATGGAAGCAGAGTCAGACAGCCACAGCTAAATACTGAACTGAACTCCTGGAACCCAGTAACAAAGAGGGAGGACTGATGAGAATAGCGGTCAAGGTTGGGCTGGTTTAACCCACAGAAACTGCTGACCTGAACATGGGGGATCTCTTGGACACAGACTGATAAATGGGAGGCCAGCATGGGACTGATCCAGACCCCCTGAATGTGGGTGTCAGTGAGGAGGCCTAGGCAATCTTTGGGGCCTTGGGTAGTAGATCAATATTTATCCCTGGCTTACAAAGTGACTTTGGGTGCCCATCCCACAATGAAGAATGCTCTCTCAGCCTGGACTCTTTGGGTAGGTCCTAAGCCGTGCCCTGAATAAATGACAGACTCTGGAGATGCCCCATGAAGGGCATTACCCTCCCTGGGGAATGGAGTGGGGGATTGGGTGGGGGACATGTGGGCTGGTGGGGGAGGAGGGGAGGGAGAGGGAGCTGGGATTGACATGTTTGTTTCTAATTTAAATACAAATTAGCTAATTTAAATTTAAATTAGTAACTTTGTTTCTAATTTAAATACAAATTATTTAAAAAAGAATTTTAAAAGTTATGCACTAGGGGTGTGAGGTGGGAGAAAGTTGCTATAGAGGGTGGATCATCTTTTTTGCATATGTTGCTATGTATACATAATATATGCATAGGTATATATCATTTGTTAACTCAAAAAGCACTCTATAATGGTACAGAAAATTGTTTCTCTTAATAACTTTTTAATTTTTATATTGGGTTTTATGAACAAGTTATCTTAAAGGCATGTGTCACCAGCATCTGACTTTGTTTTTCATTTTACACAAAACTAACCCTGTTGTTATAATCCACAAGAAATATTCTTCCCACACTGGGTCAAGACTGGGAAAATGCCCCAGTGGTAGAGTACTTGTCCTACAAAATAGGGTAAAAAGTGATCAGGGATTGTGTATCTACTGTTATTTGGTGTATGGGTGACTTTATGTTTAATGCTTAACTCCAGAGCTACCAAATATACACAACAAAGACAGAATTTAAATCAAGTGTGGATAGTCTCATTTATTTTCCTCAAAAGAAGAGGGTCGCTATGATTCACAACAGTCTTCATATTCAAAAACCATTTGTTGCATGTTTCAAAACCATGTGACAGATTTGATTACAGGGTTGAAAATTATGACCTCTGGAGACTGCCTTTCAGTGCTCAAGAGTCTATTTGACATTACACAGGATGATGATCCTGTTCTGTGTATATAATATGCCACTGTTTCTCTCAATCCTTCTCTTCATAACGCTTTTTATTAATCTAAAGAAATAATGATTTTACAACATGGAAAACATTCATTTTGTATTTGAAGGTGTAAAAAAACCAAAGGAGAAATGGTTGCAGGTGCAGTACATGAGTAGAATACCTTCCTCAAAAGCATGAAGCCATGAGTTCAATCCAACACACTGATAAAATATATTATTAATATCTAATTAAATATTTAGGAGCCCTACTACCATCACAAAGTAATTGATATATAAGTAAATATCTTAGTAGCACTACATGAATGTGGAAGTCTAAAAAGAACACTTTGAAATACAAAAAGAAAATTATTTTAATTATTTAGGAATGGAAATCATAAAATGCTTGAACAAGGTCGGGCAATGGTGGCACATGCCTTTATTTAATCCCAGCACGCAGGAGACAGAGGCAGGCAGATCCAGGACAGCCTCCAAAACAATACAGAGCAACTCTGTTTGGAAAAACAACAACAACAAAATGGTTGAACAGTGTATCTGATTATATTGATAATAATCACATTTTCATTAACATCCATACCAATATTTATATTCCTTTATTGCAATCCAATCAATATAAATGTAAAATAAAAATGTGTTTTTAAGACGAGTACATGTCAGCTGGGTGGTGATGGCACATGCCCTTAGTCCCAGCACTTGGAGGCAGAGGCCAGCCTGGTCTACAAAGCTACACAAAGAAACCTTGTCTCAAAAAACCCAAGAGCACATGTCAGGGACTTAGAGGTGATTTAGCAGTTAAGAGTGGTTTGCTCTCAGGGAGGATCTGGGTCCAGTTCTTATCACCCACATGGTAATTCCCAACCATCCCTAACCCCGTTCCAGAGGATACAATGTGTGCTTCTGGGTTCCATTAGCATCAGGCATGAATACACATGCTGACAAAACACTCATACAAATATAAAAATTAAACACTTCAAAGTTCTGTGCTGTGACTACTGAGGAAATAGTCAACATTTAAAGTTCTTTAGAAAGAAAATAGTGTTCAGTACACTAAAGGATACAGTGAGGGGGTTGACCTCAAGCGACAGGAACTGAAAGCCTGTTATCCAAACATGTTAATTTATTAATCTTTTATACTTAAAATATATAAGATTTCCAGTGCAAACAGATTAATTTTTACATAATACTGTTTAATACAATTAATTTCTTGAATAATCCTGAGCAAAACAATGGTTTTTATAATTGTGGGTGGCAGAGGAGGGCCGTAGAGAATAAAGTACAAGGGATAAGTGGTGTAATTATATTGTAATTAGCAATGGGTTCTTTAAATTTTTAAACTACTCTTTAAGTATCCAAACATTCTCACTGTGGGGTACAAAGGGCCAGTGAAAGAAAGAACTCTCTGGTCCTGAGACCAGAGCCAAGGACAACGACCCTGCCCCTAACCAAGCTTGTGGTTAGGAATCCCACCAATCCCTATGCTTATCCCAAGATCAGGCCACAAAACCCCACCAGTCCCTGAACATGAAATCCAAACAATTCCTGAGCTTGGCCCACAGTCTTTCCACAGAACCCCACTAAGCTCGGGACTTGAAATCCCACCAGTCTCCTGGATGCCTCTACCCAAAGAAGGCTCATATTAGCCCTGTGTCCTGTTCAGTTTGCTGATGCTTCTCATTCTTACAAAACCAGACACCCTCCTTGATGTTTCCCTCCCAATAAATCTCTTGATGTTTGTTGTAAGGACTTTTGCAAAAACACAGCTGTGAGTAATTTTGCCACAGCAGAGCAGAGCTATTACACTTCTAACAAAGCTTCCCTTAGGTAAGTAGATGTAACTTGACTGGAGCAGAGCAGAGGGAGAGCAGAGAGGAGAGCGAGCAAGAGAGAGAGAGAGCAGACAAAGCAATGTAGAGAGAGCAGTAACTGTAACTGTAGATTGAAAAAGGCCAAGGAAAATCACCCTGACCCTGACTAGACCTGATACCTGGGCCAAGGAAAAACACTCTAACCCAGACTTGACCCCAGGACCAGGGCTTGGGATTGCACCCATCTCTGAACTTGTCCGGTGATTCAGGCTTCACACTATCTTCAAACCTTGAGCACAGAATCCCACCAATCCCTGAGACTCCTGAGCTTGAAATGCCACCAATTCCTGAGCTTTCCCCAGAATCAGACCACAAAAATCCATCAATCCCATGCGACCCTGGAAAATTGTGCCCTCCCAAGAATTCCTATATGAGGTCTGTACCCTGTTCAGTTTTCTCCTGTTTCCCACCCGAGGCAGCCACCCTCCTGGATTCTTTCTTCACAATATATCTGCATAGCCACACAGACCGAGCAGAGCTTAGCAGGGCCGAGGCAAACTTCTCCAGAGCAGAGCAGAATGCTACAAACTTTCCTCAGAACAGAGCAGAGCTATAACGACTTTCCCAGAGCAGAACAGGGCAGAGTTGAGATGTAGCCGACTTTCTCCAGAGCAGAGCTATAAATAAAGACTTTCCCAAAGTAGGGCAAAGCTGTAAGCGCTTTCCCCAGTGTAAGGATTCAGGCATTATGCTGACCCTGCCCCCGAACAATGGACAAGATAAGCACTGGCATTCAGGCAGACACTTAGACAGCTCCATGGGCCTTGTGTTGCATGGCTTCATTATGTGTTATATGGTTGCACAAGGACTCTGTACGCATGTGCAAGGTTTCTCTTTCAAGCAATCGCCTCCCATCTGTTTCTCCCTTCCATCTCTATTCTCCCCTTCCCCTTCTATCCCTGTTCCCTGTTGGCCAACATCTACCCCTCCCTTTGCTCCCTTTCCCCAATAAACTCCCCATGGGTTTTGTTAAGTTTTGTGGTTCTGTTTCATCAACCGCAGCTGCAGTAAAACAACAACCAGAGCAAAGCAGAATTGTAACGACTTTCCCAGAGCAGAGCAGGGCAGAACTGTAACGGCTTTCCCAGAACAGGCCACAGCTGTAACGACTTTCCCCGGAGCGAAGTAGAATTGTAACGACTTTCCCAGAGCAGAGCAGGGCAGAGCTGTATTGACATTTCGCAGAGCACAACAGCGATGTAACTGCTTGTCCCTGGGAAGAGCAGAACTGAAACACTTTCACTGGAAATCCTCCACTGTGAGAGCATTAGGGAATCCTTTCCTGGAGCAATGATTCTAACACTTTACTTTGGAAACTCTTCCCCCAAAGGAACAGATCTGTAAGATTTCTATTGAAAAAGCTTTCCCTTCAGATCTGCAGGTACTCCTTGGTTTCTGACTGCAAGGATACCTTTCCCTTCAGAGCTGTAACACTGTATTCTTCCTCCATCCATTCATGTCCAAGGAGAGGATGGGCCAGAAAACTACAAGAAGACTTTCCTAGCATGGTCCAGTATCTTGAAATTAACAGATCCTCGAACTAAAAAATAACCATTTTAGGGGGTTGGGGATGAATGGGGAGAAGGATTGGGAGGAGAGTATGGGGGTGTGGATATTTAAAAAAAAGTAACAATCTTTCTGCCAAATATAAAGGGATTCTGCAAAAATAGTCAAACAAAAGATTTTTCCTAAATTTCTCATCAAAGAAGGAAAGAATAAAGTCAAATGGTGTTGAGCCAAGGGCAATCCTGTTCAAACATCTATATTATTTTCAAAGGATGGAGAGTGCCTTGATATTAGAGTCCTAAGTCTCCTTGAACTGGGACAGAGTTCTCTTAGGCTCCAAACTCCAGTGGATGTGTGCAAAGCAAGTATTTGTAGCTCACATTAAATCTGTCCTTAATAACAATTTGCATATGAAATATTCAATTGATTGACACCCTACCCAGGAGATGGGGAAGTTATGGAACATTTGGGCATGGATCGGTACTAATTGAACTATTTGTGCATTGTAATATTGATTACACATTAGTCTGACTTTCTCCAGATTGCTATCTCTCCAAGATTATGGAAATGTGGGAGATGAGCTGCTTCTACCAGTAATTTTGTCACAGTAATGAGAAAAGTAACTGAGATTACCCCAAATTGTAAATAATACATTGTGGTGCTTAGTTTTATCTGTAGATTTGACACCATCTAGAATCACGTAGGAAAAGAGTTTCAGTTGATAAATTAGCAAGGTAAGCCTGTGGGCATGTTGCTAATTATATTGACTGATAGTTGACGTAGGGGCCAGCCCTGTGTAGGTGACACAACAGTCTGGTGTGGGAAACAGTTCTGTATAAGAGTTCAGAGGGTTGAACTCTGCAGGCAGCATGTGTCCACTTATTCCACTCTGCTCTAGAAGACTGATGTGATCTGACCAGCTGCCACAACTCCTGTCTCAGTGACCTTCCCAATAGTGAACATTAACTTTTAAATTACAAGTCAAATTAACCTTAGAAGGCATTAAATATTTTGAGAAACATTTGCCATGCTGCGTATTAGAAAGTTGAATTATTCAATGTCCTACACATGGAACTTTTAAAGCACCTTGTTTTCAAATACTTTGGAATTAAGTTTAGGAAATCTTTACCCTTGTGGTTTCTTCAGTGTTTCCTCCAAATACCAGAAGACTGGTAGTGATATCTGGGCTGTCAACATATACTGCGTGATGAAGTGCTGTTTCTCTGTTACAGTCTTTAATGTTGTCACCTGTTCCATGCTCAAGGATAGAGATAATCTGTCTGTCTTAGGACTTTGTATAGCCTGTTGCTATTGTAACAAGTAAAGCATTGTCATTTCAAAGAATTCACAGCTTTCAATATGATTTGTGTTTAAGTGAGATACATTCACATTCATTCTGAAATTGAAGGTTTTTAAATACCTTCATTAGTAGTGTGGGCTTCTTGTTATCAAGAGCATTTGCCTTGCAGTCATTACATTTACAGAAATTAATCAGATGCAGATGTTCATAAAAACATATAAAATGAGTATAGTTCTGTGAGAATGAGGAGCATTTTTCTCTATTCCATGTGTATTTTACCTCATGTATCTTGACCCCTTTCATTTTCCCTGTGCCTTCCCACCTGCCCTCCACCCCTGCACTCCAGCTCAAATAAAACAAAATTTAAGCAGCAGTGTGACACAATGATCATGCAGTAAACCCCTTTGTGTGTGTATCTTTACTTTCGTGTGTTCTTTGCAGAGAGGCCTCTGGTTTCTACTATACTGTTGATGCTGAGCCCTTACTGGGATTCGTTTTGCCCTGTTGTGGAGATCCTGCAGCTTAGGGTCTGTGGTTCAGGTCCCTTCATATACTCCAGCAAATCATAGATGGGAGTGAATATTGGGGTGGACCAAGTCATAACCCGTGTTCTGGGCCTGGGCAGCTGCAGGGTTGGCCTGCCTCCAGTTTTCCTCTGCCTTCACTGCTAGGCTGAGTTCTCTAGCATTGCCCCAACTAATTCACCTCTTGCTACAGGTAGGGCCAGTTCTCCTGCTTTAATGCCCCCGGGGTCGGCTCTCCTACACCTACACCACCATCAGGGCCAGTTCTATTGTGTTGTCCAGGCAAGGTATAGGGTCCACTCTCCCTAGCGCTGCAGCTGGTGAGGGGCAGGGACAGCCCTCCTAATCTTATGACCCCAGGATAACCTCCTACATCTGCCTCAGGAGTTCATGGGTGGGAGGTCGGAGGAGGGCATGGCATCTCTCCTCTGCTCATGCTACCACATGTCAGATGAGTAATGGGGACAACACTCTCTTGGTCACAGTGTTGGGTCACCCTAACCTCAGACCACATGGCCAGCTCTGCTGTGCTGCATAGGCAAGGAGCAGGACTTGCTTTCCTGAGTGTTGCAGCTGGAAATGGGGAGGGTCATTTCTCTAGTCTGTTGCAGACAGTAATGGGGAAGGGGAAGGGGAGCTTCTCTTGATCTCCCTCACTGCCACAAGATAGACGAGGAGTGGGGACAGCTCTCCCATGTTTACAACTTCGGGACTGGCTTACCCATACCTCCACCTACAAGGTTGGCTCTATTGTGTTACCCAGGTGAAGTGCAGGGCCTGTTCTCCCAAGTGTTGCAACCAGTGGGGGGCAGAGACAGCACTTCCACTCTTGTGACCTCAGGGCCAGCTCTTACACCTGCCACTGGTGTTGATGATGTGCAGGGGGGATAAAAGGGCAACTCTCCTCTGCCCATGCCACCACAAGACAGATGGGTGATCGGGACAGCCTCCCCTTGCTCACAACTTTAGGGATGGCTCACCTCCACCTCCACAACAGGCAAAGTGCTGGGCACGATTTCCCAAGTGTTGCAGCTTGTGGGGATCAGGGATAGCATTCCCATACTTAAGATCACAGTGATAGTCTCCTACCTGCCTTGGGTGTTAATGGGCAGGAGGGGAAGGTAATTTCCCCCACCTATGTTACCAAAAGGCAGATTGTAATGGGGACAGCTCTGCCATGCTCACAACTTCGGAGCATGCTTACCCATAGCTCTGCCAACAGTGTTGGCTCTATTGTGCTGCCAGGCTATGTGCCAGGGCTGCTCGCACAAGTTTTGCAGCTGGTGGAGGTCAGGGACAGTTCTCCTGTTCGTGTGATCTCAGGCACAGCTCTTTAACTGCCTCGGGTGTTGATGGGCAGATGGGACGAGGAAAGAAAATGTCCCTCACCCATGCTGCCACAATACAAATGATTAATGGGGACAGTTCTCTCATGCTCATAACTTTGGGGCTGCCTCACCCGTACCTCCACCAACAGGGCTGGCTCTATTGTGCTGTCCAGGCTATGTGCAGGGCCCGTTCTCCTGAGTGTTGCAGCTGGCGAGGTCAGGAACAGCTCGCCTGCTATTATGAACACATGGCCAGGTCTCCTACATGGGTATGAATATAATTGATTGCACTCCTTCCAAACACAGCTTCCCCTTGCTCACAACTTCAGGGCTGGCTCATCCACACCTCGACCTACAGGGTTGGCTCCATTATGTTGCTGAGGTGAGGCGCAGGGCCTACTCACCTGAGTGTTGCAGTTGGTGGTGTTCGGGGGTACCTCTCCAGCTCTTATGACGACAGAACCAGCTCTCTCACCTGCCTCAGGCATTAGTGGGCAGGTAGGGTAGGGTATCCCTCCATGCTGCCATACATGGTAGATGAGGGGTGGGGCCAGGCCTCACATGCTCACTACTTCAGGGCTAAG
Organism: Mesocricetus auratus; assembly: GCF_017639785.1. Taxonomy (NCBI): domain Eukaryota; kingdom Metazoa; phylum Chordata; class Mammalia; order Rodentia; family Cricetidae; genus Mesocricetus; species Mesocricetus auratus. The sequence goes on along the minus strand of NW_024429210.1, from coordinate 97,778 downwards.
GCACGACTACACTTCCACCAACAGGGTTGGTTCTATTGTGCTGCCCAGGATTATGTGCAGGGCCTTTTCTCCCAAGTGTTGCAGCTGGATGGGAGCAAGGACATCTCTCCTGATGTTGTGACTGCAGGGTCAGTTCTCCCATCTGCCTCAGACATTAATGGGCAGGATGAGGAGGTCATCTTTCCCCCACCCATGTCCAAAAGACTGATGAGTACTGGGGGGTCAACTATCCCATGCTCACAACGTAGGGCTGCCTCTCCTGCACTTGCTCTAACAGGATTGGCTCTATTGTGCTACCCTTGTGAGGTATACAGCCTGCTCTTCCAAGTTTTGCATCACCAGCTGGTTTTGTTAGTGATAGAAGCTGCCACGAAGACCTCTAGTGACATAAAGGCATCAATGATGTAACAAGTGCTGAAGTTCACAAACTACAACACTAACCTTCCAGGAAAATTATCCCAGCTAATACTGTAGTGCCTTGATGGTTATGTGAGCAACTAAATACATTCAGTTTAAGATTGAGATCTGGCACACAACAATAAAGGGATATAAGAAACTGTTTGTGGAAATCAAAGGCCAGGGAGAGAAAAATCTAGTGGCGTATTATTCACATTTCTACCCAGGGGTATATTTTCCTATGCCTGCTATCAGGAAGATTTAGGACACTGTGGGCCACCTTGAGGTAGAATGCAAGCTGAGTTTGTTGTTTTTTTAATTATGAAACTCCCTACAATCTCTATACTCTTCTCTCAAAAGTAACTAAAGATGTCAGAAATAACTTGCTGATGTACTGGAGCTCCTCACCAAATGGTGTTATGTAAGTGGTGACTGTCGGAACTAGATAATGAGTGGAGAAGATTAGGAGAAATATGGGAAATCTGGGATATGAGAATGGTTCTAATGAGAAACAAGAGAAGGAGAGAGGAGGAAAAAGATGAAGGAGATGAAGAGGAGGAGAAGCAAGAGGTGAAAATCCTAGCCATCAAGTTCTACTTGTTTGAATGATTCTTCAGTAAGGGCTGTATGCAGTGTAAACTAAATGGTAATGAACACTGACTGCTCTTGGTGAGGACACAGCATCAGTCCCCAGCACACTGATGGTGGCATACAAAGGGACCTGAGAGCCACTGCTGGCCTGCACAGGCATCATGTTGTTCACGGACACACATGTAGCTAAACACTAATTTAAAATAGACTATTAATTTTAAAAAGTAATATAAGTGGATACATTCTGATATAAAATTAATATTGAATTATATTTGGATAAGCTTGAAGTCAGAAATGGGTACATTATGCAGAGCATTTTGTACTTTCTAGAGGGCACACAATATTATGTTTCTATTCTGTCCATTAAAATACACTCCAAATTACTTTATGCAACACTACTGTGTTGCTAAGATACTTCAGTGGGAACTACAAGGTGACAAGAAACCTGCTTAACCTTTGGTTTTATGCTGCTGCCCAAGAGCACGACCTGGAAACTGCACCCTCTCAGATTGCAGGTGTGGAGGAGCCCACTGTGCAGAAATCATAGCTATGCTCTCCCTACCCACTACCACAATGGAGCCAGGAAAGGGTGGCTTCTCCCATCTCCCAATTTCCTCCTGAACCCCTATCGTTAATGTTCAAGCCCCCTTACCATTTTCTTTTATCTGTGTCATGTATGTTATATGACATATGTGCAAACTCAACACTTCTTAAAAAATTTCCTCACACACATCAGTGTGGAATTTTTTGTCAGGTTATAGGGTTGCCTACATCCCAAACATGATTTAATTACCTTTCTCACTGCTAAGCACGTTAAAAAAACCCAAGGGGGTTTTCTGCTTTTTCTTAGAGACTTAAGAGTGTCCTCAGTGTGGAGAACATTGCTGTGGCCTACTTTCATCCTTAAATGAAATTCTTCAGCCCATATGAAACTTTAAATTATTTCAACAGTTATGCCCTTAACATTTCATCAGTTAAGCACAACCAAGATAGCTACATAACAATTGCTGCCAAGCAACCCTGGGATGACCATTACCCTCAGATCACTGAAATCTCTGTACAAAGCACATCAGTGCCCATGTGCAGGACTGGTCTGGAGGTCTTGCTCAGCCTTAGTTTATTATGTGCCAAGGGCTTCACTTCTTCAAATTTGAAGGATGACTTGAGTTTACAGTAATCTTAATTGGCACTTGTTTTCTTTGAGGGTGTGAAAGTCATCTTTCTAAAATCTTGTCTTGAAAGTTTTCACTGAAAGTCATCTTGTTTGTATGAGCTGGCCTTTATGGAAAAAGACGGTTCTTCTCTCTTGGGGTTTCTTTCTATTTGTGGTGCATTTGGTCCATGTTCCTGACATTTTCACTGTAGTTCAAGGCATTGAAGTCATACTTACTGTGTGGCCAGGTGTTCTGGTGCAGGCATTTAATCCCAACACTGGGTGGGAGGCAGAGGCAGGTTTACCTCTGAGAATGAGGGCAGCCTAGTCTGCATAGCGAGTTCCAGGCCAAAGAGAAATCTCTAGTGACAACCTGTACGAAGAAGAAAAAGTGAGACTCACTTAATCATTAGTTAATGTGGAGAATTTCCTTTCCAGTCACAACTGTATTGATTCTAATTGCCTCTGTTACGAAGCTTCTCATATTTTGCCCCATAATCTGGGGGATATTTTCAACTACTTTTCAGAAAACTTGTTTTCTATACCCGGAAGTTTTCCACATTGCCTTCAGTGTTAGATCTTCATATCTGTTCTATGTCTTGATTTTAATGAGAATATCCACCACAGGCATAGGGATTTGAACACTTCGTCACTAGGTGGTGGTACTGTTAGGGTGGCTTTGGAAGCTTTGGGAGATGGAGACTTAATATGTGATACATATCCCAATATTTTCTTTGCCTTCTGCCTCTGAGATAGGATCTCTGAGCTTCCTTTCTCTGCCACCATGCTTGCCACAGGCTGCTATACCTCCCCACAATGACAGGCCTTTATTTCCCAGGAACTGGGAACCTAAAAACACACTCCTTCCCTAGGATGCCTCTGACTATGGTGTTTTTATCACAGAAACAAATATTATCCACTTAATCTTTGAATGGTATTCCAGAGATCATAAGTTTTGATTTCTGATTGTCTAGATGTAATAAAACATGCACCTTGATTTCCAATGCTGTTCTTCTGCTTAATTCCCTCTACTGGTGATGGTTTCTCCAGAACTTTTACATCTAATGTGTAGGACTTATCATGCAGAAGACTCCTCTAGTACTTTCAAATTCTTTCTCATTGAAAAATCTGTGCTACTGTCTTCCTACATTCAGCTGTTTATGTCTTCTTTGAAGTATTAACATTTTACTGATTTTAAATTTAAATTTAATGTGTGTGTATGTGCTTTGTATGTTACAAGTGTGGAGGTATGTGACATGACTAGAGTAAGCTCTCAGATCCCCTGGAAATGGAATATCAGGCAGTTGTGAACCACCTGATGTGTGTTCTAGGACCTGGATGAATTTTCTGAAAGAGGAATAATCACAGTCAACCACTGAGCCTTTTCTCCAACTTTGAAGTTATAGACTTTTAAACTTCACCTCATTTCTTCAATAAAGTATAAATTAGATCATTTCTCCCATTTCCTTTACTTCATTGTACATTTCCACTGTCCCCACCCTCTAACCCATTCCATGACATTCTACTCCTCTCAAATTGATCATGTATTTTAAATTCATTTTATTGTAACATATGCATATATGAAAGACATAGATTGACATGAACACACAACCTGCTGAGTCCATTTGCTGTTGCTTGTGTATATAATTTGTGTAAAATTTCCTGTCCAAATGCTTTACTTTTTGTTAGTATCTTTATTAGTTTATTTTTATTAATTCTTATATTTTTGAGATTATAGTAGAATTTGATCACTTCTCCTGTTTCATTACTCCATGACAAATGTATAATACAGCACTTTGTTCTCTGTCCTGATCAGTGTGTTCCTTATATGTAAGTTGCCAGGGCTGACATTCAATATTAGACAGCCATCTTGAGTGTTCTTCTCCCACTTACATCACTCTTCAGTTACCAGTTTTTCTCTCTACAGGGTCTGTCTACTACTCACAACTGCACGCATATAATTGTTATCCTTCTTCAGTTTATGCCCTATTCACTTATACATGAATACTAGGTGTGAATTAAAGGATAACCAGGCTATGGTCCACAGCCACAGAGGAACTAGGTAACATGTATTTCCTTGGGGAGGGTAAATAGAAGAGACCTCCTGGATAAACTAGGGGTGGGAAGAGTAAGGCGGGGTAGGAGGAATTGGAACATGAGGGATTCGGTTGAAGGGTTGGGGTCAGGCAGAGGGGGAGAGAAATGGAAGATGTGCTGATGGAGACACTTTGGGGATAAGGAGATACCTGGTGTTAGGGAAACTCCCAGGAATCCATAAGAACATCCCCAGATAAGATGCCTAGAAATAGTTGAGAGGGTGTCTGACCTGGACATCTCCAATAATCAGATTGACCACCAATTGTCATCAGAGAGCCTTCATCCAGTAACTGATGGAAGCAAATGCAGAAATGCACAGGCAATCACTGGGCTGACCTCCAAGAGAGGGAGGAGGGATTGCATAAATCAGGGGTGTCAAGGTCATGATGGAGGAACTCAGAGACAGCTGACCTAAGCTCGTGGGAACTCAAGCATTCTGGACCAACAGCTATCGAGCCAGTATGGGATTGACCTGAACCCTCTGCATGAGTGTGGCAGTTGTGTAGCTTGGTCTGTTTGTGGGGCCCTAGCAGTGAACTGGTCCCTGGTACTTGAGCTGGGTTTGGGGGATCCTCATGATAGGTTGCCTTGATACAGGGCAAGGAGTTTGGTCCTCTCTCAACTTGATAGGCCATGTTTTATTGATGCCCATGGGAGGCCTACTCCTTTTGGAATAGAGATGGAGTGGAGGGAAGGTGGGTTGAGGGAATAGGAGGAGAGGAGGGAGGAAACTATGGTTGGGATGTAAAATGAATTTAAAAATTTTAATTAATAATAAAAATAAAATATATTTTACATTGGCAGGGATTTTATATATTGATACAAAATTTAAGGTTATTTTTGTTATAACATACTATTATATACTCTTGTTTAAGGTATTGAACCTATGCATCTCATTTAACAATGTAATGTAACTTTCCAGTACTTGAAAGTTATCATTAAAAACTATTTAGGATAATAAAGAAATGCATGTTAGTAGTTAGTCAATATTGCAATCAAACTACTCATTTTAGGTTTTAGATAGACAGCTGGTCTTTAAACACTTCAGAGATCTACAAAATATAGCATTTAAGATGTTTTAATAACATACCACTTTTTATGATAACGAGACACATCTGCTCCTAGAAGCACCAATCTACTTCAGATGACATGATGGGCATTAAAGAACCTGAAAGATAAGACCACAAAATCCCACCAATCCCTAAACATGAAATTCAAGTGTTTCCTGAGCACGAAATTCAATCAGTCCTTGCATTTGGCCCAGGCTCTTACCAAAGAACATCACCAAACTTAGAACTTGAAATCTCACCAATCTCTGGGCTTTTCCCAAGCTTAGAATTTGAGATCCCACCAATCCCCACCCTGGAAAGCTCTAATTCCAAGAAACCCTATATAAGCCCTGTATCCTGTTCAGTTTGCTGATGCTTCTCACCCAGGCCACCCTCCTGTAATTTTCCTTCCCATTAAATCTCTCAAGTGAGTTTTGTTGTAATGACTTTTGCCAGAGTAGATCAGAACTATTACACTTATAACAGGGAACTGTAGCATGAAAATTAAAATATCCAGAGACAGATATTGGGGTTTAGGCTTCAAGCTGAAGATCAGAAAAGCAAAGCAGCTAAGCCACTAGCTCTTACCTCTACCTCAGGCTGAAAGGGTTGATCCTGTCTCTAGGATCTCACCAAGCCTCAGACTGCTGCCTGTCTTCAGCGTATCTGGAGAATCAATACCTTCCTATCCACACTGAGGCTGGAGAATGAATGCCAGCTCTGAGAGCCTGCTCCTGACTTAAATACCTCTCATGAGTCCTGGGATTAAAGGTGTGAGCTCTGTTACACTTTTAGACTGATTCAATCTTGTGTAGCCCTGAGTGGTCTTGAACTCAGAAAGATCCATCTGACTTTGTCTCCTGAGTCCTGGGATTAAAGGTATGTGACACCACTACCTGACTTCTATGGCTGACTAGTATGACTGTTTTTCTATTTTGACCTCCAGTGGCTTTAATAAATCATAAACAATATATCACCACAGGGAAACATTCCCTTAGGGGAGCAGAGATGTAACTTCATTTGGGAGAGAGAGAGAGAGAGAGAGAGAGAGAGAGAGACAGAGACAGAGACAGAGAGAGACAGAGAGAGAGACAGAGAGAGAGCGAGCACATGCACGTGCGCACCCGTGCACACGCACACACACACGCACACACACACACACACACACGCGCGCGCGCGTGCACGCAGAGATATAATGACTTTTCCTAGAGCAGAGAAGAGCTGTAATGCCTTTCTCCAGAGCAAAATAGAACTGTAACTACTTTCCCCTGAGAAGAGAAAAACTGAACACTTTCACATCCTCCCCTGCTATAGCAAGTTGTTAAACTTGCATTAGGAAGAACTTTCCTGGAGCATGGGCTGTAATTGTAACAGTTTTCTGTGGAAACCCTCAACTGCAGGAACAGATCTGTAACATTTCTGTTAGGAAAACTTTCCATTTACAGCAGCAAGGTACACATTGGCTCCTGAGTGCAGGGATACCTTTTCCTTCAGAGTTACCATCCAAGGAGAGGATGGACTATAAACCTGCAAGAAATCTTTCATAGCATGATCTGGTTCTTGTAATCAACAGAGCCTCATACTCAAAAATAACAATCTTAGGGCATTAGAGGCTGACTTGGGAAGTGGGATTGTGAGGGATGGAAGGAAGCAATGCTGAGGCAGGAACGTAAAACAGATGAAAAAAAGATTTAAAATTAGCAGTCATTTTGGCCAATACAGTTGAATTCTGCAAAAAACATTTTACAACTTTTCTTGTTGAAGAAGAAAAGAATAAAGTGAAAGGGTGTTGAGCCCAGGGAAATCCAGTTCAAATCATCTAGATTATTTTGACAGAATGGAAAGTACCCTGATATTAGGGGTCATAAGTCTTTTTGTTCTGGAGCAGAGCTTCTCTTCGACTCCAAACCCCAAAGTTGAGGATTTTAGTAATTTAGTTCACCAGGCTACTATAAAGCTTCACATGTGGACAAAAATGGTAAAATAGCACATGATTTGCTTCTCAGTCTTGAACTGATTAGAATCCTAAATGGAAACCACAGTGTAATTCATCAATAGGTCTATTTTATAATGCTGTAGATAACAGAAATTGTTTTTACTGAACTAAATAGTCATCCCAAGGTGACAAAACTAATGAATTACAAAGTATGGGTTGGTCTATTGCTATTGTTTCTTACTCAAGAATGAAACATTGAGATAGCCATGTTTTCTCATAATGATCCTATATCTGCAAGCTTTTCACCAACTGTTACATGGAAAAGAAAGTCAGCATAGGCATATTGATGAGATGGGATAGGAATCTGCTTTAAATATGCTTAATATTTAAAGCATATTTAATATTAATTCAATGTGTTCCTGCTATGGCAGAGTTGGAAAATATTCTGAACTCTTGAGGCACAGACTCAAGTGTCTTGGGAAATGCACCTTAATATGAAAAAAGCACTTTGCAGGTCAATCACTTCCTCCTACTTTCCCTGAGAAAGGTGGCAGAGATTTGTCCTAACCACATATTGTACTACAGAGGATGATGTAAAGAAATCATTGTCTTCTAGTTAATTTTAATGAGGGGAAGCCTCCCTGGCCTCTTTCTGCAAGTGTTTGAATCCCTATGATGAATTAGTATATCCTCAAACCCATTTGATGGCAGGAAAGAAAGACTCCTCCAAAGTAATGTACTGTGATTGTCTTCTAGGATACATGACTGCTTTGAATGTGGGATAAGGTTCTGATGTTTACTAATAGTTGAGGAGAAATTTTAGAGCCTCGGCTAACAGAGTACAGTACTATTATCATAGAAGCAATTTTGAATTTACAAGTACATGGGCATGTGGACTCCCAGCTTTCAAGACATCATGACTGTTATGAAAAACAAGATCATAATCAGCCTATTGATGAACGTTAATCAATGTTGAACTGAAGGGCAGGCTTATTGACACCAAATAACCATGCAGAATTGATGATTATGCTTTCCTCTTGTCTGCCACAGCTGACATATAAAATATTAGACTTCCTTGGAAACTTCTTAAGTTCATAGGTACTAAAGGAATCAAATGAATAACATATTCCCAAGAGGAAAACAATAGGATTTTCTGTCTAATTGTATATTGTGAGACTCGAAAAGATAATTAGAAAAGTGAGAACATAACAATTCTATACTATGCACAAGGGCTCTTTTTGGAAGGAAATAATATGTGCTGGCTCATAAGAAGGATAAAGACCGTAAAGCTTCAGAAAGAGAAGCTAGGGATGAAGCTGAGTGGTAGAACACTTGCCTAATACTTTCAGGTCCTTGTGATTGTTTCCCAGCATCACCATAATCAGTCCTAAGATGTTTATCTGGAACCCATTGCTATTTCTCATGAATCATCCCTTTGCTTCCTTCTTGGTAAATTGGGTTGAATAAAAATAGTTAAACAAGTACCTCTCATGTCTTGTAAAATACAGTAGTTGTGAACAAGGCCAGGAAACCAAAATTTCCAGGGAGAACAGGGGACCAGATGTTCCGGTCAGACTAGGTACAACAGGCCCTGCATCCGGGCCTATATTCCAGTGCCTGGGGATTGCCTGGGAACTGCACAGAGCTTCCAATCCCGGCGGGAGGCAAGCACCCCAGATTCCAGGTCTTCTCTCCCACCAACGAGACCAGGAAACCAAAACATCCAGGGAGACCAGGTGACCAGCTGTTCCTGCAGGACCAGGTACAACAGGCCCTGCATCCGGGCCTGTGATCCAATGCCTGGGGATAGCTTGGGAACTTCGCAGAGCTTCCAATCCTGATGGGACCCAGGCGCACCAGATTCCAGGTCTTCTCTCCCACCAGAGAAACCAGCAGATCCAGCAAAGGGACCAGGGCACCAGGTGGGAGGCTAAGCACCCCAGATTCCTGGTCTTCTTCTCCACTCATGGGATCAGAATGAGGACAAGGAATAGAAGAACTACCAGATTATTGGACTTGCTAGCACCCACCAAAAGGGAACTCTGGTCCCCTAACCACCAGACCAATAAGGGGCTCTTTCTGCACCCACTAGAAGAAGAGATGGGAAAGAGACAATAAAGAAACATACTCAGCAACAGAAAACAAATATGACACCACCAGATTCTAGAGACTCCACACCAGCAAGACTCCAACATTCCAATGCAAATGAAGCAGAAGAGAATGACCTTAAAACCACCTTTATGAAAATGATAGAGGCCCCAAAAGAGGATATAGGAAAATCCCTCAAAGAAATAGATGAGAAAACAACCCAAAAATGTAAGAAATGGACAAAAACAAACCAAAAATGCAAGAAATGGAAGAAAAATCAAACCAGAAAAGGCAGGAAATGGAAGAAAGAAACCAAAAAATCCAAGAAATGGAAGAAAAAACAAATCAAAAATGCAAGAAAGGGAAGAAAAAACAAACCAAAAAAGGCAGGAAATGGAAGAAAACACAAACCAAAAAATGCAAGAATTGGAAGAAAAAGCAAAACAAAAAATGCAAGAAATGGAAGAAAAAGCAAACCAATAAACAAAAGAACTGGAAGAAAAAGCAAACCAAAAAATGCAAGAAATGGAAAAAAGAACAAACCAAAAAACTCATAAAATGCAACAAGTGGATGAAAAGATAAACCGAAAATTGCAAGAAACAATGCAAACAGTGCAAGGCTTGAAAACTGAAATAGAGACAATAAAAAAAAACACAATCTGAAGAAAGGCTTGAAATAGAAAAGCTGGGCAAATGGTCAGGAACTATCGATACAAGCATTACCAACAGAATACAAGAGATGGAAGAGAGAATCTCAGGTGTTGAAGATACACTAGGAGAAATGGATTCATCAACCAATGAAAATCTTAAGTCCAACAAATCCTTAACACAAAACATCCAGGAAATATGGGACACCATGAAAAGACCAAACCTAAGAATAATAGGTATAGAAGAAGGAGAAGAAAACCACCTCAAAGGGGCAGAAAACATATTCAACAAAATCATAGAAGAAAACTTTCCCAACCTTAAGAAAGACATGCCAATGAAGGTACAAGAAGCTGACAGAACACCAAATAGAGTGGATCACAAAAGTCCCCTTGCCACATAATAATCAAGACCCCAAATATACAGAATAAAGAAAGAATATTAAGAGGAGCTAAGGAAAAAGGCCAAGTAACATATAAAGGCAGACCTAGCAGAATTACACCTGACTTCTCCATGGAAACTCTGAAAGCCAGAAGGCCCTGGATAGATATTCTACCAACACAAAGAGACCATGGATGCCACCCCAGACTACTATACCTGGCAAAGCTCTCAATCACTATAGATGGAGAAAACAAGATATTCCATGACAAAACTAGATTCAAGCAATTCGTATCCACTAACCCAGCCCTACAGAAAGTTTTGGAAGGAACTCCAACCCAAGGAAGTTAACTACAACCAGAAAAACATAGGTATTAGAGAATCCCTCTCTACCAACAGCCAAAAGAACAAAGGGGTGAAATTCCACACATAATTCCACCAACGACAACCATTCCAAATCAAAGAAGAATGAGCAATCAATCGTCTTTAATATCCCTCAGCATTAATGGCCTTAACTCACCCATAAAAAGACAAGGCTAGCAGAATGGATTCAAAGACAGAACCCATCCTTTTGCTGCATACAAGAAACACACCTCACCCTCAAAGACAGATATTACCTGAGAGTTAAAGATTGGGAAAAACTTTTCCAATCAAATGGACACAAGAAAAAAGCAGGGGTAGCAATCCTAATATCCAACAAATTAGACTTTAAAATAAAATCAATCTAAAGAGATGAAGTAGGTCATTACATACTCATCACAGGCGAAATCCACCAAGATGAAGTGTCTATCCTGAACATCTATGCCCCAAATACAAAGGTATCCACATTCGTAAAAGAAACATTCCCAAAACTTAAATCACATATAAAGCCCCACACACTTATAGTGGGAGATTTCAACACCCCACTCTCACCACTAGACAGGAATACCAGACAGAAACTCAACAAAGAAGCAAAGGGTCTAATAGAAGTAATGACCCAACTGGGATTAACAGACATCTATAGAACATTTCATCCACATAAAAAGAACATACCTTCTTCTCATCACCACATAGAACCTTCTGAAAAATCGACTACATACTTGGCAACATATCCAAGCTCAGCAGCATCAAAAAATTGGAATAACTCCATGCATCTTATCAGACCACCATGCTTTAAAATTAGAATTCAACAACAACACAAATTGCAGAAAACCTACAAACTCATGGAAATTGAATAATGTACAACTGCACCATTCCTGGATTAAAGAAGCAATAAAAAATGAAGTTAAAGATTTCCTAGAATTCAATGAGAATGAAGACACAACATACTCAAACCTATGGGACACTTTGAAAGCAGTGCTACGTGGGGGAAGTTCATAGCACTAAGTGCCCACATGAAGAAACTGGAAAATAGTTATACTAGAGAATTAACAGCACAGCTGAAAGCTCTAGAACATGAAGAAGCAAACTCCCCCAGGAGGAATAGATGCCTGGAAATAATCAAATTGAAGGCTGAAATCAATGAAGTGGAAATTACTGAAACAATACAAAGAATCAATGCAACGAATAGTTGGTTCTTTGAGAAAATCAACAAGAGAGACAAACCTTCATCCAAACTTACCAAACAGCAGAGAGTTAACATGCAAATTAACAAAATCAGAAATGAAAAGGGGGCCATAACAACGGACTCTGATGGAATCCCCAGAATCATCAGGTCATACTTTGAAAACCCGTACTCCACAAAATTAGAAAATTTAAAGGAAATGGATGACTTCCTGGATAGCTATCAGTGGCAAAATCAAGAACAGATAAGTAATTTAAATAGACCTATAACCCCTATGGAAGTAGAAGCAGTCATCAAAATTCTCCCAACCAAAAAAAGCCCAGGTCCAGATGGCCTCAGTGCAGAATTCTACCAGAAATTCAAAGAACAGCTTATACCAATTCTTCTCAAAGTATTCCACGCAATAGAAGCAGAGGGTCTTTCCCAAACTCTTTCTATGAGGCTTCAATAACCTTGATCCCCACGCCACACAAAGACACAACTAAGAAAGAGAACTTCAGACCAATATCCCTCATGATCCCTGATGCAAAAATACTCAATAAAATACTGGCAAATCAGATCCAAGAACTCATCAAAACAATTATTCACTATGATCAAGTAGGTTTCATTCCAGGGATGCAGGGATGGTTCAACATATGAAAATCCATCAATGTAATCCACCATGTAAACAGGCTGAAAAACAAAAATCACTTGATCATCTCACTAGATGCTGAAAAAGCCTTTGACAAAATCCAACACCCTTTCATGATAAAGGTCTTGGAGAGATCTAGGATAACAGGAACATACCTAAATATAATAAAAGCTATATACAGTAAACCAACCACCAACATCAAACTAAATGGAGAGAAACTCAAGGCAATTCCTCTAAAATCAGGAACAAAACAAGGCAGTCCACTCTCTCCATACCTTTTCTACATTGTACTTGAAGTTCTAGCCATTGCCAATTGAGAGTAAAAGAGGATCAAGGGGATACAAATTGGGAAAGAAGAGGTCAAACTTTCACTATTAACAGATGATATGATAGTTTACATGAATGCCCCAAAGAACTCTACCACGGAACTCTTATAGCTGATTAACACCTTCAGCAAAATGCCAGGCTACAAGATCAACTCAAGAAAATCAGTAGCCCTACTATATACAGATGATAAAAGGGCTGAGAAAGAAATCAGAGAAACATCACCATTTACAATTGACACAAACAACATAAAATACCGTGGGGGTAATGCTAACCAAACAAGTGAAAGACCTGTATCTCAAGAACTTTGAATCTTTAAAGAAAGAAATCGGAGTTCCAGAGCCTGCAGATCGCCTGGGAACTGCACAGAGCTCCCAATCCCGGCGGGAGCATCAGGTAAACAGGCCAGCTTCGCGGCCTGTGTTCCAGAGCCTGCAGATCACCTGGGAACTGCACAGAGCTCCCAATCCCGGCGGGAGCATCAGGTAAACAGGCCAGCTTCCCGGCCTGTGTTCCAGAGCCTGCAGATCGCCTGGGAACTGCACAGAGCTCCCAATCCCGGCGGGAGCATCAGGTAAACAGGCCAGCTTCCTGGCCTGTGTTCCAGACCCTGCAGATCGCCTGGGAACTGCACAGAGCTCCCAATACCGGCGGGAGCAAAGCACCCCAGACTCCAGATCTTCTCTCCCACCAACGATTCCAGGAAAGGAGAGGAGGCTGGGAGTACAGGGAAGTAGCTGTCCCTCTGGCATCATCAGGTAAACAGGCCAGCTTCCCAGCCTGAGTTCCAGAGCCTGCAGATCGCCTGGGAACTGCACAGAGCTCCCAATCCCGGCGGGAGCCAAGCACCCCAGACTCCAGATCTTCTCTCCCACCAAAGAGACCAGGAAACTACAGGAACCAGGGAGACCAGGGGAGTAGCTGTTCCGGATCAGGTACAACAGGACCCAGCATAGGGTCCAGGGGACCAGGTAGGAGGCTAAGCGCCCCAGATTCCTGTTCTTCTTCTCTACCCACGGACCAGCATTTGGACAAGGCATAGAAGAACCACCAGATTACTGGACTTACTAGCACCCACCAAAAGGGAACTCTGGTCCCCAGACCAGGAAGGGGCTCTTTCTGCACCCACTAAAAGAAGAGATGGGAAAGAGACAATACAAAAACACAGTCAGCAACAGAAAAACAAATATGACACCGCCAGATTCTAGAGACTCCACACCAGCAAGACCCCAATATTCAAACGCGAAGGAAGCTGCAGAGAACGATCTTAAAAGCACTTTCATGAAAATGATAGAGGCCCTAAAAGAGGATATTGGAAAATCCCTCAAAGAAATGGAAGAAAAAACAAACCAAAAAATGCAAGAAATGGAAGAAAAAACAAACCAAAAAATGCAAGAATTGGAAGAAAAAACAAACCAAAAACGGCACGAAATGGAAGAAGAAATGAAGCAAAAAATGCAAGAAATGGAAGAAAAAGCAAAGCAAAAAATGCAAGAATTAGAAGAAGAAACATACCAAATAAGGCAGGAAATGGAAGAAGCAACAAAGCAAAAAATGCAAGAAATGGTAGAAAAAACAAAGCAAAAAATGAAAAAAATGGAGGAAGAAACAAACCAAAAAAGGCAGGAAAGGGAAGAAGAAACAAAGCACAAAATCCAAGAAATGGAACAAAAAGCAAACCAAAAAATGCAAGAAATGGAAGAAAGAACAAACCAAAAAATTCATAAAAGGCAACAAACGGACGAACAGATAAACAGAAAATTGCAAGAAGCAATGCAAATGCTGCAAGGGTTGAAAACTGAAATAGAGACACTAAAAAAAACACAATCTGAAGAAAGGCAGAAAATAGAAAAGCTGGACAAACAGTCAGGCACTACCAATACAAGCATTACCAACAGAATAGAAGAGATGGAAGAGAGAATCTCAAGTGTTGAAGATACATTAGGAGAAATGGATTTATCAACCAAAGAAAACCTTAAATCCAACAAATCCTTAACACAAAACATCCAGGAATTATGGGACACCATGAAAAGACCAAACCTAAGAATAATAGGTATAGAAGAAGGAGAAGAAATCCACCTCAAAGGGGCAGAAGGCATATTCAACAAAATCATAGAAGAAAACTTTCCCAACCTTAAGAAAGACATGCCAATGAAGGTACAAGAAGCCTACAGAACACCAAATAGAGTGGACCACAAAAAAAAATCCCCTCGCCACATAATAATCAAGACCCCAAACATACAGAATAAAGAAAGAATATTAAGAGCAGCTAAGGAAAAAGGTCAAGTAACATATAAAGGCAGACCTATCAGAATTACACCTGATTTCTCCATGGAAACTCTGAAAGCCAGAAGGTCCTGGATAGATATTCTACCTACACTAAGAGACCATGGATGCCAGCCCAGACTACTATACCCGGCAAAGCTCTCAATCACTATAGACGGAGAAAACAAGATATTCCATGACAAAACTAGATTCAACCAATATGTGTCCACTAACCCAGCCCTACAGAAAATTTTGGAAGGAAAACTCCAACCCAAGGAAGCTAACTACAACCAGAAAAACATAAGCATTAGAGAATCCCTCTCTACCAACAGCCAAAAGAACAAAGGGGCGAAATTCCACCCATAATTCCACCAACAACAACCATCGCAAATCGAAGAAGGATGAGCAATCAATGGTCATTAATATCCCTCAATATTAATGGCCTTAACTCACCCATAAAAAGACACAGACTAGCAGAATGGATTCGAAGACAGAACCCTTCCTTCTGCTGCATACAAGAAACACACCTCACCCTCAAAGACAGACATTACTTGAGAGTTAAAGGTTGGGAAAAAATTTTTCAATCAAATGGACCCAAGAAACAAGCAGGGGTAGCAATCCTAATATCTAACAAACTAGACTTTAAAATAAAATCAATCAAAAGAGATGAAGGAGGTCATTACATACTCATCACAGGTGAAACCCACCAAGACGAAGTGTCTATCCTGAACATCTATGCCCCCAATACAAAGGCATCCACATTCGTTAAAGAAACATTATTAGAACTTAAATCTCATCTAAAGCCCCACACAGTTATAGTGGGAGATTTCAACACACCACTCTCACCACTAGACAAGAATACCAGACAGGAACTCAACAAAGAAGCAAAGGGTCTAATAGAAGTAATGACCCAACTGGGATTAACAGATATCTATAGAACATTTCATCCACATAAAAAAGAATATACCTTCTTCTCACCACCACATGGAACCTTCTCAAAAATCGACCACATACTTGGCAACATATCAAACCTCAGCAGCTACAAAAAAATTGGAATAACTCCATGCATCTTATCAGACCACCATGCCTTAAAATTAGAATTCAACAACAACACAAAGTGCAGAAAACCTACAAACTCATGGAAATTGAATAATGCTCAACTGCACCATCCCTGGGTCAAAGAGGAAATAAAAAAAGAAATTAAAGACTTCCTCGAACTCAATGAGAATGAAGACACAACATACCCAAACCTATGGGACACTTTGAAAGCAGTGCTACGGGGGAAGTTCATAGCACTAAGTGCTCACATGAAGAAACAGGAAAACAGTTATACCAGAGAATTAACATCACAGCTAAAAGCTCTAGAACACAAAGAAACAAACTCCCCCAGGAGGAGTAGACGCCAGGAAATAATCAAATTGAGGGCTGAAATCAACAAAGTAGAAACCAGGAAAACAATACAAAGAATCAATGCAACGAAGAGTTGGTTCTTTGAGAAAATCAACAAGATAGACAAACCTTTGTCCAAACTTACCAAACAGCAGAGAGTGAACACGCAAATTAACAAAATCAGAAATGAAAAGGGGGACATAACAACAGACTCTGAGGAAATCCAGAGAATCATTAGGTCATACTTTGAAAACCTGTACTCCACAAAATTCGAAAATTTAAAGGAAATGGATGACTTCCTGGACAGCTATCATTTGCCAAAACTAAATCAAGAACAGATAAGCAATTTAAATAGACCTATAACCCCTATGGAAATAGAAGCTGTCATCAAAAGTCTCCCAACCAAAAAAAGTCCAGGTCCAGATGGCCTCAGTGCAGAATTCTACCACAAATTCAAAGAACAGCTTATACCAATTCTTCTCAAAGTGTTCCACACAATAGAAGCAGAAGGGTCTTTGCCAAACTCTTTCTATGAGGCTTCAATAACCTTGATCCCCAAGCCACACAAAGATACAACCAAGAAAGAGAACTTCAGACCAATATCCCTCATGAACATTGATGCAAAAATACTCAATAAAATACTGGCAAATCGGATCCAAGAACACATCAAAACAATCATTCACCACGATCAAGTAGGTTTCATCCCAGGGATGCAGGGATGGTTCAACATACGAAAATCCATCAACGTAATCCACCATATAAACAAGCTGAAAAACAAAAATCACATGATCATCTCACTAGATGCTGAAAAAGCCTTTGACAAAATCCAACATCCCTTCATGATAAAGGTCTTGGAGAGATCTGGGATAACAGGGACATACTTAAACATAATAAAAGCCATATACAGTAAACCAACAGCCAACATCAAACTAAATGGACAGAAACTCAACGCAATTCCTCTAAAATCAGGAACAAAACAAGGCTGTCCACTCTCTCCATACCTTTTCAACATGGTACTTGAAGTTCTAGCTATAGCCATACGACAACAAAGGGGGATCAAGGGGATACAAATTGGGAAGGAAGAAGTCAAACTTTCACTGTTTGCAGACGATATGATAGTTTATATCAGTGACCCAAAGAACTCTACCAGGGAACTCTTACAGCTGATTAACACCTTCAGCAAAGTGGCAGGTTACAAGATCAACTCAAGAAAGTCAGTAGCCCTACTATATACAGATGATAAAAGGGCTGAAAGAGAAATCAGAGAAACATCACCCTTTACAATTGCCACAAACAACATAAAATACCTTGGGGTAACGCTAACCAAACAAGTGAAAGACCTGTATCGTAAGAACTTTGAATCTTTAAAGAAAGAAATTAAAGAAGCCCTCAGAAAATGGAAAGATCTCCCATGCTCTTGGATAGGTAGGATCAATGTAGTAAAAATGGCAATCCTGCCAAAAGCAATCTACAGATTCAATGCTATCCCCATTAAAATCCCAGCACAATTCTTCACAGACCTTGAAAGAACAATAATCAATTTTGTATGGAAAAACAAAAGACCCAGGATAGCCAAAACAACCCTGTTCAACAAGGCAACGTCCGGAGGCATCAATATCCCTGACCTCAAGCTCTATTATAGAGCTATAGTCCTGAAAACAGCTTGGTATTGGCACAAAAATAGACAGGCAGACCAATGGAATCGAATTGAAAATCCGGGTATTAACCCACACACGTACGAACATCTGATCTTCGACAAAGAAGCTAAAAATATACAATGGAATAAAGAAAGCATCTTCAACAAATGGTGCTGGCATAATTGGAGACTGGCATGTAGAAAAATGCGGATCGATCCATGTTTATCGCCATGCACAAAACTTAAGTCCAAATGGATCAAAGACCTCAACATAAATCCAGCCACACTGAACCTCTTAGAAGAGAAAGTGGGTGGTACCCTTGAAAGAATTGGTACAGGAGACAGCTTCCTGAACATAACACCAGTAGCACAGACAGTGAGCTCAACAATTAATAAATGGGACCTACTGAAACTGAGAAGCTTCTGTAAGGCAAAGGACACAGTCAGCAAGACAAAAAGGCAGCCCACAGAATGGGAAAAAATATTCACTAATCCCACATCTGACAGAGGGTTGATCTCCAAAATTTACAAAGAACTCAAGAAGCAAGTCTCCAAAACAGCAAAGGACCCAATTAAGAAGTGGGCTGCAGAACTAAATAGAGAGTTTTCAATAGAGGAGTCTAAAATGGCTGAGAGGCACTTGAGAAAGTGCTCAACATCCTTAGCCATCCGGGAAATGCAAATCAAAGCAACTCTGAGATACCATCTCACTCCTGTCAGAATGGCTAAAATCAAAAACACCAATGACAATTTATGCTGGAGAGGATGTGGTGAAAGGGGGACACTCCTCCATTGCTGGTGGGAGTGCCAACTGGTTCAGCCACTTTGGAAAGCAGTATGGAGATTCCTCAGAAAAATGGGAATAAACCTACCACAAGACCCAGCAACTGCACTCTTAGGCATATATCCAAAAGATGCCCATTCATATAACAAAGATGTCTGTTCCACTATGTTCATAGCAGCTTTATTTGTAATAGCCAGAACTTGGAAGCAACCTAGATGTCCCTCACCCGAAGAATGGATAGAGAAAATGTGGTACATCTACACAATGGAGTACTATTCAGCAGAAAAAAATAATGGAATCATGAGATTCGCAGGCAAATGGATGACACTAGAAGAAACCATCCTGAGTGAGGTAACCCAGTCACAAAAAGAGAAACATGGCATGTACTCTCTCATATATGGATTTTAGACATAGATCTGGGGAGTGCCAGCCTACAATCCTATTGCCAGAGAGTCTGGGAAACAGAAACTTCATTTACTGGCTGGTTAAGTACTGAGCTGAACTCAAGAAAGCCAGTATCAGAGAGGGAGGACTGATGATCAAAGGGATTAAGACTGGGCTGGTTGAACCCCCAGAAACAGCTGACCAGACAAAGGTTAACTCTTGAATCCCAGGCATCAGCCTGGGAATCCAGCATGGGACTGATCAAGACCCCCTGAATCTGGGTGTCAGTGAGGAGGCCTAGGTAATCTATTGAGCCTTGGACAGCAGATCAGTACCCATCCCAAGTATACACACGGTCTCTGGACTCCCATAGAACAATGTGAGGTGCACTCTCACCCTGAACTCTTGGGGAAGGGTCTAGGCCCTGCCCTATATGAAATGACAGACTATGGACACCCCCATGGAGGGCCTCACCCTTCCTGGGGGAATGAGGGGATAACGGGGGGGGGATGGGGGGAGGGCACGGGAGGAGGGGAGGGAAAGGGAGAGGGACCTCGTACTGACTTGTGAAGCAACCTTGTTTCTTATCTAAATTTAAAATGGAAAATAAAAAAAATATTAATAAAAAAAAAAAAGAAAGAAATCAAAGAAGCCCTCAGAAAATGGAAAGATCTCCCATGCTCTTGGATAGGTAGGATCAATGTAGTAAAAATGGCAATCCTGCCAAAAGCAATCTACAGATTCAATGCAATCCCCATTAAAATCCCAGCACAATTCTTCACAGACCTTGAAAGAACAATAATCAGTTTTGTATGGAAAAACAAAAGACCCAGGATAGCCAAAACAACCCTGTTCAACAAGGCAACGTCCGGAGGCATCACCATCCCTGACTTCAAGCTCTCTATTATATAATAGAGCTATAGTCCTGAAAACAGCAGGTGTGGGCTATCCCAGAATCCCTGGCACAGGGAAGTCCAGGTGAGCTGGGTGGGTGTCAGGATTAGTCTAGGTGAAAGCAAAATTGTTTTGTGGCTGTGTGTTGAGATGGATAGAGGTGTCATTCTTGAGGTCCAGGATTGAGAAGTGGGGAATTCCTGAGGGGATAGGAGAAAGTAGTGTGTAAGGTTTTGGCATGACAGGGTATAGTGGGACCACTGCAGAACTGATGAGCTGGGGGTCTTGAACCAGGTAGTAAGTCCCATTGGACCTTTAAACTGCAATACAGGAGAGAAGATGTGGGACAAAGTGGTTTTCTCCCTTAGGATGTCAGAGATGATAGGTTTAAGTTCCCTGAGGCGTTGGAGTGAGAGTGGGTACTGAGTATGGGTGATATACTGGGTAGGGTTCTGTAATTGAATGGTGATGGGAGAATGGTGTTTAGTAACCAAGGGTTTTGGGATCCCCAAGATTTGGGGTTTCGCTTGGGAGGCTAGCAAAGGAAATGAAATGTTGAAACCAGTAAGTTGGGTGGCTAGGTGGGTCAGGAGAGGGGTTGGCAAGATTGGGGTCATGCAAAATGGAGGCGCAAAAGAAAGAGAGGTTCCCACTTTAGCTAGATGATCCCTGCCAAGTAAGGGGGCAAGACAAATTGGCACCATCAAGAAGGAATGGTGATAGTTGTCTATCACCATCAATTAGGATAATAAATGATGTAAAAGTAAAGATTCAATAAAGTTTAGAACAAGAAATGTATCTCAAAAATGTCCTGAGTGTGTGTTTGAAAATTAGAGTCAAAAAAGAAAGATTAAAGAAAGAAGAGCTGGGGAAATGGTGCAGGGATTAAGAACACTGCAACTCACAACTGTCTGTAATTCCAGTTCCAAGTGACCTGACACCCATGGCAAAACATCATCAAACATAAAATATTGAAAAAGGAAATTAGAGTCATACTTAGTACTTGAATACAGAAAAACCAGTGATATGAATTCAACAGGATGACTTTTTTACTTGTATTTGTTTTTATTAATTAGAAACTTATACAATATATTCTGATTATGGTTTCCCCTCCAGCATCTCCTCTCAGATCCTCACCACCAGTCCACTCCTCATATACTAACTCTCTTTTCTCTTTCTTTTTATGAAAAAATAGGCAAGCAAACCTTTTTTCTTTTTACATTATTTATTAATTTTTTACATTCCAATCCCAGTTCTCCCTCCCTCCTTTCTTGTCACTCCCTCCGCTCCCTCCTCCTCCCATCTGCTCCTCGGAGAGGGTAAGTCCTCCCATAAGAAGTCTACTACATCTGTCCCATCATCTAGTTGAGGCAGGACCAAGACACCTCTCTACACCCACACCCCTGTGTCTAGGCTGAGCAAGGTATCTCTCCATATAGAATGGGCTCCACTAAGTCAGTCTGTGCATTAGTGTTAGGTCTTGGGCCCACTGCCAGTGGCCTCATACATTTTCCCAGTCACACCATTGTCACCTATATTAAGGGAGTCTAATTCGGTCTTATGCAGGTTCTCCATTTTTCAGACCTGAGTCAGTGATCTCTCACTAGTTTGGGTCATCTGATTCTGTGAGTTTCCCTATCATGGTCTTGACTCCTTTGTTCATATTTTTGCTCCTCCCTCATGTACTCCAGGAGCTTGGTCCATTGGCTGGTTGTAGATTTCTGCATCTGTTTATGGAACAGACTTCAATCGTCTCTGGGATTATGGATTGTAGGCTGGGTATCTTGTAAGCAAACAAATTTAAAGAAACATAACAGGAATAATAAAGATCCAGAGACAAATACTGGTGTTCAAGCTGAAGGTCCGATAACAAAAGCAGGCAGCTACTAGCTCTTACCTTTACCTCAGGCTGAAAGGGCTCTGAATCCTGAGGCAAAAGCTCAGAGTTCCTGCCTCCTTCTCTTTATATTCCTTTCTCCACCCAGCCATAGCACTCCTGTCTCTACCTCCCTAGTGCTGGCATTAAAGGCATGAGCTCTGTTACTCTTTACTCTCGTGTAGGCCAGGGTGGCCTTGATTTCAGAGATCCATCAGCCTGTCTCCTGAGTCCTAGGATTAAAGGTATGTGCCACCACTGCCTGGTGGTATGGCTTGCTAGTATGGCTGCTGGGATAAAAGGTGTGTATCACCATTGCCTGACCCCTATGGCTTGTGGCTAGCTTTCCTTTCTGAACCCTTAGAAAAGCTGTAATAACTCATAAAAAGATCACAATTCCCTTTTTTGTCTAATACAAAAAGAAGAAAGCTACAACTAACATAGGAAAAACTGTATATAACAAGTACTATAAGTATGTATATATTATATACAGGCAATAAGTATATCAGCAATGTGTAGTCCATTTGCATTTAACAAATTCAGAGAAATTACTCCATTATCTATTCTATCTTGGTGAATCCAAAGTCTTATATATAATTTACTCGGTATTCTAATTTGCATTATCAAATTATCTTTTAATGTCTTTCGAATCTTTTACATTTTATCTTTAGTAAGCTTCTTTTCTGATAAATAAGGAAAACAATAACTATCACTATCTAGTTTTAAACTCCTTTAGAAATTCAAGAAGGAATTAATATTAACCAAGTAAACAGGAAGTGCAAGCAGGTGACTTACAAAAAATGTGAGAAATGACAAAAACAGCTGGCTGTCTGGACATTCACCCAAAAGTTCTCTGCAGCTTGGAGCATCCCATCCATGGCCTTTAGTGTTGGTCTCCAGCCCCCATGGGGTCTCTGTGAGTTGCTGGTCAGTCAACAAGTTCATCCTGTTTTTCAGTCTAAGTGCATCCTGTTTTCTAGTCCTAGCTTACTGCTCCCTCCTTGCAATAAGTGAGAGTGTGAGAGACCTATTAGCACTTGCACACACACTTTCTCCTGGCAATAAAGGCAGCAGATTCATTCTCTTAGTACAAACGGTTGGATGTCTTGTCTTTCATTTCCTAATACCTCCGACTTGTTCTTGGTGCAGACACCACACTTTAGGCCTTGCATATCTGACAGTCTTTTCTGTGAAGAAGGATATTCTGAAGGACTGTACTGCCTTGTCTTATTAGTGTTTGCAGTCACACTTTTTGGTGTGCTGGTTGTGAATTTGGACAGGATATTTTCAGCAGTTCAGGCAAGGGTACTTTATTGACCAGTGTCTTACCTTGGCCACAAAGAAAGTAAACTCCATGTGAAGTTCTTTGATGCCCGTCATCTTATCTGAAGCAGAATAATGCTGCCAGGAGAAGACTGATTTTATTTTCATGAAAAGAACAACCTATGTTATTAAGACATCTTAAATGCCACATTCTGTATATGTCTGAAGTGTTTGAACATGATCTGTCTCTGTTTGACATTGAAAACATACCTTTGTAATAGGTGACTATTACTAACCTGCATGTCTTTATTATCCTATACAGTTGGCAATAATAACTTTTAAGAACTAGAAATTTGCATTATATTGTTAAATAAGCTGCATGGTTACAATATAATAAACAATGTAAGAACCGTATGTAGAGTACATTTTAACCAATTAATTTCAAATTTGTGTCAATATACAATCTTTGTATGCAATAAATAAAAGTAAAATCCAGTGTAAAATATTTAAAACTAGTAGTTGCTTTTTAGAAGCAGATTCAATAATCTATCTTTTTATCAACCATATCTATATCCTCCCTAGTTTTCTTTTCAGAGTATATTCAATAATCTACACTTTATCCTGTCATGTCTCTATCCCTTGTCTTTTCTTATTTTTCAAAACAATAACTCTGAATATAATCTCCTTTGTTTAGATTTTTTGGTAACCAATACCCCTAAACAATGACAAATATCCAAAACCTATTGAATTACCAAAAACCACCCACCCCACCTTTTGAGAATATGGGCATTGCGTTCTTAAATTTACTTCCTGCTGTTTGGGGGTGATGGCGTCTTTAGGGGATCCTATAAAGAAAACTTTTGATTAATTTTCAAGCTGTATTATTTTTGTCTGGTGTCTGCATCACTTGAAAGCTTAAAACTTGTCTCAAGTCTTGGTTAGAGTAGTCTGTGAGGCTGGATCATTTCAGCTCAAAACTGTTTGTAGCAGTTTGTAGTGCAAAGACAATCTTTAGTTGGGTTAAACTTAATTGTGTTGTCATAGTCCTGGAGAAATTTTCACTGTGGGGCCTCATCCTCCTTTTGGAGACTTCAAAGGCAACTATTAGGTGTCATGGTTCACTGAAAAAAACTGGTGGAGACTCAAACCCGAAATCATGTACAGGAAGGTAGATGAAACCTTTTTCAACTCTATATTAATATAATCACAGAAATTTAACATACATACATATAATCTTATAAAATTTTACATAAGTATAATATTTATGCCTTAAGAAAAGCTGTCGAGAACTCGGGAGGCAGAGGCAGGCGGATCTCTGTGAGTTCGAGGCTGGGCTGGACAGACAGCCTCGAAAACAATACAGAGAAACCCTGTCTCGTAAAAATCAAAAAAAAAAAAAAAGAAAAGCTGTCAAAAGTCAATATAAAACCAAAGGATTAAGAAATTATGGAGACAAGATCCTCTGAATGGATGGGGAACACGGCGAGGGTGGGGGGAGTGGGACCTGGGAAGAATAGAGGGGGTAAAGAGGAAGGGAGTTGGTCATGGGGGAACAGGAAGTTGAGGGGGTGGGGGTAGAATAGGGGGAAGAGGGAATCATAGGATCGAAGACAGATCAGGCACCAGAGTGACCTCGAGTGATCCAAAGGTATAACATCAATTGGCAAGCTAAGCAATAGTGGAGGGACCACCTCGAATGCCCATTCCTGATAATGAACTTGATGTCTATAACCATCCGGGAGCCTTCATCCTGTGACTGATGGAAGCAGAGGCAAACACACAATTAATCACTGAACTGAACCCAAGGAACCCAGTGACAGAGAGAGAGGAGTGATGAGCAAATTGGCAAAGAATGGGCTGGCAAAACCAGCAGAGACAGCTGATCTGAACAGGGGAGTGCTCTTGGACCCCAGACCGACAGTGGGGAGGCCAGCATGGAACTGATCTGGACCCCCCAAATGTGAGTGTCAGTGAGAAGGCCTGGGCAACCTATGGGGCCCTGAGCTGTGGATCAGTGTCTATCCCTGGTATACAAACTGTCTTCATGTGCCTATAGCACAAAGAGAGATGCTCTCTCAGCCTGGACTCTTAGGGGAGTGCCTTGACCCTACCAAGAGTAAAATGACAGACTCTAGATATCCCCTATGTGGAAGAATTTGGCAATAGGGTGGGAGGGAGGGGGGGAAGGGGAGTGTGGGAAGAGGGGAGGGAGAGGGAACTGGGATTGACATGTAAAACAAGCTATTTAAAATTAAATTAAAATAAAAAATGATAAAAAAGAAATTAGTGGCAATACAATATATTTTTTTAATTTTTGTTTTCTTCTGTTGCATACCAAGTGGCTCTTCTGACCTGAGACAGAGATTTTGAATTTTCCTTTAACAAGTTTGCTTGGGTTTAGAGAAGGAAAGATCTATACTCTAACTCCAAAGCCAGTTTTAATCTTTAATTGGACTGGTACTGGAAAAGAACCATTTACATTATGTCTATAGAGAAAAGTAGAAACAATCATTTGGCAAGATTTATGAAATTTTACCCTGCTGTAAATATGATATATAGTAGGTCAATTTACTCCTTTCCCTGTGATAATTTTTCTGGATTATTTGTCCCTTTTCTTCAGGTGTCTCAATTTTCCAGTGGTCTCCAGATTCCTTAGTTGGATACTTTTATTCTATTGAAAGACAAAAATAAAACCCTTTCCCAATCCTAAATTTTGGGAAGGTTCTCCTTTAGCAATTTATATTTGATCAAATGAAAAACATTTGGTAGTTTTTTTAGGTTAGTTTAGATTAAATGACCATACTTCTAGATGAACTAGTTAAGAGGTGTCTTGTTCAAATTGAATCTTTATCAATTTTGATGGTATCTATAGGTTTTCTTCACCCGTGGAAACAAAAGCAAAACCTCTTCCCTAGCATAACACATGTCCTGTTTTTCATTTGGAAGTCATCATGTCTTTAAAGTATACCAGATGATGTAATTCTGTAGTTTTTTTTCTACTATCCAATGTCTCTCTGAGACCTTTGTTCCTTTTTCATTAGCATTCAGAAAATCCAATGTTAGTAAAGCACTATGTAATATTTTGGGGTTTTTAAATAATCCTTTCCTGTTTATTTAGCATATCCTTTGAAGTTTGATTTGATCTTTCTATAACTGCCTACCCTGTAGGATTGTGTGGTATACTTGTAATATGCTTTAAATTATAATAAGCAAAAAACTGTTTCATTTTCTCAGAGACATATGCTGGAGCATTGTCCATATTTATGTAGGTATACCCATGATGGCCATAACTTCTAGCAAATATATAATTACCCAATCAGCCTTTTCAGAACTCAAAGCAGTTGCCCATTCTAAACCTTCATAGATATCAATAGTGAGTTGTAAATATTTTATTTTTCCAAATTCTACAAAGTGGAACACATCCATCTGCTAGATTTCATTCCTTTGAATAACCTCTGGGTTACTTCTTACAGGTAGTGGATTTTGGTTGTATAAAGAACAAGCAGGACATTTCCTTATAATTTCTTTGACTTGTTCCCATGTAATGGAAAAGTAATTTTTCAAACCTTTGCTAATTATTCATACTTTTAATTTTGTTATCTGCTCATTTACAGAGGATTGCCAATAAACTCACTTTGTGAGTTTTCTTGACATTTTGCTCTCTCTTTTATAGCTCTTCTATCATCCAGAGCAGTATGACTTTTTACAATAGGTATTAGGTTCTTTAATTGCTCTGGTAAAGACTTTCCAGGAGGATAAAGAAAGCATTGTGTCAGACTTGATGTAGGGGCCTGTGAGAGAACCCTCAAGGAGTTTCTCAACAGCAAATCATTGACTTAATGATCTCTTGGTGACCTACATACTTTTGTCCAAAGTCTATGTTTGGCACACCTTCTGCATAATCAAGAAGGGGAGGGGCATGGTGTATGGATTATGTTTATAAAAGGCATTGTTTCCAGAAATTCACTATTTATAATCTACAATCCCTTTTAAAGTGACCTTGTTTGCCACAATTAAAACACTTGACCTTTCCCCTTTTCTTCAAACCTCTGGAAATCACCTCTCCTATCTATGCATAATGATCATGGTCATGAGCTTCAGTTTTAATTGTATCTTGGATCCAATCTTCCTAAGGTGCTGACCTTGCTTTTAAATGCCTAATTATTGTTTTGCATTGGGAATTAACCATTTCAAAAGTAATAGTTTCAATTACTATTTTTCTAGCTACTGATCTGATATTATTCTATTTACTACTGATGACAATCTTTGTAAAGTTGGGCCCTGTATAACTTTTGGGACTTGATTTTCTTTCCTACATCTCCAATCTGTTCCAAGCATTAAAACCTGCTTTAAGGCAAAAACCCAAGAGGTGGTTATGACATAGACATTCCCTTTTTAAAGTATCATGTTGTCCTCCAAGGATTCGATATTAGGATATATCCATACCTTTAGCTTTAGCCTATTGTTCAATATTCTTAGCCTCTTCTCTGAACCAGAAAGCCCACTGTAATTGTGGTCCAGGCTCAAAAACAACTTTAATCAAGTTTATCCAGTCGTTAAGGATAATTCTATTACACACTGACCATGTCTTTATCAACTGCTTCACAAATGGTGAATGTATGCCATATGAGACTACTGCTCCCTTGAATTTCCCTAAAACTAATATTGTCACAGGCTTCCAAGTAGCACTTGTACAATCTCCTTCTTTTGGCACTTCCTGCAAGGTTACTGGATATATCAAGGTTGGTTCTCTTAAGAACTCAGAGTGTTCCTTTTTAACTTAAAAATGTAATTTTAAACTTGTTTCCCCATTTAATTTCTCAGTCTGGGTTTGAATATCTTTATTATTTGCTTTAGTAACTTTTTCTAAGGCCTGCATCTTGGCATTCATATCAACCAACTTTATTAGAAATAAACAAAGAATTATCAAAGTGACCACAAGTATTATCAAATTGATAATTAACAGTATTGTCAATCCTGGTTAAGTTGATTATCCTTTCATTTAATTATTCGATTTTTAAAGCATTCATTGTTCATTCATACACAGTCGCCATTGTAATTGTGTTTTATATATTAATGTGGGAAAACCTCTCCTTTTTTTTAAACTAATTCCTTCCTTTAAGAATTCCCAATATACTTACCAAATCTGCTGACAATGTGAGTGAACTGTGAGGAGTAGCACATCTGAACTGGAGAACTAGCTTGTGACTGTGAGTTAAGAATGTGAGTTCGAGGAGAGGGAGTTGTAGGAAAAGGGAAAATCATGCAGGCTTGACCTGGGCTGGTGGTTTCAAACTCCCAGGCAAATGACTTCTTTGTGAATTTGTACCTTAATGTTGGGTGTAGTTGGTAGAGCATAAAAGGAAGAAAAAATGGTCTGATGATTGAATTTGTCTCCAGCCATGTTGAGGAGAGGCAGAAGTCTGGGATTGGAGTCTGAGGTTTGGTAGAGACAGGACACAGCCCTCTCAGTCTGAGATAGAAGTAAGAACTAGTGGCTGACTAGTTTGCATCTCTGATCTTCATCTTGAAGCTTGAACACCATTATCAACCTCTTGGTTTTTTTTTGTTTTGATTTGTTTCTTTTTTAAATTAGAAACATGCATGCTTCAAATGTCAATCCTAGCTCTCCCTCTTCTCCCTCCACCAGACCTACCCGACCCCTGCACCCCCAGTCCAATCCCCACATCATTCCCCAGGGAGGGTGAGGCCCTCCTCGGGGGGATCTCCAGAGTCTGTCATAACCCTTTCCCATGTGTCCAGGCTGAAAGAGAATCCCTCCATGTGGAATGGGCTCCCAAAGTTCATTCGTACACCATGGGAAACACTAATCTACTACCCAAGGCCCCAGAAATTTCTGAGGTCTCCTCATTGACACTGCATTCATGGAGTCTGGATCAGTCCCCTGTTGGCCTCTTAGCAATCAGTCTGGGGTTCAAGGGCTCCCCCTTGTCCAGTCAGCTGTCTTTGTGGGTTTCACCAGCATGGTCTTGACCCCGTTGCTCATCACTCCTCCATCTCTGTCACTGGGCTCTAGGGGGTCAGTTCAGTGTATAGCTGTGAGTATCTGTCTCTACTTCCATCGGTCACTGGATGAAGGTTCTAGGATGGCATATAAAGTAGACCTCAATCTCATTATCAGGGAGAGGCTATTAATATAGTATCTTTGCTATTACTTAGTTTTCGAGTTGGTGTTATCCTTGTAGATCTCTGGAAATCTCATTAGTGTCAGCTCTCTCCTCAAAGCTATAATGGCTCCCACTATTATGGTATAGCTCTCGGTTTTATTATTCATGTTACAAAGAAATGAAAAACAAAGAAACATACACATACAGAACAAAAAGGCAAAATCAGAAAACAAAATATACAAATAGATCAGTAATACACACAAAACAAACATAGACACATACAGACAGACACACACGCCCCTCACAAATACCAAAGAAATATGAAACAATAAAACTACAAAAATTCCTTGCAAAAACATGCAAAAATGCCTTGTACTTCTGGGCATTGGGCTTACCCATAAAAATAGCTTATATACCCAGACTAATTTTGAGGAAACTGACTTTTCCTTTTGAAACTGTTGTTGATCGGTGATGGTTTCTTGATTCAGGATGGGAGCCTATGTATAGTTCTCCCTTTCAGTGCCTTATTCCTCTGCTTTGAATATGGGCAAGTCCTCTACATACTGCCATATCATACATGCTTCAGCAACAAGATGCCTTAAAAATCCACAAGTATAAGGGTGATAAGCAATTATTAAAATTTTTGTTTTTGAATAGTAAATGGTGTCTGTACTATTTTTGGTCTTGGGTTTATAAGTATATTTCAGTGGTTACTATCTGTCTCTATTTCTCCCAATCAACTGAACTGTTCAGTAAAAATTCACACATAATCCACATCAAATAGTGTCAGCCCATATATAGGAGAAGCCTCAGAATCAGTGGTATCAGAAATTGTCCTGGTGATTGCATTCAAATTCCATTTGATTTATCACAAGAATTTTCAACACAAATTAAACAAAAAATGACAGCTCCAAGTGAAGCAGAACAATACTGCTCCACACTCCTGTATATTCATGAAAAACAGCAAACTGTGTAATTTATAAATGGCAGCTTTCACCCACAAACAGCGAATGAAATAATGTGAAACATTTTAAATCCTTGAAACAATGGATAAGTCATCATAACAAATGCACATGTTGTGTCAGGATTGCTCTTCTCAGAGCCATTCAAGCACTACACCATAAGAAAGTCAATTATGTTTTCTCATTGGTTCAGACTCACTTGGAAACTACTGCTTAGTCAATGGTAGAGACTTCTGGAAAAGCAGATTCCTTGTATTTTGCCTTTGTTTCCCTCTAAATTTCATATATATATTTTCCTTCTATAGGATACCACTCCTTTTTCCCTCTTATGTTGTCTTCAAGGAGTCTTTCCTGGCTTTAAATATTTATCCCAGGGAGGTATAAACTCCTGACAGCATGGACTTAAAGGGCCTGAGTAGCAACTATTTCCCTGCCTCGGGCAAATAAGGAATGGAGGGTCAGCATCACACTCGACAAGCTTAGACATATCACTACTTGCTATGAATATGTTGCATATTTCACTCTGAATAGGACATTTATGACTTATGCACAATAAAGGGAGCAGCTACCCTAAGTCACAGATATGTTTCATTCAATACCTTTCAGTCCTTAGTAGTGAACATTTTCTATCCCACTCTCTGCTGTACCATTTTCCTGTGTTCTATAAAAATGTCACTGTGACTCAAGGAAGTTTCAACAGAAACTTGACTATGTGTCAGTTCTTACAATTAAGTACAAAAGGTAACACATCTTTACAGCTTCATTCCAACTCCATTTTAACATTCAGTTTGAGATGACGTCAATGACCTTTATTGTTGTTATAAAGCCTGTCCCCTTAGTCCCATTGTGCCCCACACTGTTCCATTTTGAAATTGCTCTTTCTCTTTTTACTGCATTCTGATCCACCACCACTGGGCTCACTTTTTAATGTTATTCTAATCTTCTTCCTCTTGGAACATGACTTACTTCCCTTTTCTCTTATTAAACCACTCATCTACACTGTTCAACAACAAAAATGACTGATCTTCTACTGAAGGAACATTTGTTCCTAATGGATGTAATGGTGAAAGAGTTAGGTTTATGCAGGTCTTTGAAAAGAAGACGCAGAGACACCTTAAAGTAGAGGCAGGGGGTCTAGCCTATGAGAATTGAAGTGTTTTTCCTTTGCTCAGGGCATTTTTACTTTTCTCCATATTTACACTTTAGCCAGTTGATTTCAATATTCTCAAAAAAACCTGAACTAAGTTTCCAAAAATACAATGCCAAGTGCAAATTCTTTTTTAAAAATTTTCAGTGTATTTTTATTTAAATTAGAAACAAACCAGCTTCACAAGTCAATCCAAGCTCCCTCTCCCCCCTCTCTTCCCCTGCTCCCACCAAATCCCACCGTATCCCCCCTCCATTCCCCAGGGAGGGTGAGGCCTCCATGGGGGATTCCCAAAGTCTGTCATATCATCCAGGGCAGGGCCTAGGCCCTCCCCCATAAGTCCAGGCTGAGAGAGCATCCATATACATGGAAAGGGCTCCTAAAATCTATTCGTATGCCAGGGATAAATACTGATCTACTACCAGAGGCCCCATAGATTGTCGAGGCCTCCTCACTGACACCCACATTCAGGGCATCTGGATCAGTCCCATGCTGGCATCCTAGCCATCAGTCTGGGGTCCATAAGCTCCCCCTTGTTCAAGTCAGCCGCATCTGTGAGTTCCACTAGCCCAGTCTTGAACCCTTTGCTCATCACTCCTCCCTCTCTGCAACTGGGTTCCAGACATTCAGTTTGGTGTTTAGCTGTGGGTATCTGCTTCTGCTTCCATCAGCCACTGGATGAAGGCTCTACGATGGCATATAAGGTATCATCAGTCTCATTATCAGAGAAGGTAGCCTCTCCACTATTGCTTACATTGCCAGTTGGTGTCATCACTGTAGATCTCTGGAAATTTCCCTAGTGCCAGATCTCTCCTCAGAAGTATAATGACTCCCTCTATTAGGGTATCTCTCATCCTGCTCTCCTCTGTTATTTCCCTGACTCAACCTTCTTGCTGCCCCATTTCCTCCTCTCCCCTCCTCTTCTCCCCCTCACTTTCTCCCAGCTCCCTCTCCCCTCCCACCATGCTCCCAAAATGCTCAGGAGATCCTGTCCCTTCCCCTTCTCTGGAGTACCATGCATGTCTCTTTTAGGATCCTCACTGCTTCCTAGCGTTTCTGGTGGTGTGAATTGTAGGCTGGCAATCCCCTGCTCCATGTCTAAAATCCATATACCAGTGAGTACATACCATGCTTGTCTTTTTGTGACTGGGTTACCTCAGGACAGTTTCTTCTAGTGTCATCCATTTGCCTGGGAATTTCAAGATTCCATTGTTTTTTCTGCTGAGTAGTATTTCATTGTGTAAATGTACAACATTTTCTCTATCCACTCTTTGGTTGAGGGGCATCTAGTTTGCTTCAAGGTTCTGGGTATTACAAATAATGATGCTGTGAACATAGTTGAACAGATGTCCTTGTTGTATGAATGTGCATCTGTTAGGTATATGCCTAAGAGTGGAATTGCTGGATCTTGTGGTAGACTGATTCCCATTTTCCTGAGGAACCTCTATACTGATTTCCAAATTGACTGTATAAGTTGGCATTCCAACCAGCAATGGAGGAGTGTTCCCCTCTCTCCACATCCTCTCCAGCATAAACTGTCCCTGGTGTTTTTTATTTTAGCCATTCTGACAGGAGTAAGATGGTATCTCAGAATTGTTTTTTGCATTTTCCTGATGGCTAAGGATGTTGAGCACTTTCTTAAGTGCCATTTTAGACTCCTCTATTGAGAATTCTGTATTTAGTTCTGTACCCCGCTTTTTAATTGGATCCTTTGGTGTTTTGGAGACTAGCTTCTTGAGTTCTTTGTAAATTTTGGATATCAGCCCTCTGTCAGATGTGGGGTTGTCAACAAGACAAAACAGCAGTCCACATAATGGGAAAAGATAGTCACCAAGTACAAATTCTTGATTCATCATGTATCACATTTTTTCAGGTTCCCTGAACCAAGTTTTCCATAGCTTTAGGTGCTTCATCATAGCAACCATTTCCTTAGGATCTTGAGCCAAACTTGCTGTGCTACAGGGTGTTGTGATTATTTTTCAAGATTTATGAAATCTCAAAGTCCTTTGAGTCAGAGATTCTATACAGAAAAGAGGGTACTTGGCTTTCAAAAACTGTAAAATGCACCAGCTATTCTAGTGGAACCAGGTAAAACAGACCCTGCATCTGGGCCTGTGTTCCAGTGCCTGGGGATCACTTGGGAACTGCACAGAGCTTCCAATCCTGGTGGGAGCCAAGCACCCCAGATTCCAGGTTTTCTTCTCCCACCAATGAGACCATGAAATCAGAGGAGCCAGGGAGACCAGGGGACCAGATGTTCCGGCAGGACCAGGTACAACAGGCCCTGCATAGGGGCCTGTGTTCCAGTGCCTAGGGATTTCCTGGGAACTGCACAGAGCTTCCAATCCTGGCAGGAGCCAAACAGCCAAACACCCCAGACTCCAGGACTTCTCTCCTACCAACAAGACCAAGAAACCAGCGGATCCAGCAAAAGGACCAGGGGACCAGGTGGGAAGCTAAGCACCCCAGATTCCTGGTCTTCTTCTCCTTCCACGGGGCCAGAATGAGGACAAGGAATAGAAGAACTACCAGATTATTGGACTTGCCAGCACCCACCAAAAGGGAACTCTGGTCCCGTAACCACCAGACCAGTAAGGGGCTCTTTCTGCACCCACTAGAAGAAGACATGGGAAAGGGACAAAACAAAAACACACTCAGCAACAGAAAAACAAATATGACACCACCAGATTCTAGAGACTCCACACCAGCAAGACTCCAAAATTCCAATGCAAACGAAGCAGAAGAGATTGACCTTAAAATCACTTTCATGAAAATGATAGAGGCCCTAAATGAGGATATAGGAAAATCCCTCAAAGAAATGGATGAAAAAACAAACCAAAAATGCAAGAAATGGAAAAAGAAACAAAGCAAAAAAGGCAGGAAATGGAAGAAGAAACAAAGCAAAAAAGGCAGGAAATGGAAGCAGAAGCAAACCAAAAAAGGCAGGAAATGGAAGAAAAAACAAACCAAAAAATACAAGAACTGGAAGAAAAAGAAAACCAAAAAATGCAAGAAATGGAAGAAAAAGCAAACCAAAAATGCAAGAAATGGAAGAAAGAACAAACCAAAAAATTCATAAAAGGCAACAAATGGAAAAAAGATAAACCAAAAATTGCAAGAAACAATGCAAACAGTGCAAGGCTTGAAAACTGAAATAGAGACAATGAAAAAAAACACAATTTGAGCAAAGGCAGGAAATAGAACAGCTGGGCAAACGGTCAGGTACTACCGATACAAGCATTACCAACAGAATACAAGAGATGGAGGAGAGAATCTCAAGTGTTGAAGACACACTAGGAAAAATGGATTCATCAACCAATGAAAATCTTAAGTCCAACAAATCCTTAACACAAAACATCCAGGAAATATGAGACACCATGAAAAGACCAAACCTAAGAAAAATAGGTATAGAAGAAGGAGAAGAAAACCACCTCAAAGGGGCAGAAAACATATTCAACAAAATCATAGAAGAAAACTTTCCCAACCTTAAGAAAGACATGCCAATGAAGGTACAAGAAGCTGACAGAACACCAAATAGAGTGGATCACAAAAACAGTCCCCTCACCACATAATAATCAAGACCCCAAGTATACAGAATAAAGAAAGAATATAAAGATCAGCTAAGGAAAAAGGCCAAGTAACATATAAAGGCAGACCTATCAGAATTACACCTGACTTCTCCATGGAAACTCTGAAAGCCAGAAGGTCATGGATAGATATTCTACCAACACTAAAAGACCATGGATGCCAGCCCAGACTACTATATCCGGCAAAGCTCTCAATCACTATAGATGGAGAAAACAAGATATTCCATGACAAAACTAGATTCAAGCAATACGTATCCACTAACTCAGCCCTACAGAAAGCATTGGAAGGAAAACTTTGGACTCCCATCCAACAATGTTAGATGCACTCTCACCCTGAACTCTTGGGGGAGGGTCTGGGCCCTGCCCTGGATGAAATAACAGACTGTCATCACCCCATGGAGGGCCTCCTCCCTGGGGAAATGAGGGGATATTGGGGGGTTGAGGGTGGGCACGGGAGGTAAAGGGAGAGGGACCTGGAACTGACTTGTGAAGCAACCTTGTTTCTTATCTAAATTTAAACTTAAAAATAAATAATAATAAAAAAGAAAAAATAAAAGACACAGAATTGGATGTGTATGGATGCAATGGTGAGACAAGTTCAGAAGAAGTTGATGGAAGAGAATGTGTATGATCAAAATACCTAGTACAAATTTCAAAAAAATAGTAAAATATTTTTAAAAGAAAAAAATATGTCATACACACAATAGAGTATTATGTTATCACAAAGAAGAAAATCATGTTGTTTGCAGAGAAAAAATGGAATTAACATTTTGTTAAGGAAAAAGGACAGATGCAGAAATTCAAATATTGTTCATTTTCTGTCCTTAGGTTAGATATAGAACAGACAGACTTTAAAGGTGAAGAGAGATTTTTAAGGAAATGTAAGAAGCCTGTGGGGAGTGAAGGGGGACACAAAAGAGAAGATAGTATGGGGGTGAGTATAACTAAAGCACATTACATGCATTTATAAAAGTATCATAATGAAACCCATAGCTTCATATAGTTAATGTATGCTAACACCTAAAAATTAAACAGCTAACAAGAGACAAAATTGTAAAACGCCTGAAAAGAAACATGAAGAAAGTAAAAGGTGTAATACAAATTTTAAGAAGCTTAGTGTCATGGGAAAACAAAGGCTCAATTAAATGAAAATACATCCTGTACTTGGGCAGGGAGTAGTTTGAAGAGAAAACAAAATGTAGAGTAAGTAAATTAATAATATCCTTTAGATATGCTAAATGTGTTAGTGTAACACTGCAATGCAAATGTTCTACAATTCATGTAAAAAAATTAGAAGACTTCTCTCTCTCTCATTTCAAATCTGATCTGATGTACACAGTGAGGTCTTTCTTCCAACCTTTGATGGTGTACAATGCATCCACATATTGACTAACAGCAACTGACACAAACATTAGCACAATCTGTTAAACTATTGTTAGAGATCTTAGGATAACTCTAAGCCAGATTTGACACATAAGGAAAATTAGCCATCTACCTAGTATACTCTCAATATAATCAGAGGAGCAAGAGGATGCACAGGCTAACATTCAAGTCATGAACTGGCTACTTGTTAAGTGTGGGGTCATGGAAGTAATCAAACTCTGAATGACAGTTGCTAAATTAGTAAGACACTAATTATGTTACAATTTTATTAGCACTAAAATTGTTACAGTTATTGTACTGTCTGGTTTTGTGTGTCAATTCCATACAAGGTACAATCATCAGAGAAGGAGCCTCAGTTGAGGAAATGAATCTATGCTCTAAGGCATTTTTTAATTGGTAATCAATGGTGGAGGGGCCAGTCCATCGCAGGTGGTACCATCCCTGGGCTGGTTGTCCTGTATTCTAGAAGAAAGGAAACTGAACATGTCAGGGGAAGCAAGCTAGTAAGCAGCACCTCTCCATGGCTTCTGCATCAGCTCCTCTCTCCAGGATCTTGCTCTGAGTTCCTGTCCTGACTTTCTTCAGTGATGAACAGCAATATGGAATTATAAGCCAAATAAATCATTTTACCACAACTTGCATTTTGGTCATAGTGTTTTGTCACAACAATAAAAATCCTAACTAAGACAATTACATTAAGAAATAATGTACATTTAGTTAATCAAATGAAATCCAATTCAGAGTAGAACATTCAACAATTACTAGCTCCTTTTTCATTTTGAAAACCTGAAAATCCTACCTTGACAAAGATATGTCTTCAGGATGATTTTCTATGATTGAAGAAGAAGTAAAACATTTTATTAGATGACATATAATCTATAAAATATAACATACCCAAAGATGATTTTTGGATAAATAATAACTATGCTGCTGATAAGTAATTAATGCATTAAGAAATCATCATCTTCCTTGAATTTAATGAATAAAAAAATAAGAATTATCAGTATTTGATATCTAAAACAAAGTGTCAATTTGTAATGACTATGCTCCTGACTGACGTATATGACTGGTAAAAAATAATGCCTTTACCAGATTTGGTACCTGTCACAACAAACAAAGAGAGCAATTTGTCTAGAATTATGGCACTAGGAACAGTTTGAAGATAGTATAAATGCTTTATATACTTTTGTATGACACAACAAAGCTTTTTCAGACAGCCATTTGCATCTATGTAGTTAAGGAGGAAACATCCAATCGCAGAGAACTAGAGTCAAGGAGCATTGTGCTTTTCAATGCTCTCTCCCAACGATGGAAACTGATCAGGACAATGTTATTTACAAAGACTTGCAAAATATCAGAGAAGAGAGCTTTGGTGAAATCAGTGTGGCCCACCTTCCCTGATATCCTCAGGACAGGTGGGAATGAGCTCTTTTAGATCTGGCTGTGATTTTCATTCTTGTCTGCGATGCAACCTGGCAGAAACTCACTTGCTATTTTTTGCCACCCTTGCAAGTAACCACTGTAAATATCATTGCCTTAAGAACATATCCAGATCTCTGGAGATGCTTTTTGTTCTCACAGAGTGAGGCAGGGCAGACAGCGCTACTATTCTCCGGAGGATGGAGGCCCGGGGATGCTGTTCTGTATCCTGTTATGCAAGCAGCAAGCGGCCAAATTAGTGCTGAGAGTGGAAATTCTTCAGCTCTGTGAAGTTCAGCTCTGTCACTTTTAGGCCCTCTAAGCCGCAAGACATGCTGACCGTTCAAGGAGTCACCGGAAGACTGCTCTCCAGTCAAATAAGTTTTGCAATTAAACAGACATATCATTTCATCTTCTGCCTGTCCTTCTGAGCTTGTGCTCTGATACCTTGCAAGTCTTTATGTATAGTCCCATCTGCCAAAAAACAGCCCTTCACTTTCCCCAAATTCCAAAGCAATGTATTTATAGCTTATCTTCTGAGGGGCTGGGTGTGGTGGCTCACACCAGTAATCCTAGCACTCAGAAGGTTCAAAATGTGGCTAATGAATTTTGATGCAAGCTGGAACCAGCTGACATAGTATTTTTGTCAGAGTATAGAACTTTTTGATATTGACCCCTTTTCTTTTTTATATTGTATTTTTTATTTTTAAATTTAAATTTAAATTAGAAACAAGGTTGCTCCACATGTCCATTCCAGGTCTCTCTCCCTTTCCCTCCCCTCCTTCTGTGCCTTCCCACCAACTCCCCCAATACCCCCTCATTTCCCCAGGAAGGTTGAGGCCCTCCATGGGGGTGTATTGACCCCTTTTCTTCTTTCTGTCCTGAAAGGACCCAATGTTCATTTTGTCCTGCTTAGGACCAACAAGATGGCTCAGTGTTTGCCACTAAGTCTGATCACATGAGTTCAATCCCCAGAACCCAGACCATGAAGTAGATAATAGACTCCCACAAGTTGTTCTCTGACACCACATACATCAGCCTAACAACAAAATAAATATTTTTAAAATCTGGATGTGTAATGTAATAATATGACAGGGATGCTGGACAAATGGTTCAGCAGTTAAGAGTATCACTGGCTGCTCTTCTAAAGGACCTGAGTTTAATTCCCAGAACCCACAAAGCAGCTCATAACTGTAACTCCAGTTCCAGGGGATCCTACATCCTCATATAGACATACATGCAGGCAAAACACCA
Source organism: Mesocricetus auratus (assembly GCF_017639785.1). Lineage (NCBI taxonomy): Eukaryota > Metazoa > Chordata > Mammalia > Rodentia > Cricetidae > Mesocricetus > Mesocricetus auratus. The sequence goes on along the minus strand of NW_024429210.1, from coordinate 58,576 downwards.
ATGCACATAAAAATAAATCAATCACTAAAAATAGTATGCCAGGATCTCTTGAAGCCTAAAGACTGACACCATGAAATCTGCAGGCTGAAGGGAAAGCCTAACTTCTCACTTATTTCCTATTCCTCTCACAGTTTCTCTGTCAAGTGACCATGAGATCTGGAGTGAGAAGAATTGTTTTGTTTTAATATGATGACATCAACAGTGGAACAGTAACAGTAACTTAGTTTCCTCAAAAAACCTCTGACCAAGTACATTCTAGATTTCTTTTTTTAAAATTCATGCTTTGATTAAAAGTAGCCCCTTACTGGTTGAAGCCAACATGATTTGCTGGTTGTTTTTGAAATGATGCTAAATTTCAGCTTAAAGAGGTATCATACTGATAAACATATTCATGGAATTATATGCATAGTTCTTTGAGAGTAATATATGTTCTTATATGTTGATATAGGGTGTGTACACCTTAACACATTCTAATTTATTGGTATGTACAAATTGTTTTCTTTTAAAATAATTCATGGTAGAACCAAGCAGTCTTCCACTGTGATTATGGATTAACATTCTCATAATTTTGTCATTTTTCTATCTATTTTGGAGTTCTGTAACTAGGTGCATACAAGATTGCATGTCTTTTTGTGAGAAGTGTTCCTTCTTACAAAAAGACCACATTTTTTTCTTCACAAACTACTATAATGCCTTGATAATAAATGGTAAAAGGCTATGTAGTGCTTCTCACAGACAAGCAGGAATGTCTTATGAGTATCTACTGAGTACTGTGAATAAGCACTGAAGTGTTATTATTCCCCGTTTACCAATAAAAATTAATATGGCACACATCAGTCACTAGCCTGAGTTCTCTAACTAATAGTATAGCACTGATTTGAACATAAGACAGCCTATTAGCTTAATACTAGTCCATGTACTGAGTACGCTCTGGGAATTGTTGTATAGGTATTTCCTGAATTGAAAGAGTCTCTCCTAGAGTAAACAAAGATGCCCTAAATGATATTGGAAGAAGAAGCTATTGAAACAGGAAAACTTATCAAACATTCAGGACTCAAAATGCTCAGGGGCCATTCCCCAGGTTATGAATAGTAAATAATTGCTGCTAAAGAGAGTGCTTGTATGTAAGGTATGGAACAGCCAATAAATGGGGAAGGGACCCCCCCTTAAAAGGACCTATCGACACTGCACATATACAGAACTTTAAAGGATGAATTGTGGAATCGAATTGAAAACCCTGATATTAACCCACACACCTAATAACACTTGATTTTTGACAATAAGCTAAAATTATACAATGGATAAATGATAGCTCCTTCAACAAATAGTGGTGGCATAACTGGATATTGGCATGTGGAAGACTGCCATGCACAAAATTTAAGTTCAAATGAATCAAAGAACTCAATATAAATCCAGTCACACTAAATCTCTTAGAAGAGAAAGTAGGAGGTACCCTTGAACGAATTGGTACAGGAGACTGCTTCCTGAACATGACACGAGTAGCACATAGACTGAGATCAACAATTAATAAATGGGACCTCCTCAAACTGAGAAGCTTCTGTAACTCAAAGGACACAGCAAGACAAAAAGGCAAACCACAGAATGGGAAAAGACATTCACTAACCCCACATCTGTCAGAGGGCTGATCTCCAAAATCTACAAAGAGCTCAAGAATCTATTCTCCAAAACACCAAAGGACCCAATTAAAAAGTGGGCTACAGAACTAAATATAGAATTCTCAATAGAGGAGTCTAAAATGGTTGAGAGGCACTTGAGAAAGTGCTCAACATCCTTAGCCATTTGGGAAATGCAAATCAAAACAACTCTGAGATACCATCTCACTCCTGTCAGAATGGCTAAAATCAAAGAAACCAAGGACAATTTATGCTGGAGAGGATGTGGTAAAAGGGGAACACTCCTCCATTGCTGGTGAGAGTGCCAACTTGTTCAGCCACTTTGGAAATCAGTATGGAGATTCCTCAGAAAAATGGGAATAAACCTACCACAAGACCCAGCAAGTCCACTTTTAGGCATATTTCCAAAAGATGCCCATCCATACAAGGATGCCTGCTCCACTATGTTCATAGCAGCATTATTTGTAATAGCCAGAACTTGGAAGCAACCTAGATGTCCCTCAACCAAAGAGTGGATAGAGAAAATGTGGTACATTTACACAATGGAGTACTATTAGGCAGAAAAAAACCAATGGAATCCTGTGATTTGCCGACAAATAGATGGCACTAGAAGAAACCATCCTGAGTGAGGTAACGCAGTCACAAAAAGACAAACATAGTATGTAGTCTCATATATGAATTTTAGGCATAGATCTGGGGAGTTCCAGCCTACAATCCCATGGCCAGAGAGTCTGGGAAACAGAACTTTCATTCAGTGGCTGATGGAAGCAGAGGCAGACTCCCACAGCTAAGCACTGAGCTGAACTCAAGAAATCCAGTGACAGAGAGGGAGGACTGATGACCAAAGGGGTTAAGAATGGGCTGGTTTAACCCCTAGAAACAGCTGACCTGACAAGGGTTAGCTCTTGAATACCAGGCCGATGCCTGGGAATCCAGCATGGGACTGATCAAGACCCCCTTAATGTGGGTGTCAGTGAGCAGGCCTAGTTAATCTATTGAGCCTTGGGTAGTAGATCAGTATTTATCCCCGGGTATACAAATGGACTTTGGACTCCCATCCAACAATGAGAGATGCACTCTCACCCTGGACTCTCGGGGGAGAGTTTAGGCCCTGCCCTGGATGAAATGACAGACTATGGACAACCCCATGGAGGGCCTCACCCTCCCTGGGGAAATGAGGGGATATTGGGGGCTTGGTGGGAGGGCAGGGGAGGAGGGGAGGGAAAGGGTGAGGGACCTGGAATTGACATGTGGAGCAACCTTGTTTCTAATTTAAATTTAAAAATAAAAAATGAAAAGTAAAAAAAGAGCACTGGCTGCTCTTCCAGAGAACCCCGGTTCAAATCCCAGAACCTACATGGCTGCTCACAACCATATATAATGAGATCTGATGCCCTTGTCTGGCCTGTAGGCATGCATGGAACTGAACACTGTATATATGATAAATAAATAAATCTTTAAAAAAAGAAATGTGGGGGGATTCCTTGTCTTTGGTGGAATGGAACAAATCAAAATAATTAGGGAAGGTTCAGTTTCTGCATAAGTTGTTGTGAAAGTTCATGTCCATCACTAGGCAGTGCTTCAAAATAATTATTGCTTATACCGTGAATCCAACACAACACAGAGATTTCCAACGTAGTCTGACTACAGCATGAAACAATATGTACAAAACAAGGAAGACAAAATAATGATCTCTGGAGTGGTAGACATTGTCACAGAGCACAAAATACAGGAGAATGAAGTCAGCACCAATACATTAGGATAAACTGATGACTGGTGTGTCCACACATTGTCATATTTTCATTGCTGTGAAAGTGATTATTCAAGAAATAAATTAATGAAACTGTAACATGAATAAAACACCATTAGTTTATGTTATATGAGCTACATATATCTGACACATTCTAGATTTTCTGGAAGAATTCTACATATGTAATTGTAGTTTCCTAGAGAATACGCCATTTATAATACTTTTTCATAACTGTGTGAGTTATGCTTAGGCAATGTATTGAATATGCACTTTCATAAGCCAGAGAAACAACAGAGTTCTCAGAGGGAATCCATGCCATATATTGTGGAAATGAGCTGGTCTCTGGGGGAATTGGACAACAGTAAGTCTCAATATTCATCTGCTTTATTGGAAACATAATTTCATTGAGAATATATGTCCTGATCAAAATGAACTGGCAAGAACAAACTAGAAGGAAGTCCACACTGTGAAAACACTATATATTTGAAGACTCAATTAAAACTCTCATAAGAAGCAATGGCAAACAAATGGCACTGGAAATAAACTGAGGCAAAAAATATGAGAAGGGGAGAAATAAATATGAGCAACATAAATATATAGCATTTGTATAAGAAATTCCACATACCTACTAAGCACAGATCTACTTACCCAGACCCAGCCATCTCTTCTAATGGATTTTCTATGAGTTTCTGTCTCATGGAAAACAACATGCTCTAGTAGCTCCTAGAATCTCTCTTGAGGATTTGAATTAAAACTATTACCAAACATCATTTACTTGCTGCAAGCACTATCACTATCTGCAGAGCCTCAGAAAGGAGAAGAGTATCCACTCCCATCTCTGTTACACAGATACTCAAGAAGACGGGAGAGATGAAAATGTTGAGTTTCTATCTTGCTGAATTCAGGTGGTCTACCCAGCAGTCAAGTTATACAGTGAGATCTTGGGCTGTGCCAGACTCTTCTATACAACTAAAGCAAGGAAGAAATGGGAAAAGGAAAGCTGTACTAACTCAACTCTCGATAAAATTCCCCTGATGCCGAGTATGACACCTTGATATTACCAGCAAGGTTCACAAAGATGCTGGGCTTTCTACTTAAATTAACAAACAGAAGCTGTAATGAATGTCAAGTAAAAGCTACTTCATCAAAGGGTACTGGGGGCTTAATTGACAGCCTGGGCTGAGAACTATTTGGGAAACATTAACTCCCACACTGCTGAATGCATCTGAGCCATGTGTTGTCCATGTCAGCGTTTCAGGTTTTTTGTAGAGGAAGCCATTCAGATTGGATTCCACAACTCTGACTTTTGATTGGTTATGTTCTTCTGTATTGGTGACTATTGCAAACAGACATTGGGGATAATGCTGGATTAGTAATGCAGTAGTTGTAGGGTTAAAGAGGCAGAGAACACTGTGATTAAGTTAGATTTATTAACAGGTGCTAATCAATAAAGTACACTCACAATAGATAATGGGACTGTAATGCCACCACTGAGTTTCTGCTCCTGTAGTTCCCAATGACAGTCAGGAAGGTCCCATGAAAGTCACCAAGCCATGGCCTCAGAAAGCCTCAGCAAGCCCTTCTCATTACCCATTTTATTGGGTAATGTATCTCTAGAGAAGACCATGCCCATTGGGCCAAGCAGCCCCATACAATTGGGTATTGAACTTAATTCCTAGAGTTTTTTCCCATTTTAATCTAAAATAAAAAGAAAAATCTTAATTCTAACAATAATAAAAACTATATATAGTAAGAACAATTCTTAAGTAAGTCATACATCTTAGATGTGCAGACCATAGGTAATAGGTGATATACAGATAACCACGATAACTGTTATTTCCTGAAGAATTTAGACTTGTCCCTGATATATCTTTAGCTAAAATTCATGAGGATCATAACTGTAACTATCAAGTCTTCAGAGTCTTGAGAAAAAAATGTTACCTGAATAAGCAGGAAGTGCAAGCAAGCATCTTTTTAAGAAATGCAAGAAATAACACAAATAGCAGGCTGCTTGGACAGTCACTCAAGGTATCTCTACAACACTGGGGCCAATTTTGGCTGATATTCCTGGAAACTCAGACAGACCCTTTACAGATGCAGGAAACTTTGAAGGACAGTCATACCATGTCTTGGCAAAGTTTGGCAGTTGCTTTTTTGTGTTCTGTTTGTCTGGATTGAACACCATACTTACCATCAGCAGTTGAGGCAAGGGATTTTTTTCCAATAGGCTAGTTTTGGGCCAAGAAGAAAACAAATTACACATGGAGTTTCTTCAGTGCCCATAATACTCTCAGGAGTAGATCAGTGCTGCCAGGAGCAGCCATATTTAACATCAAAAGGATTCTAAGTAAGTAAAACATTTCAAATGCCATATTCTGTGTGGTTTTAAAGCATTTGAAACTTACGTGTCTATTTGGATTATGTCTCTATGCACCTAGAAAACCTAGCTGACATGTCTAAGTTTGGTAAACATGGGTGATTATTAACCCATAATTCTTATTAACCTATATAGCTTAAGGACCAATGCTTCACTCTATAAAAGTAACCAAGCTGTAGAGGTATTACTGTAGGGAAAAGGGTCCAGCCAAAGAAACACACTGTGAGCAGAGCCAAAGAAACACACTTTGGCCCTGCAACCAGAACCAGTGCCTGACCCTGAAACCAGTGCCAAAGAAACACAGTTTGTCCCTAGAATCAGAGCCAGTGAAAGAAATACACCCTGGCTCTAAAACTAGAACCAAAAAGCTAAAAAGGACCAATGAAAGAAACACACTTTGGCCCTGAAACCAGAGTCAAATCTGACCCTAACCCTGTGCAGAAAACGAACCAATCCCTGAACAGGAATTCTAGCCAATGTGAGCTCAGCATTGAAATCTGATCAATCCCCACCCTGGAAACACTATATAAACCCCGTGTCTGCTCTGCTTGTGGTTGTTAATACTACCCGCTGTCCTCTGACACTCTGGCAAAGGGCAGCCACTCTTCTGGATTCTTCCCTCCCAATAAACTCCTATGATGAGCTTTTGGGGAAGACCTTCTTTGAAGTGGAGCAGAGATGACCCTGGGCAGAGCCAGCAGAGCTGTAACACTTCTGCCAGGGAAACCTTCCCTTGGCAGAACAGAGTTGTTACACTCCACTCTCCACTCCCCCTGGAGTAGAGCTGAACTGTAGCAATTTCGCCCAGGAAACTGTCTCCTGCTGGAGCAAAACTGGGCAAACATCCCCAGCTAGAAGACCCACTCCTGCTGGAGTAGAGCAGATACACTGGGGAAGCCTTTCTCTGAGGCAGGATTGTAAGCTTCTATGCTTACTGTGGCCTGTGGTAGTCACTGGCTCCTGAGCTCCAGGATACTTTTCCATCTGAGCTGTGTAACACTTAGTATTCTGTGACTCCCGAGTGCCAGGATACGTATCCTACCTGATCTGCTCTAAATACTTACAATTGCTTTATACAAAATTAGAAACAGATGTACAATTTAATGACATTAACCTCAAAATTGTGATAAAATATGAAAACATCTTAACCAGAGCAAGAAACATATAGGGCAATATGACAAAATAACCTTCATTTGCATTAATATCCAAAAATATCCTAAACAGAAGTAGAAACATATAGAATAAAAATAACTTTGAATTTGTATCAATAAACCAAAATCCATACCGAAGTAAATTATTTAAAACTGATAATTTGTTTGTTTTAGTTTATAAGTAGATTTATTAGTTTACAAGCAGATTCAATAACCTACCTTTTAATTCTATCATATCTACCACCCCTTTTTATTTCAAGTGAGATCCCCAAGTCTAATCTCTATTGTTCTGCCTCATCCCCATAACAATTTATTACCAATCCCCTACAGATGATATTTGTACATAATCTTGAGAAAAACTAAAAACCATCCTCTGTATCTATTGAGAAAGGGAGCGTTGTCTTCTTAGAGAATTACTTTCTGTTGTCTGGGGGGAGGGCAATGGTGTCTCTATGAGACCTTGCTCTCCATATTGTTAAGTGTGTTCTTTCCTTGTTGTCTACACATCTCTTTCTCTAATTTGTGTAGGTGGAGCTTGTGCTTCAGGGGGTCTCTCTTTCTCCAACTGGTATAGTTGGGGACTGTGGCTCTGTCAACTGCTCCTTCAAGCACAAGTAGAAAAGAGCCTTGGCGAATGCTCCTTGCGGTGGAAGTGGGCCCAAGGCTCAGGTGGTTGCTCTTTGTCGTGCAGGTGGCACTACTATTCTGCTCCCATTGGAGGTGTAGGTGGGGCTGAGGGTCTAGTTGTTGATGTAGCAGTGGGTTACCTCTACCCAAGAAATGACAGTGGATGCTGACTGGGACACAGGTGCTCTCTCCTGGAGGAACTCCTTGTGATCATTTCTGGAAGCTACTGCTGAAAACGGATCCTGTGGTCTCACCTGTCAGAGACTTCTTGCTCCTGGACCTGAGGCTCATGCTTCCCTGTGACACTGCACCTGGGTCTGATGCTCATGGCTCCCTCTGATGACGCTCCAGAGCCTGAGACTCAGGCCTTCCCCTGATACTGCTTCTATACTGCTAGTTTAGGCCTACCTCTGATGCTGCTTCCAAGTCTGTGACTCAGGCCTCTCTTGTTGCTTCCAGGCTGGGCTTTGTGCCTTCCACTGAAGCTTCTCTAGGCCTGAGGCTCAGGCCTCCCTGTGACACTGATCCAGGTCTGAAGCTTGGGCCTCCCTCTGCTGCTGCTTTTAGGCTGGGGTTTGGGCCTCTCACTGATGCTGCTCCAGGCCTTCAGTTCCCCTTGTCATCTTTTATGGTTTGAACCAGATTACCTAGCTCTTGAGTTGTTACTCCAGTGGTGGGCATAGATAGGCAATGTTTCCCAGCAATTTTTTTTTTTTTGGTTTTTCGAGACAGGGTTTCTCTGCTGCTCTGGAGGCTGTCCTGGAACTAGCTCTTGTGGACCAGGCTGGTCTTGAACTCACAGAGATCTGCCTGCCTCTGCCTCCCGAATGCTGGGATTAAAGGCATGTGCCACCAACGCCCGGCTTTCCCAGCAATTCTTGAAAGTCATTTAGAGTCTATAATTGATCTTTCCTGATTTGTACCTTTTGGGGTTGAATTTTTTTGTATATGTATTTTGTATCATCAAGAATTAATAGAGTCGGGCTGGAGAGATGGCTCAGCGGTTAAGAGCACTGACTGCTCTTCCAGAGGTCCTGAGTTCAATTCCCGGCAGCCACATGGTGGCTCACAACCACCTTGGATGAGATCTGGTGCCCTCTGCTGGCATGCAGCCAGAAGACTGTATATACAATAAATAAATAATTAAACAAATAAAATAAAAATTACATATAGGAACAAATAAAAGGATCTTTAAATTAAAAATATAATTAATAGAGTCTCCTATTTGAATTTTTTTCAGGAGCTGTTGTAATTCTCAGCAAGGAAAAACTTTCTTTACTTCTTTAAACATTTTTTCTAAAGTATCTACATTTAAATCAGCTAATAGGATAGCATCCATATAATGGTAAATTATATATTGAGCAGACTCTACACAAATAATTTCCAGTGGTTGATCTACAAAATTTTGGAACAGGCTTGGGCTATTTAATATCACTTGTAAGACAATCTTCCATTGATACCCCTTAACATGTTGAGAATTATAAGTAGGTACTATGAAAGCAAAAATTTCCCTATCCTTTCCTTGTAGAGTTATAACGAAGAAGCAGCCTTTTACATCAATAACTACAATAGACCTTCTTTCGGGTAACAGAAAAGGCATGTTATAGAGAGCCCACCAGCTGAATTACTTTTTTATGAATCACAAATCTGTCAGCATTTTCCATTTTCCCGATTTTTAAAATAACTAATATGGGAGAACCCCAAATACTGGATGATGTTTCAATATATTGTGCATTTCACTGCTCCTGTACCAGCTGTTCTAAGGCCTGTAATTTTTCTGATGTCAAAGGCCATTGCCATTGCACCACCGAGACAGGTTGGTCAATTAATCATTGGTACTTCTCAAAGTCCAACAGCAATCAGTCCCTGTTTTTGTACAACCAGAATGGTAGGTGACTCTCCCCTTCACACCTCCATTCTCTCCCCCCTCCCTCTGTGCTCCCAAATTTCTCAGGGGTTCTTGTCCTCCTCCCCTTCTTCAGGGGATCATGCATTCTTTTCTTGGGGTCCTCCTTGTTTCCTAGTTTCTCTGGTGGTGTGGATTATAGGTTGGCAGTCCTTTCTAGTATGTCTAATATCAATATATGAGCGAGTACATACCCTGCTTGTCTTTCTGTGATTCGGTTACCTCACTCAGTGTGTTTTCTTCCACTTTTATCCATTTGTGTGTGAATTTGAAGATATCATTGGTTTTTTTCCTCTGAGTAGTACTCCATTGTGTAAATACACCATATTTTCTGTATCCACTCTTCAGTTGTGGAGCATCTATGTTGCTTCCAGGTTCTGACTATTACAAATAATGCTGCTATGAACATAGTTGAACAGGTGTCCTTGTAGTATGAATATGCATCTTTTGGGTATAAGCCTAAGAGTAGAATTACTGAGTCTTGTGGTAGACTGAGTCCCATTTTCCTAAGTAATCTCCAAACTGATTTCTAAAGTGGCTGTAAAAGTTGGCACTGCCACCAGCAGTGGAGGAGTGTTCCCCTTTCTCCACATCCTCTCCAGCATAAACTGTCATTGGGGTTTTGATTTTAACCATTTTGACAGGAGTAAGATGATATCTCAGAATTGTTTTGATTTACATTTCCCTAGTGGCTAAGGATGTTGAACACTTTCTTAAGTATCTCTCGGCAATTTTAGACTCCTCTATTGAGAATTCTCTATTTAGTTCTGTACCCCACTTTTTAATCTGATCCTTTGGTGTTTTGGAGACTTACATCTTTAGTTCTTTGTCAGTTTTGGAGATCAGCCCTCTGTCGGATGTGGGGTTGACTGCCTTGTTGACTGTCTTTTTGTCCTGTTGACTGTGTCCTTTGCCTTACAGAAGCTTCTCAGTTTCAGGAGGTCCCATTTATTAATTGTTGATCTCAGTATATGTGCTACTGGTGTTATGTTCATGAATTGTTCTCCTGTACCAATTTGTTAAAGGGTACCTCCCACTTTCTCTTCTAAGAGGTTCAGTGCGTCTGGATTTATGTTGAGGTCTTTGATCCATTTGGACTTAAGTTTTGGGCATGGTGATAGACATGGATCTATCTGCAGTCTTCTACATGCCAGAATCCAGTTCTGCTAGCACCATTTGTTGAAGATGCTTTCTTTTTTCCATTGTATAATTTTAGCTTCTTTGTCAAAGATTAGGTGTTCAGATGTGTATCAGGTGTTCAATCAATTCCATTGGTGTTCCTGTCTATTTTTGTTCCAATACCAAGTTGTTTTCAGGACTCCAGATCTATAATAGAGATTGAAGTCAGGGATGGTGATGCCTCCAGATGTTTGCTTTGTTGAATGAGGTTGTTTTGGCTATCCTGGGTCTTTTGCTTTTCCATATGAAGTTGAGAAATATTCTTTCAAAGTCTGTGAAGAAATGTGATGGGATTTTGATGGGGATTGCATTGAATTTGTAGATTTCTTTTGGCAGGATTTTCATTTTTACTACATTGATCTTACCTATCCAGGAGCACGCGAGATACTTACAATTTCTGGTGTCTTCTTTAGTTTCTTTATTTAAAGACTGAAAGTTCTTGCTACAAAGGTCATTCACTTGTTTGGTTAATATTACCCCAAGGTATTTTATGTTGTTTGAGGCAATTATAAAGTGTGATGTTTCTCTGATTTCTTTCTCAGCCCTCTTATTGTCTGTATATAGTAGGGTTACTGATTTTCTTGAGTTGATCTTGTATCCTGTCACTTTGCTGAAGGTGTTTATCAGCTCTAGGAGTTTCCTTGTAGAGTGTTTTGGGTCACTTATGTAAACTATCATATCATCTGCAAATAATGAAAGTTTGACCTTTTCCTTTCCAATTTTTATCCCCTTGATCTCCTTTTGTTGTCTTATTGCTCTAGCTAGAACTTCAAGTACAATTTTGAAGAGGTATGGAGAGTGGACAGCCTTGTCTTGTTCCTGATTTTAGAGGAATTGCCTTGTGTTTCTCTCCATTTAGTTTGATGTTGGCCATTGGTTTGCTATATATAGCTTTTATCATGTTTAGGTATATTCCTGTTATCCAAGATCTCTCCAAGACCTTTATCACGAAGGGGTGTTGGATTTTGGCAAAGGCTTTTTCAGCATCTAGTGAGATGATCATGTGATCTTTGTTTCTCAGCTTGTTTATATTATGGATTACATTGATAGATTTTTCTATCTCTGCATCCCTGGGATGAAACCTACTTGATCATACTTCTGACACCAGATAAAGAGGATATTCAATACTATAAGGAAAACAATATATATATTTACCAGAGAGAGTGTCACACAAGCTAAGATTTAAAAGCATGGCTAACTTCCAAGAGAAAAGAGAGGCTTCTTTTTCTTTCACTTCCTTTTATATCTACCTGTGTTAGTTTACATGTCCCCACCCTCATGGGCAGATAGCTTTGTGGGGTTCACTCCTACAATAGTAGATGATTATTCTGATGTGTTCTTGGAATAAATTTGCCAGTATTTTATTGAGTATTTTTGCCTCAATGTTCATGAGGGAAGTTGGTCTGAAGTTCTCTTTCTTTGTTGTGTCTTTGTTTGGCTTGGGGATCAAGGTCATTAAAGCCTCGTAAAAAGAGTTTGGAAAGGCGAGTCCAGCTTCAGGTGAGATTGGGACTCTGGCGGGGACCGCCTGCGCAACACCCATCCCCTTGATCTTCCGGGGCCCCTCCGGACATCCAGAGGACCCGCCCACACAGGAAAGACATCAGCCCTTCCAGGCCCCAAACTCTGTGACAGCATCCACAGCCTCAGCTTCAGGAAGGAAGGAGACCAGTGGAGATGGAAAGACCCCACCAGCACCCACTGGAAGAAGAGATGGGAAGAAGACAGAATAAGAGCTCACTCAGCAATAGAAACACCAACATGACCCCCACCAGAATCTAGGGATCCAACACCAGCAAGACCCGAAAAGCACTACATAGATGAAGAAGAGGAGACAGGCCTTAAAAATTATTACATGAAGATGATGGAGACCCTCAAAAAAGAAATGAGGAAATCCCTTAAAGAAATAGAAGAAAAAACAAACAAAAAATCCATGAAATGGGGGAAAATTCAAGAAATAAACAAATCTCTCAAAGAATCTAAAGAGCACCAAGAAAAAACAACCAAAAAAATTAAGGAAACAACTAAAACAGTTTAAGGATTGAAAGCTGAAATAGAAACGATAAAGAAAACACAGAATGAAGGGATGCTAGAAATAGAAAAGCTGGGTAAACGATCAGGAACGACAGATGCAAGTATCACCAATAGAATACAAGAGATAGAAGAGAGAATCTCAGGTGTAGAAGACTCATTAGAGGATATAGATTCGTCAAGCAAAGAAAATCTCAAAACCAACAAATCCCTAACACAAAATATCCAGGAAATATGGGACACCGTTGAAAAGCCAAACCTGAGAATAATAGGTATAGAAGAAGGCAAAGAAATACAACTCAAAGGTACAGAAAACATATTCAACAAAATCATAGAAGAATACTTCCCTAACCTAAAGAAAGATATGCCTATGAAAATATAAGAATCTTACAGAACACCAAATAGGCTTGACCAGAAAAAGAAGTCACCTCGCCATATAATAATCAAAACATCAAACCAACAGAGTAAAGAGAAAATATTAAGAGCAGCTAAAGAAAAAGGCCAAGTAACATACAAAGGCAGACCTATCTGAATTACACCTGACTTCTCAATGGAAACGATGAAAGCCAGAAGATCCTGGACAGATGTCCTACAAACGCTAAGGGAACAAGAATGCCAGCCCAGACTACTATATCCAGCAAAGCTCTCAATTACCATAGATGTAGAAAACAAAATATTCCATGACAAAGCCAGATTTAAACAATACGTATCCACGAATCCAGCCCTACAGAAAATGCTAGAAGGAAAACCTAGAGCCAAGGAAGATAACTACATTCAAAAAGACACAGGCAATATATAATCCCACTTTACAAAACAACAAAAGAAAAAGGGAGGAGAAAGTACATGAAATAACTTCACTAACAATAAATCAAGCACAAACAAGGATCATCAATCAATGGTCATTAAAATCCCTCAATGTCAACGGCCTCAACTTGCCTAAAAAAGACACAGACTAGCAGAATGGATACGAAGACAGAACCCTTCCTTCTGCTGCATACAAGAAACACATCTCAACATCAAAGACAGACGTTATCTCAGAGTAAAGGGTTGGGAAAAGATCTTCCAATCAAACGGTCCCATGAAACAAGAGGGTGTAGCAATCCTAATATCTAACAAATTAGACTTCAAATTAAAATCAATCAAAAAAGATGAAGAAGGACACTTCATATTCATCAAAGGAAAAGTACATCAAGACGAAGTCTCAATTTTAAACATCTACGCCCCAAATACAAAGGCACCTACATTCGTGAAAGAAACATTACTAAAGCTCAAAATGCACATAAAATCTCACACACTAATAGTAGGAGACTTCAACACTCCACTCTCACCGCTAGACAGGACCTCCAGACAGAAACTTAACAAAGAAACAAAAGAACTAATAGAAGTTATGACCCAACTGGGTTTAACAGACATCTATAGAACATTCCAACCAAATACAAAGGGATATACCTTCTTCTCGGCACCACATGGAACCATCTCTAAAATTGACCACATAATAGGAAACATAGCAAATCTCCACAGATACAAAAAAATGGAATAACCCCCTGCATCTTATCAGACCACCATGCATTAACATTAGAATTCAACAATAACACAAATCGCAGAAACCCTACAAACTCATGGAGATTGAACAATGCACAATTGCACCATCCCTGGGTAAAGGAACAAATAAAAAAAGAAATTAAAGACTTCCTCGATTTCAATGAGAATGAAGACACAACATACACAAACTTATGGGACACTTTGAAAGCAGTGCTGAGAAGAAAGTTTATAGCACTAAGTGCCCACATGAAAAAACTGGAGAACAGTCATACTAGAGAATTAATAGCACAGCTGAATGTTCTAGAACAAAAAGAAGCAAACTCTCCCAGGAGGAGCAGGCGCCAGGAAATAATCAAATTGAGGGCTGAAATCAATCAAGTAGAAACCAGGAAAACACTGAGAAGAATCAATGAAACAAAGAGTTGGTTCTTTGAGAAAATCAACAAAATAGACAAACCTCTGTCCAAACTAACCAAAAGACAGAGAGAGAGAGCATGCTAATTAACAAAATGAGGAATGAAAAGGGGGACATAACAACGGACTCTGAGGAAATCCAGAGAATCATCAGGGCATACTTTGAAAATCTGTACTCCACAAAATTTGAAAATTTAAAGGAAATGGACAATTTCCTGGATAGATATCAGTTGCCAAAACTAAATCAAGAACAGATAAACACTCTAAACAGACCTATAACCCCGAATGAAATAGAAGCAGTCATCAAAAGTCTCCCAAACAAAAAAAGCCCAGGCCCAGATGGCTTCAGTGCAGAATTCTACCAGAAATTCAAAGAAGAGCTAATGCCAATACTCCTCAAAGTATTCCACACAATAGAAGCAGGAGGCTCACTGCCAAACTCTTTCTACGAGGCTACAATTACCTTGATACCCAAGCCACACAAAGACACAACTAAGAAAGAGAACTATAGACCAATTTCCCTCATGAACATCGATGCAAAAATACTCAATAAAACACTCGCAAACCGGATTCAAGAACACATCAGAAAAATCATCCACCATGATCAAGTAGGCTTCATCCCAGGAATGCAGGGATGGTTCAACATTAGAAAATCTATCAATGTAATCCACCATATTAACAAACTGCGAAAGAAAAACCACATGATCATCTCACTAGATGCTGAAAAAGCCTTTGACAAAATCCAGCACCCTTTCATGATAAAGGTCCTAGAGAGATCAGGGATAACAGGAACGTACCTGAATATATTAAAAGCACTATACAGTAAACCAACAGCTAACATCAAACTAAATGGAGAGAAACTCAAAGCAATTCCTCTAAAATCAGGAACAAGACAAGACTGTCCACTATCTCCATATCTCTTCAATATTGTACTTGAAGTTCTAGCTACAGCAATAAGATAACAAAAGGAGATAAAGGGGATACAAATAGGAAAAGAAGAAGTCAAACTTTCACTATTTGCAGATGATATGATAGTTTACATAAGTGACCCAAAAAACTCCGCAAGGTTACTCCTAGAGCTGATAAACACCTTCAGCAATGTGGCAGGATACAAGGTAAACTCAAAAAAATCAGTGGCCCTATTATATACAGATGATGAATTGACTGAGAAAGAAATCAGAGAAACATCACCCTTTACAATAGCCAAAAACAGCATCAAATATCTGGGGATAATGTTAGCCAAGGAAGTGAAAGACCTGTATATCAAGAACTTTGTGTCTTTTAAAGAAATAAGTCAAAGAAGATATTAGAAAATGGAAAGATCTCCCATGCTCATGGATTGGATTATAGGATCAACATAATAAAAATGGCAATCTTGCCAAAAGCAGTCTACAGATTCAATGCAACCCCTATCAAAATTCCATCACAATTCTTCAAGGACCTGGAAAGAACATTAATCAACTTTATATGGAAAAACAAAAGGCCCAGGATAGCCAAAACAACCCTATACAATAAAGGAACTTCAGGAGGCATCACCATACCTGATTTTAAGCTCTATTATAGAGCTTTAGTCCTGAAAACAGCTTGGTATTGGCACAAAAATAGGCAGGTAGACCAATGGAACCGCATCGGAAGCCCTAATTTTAACCCACACACCTATGAACACTTGATTTTTGACAACGAAGCTAAAACTGTACAATGGAAAAAAGAAAGCATCTTGAACAAATGGTGCTGGCGTAACTGGGTACTGGTATGCAGAAGACTGCAGATAGATCCATGTTTATCGCCTTGTACAAAACTTAAGTCCAAATGGATCAAAGATCTCAACATAAATCCAGTCACACTGAAACTTTTAGAAGAGAAAGTGGGAGATACTCTTCAACGAGTTGGTACAGGAGACCACTTCCTAAACATAACACCAGTGGCACAGGCACTGAGATGGACAATTAACAAATGGGATCTTCTGAAACTAAAAAGCTTCTGTAAGGTAAAGGACACGGTCAAAAAGACAAAAAGGCAGGCCACAGAATGGGAAAAGATATTCACTAACCCTACATCTGACAGAAGGCTAATCTCCAAAATTTACAAAGAACTCAAGAAACCAGTCTCCAAAACACCAAAGGATCCCATTAAAAGGTGGGGTACAGAACTAAATAGAGAATTCTCAATAGAGGAGTCTAAAACAGCTGAGAGACACTTGAGAAAGTCCTCAACATCCCTAGCCATCAGGGAAATGGAAATCAAAACAACTCTGGAATTCCATTTTATTCCTGTCAGAATGGCTAGAATCAAAAACATCGAAGACAATTTATGCTGGAGAGGATGTGGAGAGAGGGGAACACTCCTCCACTGATGCTGGGAGTGCCGACTCATACAGCCTCTTTGGAAATCAGTATGGAGATTCCTCAGGAAAATGGGAATTAATCTACCACAAGACCCAGCAATTCCACTCTTAGGCATATATCCAAATGAGGCAAATTCATACAACAAGGGCATCTGCTCCACTATGTTCATAGCAGCATTATTTGTAATAGCCAGAACCCAGAAGCAACCTAGATGCCCCTCAACTGAAGAGTGGATACAGAAAATGTGATACATTTACACAATGGAGTATTACTCAGCAGAAAAAAACAATGGAATCTTGAAATTCGCAGGGAAATGGATAGCACTGGAAGAAACCATCCTGAGTGAGGTAACCCAGTTGCAAAAAGACAAACATGGTATGTACTCACTCATATATGGATGTTAACATGGATCAGGATAGTGCTAGTCTGCACTTCCACTGATAGAGAGTCTGGGAAACATGAAAGAACCTAAGAGATATGCATATATGCATAGTACCCAAGAGAAGAGGATTGAGACAAGATCCTCTGAATGGATGGGGAACACGACGAGGGGTGGTGGGGAGTGGGAGCTGGGAAGAAGAGAGGGGGTGAAGAGGAAGAGAGTTGGTCATGGGGGAACAGGAAGCTGAGTGGGTGGGGGTAGAATAGGGGAAGAGCGAATCATAGGATCGAAGACAGATCAGGCACCACAGTGACCTCAAGTGATCTAAAGGGATAACACCAATTGGCAAGCTAAGCAATAGCGGAGAGACCACCTCGAATGCCCATTCTTGACAATGAACTTGATGTCTATAACCATCCAGGAGCCTTCATCCTGTGACTGATGGAAGCAGAGGCAAACACACAATTAATCACTGAACTGAACCCAAGGAACCCAGTGACAGAGAGAGATGAGTGATGAGCAAAGTGGCAAAGAATGGGCTGGCAAAACCAGCAGAGACAGGTGATCTGAATAGGGGAGAGCTCTTGGACTCCAGAGCGACAGTGGGGAGGCCAGCATGGAACTGATCTGGACCCCCCCAAATGTGAGTGTCAGTGAGAAGGCCTGGGCAACCTATGGGGCCCTGAGCTGTGGATCAGTGTCTATCCCTGGAATAAAAACAGTCATCGTGTGCCTATAGCACAAAGAGGGATTCTCTCTCAGCCTGGACTCTTAGGGGAGTGCCTGGACCCTACCCAGAGTGAAATGACAGACTTTAGATATCCCCTATGTGGAAGGATTTGGCAATAGGGTGGGAGGGGGGGAAGGGGAGTGCGGGAAGAGGGGAGGGAGAGGGAACTGGGATTGACATGTAAAACAAGCTATTTAAAATTAAAATAAAAATGATAAAAAAAGAGTTTGGACAAGACACTTGTGCTTCAATTGCATGGAATACTTTTAGGAGAATTGGTATAAGCTGTTCTTTGAATTTCTGGTAGAATTCTACACTGAAGCCATTTGGCCCTGGGCTTTTTTTGGTTGGCAGACTTTTGATGACTGCTTCTCTTTCCTTAGTTGTTATAGGTCTATTTAAATTGCTTATCTGTTCTTGATTTAATTTTGGTAAGTGATATCTATCCAGAAAATTGTCCATTTCCTCTAAATTTTCAAATTTTGTGGAGTATAGGTTTTCAAAATATGACCTGCTGATTCTCTGGATTTCCTCACTGTCCATTGTTATGCCCCCTTTTCATTTCTAATTTTGTTAATTTGCATGTTAACACTCTGCTCTTTGGTTAGTTCAAATAAAGGTTTGTCTATTTTGTTGATTGTTTCAAAGAAACATCTTTAAAATATTTGTTTAGAATTTTTGCTTCATATTCCAGAGCTGTTCTATCAGTCAGAGAAGTATGTTTACAAATTGGAAATGGGAGTTTGAACATTTTTATTGTCGGTTCTAATACATTTTTGTAAGGTTTGGATTTACTAGAAGTTGCCCATTTTATGGCTTGTATCTACTCAGGAGTAGTTTTTATAAGCTCACATATAATCAGCAATTTTTTGTTCTCCTTATTTGTAAATACCTCTAAAATTTTTATCTTATCAGTCAAAGCTGTTTGGTCCTCCCTAGTGATTCTCTGTAAGTCTTGCATATTACCTTACAAGTCCTGTGTAACTTCTCATTACCATTTTTCATGGTCTTAAACACAGCATGAATCCTGTTCACCAGGAGCAATGCCTTAAACCCTGACATCTTGATTCCAGATCAACACTAACCTCTCAACAACTGTGTGTGCATCCTGAGTCACCTCCACAGGATTGGTAAGATCTCAAGTATGTTCCTCTGAGGAGGGCTGAGGTAACGTGATATACTGCTGCCAGTATTTTGATAGAGGATGGTACAAGGTGTGCAGGGGCAGCAGCTACCACTGGAGATGAGATTATGCCCTGCCTCCCCAGACTTCAGTTCAGCAGGCTGAACTGGTAGCTTTAATTAAGGCACTAAAACTGGGAAAGGATAAAAGACTTAACATCTACACTGACAGCTGATAGGTCCTTGCTGGAGAACATGTCCATGGCACCATCTACAGGGGAAGAGGATTATTAACTGGAGAAGTAGGGACTATTAAAAATATATAGGAGATTTTACATCTCTTACAAGCCACATGGATGCTTAGGGAAATAGGTGTTATGCACTCTCCAGGATACCAGGGAAGAGAGGACCTCATCTCAAAGGTAAATAATTGGGCAGATGCAACAGCAAGGAAACTGCCTCACCACTGAAGCTGGTAGCACCCATGCTGCCAGAATTCCCAGATTATTTAAACAGGCCAAGAGCTCCAGAGTATCCATATATATATATACAGACACCTACAAAGAGTAAGGATGGTTCAAGTCCCAGATTAATGGATCTTTCTCCCATCAGATTTTGCCACTCAACTAGTCTGGCAAATACATCAGAACACTCAGAGCACTCACTTGGGAGAGAAGAAAACACAAGACCCTCAATGTTGTCTACTTTAAACCTAAGATATCAGAGGCAATAAGCTGATGCCACACATGCTGTCTTGTGAATGCAAAGAATAGAGTCACAAGGACAGAGCACTGGGAAAGAGAAACCCCACCAGGAGCCAATTAGGAGATCAACTTAACAGAGATATGGTTATGAATACTGATTAGTCTTCTTGGGAAAGAGACAATACAAAAACACACTCAGCAACAGAAAAACAAATATGACACCACCAGATTCTAGAGACTCCACACCAGCAAGACTCCAACATTCCAATGCAAATGAAGCAGAAGAGAATGACCTTAAAACAACTTTCATGAAAATAATAGATGCCCTAAAATAGGATATAGGAAAATCCCTCAAAGAAATGGATGAAAAAAAACAAACCAAAAATGCAAGAAATGGAAGAAAAAACAAACAAAAAATATGAGAAATGGAAGAAGAAACAAAGCAAAAAAGGCAGGAAATGGAAGAAGAAACAAAGCAAAAATGAAAGAAATAGAAGAAGAAACAAACCAAAAAAGACAGGAAATGGAAGAAAAAACAAACCCAAAAATACAAGAACTGGAAGAAAAAGCAAACCAAAAAATGCAAGAAATGGAAGAAATAACAAACCAAAAAATTCATAAAAGGCAACAAATGGACAAAAAGATAAACCGAAAATTGCAAGAAACAATGCAAACAGTGCAAGGCTTGAAAACTGAAATAGAGACAATAAAAACACTGTCTGAAGAAAGGCAGGATATAGAACAGCTGGGCAAATGGTCAGGTACTACCGATATAAGCATTAACAACAGAATACAAGAGATGGAAGAGAGAATCTCAGGTGTTGAAGATACACTAGGAGAAATGGATTCATCAACCAAAGAAAATCGTAAGTCCAACAGATCCTTAACACAAAACATCCAGGAAATATGGGACACCATGGAAAGATCAAACCTAAGAATAGTAGGTATAGAAGAAGGAGAAGAAATCCACCTCAAAGGGGCAACAAAATCACAGAAGAAAACTTTCCCAACCTTAAGAAAGACATGCCAATGAAGGCACAAGAAGGTTACAGAACACCAAAGAGAGTGAATCACAAAAATGTCCCTTTGCCACGTAATAATCAAGACCCTAATTTTTCATGATGGACTGAAATCTTTCCAACCAAACATGGGATAGCTGCAATATTAGTCAAGGAACTCTAGAAGACATTTTCCCAAGGTATGTCCTTCCAGTGGTCTTAGGTTCAGGCAATGGTCCTACATTCATTTCCCAGGTAACAGAGAAGCTTGTCAAGGTACTTTCAACTAATTGGAAAGTTCATTGGATGTACTATCCCCAGAATTCTGGCCAGGTAGAAAGGCTAAATCGAACTCTTAAGGAGACTCCAAATTAACCCTTGAGACTGGTGGTGACTGAGTCTCTCTCCCCCTTTTCTCTTTACCAAGTTCACAATTTACCCTACACTTTGAGCCTATCGCTATTTGAGATCATGGATGTCAGGCCTACCCTTAAGGCAGAACTGTTGCCTAAATTTGATTGCAACAAATTTCTTTCCTCCTTACAAGCTCCCCCTTGGGTACAGAAATAACTCTGGCCCCAGCTATGTGCACTCTATGAGAAGGAACAACCTCTTGTGCCCCATAGATTGCCACTAGGAAATCTAATAACATTAGAAAGAGACCATAGAGCCTGGCTAAAAGAGACCCTAAAATATTATCCTGACTACATCCACAGCTGTTAAGGTTGCTCAATACCCACCTGAATCCACCATTCCTTTGTGAAGCCTCTGGACTCACATAATGACCTGGAGAACTACTCTTCGGAAGAAGCTAACCCTGACTCTAGAAGACTGTTGCCCACCCACAGGACCCTCTCAAATTGAGAACTCAGACAGACACTTACCCAGATAAGTAGGCTAAACAATGACTATGTTTGTTCTTCCCACTAGCCTGTATTTGCTATGTTACCCCTTAATACTTTTAATGGCTGGACAGAATTGTTACATAACCATCCTATAACCTCACTTGTGTTATTGATTGAGTAAGTGGGGAAATCCTGGATAAAATCACCCATCTGGCTCCCATGGGGACCTGGTTCTCTAACCTGTATTTTGATTTATTCACTCTGGCATCCCCATTGTTTTTCAGGTGACAATCCATGTGCCCTACAAGGACAAAATTTCTATATCTACCCTGGCCATAACAGAGACAATGAATTGAAAAGGAAATGTGAGGGAATGGATAAATACTATATTGTGCCTCTTGGGATTTTGTGTACATGGGCCACATCTTGTGGATGGTCCCACAACATGGAGACCTAATTACCCCTTCTATGGCAGTCTGCCCAGCCTGTAAATGGGGTTACTCTTGGTTTGAGAGTGTCAATCTGGTACTAATTTGGCTTACTGAGTCAGGCAGAAAAGGGATGGGATGGACATCAGGTAAAACCTGGGGATTGACATTCAGGCAATGGGTTACAGTGGTCCAAGGAAACTGTTTGCTATATAACTGTATGCTCTGCCTCTGTTACCAGCCACACGTTTGGGTCCCAATAAGGTATTGATACATCCTGCTAAGCCAGAAGGTACAAGAGTCCCAGTATCTACTACTGAAACCCCACAGTCAGACATGTTCGCAGGCCCAGGACCACTGGGGCTCTTATTAGCCACCTTCTAATTTCTGAATGCTTCAAAATGCAGTCTCACTGAAAACTATGGGTTATGCCTATATACCAAGGCCCACTATTACAAAGGGATAGCAATCAGGGGAAATTATACTATATCCCAAAACTTACCAACTTGCAGATGACAGCAACAAATTAATGTGAGGTTCATGTTGCTGTTCATAACAGAAAATAGTCTCTGTCTTGGTAAACCCCTCAAGGCTATTCCCATTTCTGCAGTCTCACCCAGTGCACTTAGGGAGTTGGCTTCCTGATCCCACTAAATGACACCTGGCGAGCATGTGCTTCTGGCTTAACTGTGCTAAGTTTCAGACTTTGAATCAGACCAAAGGTTTATGTGTTCTGGTCTAGTTATTTCCCAGCATAGGCTACTCCCCTGATTATAAAGATTTTGCCAATTAGAAATATCACAAGGATGGGGAAATGAGAAACCATCATAACCATTTTAGTATCCACCTTGCTAGATGTCAGTATAGCTGGAGCCATAGGTACTGGAACTTCAGCTTTGATACTACACGATCAGAATTACAAGACCTTGAGAGTGGCAATAGATGCAGATATACCCATCCTAGAATGATCCTAGAGGAGTCTCTCTTTTCCCTTGATGAGGTAGACCTCTGAAACAGGAGGGGCCTTGATTTGTTATTCGTGCCAAGGGTAACTAATTGTGGCATTAGTAGAACAATTATGTCAACCACTATGGAGTTATAAGGTACTTTATGTCTATTCTTAGGAAAATACTGCATGGTAGACAACTCTGGAAAACAAGAAAATTAAGGATGATATGAATCTTTATATAATTACCCACCCTGGTTAACCACTTCCTCTTATTGGCCTGAGCTGGACTTCTGATTCTCCTTTTAGCTTCAATTTGTGAACTCTGTATCATTAAGGTCTTAATAAAATTTATTAAGGAATGGATCTCCATAGTCCAACTGATGGTTTTAAAGCAACAATACTAACTTGTAAACTTGTAAGAAACGTCTCCAGGATTTGAGATGATGTACTACTTAAGGGGGAACAAGAGGGCCAGACAAATATCATGATAGACCTCTAATAACTCAGGTAAGAACTTGGATTCAGTTATTGCCTCTTGAAACTAAACAAGATGGTAATCTGAGGAAGACAAGAACAAAGGGTAAGCAATTGCCAATACCCCTCACAGTGAGGGTATGAAGAATGGTTCTTCACTTTCTTGATTTTTCATGTAAGTCATTTCTCTTTCAATAAAAATCATTGGACATCCCTATTGTGTGTAGTTTACTATTTCTGCATGACTTGAGTAAATAACGAACTCATGGATATTAAACCATTACTGAATGATCAAAGGAAAAATCAAGAAAGAAAGAAAATTTTCTTGTTAGTAAATGAAAATGAAAACACAAAACAAAGCTTTTTGAACATATTGAACACATGGAGAGCTGTATTAGAAGGAAAATGTATAGCTTGAAATTCCTACATTAAAATATCAAAAGGATGAAAAAGGTATACCTCCAAAGAGAATGAGCTCTAAAAAGTCAGTACAAGTACTAGGGTTTAAAAGCTGACCTCACAAAATGCCCAAGCCTCACAAATGTCTCCCATATTCACATAGCCCAGTTTGGTCCTATGGAGGTTCTTTGGCTGTCAGCACAGAGCCAGTGAGCTCCTACTAGCTTAGGTCAGCTGTTTCTAACCAATGGTCTTGACCCCATTACTCACATTATCATTCCTCCTCTCATGTACTAGACTCTTACCCAAACTTCAGGGCCAGGGATGAACAGGCCAGGAAAATCGGGGTCCCCGAGTCCCGTGTGCGGGTGTGGTTTCAGAACCGGCGGAGTCGCACGGGGCTGGTGCGGCAAGGCCCAGGGTCGACAGGGGCCTCCTCAAGAGTCCCAGAGTCCCAGCAGCAGCCCGAAAAGTCTGGTGCTGGGGCACAAGGCTCGAGCAGCAGCCCCTCGCGACGCACAAGGCATCGCACTCACCTTAGCTCACCTCAGCTGAAGATCCTGACCCAGGCTTTTGAGCGGCACCGGTACCCGGGCATTGCTGCCAGGGAGGAGCTCGCCCAAAGGACCGGCTTGCCTGAAGACACTATCTACATATGGTTTCAGAATAGAAGAGCACGCTACCGTGCAGCCGGCAAGGGCGGATTTCGAGGTGCAGACTGCCATTCCTCGCCCGCGCCCAATGCGCTTTCGGCTGGCAGCGAGACTGAGCTTGCCCGGGACAGCTCGTCTTCACTGCCTGCAGCAGAGGCAGAGCCCTCTCCAACAGGCGACCCAGAGACACATGCGGTTGCAAGGAACACCTGCCCGCTGCTGCAGCTCTGTCTTGATCCACTGCTGACAGAATTCCATGACGGCCCACCGGTGGAGCAGGACGGTCTCAACCCCTATGAACACTGGGAGCACCTTCAGCCAAGCCCGGAGGCCCCTCTGGACGAAGAAGAATATCAGGCTCTACTGGAAGACTTAGGTAACACACTCGGCAAGGCTTCATGGGCTCATCAGGGATGTCTTAACTGCCCAGAGAGGGAAGAAGACCCATACAGCGAAAACCAACCAGCACACCACGAAATGGACCTCCCGCGCTAGAGGAAAACTTCACCAGTGATAGACAGGGAGGGACAGACCTGAAGAAAAAGGCAGCCTCTGGAAACCCTCAACAGACTCCACAGGCGAGCAACTGCCTAGAGCGGACCCCACCAGTTCTCTCAGGACTGCACCCAGGAGACATCCTTAGGCTAATGTGGAATGCTCCCGACAGAGAGGCGCTTTTACCTGGAGATGAGAGTCAGCTTTTCTTGGCAATGTCTACTGCTCACTTCTGAGCTCTCTTGCCTCAAGTCATCCCATACAGGGTCACGTCTATTTCTTGGACTTTTTTGTTTTGTCGGTTGTCTCTTTACATTGTCCTGCTAGGTGTGTGCTTGGCAGAAGCAGTAAAATGGGACGGTGGCTCAGAACAAGAGAGGAACACCGGAACCTGATGAGGTATGGAGAAAGCAGTGCTCTGGTATCTAGGATCTGAGCACTGGAGGGGTGTGATGGGATTCGGAAATGACTGACTTAGGATGAAAACTGGAGAAAGAATCTAAATGGAGACAAAAAAAATACCTCAGAAAATTGGAGTCAATCAACTTGCATTTCATATCAGGTCTTGTTTTCTTTTTCCTTTTTTGTTTTTACTTCTATTCGTATCATTTTTAGCATCATTCTTACTATTATCCTTCTTATTATTATCATTCTTCTTCTTATTGTTTTTACTATCAGTTATTTTGTGCGGTGTTGATTTTTTGGGTCATTCTGGCTTTAAAATATTGTTCATTTTACATACCAGCCCCACATCCCCTGTCCTCCCATTATTTGAGCAACACGCAGAAAATATCCACACCCACCCTTAAACACTTACTCCCACCCTTGAACCTCCCCCACAGCACACACACAGAGGCAAACACACACACACTCACTTACACACACACACACACTCACCCCCCCACACACTCACACAAAGACACACACGCTCACACACACACACACACACACACACACACACACACTACACAGACAAAGACACACAGGACTGTGCCGGAGGGCAAGCTCTAATTATCTCTTCTTATTGTCACCATGTCTAGATCATTGGGACATCTTCCACCTTGAAAGTGATTCTCTTTTCTTTGGTTTTGGTGTTTGGAGACACCAAAGGAAAGCAGGGTGACCCACTGTCTCTGTTCCTGGAGGTATGAGATTAAAGGTGTGGTCGAGCAGCAAGCGGATCACGGTCATTCTTAGAGCTTGAAGAAAACAAACACCCGGTAATGAGCCTCTCCCTGCCACCTGCTTGCCAATGGTGTTGCAGGGATTCCTACTTGCAGCCCGAGATCACTCTTCTGCCTCCAGGCCATCCTGTCCAGAGGCACCACCTGTTGGTCGGTAGAAATGGACTCTGCCAGGTAAACCTTCAACCTCCCGATTCTCCGTTCACGGTTCAGCTTGAGGTGAGGTGAGCTCATCCTTCCTCGGTTTCCCTATTGTTCACGGAGAAGTTCGGGGTGGCGCCAGGCACAGGTGACTCCTTCGTGCTGGTCCATCTTGTTGCTCTAAGCGCGTACCCCCGTAGGCGGTCCGCGGTGGTCTGCACCCGGAGGCAAGCTCTGCAGCGGCTGAGGAGGTCTCTAGGCAGGGGGCGGGCCTTGGCTGCATTCCAAGGCCGCCTCCAGGGGAGTGGGCGGGGCCACGAGCCAGAGGGTACTTAAAGGCCGGCCGGCCGGGATCTACCTGAGGCTGGCAGAACGAACGCAAGGCCTTGCTCTTTGCTCCTGGGGCGGTGGTCTTGTGGGGACTTGCAGGTGGAAATAGAAGTAGCTCTTGGCAAGGCGTCCTTCCTTGCTCGCTTCCTTGCTCCCTTCCTTGGCAGGATGGAAGTTGGCAGCGGTTTGGGAGGCAGCAGTGCGGCCCGAGAATCCCATCGGCGCAGAAAGACCGTTTGGAAAGATGCCCAGAAGCTGGCCCTTCTAAGATCTTTCGCCAAGTGCCCTTACCCAAACTTCAGGGCCAGGGAGGAACTGGCCAGGGAAATCGGGGTCCCCGAGTCCCGTGTGCGGGTGTGGTTTCAGAACCGGCGGAGTCGCACGGGGCTGGTGCGGCAAGGCCCAGGGTCGACAGGGGCCTCCTCAAGAGTCCCAGAGTCCCAGCAGCAGCCCGAAAAGTCTGGTGCTGGGGCACAAGGCTCGAGCAGCAGCCCCTCGCGACGCACAAGGCATCGCACTCACCTTAGCTCACCTCAGCTGAAGATCCTGACCCAGGCTTTTGAGCGGCACCGGTACCCGGGCATTGCTGCCAGGGAGGAGCTCGCCCAAAGGACCGGCTTGCCTGAAGACACTATCTACATATGGTTTCAGAATAGAAGAGCACGCTACCGTGCAGCCGGCAAGGGCGGATTTCGAGGTGCAGACTGCCATTCCTCGCCCGTGCCCAATGCGCTTTCGGCTGGCAGCCAGACTGAGCTTGCCCGGGACAGCTCGTCTTCACTGCCTGCAGCAGAGGCAGAGCCCTCTCCAACAGGCGACCCAGAGACACGTGCGGTTGCAAGGAACACCTGCCCGCTGCTGCAGCTCTGTCTTGATCCACTGCTGACAGAATTCCATGACGGCCCACCGGTGGAGCAGGACGGTCTCAACCCCTATGAACACTGGGAGCACCTTCAGCCAAGCCCGGAGGCCCCTCTGGACGAAGAAGAATATCAGGCTCTACTGGAAGACTTAGGTAACACACTCGGCAAGGCTTCATGGGCTCATCAGGGATGTCTTAACTGCCCAGAGAGGGAAGAAGACCCATACAGCGAAAACCAACCAGCACACCACGAAATGGACCTCCCGCGCTAGAGGAAAACTTCACCAGTGATAGACAGGGAGGGACAGACCTGAAGAAAAAGGCAGCCTCTGGAAACCCTCAACAGACTCCACAGGCGAGCAACTGCCTAGAGCGGACCCCACCAGTTCTCTCAGGACTGCACCCAGGAGACATCCTTAGGCTAATGTGGAATGCTCCCGACAGAGAGGCGCTTTTACCTGGAGATGAGAGTCAGCTTTTCTTGGCAATGTCTACTGCTCACTTCTGAGCTCTCTTGCCTCAAGTCATCCCATACAGGGTCACGTCTATTTCTTGGACTTTTTTGTTTTGTCGGTTGTCTCTTTACATTGTCCTGCTAGGTGTGTGCTTGGCAGAAGCAGTAAAATGGGACGGTGGCTCAGAACAAGAGAGGAACACCGGAACCTGATGAGGTATGGAGAAAGCAGTGCTCTGGTATCTAGGATCTGAGCACTGGAGGGGTGTGATGGGATTCGGAAATGACTGACTTAGGATGAAAACTGGAGAAAGAATCTAAATGGAGACAAAAAAAATACCTCAGAAAATTGGAGTCAATCAACTTGCATTTCATATCAGGTCTTGTTTTCTTTTTCCTTTTTTGTTTTTACTTCTATTCGTATCATTTTTAGCATCATTCTTACTATTATCCTTCTTATTATTATCATTCTTCTTCTTATTGTTTTTACTATCAGTTATTTTGTGCGGTGTTGATTTTTTGGGTCATTCTGGCTTTAAAATATTGTTCATTTTACATACCAGCCCCACATCCCCTGTCCTCCCATTATTTGAGCAACACGCAGAAAATATCCACACCCACCCTTAAACACTTACTCCCACCCTTGAACCTCCCCCACAGCACACACACAGAGGCAAACACACACACACTCACTTACACACACACACACTCACCCCCCCACACACTCACACAAAGACACACACGCTCACACACACACACACACACACACACACACACACACACACACACACTACACAGACAAAGACACACAGGACTGTGCCGGAGGGCAAGCTCTAATTATCTCTTCTTATTGTCACCATGTCTAGATCATTGGGACATCTTCCACCTTGAAAGTGATTCTCTTTTCTTTGGTTTTGGTGTTTGGAGACACCAAAGGAAAGCAGGGTGACCCACTGTCTCTGTTCCTGGAGGTATGAGATTAAAGGTGTGGTCGAGCAGCAAGCGGATCACGGTCATTCTTAGAGCTTGAAGAAAACAAACACCCGGTAATGAGCCTCTCCCTGCCACCTGCTTGCCAACGGTGTTGCAGGGATTCCTACTTGCAGCCCGAGATCACTCTTCTGCCTCCAGGCCATCCTGTCCAGAGGCACCACCTGTTGGTCGGTAGAAATGGACTCTGCCAGGTAAACCTTCAACCTCCCGATTCTCCGTTCACGGTTCAGCTTGAGGTGAGGTGAGCTCATCCTTCCTCGGTTTCCCTATTGTTCACGGAGAAGTTCGGGGTGGCGCCAGGCACAGGTGACTCCTTCGTGCTGGTCCATCTTGTTGCTCTAAGCGCGTACCCCCGTAGGCGGTCCGCGGTGGTCTGCACCCGGAGGCAAGCTCTGCAGCGGCTGAGGAGGTCTCTAGGCAGGGGGCGGGCCTTGGCTGCATTCCAAGGCCGCCTCCAGGGGAGTGGGCGGGGCCACGAGCCAGAGGGTACTTAAAGGCCGGCCGGCCGGGATCTACCTGAGGCTGGCAGAACGAACGCAAGGCCTTGCTCTTTGCTCCTGGGGCGGTGGTCTTGTGGGGACTTGCAGGTGGAAATAGAAGTAGCTCTTGGCAAGGCGTCCTTCCTTGCTCGCTTCCTTGCTCCCTTCCTTGGCAGGATGGAAGTTGGCAGCGGTTTGGGAGGCAGCAGTGCGGCCCGAGAATCCCATCGGCGCAGAAAGACCGTTTGGAAAGATGCCCAGAAGCTGGCCCTTCTAAGATCTTTCGCCAAGTGCCCTTACCCAAACTTCAGGGCCAGGGAGGAACTGGCCAGGGAAATCGGGGTCCCCGAGTCCCGTGTGCGGGTGTGGTTTCAGAACCGGCGGAGTCGCACGGGGCTGGTGCGGCAAGGCCCAGGGTCGACAGGGGCCTCCTCAAGAGTCCCAGAGTCCCAGCAGCAGCCCGAAAAGTCTGGTGCTGGGGCACAAGGCTCGAGCAGCAGCCCCTCGCGACGCACAAGGCATCGCACTCACCTTAGCTCACCTCAGCTGAAGATCCTGACCCAGGCTTTTGAGCGGCACCGGTACCCGGGCATTGCTGCCAGGGAGGAGCTCGCCCAAAGGACCGGCTTGCCTGAAGACACTATCTACATATGGTTTCAGAATAGAAGAGCACGCTACCGTGCAGCCGGCAAGGGCGGATTTCGAGGTGCAGACTGCCATTCCTCGCCCGTGCCCAATGCGCTTTCGGCTGGCAGCCAGACTGAGCTTGCCCGGGACAGCTCGTCTTCACTGCCTGCAGCAGAGGCAGAGCCCTCTCCAACAGGCGACCCAGAGACACGTGCGGTTGCAAGGAACACCTGCCCGCTGCTGCAGCTCTGTCTTGATCCACTGCTGACAGAATTCCATGACGGCCCACCGGTGGAGCAGGACGGTCTCAACCCCTATGAACACTGGGAGCACCTTCAGCCAAGCCCGGAGGCCCCTCTGGACGAAGAAGAATATCAGGCTCTACTGGAAGACTTAGGTAACACACTCGGCAAGGCTTCATGGGCTCATCAGGGATGTCTTAACTGCCCAGAGAGGGAAGAAGACCCATACAGCGAAAACCAACCAGCACACCACGAAATGGACCTCCCGCGCTAGAGGAAAACTTCACCAGTGATAGACAGGGAGGGACAGACCTGAAGAAAAAGGCAGCCTCTGGAAACCCTCAACAGACTCCACAGGCGAGCAACTGCCTAGAGCGGACCCCACCAGTTCTCTCAGGACTGCACCCAGGAGACATCCTTAGGCTAATGTGGAATGCTCCCGACAGAGAGGCGCTTTTACCTGGAGATGAGAGTCAGCTTTTCTTGGCAATGTCTACTGCTCACTTCTGAGCTCTCTTGCCTCAAGTCATCCCATACAGGGTCACGTCTATTTCTTGGACTTTTTTGTTTTGTCGGTTGTCTCTTTACATTGTCCTGCTAGGTGTGTGCTTGGCAGAAGCAGTAAAATGGGACGGTGGCTCAGAACAAGAGAGGAACACCGGAACCTGATGAGGTATGGAGAAAGCAGTGCTCTGGTATCTAGGATCTGAGCACTGGAGGGGTGTGATGGGATTCGGAAATGACTGACTTAGGATGAAAACTGGAGAAAGAATCTAAATGGAGACAAAAAAAAACCTCAGAAAATTGGAGTCAATCAACTTGCATTTCATATCAGGTCTTGTTTTCTTTTTCCTTTATTGTTTTTACTTCTATTCGTATCATTTTTAGCATCATTCTTACTATTATCCTTCTTATTATTATCATTCTTCTTCTTATTGTTTTTACTATCAGTTATTTTGTGCGGTGTTGATTTTTTGGGTCATTCTGGCTTTAAAATATTGTTCATTTTACATACCAGCCCCACATCCTTGTCCACCCATTATTTGAGCAACACACAGAAAATATCCACACCCATCCTTTAACACTTACTCCCACCCTTGAACCTCCCCACAGCACACACACAGAGGCAAACACACACACACTCACTTACACACACACACACTCACCCCCACACACTCACACAAAGACACACACACTCACACACACACACACACACACACACACACACACACTACACAGACAAAGACACACAGGACTGTGCCGGAGGGCAAGCTCTAATTATCTCTTCTTATTGTCACCATGTCTAGATCATTGGGACATCTTCCACCTTGAAAGTGATTCTCTTTTCTTTGGTTTTGGTGTTTGGAGACACCAAAGGAAAGCAGGGTGACCCACTGTCTCTGTTCCTGGAGGTATGAGATTAAAG
Organism: Mesocricetus auratus; assembly: GCF_017639785.1. NCBI lineage: Eukaryota > Metazoa > Chordata > Mammalia > Rodentia > Cricetidae > Mesocricetus > Mesocricetus auratus. Next base: position 26,703 of record NW_024429210.1, on the reverse strand, counting down.
GTGTGGTCGAGCAGCAAGCGGATCACGGTCATTCTTAGAGCTTGAAGAAAACAAACACCCGGTAATGAGCCTCTCCCTGCCACCTGCTTGCCAACGGTGTTGCAGGGATTCCGAGATCACTCTTCTGCCTCCAGGCCATCCTGTCCAGAGGCACCACCTGTTGGTCGGTAGAAATGGACTCTGCCAGGTAAACCTTCAACCTCCCGATTCTCCGTTCACGGTTCAGCTTGAGGTGAGGTGAGCTCATCCTTCCTCGGTTTCCCTATTGTTCACGGAGAAGTTCGGGGTGGCGCCAGGCACAGGTGACTCCTTCGTGCTGGTCCATCTTGTTGCTCTAAGCGCGTACCCCCGTAGGCGGTCCGCGGTGGTCTGCACCCGGAGGCAAGCTCTGCAGCGGCTGAGGAGGTCTCTAGGCAGGGGGCGGGCCTTGGCTGCATTCCAAGGCCGCCTCCAGGGGAGTGGGCGGGGCCACGAGCCAGAGGGTACTTAAAGGCCGGCCGGCCGGGATCTACCTGAGGCTGGCAGAACGAACGCAAGGCCTTGCTCTTTGCTCCTGGGGCGGTGGTCTTGTGGGGACTTGCAGGTGGAAATAGAAGTAGCTCTTGGCAAGGCGTCCTTCCTTGCTCGCTTCCTTGCTCCCTTCCTTGGCAGGATGGAAGTTGGCAGCGGTTTGGGAGGCAGCAGTGCGGCCCGAGAATCCCATCGGCGCAGAAAGACCGTTTGGAAAGATGCCCAGAAGCTGGCCCTTCTAAGATCTTTCGCCAAGTGCCCTTACCCAAACTTCAGGGCCAGGGAGGAACTGGCCAGGGAAATCGGGGTCCCCGAGTCCCGTGTGCGGGTGTGGTTTCAGAACCGGCGGAGTCGCACGGGGCTGGTGCGGCAAGGCCCAGGGTCGACAGGGGCCTCCTCAAGAGTCCCAGAGTCCCAGCAGCAGCCCGAAAAGTCTGGTGCTGGGGCACAAGGCTCGAGCAGCAGCCCCTCGCGACGCACAAGGCATCGCACTCACCTTAGCTCACCTCAGCTGAAGATCCTGACCCAGGCTTTTGAGCGGCACCGGTACCCGGGCATTGCTGCCAGGGAGGAGCTCGCCCAAAGGACCGGCTTGCCTGAAGACACTATCTACATATGGTTTCAGAATAGAAGAGCACGCTACCGTGCAGCCGGCAAGGGCGGATTTCGAGGTGCAGACTGCCATTCCTCGCCCGTGCCCAATGCGCTTTCGGCTGGCAGCCAGACTGAGCTTGCCCGGGACAGCTCGTCTTCACTGCCTGCAGCAGAGGCAGAGCCCTCTCCAACAGGCGACCCAGAGACACGTGCGGTTGCAAGGAACACCTGCCCGCTGCTGCAGCTCTGTCTTGATCCACTGCTGACAGAATTCCATGACGGCCCACCGGTGGAGCAGGACGGTCTCAACCCCTATGAACACTGGGAGCACCTTCAGCCAAGCCCGGAGGCCCCTCTGGACGAAGAAGAATATCAGGCTCTACTGGAAGACTTAGGTAACACACTCGGCAAGGCTTCATGGGCTCATCAGGGATGTCTTAACTGCCCAGAGAGGGAAGAAGACCCATACAGCGAAAACCAACCAGCACACCACGAAATGGACCTCCCGCGCTAGAGGAAAACTTCACCAGTGATAGACAGGGAGGGACAGACCACAAGAAAAAGGCAGCCTCTGGAAACCCTCAACAGACTCCACAGGCGAGCAACTGCCTAGAGCGGACCCCACCAGTTCTCTCAGGACTGCACCCAGGAGACATCCTTAGGCTAATGTGGAATGCTCCCGACAGAGAGGCGCTTTTACCTGGAGATGAGAGTCAGCTTTTCTTGGCAATGTCTACTGCTCACTTCTGAGCTCTCTTGCCTCAAGTCATCCCATACAGGGTCACGTCTATTTCTTGGACTTTTTTTGTTTTGTCGGTTGTCTCTTTACATTGTCCTGCTAGGTGTGTGCTTGGCAGAAGCAGTAAAATGGGACGGTGGCTCAGAACAAGAGAGGAACACCGGAACCTGATGAGGTATGGAGAAAGCAGTGCTCTGGTATCTAGGATCTGAGCACTGGAGGGGTGTGATGGGATTCGGAAATGACTGACTTAGGATGAAAACTGGAGAAAGAATCTAAATGGAGACAAAAAAAAATACCTCAGAAAATTGGAGTCAATCAACTTGCATTTCATATCAGGTCTTGTTTTCTTTTTCCTTTTTTGTTTTTACTTCTATTCGTATCATTTTTAGCATCATTCTTACTATTATCCTTCTTATTATTATCATTCTTCTTCTTATTGTTTTTACTATCAGTTATTTTGTGCGGTGTTGATTTTTTGGGTCATTCTGGCTTTAAAATATTGTTCATTTTACATACCAGCCCCACATCCCCTGTCCTCCCATTATTTGAGCAACACGCAGAAAATATCCACACCCACCCTTAAACACTTACTCCCACCCTTGAACCTCCCCCACAGCACACACACAGAGGCAAACACACACACACTCACTTACACACACACACACTCACCCCCCCACACACTCACACAAAGACACACACACTCACACACACACACACACACACACACACACACACTACACAGACAAAGACACACAGGACTGTGCCGGAGGGCAAGCTCTAATTATCTCTTCTTATTGTCACCATGTCTAGATCATTGGGACATCTTCCACCTTGAAAGTGATTCTCTTTTCTTTGGTTTTGGTGTTTGGAGACACCAAAGGAAAGCAGGGTGACCCACTGTCTCTGTTCCTGGAGGTATGAGATTAAAGGTGTGGTCGAGCAGCAAGCGGATCACGGTCATTCTTAGAGCTTGAAGAAAACAAACACCCGGTAATGAGCCTCTCCCTGCCACCTGCTTGCCAACGGTGTTGCAGGGATTCCTACTTGCAGCCCGAGATCACTCTTCTGCCTCCAGGCCATCCTGTCCAGAGGCACCACCTGTTGGTCGGTAGAAATGGACTCTGCCAGGTAAACCTTCAACCTCCCGATTCTCCGTTCACGGTTCAGCTTGAGGTGAGGTGAGCTCATCCTTCCTCGGTTTCCCTATTGTTCACGGAGAAGTTCGGGGTGGCGCCAGGCACAGGTGACTCCTTCGTGCTGGTCCATCTTGTTGCTCTAAGCGCGTACCCCCGTAGGCGGTCCGCGGTGGTCTGCACCCGGAGGCAAGCTCTGCAGCGGCTGAGGAGGTCTCTAGGCAGGGGGCGGGACTTGGCTGCATTCCAAGGCCGCCTCCAGGGGAGTGGGCGGGGCCACGAGCCAGAGGGTACTTAAAGGCCGGCCGGCCGGGATCTACCTGAGGCTGGCAGAACGAACGCAAGGCCTTGCTCTTTGCTCCTGGGGCGGTGGTCTTGTGGGGACTTGCAGGTGGAAATAGAAGTAGCTCTTGGCAAGGCGTCCTTCCTTGCTCGCTTCCTTGCTCCCTTCCTTGGCAGGATGGAAGTTGGCAGCGGTTTGGGAGGCAGCAGTGCGGCCCGAGAATCCCATCGGCGCAGAAAGACCGTTTGGAAAGATGCCCAGAAGCTGGCCCTTCTAAGATCTTTCGCCAAGTGCCCTTACCCAAACTTCAGGGCCAGGGAGGAACTGGCCAGGGAAATCGGGGTCCCCGAGTCCCGTGTGCGGGTGTGGTTTCAGAACCGGCGGAGTCGCACGGGGCTGGTGCGGCAAGGCCCAGGGTCGACAGGGGCCTCCTCAAGAGTCCCAGAGTCCCAGCAGCAGCCCGAAAAGTCTGGTGCTGGGGCACAAGGCTCGAGCAGCAGCCCCTCGCGACGCACAAGGCATCGCACTCACCTTAGCTCACCTCAGCTGAAGATCCTGACCCAGGCTTTTGAGCGGCACCGGTACCCGGGCATTGCTGCCAGGGAGGAGCTCGCCCAAAGGACCGGCTTGCCTGAAGACACTATCTACATATGGTTTCAGAATAGAAGAGCACGCTACCGTGCAGCCGGCAAGGGCGGATTTCGAGGTGCAGACTGCCATTCCTCGCCCGTGCCCAATGCGCTTTCGGCTGGCAGCCAGACTGAGCTTGCCCGGGACAGCTCGTCTTCACTGCCTGCAGCAGAGGCAGAGCCCTCTCCAACAGGCGACCCAGAGACACGTGCGGTTGCAAGGAACACCTGCCCGCTGCTGCAGCTCTGTCTTGATCCACTGCTGACAGAATTCCATGACGGCCCACCGGTGGAGCAGGACGGTCTCAACCCCTATGAACACTGGGAGCACCTTCAGCCAAGCCCGGAGGCCCCTCTGGACGAAGAAGAATATCAGGCTCTACTGGAAGACTTAGGTAACACACTCGGCAAGGCTTCATGGGCTCATCAGGGATGTCTTAACTGCCCAGAGAGGGAAGAAGACCCATACAGCGAAAACCAACCAGCACACCACGAAATGGACCTCCCGCGCTAGAGGAAAATTTCACCAGTGATAGACTGGGAGGACCAGACCACAAGAAAAAGGCAGCCTCTGGAAACCCTCAACAGACTCCACAGGCGAGCAACTGCCTAGAGCGGACCCCACCAGTTCTCTCAGGACTGCACCCAGGAGACATCCTTAGGCTAATGTGGAATGCTCCCGACAGAGAGGCGCTTTTACCTGGAGATGAGAGTCAGCTTTTCTTGGCAATGTCTACTGCTCACTTCTGAGCTCTCTTGCCTCAAGTCATCCCATACAGGGTCACGTCTATTTCTTGGACTTTTTTGTTTTGTCGGTTGTCTCTTTACATTGTCCTGCTAGGTGTGTGCTTGGCAGAAGCAGTAAAATGGGACGGTGGCTCAGAACAAGAGAGGAACACCGGAACCTGATGAGGTATGGAGAAAGCAGTGCTCTGGTATCTAGGATCTGAGCACTGGAGGGGTGTGATGGGATTCGGAAATGACTGACTTAGGATGAAAACTGGAGAAAGAATCTAAATGGAGACAAAAAAATGCCTCAAAAATTGGAGTCAATCAACTTGCATTTCATATCAGGTCTTGTTTTCTTTTTCCTTTTTTGTTTTTACTTCTATTCGTATCATTTTTAGCATCATTCTTACTATTATCCTTCTTATTATTATCATTCTTCTTCTTATTGTTTTTACTATCAGTTATTTTGTGCGGTGTTGATTTTTTGGGTCATTCTGGCTTTAAAATATTGTTCATTTTACATACCAGCCCCACATCCCCTGTCCTCCCATTATTTGAGCAACACGCAGAAAATATCCACACCCACCCTTAAACACTTACTCCCACCCTTGAACCTCCCCCACAGCACACACACAGAGGCAAACACACACACACTCACTTACACACACACACACTCACCCCCCACACACTCACACAAAGACACACACGCTCACACACACACACACACACACACACACACACACTACACAGACAAAGACACACAGGACTGTGCCGGAGGGCAAGCTCTAATTATCTCTTCTTATTGTCACCATGTCTAGATCATTGGGACATCTTCCACCTTGAAAGTGATTCTCTTTTCTTTGGTTTTGGTGTTTGGAGACACCAAAGGAAAGCAGGGTGACCCACTGTCTCTGTTCCTGGAGGTATGAGATTAAAGGTGTGGTCGAGCAGCAAGCGGATCACGGTCATTCTTAGAGCTTGAAGAAAACAAACACCCGGTAATGAGCCTCTCCCTGCCACCTGCTTGCCAACGGTGTTGCAGGGATTCCTACTTGCAGCCCGAGATCACTCTTCTGCCTCCAGGCCATCCTGTCCAGAGGCACCACCTGTTGGTCGGTAGAAATGGACTCTGCCAGGTAAACCTTCAACCTCCCGATTCTCCGTTCACGGTTCAGCTTGAGGTGAGGTGAGCTCATCCTTCCTCGGTTTCCCTATTGTTCACGGAGAAGTTCGGGGTGGCGCCAGGCACAGGTGACTCCTTCGTGCTGGTCCATCTTGTTGCTCTAAGCGCGTACCCCGTAGGCGGTCCGCGGTGGTCTGCACCCGGAGGCAAGCTCTGCAGCGGCTGAGGAGGTCTCTAGGCAGGGGGCGGGCCTTGGCTGCATTCCAAGGCCGCCTCCAGGGGAGTGGGCGGGGCCACGAGCCAGAGGGTACTTAAAGGCCGGCCGGCCGGGATCTACCTGAGGCTGGCAGAACGAACGCAAGGCCTTGCTCTTTGCTCCTGGGGCGGTGGTCTTGTGGGGACTTGCAGGTGGAAATAGAAGTAGCTCTTGGCAAGGCGTCCTTCCTTGCTCGCTTCCTTGCTCCCTTCCTTGGCAGGATGGAAGTTGGCAGCGGTTTGGGAGGCAGCAGTGCGGCCCGAGAATCCCATCGGCGCAGAAAGACCGTTTGGAAAGATGCCCAGAAGCTGGCCCTTCTAAGATCTTTCGCCAAGTGCCCTTACCCAAACTTCAGGGCCAGGGAGGAACTGGCCAGGGAAATCGGGGTCCCCGAGTCCCGTGTGCGGGTGTGGTTTCAGAACCGGCGGAGTCGCACGGGGCTGGTGCGGCAAGGCCCAGGGTCGACAGGGGCCTCCTCAAGAGTCCCAGAGTCCCAGCAGCAGCCCGAAAAGTCTGGTGCTGGGGCACAAGGCTCGAGCAGCAGCCCCTCGCGACGCACAAGGCATCGCACTCACCTTAGCTCACCTCAGCTGAAGATCCTGACCCAGGCTTTTGAGCGGCACCGGTACCCGGGCATTGCTGCCAGGGAGGAGCTCGCCCAAAGGACCGGCTTGCCTGAAGACACTATCTACATATGGTTTCAGAATAGAAGAGCACGCTACCGTGCAGCCGGCAAGGGCGGATTTCGAGGTGCAGACTGCCATTCCTCGCCCGTGCCCAATGCGCTTTCGGCTGGCAGCCAGACTGAGCTTGCCCGGGACAGCTCGTCTTCACTGCCTGCAGCAGAGGCAGAGCCCTCTCCAACAGGCGACCCAGAGACACGTGCGGTTGCAAGGAACACCTGCCCGCTGCTGCAGCTCTGTCTTGATCCACTGCTGACAGAATTCCATGACGGCCCACCGGTGGAGCAGGACGGTCTCAACCCCTATGAACACTGGGAGCACCTTCAGCCAAGCCCGGAGGCCCCTCTGGACGAAGAAGAATATCAGGCTCTACTGGAAGACTTAGGTAACACACTCGGCAAGGCTTCATGGGCTCATCAGGGATGTCTTAACTGCCCAGAGAGGGAAGAAGACCCATACAGCGAAAACCAACCAGCACACCACGAAATGGACCTCCCGCGCTAGAGGAAAACTTCACCAGTGATAGACTGGGAGGACCAGACCACAAGAAAAAGGCAGCCTCTGGAAACCCTCAACAGACTCCACAGGCGAGCAACTGCCTAGAGCGGACCCCACCAGTTCTCTCAGGACTGCACCCAGGAGACATCCTTAGGCTAATGTGGAATGCTCCCGACAGAGAGGCGCTTTTACCTGGAGATGAGAGTCAGCTTTTCTTGGCAATGTCTACTGCTCACTTCTGAGCTCTCTTGCCTCAAGTCATCCCATACAGGGTCACGTCTATTTCTTGGACTTTTTTGTTTTGTCGGTTGTCTCTTTACATTGTCCTGCTAGGTGTGTGCTTGGCAGAAGCAGTAAAATGGGACGGTGGCTCAGAACAAGAGAGGAACACCGGAACCTGATGAGGTATGGAGAAAGCAGTGCTCTGGTATCTAGGATCTGAGCACTGGAGGGGTGTGATGGGATTCGGAAATGACTGACTTAGGATGAAAACTGGAGAAAGAATCTAAATGGAGACAAAAAAAATACCTCAGAAAATTGGAGTCAATCAACTTGCATTTCATATCAGGTCTTGTTTTCTTTTTCCTTTTTTGTTTTTACTTCTATTCGTATCATTTTTAGCATCATTCTTACTATTATCCTTCTTATTATTATCATTCTTCTTCTTATTGTTTTTACTATCAGTGATTTTGTGCGGTGTGGATTTTTGGGTTATTCTTGCTTTAAAATATTGTTCATTTTACATACCAGCCCCACATCCCCTGTCCTCCCATTATTTGAGCAACATCGCAGAAAATATCCACACCCACCCTTAAACACTTACTCCCACCCTGGAACCTCCCCCACAGCACACACACAGAGGCAAACACACACTCACTTACACACACACACACTTACCCCCCCACACACTCACACAAAGACACACACACTCACACACACACACACACACACACACACACACACACTACACAGACAAAGACACACAGGACTGTGCCGGAGGGCAAGCTCTAATTATCTCTTCTTATTGTCACCATGTCTAGATCATTGGGACATCTTCCACCTTGTAATTGATTCTCTTTTCTTTGGTTTTGGTGTTTGGAGACACCAAAGGAAAGCAGGGTGACCCACTGTCTCTCTGTTCCTGGAGGTATGATTAAAAGGTGTGGTCGAGCAGCAAGCGGATCACGGTCATTCTTAGAGCTTGAAGAAAACAAACACCCGGTGACTGAGCCTCTCCCTGCCACCTGCTTGCCAACGGTGTTGCAGGGATTCCTACTGCAGCCCGAGATCACTCTTCTGCCTCCAGGCCATCCTGTCCAGAGGCACCACCTGTTGGTCGGTAGAAATGGACTCTGCCAGGTAAACCTTCCACCTCTCCGATTCTCCGCGTTCACGGTCCTGCAGGCGAGGTGAGGTGAGCTCATCCTTCCTCGGTTTCCCTATTGTTCACGGAGAAGTTCGGGGTGGCGCCAGGCACAGGTGACTCCTTCGTGCTGGTCCATCTTGTTGCTCTAAGCGCGTACCCCCGTAGGCGGTCCGCGGTGGTCTGCACCCGGAGGCAAGCTCTGCAGCGGCTGAGGAGGTCTCTAGGCAGGGGCGGGACTTGGCTGCATTCCAAGGCCGCCTCCAGGGGAGTGGGCGGGGCCACGAGCCAGAGGGTACTTAAAGGCCGGCCGGCCGGGATCTACCTGAGGCTGGCAGAACGAACGCAAGGCCTTGCTCTTTGCTCCTGGGGCGGTGGTCTTGTGGGGACTTGCAGGTGGAAATAGAAGTAGCTCTTGGCAAGGCGTCCTTCCTTGCTCGCTTCCTTGCTCCCTTCCTTGGCAGGATGGAAGTTGGCAGCGGTTTGGGAGGCAGCAGTGCGGCCCGAGAATCCCATCGGCGCAGAAAGACCGTTTGGAAAGATGCCCAGAAGCTGGCCCTTCTAAGATCTTTCGCCAAGTGCCCTTACCCAAACTTCAGGGCCAGGGAGGAACTGGCCAGGGAAATCGGGGTCCCCGAGTCCCGTGTGCGGGTGTGGTTTCAGAACCGGCGGAGTCGCACGGGGCTGGTGCGGCAAGGCCCAGGGTCGACAGGGGCCTCCTCAAGAGTCCCAGAGTCCCAGCAGCAGCCCGAAAAGTCTGGTGCTGGGGCACAAGGCTCGAGCAGCAGCCCCTCGCGACGCACAAGGCATCGCACTCACCTTAGCTCACCTCAGCTGAAGATCCTGACCCAGGCTCTTGAGCGCACCGGTACCCGGGCATTGCTGCAGGGGAGGCTCCTCACAGGACCGGCTTGCCTGAAGACACTATCTACATATGGTTTCAGAATAGAAGAGCACGCTGCCGTGCAGCGGCAAGGGCGGATTTCGAGGTGCAGACTGCCATTCCTCGCCCGTGCCCAATGCGCTCCGGCTGGCAGCCAGACTGAGCTTGCCCGGGACAGCTCGTCTTCACTCGCCTGCAGCAGAGGCAGAGCCCTCTCCAACAGGGCGACCCAGAGACACGTGCGGTTGCAAGGAACCACCTGCCCGCTGCTGCAGCTCTGTCTTGATCCACTGCTGACAGAATTCCATGACGGCCCACCGGTGGAGCAGGACGGTCTCAACCCCTATGAACACTGGGAGCACCTTCAGCCAAGCCCGGAGGCCCCTCTGGACGAAGAAGAATATCAGGCTCTACTGGAAGACTTAGGTAACACACTCGGCAAGGCTTCATGGGCTCATCAGGGATGTCTTAACTGCCCAGAGAGGAAGAAGACCCATACAGCGAAAACCAACCAGCACACCACGAAATGGACCTCCGCGCTGAGGAAAACTTCACCAGTGATAGACAGGGGAGGGACAGACCTGAAGAAAAGGCAGCCTCTGGAAACCTCAACAGGACTCCACAGGCGAGCAACTGCCTAGAGCGGACCCCACCAGCTTCTCTCAGGACTGCACCCAGGAGACATCCTTAGGCTAATGTGGAATGCTCCCGACAGAGAGGCGCTTTTACCTGGAGATGAGAGTCAGCTTTTCTTGGCAATGTCCACTGCTCACTTCTGAGCTCTCTTGCCTCAAGTCATCCCATACAGGGTCACGTCTATTTCTTGGACTTTTTTGTTTTGTCGGTTGTCTCTTTACATTGTCCTGCTAGGTGTGTGCTTCGCAGAAGCAGTAAAATGGGACGGTGGCTCAGAACATGAGAGGAACACCGGAACCTGATGAGGTATGGAGAAAGCAGTGCTCTGGTATCTAGGATCTGAGCACTGGAGGGGTGTGATGGGATTCGGAAATGACTGACTTAGGATGAAAACTGGAGAAAGAATCTAAATGGAGACAAAAAAAAGCCTCAAAAATTGGAGTCAATCAACTTGCATTTCATATCAGGTCTTGTTTTCTTTTTCCTTTTTTGTTTTTACTTCTATTCGTATCATTTTTAGCATCATTCTTACTATTATCCTTCTTATTATTATCATTCTTCTTCTTATTGTTTTTACTATCAGTTATTTTGTGCGGTGTTGATTTTTTGGGTCATTCTGGCTTTAAAATATTGTTCATTTTACATACCAGCCCCACATCCCCTGTCCTCCCATTATTTGAGCAACACGCAGAAAATATCCACACCCACCCTTAAACACTTACTCCCACCCTTGAACCTCCCCCACAGCACACACACAGAGGCAAACACACACACACTCACTTACACACACACACACTCACCCCCCACACACTCACACAAAGACACACACGCTCACACACACACACACACACACACACACACACACTACACAGACAAAGACACACAGGACTGTGCCGGAGGGCAAGCTCTAATTATCTCTTCTTATTGTCACCATGTCTAGATCATTGGGACATCTTCCACCTTGAAAGTGATTCTCTTTTCTTTGGTTTTGGTGTTTGGAGACACCAAAGGAAAGCAGGGTGACCCACTGTCTCTGTTCCTGGAGGTATGAGATTAAAGGTGTGGTCGAGCAGCAAGCGGATCACGGTCATTCTTAGAGCTTGAAGAAAACAAACACCCGGTAATGAGCCTCTCCCTGCCACCTGCTTGCCAACGGTGTTGCAGGGATTCCGAGATCACTCTTCTGCCTCCAGGCCATCCTGTCCAGAGGCACCACCTGTTGGTCGGTAGAAATGGACTCTGCCAGGTAAACCTTCAACCTCCCGATTCTCCGTTCACGGTTCAGCTTGAGGTGAGGTGAGCTCATCCTTCCTCGGTTTCCCTATTGTTCACGGAGAAGTTCGGGGTGGCGCCAGGCACAGGTGACTCCTTCGTGCTGGTCCATCTTGTTGCTCTAAGCGCGTACCCCGGTAGGCGGTCCGCGGTGGTCTGCACCCGGAGGCAAGCTCTGCAGCGGCTGAGGAGGTCTCTAGGCAGGGGGCGGGACTTGGCTGCATTCCAAGGCCGCCTCCAGGGGAGTGGGCGGGGCCACGAGCCAGAGGGTACTTAAAGGCCGGCCGGCCGGGATCTACCTGAGGCTGGCAGAACGAACGCAAGGCCTTGCTCTTTGCTCCTGGGGCGGTGGTCTTGTGGGGACTTGCAGGTGGAAATAGAAGTAGCTCTTGGCAAGGCGTCCTTCCTTGCTCGCTTCCTTGCTCCCTTCCTTGGCAGGATGGAAGTTGGCAGCGGTTTGGGAGGCAGCAGTGCGGCCCGAGAATCCCATCGGCGCAGAAAGACCGTTTGGAAAGATGCCCAGAAGCTGGCCCTTCTAAGATCTTTCGCCAAGTGCCCTTACCCAAACTTCAGGGCCAGGGAGGAACTGGCCAGGGAAATCGGGGTCCCCGAGTCCCGTGTGCGGGTGTGGTTTCAGAACCGGCGGAGTCGCACGGGGCTGGTGCGGCAAGGCCCAGGGTCGACAGGGGCCTCCTCAAGAGTCCCAGAGTCCCAGCAGCAGCCCGAAAAGTCTGGTGCTGGGGCACAAGGCTCGAGCAGCAGCCCCTCGCGACGCACAAGGCATCGCACTCACCTTAGCTCACCTCAGCTGAAGATCCTGACCCAGGCTTTTGAGCGGCACCGGTACCCGGGCATTGCTGCCAGGGAGGAGCTCGCCCAAAGGACCGGCTTGCCTGAAGACACTATCTACATATGGTTTCAGAATAGAAGAGCACGCTACCGTGCAGCCGGCAAGGGCGGATTTCGAGGTGCAGACTGCCATTCCTCGCCCGTGCCCAATGCGCTTTCGGCTGGCAGCCAGACTGAGCTTGCCCGGGACAGCTCGTCTTCACTGCCTGCAGCAGAGGCAGAGCCCTCTCCAACAGGCGACCCAGAGACACGTGCGGTTGCAAGGAACACCTGCCCGCTGCTGCAGCTCTGTCTTGATCCACTGCTGACAGAATTCCATGACGGCCCACCGGTGGAGCAGGACGGTCTCAACCCCTATGAACACTGGGAGCACCTTCAGCCAAGCCCGGAGGCCCCTCTGGACGAAGAAGAATATCAGGCTCTACTGGAAGACTTAGGTAACACACTCGGCAAGGCTTCATGGGCTCATCAGGGATGTCTTAACTGCCCAGAGAGGGAAGAAGACCCATACAGCGAAAACCAACCAGCACACCACGAAATGGACCTCCCGCGCTAGAGGAAAACTTCACCAGTGATACACAGGGAGGGACAGACCTCAAGAAAAAGGCAGCCTCTGGAAACCCTCAACACACTCCACAGGCGACCAACTGCCTAGAGCGGACCCCACCAGTTCTCTCAGGACTGCACCCAGGAGACATCCTTAGGCTAATGTGGAATGCTCCCGACAGAGAGGCGCTTTTACCTGGAGATGAGAGTCAGCTTTTCTTGGCAATGTCTACTGCTCACTTCTGAGCTCTCTTGCCCCAAGTCATCCCATACAGGGTCACGTCTATTTCTTGGTCTTTTTTTTTTTTGTCGGTTGTCTCTTTACCTTGTGCTGCCTAGGTATGTGCTTGAGAGAAGCAGTAAAATGGGACGGTGGCTCAGAACAAGAGAGGAACACCGGAACCTGATGAGGTATGGAGAAAGCAGTGCTCTGGTATCTAGGATCTGAGCACTGGAGGGGTGTGATGGGATTCGGAAATGACTGACTTAGGATGAAAACTGGAGAAAGAATCTAAATGGAGACAAAAAAAAAACCCCAGAAAAATGGAGTCAATCAACTTGCATTTCATATCAGGTCTTGTTTTCTTTTTCCTTTTTTTTTTTACTTCTATTCGTATCATTTTTAGCATCATTCTTACTATTATCCTTCTTATTATTATCATTCTTCTTCTTACTGATTTTACTATCAGTGATTTTGTGCGGTGTGGATTTTTTGGGTTATTCTTGCTTTAAAATATTGTTCATTTTACATACCAGCCCCACATCCCCTGTCCTCCAATTATTTGAGCAACACACAGAAAATATCCCCACACACATGGCAACACCCACTCCACCTTGAACCTCTTAGCTTTAAGTAAAGCACACACACACACTCATAAAGCTATTATTATGTACATAATGTGTGTGTAATATTGACCATGCACACACTCACCCACACACTCAAAATTTTACACTCACACACACACACACACACACTACACAGATAAGAACCACAGGACTCATGGAGAAATAGCTCCATTATCTCTTCTTATTGTCACCATGTGGAGTCATTAGGGACATCTTCCTGTGAAAGTGATTCTCTTTTGTGGTTTTGGTGTTTGGAGACACCAAGGAAGCAAGAATTACTGTCTCTGTTCTCAAATTGTGAGATTAAGGTGTGTTGGGCAATATGTGGATCAGTTAAATTCAGAGAAAAAAAAAAAGAAAGAGGGAAAAAAGAAAGAAAAAGAAAAAGAAGAAGACATAGCAGAGACGAAAGAAGCTAGCAGAGAAAAACAGAAACAACCAGCGATAGGAAAAAGCAAACACCCGGTAATGAGCCTCTCCCCTGCCACCTGCTTGCTTGGTGTTGCAGGGATTCTATACACAGCCGGATCACTCTTCTGCCTCTTGCCTCCAGGCCATCTGTCCAGAGGCTTCCACCTGTTGGTCGGTAGAAATGGACTCTGCCAGGGTAAGCCTTCAGCCTCCGATTCTCCGTTCCACGGTTCAACGAAGGTGGTGAGTGTCCTTCTCAGTTTCCCTATTGTTCACGGAGAGAGGACCAAGAAACGCAAGGGTGGCGCCAGGCTACAGGCGGTGACTCATCGTGCTGGTCCATCTTGTTGCTCTAAGATCTGCAGGAGGAGAGAAGCCATGAAAAGAGCTCTGCAGCGGCTGAGGGAGGTCTCCTGGGCAGAGCGGGCAGCATTCAAGGCCGCCTCCAGGGAGTGGGCGGGCCCCCAGAGCAGAGGGTACTTAAGGCCAGGCGGCCAAGGTCCACCTGAGGCTCATGTTTATCCTCCCTGAACGACAGCAGGTCTGACTCAGGCCCGCCCTGCACCTGAAGGTTTATCAGCCGCTGCAGAGCTTGCCTCCGGGTGCAGACCACCGCGGACCGCCTACCGGGGTACGCGCTTAGAGCAACAAGATGGACCAGCAGGAAGGAGTCACCTGTGCCTGGCGCCACCCCGAACTTCTCCGTGAACAATAGGGAAACCGAGGAAGGATGAGCTCACCTCACCTCAAGCTGAACCGTGAACGGAGAATCGGGAGGTTGAAGGTTTACCTGGCAGAGTCCATTTCTACCGACCAACAGGTGGTGCCTCTGGACAGGATGGCCTGGAGGCAGAAGAGTGATCTCGGGCTGCAAGTAGGAATCCCTGCAACACCGTTGGCAAGCAGGTGGCAGGGAGAGGCTCATTACCGGGTGTTTGTTTTCTTCAAGCTCTAAGAATGACCGTGATCCGCTTGCTGCTCGACCACACCTTTAATCTCATACCTCCAGGAACAGAGCCAGTGGGTCACCCCGTTTTCCTTTGGTGTCTCCAAACACCAAAACCAAAGAAAAGAGAATCACTTTCAAAGTGGAAGATGTCCCAATGATCTAGACATGGTGACAATAAGAAGAGATAATTAGAGCTTGCCCTCCGGCACAGTCCTGTGTGTCTTTGTCTGTGTGTGTGTGTGTGTGTGTGTGTGTGTGTGTGTGTGTGTGTGTCTTTGTGTGAGTGTGGGGGGTGAGTGTGTGTTTGTGTGAGTGTGAGTGTGTGTGTTTGCCTCTGTGTGTGTGCGTTGTGGGGGAGGTTCAAGGGTGGGAGTAAGTGTTAAAGGGTGGGTGTGGATATTTTCTGTGTGTTGCTCAAATAATGGGAGGACAGGGGATGTGGGGCTGGTATGTAAAATGAACAATATTTTAAAGCAAGAATAACCCAAAAAATCCACACCGCACAAAATCACTGATAGTAAAAACAATAAGAAGAAGAATGATAACAATAAGAATGATAATAGTAAGAATGATGCTAAAAATGATACGAATAGAAGTAAAAACAAAAAAGGAAAAAGAAAACAAGACCTGATATGAAATGCAAGTTGATTGACTCCAATTTTTGAGGCTTTTTTGTCTCCATTTAGATTCTTTCTCCAGTTTTCATCCTAAGTCAGTCATTTCCGAATCCCATCACACCCCTCCAGTGCTCAGATCCTAGATACCAGAGCACTGCTTTCTCCATACCTCATCAGGTTCCGGTGTTCCTCTCATGTTCTGAGCCACCGTCCCATTTTACTGCTTCTCCAAGCACACACCTAGCAGGACAATGTAAAGAGACAACCGACAAAACAAAAAAAAAGTCCAAGAAATAGACGTGACCCTGTATGGGATGACTTGAGGCAAGAGAGCTCAGAAGTGAGCAGTAGACATTGCCAAGAAAAGCTGACTCTCATCTCCAGGTAAAGCGCCTCTCTGTCGGGAGCATTCCACATTAGCCTAAGGATGTCTCCTGGGTGCAGTCCTGAGAGAACTGGTGGGAGTCAGCTACTAGGTCAGTAACTGCCTTGTCTGTTGAGGGTCTGTCCTCCCAGTCTATCACTGGTGAAATTTTCCTCTAGCGCGGGAGGTCCATTTCGTGGTGTGCTGGTTGGTTTTCGCTGTATGGGTCTTCTTCCCTCTCTGGGCAGTTAAGACATCCCTGATGAGCCCATGAAGCCTTGCCGAGTGTGTTACATAAGTCTTCCAGTAGAGCCTGATATTCTTCTTCGTCCAGAGGGGCCTCCGGGCTTGGCTGAAGGTTCTCCCAGTGTTCATAGGGGTTGAGACCGTCCTGCTCCACCGGTGGGCCGTCATGGGATTCTGTCAGCAGTGGATCAAGACAGAGCTGCAGCAGCGGGCAGGTGTTCCTTGCAACGCCGCACGTGTCTCTGGGTCGCCTGTTGGAGAGGGCTCTGCCTCTGCTGCAGGCAGTGATGAGCTGTCCCGGACAAGCTCAGTCTGGCTGCCAGCCAAGCAGCGCATTGGGCACGGGCGAGGAATGGCAGTCTGCACCTCGAAATCCGCCCTTGCCGGCTGCACGGCTAGCGTGCTCTTCTATTCTGAAACCATATGTAGATAGTGTCTTCAGGCAAGCCGGTCCTCGCTGGCTCTTGGCAGCAATGCCCGGGTGCCGGTGCCGCTCAAAGCCTGGGTCAGGATCTTCAGCTGAGGTGAGCTAAGGTGAGTGCGATGCCTTGTGCGTCGCGAGGGGCTGCTGCTCGAGCCTTGTAGCCCCAGCACCAGAGGCTGCTGCTGGGACTCTGGGACTCTTGAGGAGGCCCCTGTCGACCCTGGGCCTTGCCGCACAGCCCCGTGCGACTCCGCCGGTTCTGAGACCACACCGCACTGCGGGACTCGGCGATTTCCCTGGCCAGTTCCTCCCTGGCCCTGAAGTTTGGGTAAGGGCACTTGGCGAAAGATCTTAGAAGGGCCAGCTTCTGGGCATCTTTCCAAGCGGTCTTTCTGCGCCCGATGGGATTCTCAGGGCCGCTGCTGCCTCTCAAGCCGCTGCCAGCTTCCATCCTGGCAGAGGAGCAGCGCAGAGCTCTTACTGGCACCTGCGAAGTCCCCACAAGACCACCGCCCCAGGAGCAGAGGCAAGGCCTTGCGTTCGTTCTGCCAGCCTCAGGTAGATCCCGGCCGGCCGGCCTTTAAGTACCCTCTGGCTCGTGGCCCCGCCCACTCCCCTGGAGCGGCCTTGGGATGCAGCCAAGTCCCGCCCCTGCCTAGAGACCTCCTCAGCCGCTGCAGAGCTTGCCTCCGGGTGCAGACCACCGCGGACCGCCTACGGGAGTGCGCAGCTAGGCAACAAGATGGACCAGCACGAAGGAGTCACCTGTGCCTGGCGCCACCCCGAACTTCTCCGTGAACAATAGGGAAACCGAGGAAGGATGAGCTCACCTCCATAAGCTGAACCGTGAACGGAGATCGGGAGGTTGAGTTTACCTGGCAGAGTCCATTTCTACCGACCAGCAGGTGGTGCCTCTGGACAGGATGGCCTGGAGGCAGAAGAGTGATCTCGGGCTGCAAGTAGGAATCCCTGCAACACCGTTGGCAAGCAGGTGGCAGGAGAGGCTAGGCTGATTTGTTTTCTTCAAGCTCTAAGAATGACCGTGATCCGCTTGCTGCTCGACCCACACCTTTAATCTCATACCTCCAGGAACAGAGACAGTGGGTCACCCTGCTTTCCTTTGGTGTCTCCAAACACCAAAACCAAAGAAAGAGAATCACTTTCAAGGTGGAAGATGTCCCAATGATCTAGACATGGTGACAATAAGAAGAGATAATTAGAGCTTGCCCTCCGGCATGGTCCTGTGTCTTTGTCTGTGTAGTGTGTGTGTGTGTGTGTGTGTGTGTGTGTGTAGCGTGTGTCTTTGTGTAAGTGATGTGGGGGTGAGTGTGTGTGTGTGTAAGTGAGTGTGTGTGTGTTTGCCTCTGTGTGCTGCTGTGGGAGGTTCAAGGGTGGAGTAAGTGTTTAAGGGTGAGGTGGGTGGATATTTTCTGCGTGTTGCTCAAATAATGGGAGGACAGGGGATGTGGGGCTGGTATGTAAAATGAACAATATTTTAAAGCCAGAATGACCCAAAAAATCAACACCGCACAAAATAACTGATAGTAAAAACAATAAGAAGAAGAATGATAATAATAAGAAGGATAATAGTAAGAATGATGCTAAAAATGATACGAATAGAAGTAAAAACAAAAAAGGAAAAAGAAAACAAGACCTGATATGAAATGCAAGTTGATTGACTCCAATTTTTGAGGCTTTTTTTGTCTCCATTTAGATTCTTTCTCAGTTTTCATCCTAAGTCAGTCATTTCAGATCCCATCACACCCCTCAGTGCTCAGATCCTAGATACCAGAGCACTGCTTTCTCCATACCTCATCAGGTTCCGGTGTTCCTCTCATGTTCTGAGCCACCGTCCCATTTTACTGCTTCTCGCAAGCTTACACCTAGCAGGACAATGTAAAGAGACAACCGACAAACAAAAGTCCAAGAAATAGACGTGACCCTGTATGGGATGACTTGAGGCAGAAGCTCGAGTGAGCAGTGGACATTGCCAAGAAAAGCTGACTCTCATCTCAGGTAAAGCGCCTCTCTGTCGAGGAGCATTCCACATTAGCTGTTGATCTGAGAGAACAATTGGGAGTCCATCTAGGCTGTGAGATTTGCCCCTCTTCTCATGCCTCACTGTGAGACTCACTGTTGCGGAGAGCTGAGGTGAATTTTTCGCTGTATGGAGTGTCTTCAGGCAGTTAAAACATCCCTGATGAGCCCATGAAAGCTTTTTTGCCAGTGTGTTACTTCCAGTAGAGCCTGATGTCTTCTTAAGTCCAGAGGAAAATTGCTCCAGTGTTCATAGGGTTGGACCGTCCTGCTCCGCGGTGGGCCGTCATGCTTCTGTCAACAGTGGATCAAGACTGAAACTGCGGCAGCGGGCGGGTGTTCACTGCGGCGGCGTGGAGTAGCCTGTTGAAGACTCTGCCTCTGCTTGCAGACATTGTCGAGACAGGCTCGGTCTGGCTGCTTGGCCGAGAAAGCGTGGCGCGAGGAATGTGCTGCATGATCCGCGCGCCACGTGGCGATGCTCTTCTGTTCTGAGAGCCATACCAATAGTGGTGTCAGTGGCGGCTCCTTTAGACGGCTCCTGGCAGCAATGCCGAGTACGATCGCTCAAGCCTGGAGTCAGGATCTTCGGCTGGTGAGCTAGGTGGTGTGATGCCTTGTGTCGAGGGCTCTGCTCGGCCTTGGCTGCTTGGCGCCCGGGCTTTACCGACAGCAACAGACTCTGGGACTCTTGAGGAGGCCCTGTCGGCTGCACCAGCCGTGCGCGACTCATGACCTGCGGGACCTGGGACGACCTGGCAATTCCTCGGCCCTGAGTTCAGGCCAGGCACTGTAGAATCTTCGGCCAGCTCTGATGGCTGGCTTTCCTGCGCCCCGTGCGGAGCCGCACTGCTGACCATGCCAGCTCCCTCACCAGCAGGGAGCAGAGAGTGAGGAAGCTGCTTCTATTTCCGCCTGCTGTCTCCCCGCAGGACCTTCCAGAGGCAGGCAGACTTGCTGCCGGCTTACTCGTCCCAGCTGCCCTAAGTACCACTGTCATTGACTCTGACGGCAGCAGGTCTGGCCGCCCTGCCCACAGGACATCCTCAGCCGCTGTCAGGTGCAGACCACCGCGAGGCCGCCTGCGGGGGTGCGCGCCCAAACAGCAGGATGGACCAGCACGAAGGGGTCACGCACTGGCGCCACCCAGGCTCTGACCAATGGGAGGCCGGGGAAGGATGGCTCACTTCACCTCAGAGAGCTGAGCGGAGAATCGGAAGGTTGGATTTACCTGTGAGTCATTTCTACCGACCGGCAGGTGGTGCCTCTGACAGGATGGCCTGGAGAACGGGAAAAGTCTCAGCAAGGGCCTGCGGCACCGTTGGCGGCGGGTGGCGGGAAGGGCTCGTACCCAGTGTTTGTTTCTTCAAGCTCTGGGGTGACCGTGATCCAGCATGCTTCGACTGCCGCCGCCAACCTCATGGGAACAGGGACAGTGGAGTCACCCTGCTCCTTTGGTGTCTCCATAACGCCGCAAAACCGCAAAGAAGAGAGTCACTCAGGAGTAAGGATCTCCCGATGATCATGGTGACAATAAAGAGATAATTAGGCTTGCCCTCCGGCTGTTGCTCTGTCTAACAATCTGTCTGTAGCGAATGTGTGTAGCAGTGAAATGTGCTAGTAGTGTGCTGTGTGTGTGAAGCGATGTGTGTGTCTTTGTGTGAGTGTGTGGGTAGTGTGTGTGTGTGTATGTAAGTGAGTGTGATGCATTTGTCTGTGTGGCGGAGGTTCAAGGGTGGAGTAAGTGCTTAAAGGGTGGGTGTGGATATTTTCTGCGTGTTGCTCAAATAATGGGAGGACAGGGGATGTGAGGCTGGTATGTAAAATGAACAATATTTTAAAGCCAGAATGACCCAAAAAATCAACACCACACAAAATAACTGATAGTAAAAACAATAAGAAGAAGAATGATAATAATAAGAAGGATAATAGTAAGAATGATGCTAAAAATGATACGAATAGTAAAAACAAAAAGGAAAGAAAAACAAGACCTGATATGAAATGCAAGTTGATTGACTCCAATTTTCTGAGACTTTTTTTGTCTCCATTTAGATTCTTTCTCCGGATTCAAATCTGATCAGTGTTTCAGATCCCATCACGCCCCTCCAGTGCTCGGATCACGACTACTGCTTTCTCATACCTCATCAGGTTCCGGTGTTCCTCTCATTCTGAGCCACGCGTCCCATTTACTAGCTTCTCACTGAAGCTTACACCTAGCACGAGGACTAATCTAAGGAGACAGCGACAAAACAAAAAGTCAAGTAGGCGTGACCTGTAATGGATGACTTGAACGAAACTCAGGAAGTGAGCAGTGGATGTGCCAGAAAAGCGGCCTCATCTCAGGTATAAGCGCCTCTCTGCTCGGGAGCGACTCACCAGCCTAAGGATGTCTCCTGGGTGCAGTCCTAGAGAACTGGTGGGGTCCACTCTAGGCAGTTGCTTCAAGCCTGGAGGGTCTGCTGAGGGTTTCCAGAGACTGCTCTGTCCCTCCGGTCCCTATCGCTGGTGGATTTTCCTCTAGCAGCGAGGCTCCGGCTAGATGGTTTGGTGCTGGTTGGCCCCTCGCTGGGCAGATCATCCCTCTCTGGTGAGCCCATGTAGCCCTGTGCCCCGGTGAAGTTACCTAAGGCTTCGAGCGAGGCCTGATACCGTCTTCGTCGTCAGGAAGAGGCCTCGGGCTGGCTGGGAATGTCCCCAGTGTTCATAGGGAGTTGAGACGTCCTGCTCCGCCGTGCGGTATGACCTGGAGATTCGGCGTGGATCAAGGTAGGCTCGGCGGCGGGCAGGTGTTACTGGCCGCGCGTGTCTCGTCGCCTGTTGGAGGGCTCTGCCTCTGCTTTTGCAGGCAGTGAGCGAGCTAGTCCCGGGCAAGCTCGATCTGGCTGCCGGCCCAGCGTGGAAACGCGAGCGGCAGGCTGCGCCTCGAGAATCCGCGCCTTGCCCGGCTGCACGACCGGCGTCTCTCGTCTGCGGGAGCCGCATGTAGATGAGCTGTCTTCAGGCTGAAGCCGGCCGTCCCTGGGCGGCTCCTCCTGGCGGCCAATGCCGGAAGCTGCGGCAGCGACTCAGCGGCACCTGGGCTCGCAGGTCTTCGGCTGGTGAGTAGGTGGTGCGATGCCCGTCGCGCGGAGCCGCTGCGCGGTACCTTGTGCCTGGCGCCGGGCTTCGACTGCTGCCAGGACTCTGGGACTCTCTGAGGCCCCTGTCGACAGCCTGCGCGCTGGCGACCTCAGCCGGGCTCTGAAACCACGCCGCCTGCGGGATTTCGAGACCCGGTTCCCTGGCCAGTTCCTCCTGGCCCGCAGAGGCCCGGGTAAGGGCACTTGGCGAAAGCTCGAAGAGCCGAGCTTCTGGGCGTCGGTCCAGGCCCCGTCTTTCTGCGCCCGATGGGACTCTCCGGGCCGCACTGCTGCCCCTCCCGAACGCCGCTGCCAACTCCATCCTGCCAAGGGAAGGGGGCAGGAAAGCGAGCCGAGGAAGGAGCACTGCGCCAAGAGCCAGCTGGCTTTCCACCTGCAAGTCCCCACTGGGCTCCCCGCCCCGGGAGCAGAGCCAGGCCTTGCGTTCGGATGCTGCCCACCTAGTGGGTGGCGACCGACGCTATGCCACTCTGGCTCGTGTGCCCTATCCTGGAGAGCGGCAGCGGGAATGCGGCCAGGCCACCCTCCTGCACAGGACATCTCGGCAGGCTTGCCTCGGAGTGCAGACCGCTCCACGTGGGGCCTCTGAGTGCGGACCAGAAGCACAGGACCCGGCGCGGAGTCACCTGTGCCTGGCGCCACCCCGAACTTCTCCGTGAACAATAGGGAAACCGAGGAAGGATGAGCTCACCTCACCTCAAGCTGAACCGTGAACGGAGAATCGGGAGGTTGAAGGTTTACCTGGCAGAGTCCATTTCTACCGACCAACAGGTGGTGCCTCTGGACAGGATGGCCTGGAGGCAGAAGAGTGATCTCTCGGGCTCAGGTAGGAATCCCTGCAACACCGTTGGCAAGCAGGTGGCAGGGAGAGGCTCATTACCGGGTGTTTGTTTTCTTCAAGCTCTAAGAATGACCGTGATCCGCTTGCTGCTCGACCACACCTTTAATCTCATACCTCCAGGAACAGAGCCAGTGGGTCACCCCGTTTTCCTTTGGTGTCTCCAAACACCAAACCAAAGAAAAGAGAATCACTTCAGGTGGAAGATGTCCCAATGATCTAGACATGGTGACAATAAGAAGAGATAATTAGAGCTTGCCCTCCGGCACAGTCCTGTGTGTCTTTGTCTGTGTGTGTGTGTGTGTGTGTGTGTGTGTGTGTGTGTCTTTGTGTGAGTGTGGGGGGTGAGTGTGTGTTTGTGTAAGTGTGAGTGTGTGTGTTTGCCTCTGTGTGTGTGTGTTGTGGGGGAGGTTCAAGGGTGGGAGTAAAGTGTTAAGGGTGGTGTGGATATTTTCTGTGTGTTGCTCAAATAATTGGAGGACAGGGGATGTGGGGCTGGTATGTAAAATGAACAATATTTTAAAGCAAGAATAACCCAAAAAATCCACACCGCACAAAATCACTGATAGTAAAATCAGTAAGAAGAAGAATGATAACAATAAGAATGATAATAGTAAGAATGATGCTAAAAATGATTCATTAGACATAAGAAGCAAAAACACGAAAACGAAGACCTGGTATGAATGCAGGATGATTGACTTTCCAATACTCTGAGGACTATTTTTTGTCTCCATTTGGGATTTAACTGTCTCCCGGATTTTTCGTCCTAAGTCAGTCGTTTCGAATCCTCACATCCATCAGCCCCCTCCAGTGTCTCGGCCATCCAGAGCAAACTGCTGTCTCCCGCACTCATCGGGGTTCGAGTGATTCCTCATCTTGTTGCGTCAGCTACTGCTTCTGCTAAGCACACCTGGCAGGAGTTGCGGTCGTCAAGGGGACTGGCCCGACAGAAGCAAAGGAGTCCAAAGTAGGCGTGACACAATAGGATGACAGAGCTCAGAGTGAGCGGTGGGTTTCCGTTGCCAAGAAAGCGACTCTCATCTCCAGGTAAAAGCGCCTCCTGTCGGGAGCATTCCACATTAGCCCTAAGGATGTCTCCTGGGTGCAGTCCTGAGAGAACTGGTGGGGTCCGCTCTAGGCAGTTGCGTCGCATAGTGGAGTGTGTTGAGGGTTTCCAGAGGCTGCCTTTTCTTGAGGTCTGTCCCTCCCTGTCTATCACTGGTGAAGTTTTCCTCTAGCGCGGGAGGTCCATTTCGTGGTGTGCTGGTTGGTTTTCGCTGTATGGGTCTTCTTCCCTCTCTGGGCAGTTAAGACATCCCTGATGAGCCCATGAAGCCTTGCCGCGTGTGTTACATAAGTCTTCCAGTAGAGCCTGATATTCTTCTTCGTCCAGAGGGGCCTCCGGGCTTGGCTGAAGGTTCTCCCAGTGTTCATAGGGGTTGAGACCGTCCTGCTCCACCGGTGGGCCGTCATGGAATTCTGTCAGCAGTGGATCAAGACAGAGCTGCAGCAGCGGGCAGGTGTTCCTTGCAACCGCATGTGTCTCTGGGTCGCCTGTTGGAGAGGGCTCTGCCTCTGCTGCAGGCAGTGAAGGCGAGCTGTCCCGGGCAAGCTCAGTCTGGCTGCCAGCCGAAGCGCATTGGGCGCGGGCGAGGAATGGCAGTCTGCACCTCGAAATCCGCCCTTGCCGGCTGCACGGTGGCGTGCTCTTCTATTCTGAAACCATATGTAGATAGTGTCTTCAGGCAAGCCGGTCCTTTGGGGAGCTCCTCCCTGGCAGCAATGCCCGGGTACCGGTGCCGCTCAAAAGCCTGGGTCAGGATCTTCAGCTGAGGTGAGCTAAGGTAGATGCCTTGTGCTGTCGCGAGGGTGCTGCTCGGGCCTTGTGCCCCGGCACCAGACTTTCAGGCTGCTGCTGGGACTCTGGGACTCTTGAGGAGCCCTGTCGACTGGGCCTTGCCGCACCAGCCCTGTGCGACTCCGCGGTCTGCCACACTGCACGGACTCGAGACCGATTCCCTGGCCAGTTCCTCCCTGGCCCTGAAGTTTGGGTAAGGGCACTTGGCGAAAGATCTTAGAAGGGCCAGCTTCTGGGCATCTTTCCAAACGGTCTTTCTGCGCCGATGGGATTCTCGGGCCGCACTGCTGCCTCCCAAACCGCTGCCAACTTCCATCCTGCCAAGGAAGGGAGCAGAGGAAGCGAGCAAGGAAGGACTGCTCTTGCCAGAGCTACTTCTATTTCCACCTGAAGCCCCACAAGACCACCGCCCCAGGAGCAAAGAGCAAGGCCTTGCGTTCGTTCTGCCAGCCTCAGGTAGATCCCGGCCGGCCGGCCGGCCTTTAAGTACCCTCTGGCTCGTGGCCCCGCCCACTCCCCTGGAGGCGGCCTTGGACTGCAGCCAAGTCCCGCCCCCTGCCTAGAGACCTCCTCGGCTGCTGCAGAGCTTGCCTCCGGGTGCAGACCACCGCGGACCGCCTACCGGGGTACGCGCTTAGAAGCAACAAGATGGACCAGCACGGAAGGAGTCACCTGTGCCTGGCGCCACCCCGAACTTCTCCGTGAACAATAGGGAAACCGAGGAAGGATGAGCTCACCTCACCTCAAGCTGAACCGTGAACGGAGAATCGGGAGGTGAAGGTTTACCTGGCAGAGTCCATTTCTACCGACCAACAGGTGGTGCCTCTGGACAGGATGGCCTGGAGGCAGAAGAGTGATCTCGGGCTGCAAGTAGGAATCCCTGCAACACCGTTGGCAAGCAGGTGGCAGGGAGAGGCTCTCATTACGGTGTTTGTTTTCTTCAAGCTCTAAGAATGACCGTGATCCGCTTGCTGCTCGACCACACCTTTAATCTCATACCTCCAGGAACAGAGCCAGTGGGTCACCCTGTTTTCCTTTGGTGTCTCCAAACACCAAAACCAAAGAAAAGAGAATCACTTTCAAAGTGGAAGATGTCCCAATGATCTAGACATGGTGACAATAAGAAGAGATAATTAGAGCTTGCCCTCCGGCACAGTCCTGTGTGTCTTTGTCTGTGTGTGTGTGTGTGTGTTTGTGTGTGTGTGTTTGTGTGAGTGTGTGGGGGGGTGAGTGTGTGTGTGTGAGTGTGTGTGTGTGTGATTGCCTCTGTGTGTGTGTGTGGAGGTTCAAGGTGGAGTAAGTGTTAAAGGGTGGATGTGGATATTTTCTGTGTGTTGCTCAAATAATGGGAGGACAGGGGATGTGGGGCTGGTATGTAAAATGAACAATATTTTAAAGCAAGAATAACCCAAAAAATCCACACCGCACAAAATCACTGATAGTAAAATCAGTAAGAAGAAGAATGATAACAATAAGAATGATAATAGTAAGAATGATGCTAAAAATGATACGAATAGAAGTAAAAACAAAAAGGGAAAAAGAAAACAAGACCTGATATGAAATGCAAGTTGATTGACTCCATTTTTCTGGGTTTTTTTCTTTGTCTCCATTTAGATTCTTTCTCCAGTTTTCATCCTAAGTCAGTCATTTCCGAATCCCATCACACCCTTCCAGTGCTCAGATCCTAGATACCAGAGCACTGCTTTCTCCATACCTCATCAGTTTCCGGTATTCCTCTCTTGTTCTGGGCCACTGTCCCATTTTACTGCTTCTCTCAAGCACATACCTAGGCAGCACAAGGTAAAGAGACAACCGACAAAAAAAAAAAGACCTAGAAATAGACGTGACCCTGTATGGGATGACTTGGGGCAAGAGAGCTCAGAAGTGAGCAGTGGACATTGCCAACAAAAGCTGACTCTCATCTCCGGGTAAAATCGCTTCTCTGTGGGGACCATTCCACAGTAGCCTAAGGATGTCTCCTGGGTGCAGTCCTGAGAGAACTGGTGGGGTCCGCTCTAGGCAGTTGGTCGCCTGTGGAGTCTGTTGAGGGGACTCCAGAGAGGCTGCACAACTCCTCAGGTCTGTCCTCCCTGTCTATCACTGGTGAAGTTTTCCTCTAAGCCAGGAGGTCCATCTAAGTGGTGTGCTGGTTGGTTTGCTGCTTGGCAATGGAGTCTTCTTCCCTCTCTGGGCAGTTAAGACATCCCTGATGGTATGGCCCATGAAGCCTTGCCGAGTGTGTTA